>NC_089587.1:84165768-85500251 GCF_019320115.1 Miscanthus floridulus
GTTTTTTTTTTGAGCAAAAATTCACCAGATAGTTAACATCATTATATTAAGAAGGAGACATAACTTGTATAAACTTCTGCAAAGATTGTGTGTTTCCCTTATGCCTTACCAAATATCGTATTAATCTTTCAAGAAGTTAAATATCTTAAAATTATCTTAATAAATAGAATTATTTCGTCATTGACCAATCTATCTTTTGTACTACAGAATGCTGCATATATAGCGAAGTCATTAGGAATTGACATTGTTGATTCTGTAACCACTGCCTTAAGTACTGCGGGCTTCGATAATCAGACTACCAAGGAAGTTCTGATCCAGTCAAAAGATAGTGCTGTTCTAGTCAAATTGAAGCAGCAGAAAACAAAAATCAAGCTTGTTTACACTCTCCCTTCAGGCATCGGGGACGCTTCTAATTCCTCATTGAAACACATTAAGAAGTTTGCTCATGCTGTAGTTATTGACAGGATATCTGTTTTCACTCTAAGTTATGATTTTATCATAAGACAGAACAGACTTGTGCAAGATCTGCAGTCAGCGGGGCTAGCCGTGTATGCACAAGTGTTCCGGAATGAGTTTGTAGCACACCCGTTGGATTTCTTTGGAGATGCAACTGTGGAAATCAATTACTATGTTCAGTCATTTAATCTATCTGGCATCATAACTGATTTCCCGAAGACAGTCAGAAGATACAAAAGTAAGTCTCATTTGCCACGTCATGTGCATATATAGTTCACTAATCACTAGCTCGTATGCAGTTGCAGTATTTATGCTCCATGTTCTGACACCAACTCTTGCATTGGCAGAAAACACTTGTACAGTTCTGGGAAAGGATATGCCCACCTACATGCGGCCTGTTGAGGCTGGCTTCCTTGTACAGAAGCTCCGATCCTTCCAAACCCAGCCGCCATCTGTGGCACCAATGCCGACACTGAATTCTTCAAGCGTGGAGGAGCCGCCTCTTCCTCCTGCTGCGCCAAGAAATGTGCCTGATGTTGGCCCCTCAGGGGGCGCCACCGCAACGCCTGGCGGCGCTCCTCCTTCTGATGCTCATCAGACGGCTACTGTAAGTACTGGTATGCTACTTGTGATGGTTTCCGCAGCTCTGCTGATCTGAGCAGACACATGAGACTGTATAGTACACGACCGAAGCTAATGCAATTTCCTTTGGATTCGAGCAAGCTTTGACCAGCGATACGGTGCTACCATGCACTTTTTTCTCAGCTATTTTGGTATGTGGCCGCCTAATCGTGTCCACATGTACAAATTTGTCAGTAGAAAGGTCGTACTATCTCTAGTGAGCATGGTGTGTGGATATATCATACAGTACATTGCTAATTGATGGATACCACATTTCATGGTTCATGCACGCCATTGCTCTGTATAGGTCCTCATTCTGAGCTGAACATGCATATATATGCTCTGTGAATTGTCAAGCCTCACGCGTGGATTCCAGTCGTGGTTGCTGTTACTGTTACTGGCTTACTGCCTAGCGCGGAGTAGTAACAGCCTGGTCGGCTGGTCTCTGGCCTCTCGAGCTGACTGAGCTGCTCCACTGAGAGCACAGCTACCCCGTGTGTAAGCGATTGTTTGAATTCATTAGCACTGATAGTAAGCCTCCACCAAGTCGAAACTCGAAACACTATCCGCATTGGATATAACAGATTGCATTGTATGATCACAGCACAACGATGATGCCAATCGCCCGTACTTGACATCTTTTAGGCTTTTACTCTCAGCACAGTGCTTGTAAGATTGCAACACGTGAGACGGATGCAAGATATAGGACTGACTTCCTTGTCTCCTAAAGGGAAGAGCACACTACTAAAGAAAGGCTCTCTGATCAGCAGAGGCAGATATTTTTACTTTTTTAGAGACCGCATCAGGTCTCAAGAAAAACTCTGTTAATCGATTAATAAAGACGGTCTCTAAAAAAGGCTGTTAACAGAGGTAACATTCCAAGGATCCGCCTCTACAAGTCGATTAACATAGGCGACACTCTTAAGATATTAGCTTCTATAAATAGTTACATAAAAAATAATTTGTAATTTTTTTCATATGAAGTCGGATGAATAAGAAATTTATATCAAAATTGTAAATCTAGAGTACAACATAGAGGTATGCCAAGTCTCCAAGAACGACGGAGTAGTGTGAATGACCCCCCTGACCGACCCCTCCAATCAATCCGGGGCTATACCCATCTGAATCATTGTGTCAATGCCACTATCTAATTCTGGAAGCATTGTCAAGGCCAGTGCCTCCGCGCCTCAAACGCCTAGATGTCCCTATGCCTGGAGATCCAACGGATGTCCCAGTCGACACTCACCACAAGAGCAGTGATAGCCGCCTTGTGCGCCGCGCAACCTGCGACCGAGCTCTAGCGATACTGTCGGGTACCACGAAAAGGGGTCCCCTAAGCAACAATCGAAAAAATCGCTTAGACACCGTCAAAGTCAAAGCCAAGGGACCATTATTGGCCAAACCCTGGCCGTGTCCGAAGCCACCTACTCTCTGCCTCGCCAGAGGCCTCGCACGAGAGGCCTCGGACGGCCTACCAGTTTTCCGTCTCGCTCGAGGCCTCGCGCGAAAGGCCTCGGCCGAGGAACCAATTCTCCGTCTCGCTCGAGGCCCCGCGCGTACAGCCTTGGACGAGACGCCGATTCTCTGCCTCGCTCAAGGCCGGCTCGGCAAAACAACCACGTCGCCTCCGCCTCGACCAACTTCTCGGACAAGACGTCGCGTCCGACCGGCGCGTTCGACCGCTCCCGCGATATCAGCCGAAGGACGGCTCGACGCAGCGGCGTGGCCGACTGGACGCCAGTCACATCGAAGCTGGGCCGCCCGGGATAGGACAGGATAGGGGTTACCAACCACTGTGCTCGGTACTGTGCCCACGACCGGCGCCCGTACTACACTGTGCTACCTAACCCCTGCTCCAGAAACAACGCAGCGTGCGGAGTCAAGTCCAGGTTACTATAGCCTCGAAGTCAGTGTATAGAACCAACTGCTCCCTCCACGCCTCGACAGTCTACTCCAGGGTCTCGGCAACCTCAGGATTCGCGCCTGCCGAGCCCCCTACGATGGCTTGGCCTCGGCACCAACTGGGCCTCGGCTCTTCACGCAGTCAACGCACAGCAACCAGCACGTCGCTCGCCAGGCCCTGCATCCAGCCATCACTGGAGCTCCCACGTCGCACAAAGTTTGGATGTGACCGACACGTTGCTCCAAGGGCAGGACCACTCCATCAACCATACCGCCATAATAATAGGCTGCAGGGCTCGGACATGTCGCCTCTGTTCGCACGACGCCGCATAGCTAACACATGTATCACCCCTGTCCCCCCCCCTTCAACTATAAAAGGGAGGGATTTGGGCCATTTCGGAGGGAGGTTCATAGGTTCACGAGGTAGATGAACACACACTCGACATTATGTAATACACGCACTTCTCCGCCGCCTGAGATTAACATCTCAAGCAATCCACGCCGCTCCACGCAGAGACCTAGGACTAGCTCCCTCTCTCGCCCTGCTTGTAACCCCCTACTACGAGCATTTCGGTGCAAGGAATACGAGATCAATCTCTCAGACTGGACGTAGGGCACCCATTGCCTGAACCAGTATAAACCTTGTGTCTGTTTGCATCACCATCCGGGATTAGGGGCACACAGTACATTTTTACTAGTTGGTTGAGGGCCCGCCGGTCCAAAACACCGACAGTTGGTGCGCTAGGTAGGGGTCTGTGTGTCAGCTTCATCTCCCTAACAAGTTTCGGATGGCAGATCCCGTACAACCACTGCGTCTCGGCACTGTGATCTGGTTCGGGAGCCTAGAGTTCATGTCTCTAGGATGTGAGTACGATATGGTACTTCTCACACCCCGAGCCCCGCCGACTGATGACGACGTCACGCACCCGCAGCCCAGGCGCAGGCGGCGCCCGGGCGGCCGCTCTCGTCGCGCTCGCCAGGCACGACGTGAGCGGGGCCACCCCAACACCACGTGAACTCAGGGCGACACGCCGCTCTCCATCGGTATCCCACGCCCAGCTGTTGGCACAAGGTCCCTGGTTGGGGACCTATCTAGCCTGAGCCTGGACAAGGGAAAGACGCCGGTGGCGCACGACAATGCCCCAACATCAAGCTCTGCCCCATCACGTCCTGAGGAGTCGACTTCGGTAGAGCAAAGCCTGGCGATGGCACCATCCCCGTATCCCTTCGGGTTGAGAAATGCTACCGCCACCTATGCTTCCGCCTACGCTTCTGCTCACGTAGAGCCCTCGGGACGTTACCAACGCTTCGCCCTTGACTTCGGCACCGTGACTTCGACTCACTCCCACGCTGACTCCTCGGAGGAGGACGAGACGTGGGTCAGAGCAGACTTCTCCGGACTTCGTGACCCTGAAGCCATGCGCTGCTTCCTGGCTGCGAGTGACTACTGCTTCGGCTACTCCGACTCTGACGATGAGGGCACTTACGATCCCACTCGTGAGTGCTTCCACGTCGGACTCGGGATGCCAAGCACGGGCGACGAGGACGAGGGGGCAGGCAACCGTATGCCGCTTCGCCAGGGAGCGGGCGATGCCACGCCCTCACGCATTGTCCCACCAACAGCGCGGAACGAGAGCCTCGCCCTCGGACAACTTCGACGCCCGGACCTAGAGCAGCTCCGTGAGCTTCAGGCCAAGGTCGAGCAAGACCGACTCCTTCTACAACAGCTCTGAGACACTCTCGAGCAGGAGCAGCAGGGGTGCGGTGATGGCGGAGGAGCCCGACGGAGGGCCCGTGACGTCCACCACCGCATCAACGACGACGAAGGGGGTGAGCAACCCCCAATCTTCAATCGCGCTAGCCAGAACGTCGCGGCTGCGGCAATGCTAGTCCGAACGATGCCCGAACCCTCTACTACGAAGGGGCGATAGGTCCGCGGCGAGCTCTAGGATCTCCTCGAGAACGCCATGGTGCAGCAGGCCGAAAGTTCCGCCTCCCAACGGCGCGGAGGCGCCTCAGACCTTCCCACGGCACTACCTCGGCAGGACAGGGATGCCTTGGCTCATCCTGAACCCGCTCTCGCACCGATGATCAACAGGGTCCCCTTGCTGCATGACCGCCTCGGTAACCAACACGAGGCACAGGGCGACCACGAAGTGATCAGCAGGCGACAGCGACACGACAATGAGGGGCCCACCCGGGGCTACCATCCGCACCGAGGTGGCTGCTACGATAGCGGGGAAGACCGCAGTCCTTCCCCTGAGCCGCCTGGCCCTCGAGTTTTCAGCAGAGCTATCCGCCTCGCTCATTTCCCGGCCTAGTTTCGGCAACCGACCAACCTCACGAAGTACAGCGGCAAGACCAACCTCGAACTTTGGCTGGCCGATTACTGCTTAGCTTGTCAGCTAGGCGGCGTGGATGATGACCTGCTCATCATCCGTAATCTCCCGTTGTTCTTGTCAGACTCGACGCGAGCCTAGCTTGAACATCTCCCTCCCTCGTAGATCCACGACTGGTGCGACTTGGTAAGGGTCTTCGTCGGGAATTTTCAGGGCATATACGTGCGCCCTAGGAACTCCTGAGACCTCAAGAGTTGTCGCTAGGCGCCGGTTGAGTCTCTTTGAGACTTCATCCAGTGCTTCTCCAAGAAGTGCATCGAGTTGCCAAGTGTCGGCGACTCAGAAATTGTCCAGGCTTTCCTTTCCGGCACCACCTGCCGAGACCTGGTCCGAGAATTGGGCCGAAACATACCAACCTCGGTGGCCGCTCTCCTCAACATCGTCACCAACTTCGCCTCGGGCAAAGAGGCCATTGGGGCCATCTTCCCCGACGACGATGCTAAGGGGAAGCGGAGGGATGAGGCCCCCGGGGCCTCGGCTCCCCACCTCCCCAAGAAAAAGAAAAAGGGTCGCTAGGGGAAGCAGGAAGTCCTCGAGGCCGGCCTAGTCATGGCTGCAGAGCGCAAAAATCCCCGAGGCCCTAGAGGCCTCGGGCTCTTTGACGACATGCTAAAGAAACCCTGCCCTTACCACCAGGGTCCGATGAAGCATGCCCTCGAAGAGTGCACCATGCTCCGGCGTTACTACGCCATGCTCGGGCTCCCCGACGACGATGCCAAGAAGAAGGGCGCCAGCGACAAGGACAACGACAAGGACGATGGATTCCCCGAAGTACACAACGCCTTCATGATCTTCGGCGGGCCTTCAGCGAGCCTCACGGCACGCTAGCGGAAGAGGGAACGCCAGGAGGTCTTCTCGGTGAAGGTGGCCGCTCCCCGGTACCTCAACTGGTCTTGGGAGGCAATCACCTTTGACCAGGACGACCATCCCGATTACGTCTCGAATCTCGGGCAGTACCCACTTGTTGTCGACCCCATCATCGGCAACACCTGGCTCACTAAGGTATTGATGGACGGAGGCAGCGGCCTCAACATACTCTACGCCAACACCCTAGAGCTCCTAGAGCTCGACCAGTCGTAGCTCCGGGGTGGCGCCATGCCTTTCCACGGCATTGTGTCGGGGAAACGTACGCGGCCCCTTGGGTGCATCGACCTACCCGTTTGCTTCGGTACTCCCTCCAACTACCGCAAGGAGGTCCTTACCTTCGAGGTGGTTGGGTTCAAGGGAACTTACCACGCCATCCTAGGGCGGTTGTGCTACGCCAAGTTCATGGCGGTCCCCAACTACACGTACCTCAAGCTCAAGATGCTGGGCCCCAACGGCGTCATCACTATCGAGTCCACGTACGAGCATGCATACGACTGCGACGTCGAGTGCATCGAGTACGCCGAGGCTATCGTGGAGGCCGAGACCCTCATCATTAACCTCGACCAGCTTGGCAGCGAAGTGCCCGACTCCAAGCGTCACGCCGGGACTTTCGAGCCCGCGGAGGCCGTCAAACTTGTCCCGGTCGACCCCACTTGCCTCGATGATCGGGCACTGAGGATCAGTGCCACCCTCGACATCAAATAGGAAGTCATGCTCGTCGACTTTCTTTGCGCGAATGCTGATATGTTCGCATGGAGTCCCTCGGACATGCCGGGCATACCGAGGGAGGTCGCCGAGCATGCCTTAGACGTCCAGGCCGGCTCTAGGCCGGTGAAGCAGCGCCTGCACTAATTCAATGAGGAAAAGGGCAGAGCCATCGGCGAGGAGATGCAGAAGATTTTGGTGGCCGGATTCATCAAGGAAGTGTCCCATCCAGAGTGGTTAGCTAACCCTGTGTTAGTCAAAAAGAAAAATGGGAAGTGGAGGATGTGTGTAGACTACACTGATCTGAATAAAGCCTGTCCGAAAGTCCCTTCCCATTACCTCGGATCGACCAAATCATTGACTCCACTACGGGATGCGAAACCCTATCTTTCCTTGATGCGTATTCTGGTTACCATCAAATCAAGATGAAAGAGTCCGACCAGCTCGTGACTTCTTTTATCACACCATTCGACATGTACTGCTATGTGACTATGCCATTTGGCCTCAGAAATGCAGGGGCCACATACCAGCGGTGCATGACCTAGGTCTTTGGTGAGCACATCGGGTGAACCATCGAGGCCTATGTAGATGACATCATGGTCAAGTCCAAAAAGGCCGGGGATCTCATCGACGACCTAGAGATAGCCTTCAAATGCCTCAGAGAGAAGGGCATCAAGCTCAACCCCAAGAAGTGTGTGTTCAGGGTTCCCCGAGGCATGCTCTTTGGGATTCATAGTCTCGGAACGCGACATCGAGGCCAACCCAGAGAAGGTCTCAGCCGTGGCCAACATGGGACCGATCCGAGACCTCAAGGGAGTATAGAAGGTTATGGGATGCCTTGTGGCTCTAAGCCACTTCATCTCGCGCCTTGGCAAAAAAGGCTTGCCTCTATACCGCCTCTTGAGGAAATCAGAATGCTTTTTGTGGACCCCCGAGGCCAAAGAAGCCCTCGCCAAACTCAAGGCATTGCTCACTAATCCTCCCATCCTAGTACCACCAGCCAAGGGCGAGGCTCTCTTACTTTACATCGCTGCAATGACCCAAGTGGTCAGCGCGGCCGTATTAGTCGAGAGGCAGGAAGAGGGGCATGCTCTACCCATCCAACGACCTATCTACTTCATCCGTGAAGTACTCTCCGAGACCAAAATGCACTACCCCCACATCCAGAAACTGATCTACGCCGTAGTCTTGGCTCGACGCAAGCTGCGCCACTACTTCGAATCCCACCCTATAACCGTGGTGTCGTCTTTCCCCCTAGGGGAGATAATCCATAACTGGGTGGCCTCGGGTAGGATAGCTAAGTGGGCCGTCGAACTCATGGGGGAGGCTCTGTCCTTTGTGCCTCGGAAAGCGATCAAATCCTAGGTCTTGGCCGATTTCATGGTAGAATGGACCGACACCAAACTACCACCTGCCCCAGTCCAGGTGAAATGCTGGACCATGTACTTCGATGGGTCCCTGATGAAGACCGGGGTAGGCACGGGTCTGCTCTTCATCTCGCCCCTCGGGGTACACATGCGCTACATGATTCGGCTCTACTTCGCCGCCTCCAACAACGCAGCCGAATATGAAGCCCTCATCAATGGCTTGCAGATCACCGTCGAACTCGGAGTACGGCGCCTCGATGTGCGGGGCGACTCGTAGCTTGTCGTCAATCAGGTTATGAAGGAGTCGAACTGCAACGACCCCAAGATGGAGGCATACTGCAAGCTGGTACGTCACCTTAAAGACAAGTTCGACGGTCTCAAACTCAACCACATCGCACGTAAATTCAATGAGGCCGTGGATGAACTGGCAAGGATGGTGTCGGCGCGGGCCCTGGTCCCCCCGAATGTTTTCACCAAAGACCTCCACAAGCCTTCCATTGACCACGCCTTAGCGGCAGGAGAGGGCCCACCGGTCGAGCCCACCACAAGGCTCGAGGCCCCCTCCATCGTCGAGACCCCTTTGGGCGAGCCCGAGGTGATGGAAGTCAACACAGAACCTCCCAAGGCCGACCAGGGCACGGACTGGCGGGTCCTGCTCCTTGATTGCCTTATTCGAGGAGAGCTTCCCATAGATAGGACTGAAGCCCAATGGCTTGTGCGACGAGCCAAAGCTTATGTCCTCAGCGACGGCGAGTTGTATCGGCAAAGCCCATCTGGCGTCCTCCAACGATGCATCACTACCGAGGCAAGTCGAGCCCTACTTTGGGACTTGCACACGGGAGCCTGCGGGCACCATGCGGCGCCTCGAACGCTCGTCGGAAACGCCTTCCACCAAGGGTTCTACTAGCCGACGATGGTTGCTGACGCCACCAAGCTAGTACGCTCCTGCGAGGGATGCTAGTACTATGCGTGGCAAACGCACCTCCCGGCATAGGCCCTCCAAACCATCCCCGTTACATGGCCCTTCGCCGTGTGGGGGCTGGACATGGTTGGGCCTCTATAGAAAGCCCCTAGGGGCTACACCCATCTATTGGTAGCAATCGATAAGTTCTCCAAGTGGATCGAGGCTCGTCTGATCAATCAAATCAAATCTGAGCAAGCGGTGCTATTCTTCACTGATATCATCCATAGGTTCAGGGTTCCAAACACCACCATCACTGACAATGGGACACAATTCACCAGCCATAAGTTCCTGACGTTTTGCGATGACCACCACATCCATGTGGCCTGGTTGGCCATGGGACACCCTAGGACGAATGGCCAAGTAGAACATGCCAATGGCATGATCCTACAGGGCCTCAAGCCGAGAATATACAACTGGTTGAAGAAGTTTGGCAAGAAATGGCTTGCTGAACTCCCGTTAGTCATCTGGAGCCTGAGGAATACCCCGAGCCGAGCCACGGGGTTTACACCATTCTTCCTAGTCTATGGGGCCGAGGCCATCCTCCCCACTGACTTAGAATACAGTTCCCCGAGGCTTCGAGCCTACAACGAGCAGATCAACCACACTACCTGCGAGGACGCCCTCGACCAGCTGGAGGAAGCCCGAGACGTTGTGCTGCTACATTCGGCCAAATACCAGCAAGCTCTACGACGCTATCAAGCCTGGCGCATTCAAAGCTGAGACCTGAAGGTGGGCGACCTGGTGCTGAGGCTGAGGCAGAGCAACAAGGGCCACCACAAGCTGACCCCGCCATGGGAAGGACCGTACATCGTCGCTCAAGTGCTGAAGCTCAGGACTTATAAGCTAGCCAACGAGAAGGGCGAAGTCCTCACCAATGCTTGGAACATAGAACAGCTATGTCGCTTTTACCCTTAAATTCCCAAGCATTGTGTACATTGTTTCCCAAAATACAATTAAGAAGCGTTCTTTAATTGTTCTAATTTTTGAGAAACCCGCCGAGCCCATCACGGGCCTCGGCATTACGATAACACCATAAGGGAGACTCAGCTCCGCCTCTGTAGAGGTGCCCACTATAGGGCTCACACAGGACATGGCTCTGCCTCTATAGAACCGAGCCTCCCTCGGGGGCTAGAAGGGGGACTCCCCCCCTAAGTCCCATGCACCATTTTTAGTCGTTTTTCGAAAAAAATTCCTACGCCAAACTCTCTAGCGTGCTCTGACAAGTCGATTGTGAAAAAACCTAAGGACCAAAAGACTGTCTCAAGGCCAGAAGGCCGGCTGAGTCATGAGACAGCCTATGCCTCTGGGCTACGGCACTCCCTCACCACCTTTTGCCTAAGGGGCAGCTTAGGCTCCGAGGAAGTTTTTTGCAAGAAACTTGTTCAGAAACGAGACAGAGGACAGAGGCTTGAAAATACAATGAAAAATGATTAAAGAAGCATAGGTGCACGATTACTTTAAAAAAGCCTCGACGGCCACCAGTGTTATGATAGGGTAACATAATCCCTAATCTATTTACATGGCCTCTTGGGCCCAGGTCAAGGCTCAGGGTCTCCAACATTGGCGGATGATGTGGGAGGGACCTCCTCCTCTTCGAACAGTTTAGCCAGCGTCGTGCTGGGGCCCTCTGCCGCCTCCATCAGCTTCGCCACCTCCTCGTCGGTCTCCCCATCATCATCAGGCAGGACATAGCCATCGCTGATGGCCTTGAGGTCGATGCCAATGTAGTGCGAGGTGATGACGGCCAGGGCGCGCTTAACGCCCGTATGCAGCGCCCCTCGGAGTCGCTCGTGCACTTGGCCGCTCAACACAATCTGGCAGCTGTCGAGGGAGCTTCCTAACTGGACCCTCTTGACCTCTAGGGCCTCATAGGCGGTACGAGCAGCACTCTTCAGCGCATTGTGCTCCCCGATCTCGGTCTCGAGCACTGCCTACATGGCGACGGAGGCCTCGGCTGCCCGGGTGACCTCCTTCTCCAGCTCCACACCAAAAGAAACAGAATGGGGTTGAGCGCAACAGAAAACAAGCCAAATAGGGGCGGAAGCCTACGGGACTCACCCTTGGCCTTCTCCTCCCAGCATCGGGCCTCCACCTGGGAGGCCTTAGCTTTCTCCTTCCAGCGCTGGGCCTCGACCCGAGAAGCCTCGGCCTTCTCCTTTAGGCGCTGGACCTCGACCCGGGAAGCCTCGGCCGCCCTAGAAGCCTCTCCCTCTAGCTCTGTATCACACCAAGGAGTTATGGGCCAAACATAAGAAAAACAAATAAAACAAGGGGAATAAGACTCACCCTCAGCCTTTCCCCTCCAGACCACAGCCTCGGTTCGAGAAGCCTCAGCTACCTTGAGGGCCTCATCCAAGGCACCTTTCATCAGCTGGTGCGTACCCTGCTCTGTCCCTAGCCGTCCAGCAAGGGCCTTGATAGAGGCCGTGGCTTCTCCAGCCCAGGACCTGAAGGCGTCTCGATCACCGGCCACGTGGGTCAGCTCCTCCTCCAACTCCTTGACCCGCGTCGCCAAGGGGGCGACCTGCTCTTGAGCCGCCACCACAGCAGCCTTCATATTGGTACCGCGTAAGTGAAGGTCCTCCACCTCCATGCTCCACGCTGACAGAAGCTTGTTGGCACGAGCGAGCAGGTCCTTCTGCCGCTAGAGCTGGTCCCAGACATCCCTCTCCTGTCGGAGAAAGACTGACTTCCCAAGAGACCGGGTCTCGAGCTCCTAGGTAAGCAGAATAGGGGTCATTCACTATAATAAAACTCAGAAAAAGACGACACCACATGAGAAAAGAAGGCGCAAACCTAGGCGACCCCGGATAGATCGTCGGCCACCACGGACAGCGCTATCCGCAGTGACCGCTCCGCCAACTGGCGGTATTGCTCGAAGGTGTCCTAGCGCCCACCCTCGGCCGCGTCCTCGAGGGTGAACAGAGGCTCCCCCTCAAGGTCGTCCCGGCTCTGCCACAGGACACGCGGGTGATCCCACCCACGGGGCTCGGGTCGTACCTGCACGAGGGCCAAGCTTTCCTCACCCAGGTCAGAGTCAGCTATTCCACGGTGCCGGCCACCTCGGCGTCGACCACCTCCTGCGCCCAGGAAGTATCATCAGAGGAGATCGGATGGACCTCCACCTCCTGGGCGCTCTCCCACAACAACGGTAGGCCTTGGACTAGGGGCGCCACCGAGGCCTCTGCCGCCTTCATCTCCACTTCCTAGGCCGATGGCTTTACCATGATCACATCGGCCTCGGTGGTCCCAGGGGCTCCGACCTCTGCCATCATGGCCTCGGTGGTCCCAGGGGCTCCGGCCCCCGCTGCTACGGCCTCGACGGTCCTGGGCGCCCCGGCCTCCGTCGCCTTAGCCTCGAAGGCTCGGGGGGCCTCGACCTCAGTGGCCTCGGCAACTGAGGGCGCCTTGGCCCCATATGACTCATGAGCCTCGGCCTCGTGGGGCGGAGGCGCTCCCTCCCCTGTCTATGTCGGGGTCACCTCGGTAGCCCCTCCTTGGGCGACTGGCTCCTTCGGGTCAGGCCTCGCCGATGCCGCGCCATGTTGTATGGTGGCTTGCGCCTCCACCACGTAGTGGGCGGTGGAGCTGGGGCTCACCTTGAGCACCTTAAGTGGTGCCAAGGTGGGCACCTCCGTAGGACACTTCTGGCTGAAGACGAGATACTTATGGGGTTAGCATGAGACCAAAGAATGAACGGAAAATGCTGCAACTCTATCGAAAATATGCTTACCTCGAGCGGGGCTGCAACCGCTTCGGCACGGCGACCCTCCTCTGCGAACGCGGTGGCAGCGGCAGAGGCACAACCTCTATATCCATCGACATCGACCAGTCCTCGATGGACCCCGGCGCCCCCTCAGTCCTCTACGGGGGCAGTTGCGTCGCCTCCGCCGCCACCTGCTCCATCGCTGCCGTCAAGCCCACCGGGCTGACGACGCGCTTTCCCAACGCCTGCGCCTCGGGCGTGTCGGCCTCAGCCCTGAGGCAGGCGATCGCTGGCCCTAAGGCGTCTCCTCCTCCTCTAGGGAGCGCTGGGCTGCTTGCCAACACCCCGGGCACCGTCTCCCCGACGTCAGGGAGATGGTCCAGGGGACCCTGCCCCATCTTGCCCTCGTCATCTCCATCCAAAGCGTCCATCGACAGTGACGGTGATAGGGACGCCTCCAACGGGAGACCGTCCTACCTTTGCTGCCGGCGGCGCTTCTCCAGTCCCTCACGCGTGAGGATTTTCCTTGTACTCTTTGCCTCCTTGGCGTCCTTCCACCTCTTCTGCGCCTCAGCGTGCGCTCGGTTCACCGCCCGCCGTGCTGCGTCCTTGGGAACGGGTGGCGGGGAGGCTCGCACATCCCTCATGCCCTGTAGAAACGGCGAACGCAAATAAAGGACCAAAAAATAGTAAGGAACAAGGAGGCCTCAGGGGCCGTAACAGCGTGTGACTTACCAAAGAAAAGTACCCCCACGATGGGCGCATCGCGATAGGGGCCAGACCACCGCTCCTCAGCTTCTCATCCACCGTCTCCCTCACCCGACGTAGAATCTCCTCGTCGAGGAGGGCGGAGGCGAACATCCGGATGCCTTCGATCGGCTCATCCGGTCTCATCTCGAACAGGCGCCATCATTGAGCCATGAGAGGCAGCACCCTCCGACGGTGGAAGACCGCCACGACCACAGCCGCCGTGAGGCCACGGCCGCGCAGCCTCTCCAGTCCCTCCAGGAGCGGCTGCAGCTTGGGCTGATCCTCCTTCAGGACGCCATACCTCCACTTCTCTGGATAGCTCTCCATGATCCACCCAGTGCAAGGGGGAAGCCCGCCATCATCGTTGCAGAGGTAGAACCAGCTGGTGTACCAGCGGTGATTAGTCGAGGCGAGCTAGGCCAGGATGTAAAGGTGCTGCTGATCCTGGCGCACTTGGAGAGTGTAGCCGTCGGCCCTCACCGCCCTCCTCATGCCCGTCATGCCTATCGGCTTCGTGGTATGCCCCGCCCAGAAGAGGTGAAGCCACAACTCCCAATGGGGAGCAATCCCTAGGTACCCCTCGCAGACAGCAACGAAGATGGCCGCCTACGCGATGGAGTTGGGGTTGAAGTTGTGGAGCTCCACGCCGTAGTAGTGCGGGAGCGCCCGCATGAATCGATCCGCCGGCAAGCCGAGGCCGCGCTCGTGAAAGGACACGAAGCTCACGATGTAGCCGTCGCGCGGCCTCGGCTCCGGCTCGCCTGACGGAGCGATCCACTCTGGCCTGTTGGGGTTGGTAACCGGGCGAAGAAGTCCACTGTCAACGAGCGACTGAAGCATCTCCACGGTGACGTCGGACTGACCCCAAGAGTCTGCCTCAACGACAACGGTGCCGGCCATGGGTGCGACGGAGAATATGACTACGACGGTGATCCTCTCTCGCTCTCTCTACCTCGCCTCTCTCTCTCCTTCTCCCCGGCGCTCTCTGTTCTAGCAATGGCTCAAGGGCGGCAAGGGCAAATGTAGGCAAGGTAAGGAGGGGAGGGGCAGGGCTCATTGCGTATTTATGCAAGAAGAAGGTGAAACGGGCGGGCAACAAAATCAGGGAAGTTTCCCCCAGATCTGGCACAGTTAATCCAGATCCGATTTTACCGCCCACGTACCCACCTTTCCCTCATTAATCATGTGAATAGTTATGTTCCATCCGCTGACATGGCGTCGCGTCCGACCGCTGCAGTGGCAGGCGTCGTTCTGCCTCCCCGAGAAAATCACCTCAAAAGGCGCGCCTGCTGTTGTCAAACCGATGGGGGGAGGGAATATCCCCCACCTGATTCCTTTTAGACGAAGGAACTATGCGCCGAGCCCGCTACGGTCTAGGGGTTCGAACGCTGGGCCCCCAAGGGTTTTGACAGCCGCCCTAGGGCAACAGAGTCAGGGACGACTACAGACGAGCCCATACGGGGCCGAGACCCAAGCAAGCGAAACGCTTGGGACGCCCTAAGTCATGTCCGAGACCGGCGGGGAGGTCTCCGAATGGGATCCCACCGTAGGGAGGCTCCGAGCCACCGGGGCCCAACGAATGGCCCCGGCACCCACTAGAGAAACCCTGTGGTACTCTTAGAGTGCATCTCTGGACCGCTAGCCGACCCCTAGCGAACAGGGCACAGGCCTCCACCCGGACTTACCCGATAACAGCTCGCTAGAAATGCCACCGCTCGCGCCCATCGAGGGTAGCCTAGCATATTCCACCCCTCCTTCCGAACGAAAAGGAAGCGTGAGGGTCGTACAAAAAGCTAGGGGAACCCCTGATGGCCCTCTCGCTCCGTGCAGAGGCTAAGGGGCTCTTCCTACAACCTTGCCGAGACCCAGCGACCTAGGCTCGCACTCGAGGGGGCTCAGCAAACAACCCCTCCTTCCGAACGAAAAGGTTGTGCGAGGGTCGTACAAAAAGCCAGGAGAACCCCTGACGGCCCTCTCGCTCTGTGCAGAGGCTAAGGGGCTCTTCCTACAAATATGCCAAGACCTCGCGACCCAGGCTCGCACCCGAGGGGGGCTCGGCAAACAAATCCTCATGCGCGAGGGGCGCACAAAAAGCCAGGGGAACTCCTGATCGCCCTCTCGCTCCGTGCAGAGGCTCGGGAGCTCTTCCTGCAACTTTGTCGAGACCCAGCGACCCAGGCTCGCACTCGAGGGGGCTCGACAAACAACCCCTTTGTCCGAACAAAAAGGATGTGCGAGGGTCGCACAAAAAGCCAGGGGAACTCCTGACCGCCCTCTCGCTCCGTGCGAAGGCTCGGGGGCTCTTCCTGCACCTAAGACGAAGACAAGCAACCCAAGTTCGCACTCGAAGACTTGGAAAAACACGATAAAGGGCATCGAGCCCGTTACGGTCCAGGGGTTCAAAGGCTAGGCCCCTGAGGGTTTCGACAGCTGCCCTAGGGCAGCAGAGTCAGGGACGACTAGGGGCGAGCTTGCGCATGGCTGAGGCCCGAGCAAACGATCGCTCGGGACGCCCTAAGTCGTGTCCGAGACCGGTAGGGAGGTCTTCGAATGGGATCCCACCGTAGGGAGGCACCGAGCCACCGGGGCCCATCGAACGGCCCCGGCACCCACTAGAGAAACCCTCTGGTACTCTTGGAGTGCGTCTATGGACTGCCAGCCAACCCCTAGCGAACGGGGCTCGGGCCTCCACTCAGACTTACCCGATAACAGCTCACCGGGGGTGTCACTGCTCGCACCCACCGAGGGTAGCGTGGCACCCTCCACCCCTCCTTCCGAACGAAAAGGATGCATGAGGGCCGCACAAAAAGCCAGGGGAACCTCTGACGACCCTCTCACTCCGCGCTGAGACTAGGGGGCTCTTCCTGCAACCTTGCTGAGGCTCAGCGACTCGAACTCGCACTCATGGGCCCGGCAAACACAATGAAACCCCTCTCACAACACAAGAAAAGCCCCTAGAGGACTAAATTCACTCCTCCAGGGCCTCGGGGGCTACACCCGGCGGGTGCGCTCGCGCGCACCCACCGAGGCCTCGAGTATGAAACCCCATCCCGCCAGGAACTACTGCAAGCCGAGCCTCGTCAAAACCTCAAAGAGAGCGCTCACACTCTTCCTGAGGCTCGGGGGCTACTGTCGGGTACCACGAAAAGGGGTCCCCTAAGCAACAATCAAAAAAATCGCTTAGACACTGTCAAAGTCAAAGCCAAGGGACCATTATTGGCCAAACCCTGGCCATGTCCGAAGCCACCTACTCTCTGCCTCGCCAGAGGCCTCACACGAGAGGCCTCGGACGGCCTACCAGTTTTCCGTCTCACTCGAGGCCTCGCGCGAAAGGCCTCGGCCGAGGAACCAATTCTCCATCTCGCCCGAGGCCCCGCGCGTACAGCCTCGGACGAGACGCCGATTCTCCGCCTCGCTCAAGGCCGGCTCGGCAAAACAACCCCGTCGCCTCCGCCTCGACCAACTTCTCGGACAAGAGGTCGCGTCCGACCGACGCGTTCGACCGCTCCCGCGTTATCAGCCGAACGACGGCTCGACACAGCGGCATGGCCGACTGGACGCCAGTCACATCGAAGCCGGGCCGCCCGGGATAGGACAGGGCAGGGGTTACCAACCACTGTGCTCGGTACTGTACCCACGACCGGCGCCCGTACTGCACTGTGCTACCTAACCCCTGCTCCGGAAATTAATTTTTTAGAATGTGGTGCCATTATTTCATTAACAAGAAGGAAGTACAATACAAGGATGAAGCACCACATTACAAAGATACCAAGAAGAGAGAAGATAGCACTGCAAGATAAAAAGTGAAGTGGGAAAGGGAGGCCCAACAAGTCATAGGAGTCTACGTCACCAGTCAAATGGCTTGAGGTTCTTGATTGAAGGTAGCCTAAGCCCAAGTAGATTCCTCCTCCATGATGATTGCTGATCGGGCAACCAAGTGTAGGATGGAGCTAGCAACGAAAGACCCAGTTGTTGTGCTCGTTCCAAGCCTCCAAGTGAACTAGATAACTAAGGTTTCATGCCCTTCACGAAGCAATTGTGCAACCTTATTGCGACCGTCAACACACCAAATGGCAAAAATGACATCTGTGGTCATTAATTAGCGCGGTAACATGCAAAATGAAACAACAAAGGGAGTGGAACCATGTCTCCCTGGAGTAGGCACAACCCTTAACTAGGTGGTCGGTAGTCTCTGGATCCTTTCACGAAGTGCGCATGTACTATCATCTTGTAGACCATGCCACTTCAACCTATACATGTTCATGGGTAATAACCTAGAACAACCAATCAAATGAAGAAATAACACTTTTTTGGCGCATGTGTTTTCTAATGAATTTGAGCCCAAAGAATCTCTGTCTGGTAGGAGAATAAAGATTTATGGACAAATGAAGTGGAGAATTCTTTGTAGGCGACCACTTTCATCAAATATTATTGATCTCCCCTAGTGAAACTAAATACATTGGAGTCTTTCCCAAGCTAGCAGTTATTATAATAAACCTTGAGGTGAGAGAGCACCCCCGATGTCTTTGATCCAACCCCTATCAGTTATGGCCTCACGCACCATCCTCGATCATGGCCCTTACTCTCACTGTAATTTAGGCGCATAAGGTTAGGGTCGTCTCTAGCGACAATTCACCATCAAGGTAGCAATTTGACCAAAAGGGGGCATGACCGCATGATCTGTGTCTCTAACCTGCACGTATAACGAGGTCTCAAACAAGGCCTTGGTGACATCATCCACCTTGACCGATAACTCCACCAAAGTGTGCAACCTATTTTTTTAAGCTAATAAGAGCTAACACATGTGTAGAGCCCAGTTAGCACCCTAAGGTTGGGAATACACAAGACTCCGATCCTAGAGATCTTTAGGGCTCTAAGCCTTTACCATGATACACAACTCGATGAGGAAGGGGTCTAACATGACCGTGGTGCGCGACACAGACCATAGACTGACATCCCTGTTAACATGAAAGGTTTCCCCTTGGGGAGGGCCTCAAGTTGGGAAGAAGGCAGTGGAGGCACACACATGACCAATCTTGATGCAACTTGCATTGCAGCTCCACCTACCGTGGCCGATAGAGCCACCTTCATATCGCGTGGTGCAAAGGGTGCCATCGAGGAGGTGAGAGGCGACCTATTTGCCTTGGTGATGACCATGTCCTCAGTGTGTAGACCCTGGAACCCTAAGATGTGTATGAGCATGATCGTGACACACACAGAGGCCCTACTAGCACAACAAAGAGGGTGATAGCCCATCCCTAAAAGTCACCCGGCATGGACCTAGAATCAGAAAATATGCTATTGACGAGTCAACATCCTTGGACTGACAAGAGCTGCCCCGATCCAGCAGACCACCAGGCCCCTTGCAACTAGAAGAGGATCCATTCCTTTGAGGCCTCGGTCTTGCCGGGTGGCATCCGTGTCATCGACTAGAAGATCAGACATGTCCATGATCGTGGCAGTGGTCCTCGGAGGTAGCGGGCTGCCGGCAGGTGGGGGCGTGGTGGTGGCACCACCCTTTGGTGGCGGCCAGCGAGGGCGCGTTTGCGCGGAGGTGGTGTTTGCTCCTCGGGCCTCAACATGCAGCTGCGTGGGTCGGCACAGCTCCTTAGCGGCCGCTGCTGTAGGGCGGTGCACCGACAGGCCACGCAACTCCTTAGATCGAGCCCTCGAGTGCACGCGGCCCTCTTCCCATGCGAGCGCCGAGTGAGACAGCGTGGTGCAAATGCTTCTAGTTTTCCTCGGTTTGTTCGGTTTCAACCGAAAACCGAACTAAAAAGCCAACGCCGAACTTGTCGGTTTCTTGTTCTGTGACAAACTGATCAGGTACTGAATTCTAAAAACCGAAGTTTATGTAAACTAAAAAACCGAACCAAAATGCTAGTTCAAACCGACTGTCCAGCCCTAGTTGAGAGAGATTTTTCAGGGTTTGAGACAAAAATAATCTCGGCTAATAAATCATGTTTTTGACTCAATTCCCATATGTGACAGGTTTTTTTTAAAGTCACCGAGGGGGAGATGATCCCCACCTGAATATTTTATTGCTCACTTAGTGCCTACCGGCAAATATGGAAAGAGCTTTACATCATTTGATCAGTTGTAATCTAAATTGTTTTACATAGCATTTGTGAAGACACCAATCCAATGTTCAGCTAGCTCCCTGTCTTTCTTAGGCAACCTGGATTTCCATAGTTTGGCATCAGAGATGCAAGCTACCAGCATCTGTTGATGATGCCCTGATCTTTCTGATCGGAATACGACTCCATTCCTGCGCTTCCAAAGCTGCCAGCAACAGAGAGCGATGAAGGTCGCGAAGTGTTTCTAAGGAATATTTCTCGGGCACTGAACATTGTGAAAGTCATTGAGGCCACCAGAACTGAGAAGAGTTAGCCCAATTCTTTGCCAGAAATCTTTTGCAAACTGGCACCCCATAATGACATGTTCTGGCGTCTCCTCCACTTGTGCACACACTTCATAGGCAGCATTATCCACTACTACCTATCACGTTTTAGTACCTTTGACTACCTCCGTCTATAAAAAAAAAAATACAATTCTAGAACAGTGTCACGTTTTAGTACCTTTGACCAATTATAAATAAAAAAATATCCATGTTTATGATACCAAGTAAATACCATCAGATTAATTACGAAATGTATTTTTATAATAAATTAATTTAAAGATATAACTGTGAATATTATTAACTAAAAATTTGGTCAAATATGAACTATTTTTCGTGGCACGCAACATGTAGTTACATTCTTTTCGGGACGGAGATAGTACATGTTCTTTGAGGAGATTAGACCTGCTCTTAATCCTCCATTGCATCAACAGCTACTTAAAGAACTGAACCCGTTTTGGGGCATAACTATCCCATACAAATTTGGCCGCCGGAATAGGTGTTCCATCTCTTGATTTTCGAAGCCTGTATAGACCTTCTGAGTCATATTTACCATGCGGTAAACAGAAGGCGCCTTGTCTGCCATCCTCCATGTCACTGAACTGACAATTTTCAAGCAGTTCCCGAGCTTCCTCAAGTTCACCAACTACCTGCACAGAGAGGCGTTCAACCAGGAAGTCTGAAGCATCAACTCCAGCCTCCCTCACCTGTGCAACTGAGAGCTTTTTCCAGATACAGTGACTGTATAGAGCAGAAAAACGATCCACCAGTGCTTCGTCCCCAGCCCATGCGTCTTGCCAAAAGGAGCTGCGCTCGCCATTGCCAACGATGACTGTCGTGGTTGCTTGATAGAGGGGAAGCAGTGTTCTTAGAGTATCCCAGTGATGACCATACTGTAGAGTAATAAGCTGCTCTCTCATCGTCTGAACGTGCGGCAGGAGCAGGCATCGAAAGGGCTCCTTGCTACTGCACTATAGCCGTGGCAGAGGTGGACGTTGAAAGGCTCCCTTGCCGCACTATAGCCATAGCAGGAGCAGACGTCAAAGTCAGCACTGCTGTCACATCTATTCACTGTAGCAGCATGGCAGCCTGGCATGTCTGTGTACTAGTATTAGATGGGTATAGTTGTATATATAGCTTCCCACTGCACCTCAATAAAGAGAGAGAGTTCAGTTTTGCCATCTCCTCTACAGAGCTCCGGCCAACGCTGGTGCTTGTGCTGTAGATATGTGCGCTTTATTCTTCCTCTCTCTTCTACCTACAACCGTAGTGTGGTCGGCAACGACGGTGAGCGGTCGGCTCACCCGTGTGGGAGATCTCGGGACCAACAAGTGATATCAGAGCCGTATAAGCGCTGTTACCGAACTAACCGCTGTCGATGACGGACGGTTTTGAGATGGACGACAGCAGCGGCGTTGCTGTAGCTGCCCAGCCACGACAGGAGGTCGTTGTGCGCTCGGTGCGGGAGGTCAGCGGCACCAGTTGGCCGACGCTGACTGGCACCAACTATGACGAGTGGGCGGTGACCATGAAGGTCAAGCTCAGAGCATGACGGCTCTGGAATACCATTGACAAGGGCACCGACAACGAAGAAGACGACATATCAGCGTTAGAGGCTGTCCTCACTGCTGTGCCAGCAGAGTACAGGGAGCCGTTGGGGGCGAAGAACTTGGCTAAGGAGGCATGAGAGGCCATTGCAGCGATGCGCGTCGGCTCTGACCGTGCAAAGAAGGCGACGGCCCAGCTCCTGAAACAGGAGTACGCCAACCTCAAGTTCAAGGATGGTGAGTCGGTGGAGGACTTCTTCCTCCACCTGCAGTCGTTCATCAGCAAGCTGAGGAGCCACGGTGTCACCATCGACAAAGAAGAGGCAGTCTTCAAGTACCTCCACTCTATACCGATGAAATACATCCAGATCGCTCTCTCTATAGAGACAATGCTGGACTTGTCCACCCTCGCCATTGAGGATATGACAGTCCGTCTGTGGGCAGTGGACGAGTGTAAAGAGCAGGCCACAACAAAGACGAACGGTGACAAGCTGTTGCTGACAGAGGGAGAGTGGGCTGCCCGGATGAAGAAGTTCAGGGAAACCTCCTCCAGCCACGGTGACGATGGCAAGCGTCGTGGCAAGTCTTCTTCGGAGAAGAAGAAGAATGTCAACCCCAACGCCTGTCGGCGCTGTGGGAAGACGAGCAATTAGGCAAAGGAGTATCTAAATCGCAAGCAGGAGAAGAAGGTTGAGGCTCATTTAGCGCAGGCTGATGAGGATGATGAGGCCACTCTCCTGATTGTGACGTCGCATGCAGGCGAGCTGTGTGACAGCTGCCTAGCCAGGAAGTAGAGGAGGCTGCCGTTCCTAAAGACGGCCAAGTATCACGTGACGGACGCTCTCGATCTCGTCCACGGCGATCTCTGCGGGCCAATCACGTCAGCCACAAACAGTGATCGGTGGTACTTCCTTCTGCTCGTGGATGATTAAGTTGCTATATTTGGCTGCAACTCCTGACGAGTAAGGATGAGGCGACGGAGGCGATCAAGAAGTTCAAGACGCGCGTGGAGGCGAAGAGCGGTAAGAAGCTGCACGTGCTACAGACTGATCACGACGGCTCAATGAGCTACTGAAAGCATCTAGGCCCCTAGTTGGGTTTCGGTGATTAATGACAATATGTGATTACTGTGACTAATGTGTATTTTGCAGATGCAATTAAGTTAGGTCATGGTAATGAAAATTGATTGGGCAATCATGGTTGTCATGCCCCTATGATGGAAATCATTTGGTTTTCAAAGGATGGACGTCAAGGTTAAGGATGAACTAGTTCTAAGTGTCGTTTGGTGTTGAAAAGACACTTATAGTAGTTTAGGACTTTGTTTTTCCTTTGGTCATACTATTAAGGGGGGTATGGACGGGTAGCTTGACCTAGGTGAGTCTAGCTGTAACACCCTAGGTGTTAGCCTTACATAACTTGACTTGCATAGCATGAGCATGATCATCAAGCATTCATATATAAGCATTTACACTTGAAACATTAGATTAAAACATATGCAACATTTCTTATTATTTCATGTTTTCATGTGTATATGCATATGATCATGAGTGTAAACATGTAATTGATTGATATGAGTCACAAAAACATATTAGCAACACTTAGGTTAGCAAATGGAACATTGTTCATGCATGTCACCTTTCATGATCAAGCACTTAAGTGATGTTACATGTGTTAACCTGGATAGCCCTATGAGTGACTAATACATGAAATGATTGTGTGACCTTGCAATTAGCTTAAACATGTTTAGAGTATCATTATGAATAACTTTGATATTCATGGTTAGGGGTAAATAGGTCATTAAGCCCTAGTTTGAATGTAGACCATCATTTGAATGTGACATGTTTGACCAAGTTTGAACTATGTGTTAGAGACCTTGCATGGAGGTGGTCACTAAAGCAAAGTTGTAGTATTTGATATGGGGAACAACTTTTATTTTTGGGTCATTGACTGAATTAGCTCTTAACATGCTTGAATTTGGTCCACAAAAATTAGCAAAACAACAATTTCAACACTTAACATTTTTTTCTAAGTCTAGATGATTAACAGCCTGACGAGCTGACCTTTAGGGTGATTTAACTTGGTTTTGGTTGCGAATTAGATCATGATTCCTTAAGAACAAATGGAGCTGGTACATAGGTCTACAAAAGTTGTTTAGGTCATTTGCACTTTGGAGTTACGGTTTAGCGGTTAAATCGCTGTCAAAACTCGTTGTCAGGCGTTGCTGCTTAACTGAATGAGCTGATCGACGCCGGGTTAAGTGGCCGACACCGGCAGGCTTCGCGCGCCACGTGGTGGTCAGCAATGACCGCACGTCATCGGCGCCCTGCCGCGTGGCCAAGGCAGGCCGACACGCACTACTTCACTCCCAGCACCTGCCTGCACTGCCCTGCGCTCGCCATTCCATTTCCTCGGCCTTCTTTCTTCGCCCGCAGTAGCAGCCGCCTCCACACCGAGCGTCGCCGTCGCCATTGCTAACGCCAGCTCACCCTCGCCGCTTCTCCACCGCCGAAGCTACTCCACCAGCACCCCCGTGACTCGCCGCATCCACCCATGCTCGCTGACCGTGCTCGGTAAGCTCCAGCACCGTGCACGAGCTCACCGGAGTCCCGCCGCCGAGTCCGTCGTCGTGGCCACACCATCACCGTCCACCTTTCCACGCGATAGCTTGTGCGTTAGGTTCGCCTGAGTCCATAGAAGCTCGTCCGTGCTTGAGATTGTTCGCCGTGGTCTCCACCGGCGTAGCACCGCCGTCCTACTCCTCCGAGCTGCCATGGTCGCTGCTGTCGTCGCTAGCCCTGACGAGAGGCCCAACCAAGTAGTTCAATCGATGCGCTAGGTCACGAGGGTCAGGTCGTGTTGATGTCACCGCCGGCGAACTCACCGGCGATGAGCTCTAGCCGCGCAAGCATCGCGCAGCGCCGCTGCTCTGCTCAGTGTCACTGACATGTGGGGTCCTCTGTTAGGCGGGACCTAGCTGTCAGCGGAAGTTAGAGAGTAGGATAGTTCATTTGATTCAGGATTTCATGCTGTTTTGTAATATTTATATCTCCAATTGTCTAGCTTCAAAAATTGTGAAATAAATTTGGTAGTGTTCCTTAGGAGGTATAGTATTTAGGAAAAATATAATCTTGACACTTGCAGTAGAATTTTTGGAAGATTTAAATTGAAACTTGAAATGTGTTTTTGAATGCATGTAAACTTGTTTATTTTATATCTAGAGTTCCTTTGCACCAAAAATTATGAAATTTTTGTGGTAAGCTATTCTTGACATGTATGAGCTCTGGTAAAAATTTGAGGATCAGTGCATGTGTAGATTTATAGTTATAGATTTTTTTTTTATAAATAGGTAATCCTTGTATGATTTTTTATAAATTAATTATGAATCCAATATTCATGAAATTTGTTGGAGGTTATCCTAGTACCATAAGGATGATAAAAAAAATAGAAAATCTGTTGCTTGACACTTTTCACTAGGGTTTTCTATTTTTGCTATTGTAAGCCTTTATGTCTTGTCATTTTTATATAGAATGTTATACTTGATAAAATGGCATGAAACTTTTACAATAGTCTTTTGGTAGCATTAGAAAGGCACTGTAATTTTTTGAGAATTTTTGTTGCACATTTAGTATATGTTTATTATTTAACCTAAGTATCTAAATAAAATGATAAATGCATTTAAATAAATATTTTGGGCTTCACCATTATGTTTTCTTGAGTGTATTTGGTATGCTTGCACTATTGGTAGACCTTGTGTTGTCGAATTTTGAATGCTTATATGAAGTAGAAGTATTGTTGCTTTATAATTCGAATTTAGCGGGAATTAGGACAGATTCTATAGTTTGATGTGTTGCATGGTAAAAATGGTGTTTTCTGTAAAAATGGTTAATAACAAAGTTGTAGAAAAATTCTTCATGTATCTTGTGTTAAAATTTCAGAGCAATATGACAAAGAGTTTGGGAGTTATGGCTGTTCAAAGTTAGTGTTTCCGAATTACTTGCTCTCTGGAATTTCTGGACAGCACTGAGTTGCTTGTCTGTTTTGGCTAAGATAAATTGTGAATTAGCTTTTGGTGATTAAATAAGAGTTGTATGCAATTTTATAAGCTTTCCAGAAAGTTCAAGATCACATCATTTGGATAAGTAGAACTACAGTTATGAGTAAAATAAGTAGCTACTGTTTTGTAGTGTAGTACATGAACTGCTGAAGTGTTTGATTGAATCATTAAGAAGAAATATGCACCTACTCAGTAAAACACGATGCACTTGTTATTACTTCAGCAATATGATGTTAAGAATACATACAAGAATGCATTCATCACATATCATCATGTTATACTTATCAACATATATGCATTCGCAATACCTTATGCCATATTCATGCATCTAGGATCGGAGGAAGAAATAATGTTGCTAGAATTCGACGAAGTAGAGGAAGAGGACCAGCAGGAGAATCCTTAAGCCACAGCTCTCAAAGGCGAGGAGCAGAACCCTGAAGAGCTTCCAGAGTGCCCTGATCACCACCCCACGTCCTTTCTGAAAGGCAAGCCCCAGAGCATTTTAAGTCTCCCAGTATTTTACAAATGATTACTTAAGTACTTATGATTGATGCATTAGGTTATAAGAGTTGAATGGAACCACTTGATGCATATAAATCCCTTGTCTAGATATATACACCGTTAACCCTGTGTAGGTCCAGGATCGAACATATGCTTAGCCATGCTTAGACCGGTAGAAGTCGGGTGATTTTCCGTCACCTGCGAGATATAGGTGGATACCGGAGCATGGTTGGCTATATTTGCTATTGTGGAACAGAACCATGGGGTGATGTAAATTGAGGCCGAGCGAAGTCTATGCATAGGCTGACTCATGTGATTCCATCTATGCCGGTTAAGGACCGTACTGTTGTTGGAACTTCTGATAAGATTGAACGCATGTCTATCACTTAGCTGACCGGATAACTTGTTCCGACCACGAAGCCGAGTAGCTCAACTCAGGCCGGGCCCCATTTTGTTGTGCGCTCCTTGCAAGGAACCAAACTAAGCCCAAGGGCAGGGTAGTCCTGAATGTCCTGGCATTTGGTGTTCCTGACTGTGCGGCGCGGTACGAACCCGCGAAATGTGTACCTGAGTTGTACCAAAGGTGACCTAAGGTGACTAATGATCTGGTCTTCCTGGGTTTATGTTAGGAATAAATTCCTAGCTGGTTGAAATCGATTCGAATCACCGTCTCTCCCGGATAGTAAGAAACTTGGCTAGCTCCAGCATCGTAGTAACTATGGTATGGAATATGATGGTTCGAAGGAATATGGAATTACAATACCGGCTATGGTTACTATTGTATGCTTTTAAAATGATATACTACATGTCTGGCATAGGATAGTTGCTAATTTAGATATGGATAGTTATAATTAACTTGATAACGGAACTATAATTGTATAACTGAGTTAATCGCTTTTATGCAAAATGTTGTCAAGCTATCTCCACTTATACAACCTTGCCTGATCCTTGAAGTCATTTTATTTCTGGTTTATGACGGGTAAGTTTAGCTGAGTACCTTCTTGTACTCAGGGTTTTATTTTCCATTGTTGCAGATGGCACTGTGTATCATGGTTATTGTAAGAGTTGCTTCTATCCCGCTGTGGATGAGGAGTAAGCCCTGGGCAGGCTTCTTTATTAATCCCTCTATTTGCTTTTGTGGACTGTGATCCTATTTCAGCACTGTACTAAACTATGTTGGAAACTTTACTTTCAAACTTAATTTGCTTCTGCTTTTATCTATCAAACTCGGTTTGTAATAACTTGGTTTCGTACTCTGATGATGAAAATGTATCTATGAACTTTATGTAATATGTGACATGTATGTTGAATCATGTATGATCTTGGTTGTTGTAAATCATTTATCGAGACCCATCGTGGTACTCGACGAACTACCGAGTTTATATGGGTTCAAGTATGACAGTGCGACCGCTTATGGGCTGCCATTGTACTTGTACTCTTATAAATTGGTCGGTTCTGTGACACTAGTGGGTTAGGTGAAGTCGTCTGGATGCTACCGGGCGCTTGTGAAATGTGACCAGACGCTGGGTGCTAGAGTCTGGTCAACTCCAGTAAGGTCCCAGAGAGGGAGAATCCTAATCGGACGCATTCGGTCAGTGCTGACCGGACACTGGTCAGGTTCTAGCTACTGAACCGACGCTGAGCAGCAAAGTGACCGAACGCTGGGTGCCATAGTCCGGTCAACATCAATAAGGTTCTAGAGAGCAGTTTTTATGACCGGACGCGTCTGGTCAGTGCTGACCGGATGCTGGTCTGTGTTCGGTCACAACTTAACTGCTTGGTTGCGGGGAGAACTAACCAAAGCGTGTGGTCACCCCGTAGTGGCACATAACGGTTTGTTTTGAATAAGGGGTTATAAATACTTCCTCTATTCACTTAAGGGATCACTTTTGCTTGTTTCAACAGCTGAGAAACACCCTTAAGAGTGCTAAGAAGAGCAAGATCCTAGTGAGGTGATTGAGATATGAGAATCCAAGAGAGAGGCCTCATTAGTGAAAGCAAGAGTAGCAAAGTATGCATCCACCCTTCTCATTAGGCTTGTCGTGGTCAAGTGAGAGTTTATGCTTGTTACTCTTGGTGATCTCCACCACCTAGATAACTTGCTAGTGATTGGGAGCTTGGTGATCATCCGACGGAGCTTGTGGATGACCCAATTCAAGTTGTGAGCGGTTGTGGGTGATTCACCATGATGGAGTGTCGAAGAATCAACTTGTAGAGAGCACTTGATCCTTGCGTGGATCAAGGGGGAGCTACACCCTTGCGCGGGTGCTCCAATGAGGACTAGTGGGGAGTGGCGACTCTCCGATACCTCGGCAAAACGTCATTGCATTCCTCCTTCTCTCTTTACTTTAAGCATTTACTTTGAGCAATTCAATTCTTGTTGGTACATTCATAGAATTGTCATGCTAGAGTAGGATTAGAACATAGGTTGCTAAACTTTTGTGTGGTAGAACAATATAAACAATTTCTAGGCACAAGGGGTGAAGTGGACTAACCGTAGGGATTAATTATTGCAAAGAATTTTAGAATTAGCCCAATTCACCCCCTCCCCTCTTGGGCATCTTGATCCTTTCAATTGGTATCAGAGCCTCATGCTCACGTATTTAGACTTAACCGCCTAGAGAAAGATGACTCACGGGGATGAACCTCCTCCTATCTTTGAGGGGGATGATTTTCCTTATTGAAAAATCTACATGGAGGAGTATTTAGAAGCTCTAGATGTTAGAATACTTAGAGCCACCTCACAAGGATTCCCAAAACCTCATGATCCCATGCACCTTCAAGGCGATGAAGTGAACTATGAGAAATGGAATGCAAAGGCTCGAAACACCAACTTTAGAGGCCTTTGCAAAGATGTGTTTAACTAGGTGAGGAACCACAAGGATGCCCATGCACTATGGTCGAACATTTGTGTGCTCCATGAGGAAACTAAGAGCGAGCATGAGGAACACTATCATCTCATAATGAAAAAGCTTAATTCTTTTGAGATGCTTCCTAAAGAGGGTGCTAATGAAATGTACTCACGTTTGAATGTTCTTGTAGAGGAAGTCAATGGGCTTAGACTCACTCAAATGCAACCATCTGATGTTGTAAGAAAAATCTTGAGTGTCCTCCCCATTGATAATTATGGGCATGAAAGGATCAAGATGCCCAAGAGGGGGGTGAATTGGGCTAATTCGAAATTCTCTTGCAATAAATAAATCCTACGGATAGCCCAATTAACCCCTTGTGCCTAGAAAAGTGTTTCTATTAAACTAATGCACAATGAACTCACAACCTATGTTCCAAACTTACTCTAGCAAGCAATTCTATGGATGTAAAACAAGCATTGAATTGCTCAAAGTAAATACTCAAGGTAAGTGCTCAAAGTAAATAGAGAGAGAAAGGAACGCGGCGATGTTTTGCCAAGGTATCGGAGAGTCGCCACTCCCCACTAGTCCTCGTTGGAGCACCCACGCAAGGGTGTAGCTCCCCCTTGATCCGCGCAAGGATCAAGTGCTCTCTATGGGTTGATTCTTCGACACTCCATCACGGCGAATCACCCAAAGCCGCTCACAACTTGAGTTGGGTCACCCACAAGCTCCGCCGGGTGAACACCAAACTCCCAATCACCACCAAGCTGTCTAGGTGATGGTGATCACCAAGAGTAACAAGCACGAACTCTCACTTGACCATGCGAAGCCTAATGAGAAGATGGATGCACACTTTGCTACTCTTGATTTGCTAGTGAGGCTACTCTCTTGGATTCTCAAATCACAAACACCTCACTAGGACCTTGCTCTTCTTGGCACTCACAAACGTGTTTCTCAGCTGCTGGAATGAGCAAAAGTTACTCCACTCACGAGTGGAGCTTCTATTTATAAGGCAGCCTAAAAAACGAACCATTATGAGCTTCTGCGGGATGACCGGACGCTCCGATCGTTTTGACCGGACGCTCCGGTCAGTTCAACCCGTGAACAGTTTTCAAGTGATGATTGGACGCTGTCAGGGTCCGATCAGTACCGACCGAACGCATCTGGTCGCTCTTGGAAGCTTACTGTAAACGACCGGATGCTGGATACTCAGGGTCCGGTCACCACTGACCGGACACGTCCGGTCACTCTTTCCCAAGTCTGGACCCTTACTGGAGTCGACCAGACGCTAGCCCTCAGCGTTCGGTCACACGACCTTCCAGCGTCCGGTCACACCTGACTTGTTCTTCATGGTCAAATGAACTAACTGGACCCTGCGGCCAGCGTCCGGTCGCACCGGAGCTAGCGTCCGGTCAGTGTTTGACCCTCCATTCACTTACAACTTTCAAACATATGTGAATGAAGTTTGCTCCAAAGGATCTTAGGCATTCATAGGAGCTACCTAGAGCTAGTTTTAACAAGTGTGCACCACACCTAACTCACTAGACTCAACTAGGTCAAGCTACCCGTTCATACCCCCCTTAATAGTACGGCCAAAGGAAAAACAAAGTCCTAAACTACTCTAAGTGTCTCTCCAACTCCAATCGACACTTAGAACTAGTTATCCTTAACCTTGTCGTCCATCCTTTAAAAACTGAAACAATTTCCATTGTAGGGGCATGACAACCTTGATTGCCCAATCGATCTCCATTACCATGACCTAACTTAATTGCCTCTGCAAAACACACATTAGTCATAGTATTCTTGTATTGACATTAATCATCGAAATCCAACTAGGGGCCTAGATGCTTTCAATCTCCCCCTTTTTGGTGATTGATGACAATACCACCTCGAGTATGTTATGGAGTGAGGTTTTTAGACGAGCTTGATTCATATAAGCTTTTGTCAATAAGAACACAAGAGTTAGGCAAGCTTATATGATCCAAGCCATCATAATGTACTCAAAGGATATGAATAACGCATGAGTACAAGTAACAAAGCTCATTTGCTTTGAAGTGTAAATGCGGAAGCAAAAGCAAATGAGCATTACACAAGTGATATGACATATAGATAATGCAAAGTAGAAATCACACATGTCAAATATCACAACCACGTAGATAGCACTATCACATATATATAATAGTATGCATGAAAGTAAACACACGAATGCATAAGTAATAGTGTAGCACACAAATAAAACTCCAAATGTATATAATAGGCTAATACTAGATAACTAGCTCCCCCTGAAACTCGCTCCCCCTAAGTCTACATACTCAAACCCTCTCCCCCTTTGGTGTCAAACACCAAAACCTAAGGGTCGGACGGCGGGGCAGCAGCGGACGAGTCGGGCACTGAAGTACGTGGAGCAAGATGGAACTGGGCGCCATCATCATCTGACCTAGAGCTCTGAACTGACTGACCCTCTGAGGTAGGAAGTGTCGCTGAAGCGGTCTGGGTCTGAGCTGGGGCTGGTGCTGCCTGTGAAGCTGTAAGTATGTCTGTCGTAGGATCTGATGAGGTGACAAACGAGGGGAGCCTCTGAGTAGTCATGATAGCTGGAGCTGCTGTAGACGGACCGGCAGTATGCATGTGAGGCGGAGTAGGCATGCCGATCAACTCGCTGAATGATGCTCCAAGACTCCTAGAGACTGACGTCTCAGGCACGAATAGCGAGGGAGACTGCTCTGGTGAGAAACCCGTGTGATAAGGAGTGAACTGTGGGGCTACACCAGGTGAGGCTAACCACTGGGACACTTGTACAGGAGGTGAAGTAAACTAAGCTGGAGGCTGTCCCTGACTCTGGAGCCTGATGGGCTGTACTGCTGGAGTCGTCAAAGTGGTAGGAGGCTGTGCAAGCTAGGGCGAAGTCTGTGGCAGTGGGATCCCAATGGCTGTCACTACATGCTGCATGAATCCCATGAGCTGCTGCTGCATAAGTAACTGCTGGTGCTGAAGGAGCTGCTGCTGCCGCTGAAACTCGTCCTGATGAGCCTGAAACTGTGCGAAGTTGGCAGCTGTCTCCTGTGCCTATCATGTCTGATCCTGCTGCATCCGCTCAAGAATAGCAATGAGAGCGGGGTCTGTCTGCGGAGCAGGTGGAGCAGAACTGGAGCTACCTGCCTCTACATCGTGTCTGCGTGGAGGCATCTGAGGTATAGGCTGGTAGTCATCGTCAGAGCTATCACTATACTCACTCACCTCCTGCTGTGCCTCTAGCTCCTCCTCCTCAGTGGCTGCAATCCCTCTAATGATCTCATCCTACTGAGCTACGGACTCTGGCATGTCGGGACGACAGCTAGGCTGTCTAGGTGCCTGAGGAGTGGTGTGTCTGATCCTCTATGACAAGTTGTAAGCTAGGAACTCTGTGGTGGCACCTGTATACTCATCCATCATGCCAGGGGGCTTATCAAGCACTACTCTGCGGATGAGGAACGTGATCCAGTGAGCATAGGGAAGCTGCCTGCAACCCTTGAACCCCTCAGCTATAGTATCCTCCATCTCTGAAAGAAGGAGGTCCCAGATGTCAAATACTGTCCTCTGCATGATGGCATTGAGAAGCCAGAGCTATAAGCGAGTCAGGCCCTCCCTGTATCCCAACCTGGGAAGCAGTGTCCTCCTGATGATGGCCTCTAGTACCCTCGCTGTAGGAGTCAAGTCACTAGGGTTCCTACTCGACCCCTCACCAAAAGGCTCCTTGAAGCAATGCCGCACTAAATCTGTAGGGGGCACCTGCCCTCCATGAGGACGTCTGGGAGGCTCCTGCTGTCCATAGCAAACCTCATGCATCTTAACAGGCTGCTCCTGTAGCCTCAGTATCTCTCTAGCTCTGCCACTCGTCACTCTGTAGTCTTTGTCTTTGAAAGCAAAGTGAATGAATCTGTGATGAAGATCGATGTAGAGTGAGGCATAAAACTGACGAACCCAAGATGGTACATATATGCCCGTCCGTCCAATCAAATCTATCAGTCCTGGCAAATATGACAAGTATGGTCGAATGCTCTCTCCGGCTGCTGCCACAATAGACTCTATCTGACAGACCCTCTGAGATCTGAACACTGCCCCACTGTTAAGATATGCATTGTAGAAATCCTCCTGCAGTGGTGTGTAGAACCCCTCAGCTGCTCTCTCATCCCTCCTCGGAGGAAACCAAACCTCAAACTCAACAAACCACAACTGTTGAACCTGCCTGGCTGTAGCGGCCCTCAAGTCAAGGTGAACCACTAGAGGCGGACCCTGAGGTCTGGGCGAAGGGCATGAACCCCTGCGTTGTGTAACTGGCCTTGGTGGAACTGTAGCACTAGTACGACTCGAGCGGCATAGCTGAGGTGCCGGCTCGGTCTCCTGACCCTCCTGAGTCTCCTGGGCTGGCTGAGCCTCTGCTGGTGGGGGCTACTGCTGTGCTGACGGACCCTCCTCAATGGCAACCCATCGTCCTACAAATGTGGCAGTCCCAGCTGGACTACCGTGACAACGCTCAACCTCCTCAATCGTAGCTCTGACTGCGGGTGAAACTGGCTGATCTACAATGACAACTCCACTGTGGGTACCACCTCTCTTAGCATGCTCTGCGGCCTCTGCAATAGCTGCTGCTCTCACTATCTTTGTGTTGGGGTACTTCCGCTTCTTGGATGTTACCTGCTTGGTGACTTGCCCTTAGATCCGGCTGGCTGGCGAGGCGGGGGCCTCCGATCATCATCACCTGGGCCACCACCAACGTTCTTGGTGCGAGCCATCTGAACTGACAAGATGGTGAACTACCGCTGATGAAGATCAACTGTCAAACTACCGCTTTCGAGGCTTGGCCTCGATCCTTACTCGCGAGCTTGGCTCCGAGTTGACTGCCAACTGCCAGACGAAACACAACGGAACCGACTCGCTGCACGATAGAATAGATGGATATACAAATAAATACCATATGTCTAATAGATGCGAAATCCTAATAGAGAAAGCAATGTAGATGCGAACTTGAATCAAGTGGCTTTCTACCTGACGATCCGCGAACCGAGAAAAGATAAGGAGACACGCGAGGGATCCTTGGAACCAAGCTAGGGTTAGGGTAAAAGTCCTGAATGTAATGGGGAATCAGAGACTGCAATTCGATCTAGGTCATTTAGAGAATCAAGATTGAAAAGTCAGGTCTTACCAACGATGAAGGAGACACTGGCGTGGGTGAGCAGTGGCGGCAAGGGAGGCTCAGTGGCTATGACGGGGAGGCACGAGGTTGCGCAGGAACGCTCGGGCGAAGCTGGCTGGATGGCGGCGCAGCGAGCTTGGGCGCAAGGTGGCCGGCGCGGTGCTGCAGAGATGCGGCGAGCCTGGGCGCAAGTTGGTAGGCGCGGTGCTGTAGAGGCGCGGCGAGGCAGTTGATCGGCGGTGCGGCGAGCTTGGGCGTGAGGAGGCGGTGGCGCGACTATGCGGCTGCACGGGCTAGGGCACGGTGGGATGCAGATAGAGGACGCGGTGGTACGGTTAAGTAATCCCCCAAAACGTGATAGAAAAGGAAATGGGGAAAAGAGTCCTAAAAACGCGCGAGATCCACTGACCGGACGCTCCGGTGGTAGCGACCGGACGCTACCACCCAGCGTCCGGTCGATTCCAGAGAGGTCCAAATCCTCTAGAATTGGGACTGGACGTGTCCGGTGGTCCATGACCGGACGCAGGCAGGGTCCGGTCAGTACTGCTTGTCCTTCCTTGATCGACCAGACGCTGAACCCTTCCTGACCGAACGCACAGACGCAGCGTCCGGTCACTCCTTCATCAGCAGTTCACCTCCTGTGAATTGACCGGACGCTGGACAGCAGCGTCCGGTGCAGCGTCCGGTGCACCTTTTCCAGCAAATCTTCAAACTTCCTTCGCGCTGCCTGTTCCCAATCAAGTCCCAACTTGAATAAGATCCAAATAAACACTAATTGGGACTAATGTGAGTGACCTCTCTCAAACCCTCATATTTTTCAAAATATTTTGCCTTAGGCTATAATTCTTTTTAAGAAAATAGGCAACAAGAGGGCAAATGGAACAAAACAACAAAGCAACATTCATGCATATGTAATACTTGTAAGTAAATCTAGTTGCTTGTCAAGTTTGATCCAAGGTTAAGCTTCTTCACACGCTTTTCGGCGGTTATCTTAACCATGTTAGACCAGCCCTATATGCATTGCCATAAATTAAACATGTTGTATATTACAATGAATGCAAGGGACAACACAAGCTCAATTTTTAGTGAAGTTACTAAAATCAAGTACATTGAGCTCATTCCGCAATCTACAAAATGTAGCCTCATCTAGCGGTTTAGTGAAGATATCCGCTAATTGATCTTTGGATCTTACACCTTCTAGTGATATATCATTTTTAGCTACATGATCTCTTAGAAAGTGATGGCGGATATCTATATGCTTGGTACGAGAGTGTTGAACCAAATTATTTGCAAGTTTTACCGCACTTTCATTGTCGCACAAAAGAGATACTTTCTCTAGAACTACTCCATAGTCTAGTAAAGTTTGTTTCATGTATAATATTTGTGCACAACAAGCACCCGCGGCAATGTATTCCGCTTCGGCGGTGGACAAAGCCACACTATTTTGTTTCTTGGAGGACCAAGACACAAGTGATCTACCAAGCAAATGGCACCCTCCAGATGTGCTCTTTCTATCAACTTTGCATCCGGCGTAGTCTGAATCGGAATAGCCAATTAATTCAAATAAAGCTCCTTTGGGATACCAAAGGCCAATGCTTGGTGTGTGCTTAAGATACCTAAGGATTCTTTTTACGGCAATTAAATGTGTTTCCTTAGGACTAGCTTGAAATCTAGCACACATACACACACTAAACATGATGTCGGGCCTAGATGCGGTTAAATATAACAAGCTACTAATCATAGAACGGTAGAGAGTTTGATCAACCGAGTTACCTCCCTCATCTAGGTCGAGATATCCATTGGTAGGCATTGGGGTCTTGATTGGCTTACATTCATCCATCTTGAATCTCTTGAGAAGATCTTTTGTGTATTTCTCTTGAGAGATGAAGATGCCTTCTTTCATTTGCTTGACTTGAAAACCAAGAAAGAATGTAAGCTCACCAATCATTGACATCTCGAACTCCTTAGACATCAATTCACCAAATTCTTTGCATAAGTCTTCATTTGATGATCCAAAGATGATATCATCAACATATACTTGACAAATGAAGATATGCCCATCAAGCTTCTTGGTGAATAGTGTAGTGTCGACCTTCCCAATAGTGAAGCCCTTCTCAATAAGGAAATCCTGAAGGCGCTCATACCAAGCTCTTGGGGCTTGCTTAAGCCCATATAGTGCCTTGGACAACCTATAAACATGATTAGGATATCTAGGGTCTTCAAACCCGGGAGGTTGATCAACATAGACTAGTTCATTAATAAAGCCATTTAAGAATGCACTTTTTACATCCATTTGATATAGTTTCATTTCATGATGTGATGCATATGCAAGAAGGATACGGATGGCTTCCAATCTTGCAACCGGTGCAAAGGTTTCTCCAAAATCTAAACCTTCAACTTGAGAGAACCCCTTTGCAACTAGTCTTGCCTTGTTCCTCACAACAACACCTTGATCATCTTGCTTGTTGCGGAACACCCACTTTGTTCCAATGACTCTTGCACCTTTTGGTCGCTCTTCAAGATTCCAAACTTCATTGTGAGTGAAGTTGTTCAACTCTTCATGCATGGCATTGATCCAATCCAGATCTTTAAGAGCTTCTTCTACCTTGGTAGGCTCATAGCAAGAGACAAAAGAGTGATGAGCAATAAATGAAGTAAGTTTTTGAGATCGAGTCATCACCCCCTTTGTTGGACTCCCTATGATGAGATCTTGTGGATGATCTTGTAGGAGAGGTGTATTTCTTCTATTGACCACTTGAGGAGGAGGTTGTGGAGCATCAACATCTTGTGCTTGTACCACCATTTGCTCATGGGAGATATGAGTATCTTCATTTTCTACTCTCCCATCTTTTTCACCGTCTTATGGTATATTTGATGAAGAAGGTTGGTTAATGACTTGTACATCATCTTCATCATCTTTTGGCTTGATGTCTCCCACCGGAATATTCTTCATAGCCTCCCTCAATGGTTCATCACCTACATCATCAAGATTCTCATGTGCTCCTTGGGAGCCGTTAGATTCATCAAATTCCACATCATATGTTTCTTCAACCAAGCCAGTGGCATGATTAAATACTCTATATGCTTTGGAGTTCAATGAGTAACCAACAAGAAAACCTATATCACAACACCTTTGAAACTTCCCTAGGTGTTGCCGCTTCTTGTAGATGTAACACTTGCAACCAAACACCCTAAAGAAGGAGACGTCCGGCTTCTTCCCATTGAGCAACTCATACGGTGTCTTGACAAGGAACTTTTGAAGAAATAGGCGGTTGGATGCATAACATGCGGTGTTGATTGCTTCCGCCCATAGAGCTTCAGGGGTGTTGTACTCATCTAGCATTGTCCTTGCAAGAGTGATCAAAGTCCGGTTCTTCCTCTCAACTACACCATTTTGTTGAGGAGTATAGGTTGCGGAGACTTCATGTTTGATTCCAACTTCATCACAATAAGCTTCTATATTTGTGTTGTCAAACTCTTTGCCATTGTCACTTCTTATCTTCTTGAGCTTCACTTCAAATTCATTTTGAGCTCTCTTGGCAAACTTTTTGAAACAAGATGCAACTTCGGATTTGTCATGAAGGAAGAACACCCATGTATACCTTGAATAGTCATCCACAATCACAAGACAATAGAGATTTCCTCCCAAACTCTTGTATATTGTTGGTCCAAATAAATCCATGTGTAGGAGTTCTAGCACTCTTGTGGTTGACATGAAGGCTTTGGTTGGATGAGTGTTTGCAACTTGCTTGCCGGCTTGACATGCACTACAAAGCTTGTCCTTCTCAAACTTCACATCCTTCAATCCTCTCACCAAATCATTCTTCATAAGCTTCTTGAGTGAGCTCATCCCAACATGAGCAAGTCTTCTATGCCATAGCCACCCAAGTGTTGTTTTGGTGAATAGGCAAGTCTTCAAGTTTGCATCTTTGGAGGTAAAGTCAACTAGATATAAGTTTTTGTATCTAAATCCATTGAATATCACTTGATTGTCATCTACCTTAGATACAACCACCTCCTTCTCGGTGAACAAGCATTGGAAGCCAAGATCACACAATTGCCCAACGGATAGCAAGTTGAAGCTCAATGAAGCAACATAGAGCACATTGGAGATGGAATGATCATTTGATATTGCCATTTTGCCCAATCCTTTGACCTTGCCCTTTGAATTATCTCCAAATGTTATTTTCCCTTGTCCATCTACCTCTTCATCTAGTGAGGTGAACATACGAGGATCACCGGTCATATGTTGAGTGCAACCACTATCAATAACCCAATGACTTCCACCGGTCTTGTAGTTCACCTACACATAAGAGATTCAAGCTTTAGGGATCCAAACTTGTTGAGGGCCCTTCACCTTCTCAACAAGTGACTTAGCCACCCAAATCTTCTTAGGCCTACTCTTGTTAGGGGGTCCTAAGAACATGACTTTCATCTTTCCACTAGAATCTTTTCTAAGCATGTAGTGAGCATTGAAAGCGAAGGGTCTAGCATGCTTGGGCAAGGGTTGTGGTGGTGGAGTTTGACACTCATAAGCAAAGTGGCCTTCTTGTCCACATTCAAAACATCTCTTTGGCTTTGGCTTTGGCTTTGATTGTTGGTGTTGAGCTTGAGCCTTCTTCTTCTCCACACTTGCCATATATCCAATACCACTTCTATCCATCTTCATGACGGTATTCATGAGTAGCTCACTTTGGAGATGCTTGCCCCTAGCAAACTTGCTCAATCCCACCTTGAGATGCTCTTTCTCCATTTTGAGCTTCTTGTTCTCTTCCTTGAGAATATCATTGTTCTTCTCTTCCTTGAGTTTCTTGTTTTCTTCTTTGAGCTTCTCATTCTCAAGGAACAACTCTTTGTCATGATCAAGAGTTTCTAGCACAATGGTGTTGTGACTTTTCATCTCTTCAAGATCTTTCATGAGCTTCTCATTGTCACTCTTGAGCTTGACATACTCATCATAGTCATTGCACTCAACCACTTGCTTGCCTTTGCTACTAGATCCATGCTCAATGCTTTCATCAATTAAATCATCACATGAGGTAGCTATATCAATCTTAACAACATGGTTAGTAGCATCATGTGGCTCATTTGGTAAGAATTCTTGTGCAATAATAAGGGTATCATAATTGATCTTTAGAGTTGTATATTCATCTTTTAGCTTGTTGTGACTAGTGACAAGCTCATTGTGCACCCACTCAAGTTTATCATTTTTATCTTTAAGCTCTTTCTTAGAAGATTTGAGCTCCTTGAGTTTGGATGATAGAGAATCATTTGTTTCTTTGAGCTCATCATTAGCCTTTTCTAATGTATCACACTTAGCTAAGAGTGAATCATTTTTAGCATCAAGTTTTTCATTTGTAGCTCTACTCTTTCTAATGATCTTAGTATATTTTCTTAGTATTTTGACAAGATCATCATATGTAGGTGAGTCATCATCATCGCTATCGCTATCATCATCACTAGCATGTTCATCATCACTACTATCATCACTCTTAGTTACCTTGCGTTCACCTTTGGCCATAAGGCATAGGTGTGTAGAGGATGATGGCGATGATGGTGGTGAAGATGCAAGATCAATAGCAATGGCGGCCACCTTTTCATCATCACTATCATCATCGGATGATCCACTTGATGAATCAATGTCCGTGAGCCAATCACCTACAATATAGGCCTTGCCACTCTTCTTCTTCTTGTAGAAGTCTCTCTTTTTGTCATCTCTCTTCTTGTAGGGCTTGTTCTTTTTCTTTTCATCTTCATCGCTTGAATCATCTTTCTTGCCCTTGTTCTTGAACTTGTCTTTCTTGGGCTTTGTGCATTGATGAGCTAGGTGGCCAAGTTCGCCACAATTGTAGCAATCCATCTCGGAGATTGGCTTTCTTCTTGAGCTAGTGAAGAACTTCTTCTTCTTGCCATCAAACTTGATGCCACTCTTGTTTAGCCTTTTTAGCATCTTGGTGGTCTTCTTCACCATGAGGGCAAGGCTTTCTTCATCATCTTCATCACTTGAGCTCTCATACTCAAGTCTTGCTTTACCCTTGTCTTGGCTGGCTTTGAATGCTAAGTCCTTCTCTTTCTTCTTTGTAGAGGATGAGCCATCTTATGGTGTGATGTGCATGTACATCTCATGAGCATTGATCTTTCCCAAGATTTGTGTCGGTGTAGCGGCGGAAAGATCACCTTGATGTAGCATGGTCACAATGTGCCCATATTTGTCAATGGGGAGGACACTCAAGATTTTTCTCACAACGTCGGATGGTGACATTTGAGTAAGTCCAAGCCCATTGACTTCCTCTACAAGAACATTTAAATGAGAATACATCTCATTAGCACTTTCTTTGGGAAACATCTCAAAAGAGTTTAGTTTCTTAATTACAAGATGATAGCATTCCTCACGCTCACTCTTGGTTCCCTCATGGAGCGCACAAACGTCCGACCATAGTGCATGGGCGTCTTTGTGGTTCCTTACATGATTGAACACATCTTTGCAAAGGCCTCTAAAGATTGTGTTGCGAGGCTTTGCATTCCATTTTTCATAGTTCACTTCATCGCCTTGAAGTTGTGTGGCATTCTTAGGTGTTGGGAACCCTTGAGAGGCGGCTCTAAGTATTCCAACGTCTAGAGCTTCTAAGTACGCTTCCATGCGGATTTTCCAATATGAAAAATCATCTCCCTCAAAGATAGGAGGAGGTCCATCCCCGTGAGACATCTTGCTCTAAGTGATTAAGCTTAAAAACGTGAGCACGAGGCTCTGATACCAATTGAAAGGATCAAGATGCCCAAGAGGGGGGTGAATTAGGCTAATTCGAAATTCTCTTGCAATAAACAAATCCTACGGATAGCCCAATTAACCCCTTGTGCCTAGAAAAGTGTTTCTATTAAACTAATGCACAATGAACTCGCAACCTATGTTCCAAACTTACTCTAGCAAGCAATTCTATGGATGTAAAACAAGCATTGAATTGCTCAAAGTAAATACTCAAGGTAAGTGCTCAAAGTAAATAGAGAGAGAAAGGAACGTGGCGATGTTTTGCCGAGGTATCAGAGAGTCGCCACTCCCCACTAGTCCTCGTTGGAGCACCCGCGCAAGGGTGTAGCTCCCCCTTGATCTGCACAAGGATCAAGTGCTCTCTACGGGTTGATTCTTTGACACTCCGTCGCGTTGAATCACCCAAAGCCGCTCACAACTTGAGTTGGGTCACCCACAAGCTCCGCCGGGTGAACATCAAACTCCCAATCACCACCAAGCCATCTAGGTGATGGCGATCACCAAGAGTAACAAGCACGAACTCTCACTTGACCACGCGAAGCCTAATGAGAAGATGGATGCACACTTTGCTACTCTTGATTTGCTAGTGAGGCTACTCTCTTGGATTCTCAAATCACAAACACCTCACTAGGACCGTGCTCTTCTTGGCACTCACAAACATGTTTCTCAGCTGTTGGAATGAGCAAAAGTTACTCCACTCACGAGTGGAGCTTCTATTTATAAGGTAGCCTGAAAAACGAACCGTTACGAGCTTCTGCGGGATGACCGGACGCTCCGATCGTTTTGACCGGACGCTCCGGTCAGTTCAACCTATGAACAGTTTTCAAGTGATGACCGGACACTGTCAGGGTCCGGTCAGTACCAACCGAACGCGTCTGGTCGCTCTTGGAAGCTTACTGTAAACGACCGGACGCTGGATACTCAGGGTCCGGTCACCACTGACCGGACGCGTCTGGTCACTCTTTCCCAAGTCTGGACCCTTACTGGAGTCGACCGGACACTAGCCCTCAGCATCCGGTCACACGACCTTCTAGTGTCCGGTCACACCTGACTTGTTCTTCACGGTCAAATGAACTGACCGGACCCTACGGCCAGCGTCCGGTCGCACCGGAGCCAGCGTCCGGTCAGTGTTTGACCCTCCATTCACTTCCAACTTTCGAACATATGTGAATGAAGTTTGCTCCAAAGGATCTTAGGCATTCATAGGAGCTACCTAGAGCTAGTTTTAACAAGTGTGCACCACACCTAACTCACTAGACTCAACTAGGTCAAGCTACCCGTTCATACCCCCCTTAATAGTACAACCAAAGGAAAAACAAAGTCCTAAACTACTCTAAGTGTCTCTCCAACTCCAATCGACACTTAGAACTAGTTATCCTTAACCTTGTCGTCCATCCTTTAAAAACTGAAACAATTTCCATAGTAGGGGCATGACAACCTTGATTGCCCAATCGATCTCCATTACCATGACCTAACTTAATTGCCTCTGCAAAACACACGTTAGTCATAGTATTCTTGTATTGACATTAATCACCGAAATCCAACTAGGGACCTAGATGCTTTCAAGGCATATTGTGACCATGCTTCATCAAGGTGATCTTTCCACCGCTACACCGACTCAAATCTTGGAAAAGATCAATGATTATGGGATGTACATGCATATCACACCACAAGATGGCTCATCCTCTACCAAGAAGAAAGACAAAGACTTAGCATTCAAGGCTAGCTGAGAGAAGGGCAAAGTAAGAATTGAGTATGAGAGCTCAAGTGATGATGAAGTTGATGATGCAAGTCTTGCTCTGATGGTGAGAAGAACCGCCAAGATGCTAAAGAAGCTCAATAAGAGTGGCATCAAGTTTGATGGCAAGAAAAAGAAGTTCTTCACTAGCACTAGAAGGAAGCCAATCTCTAAGATGGATTGCTACAATTGTGGAGAACTTAGTCATCTAGCACATCAATGCACCAAGCCCTAGAAAGACATGTACAAGAAGAAGAACAAGGGCAAGAAAGATGACTCAAGTGATGAAGATAAAGATGAAAAGAAGAAAAATAAGCCATACAAGAAGAAAGATGGCAAGAAGGACTTCCATAAGAAGAAGAAAAATGGGAATGCATATATCATCGGTGATTGGCTCATGGACATTAATTCATCTAGTTGCTCATTCGATGATGATAGTGACAATGAGAAGGTGGCCGTCATTGTGATTGACTCTTCATCATCTTCACCGACACCACCATCGTCATCCTCTACACACCTATGCCTAATGGCCAAGGGTGAATAAAAGGTATCAAATGATGATGATAGTAGTGGTGATGATCATGCTAATAATGATGATAGTGATAGTGATGTTGATAAATTTGAATCACCTTCATATGATGATCTTGTTAAATTGTTGTGGGGTGTACGACCCTGGATACCCATGGCAGACCACATGGGCTATGCTCCTAGGGGTGGCCTAGCCCACAAGAAGAAGCCTTGCGAGGCACGACTCTGCTCGGCGCCTTCCGCAAGACATTGGGAAGATATCCTGAAGATATTACGAGATCTGTTAGGATATATATGATCCCAGGATTCCTGTAATCAGTTATTACTTTTCGGTTATCTCTTAGATCTAACTAACTTGTAACCCTGCCTCCCGGACTATATAAGGTAGGCAAGGACCCCCTCTAAAATCATGGCATATCATACGATAGCTAATACAAACCAACAGGCCATAGGAGTAGGCTATTACATCATACTGATAGCCTGAACCTGTCTAACTCATGTGTCTCTATTGCCTTCTTATTCTTGATCTCGTGCTCCTCTGTCGATCAATCTACATTCATGGGATACCCCTTGAAGGACTGCCGATGATATTCTATCGACAGTTGGCGTGCCAGGTAGGGGTGTGCGTGCTGTTTCCTTGTTGAACAAGATGGATTTTTCCGTAGGCTCTTCGTCCCTTCCATAGCCTAGCTAGATCTTCATGGTCAGATCCATCTTGTGGGTCATCAACACTGACAGAGTCGGAGAGCTCCTCGAGCCGGAGCAGATCAGTTCTACACCGGCCATCCCTGCACCTGCAATTGTAGATCCAATCTCGGAGGTGATTCCGAGGTCTCTTTCGGCAACAACTCGCCATCTGCTTCCTCACTACTAGAGGAGGCTGATCAACAACGACGATCTGATCGAATCCATCGATCAGGTCAGACTAAAGCTCGCTGATTGTCTCTCCATCACCAAATCGGCACTAGACACTCTGGTTCAGCACCGACCACCCTCTGATTCAGATCTATCGGAGGGTGCTCAGGAAACTACAAGGGCTACGGCCCTACCCTTTGGATTCTCCAATGCTACCGCCGCTTACCAGCATGCCCTAAGGGGCAAACTCGCCGACCAGGTCATCGTCCAGCTCCTACCGGCCATCAACACGCTACACTTAGGCCGAAGCCCCGGGGCGCACCTCCAGACCATCCCGGAAGAAACTCCAGGCTCTGAGTCTTAGGGCTCTATGGAGACCCTCACCGAAACCTTCTCCAATCAATTTCTCCTTCCACCCTTCTGGGGTGGTGCAATCTTCAATGTCAGCATCGATAGCCCTCCTTAGAACGGCGAAACCGAGGAGGAGCGCATTGCTTAGGAGAACCAAAACGTCAACCGCGCACAGTGGCGATAAAACAAGGCTGCCATCGCGAGGGCTGAGGCTGCTCAGAATAATTGGCTTAACTCTCAAGGAAGACCGCTCCTGCTCTACCACGACATCGATGAAGAATTTCTCCACGTTGACAGCCAGGACGTCTTCAAGACTCCAAGCGCCAATTTGGCAGTAGCTGCTAACGAGCTCGCTCATTTCCCTCAAACTCCCAAGCTTGCCAAGATCACCACCATGCTTAAAGCGGCTCACTGTCAAGTCAACGAGATCCATGAGGATCAAAGACCTTCATGCTCTATGAGCACGATTCACCGATCAGCTGCGCCGAGGTCCAATCGCCGCCCCAGTCAAAGTCGTTTCGCCGACCAGTCGATACCTCTCCAGGGGGACCCGAGGGCCATCACACCGAACACCATTGCTAGCATGACCAGGAGGTCAAATAGGATGCTAGAGTACATCTTAGCAACCTCCGGGATGCACAGCGGTGTATCGAGTAATGTCGCTTTGGTCGCCATGAAGACGAAGTGCGTCGCCACCAGGATTACGAAAAGGAGTATGGCAACTCGGACTCAGCCCTCGAGCCTATCCCCGACCACAACGCTACAGACGACAGTGTCGACAACCCTGAAGGGCCTCTAGCTTTCACTAGGGCACTCTGGACGCTTCGATGGCCCCGTGGTTTTAATATCACTGGGGTCAAGCCCTACGAAGGAAGAATGAACCCAACTCAGTGGCTGCAGGCTTATGCCACTACCATCCGCGCTGCAGGAGGAGACACCAGCGTCATGGCAAATTATCTCCCCGTCATGCTCATGCCACCCACCATGAGCTGGTTCACTAGCCTTGCGCTAGACTCCATCGGGTCATGGGAAGAATTGAAGAATTCTTCACCGATAACTATATGGCCACGTGTACTTGACCCGGCATGAAGCATGATCTCAACTACATCAACCAGAAGCGATCCGAGCTCCTCCACAGCTATATCTAGCGTTTCTCCGAGATGAGGAACTTTATCTCCAACATCACAGAAGCTGAAGTCATCGCCGCCTTTATCTGAGGACTCCATCATCGTGAGCTTCGCTCCAAATTCAACCGTAAGCCACCGACCGGTATCAGCGAAATGATAACTACCGCCAACCAGTACGCCGATGTAGAGGAAGCCAAGGTGCGCTTCAATGAGGATGCAGGCACTCAGCGACCACCTCATCGATATGATGATCACCCCGACGACCGATGTCACAGTGACCACAGCTATCATCGTGATAGCGGCCGTGAGCAAACAAGAGGACACAGGCCTAGCCAAAATTGCCACCGTCGACCAGAACACATCTTCGCCGTCGTTAGTCAACCTTGCGCCAAGCATAACTATGACGACCAGTATCAAAAGATCCTCGACGGCCCATGCCCTCTTCACAAGAACGCCAAACACAAGATGAAGGACTGCATTGGTCTGGCCAGGGAGTTCCAAGACAAGAGGCTCAATGACGACGCTAACGATGGAGCCAGAGGTTGCTGACCACCTAGGAACAACAACAACGCCTTTTAGGACCATAATAAGGTGGTCGCCACCATCTTTGGGGGCCTCACCTCCACTGAGAGTCGAAGGGAATGGAAGCTTGCCACTCGACGAGTGCTCGTCATCGCTTCAGAAGAAACTACCGCCGACCCCAGCTATCACCCATGGTCCAAGGTCCTCATCACCTTCAGCAGGGCTGACTAGTGGGCAGACATACCATATATAAAGCGTTTCCCCCTCATCCTCGACGCAACCATCTAGAAGGTGCTCTTCAAAAAGTCCTTATTGATGGTGGCAGTGCTTTGAACCTACTCTTCGCTGGAGCCCTAAGGGAGTTGGGCCTCGCGATATCAGATCTCACACCCTCGGACTCCTCCTTCTGGGGTGTGGTACCTGGAAGGGCATCTAGACCACTTGGAGAGATCACCCTACCAATATAGTTCAACACAGCAAGCAACTACCATGTCGAGCATATCAACTTCTATGTCGCCGACTTCAACACCGCCTACCACGCCATACTTGGCCGGCTAGCTCTGGCCAAATTCATGGTCATACCACACTATGTGTATCTGGTGTTGAAGATGCCTTTGCCTGCAGGAGTCCTGGCTCTACGGGCCAACCTTTCTATTGCCTATGCCTACGAGACAGAGAGTCTCGCTCTCACCACCAACCTCTCCATCTAGATGGCTAGCGTGGTCACCGAAGCCAAGACAGTACCCGCCGATGACATAGAGATTCTAGAGCTAGAGCTTCCCCGCACCTCCACCAAGTCTAGGGAAATCAAGGAGGTCGGCCTTGGCCTCGACGACGCCTCCAAGACCATGAAGATTGGGGCTCACCTTGACCCCAAATAGGAAGGCGCGCTCATCTCCTTCCTACATGCCAACACCGATGTGTTTGCTTGAAAACCTACAAACATGCCAGGGGTACCACGAGAGAAGATCGAGCACTCCTTGAATGTCTCGCCAACCGCTAAACCGATCAAGCAGAAACTTCGCCAATTCATGCTAGACAAGAAGGAGGCTATTAGGGTAGAAATAAAACGGCTCTTAGCTACCGGGTTTATTAAAGAAGTGTATCATCTAGATTGGTTAGCAAACCCTATTCTCGTTCGAAAAAGAATAAAGAATGGAGAATGTGCATTGATTATACTGATCTTAACAAACACTGCCCTAAAGACCCCTTTGGCTTGCCTCGGATAGACGAGGTTGTAGACTCTACCGCCAGCTGTGAACTACTCTCTTTCCTTGACTGTTACTCTGGCTATCATCAGATCTCCCTCAAGGAAGAAGACTAGATAAAAACATCATTCATTACACCTTTCGGTGCATACTGCTACAAAACTATGTCCTTCGGACTCAAGAACACTGGGGCTACCTATCAAAGGGCCATTCAGATGTGCCTCGACCAGCAGATCGGCCGCAACGTCGAAGCCTACATTGATGACATGGTCGTCAAAACCAAGACAGCCAACAACCTTATCGCCGACCTTGAAGAAACCTTCGCTAATATGAACAAGTACCGATGGAAGCTGAACCCTTCAAAGTGCATCTTTAGAGTTCCATCCGGTATACTGCTGGGCTACATTGTCAGTGCTTAAGGCATCGAGCCTAATCCTGACAAGGTCTCCACCATCACCAATATGAAATGGCCAACATGTGTTAAGGATATACAAAAGCTTACAGGTTGCATGGCTGCTTTAAGCCGCTTCATATCACGCCTCAGTGAAAAAGGGCTACCTTTCTTCAAGCTCCTCAAGGCCTCCGAGCACTTTTCCTGGTCAGAGGAGGCAGACTCAGCTTTTGAGCAGCTCAAGTTGTTCTTAACAAAGCCACCGATCATGACAGCCCCAAGGCCAGATGAGACTCTGCTAATATACATCGCCGCCACTTCTTATGTCGTGAGCACAGCTATCTTCATTGAACATGAGGAAGCCAAGCACGCTTACAAGGTGCAATGTCCGGTCTACTTTATCAATGAAGTACTTAATGAGCCAAAAACTCGTTATCCCTAGGTACAAAAGCTGTTATATGCAATTCTGATTATGTCGCGCAAGCTCTGACATTACTTCGAATACTACAAGATCACCGTGGTCACTGAGTTCCCCTTGGGGGACATTCTTCGCAACAAAGAAGCCAATGGCCGCATCATTAAATGGGCTATTGAGCTCAGCACCTATTCCATTGAATTCAGAAGCAGACCTACCATTAAGTCATAAGCGCTCGCTGACTTTGTCGCTAAATGGACCGAGATCCAAGAGCCCATCGCCGCTACTTGCCCTGAACACTGGGTGATGTACTTTGACGGCGCCCTTAACATCAACGATGCTAGTGTGGGCATTCTGTTCATTACACCGGCCAAGGATAAGCTATGTTATGTTCTTTAGATACACTTTTCGATCTCCAACAACGCCGCAGAATATGAAGCATGTCTCCATGGTCTTCATATAGCCATCAAGCTCGGCGTCAAATGCCTAATGGTGTACGGGGACTCCGCATTGGTTATCAACCAGCTCAACAAAGACTGGTCCTGTTCCAGCAAGAAGATGGATGTTTATTGCGTGGAAATCAGAAAGCTTGAAGGAAAATTCTATGGTATCGAGTATCACCATGTGGTACATGACCAAAATCAACTCGCTGATCAGTTATCCAAGCTTGGTTCTTCTTGTGCCGTGATTCTACCGGGGGTTTTTATTCAAGATCTCCTGGCGCCATATATCAAAGAAGATAAGGAAGTTGAAGTAGTTCCCCCTACCGAGCAATTGGTACTTGTGGTACTTTTGCCAGTCGCTGATTGGAGGGAGCAATTCATCAAGTACCACACCAGCGCTGATGGCAGCTTGATGAAGAAAAGTGCCAAGGAAGGGATACTGCAGAAATGCATCACCCAAGAGGAGAGAGCAAAGCTGCTTCTTGAAATTCACTTTGGTTCCTGCAGCAACCATGCGGCCTCGAGAACAATGGTCGGTAAGGCTTTCCGAGCTGGTTTTTGTTGGCCCTCAGCCATCGCTGATGCAGAAGATCTTGTCCAACATTGTGAAGGATGCCAATTCTTCGCTAAGCAAATACATGTGCCAGCGCAAGAGCTGCAAACCATCCCAGCTTCCTGGCCCTTTGCATGCTGAGGACTGGACATGATCGGGCCTTTCAAGCTAGCACCAGGTGGTTTCCAGTATGTGTATGTCGCCATGGACAAGTTCTCCAAGTGGATTGAATATAAACCGCTTGTCTCGGCTACTGTAAAGAAGGCAGTTGAGCTCTTTGATGATATCATCCACAGATTTGGTCTACCAAACAGCATCATCACTGATCTCAGAACTACGTTTACTAGACACCACTTCTAGGACTTCTGTGAAGACCATTGCATCTCTGTCAAATATGTTTCTGTTGCCCATCCAAGAGCCAATGATCAAGTCGAATGGGCGAACGGTATGATCCTCGATGCCCAAAAAATGATTGTATCAGAAAGAAGAAAAACACCTGGGCAGATGGCTCAAGGAGCTTCTAGCTGTAGTCTGGGGGCTGCGTACTCAAGCTAGTCGCAGCACCAGCATGACTCCATACTTTTTGGTCTATGGCTCAGAAGCCATACTACCAGCGGATGTTACTTTTCGAGCACCTAGAGTGGAAAACTATGATGAAAAGCAGGCCGAGGCTGTTCAGTTTGAGGACATCGAGAGAGCCGAGGAAGAGAGCCTAATCACCTATGTCTGTATAGCTAAGTATCTGGAAGGCTTGCGGAGGTACTACAACCAAAACATCAAAGGTCGTTCATTTGCTGTGGGTGATCTCGTTCTCCATAGAAAACAAAAGACTGACGATTTGCACAAGCTCTCTTCCCCCTGGGAAGGGCCTTATATCGTCAAAGAGGTTACTCGACCAGGTTCTTATCACCTACATAACTTAGAAGGAGTCGATGTTCCCAACTCGTGGCACATCGAACACCTTATACGTTTCTATCCTTGAAACACTACAGATATATACTCTACAAATTTATATTCACTAATGTTTTTTGCTCTCCATAACTTGTCTCTGTTTTGTCTCTATTGTGGATTAACAACCACTTGTGGTCGTCGAGCTATATGCTACTTCATAACGAACTCCAGTACGTAATCGCCGTAACTGCGCCGACCATGATTTCTCCAAATCGTCGAACACGATTTCTCCAAATCATTGAACATGTTTTCTCCAAATCGCTAAATACGATTTCTCCAAATCGCTGAACACGTTTTCTCCAAATCGCCAAACATGTTTTCTCCAAATTGCCGAATATGTTTTCTCCAAATTGCCGAACACGTTTTCTCCAAATTGTTGAACACGTTGTCTCCAAATCGCCGAACACGATTTCTCCAAATCACCAAACATGATTTCTCCAAATCGCCAAACACGATTTCCCCAAATCGCCAAACATTTTTTGATCAAAGAGCAACTTGCTTTCTTTTTTCTGATCTCTTCGGAGACGACCCAGTCTCTGATTTCTTCCTACACGTGCTATGGGCCCCGTGCTCTACGTTATGGGTGGTCGGCTATGGTCCCTTGGTCACACCTGTTTTTCCTACATGTCTACGGGCTCCGCGCTCAATGTTAAGGACTATGGGTCAGCCTAGGCCGAGAGTTCAACACAGGACTACTTGCTTGTACTCTGTCTATACGATCTATATCTTCAAGTTATTTCGATAACCACCGAGCAGTACACGTTCCGCTTTTTTCTTTCTATGGAGAAGACCTAGTCTCTGATCTCTCCCTACACGTGCTACGGGCTTCGCGCTCTATGTTATGGGTGGTCGGCTGCGGTTCCTTAGTCACGCCTATTCTTCCTACACATGCACGGGCTCCGTGCTCGACATCATGGACTATGGGCTAGCTGAGGCCATGGGGGTCAGTAGTGAACTAACTGCTCGGACTCTACTTACACTCCGTATAAATACCTTATGGTCATAATTACGAAGATTTTTTTCACCAAAATACAATCTGACTGCATACACATGCACTTTATAACAGTTATCATCTGTATAAGTATTTTCCATGCTTTTGCGCATTCTAACTATACTGTCCATAAATTACATATGATATCTACTAAGGAGATCATTGTGCTTCGCTACTACCGCCAGTCTCTCCGAACAGGTCTATATCGCTGGCCAACTTTTTTGCCGCATCTTCCACCTCATCCTCCAGCCGCTGGGACTCCACTTCGCTCAGCCCCTCGGCATACCCACCCCCTATCGCCTCAAGGTCAGTGGCTGGATAGTGGGACCGAACAATAGCAAGGGTGTGGGTAGCAGCGGTAATAACGGCGTCGCGGTTGAAGCTCTTGAAGCTTTCCCATGCCGTCTTGCATCTTTCGATGATGATGTCCGAGCGCGGTGGCCTACCATCGGGTTGAGGAGCAGTTTTTGGTTCAACACAGTCGAGCACTGGGTTGATTCCGACAACTATGGCGTCAAATTTGTTCCTCTAGGACCGGGCTTCTTGCTCTAGCACATCAAACTGTGCCTTGACCCTCTAACGATAGTCTGAATGCATTTTGAAGTTCCATCAGGCAAGACAATTGCTATAGCAGAAAACCCAACTAGGGGGTACTTACCGTTAAGCTCCTCGATCAGTTTGTTCGCTCTCCCTGTCTCCTTCGTTTTCTCCTCTCGGAGTTGCTTGAGGGCCTGGCGTAGTTGGCCGAGCACCACGTCTTGTTCTACAAGTATATCATTCATCACCAAAAGTACTTGTATCTAACTATGCGAGGCATTCTTGTGGATCATACGTACCTTTCTTCTCCTTAGAGATTTTCTGCAGCTTTTCCAACTGCTCGAAAGCATCTTTAAGTTGTGTAGAGGCAGTGGTCAGCTGCTCGGACTTGCTCCAAAGTTGTTCTTTCATAGTCACCAGGTGCTCAGACAGGACCCCCTTCTGGTATTCTAGGTCCCGCACGTTGGTCTCAACAAGGTCTCGCTCACGCTGGGCCCTTTGAATATTCTTCTCCGAATGGTTCATCGCCTCCTTGAGTTTTTGTTCTCCTCGGCGAGGGGCTCCATCCTCTTAATCAGCTGGTAACGGTGCTCGGTAGTGCGAGTTATCCCCTAGAAATGAACAATGACAATGACAGAAGGACACCACATATGTCAACGAAGAATATTTGGGATTCAATATTAACCTTGATTTGTTTTACTACTCCGCTAAGGGTGGATTTCAGCCTCCTCATTTCTCTAGGGGTGTCCTCTTCCTCAACAACTACCACTTCATCACCGCGCTTGTGAAGGATTCGGATGGATTGGGTTCGAGGCTCATCACGAATGATCTCCTCCACCTCATCCTCCTCTTCCACAGCAGTAGGGGTCACCGCAGGGGGGCTCTATGGCCGGACAGTGGGTCTAAGCATGACCAACGACCCCTCAGGGGGCACCGTTAGCTCCTCAGGCACCCTTGGCCTCGTTGACTTAGATTCTGTTGCTTCACTGGCAACTCTAGTTTCAGCTCTCAAGGGTCCGGTGCTACCCGTTGTTGCTTCAGGCATTGTCACCAAGCCAGCCTTTGCTGATGCCGGCCCCTTGCTGTCTCTAGCTCCACCCACAGCGGTTGTTGATTTTTCCACCGACTACCGAGCACAAGGGGACCCTGACATAGGGGTGGCAGGTGTTACCTCTGCCTTGGGGTCAGCTCGAGGTTGCTTGTTAGTATGGGCGGGTGATTTTGGATCCTCCATGTGCCTTGCACTGCATCAGAACATTTGGTCAATCACCCAAATAGCTATGATCAAATAGCAAAACAACACCAATGTGAGGATACTTACCATTTGGTCTATCGATGTACTTTTTTGAATTGGCAAGGTCTGTTTGAGCCCCCAGGTGCGGCCATGGGGTCGACCCCCATACTCTCGGGTGGAGGTCTGTCCTCCTCTACAGTCGGCCTTTGCTCCACCTGTTGTTCTAGCGTTTGCTCCACCTATGCCACTAGGTTTAACTCCACCTAATGCTTGGGGACTCCCATTGCTTGCTCCGCAGGGATTTTTGTTGCCTGCTGCATGGGGACTTCATCGCTTCCCCTTGGTTGCTCCTCCACACGTGTGCTGTGTGAAGTTGTTTGCATGCTCGGGGGAGGGGGAACTGTATTTTTGTCATCATCAGACCACTCCATCACCATGGCCCTCCACGGATGAGTGGTTTGGTCGCCACCCAGTGATATGCTGCCCGGTTTGCGAGGAGCGGCCGTCGTCGTTTTCCTTTCTTTCGGGCCAACTTGTCTGCCGCTGCCCATTTCCCCCGAGATTTCTCCAATAACGGGGAGGGGATGTGTTGTGTGATCAACATCCAAATCTCTAGATTCTGATGAGATACCGATGGAACTTACTTCAGGGTGTTCTATTGGTTGGACGTCCAAAGCTGGTAGCCATTCAGCTCTCGGCATGTCAGAAAAGTATACTGCTCTATCCTGTGAATGGATCTTTGCATAAGTAAGTCAGTTCCCTACTCGGCAAATCGATAGTTTAACAATGCAGGTTAAGATGATTACCTAAGGAGGCGGGTTCATATAGTTGAAGGCCTTTGTTTCTTTTGGCCAGCTAAATGAGGCGCTGGAGGTGAATAGTTCTATGGCACGGCCTATTACTTCTTTCCTTGACAGCCACTCAGGTCTCTCCTGGGTTCCGTCGTCATCGCCCTTGTAGTCAAAAGCAGGGTAGGCCCTCTCCTTGCAAGGCTGGACATGGCACACTATGAAGCTTGTTGCCACAAGTTCACCTCTCAACTCCACACTTTGAATCAAGTCAAGGAGTTCCTTCACTTGCTCCATGTCAACACTTCTTGGTCTCTCCGACCAGCTTCTTTGGTTCTCCAGGATATGGTGGACGTCATAGCGGACGGCCGGGTGGTTCTGTTTCATGTAAAACCACTAGGAATTCCACCCTTTTAGGGAAGTGTTCAGTGGTACGCTGATATAATCGCTGGCCATTCCGTCCCAGAGTTGCAGATATACCCCGCTGACCACATTGGAGCCGCTGCCGCCTTTCTTCTTTAACCAAAATAAGTGTCTAAACATGTTGAAGTGTGGGAGAATCCCAAGAAATGCCTCACAGAAGTGAATAAAGATCGAAATGTGCAGGATGGTGTTAGGGTGGAGATTGCACAGACTAATCGACCAAAATACCAACAGATCTCATAGGAAAGGATGAACAGGGAACCCCAATCCATGCCAGAAATAATCTTCAAAGACTATAACTTCATTGGTGTTAGGCATTGCAAAGGGCTCACCACTGGCTGGCCGCCATCCTGCGGTGACGCGGTCAGGAAGCACGCCCGTTGTCACCATCCTTTTGAGCTCCGCTTCTCCAGTGCGCGACGGCGTCTACTCTTCATCGCGACTAGCTCTGCTTCCTGCCTTCTTTGGGCTTGTTTTCTTTGGGTTCACAGCTCTCCTCTTCGGTGCCATCACTCAGATCTGGATGCGGTCTAGCATCGGCAACGTATGTGGCTATGAATCTAGAGGTGTGGTGGCTAAGGTGGAAGATGAAATGACGAAGTGGCAAAGGTGGGAGAATGGGGGGGGGCGACGATACTGTTATAAAGCACTTTCCCCACTTTTACAACTCAAGGGTTTTTGGGAAACCGTTCCCGCGATCTGCGCCGCTCTGAATTCTCCAATGCAGCTTAATGGGCCGTTACCAAGATTTTTGCGCAACCTCAACCCACGTCGCTCGTTTGTTGGTACCGTCAGTTGCTCCTCGCTGAAATTTTGCCGACTACTCCGCCATTTATTAAGGCTAATTAACCGACACTGTACAGCCTTTACTATGGTTTTTTTCTCCATGATTTGATTTTTCCGATAACTCCGCCTGCAGCATGGGGACTGGTAGCCTGCTCCATCTTTATTTGTTTTTCTGTTTCTGACCCTTGCACCACATGACTGCATCACCTACTGTCAGGCTTGGAGACTAAGTGGGCACACTTCACCTTGCGATGAATGTGCTTTGTCTTTTTCTGGGACACACCCGGGGACTGGCTTCCTACTCGGCTGGTTTTCTACTGTTCTTCAATTTTCTGACCCTGGCACCAAATGACTACATCATCTGCTGTCAGGCTTGGGGCCTAAGTGGGCACACTTCACCTCACGGTGAGTGTGCGGGGTTTTTTCTCGAAGACTATATGCCTATAGAGGAAGATTGACTCCAACAAGTTTGTTCAGATTCTAAGTGGGCACACTTGGTCCTCTACAAATAAATTTTTGATTCTAAACTTGAGCTCCTTACACCCTTATGGAAAGCCATACTTTGGTCACTCTGCTCGACGATGATTCACGATGCTCGGCAACATGTCGCCCTGCTCGGCGATAGATTGTGCTGCTTGGCAATGGTTCACACTGCTCGGCAACGGCTCATGTTGCTTGGTAGTTCAGCATGGTGGTAGGACCATAAGCTTGACTGCTCGATGTTGTTTGCACCTGTTTGGACAAGCTTAAGACGACATTGCACAACGGGTACAAGGCGCTTGGGGACTAGCTGTGGGGTGTATGACCCCGGATACCCATAGCAGACCACATGGGCTATGCCCCTAGGGGTGGCCCAGCCCACAAGAAGAAGCCTTGCGAGGCATGACTCTGCTCGGCACCTTCCACAAGACATTGGGAAGATATCCTAAAGATATTACGAGATCTGTTAGGATATGTATGATCCCAAGATTCCTGTAATCAGTTATTACTTTCCGGTTATCTCTTAGATCTAACCGACTTGTAACCCTACTTCTCAGACTATATAAAGTGGGTAGGGACCCCCTCTAAAATCACGGCATATCATATGATAGCTAATACAAACCAACAGGCCATAGGAGTAGGGTATTACGTCATACTGACAGCCTGAACCTATCTAACTCGTGTGTCTCTGTTGCCTTCTCGTTCTTGATCTCGCGCTCCTCTGCCGATCAATCTACCTTTGTGGGATACCCCTCGGAGGACTGCCGACAATATTCTGTCGACAATTGCTAAATCAATATACTAAGATCATTAGAAAGTCAAGAGCTAAGAATGAAAAGCTTGAAATTAAGAATGACTCTCTTTTAGCTAAATGTGACATAGCGGAAAAGGCTAGTGTTGAGCTTAGAGAAGCAAATGATGCTATGTCATCCAAACTCAAGGAGCTCAAATCTTCTAAGAAAGAGCTTAAAGAAAAACATGATAAACTTGAGAGAATACATAATGAGCTCATCACTAGCCACAATATGTTAAAAGAAGAATATACAACTCTCAAGATCAATCATGATAATCTTGTTATCGCTCAAGAATTTTTATCCAATGAGCCACATGATGCTACTAATGATGTTGTTAAGATTGATATAGCTACATCATGTGATGATTTAATTATTAAGAGCATTGAGCAAGGATCTGGTGGCAAAGGCAAGCAAGTAGTTGAAACTGACAACTATGATGAGTATGTCAAGTTCAAGCATGATAATGAAAAGCTCAAGAAAGATCTTGAAGAGCTCAAAACCACCAACACTATAGTGCTAGAAACTCTTGATCATGATGGTGATTTGATTCTTGAGAATGAGAAGCTCAAAGAAGAGAACAAAAAGCTTAAGGAAGAGAAAAATAATGATGCACTCAAGGAAGAGAACAAGAAGCTCAAGTTGGAGAAAGAGCATCTCAAGATTGGATTGAGCAAGTTCACAAGAGGCAAGCATCTTCAAAGTGAGCTACTAATGAACACCATCATAAAGATGGATAGAAGTGGCATTGGGTATTTGGCAAAGCAAGAGAAGAAGGCTCAAGCTCAACAACAACAACACAAGTCAAAGCCAAAGCCAAAGAGGTATTTTGAGTGTGGACAAGAAGGCCACTTTACCCATGAGTGTCAAACTCCACCACCACAACCCTTGCCCAAGCATGCTAGACCCTTTGCTTTCAATGCTCATTACATGCTTAGAAAGGACTCTAGTGGAAAGATGAAAGTTATGTTCTTAGGACCTTCCAATAAGAATAGGCCTAAGAAAATTTAGGTAGCAAAGTCACTTGTTGAGAAAGTCAAGGGCCCTCAACAAGTTTGGGTTCCTAAAGCTTGATCTCTTGTGTGTAGGTGAACTACAAGACCGGTGGAAGTCATTGAGTAATTAATAGTGGTTGCACACAACATATGACCGGTGATCCTCATATGTTCACCTCACTAGACGAAGAAGTAGATGGCCAAGAAAGAATTACATTTGGAGATAATTCAAAGGGCAAAGTCAAGGGATTGGGCAAAGTGGCAATATCAAATGATCACTCTATTTCAAATGTGCTATATGTTGCTTCTTTGAGTTTCAACTTGCTATCCATTGGATAATTTTGTGATCTTGGCTTCCAATGCCTGTTTACCGAGAAGGAAGTTGTTGTATCTAAGAAGGATGATGATCAAGTGATATTCAAGGGATTTAGATACAACAACCTATATTTAGTAGACTTCTCCTCCGAAGATGCTAATTTGAAGACATGTCTATTCACCAAAACAACACTTGGGTGGCTATGGCATAGAAGACTTACTCGTGTTGGGATGAGCTCACTCAAGAAGCTAATGAAGAATGATTTGGTGAGAGGGTTGAAGGATGTGAAATTTGAGAAGGACAAGCTTTATAGTGCATGTCAAGCCAGCAAACAAGTTGCAAACACTCATCCTACAAAAGCTTTCATGTCAACAACAAGAGTGCTAGAGCTCCTTCACATGAACTTATTTGGACCAACAACATACAAGAGTTTGGGAGGAAATCTTTATTGTCTTGTGATTGTTGATGACTACTCAAGATACACATGGGTGTTCTTCCTTCATGATAAATCCAAAGTTGCATCATGCTTCAAGAAGTTTTCCAAGAGAGCACAAAATGAGTTTGAAGTAAAGCTCAAGAAGATTAGAAGCAACAATGGAAAAAAAATTTGGCAACACAAATATTGAATCCTATTGTGATGAAGTTAGGATCAAGCATGAGGTCTCTGCAACATATGCTCCTCAAGAAAATGGTGTAGTTGAGAGAAAGAATCAGACATAAATCACACTAGCAAGAACAATGCTTGATGAGTACAACACACCCAAAGCTCTATGGGTGGAAGCTATCAACACCACATGCTATGCATCCAACCGCCTATTACTTCAAAAGTTTCTTGGCAAGACACCTTATGTATTGCTCAATGGGAAGAAGCCAGACGTCTGCTTTAGGGTGTTTGGTTGCAAATGCTACATCTACAAGAAGCGGCAACATCTAGGGAAGTTATAAAGATGTTGTGATATTAGTTTTCTTGTTGGTTACTCATCAAAGTCCAAAGCATATCGAGTATTTAATCATGCCACCGACTTGGTTGAAGAAACATATGATGTGGAATTTGATGAATCTAATGGCTCCCAAGGAGCACATGAGAATCTTGATGATGTAGGTGATGAACCATTGAGGGAGGCCATGAAGAATATTCTAGTTGGAGACATCAAGCCACAAGATGATGAAGATGATGTACAAGTGATTAATCCACCTTCTTCATCAAATGTGCCACAAGATGTTGATAAAGATGGGAGAGTAGAAAATAAAGATACTTATGTCTCTCATGAGCAAATGGTTACACAAGCACAAGATGTTGTTGCTCCACAACCTCCCCCTCAAGTGGTTGATAGAAGAAATTCACCTCTACTACAAGCTCATCTACAAGATCTCATCATAGGGAGTCCATCAAAGGGTGTAATGACTCAATCTCAAAAACTTGCTTCATTTATTGAATATTACTCTTTTATCTCTTGTTTTAAGCCTATCAAGGTAGAAGAAGCTCTTCAAGATTCAGATTGGATAAATGCCATGCATGAAGAGTTGAACAACTTCGTCCGCAATGAAGTTTGGACTCTTGAAGAGCGACCACAAGGTGCAAGAGTCATTGGAACAAAGTGGGTGTTCCGCAACAAGCAAGATGATCAAGGCGTTGTTGTGAGGAACAAGGCAAGACTAGTTGCAAATGGGTTCTCTCAAGTTGAAGGGTTGGATTTTAGAGAGACCTTTGCACTGGTTGCAAGACTAGAAGCCATTCGTATCCTCCTTGCATATGCATCACATCATGAAATGAAACTATATTGAAAAGTGCATTTTTAAATGGCTTTATAAATGAACTAGTCTATGTTAATCAACCTCCTAGGTTTGAAGACCCTAGATATCCTAATCATGTTTATAGGTTGTCCAAGACGTTATATGGGCATAAGCAAGCCCCAAGAGCTTAGTATGAGCGTCTTTGAGATTTTCTCATTGAGAAGGGCTTCACCATTGGGAAGGTCGACACCACACTATTCACCAAGAAGCTTGATGGATATATCTTCATTTGTCAAGTGTATGTTGATGATATCATATTTGGATCATCAAATGAAGTTCTTGCAAAGAGTTTGGTGAATTGATGTCGAAGGAGTTCGAGATGTCAATGATTGGAGAACTTACATTCTTTCTTGGTTTTCAAGTCAAGCAAATGAGAGAAGGGATTTTCATCTCTCAAGAAAAGTATACCAAGAATCTTCTTAAGAGGTTTAATATGGATGAATGTAAGACAATCAAGACACCAATGCCATCTAATAGACATCTCGACCTAGATAAGAGAGGTAAAACAGTTGATCAAACTCTCTACCGCTCTATGATTGGTAGCTTATTATATTTAACAGCATCTAGGTTTGACATCATGTTTAGTGTGTATATGTGTGCTAGATTTCAAGCTAATCCTAAGGAAGCTCATTTGATTGCCGTTAAAAGAATCCTTAGGTATCTTAAGCACACACCAAGCATTGGCCTTTGGTATCCTAAAGGAGCTAGATTTGAATTAGTTGGCTATTCCAATTCGGATTATGCCAGTTGCAAAGTTGATAGAAAAAGCACATCCAGAGGGTGCTATTTGCTTGGTAGATCACTTGTGTCTTGGTCCTCCAAGAAAAAAATAGTGTGGCTTTGTCCACCGCCGAAGCAAAATATATTGCCGCAGGTGCTTGTTGTGTACAAATACTTTACATGAAGCAAACTTTGCTAGACTATGGTGTAGTTCTAGAAAAGGTACCTCTTTTGTGTGACAATGAGAGTGCGGTAAAACTTGCTAATAATCCGGTTCAACACTCTTGCACCAAGCACATAGATATCCATCATCACTTTCTTAGAGATCATGTTGCTAAGAATGATATTTCATTACAAGATGTAAGGACCGAGGATTAATTGGCGCATATCTTCACTAAACCGCTAGATGAGGCAAAATTTTGTCGGTTGAGGAATGAGCTCAATGTGCTTGATTTTAGCAACTTCACTAGAAAATAAGCTTGTGTTGTCCCTTGCATTGCATTGTAATATACAACATGTTTACTTTGTGGTAAAGCACTTAGGGCTTGTCTAACATGGTTAAGATAACCGCCATAAAACGTGTGAAGAAGCTTAACCTTGGATCAAAGTCGACAAGCAACTAGAATTACTTTCAAGTATTGCATTGCATATGCATGAATGTTGTTTTGTCATTTCTCTTCAATAGCCCTTTTATTGCCTATTTTCTTAAAAAGAATTATAGCCTAAGGTAAAATACTTTGAAAAATTTGAGGGTTTGACAGAGGTCACTCACATCAGTCCTAATTGGTGTTTATTTGGGTCTTCTTGAAGTTGGGACTCTATTAGGAACAGGCAACGTGAAGGATTTTGAAGATTTGCTGAAAAAGAGTGACCGAACGCTGCACCGGACTTTGATGTCCATCGTCCGGTCAGTTCATAGGAGGTGAACCATTGCTGCGAAGGAGTGACCGGACACTAGAATAGTGTTCTCCCTGCATCCAGTCAGAAGGTGATCCTATGTCTGGCCAAGCGAAGAAGAAAAAGACAGGATCGACCAGACTCTGGCTGTGTTCGGTCAGTTATGATCGGACATGTCCGGTCACGACTTGAGAGGTTTTGGACCTCTCTGGAGTCGACCGGACTCTAGATGGCAACACCTAGTCGTTGCCACCGGAGCATCTGGTCAATAGATATCATGCGGGTACCGAACTCTTATTCTTTTCCTTTCCCATCATGTTGGGGGCCACTATAAAATCGCACCGGTGCTTGACCTATTCCGCATCCACCGCAACACGCTGACATCGCTGAGCCACCGCGACCTCACTGCACCACCTGCCCACACTGCACCCCAAGTTCCAGCGCCACTGCAGCTCGACCACGCCATTGCTCCATGCACCTCGCTGCCTCCCACACCGTCGTGCCCTACTCTAGCACCGTGCCTATGCCCTAGCCACCACGCCACGCCTTCCTCCCTGCCACTGTGCTAGCACTGCCATTGCATTCTCCATGGCCAATCTACTATGCATTACCAACCCTAACCCTAATTGCTGATTTGGTGGTTCCCCACGTGTCGTTCCTCTTCTCTTTGGCTCACCAATTCATCAGGTAGCACACCCTCATTTCCAATTTCATATCTATTGCTTGCTTTCTTAGGGTTTTGTATCTCTAGATGTATATTGAAATTATTCATATATCCAATCTATTCTAACATGCAACGAGTTAGTGTTTCTGAGGTCACTTTGGCAGTTGTTAGTCAACTCAGGGCCAAGCTCACGAGTACGCATCGAGGCCAAGCCTTGGGAATGTCAGTGACAGTTGTTTCTTGTCCAAGGCAATAGATCATTCTAGATGGCTCATGTCAAGAACGCTGAAGGTGGTCCAAGTGATAAGGATCTGAGGCCTCCACCTCGCTTGCCTACTGATGTGAAAGGCAAGGTGACAGAGAAGATCACATCAAAGACATGGAAGTATGTAGATACTGATACAGTGAGAGCAGCTGCAGCCGCAGCCGCCGAAGAGCGTGTAGAGAGAGGAGGTGCTAGGAGTGGAGTTTAGATTGCAGATCAGCTTTCACCAGCACAGAGGGTAGCTATAGAGTAGGTTGAGTGCCGTCATAGTAGTCTAGCTAGGATTGTCATGCTTGAGGGACATTGTGTTGCTTTGGAGGAGACTTAGCCTCAGGGGGAGCCACAGCAGTAGATAGAGTAGACACAGGAGGCAGAGCAGACCAAGGAGACAGAGTCAGCATCTCAGCCATAGCTTCGCCACTCTAGTCATACCTATACCTAGGTGACACCAAGGGCAGAGACATAGCGGAGGGGTTCTTATCCGCCTCCTAGACCATAGGGTCTGCCTCTAGTGACTCATCTAGATTTGAGGGCTGCCATGGCTAAACAGGTGCAGCAGCTCAGATTTGTGTAGTTTGAGGAGTGGTTCCTGCCTATGAGGGATGAGCGTGCTTCTAAGGGGTTCTATACACCACTGTAGGAAGATTTTTATAATGCATATCTTAACAGTGGGGTTGCATTCGGGTCTTAGAGGGTCTGTTCTATTGAGGCCATTGTAGAAGCTGCAGGAGAGTAGATATGTCCACACCTCTCTTACTTGCCAGGGTTGACAAATTTACTTGGATAGACAGACAGATATGTTCCACCTTGGGTCCAAGAGTTCTATGCTACACTTTGGAATGACCCAGCTTATAGGTTCATTCACTTTGCATTTAGAGGCTGAGATTATATGTCGATGAGCTTCAGGGTCCGAGAGATCCTCAGGTTACAGGATTCACCCATTCGCATTCATGAGGTTTGCTATGGACATACAGAGCCTCCTAGACACCCTCACGGCAGTCTTGTGCCTCCTACAAATCTAGTTTGCCCTTGCTTCACAGAGCCATTCGGTGAGGGGTCGAGCAGGACACCTAGGGATCTCACTCCTATAGCCAGACTGCTAGATGCTATCATGAGGAGGACCCTACTTTCGAGGATGGGATATCATGAGGGCTTGACTCACATTCAGTTGTGGCTACTGAATGCCCTGATGTAGTAGACCATCTTTGATGTATGGGATGTCATCCTTTCTAAGATGGAGGATACCCTTGCAGTGGGGTTTTGGGGTCATTGACAACTGTCGTATGCACACTGGATTATATTTCTGATTCACAGGGCAGTTACAGTGAGGCCTTCAGAGATGTTGGTAGAGTATTCTGGTGCTACTACCGAGTTCCCTGCATATAACTTGACCTAGATGCTCTGTCATAGTAGGGCGAGTGCACCTAGCCAGCCGAGCCATCACCTAGAGGTGCTAGAGACTATAGCCCAGCAGGATGAGACTATCAAGGGCATTACAGTGACAGAGGAGGAGCAGCTAGATGCTTAGCAGGAGGGTATGGTCGAGAGCGACCCCAGTGACAGTATAGATGATGATTATCAGGATATTCCTTAGATGCCTCCTCGATGACATGACCATGAGGCCGGTAGCTCCAGTTCAGCTCCACTTGCACCGCAGACATACCCCACTCTTCTTGTTATACTTGAGCAGATGAGGTAGGATTAGGCTCACCAGGCTCAAGAGACCGCTGCTACATTTGCACAGTTTCAAGCCAGACAAGATGAGTTCCAGCGATAGCAGTAGGCTATCCAGTAGCAGTAGCAGGCCATGCAGCAATAGCTTCTCATGCAACAGCAGTTACTTGGATTCATGCAGCATGTAGTTACAGCTATTGGGGCTCTACCACCACAGTCTTCACCCTAGATCAGCCAGCCTGCCACCACTTCTATGACTCTAGCTTTATAGCCTAGTGGGCTTTAGAGTCAGGGATAGCCAGCGGCACAGTTTCCTTCACCTATGGAGCAGGTGTCCCAGTGGTTTGCCTCGCCAGTACTAGCCCCGCAGTTCACACCTCTACAGACAGGCCTCACTCCGCCTTAGAGTTCCTTAGTGCTCACCCTAGTTACTAGGAGCCTTGGTACTACCTTCAGTGAGTTGATAGGGTAGCCTACTCCGCCAGAGCTACATGTCCCTTGTCCTTCCATAGCTGCTCCTATTATAGGGACTACAGAGACACTCCCTTCATTAGTTGCATCATTAGAGCCACCTGCCAAAGTCATACCTATAGAGTCACAAGCCGCACTAGTCCCTAATCTGACCCAGACCGCTTTAGCATCACTTCCAGCCATAGAGGGTTAGAATGTTCAAAGCTCAGGATCAGATGATGATGGCACACAGTTCCAAATCGCACATTGCACCTTAGTGCCTGACTCATCCGCTGTAGCCCTGCCGACTGACCCTTAGGTTTTGGTGTTTAACGCCAAAGAGGGAGAGGGATCAAGTATGTTAGACTTAGGGGGAGCGATATATCTAGGGGGAGCTTATCTACATTTGGCTACATTTGGCTTTTTATGTGTGATACATTTTTATGCATTCATGTTTACTATTATGCATTGAACTACATAAGTGTGATCGTAATCGTGATATTAATGTGATCATGATATTTATGTGGTATGTGACATGTGTGCTCTCTACTTTGAATTATTTATATGTCATGTCACTTGGTTATGCTCATTTGTTTTGCTTTCGCGTTTTTACTCTGATGCAAATGAGCTATATTACCTGTACTCATGCTTATTTCATATCTATTGAGTACATCATGTTGGCTTAGGTCATATAAGCTTGTCTAACTCTTTTGTTCTTATTGTCAAAAGCTTATATGAACCAAGCATGTTGAAAACCTCATCTCTTTTACATACTCGAGGTTGTATTGTCATCAATCACCAAAAAGGGGGAGATTGAAAGCATCTAGGCCCCTAGTTGGGTTTTGGTGATTAATGACAATACGTGATTACTGTGACTAATGTGTGTTTTGCAGATGCAATTAAGTTAGGTCATGGTAATGGAAATTGATTAGGCAATCATGGCTATCATGCCCCTACGATGAAAATCATTTTGGTTTTCAAAGGATGGATGACAAGGTTAAGGATGGACTAGTTCTAAGTGTCGTTTGGTGTTGAAGAGACACTTAGAGTAGTATAGGACTTTATTTTTCCTTTGGCCATACTATTAAGGGGGTATGGATGGGTAGCTTGACCTAGGTGAGTCTAGTGGGTTAGGTGTGGTGCACACTTGCTAAATCTAGCACTAGGTAGCTCCTCAAAAGCCCTTAGATCAATTGGAGCAAACTTTATTCACATATGATTGAGAGTTAGAAGTGAATGGAGGGTCAAATGCTGACTAGACGCTGGTTCTGGTGTGACCAGACGCTGGCATAGAGTTTGGTCAGTTCATTTGATCAAGGTGAAATCGTCTGGCGTGACCAGACGCTGAGAGGTGAGCGACCGGATGCTGGGTGCCAGCGTCTGGTCGACTCCAGTAAGGTTTCATAAAGGGAAAATCATGACCAAACACATCCAGTCAGTGCTGACCGAACGCTGTCCAGCGTCCGGTCACAACTTAAACACTGGGTTTTAGGGAGAACTGACCAGAGCATCCGGTCACCCCACAGAGGCACATAACGGTTTGTTTTGAACATGGGTGTATAAATACTTCCTCCTTTCATGTGAGGGGGTACTTTTGCTCATTTCAACAATTGAGAAACACCCTTGAGAGTGCCAAAAAGAGCAAGGTCCTAGTGAGGTGATTGAGATTTGAGAATCCAAGAGTGAGCCCTCATTAGTGAAAGCAAGAGTAGCAAAGTGTGCATCCACCCTTCTCATTAGGTTTGTCGTGGTCAAGTGAGAGTTCGTGCTTGTTACTCTTGGTGATCGCCATCACCTAGATGGCTTGGAGGTGATTGGGAGCTTGGTGATCATCCAGCAGAGCTTGTCGATGACCCAACTTAAGTTGTGAGCGGTTATGGGTGATTCACCGCGACGGAGTGTCGAAGAATCAACCCGTAGAGATCACTTGATCCTTGCATGGATCAAGAGGGAGCCTTGCGCGGGTGCCTCAATGAGGACTAGTGGGGTGTGGTGACTCTCTGATACCTCGGCAAAACATCACCACGTTCCTCCTTCTCTCTTTACTTTAAGCATTTACTTTGAGCAATTCAATTCTTGTCTTTACATTCATAGAATTATCATGCTAGAGTAGGATTGGAACATAGGTTGCTAAACTTTTATGTGGTAGAACAATAGAAACACTGTCTAGGCATAAGGGTTGAAGTGGGCTAACCGTAGGGATTAATTATTGCAAAGAATTTTAGAATTAGCCCAATTCACCCCCTCTCTTGGGCATCTTGATCCTTTTAGCTATGGCTATAGTTTCTGGGACCTACAACGAAGATGAATCAAGAGAGAGAGAGATGGGAGGATGAAGGGTCGAGATGGCGACTAGAGGGGGGGGGTGAATAGTCTTTTCTAAAACTTAATCACGTCGGCTAACCGATACAAGTGCGGAATTAAAACTATCGGTCTAGCCAAGACTATACCCCACTATATGTGTTCACTAGCACCTTGCAAAGATAACAATTATGCAACAAAGGTGCTGGACTAGCTAGAGCTCTCCTAAACAATTCTAGGAGCAAGGTTACACAAACCTATGCCACTAGTACTTTAAGCGACAAGGGAGCTCCTACACATGCTAGTAAGCAAAAGCACAAAGCTAACTAAGCTCACTAGCAATGCTCAATAACAAGGCAACCAATGCCTAATTAGAGAGCGCAAATACTTAGTTACACAAACTAAGCAATGTGACTAACAAGGTTACTAAAACCAAATTAGCCACGCAAGGGAGCTACTTCTATGCTACACAAGCAAGAAGGTAATTAGCAAGCTACACAAGCTATCTAATTACAAGAGCAACTACACAAGCTTAATATGTATAAAAGTAATTGCAAGCTTGTGTAATGGGATGCAAACCAACGGGAAGAACAAGGTTGACACGATGATTTTTCTCCCGAGGTTCACGTGTTTGCCAACACGCTAGTCCCCGTTGTGTCGACCGCTCACTTGGTGGTTCGGCGGCTAATTAGCATCACCCGCTAAGCCCGCACATCGGGCGCCGCAAGAACCCACCCCTTGAGTGAGGGTAGCTCAATGACACGCTTTACTAGAGTTGCTCTTCACAGCTCCCGCGGGGCGAGCACAATGCCCCTCACAAACACTTCTCCGGAGCGCCGCACAAGCTTCTTGCGCGCTTCGACAGAGACCACCACCAAGCCGTCTAGGAGGTGGCAACCTCCAAGAGTAACAAGCACCACCGGCTTGCAACTCGATCACCTAGTGCCACTCGATGCAACCTCACGATGCAATCGCACTAGAATCGCTCACTCACACAATCGAATGATCACTATCAAGTATATGTGTGATGGAGGGCTCCCAAGCACTCACAAGCATGGACACTAAGTCCCTTGAGGTGCTCCACACCAGCCATAGCCGAGGGCCACTTCTATTTATAGCCCCAAGGGCTAAACTAGCCGTTACCCCTTCACTGGGCAACGGTCAGGCCGACCGGACGCTCCGGTCGTGTTGACCGGACGCTGGACCTCAGTGTCCGGTCGCCCACAGACGACCACGTGTCCCGGTTCCAACGGTCACTTGACCTGACCGGACGCTCCAGCTTCTACTGACCGGACGCTGGACCCTCAGCGTCCAGTCGTTTCCAGTAAGCTCCCGAGCATGACCGGACGCGTCCGGTCGAACGCGATCGGACGCAGCCAGCGTCCGGTCACTCTCCAGCTACTGCGTCACCGTACGTCAGCGCGACCGGACGCAGCCTGCCAGCGTCCGGTGCATTTAGATCCAGCGTCCGGTTAGTTGACCGACGCCAGCATCTTCTCCATTCTCTTCACCCTTGCACCAATGTGCTAACCACCAAGAATTTGCATCCGGCGCAATAGAAAATAGACATTCCATTTTTCCAAAAGCGCCGAATCCTGCCTCGCAAGCTCGGCGGGAGGGAGAGAGGGACCCAAACCCATCTCACCCCTGCAAACACCACCTCCTTTGTAAATGTGCCAACACCACCAAGTGTACACCACCATGTGTATGTGTGTTAGCATTTTCACAATCATTTCCCAAAGGATGTTAGCCACTCAACTGCCACGCCACTCGATCCTAGCGACAATGCAAAGTTAGATCACTCGAGTGGCACTAGATGACCGATATGCAAACAAGTTTGCCCCTCTTGATAGTACGGCCATCTATTCTAAACCCGGTCATAAACTTCTCTACACACCTATGACCGGTGAAATGAAATGCCCTAGGTTATACCTTTGCCTTGCGCATTCCATTCCATCTCCTTCAATGTCGATGCAACACATGCACCAACACGATCAACAATGATATGATCCACTTCATATCATCACATGATCATATTGGTTCATCGATCTTGACTCTACTTGCTCTTCACCGTTGCCATCGTCCATCGGCGCCAAGTCTTGCTCAAGCTTCACCGCCACGCGGTCCATCACTCCAAAGCCTTCGACTTGCCCTTCACGCTTGCAACCGGTCCATCAAGCCAAGTCTTGTCTTGATCTTCTCCACCTTGATCACATGACTCAATGTCATGTCTCATGTGCAATAAGCTCCTTCATCATCACATGTGTGAGCTTTGCAACATCTCCAAGCCGTTTTCACCTTCATGGCATATGTTGCTCACACACATGTACCTGTGGACTAATCACCTGTGTATCTCACATAAACACAATTAGTCCACCTAAGTTGTCACTCAATTACCAAAACCAAACAAGGACCTTTTAGAGGAGCAGTGGATAGGGCTGGCCATGGTGAGCTCGGAGCTTAGCGGCGCTCCGTGACCATGGCGGCGATGGCGATGTAAAATGTCACATTACCTGGGCTCTGACAAAGGCAATGGCAGGTCAATGAGGTAGAGGAGATGATGGCGGAGCTGTGTGCGTGAGCAATTGCATAATGGCACTATGGCGGTGGCGTGCGAGCTCAGCAAGGGTACAGTGGCGATGGCGACAGCGCTTGGTTCCGCTCAGGCATGGTGAAGGCGAGAGAAAGGCAGAGTGAGGCGAGTGAGAGCAAGTGAGGAGGGCAGCGGCCTCGCGCGGCTTTGTTGCCTGCGTCGGGCTGACTAGTTTTACAAAACAACATTTTGTTGATACTTATGAGCTCTATTTGACCATGTTAGACAGTAAATTAGATTATGACCCTTAAATAAAGTTTGTTACCCATGACAAGAACTACAACTTTTATTTAGGTCACACAGCCATGCAAACACTCTAAGCTACTTTCAACTTTGGTCTAACTAGTACAATGAAAATGGTATTTCAAATGAAACCAACACTTAGAAGCAAATTTGGTCTATGTCATGAATATAAACATTGTTCCATTTATCATTCTAGATGTGTCTAAGGTGTTTTCGTGACCTCACAACCATCTCATACATCGGTCATACATGATTGCAAGCATAAGCATATATATAAAATCAACAATTCATGTGATAAGGTATAAGAATAAGATGAAATTTCATATGCTCATGTTCATGAATGCTTGGATGATGCTTGTGCTCATGAAATGCAGGTGCCAAATGCAAAGCTTAACACTGGGGTGTTATAGCCCCTCCCCCTTATAGAAATCTCATCCTGATATTTGAAAGACCTGCCATTCCTTAAAAAGGTGGGATAAACCTCACGTAAATAATCCTCCCGTTCCCACGTGGCATCTTGTTCACTGTGGTTATTCCACACCACCTTGTAGAACTTAATGACCTTGCTTCGAGTTACTCTTTGCATTTCTTCTAGCACACATATTGGTTTCTCTTCATAAGTTAAATCCGATTGGAGCTTAATGTTGGTGGGTGCAATGGCTTCCTCAGGTACGCGAAGACATTTTTCAACTGCAAAACATGGAAGACATCGAATATCGCACTCATCTCAGGAGGAAGTTGTAACTTGTAGGCAATATTTCCTTCCCATTCAATAATCTAGTACGGGCCTACATACCTAGGCGCAAGCTTCCTTTTTACTCCAAATCTCTACACTCCCTTCATGGGTGACACTTTTAAGTATACAGAGTCTCCCACTTCAAAGGTTAATGGTCTTCTTCTTTTATTAGCATAACTCTTTTGTCTTGACTGAGCTGCTTTCATGTGCTATTGGATAACACATACTTGTTCTTCAGCTTCGGTGACAAAGTCAATGCCAAAATATCTTCTTTCTCCGGGTTCAATCCAATTCAAGGGAGTTCTACATTTCCACCCATATAAGGCTTCAAAAGGAGCCATCTTGATGCTCACTTGATAATTGTTGTTGTAGGAGAACTTGGCTAAAGGTAGCCACTTTTCCCATGAACCCTTGGAAGATATTATACAAGCTCTCAACATGTCTTCTAAGATTTGATTCACTTGCTCGGTCTGTCCCAAAGTTTGTAGATGGTATGCTGAACTTCTGATTAGTTTGGTTCCCAAGGCCTGGTGCAAGTGTTCTAAAAAATGAGCTATAAACTGTGGTCCCCGATATAAGATTATGGTCCTTGGTACTCCATTTAGCCTCATGATCTGAGAAACGTACAGCTCAGCGTACTTCCCCGCGTGATATGTTGTGTTAACCGGTATAAAATATGCTGACTTGGTGAGGCGATCTACATCGATCTATATGGAATTGTGACCTTGCTGTGTCATCGGAAGGCCAATAATAAAGTCCATACTTATTTCCTCCCATTTCTAGCCTAGAATAGGCAACGGCTAAAGTAATCCAACAGATTTCAAATGAATGGCCTTTACTCTACTGCAATTATCACACCTAGCTACATAGGCGGCAATTTTCTTCTTCATCTTGGTCCACCAAAAATGGGTTTTCAAATCTTGATACATTTTGCTACTACCCGGATGGATAGATAACTTGGATGAATGAGCTTTATCTAAAATTTGATTTCTAAGTTCTTGGTCTTTCAGTACCACAAGTTGGACCTCAATCCATAGCACACCTCTCTCATCCAACCTAAAATGTTTGGTTTCCTGTTCTTGCATCTTTCTCTTAATGTGAAATACACCTACATCTATCTTATGTAGTTCTATGATTTTGCTCTCAAGTGAGCAACTGATAGTGATATTGTGTAGCACAACAGGATGTAACAAATAAAATCCATCTTCCAACAAGGCTTCCAAAGTGTTGTAATGAGATTTCTGACTAAGTGCATCTGCTACAACATTGGCCTTTCCTGGATGGTAGTGCACTTCCAAATTATAGTCCTTGATCAGCTCTAACCATCTTCGCTGCCTCATGTTTAGCTCAGATTGAGTAAAGATATATTTGAGACTTTTGTGGTCAGTATATATGTGACATACATTTTACAACAAGTAATGTCTTCATATCTTCAATGCATGAATAACTGTTGCGAGCTCTAAATCATGCGTAGGATAATGGACTTCATGCTTTCTCAACTGTCAAGAAGCATAGGCAATAACTCGACCTTCTTGCATAAGCACACACCCCAAACATGTACCCGATGCATCACAGAACACATCGAAAGGCTTTTCAATGATGGGTTATGCTAGAACAGGAGCTGTAGTTAACAAGGTCCTTAGGGTGTGAAAAGCAGCTTCACACTCTGGTGTCCAATTAAACTTTTCATCCTTCTAGAGTAGTCTAGTCATGGGCTTAGCTATCTTGGAGAAATTAGGAATGAAACGATGATAGTAGCCTTCTAGCCCTAGAAAACTCCGAACTTCATGAACCGAAGTCGGGACCTTCCAATCCATGACCTCTTGTACTTTAGATGGGTCTACAGAAATTTCATCTTTAGATAAGATGTGACCCAAGAAGGGTATTTTGCTCAACTAGATTTAACACTTGCTAAATTTGGCATATAACTTATGTTCCCTCAATCTGGACAAAACAACTCTCAGATGCTCTACATGGTCTGCCTCATTCTCTGAGTAAATCAAGATATCATCGATAAACACAACCATGAACTTGTCGAGCTCAGGCATGAATACTGAATTCATCAAGTACATGAAGTAGACAGGAGCATTTGTCAGTCCAAAAGACATGACCAAATACTCGTACAAGTCGTACCTAGTAGAGAAAGCTGTTTTAGGTATATCCTATGGCCTGATCTTAATCTAATGATAGCTGGACTCAAGTCAATCTTAGAGAATACCTTTGCTTGTGCCAATTGATCGAACAAGATATTGATACAGGGCAAAGGATACTTGTTCTTAATGGTCACAGTATTAAGCGGCCTATAATCCACACACATTCTCAAGGACTTGTCCTTCTTTACAAATAAAGCTGGACATCCCCATGGAGACGAACTAGGTTGAATGAGACCTTTGTCCAATAGTTTTTTTTAACTGAATTTTAAGTTCAGCTCACTCATTTGGTGGCATCCTATAGGGTCTTCGTGAGATAGGTGCCATACCTGGCACTAACTCGATCTTAAATTCCACATCCCTATCAAACGGTAGATCTGACAACTCATCTAAAAATACATCAGGAAACTCACAAACCAGTGGAATATCATAGAGGTTAGTGGCTTGGATAGCACAAGATAAGTTTTGGAGATAAAAACTTCGGGGAAGTGGTACTAGAAAAGCATTACCTCCCTTTGGTTCTCTCAACATAATTGTTCTAGTGCTAGTGTCAATGAGAACCCCATGATCACTCATCCATTTCATGCCTAAGATCACATCTATGGCTAATCCAGGCAATACTATCAAATCCGCTATGTACTCCCTCTCTTGTATCGAGATGAGCATATTTCTAACTATCTAATTTGTAGAGATAGTAGCCCCAGCTGAACTTATACTATAACCACCCTTGTTTACCTCAATTATTTTTTGATCATACTTAGATGCAAATGCTTGGCTCTTAAATGAATGAGAAGCTCCAGAATCAAATAAAATAATGGCAGGATGTTTGTTAACAAGAAACATACTGGCGGTGACAACTTCTCCTGCATGAACTTCTTCAACAACTATGTAATGCATGTATCTAGGACGTGCCTTTGGATTTGCCTGTTTCTGATTACCCTAGTTTTGATTGCCATTTTTCTTAGGATGGGGGCACTCCTTAGACCAACGACCTAACTAATTGCAGTTGAAGCATGGCTAATAGCTCCTTGGTCCTATTGAGCTTTCTTGCCCTCTGTTTCCCTTGGGTAGGGCAATGGTGGACGCCCTACGAAATGTCTTCTAGGGGTGGTTGGCCTGAGCTTTTAGCGAAGGAGGCCTAAACTTAGGCGCTGGTGGACGAAACTATGGCCTAGCCACCACTCGAGCTCTAGACTAGAAAGATCCTGAGGCGCCTACCTCAGCTGCTCTTTTGCGGCCCTTCGCTGCTGCGTGCAAATTGTTTTGGTTCTCCTAGGTCAAGGCATCGCTGACAAACTCATTGTATGTGGTACACCTTGAGTTGCCCACGGTCTTCATCACTGCAAACATTGCACTCATAGCAGAACTAGAACTATTTGCCTGCTCATCCTAGTCTCGGATCAACGCATTATGGTTGTGTTGTGCCCAAACTGCTATGGATGGATCCACTCGAGGGAACATACCAGCGGCACTACCAGTAAGCTCATCCCCGTATTGCTGACATATCTGGCTCAACACCTCAAAGGTCACTACTTGGGTAGCCTCCCAAGGAGTTCTTCCTTCAGATTCTGCCCTCTATTTCTGCTAGAAGGGTCCTTGGTTACGAGCTAGTATGGTCAGCTGTACTTCATACCATGGTTGTCCCCCTAGGTATACTTCATTCCAGTAATAGAGGGGCGGTTTGTAATACCCCGCATAATGCAAGACTCTCCAAAGTACGGCAGGGGTATCAAACATCAGCAGGAAATTCTCACTTCTAGCTGGTGATGCCATCTATACCAACAACATGGTGCAACTCTCATGAGACAATGTCATAATGGATAAGAGTTACATAATCGAGTAAGAGACTTATAAGGGGAGGAACAATGCAAGTATGTAATAATGATTTATCATAATGCATGTATATTCTGTATGTCCTCACAAACTTAGGAAAATTAAAACTTCTAACGGCATACATGTTGGCATACATATGTTCTCTCATATATAATGTAACTAGTCGGGCTACACGTTTCACTATTAGTGTACCTGCATAAGAATTTTCATTTCAGCCCAACCCCACAATTATATATGCAGAATGTAAATCTGGGCTCTAAGTTGCAATCTAAATACTTTCATATATATACCCATATATATACTTCTGTATTAAAGCAACCCAAGAGTAAATACGTCCTATATATACATATAAATATGCATATATAGCCATATCAAAGATAACCCACAATTAAATACTTCCATATATATATGAGGCATATATACACTTCAGTATCAAAGCTAACTCTCCCCATTAGATTGCACGCTCACATCTTGCGGTCATGCCACTCTGATGATGAGTGGTATCTTACCTTGGGTGTAGAGGCATTTGATCCATACATTAACACTCAAATGAATGGCATCCATACAATAGCACACCATATGGACGACGAAATGGAAAACCCCCAAGTTAGTACTTAATTAGCCACCTGAAGTCCTTAACTGGACATAAAGGAAAGTGATCACTCGCACACTTTAGATTTAAACTCTAGGTTTTAAACACCTATATATATAGCTATAAGTTGCTAAAAACTAGTTTTGAAAAACAAAGACCTTTGTTTTAAATACACATGTGGCGATTAATGTTGAATCTTGGTCTAATGAACCGACCAATTTATAAGAGCATAAGTACAATGGCAGCCCACAAGTGGTCGCACTATCATACTTGAGCCCATATAAACCCAATAGTCCATTGAGTACCACGAAGGGTCTCGATTAACCATCAACATACAACCAAGATCGTACATGATTCAATATACATGTCACACATTACATAAAGTTCACAAATATAGTTCATCTACCATAGTGTGAATTTAGGTTATTACAAACCAAGTTCAAGTAAAATAGTAGCGGAATCAAATTAAAAGTTTGAAACAAACATCTGCAACATTCTTTAAATATAGTGCAAGCTCACGATCACACTTCCACAAAAGCATAAGGAAGGGATTAATAAGAGATGCATGCCTAGGGCTTACTCCTCGTCCACTGCGGGATAGGAGTAGTTCTTGTAATAGCCATGAATAACTGTACCATCTGCAATAATGAGAATAAAACCCTGAGTACGAGAAGGTACTCAGCTAGACTTATCCGTCATAAACCAAAAATAAAGTGACTCCAAGGATTATGCAAGGCTTTATAAGTGGAGCTAGCTTAACAACATTTTGCATAAAAGCTTACCAATTCAAGTATACATTTATAATTCGGTCATCAAGTTAATTATAGCTATTCATCTCTAGATAAGCAACTAACCTATGCCAAACATGTGGTATATCATTTAGTAGCATACAATAGTAACCATAGCCGGTATAATAATTCCATGTTCATCCAAACCATCATAGTTCATGACACAGTTACTATGATGTTGGAGCTAGCCAAGTTTCTCACTGTCCGAAAGAGACGGCGATTCGAATCGATTTCAACTAGCTAGGAATTTATTCCTAACACAAACCTAGGTAGACCAGATCAATGGTCACCTTTGGTACAACTTAGGTCCACATTTCGTGGGTTCGCCCAGCGCCGCACAATTAGGGACAACTAGCTGCTAGGACGATCAGGACTGCCCTACCCTTGGGCTCACGTCTAGCTCTCCGCACATCCTTACTACTATCTAGAGTGAGCACTTTTATAGAATAGGGCCTAGCCTAAGTTGAGCTACTCGGCTTCATGGTTGGAACGAGTTATCCGATCAGCTAAGTAAGAGGCATGCATTTAATCTTGTCAGAAGTGCCAACAACGGTACGGTCCTTAACCGATACAGACGGAATCACATGAGTCAACCTACACATAGACTCCGCCTGGCCTCTATTTATATTACCCCATGGTTCTTTTCCACGATAGCAAATATAGCCAACCGTGCTTCGGTATCCACCTATATCTCGCAGGTGACAAGAAATCACCCGACTTCTACTGGTCTAAACATGGCTAAGCCTATATTCGATCCTAGACCTACACAGGGTTAAAGGTATATGTATTTAGACAAGGTAGTTCTATGCATCAAGTGTTTCCAATCAACTCTTATACCTAATGCATCAAACATAAATGACTCAAGTGATATTTTGTAAAACATGGGAGGCTTAAAATGTTCCGGGGCTTGCCTTTGAGGAAAGAGGTTGGCCTATGATCCAGGCACTCAAGGAGGTCCTCGAGAGTTCACCCCATTTGGATACTCCTAGCTCTAGATATGAATTTTTGAAGTTCACATTCAAATCTATGAAAATAAATCCAGAAAAACATTTCAAATGTTGACTGACAGCTAGGACCCATGAGTCAATGGGACCCACCCATCAGCGACACACAGAGTAGGGGCATGGCTTGACCGATGAAAAGCTCACTGATGGTGAGGTTGCTGGTGATAGCATCATCGGCATCATGTTCCCTACTCTCTTACGCACCTACTGGTACCCTAGGTTTGCTCAGAGGGTCACTGGAGCTGCCTCACCAGTGAGCATGGCGGCTTGTCAGCGGCGCACGGCGACAGACTCATCGTCTCCGGTGATGGTGAGCCTAGGCGACCACTGCTATGGCATCTACAAACCTTAGCGAAGCTCTATGGCGTGGATTATGTTAGGGTAGCACGGCGACTAAGCTTGGTCGCATGCATGGTGGCACGGCGCCGCGAGCGCAACGTTGGCAAGGCGGTGTTCTGATCTGATGAGGCCAACATTGGCCTTAGGCTCTTGCCTCAAGTTAGACCTAGCTCTAACCTAACCCTAACATTTAGAATCATGTGAGGAAGAAAACCGGGCATGCATAGCCACGACGACGTGCATGGCGGCGGCGCTCTCGGCGCACGGTGGTGCGGCTCACATTTCGGCACCTGCGACACGGTAGCAGCTCAATGAGCTATGGCTATAGCTTCTAGGACCTATGATGAAGATGAATCAATAGAGAGAGAGAAAGATGGAAGGAATGGTGGATAGGGCTGGCCACGGCGAGCTCGGAGCTCAGCGGTGCTCCCTGACCATGGCGGCCACGGTGACATAAAATGTCGCATTACCTAGGCTCTAACTAAGGCAATGGCAGGTTAGTGAGGTAGAGGAGATGATGGTAGAGCTATGCGCATGAGCAATCGCATAATGGCGTGGTGGTGGTGGTGTGTGAGCTCGGCAAGGGTGCGGCAGCGATGGCGATGGCGCTCGGTTCCACTCGGGAACAGTGAAGGGGAGAGAGAGGCAGAGTGAGGCGAGTGAGGGCAAGTGAGGAGGGCAGCGGCGTCATGCGGCTTTGTTTCCCGTGTCGGCCTGGCTTGTGGGGCCAGCGCCGGCATACGGCCATGACACGCCACGACATTGCTACTTCGTGCCTTTATAACTCCTAATCCAGTTCGAGTTAGCAAAAACTTCTTTAATAGAAATTGTAGAGCTATGTGAGTACTACAACTTTGTTTTAATGATCATGGTCTAATTCAAACTAGTTTTCAAACTACATTGATCCAAACTAAGGTACTTTGAAACTGAAAACAGCTTCAACACTTAAAAAAATTCTTAAGTCACAAAACACCATTTTGTTGATACTTGTGAGCTCTATTTGACCATATTAGACATTGAATTAGATCATGACCCTTAAATAAAATTTGTTACCCATGACAAGAACTACAACTTTTATTTAGGTCACACAGCCATACAAACACTCTAAGCAACTGTTCAACTTTGGTCAAACTAGTACCATGAAAATGACATTTCAAATGAAACCAACACTTAGAAGCAAATTTGGTCTATGTCATGAATATAAACATTGTTCCATTTATCATTCTAGATGTGTCTAATGTGTTTTCATGACCTCACAACCATCTCATACATTGGTCATACATGATTGCAAGCATAAGCATATATATAAAATCAACATATCATGTGATAAGGTATAAGAATAAGATGAAATTTCATATGCTCATGTTCATGAATGTTTGGATGATGCTTGTGCTCATGAAATGTAGGTGCCAAATGCAAAGCTTAACACTGGGGTGTTACACTCACCAAGCCGCTCGACCGTCTTCGGTTCACGGAGCTGAAGAAGATGATTGGTATGGTGGACGTTCTAGGGTTAGCAACAGGATTAGGGAAAGAATTATAAAGTAATCTACTGCTCTCCCATCATCTGAACGCGCGGCAGGGGCAGGCGCCAAAAGGGCTCCCTACTGCTGCACTATAGCCGCGACAGGGGCAGGCACCAAAAGGCTCTTCTGACGCACTATAGCCATAGCAGGGGCAGACGCTAAAGTCAGCACTGCTGTCACATCTAGTCACTGTAGCAGCCTAGCAGCCTGGCATGTCTGTGTACTAGGATTAGATGAGTAGAGTTGTATATATAGCTTCCCACTACAACTCAATAAAGAGAGTGAGTTTAGTTTGGCTATCTTCTCTGCGTAGCTCGGGCCAACGCTGGTGTTTGTACTGTGTGTGTGCGCGCTCTATTCTTCCTCCCTCTTCTACCTTCAGCCATAGTGTGTGTGGTCGACAACGACAGTGAGCGATCGGCTCTCCCGTGCAGAAGATCTTGGCACAACACACACAACTCTCCATCTAGCGATGCCAGGTAGGTCTATTGCCTAGCCTAGATGGCCCATGCTGAGCCATCCGCAACAAATAGCCGGTGGAGTAATTTGAGCAAAGGCAAATGTTCATCAAGCTGAGGTCCTTGACCCCGAGACCGCCATTCTCCCTATTGTTAAAATACATGTGTCTAGGTTCATTGTAACATGGTGTAATCCTTAGGTTGTTGAGGGTGCCAGTTGGTTGTGCATGTGAGCATGCATAGATAGAAATCTCCATGTATAGTTTGTTGTAATTCTATCATGATGTACAAGGCCACGTAGGGGGCTTTTTCCTACCTATATAACACGTAACCAAGAGCCCAGGAAGGGCATCTTGTTCCCCCATTTTTACATGGTACCAGAGCCATCTAATCTAGGGAACCATGGCGCAAACACCAGCCACCGCCGCTCTCTCCTTCGATCTCCTTCCCATGGTGACGGAGAAGCTCACCAGAGGCAACTACGGCATGTGGCATGCTTAGGTGTCGTCGGCTCTCAAAGGGGCCCAACTCACCAGGTTCATCAAGCCCACCGCGAAACCACCACCGGAGTTCCTGGACACCGCCGGCAAGAACGATGACACGACGAACGACAAGCAGGTCGACCCGCTGCCCAATCCAGAGTACGAGAAGTGGGTAGCCAAGGACAGTCAGGTGCTTAGCTACTTGTTTTTGTCTCTGTCCAAAGAAATCTTTTCCCAGGTGTCATCTGCATCTACCGCTGTGGAGCTCTAGGCTGCGATCTAGGCACTGCACACCTCGTAGTCCCGAGCACGTGTGATCGCCACGCGCATGGCGCTCGCCATGGCATCTAAAGGAGCCTCAACCGTGGCGGAGTACTTCACAAAGATGAAGGGTCTCGCTGATGAGATGGCATTGGCGGGATGCAAGCTGGAGGACGAGGAGCTCGTCTCCTACATCCTCACTGGACTCGACAGCGACTTCAACTCCGTCATCTCGGTAGTCATGGCAAGAGTCGAGCCGATCAGCGTACCGGAGCTCTACGCACAGCTCGTCAGCTTTGAGCAGCGTGTGGAGATGCAAGGCGTGGGAGCTCCATCCTCAGCCAATATGGTGATGAAGAACGGTCGCGGGGGCGGCAACGCTAACAACAACCCTCGCAATGGCCGTGGTGGAGGTGGCCGAGGTGGTTTCGGTCGTGGCCATAAGGGAGGCCGTGGCGGCACCGGAGGTGGTCGCGGCAGCTTCCAAGCTGGCGTATTTTGCTAGTTGTGTGGCAAGGAAGGGCACATGGTGGTGCGCTGTTTCAAGAGGTTTGACAGCTCCTACACCGGCCCCCAGCAAAAGACAGCCGCTTTAGCGACCTCCAACTATGGTGTGGACACCAACTGGTATATGGATACCGATGCCACTGATCACATCATAGGGGAGCTTGAGAAGCTAACCATTCGTGACAAGTACACCGGCAATGAGCAAGTGCATGCGGCAAATGGAACATGTATGGAGATTGGTTATGTTGGTCATAGCATTTTGCATTCCCCACATACCCATATTCATCTTAATAATGTGCTCCATGTTCCACAAGCAAGTAAAAGTCTTATCTCTGTAAATCGTTTGGCTCGTGACAATAATGCTTTTTCTGGAGTTTCATCCAAATCATTTTTTATCAAGGAACAGGGGACCAAGAGGACTCTCCTGCAAGGCAGATGTGAAGGGGGCCTCTATCCCCTCAAGTCATCCTACAATAAGCAAGCGCTTGGTGCATCCAAGTTGTCATCGTTGTTATGGCATGCTAGGCTAGGACATGCATCTCCTACTGTAGTGCAGCAAGTTCTAAGCCACCATAATCTTCCTTTTGTTAGAAACTTGAATAAAGCTGAAATTTGTGATGCTTGTCAGCGGGGCAAGAGCCACCAGCTACCTTCTCCTAAGTCAACCAGTGTCTCTACTAGTCCCATGGATTTAGTCTTCTCTAATGTTTGGGGGCTGGCACCTATGTCGGTCGGCAAAAACAACTATTATGTAAGCTTTATCGATGATTATTCAAAGTTTACTTGGATCTATTTATTGCGCCATAAATCAGAAGTATTCTCTTGTTTTCGTGATTTTCAAAACCTTGTTGAGCGACAATTTGGTCGCAAGATCTTGAAGGTACAAACAGACTGGGGAGGTGAATATCAAACCTTGAATTCCTTTTTTAGGCGCATAGGCATAGAACATCTTCTTTCATGTCCCCATGCACATCAACAAAATAGCTCCGCTGAACGCAAGCACAGGCACATTGTTGAGATAGGACTCTCCCTACTTGCTCATGCTGCCATGCCATTAAAATTTTGGGATGAAGCGTTTCTTACAGCTGTATTTCTTATAAATCACCTTCCTTCAAAAGTCATCCACAGTGACACACCTTACGAGCGCCTCCATGGTCACAAACCCGACTACTCCTTCCTTAGAGTCTTTGGTTGTGCCTGCTGGCCCAACCTTCGTCCCTACAACACCACGAAATTGCAATTCCGCTCTAAACAGTGTGTCTTCCTTGGCTACAGCAATTCACACAAGGGGTTTAAGTGTTTAGATCCCTCTGTAGGATGTGTGTATATTTCTCGTGACATTGTGTTTGATGAGAATGTGTTTCCCTTCTCTGAACTCCATCCCAACACCGGTGCATGGTTGCGAGCGGAAATATCTCTTCTTCCTGAATCCCTCCTCAGTTCCACCTCTTTTGGGGATGCAAAATTGCATGATCGACATGTTACTAACTCCATGCCTAATACTGTGTCAAGTTCCCCTAGTTGTCAGTTGGATGCAGGAACAAACCGAGCATCAAACGGTGAAAAAATGGTGTTGCCCGCTCATCATCACATGTGTCTCAGCGGCGGAGACCAAGCTACTACGAGTGCGGGATCCGAAGCTGATCCTGTCGCCGAATCTACCTCGGGATCGCTAGCTGATTTGCGCACAGGCGCGTCGGCACCGCTGGTCGAGTCTTCAGCGGGATCGTCTGCGGCAGCATCCGGCACACTACCTCTCATCTCCGCTATGAGTTCGCCACTAGCTACAGGAAGATCGTCTGCGGCCACGGGTCCGTCGACAGGTGTAGGACTGCAGCTGCATTCTGCTGTCGCTGCTGGGAATCTACTGCCGACGGAGATCCTCCCCTCTAGATCTTCTGTGGTTGTGGATCCTGCTCCTCCTACTGTGCCACCTCGCCCGATCACACGCCTATCTCAAGGGATCAGTCAGCCCAAGCAGTACACCGATGGCATGGTGAGATGGTACATGATGGCAGCTACATCTGAGGAACCCTCCACTATTAGCGAAGCTCTCCAAGATGAAAATTGGAGTACAGCCATGGACAGTGAGTATCAAGCACTTCGTCGCAACAAGACTTGGCATTTGGTTCATCCACCACACGGCAAAAATATAATTGACTGCAAATGGGTCTATAAAGTGAAGTGACGAGCAGATGGATCTATTGATCGTTACAAGGCAAGACTTGTTGCTAAAGGTTACAAGCAGAGGTATGGAATTGATTATGAAGATACTTTTAGTCCTGTTGTCAAGGTGGCAACCATACGTCTTATTTTGTCCATAGCTGTCTCAAAGGGGTGGACTCTTAGGCAACTTGATGTCCAAAATGCATTTTTGCATGGAGTTCTTGAAGAGGAAGTATACATGCATCAACCCCCTGGATATGTTGACAAGGATCGGCCGAATTGGGTGTGTAAACTCGATAAAGCACTCTACGGTCTCAAACAAGCACCTCACGCCTGGTATGCTCGGTTGTGTGGTAAGCTTGAAACTCTGGGATTTGTTCCATCCAAGGCAGATACATCTTTGTTTTATTATCAGAAAGGTCGGCATACTATTTTTGTTCTGGTTTATGTTGATGACATAATTGTGGCTAGCTCGTCCAAAGATGCTACTGATGCTTTGCTCCAAGATTTGGAACGGGATTTTGCACTCAAGGATCTAGGTGATCTTCATTACTTCCTGGGCATCGAAGTCAAGAGATCAAGGGACAGTCTCCGATTGTCTCAACAGCGCTATGCTACTGATGTTGTTCAGAGAGCTAGTATGGCAAGTGCAAACCGATCAATACACCTCTTGCTACCTCTGAAATGTTAAGTGCTACAGACGGTGTGAAGCTAGGTCCTGATGATGCTACCAGATTCAGGAGTGTAGTGGGGGCTTTGTAATACTTGACGCTGACCAGACCTGACATCTCTTTCTCGGTGAACAAAGTGTGCCAGTTTTTGCATCAACCGACTATGGTGCACTAGAGCGCTGTTAAGCGTATTCTACGGTATGTCCAAGGGACTTTGAACCTAGGTCTTAAGGTTCGGCCTTCTCAGTCCATGATGGTGAGTGCTTTCAGTGATGCCGACTGGGCCGGATGCCCTGATGATCGACGTTCAACAGGCAGGTTTGCAGTTTTTCTTGGGTGCAATCTCGTCTCATGGTGTGCCAAGAAGCAGCCCACTGTTTCTAGGTCCAGTACTGAAGCCGAATACAAAGCGTTAGCCAATGCCACTGCAGAGGTGATGTGGATTCAGAAGTTACTTGATGAACTTGGGGTTCAACATCCTCGTGCAGCTCGGTTATGGTGTGATAATATTAGAGCTAAGTACTTATCTGCTAATCTAGTTTTTCATGCTCGGACTAAACATATTGAGATTGATTTTCATTTTGTCCGAGAAAGGGTTGCTCAGAAACTCTTAGAGATCCGTTTTATTAATTCTGCTGATCAGCTAGCTGATGGTTTTACAAAACCTCTTGTTGCAGCTAAAGTAGAAGAGTTTAGGAATAATCTCAACCTAGTGGCTGGTTGAGATTGAGTGGGGGTGTTAAAATACATGTGTCTAAGTTCATTGTAACACGGTGTAATCCTCAGGATGTTGAGGGCGCCGGTTGGTTGTGCATGTGAGCATGCATAGATAGAAATCTCTGTGTATAGTTTGTTGTAATTCTATCGTGATGTACAAGGCCACGTAGGGAGCTTTTTCCTGCCTATATAACACGTAACCAAGAGCCCAGGAATGGCATCTTGTTCCCCCATTTTTACACCTATATCAGCAAGCTTTCTCCCACGCAACCAGGCTTTGAGCTCCGGATGGAGCATCATATCGTTGCCACACCAGAGAAAGGATCCGCGACGCTTGTCCATCAGCGCAATGACCCCGGGCGGGAGTTGCAGGGCGCACATTGCATACATAAGCTGGGAATCAAGAACTGAGTTAATCAGAACCGTTCTTCCCATTGCATTAAGCAGGCTGGCTTGCCATCCCGCCAGGTAGCGATCAGTTTTGTCAATGCATGGCATGGAGAGAAGGCCCGAGAGCTTGTGCACAGAAAGAGGTAACCCCAGGTACGTCTGTGGGAAGCTTTCGCGTCTGCAACCTAAAATGGAGATGCATTGTGCTGCCTTGGCTTCATTCATATGAATTGGAACTGCCGTGGTCTTGTTGTAATTGATTGTCAGTCCCGTAGCAGCAGCAAAATTGTCCAGGATTACCTTGATGCTTTGCACATCTTCTGGATCACCACGGAGCACAACAATGTAAGTGTGTCGTCCGCATACTGAAGAACAGGGCATGGAACTCCGTCAGCCAGGATGTCTCACAGAGTCGGTACTTCCTTGGATCAGCCGTTGTAATACATCTGCAACGATTAAGAATAGGAACGGCCACAGTGGGTCGCCCTGACGCAGCCCGCGCATACAGGTAATCCACGGACCAGGACAGCCGTTGACAAGAATAGCTGAGCGAGTTGAACTGAGCAGGTGTAGAACCCAATCTCGCCACTTGGAGCTAAAACCTCTTGCCTGCAGAACCCGAAGAAGTCCATCCCAGTGAACGGTGTCCAAGGCCTTGGCAAAATCAATCTTTACAGCAATAGATGGCATCTTCCGCTTATGACAATGCTGAGACAATTCTGCCGCATGAATAAAACTTTCTGCGATTGAGCGCCCCCGCATGTGACAGGTTTTAGAAAAATGATTGTTTTTCTTAGTCCGGTGAAGTTGCTCCAAGGGCTTTGGTCATTTACATCCTCCACTAGTGGGTATCATATCACCTATACTACGTATTTACATCCTCCGGTAATAGGTATCGTAATTAATAGGGAAGAAAAATGTCATTTACATCCTAATACTATGTCACATGTGCTCGGCTCCAACGTTCTTATATTTGTATCTCCACGCAAAAAACACATAGGCGAAGAACTGGAGCGCGCTGAGCGTGGCGAGCAGCCAGTAGAAGTAGTCGAGGTGGGCGTGGTTCAAATTATCTGAGAACCAGCTCTGGCCCCTCGCTGCCGTCGCCCGGTGGATGCCTGACACGAGCGCGCTGCTGACGAAGCTTCCGATGCCAAAGATGCTGATGTAGAGCGCCAGGCCAATGCTGCGCAGCCTGTCAGGCACCTGGTCGTAGAAGAACTCCTGCAGGCCGACCATGGCGAACACGTCGGCGGCGCCGAACACGACGTACTGCGGCACCATCCACCACAGGCTCATCGGCAGCTGGACCTTGGGCTTGTCGGTCAGCCCGGTGTCACGCGCGACCCGGAGCCGGCGCTCCTCGACGAGCGCCGCGATCACCGTGGACACGATGGAGAGGAACATCCCCGCTCCGATGCGCTGCAGCATGGTGATCCCCGACGGCCGGCCCGTGTACCGGCGCGACAGCGGGACGACCACGCGGTCGTAGACCGGGACGAGCACCATGATGGTGATGCTGATGAAGGCTAGCAACGCCGCCGCCGGCACCTTCACCAGCTCGCCGACGCGTCGGTCCAGGGTCGCCGCCTGCTTCGTGAAGAACGTCATGGACTGCGAGTACACCACGGCGTATACCAGCGTCATCGCCCATATCGGGAACAGACGGAGGACGTCCTTGGCTTCGCTGACCACGACGGCTGTGTTCGTCGTTGTCGTCGTCGCTGCCACCTGCGCCTCCTCATCGCTGCTGCTGCTGCACACATCGGCGTTCAGTAAAAGGGCGCATCAGTGACATCCAAAGTACACCGTGTGCAGGTAACTACGTACAGTACCTGATGTCCGTGCGACCTGCAGCCCTGAACCTTCTGTTCCGCCGGCGCTGCCGCGAGACAGCAAAAGCCTCGGCGGCGTAAGCGAACAGGCTGCGCGTCCCGCTCGTGTCGGTGTACCGGTACGTCCTCGTACCAAGCAGGAAAACGACGAGGGTGCAGGCCATGACGGCGCACGGGATGGCGAAGGCGAGGCCCCAGCTGAGGTTCTCCTGCACGTAGCTGACGACCAGGAGCGTGGCGGCGGTGCCGGCGCACACGCCGAAGTACCACCAGTTGAAGAAGGAGCCCCTGGAGACGGATTCGCCGGGGTCGCTCTTGCTGAACTGATCGGCGCCGAACGCGTGCGTGCACGGCTTGTGGCCGCCCTCGCCGACGGCCACCATGTAGAGCGACACGTAGAATAGGGTCACCTGGACGGTGGGCGGCGGCGGGCACTTCTCGCTGGCGGTGTTGCAGTGGTGCCCAACCAAGGTTGACACGGCCAGCAGGCCTAAACCCTGCATGCATGCATTGATGCATTTTCCATCCAGCAATTAAATATTAAAATCAAATGATCTTACTAATTGCAAGGACCACACATGTCCCTAGGTAGTCCGTAGTTTTTGGTTACCAGGGTGTACAGGAGCGACGCCAAGATAATGGTGAGATATCTTCCGAGCCACAGGTCGGCAATGGCGCCGCCCAGCAACGGCAGCATCAGCGCCGTGCCGCTCCACGCGTTGGTGGCCGCAGCCGCGGCGGCGATCCCCTCTTGCAGGGGTCCCGTTAGAAGGGTGATCAGATTGGCGGCAACGGCGTAGAAGGCAAAGCGTTCACCGATCTCCGCCACTGCATGCATGTAACGCACCCATGGATCGATCGGATCAGCAGCACTTCATATATGTATTCTTCCATCCGACATGATCCATGTTTCCATGGTGGCTATATATATGTACTATGATGTGATCGACGAGCTGATCGAGGAAACTTTTGACTTGCCTATTATAAAAATGGCTGATCTCCAGCTGCCGGTTCTCATCGTGAGGCATGCAATGCAGGATCCAAGTCGTCGTCGTCGCCGGAGCAGAAGAAGAAACTCGCTCGCTCGTCAGATCGATCGGAAGAGAGAGCTGGGACGGACTGTTAGAAGCTGAGCAGATCGGCAGGAGGGTTTGTCTCTTATGGTGTATCTTTAGCCAAGGGGGACCATTATTTTCGCATCATGGCTCTGGCTGCCTACAAATATGGACTGTTACATGCTTACACGTATGGATGTCTCTACTTGCATGTGATCCTCCAACGACATATCTGACCAAGTCTGAACAAATTTTATCGATCCAGCCTTGGAGGATATAGCATATATATACATAATTATATATATGCAGCTAATATATAAGTCGTTACCGATCCAACCACAAACCTTAAAATTGATGAAGTCACCATGAGCGTCTCATTACCGATGGGCACACATCGGTTTAGAAAAATATGAGCACCCATATCAAGTCAAGAATTTAAACCGTAAGTACATCATCAATTAATTTGTGATTTATCTGATTCCCATGCATAGGGGTACAAAGGTGTGACATCAATTATTAAGTTTGCTCATAACAGTAAGGTAGCGAATTAGATAGTGAAATGGATGAAAGCTTTGCAAGCATGCAATGTACTTTTTAACAAGCATACACCTAAATAAATCTATAACTAAGTTATACATGATTCAATGAGTATGAATTTTTTACTACAGTTCAAGCATACAATAATTAACACACCATAAAAATTACACTACAATTAGACCATAGAAACTGCAGCTATGAATTAATTACATAAAAGCATATATCTAACGCTACAGTAAAAAAATTATACTAAAACATACTATATTATATATTCATTTTGTAGATCTCATGTGGAGTCCAAAAAATTGAATTTTCTATTTTATGATTTTCCTATGATTTACTATGATTTTTTAAAGATTCAGCCGAAATAAATAAATAAAAATTCTATTTTATGATTTTACTATGATTTTTTAAAGATTTAGCCGAAGTAAATAAAAAAGAAAAAGACAAAACCATCTTTGAAAACCACTTATAACCGGTCAGGAAGGTAAAACGAACGGTTTTAAAAGTTCAAAAAGGTCGTTTACCCATTTTAGAGTTTAGGAAAAAAAGCGAACTTTCGTAAAAGTTCAGGAGGTAATGTGAACTTTTTCTAGGCCGGCCTCAGAACGTTCTAGAACGGGCCCAGCCATGGCCCGTGGCCCGCGTGCAACACCTGATCGAGAAGCTGTCACGTGCACAACATAGATAACGACAAGTTTCTCTAGCCAAGCAGCAATTCAGAGTTCATCCAGATAGAGGGACTAAAGTTGAGAAGATGTCACATCGGGTATCATATCGGACGTCACATCTCGTACTAATAATAAAATAAATTATAGAAGCTGTGATTAATTCGCGAGACGAATCTATTAAGTTTAATTAATCTATTGCTTTTTTTAAGGGACGATGTTTAGGATTTGCTTTTTCTTTTTTTTTCTTTTTTTTTTTTGAGAAACGATGATTAGGATTTGCTCTGTGGCTGAGAGGCTGCCTCCGACTCTCCGAGGCCATGGTTGCAGCAGCGTACGGAGTACTACGGACCTGTTGGATAGCTGGACTAGTGCTAGACCACTAAGGCCTCGTTGGTTGTTTCACGGTGAAAATGGGCCCGTTTTTCTTCCTTGACCGGATCTAAGTGGTTCCTGCTGGTTCACTCAAATCTTGTTCGTCCCTGTTCCGCACGTACGGTGGTCCGTTTTCATTTTGGACCTAGAAGGGGGAAGATAGGCCCGGATCGATCGCTTTTCATTCCGGGCCGTATCTATCCGAACAACCATTTCTGGTCCGACCTGACTTTGAATCAGGCTAAATCGATCCAGGCACAACAGGCCGCCTTCCGGGCCGTTCGAGGCCAAAACAAACAAGGCCTAAATGACTGGACTAATAAAATATGAGCTAAACAGTAGTTTGGTCGAATTACGTTATTAGTCTTTCTCGGTAGTTCATAGTGGTTTATTCGACTGATATTAAAGTTGGCTGATAAGTTGGCTGAAGATTTTTGGTGTGAGAGAAAAATACTGTAGATTCTAACTGATAAGCCGGCTGATAAGTTCAAATGAATAGGTCATGACTAAACTTTAATTATCTAAACTTTATTCATCTAGATTTTAATTGGACTAAGAACTAGTAGTCCGGAACTCCGGATAATCCAATACCCACTACAACAAAACGGACGCACAGCAGGGTTGGTACTACTTGGCTATCATCGAAACGGAATTTCTTTCGTGACACAGCGCAACGATTCTCAACCACACACGACGCAACGATTCTCGATTCAATGACGAATCGTCGTCCAACGGAGTTTCTTTCGGCCACAGACTGGCAGTGAATGATGCACGGGCGTCTCAGGCACTGATGATATAGTCCCTTCCTCCAAAAAGTGGCGCACATATCATTTTCAAAAAGTCAAATAGTTTTAAGCATAAATAATGGCTTGTTTGTTTTCCGTCCTAAACATTAGTCCCTGTCATATCGGATGTTTGACACATATATGAAAATATTAAATATCGACTAATTACGAAATTAAATGCAAAGATTGAGACTAATATGCGAGACGAAATTTTTAAACCTAATTAGTCTATGATTTGACAATATGTTGCTACAGTAAATATGTGTTAGCGATGGATTAATTAGACTTAATAAATTCATCTCGTGAATTACTGAGGACTTCTATAATTTATTTTATTATTACTATCCGAACACTCGATGTGACACCCCACGTGACACCTAATATGACACGCTAAACTTTAGTTCTTAGATTCAAACACCCTAAACTTAGAATTAGTTCACTTCATGAACAACGGTTGAATTTGGCTCTACAATTTGTGCCTAGTAGTGTACCATGAGACATTTTGAATGCATTTGGTTGCCTGCACCATCCCTCAGCCGGGCTTTTGAAAGGTGGGATGACTAGAGAGAGGGTGAATAGTCTATAAATTTTTTTATAACAACACTTAGTAAATCAGTTAGATAAATATGAGGCAAAGCGAGTGTTGCACTAGCCTACTAAAAATATAAGCCACATACCACAATTCTAGTTTATATAGTCTCTATCCACACAATAGTTATGTCGCTACACTAAGTTAGTGTGCTCTCAAATGCTAACTAAAAAGCCACACACTAACCAAACTAAAAAGCCACACTAACCAAACTAACAAGCTCTCATGACTAGCTACACTAAACAGTTTGACAACTAGTTTACAGTAATATAAAGAGAGAAAGAGAGCAAGATGGTCATACCGTCGAGTCGAGGAATGAACCAATCAATCACAAGAATGAATACCAATCACCTCGGAATCAAATGTTGACACAATAATTTTTTACCGAGGTTCACTTGCTTACCGACACGCTAATTGGCATCACACGTCAAACCATCAATAGAGTGCCGCACAACCAACACAAGATGAGGATCACACAAGCCACGATCAGTTTACTGGAGTACCTTTTGACTCTCCGTCGGAGAAAGGTCAAGAATCCCTCACAATCACCATGATCGGAGCCAGAAACAATCACCAACCTCCGCTCGACGATCCTCACTGCTCCAAGCCATCTAGGAGGCGGCAACCACCAAGAGTAACAAGTGAATCCCGCAGTGAAACAAGAACACCAAGTGCCTCTAGATACAAACACTCAAGCAATACACTTAAATTCTCTCCTAATCTCACAAATATGAAGAAACAATGATGGAGTTGGGTGGGAGGGCTTTTGCTAAGCTCACAATGTTGCTATGTCAATGCAAATGGCTAAGAGAGTGAGCTTGAGTCGGCCATGAGGTTTAAATAGAGAGCCCCCACGAATAGAGTCATTGGCTCTCTGTTCACTGAAAAAACAGGGTGGCCAGACGCGCCGGTCAGATTGACCGGATGCACCCTGCCAGCGTCCAGTCATGGATGGCTGCCACGTCATCCCTCACTTCAAATACTGAGCGCCCGATCTCAACGGTTAAGTGATGGCCGAACACAGCACAGTGCCACGATCGGACGCACCTATGTCGAGTCCGATCATTTCTAGAGAGGTTACATTCACGACCGGACGTGTCAGTTTGATCACGACCGGACGCAGGACCACAGCGTTCGGTCATATCCAGAGAGCTCCCAAAGCTGCTCAACTATGACCGGACGTGTTCGGTCGGTCACGATCGGATGTGGCATCAGTGTCCGGTCCTTCACCTCTTTTCTACGCGCCGCCACATCAGCATGACGGGACACTGAACAGTGTTCAGCCAGAGTCCGATCACCTGCGTCCGGTCATAGACCGAGAGTACCATCTTCTTTTATAATTGATCGGACGCTGTCCCCAGTGTTCGGTCACCACATGACCAGCGTCCGGTGCACTTTGTGAAACCCTGTCTTTTCTGTATAGGGCGCCTTTCTATACAGGGCGTCTTTTCTGTACAGGGACACTCCGTCGGTGAAGTTTTGAACCCATGCTCTCAAGTGCTAAACACAATGTGTATCACCTTTGTGCATGTGTGTTAGCATATTTTCACAAATATTTTTAAGGGTGTTAGTACTCCACTAGATCCTAAATGCATATGCAATGAGTTAGAGCATCTTGTGGCACTTTGATAACCATATTTCGATATGAGTTTCACCCCTCTTAATAGTATGGCTATCGAACCTAAATATGATCACACTCGCTAAGTGTCTTGATCACCGAAATAAAATAGCTCCTACCACTTATACCTTTGTCTTCAGCCTTTTGTTTTTCTCTTTCTTCTTTTCAAGTCTAAGCACTTGATCATCACCATGGCATCACTATCATCATGTCATGATCTTCATTTGCTTTACCACTTGGAATATGCTACCTATGTCATAATCACTTTGATAAACTAGATTAGCACTTAGGGTTTCATCAATTCACCAAAACTAAACTAGAGCTTTTAGCTCTCCGCATGCTGAGAAGATACGTTTGTTTGGTTCACTTATCTCTATCAAGCCAGGCTCTACGAGTGCAAGGAGCCTCCCGCGCTAGCCACTGGAGAAACATAGAAATCGGCCATTTCTGGCGGGCCAAGCTCGCGCGGTGCGAGTAATTAGCCATATAATGGTATTATTAATACAATATTAGCACAATATTAAATGATATTAACATATTTCGATTAATATTAAGGAGTAATAAGATAAATTAAGAGCTATAAGATAATAGTTGTCCACAATAAATGTCACGATGATGATTTATATATTTTTATCTCATACAACCTGTCCTTATGCGAGCAACCAAACAGGTTCTCGGGATAGCCTGGCTCATGCAAACAGACAACCAAACGCCAAGCTCTAGCATGCATTGGGCATGGCTACCGAGAGCCATGCTCCTCCCATGCGAGCCAGGCAGGGTTCATCCGCGAACCAATCAAGCCCTTGGGATTGGTTTTTAGGGTCGGACGGAGGTTGTGTCCCAAGATGTAGTTGACCTCGACGAGGCTGTCGAATGCTAGTTGAATCCTCCCTTTGGCCATGGATCTTGGGCCTTAGCCATTGGATCTCGTAGTAAAGCGGCGAGGTGCATGAATAAGGTGGGAGGAGGTCCTCATGCCAGCAATAGGTGAGAAAAGGGGGCAAGGGTCTCTGGCTCTCTGCCCCTAGACATGAGGTTAGCCTCGCCTAAGGTAGACAACGAGAGGAAGGGAGGCTTCGACGAGGCGGGGGTAGAGGATGCAACGACCGCATGGAAAGGTCGTATTGTATTGGGTTCAAACAATAAAAATTTTAGCATTGCTAGTGTCCGAGCGTCTGGATGGGCGTATCCGGATGCTAGGCCCGCTACACGCCCGCGCCGCTCTCCAAGCTTCATGCTTCTTGCGCCCCTCCCTTCCCCACCGCTCCAAGTGCTTCTTTGTTGCGCCGCTCCACCCACGCCTGCTGCGACTGCGCTGCTCCCCTGCTTCCCACACGCATGCGGGGACCGCCTACGCCCCTGCTGCCATCTCCCTCTGCTTCCCCGGCACCCGAGCAGCGCTCCATCCCTTCGCTCCTCACGCGCACGCACAATGCCCCAACAACTGCAGCAGGAGGTTGTGGCAGGTGGGACACATTGCAACATGTGGAGTATTTCGATCTATTTTTAAAACATTCAGAAGAAATACTTGCAACATATGTGCAAAACAGCTGAAAACACTTGCAGTAGATGTCTTCCTCTGGTGGGTCACGGGCGCCGTGCCGCTCTCCGTCGCCTCCATGGCGCCGCTCTTCCTCTTCCCACTCTTCGGCGTCGCCTCCGCCGACGCCGTCGCCAAGGCCTACATGGACGACGTCATCTCGCTCGTCCTCGGCTGCTTCATCCTCGCGCTCGCCATCGAGCACTACCAAATCCACCGCCGCCTCGCTCTCAACGTACGTACGCGCCGTGCGCGCTCCCTCCCGCGTCATCTCGCCATCATTTCTTTGACTCCTCGCCTCACCATGTGGGTCTGCAGATCACGTCGCTCTTCTGCTGGGACCCGGTGCGGCCGCCGCTGCTGCTGCTGGGCATCACCGGCACCACCTTCTTCGTCAGCATGTGGATCCACAACACGGCGTGCACGGTCATGATGATGCCCGTGGCCACGGGGATCCTGCAGAGGCTGCCGCGCGGGGGCGGGGGCGGCGACGCCGGGGCGCACGAGGAGGTACGGCGCTTCTCCAAGGCGGTGGTGCTCGGCGTCGTCTACGCGTCGGCCATTGGAGGGATGGCCACGCTGGCGGGCACCGGCGTCAACATCATCCTCGTCGGGATGTGGTCCACCTACTTCCTGGAGCAGCAGCCCATCACCTTCAGCTCCTGGATGTCCTTCGGCCTCCCCATGGCGCTCATCCTCTTCTTGGCACTCTGGATCACGCTCTGCCACATGTACTGCTCCAACAACACCGGAAAGGCACTCTCTGCTCACCTGGACAGAAGCCATCTGAGAAGAGAGCTCAGCTTGTTAGGTATATAATATACTTCTGTTTCTATCTTTCAGTACTAGAATTTAGTAAAGTTTTTCTTTCTGAAGCTTTGTGTACAAGATTTTCTTTATTTTACTCAACTAATAAAAATATATAAAACTGCCAATTCAACATGGCAACATCATCCAATATCTTTCCCACCATTTATAGGCAACGTGACAGATGGCATCAACTTGATGTAAGGCCCAACATTTGGCTGAGACCTCGCCACGTTTAAATTCTATTCCATGTTTGAGAACAATCACTCATCCAGTCCAATCCAGGGGAATGCTTATCTAATGAATTATTCTTCTGAACTATGCAGGTCCAATGGTTTCTGCAGAGAAGATGGTCTTGGCAGTGTTTGGGGTAAATTCCATTTCTTTGCCAACACATGTTCTACCTTATCTGTGTCACAAATTTTCTCTTCCAAAGATGGTCGTATCATACAGGGTTGCTTTTCTGTAACAGAATGTGTAAACAACTGACTACTTGCTTGTTTGTGACACACTGAAATGGGTAATTTTGGCAGGGTCTGATTGTGCTATGGATGACCAGGAACCTTACAGGTGACATGCCAGGGTAGGGAGCTCTCTTCCACAACAATGTCGGAGATGGAACAGTCACCGTAAGTGCACCAGGGGAAAAAAACTATCCAGCTACTTAGCCCCTGGATCTCCGGCACGGAGTTATTCGACCATTCACTAGTGTTGCCGAGCACACACTAGCGATGTTGATCACGAACTATCGTTGACGACCACACACTATGGCTAGAGGTAGAAGACGGGAGGAAGAACAGAATACACACACGCAGTACAAGCTCCAGCGTTGGCCGGAGCTCTGTAGAGGAGATGATAAACTGAACTCGCTCTGTTTACATAGTTTGCAGTGGCAAACTATTTATACAACTCTATATATCTAGTCTTAGTACAGCTGTCATGCTGCTACAGTGACTAGATGTGACAGCAGGGCTGACTTTGGCGCCTGGCCATGTTGCGGCTACAGTGCGGCAAGAGAGCCGTTCGGCGCCTGTCCCTGCTGTGGCTACAGTAGCACAGCATGGTACCTTTTCGGCGCCGCCTTCTCTTGTTGTGTGTTCACACAAGGAAGCAGTAGATTATTCAACGATTCTTCTCCTAATCCTACTGCTAACCCTTGAACCCCCTCCATACCGATCATCTCCTTCAGCTCCGTGAACCGAAGACGGCCGAGCGGCTTGGTAAGGACGTTCGCGAGTTGCCGACCAGTTTCGACGAACTCGATGACGATCTGCCCTCCATCGATACAGTTCCTGAGAAAATAGAACTTGACGTCGATATGCTTGCTCCGGTCGTGGAGAACCGGATTCTTCGCGAGGGCGATGGCGGGCTGGTTGTCCACCATCAGTGCTGGTGGGTGAGCTTCCACACCGGTCAGCTCGCCCAGCAGCCGACGTAGCCACATAGCTTAGCACGTCACTGTGGCCATCGCCACGTACTCTGCCTCGCACGTGGACAGCGCTACCACCTTTTGTTTCAGCGATAGCCATGAGATTGGAGCCGACCCGAGAAAGACGTGCATGCCAGAAGTGCTCTGTCGTCCATCGACGTCCCCCGCCATGTTTGCATCGCTGAATAGAGTGAGCTGCAGCCTACTTCGTCCAGTCTTGGGGAAGACGATCCCCTGATCAACTGTCCCCTGGACGTAGCGCAGCAGCCGCTTCACCGCAGCCCAGTGATCCTCTTTAGAATCCTCCATGAAGCGGCTGACATAGCCCATGGCGAATGCAAATATCTGGCCTCATGTGGACTAGGTAGTACAGACCGTCGACGATGCTCCGGTAGAGTGTTGCATCTACCTTCGCCGTAGTACTGGCCTTCATCAGCTTCAGCCGCTCTTCCATCGGAGTCACGCACGGCTTGCACTCAGTCATGCCGCTCTGCTCCAACAGCTTCGAGGCGTACGCGCTCTGACCAAGCGTGAGCGCCTCCTTCCCCTGTTTCACCTCGATGCCGAGGTAGTAGGAGAGCGCGCCGAGATCGCTCATTCAAAAATGAGCCGCCATCTCGCGCTTGAAGCTGTCGATGTCCTCCACACGTGCGCCGGTGACGATCAAGTTATCCACATACACACTAACGATGAGCTCCTCCTTCCCTCGATTTCACGTGTAGAGCACGTGCTTGGTTACGCACCTTGTCAACCCAAGCTCACCCAGCATGGCGTCAAGCTTGCGTTCCATGCCCGTGGGGCCTGCCACAGTCCATAGAGCGCCTTGCGCAGTCGGAGCACCCTGTGCTCCGCTCCCTTGATGGTGAAATCGAGAGGTTGTCTAACGAAGACCATCTCCGCTAGCTCGCCGTTGAGGAAGGCTAATTTTATGTCCAGGTGATGAACGTGCTAGTCCTTTTCTACTGCCAAAGCTAGTAGCAGTCGGACATACTCTATGCGCGCTACCAGCGCAAACACTTCATCAAAGTCGATGCCCTTGCGCTGGACAAAGCCTCGGATGACGAGGCATGCCTTATGCTTGGCAACGGCGCCGTGCTCGTCCCGCTTGACCTTGTACACCCACCTCAGGCCGATCGGACGACATCCTAGAGGTGGATCAACGAGCTCCCAAGTCTCATTTTCCTCGATCGTCTTCATCTCCTCCAGCATTGTCCATCGCCAATTCCCATCGTGCTCAGCTAGCGCAAACATGGGTGGTTCCTCTGCACTGACGAGAAGCAGCTCTAGGTCATTAAGCAGCCTACCCGCCAGGCCTAAGGGCCTTGTGCCGCCGATGATGTCATCCAGCCTACGGAACCACACCTCCTCACCTTCGTGGAAGGCATCCACAAACTCAGTGATGTCACTTGGAGGTGAGGTGAACTTGATCGGCATCAATGGAGTTCCCTGTTCCACTGGAGTGGTCTGCACAACACCTGGAGTACTCGGCACCCTAGGTGCAGTGCTCGGCACTACTCCTGGACCGCTTGTCACTACTTTCTGGAGTGGTCGGCACCACTGTAGGAGTGCTCAGCCCCAGTCTTGGAGTGGTCGACACCACTGCAAGACTTCTTGGCTCCGCTATGGGAGTGTTTGACACCACTATAGGACCACTTGACATCACTCCTGGAGTGCTCGGCACCCCTCCTCGGAGTGCTCAGCATTGCCGCAGGAGTACTCGGCTCTGTTGCTGGAGTGGTCTGCACCTCCTCTCTAGCGTCTCCACCACTGTGGATGACCAAGTGCTCGACAACGAAGGTGTTGGTGAAGCCGTCAGCTTCCCCCATGCTCAGACTATTCTAGTCCCATGTTGTCTTCTCGTCGAACATGAAGTCGCGTGAGACAAGCACCTTGTCTCCGTGTGGGTCGTAGAGCCGGTACACCTTGTTATCTTCCACGTAGCCTAGGAACACCATTAGGCTCGCTAGTGACCAACCCCTCCTGCTGAGCAAGCTCCTCCTCCTCTGTGGCTACAATACCCCTGATAATATCATCCTGCTGGGCTGCAGTCTCTGGCACCTCTGGACGACGGTGTGGCTGACTCGGTGCCTATGGTGTACTATGTCAGATCATCTGAGACAGGTTATAAGTAGGGAACTCTATCATGGCACCACTATACTCAGCAATCATCTCAGGCGACTTAACAGAAATAGCTCTGTGGATAAGAAATGTGACCCAGTGAGCATAGGGTAGCTGCCTATGACCTCTGAAGCCCTTAGCTATAGTGTCCTCTATCTCTGATAGGAGAAGATACCAGATATCAAAAACTATCTGCTGCATGAGAGAGTTGAGAAGCCATAACTAAATCCTGGTCAATCCCTCTCTATATCCCATCCTCGGGAGTAAAGTCCTCCTCATAACAGCCTCAAGCACGTGAGCAGTGGACGTGAGATCACTGGGGTTCCTTCTCGACCCCTCACCAAAGGGCTCTATAAAGCAGTGACATACCAAGTCTATAGGGGGTACCATGTCACCATGAGGGCGTCTGGGGGGTGCAGTCTATCCATAGCACACCTCATGGAGCCAGACTGGCTGCTCCTGAAGCCTGAGAATCTCTCAGACCCTGGTGCTCATCAATCGATAGTCTCTGCCACCAAATGCAAAGTGAATAAACCTGTGGTGGGGATCAATCCAGAGAGATGCATAAAACTAACAAACCCAAGATGGAACATATAATCCGGTCCGTCCAATTAAATCTGTCAGCCCCGGTAGATATGCAAGGTAGGGGCGAATGTGCTCTCTAGCTGTTGCAACAATAGACTCTATGTTGCACACTCTCTGGGGTCTGAAGACTATTGTCGATGTTTGACTACTGATAGCCTACCACGGGGGTACCCAGGGCAGTATGTTTGGGCTTCAGCGTATGCAGAACTCGACGGTAAACGCAAGGGACAGTCAATTTATCCTGGTTTGGACCCTCAATCTTTGATCGAGTAATAGCCCTACGTCCAGTCAGCGTTAGCCTTTGCGTTGGATTGATTGTAAAGTATTGTGTTGTACAATTGTTGTCCGAACTCCCGATCTAAGGAGCCTACCCTCCTTTATATAGTCAGGAGGCCAGAGTCCTAGTCGGTTTACAATGAGAGTTTCTAGTAGGATTACAGAATAATACTACTAATAAGATTACAGGGGAAGAATCCTAGTTAGGCTAGTTCTTCTCCCTTCCTTGCGGGGTATCCCATGGGTCCCGCATGGATAAGCCCCCGAGCACTTCATGGTTGAGTTCTAGAAGCCTCGGCTTGTTCCTTCAAGTCTTGTTGAGCAGGAACAAGCGTCGTCCGAGTGCTTTCTTGAGCCAAACCATGCAGCGCTTCATGAGATCTTCGCATGGTGTGTACCTTTTTTGAAGAAAAAAGTACCCCCATTTGGATGTAGCCCCCGAGCCTATTGCTGTTTGGCACAAGGAGCTTGAGGGTCTTTTCTTGAAATCCTCTTGATTCTTCGTTGAAAGGTTCCCGAGCATATACCCAGTTTCCTTATTAAAAAAAGCTCTGATTTAGCTATGTTCAGGTTCTTTTTGTCAAAAAAGAGCTCAGATATAGCTATGTCCGGGTTCTTTTTATCTTGTGGCCTTGAAGTCATCTGTCTTGAAGAAGTGTTCTGAGTGATGTGCGCTTTTTTTGAAGGAAAAAGTACACTCACTGAGTGTAGCCCCCGAGCCTCTTGCTATTTAGAACAAAAAGTTGGAGGATCTTGAATCTAAGTTGTTCGAAAGAACTATATACCTCTCCTTTTGCAGCCCCCGAGCATATATCCGGGTTGTTTTGTTCAGGAAGAACTCAGATGCAGAGTCTTGGCGTATTCTTTGGTAGTCTGCTATTGTCAGATGTAGTTGTATGGTGGTGGTTGAGTGTAAATGCCTTTTGTTCATGGGTTGTACTGTGTTGGTATATTCTTTCGAATATGCTCGTCTTCGAGTACTGTTCCCTCTCGTTTGAGTCTTCCATTATTGTGCCCTATCTTTTCACTATGTCCTTTGTTAGGCTTATTTTATTGGTACTCCTAGTCCATGTACATCGCTCCTTCGATCTATAAATACCCTCCCGGAGTGCTTGTTTTCATCCATCAAACATTCTGTTGAAACCTTTGTAGTTATGAATATGGTAGTTTGTGACCTTCGTAGTTATGAATATGGTAGTTTGTGAAGTAGAGCAGCCCTTGGGCGTGTTTTGTAGTTCTTGTGTGTCTTGTCGTAGCTGGAGGAAGTCTTGTGATAGGGATTAGAGGTAGGCTAATCCCATAGCAGCAATATACCAGGATGTACGTGGCAGTAGTTGGAGGAAGTCTTGTGATGTGGGCTTCGTTCCTTCATCTGGCAGTTCTAGGTTGATCCTCGCCGCTTGTCTTGAGACTGTCCGGTGCAGATCAACACCATATCTAGCATCACATCAGACTTGGGTAGACAGATGCCTGTCGGCCTTCTCTGCTCCATGTTGTCCTGCTGTTCTACTGATTTCCGCCTTGGGTGCATTGCGTCCATCCTTTGAAGAAAACAGTATAGCCGAGTGCGGTTTGTTCTACCGAGTAGCGATTTAGGACACGTAGTCGTTCTAGAGCCTAGCCGTGTCTGGGTTCCTCTTTGCTACTTTGCTTTTTGTGGTACCGAGTTCGTTGGGTCTTGTAAGATTTGTAATCTTCTATTTTTGAAGTCGCTTGTAATGGAAAGAATCTTGTCTTCTGAGTTGTCATTTATTTTTTTGCTGTAGTCCCGGTTGTTCATGAGATTCCCAAGTTCTTTCCATAAGAACTGAGTTCTTATGTTCCTTATGAGGTAGCCCTTCTTTTCTTCATGGTTGATGGGTTGTTTTTTGCAGTAATCTGATAACTCCACCATAGTGCTAGATGGATAAGTCTGAAATCTGCCCATTGAATTGTACCGTTGTGTGGATTTGTGCCCTCCGTCATTTTAGCTGTGTCAGTAAATGGACCGTTGCGTTCTCACACGGTGCTTTAACGGGCTTGGTGGGCCATTTTTATTGCTGTAAAATCTATTTAAAGACCCTTCATCTTCTTTTTCTTTACTGCCCTTCTCTTGCCTTGAAACCCTAGCTTTCAGAAATCCACCGTCGCCATTGCCGCCGCCATCTTAGCGCCACCATCCAAACCTTCTCTTCCCCTAGTTCCTTCTTGCCTCCATTAGTACATGGGTAGGAAGAAAGCTACGAGCAAGTCCCAGGCAACCTTCGTGGATGAGGAGTTGTCTCTTTCCATGATCGAGAACCAGGAGTTCGTGGCCATGAGGGCTACCCAAAAAGCTTGGCTGGCTCCGACAACAACTGAAGACCAGCTCCGCGAGCTTGCCAGTGATGGTCTAATCTAGAGCAAGGGCATTGCTGAATGGAGAGTCCTAGGCGAGCATCGAGTCCCTACTCTAGGTCCTGGTGAGATCATCCTTTTTGTCTCTTTTATCCGTGCCGGTCTTTGCCTTCCTGCTTCCGCCTTCCTTCATCAATTTCTTGGTTATTTTGGGGTTAGTCTGAACCATCTAACTCCCAATGCCGTTCTCCATCTTTCTGTTTTCATACATCTCTATGAAGCTTTCCTTAGAATTCCTCCTTCCCTTTCTCTTTTCCATCACTTCTTTTGTCTGAAGCCTCAACCCTGCCGTGAAGATACCAATGTTCTTGGCGGCTGTGGGATTCAGTTTCACCAGGGTCTGAAAAGCAAGTTCTTGGACTATGACCTGGTTGATTCTGTGAGGGATTGACGCACTGATTGGTTTTATGCCACCAATTTGATTCCTTCTCTTGCCGTGCATTCTGGATCTAGTCCCTCAGTTAACGACCGGTGGGAAAAGAACTCCCTGACTCTAGTCGAGCTCCAGGCGATCCAGCCATTCCTTGAGTGGATAAGCACTCTGAAGCAGCAGGGCTTAACCAGTTTCAGAATCATCTCAAGTTTTCTTCGCTGTCATGTCCAGCCTCTAAAGGAATGAGAGAACTTTGGCTTCGAGTACTCTAGGGCTAAGGATCCTTCGCGAATGGTCCCTACTCTTGAGTTGATCGATGAGGAGGTTCTCGAGCGTCTCCAGAAGATGCTAAAGGGAGCAAGCGTTGTCCCACTTACTGTCTCCGAGTTCTCTGCCAACAACCCGCCTCTAGCTGTGAGTAGTTTTCTCTTCTTGTGGGTACTTTCTGTATTTCTTTTGCTGTATTCATTTTTGCTTAATTTTCCTTATCTTGTTGTTTTATTCTTCCTGTAGGAATTGGGGCGCAACTTTGTTGACCCGATCCCTCTTGATGCCCCCCTACCATGGTGAATACTAGGGAGTACCTTGCTGGGGCTTCTGTAACCAGTAAGTTCCCAATCACCACTATGTTTCCTAGAGTTTCTTTCGGAGTTGTTGATGTATATGAAGAATATGTTTCTCGTCCAGTCCCTCGAGGTCCTTGTAGTGTCTCGAAGAGGGGGTGAGCGGATGGTTCTTCATCTAGTTTACCTGCTTCCAAGAAGTCTCGCCAGCCAAGTACTCGTCCAGGTACTCCAATTGTAGCTAGAATGCTCTTAGGTGAGCATATTAATACACTCTGTCCCTTTGTCTTCTTGTTTTTGTCTTGAACCGAGTACTTTTGTTCTTTTTTTAGCTAGTACTATGGTGGCCTTGGTCGAAACTGAGGAAGAAGAGGGCAATGATGCACCCCTTATCATGCGGCGGTGAGTTATTTTCTTGTTCTGCTGCTGCTGAATCGCTCCTCTTTGTTTTGACTTTGGTCTTGATCTTTTTGTAGTAAGCGGTCATCGGGCACTAGTTCTTCTGAGGCTCCTGCACTGGGTTCTTCTATGGCTCCGATGCTGAGTTCTTTTGTAGCTCTGATGTCGGGTTCTTCTGGGGCTCTAGTACTGGCTATACCGCTCCAGCTGCCTAGTGGCAGGGATGTTTTTGCTGCCGTGGTTCCTCCTGCAAGGTCTTCTTTTTGTTTTGCGAAGAAGAAGATAGCTGGGTGAGTGGATTCTAGTTTTGTCTCTTTGCTTCTGTTCTCCATTTCTCTTGTTCTCATTGGTGAGTTCTTTTATCAACTTTCAGGCCTTCGTCTTCTCTTGTCTCTCCATTGACTTCTTGCTAGCCCTCTGTTGTGCCATCGAGTACTGAGCCTCAGGACTTGCAGCGCACTGTTAGTGAAGTGGTTGTGGGGGCGACAAGGCCTTCTGGTGACGATGCTGCTGCTGTCTTGGCTGCCCCAGAGGTGACCATGGCCATTGCGGTGGACTCATCTAGGGAGGCAGCCGGGGCTTCCCATGATGTGTCTTTGGCCTTGTCTTCTCTTCATCGGCCGTCTTCTCCCTCTGCTCCTCTTTTTGCTAAAGATGTGGTTCATCAATTTGATGCCACTCATCGGTTGTCAGAGTTGACCGCTTCTTGGGGAGAGTTCACGACCTTTGCGACTTCTTTTGGAGAAAAACTCCGAGTAAGTTTTCTGAAGTTCTTTCTTTGGATGTCCATCTTTCTCCTATTCTTATGTCTTCTTTCTCTCTTTCTTTTTTGTTCAGTCCTTCTCTCAGGACCATACCAGCTTCTTCTTCTCGTCGGAAACCGAGAAGAAGTTGTCTTCTGAGTTGAGCACCCTGAAGGCAGAGCTGGATCTCTGCTAGGCTGAGATGGAGGCTGGGCGTAAAATGCATCAGAAGGAGGAATAAGGTCTCCATGCCCGGGTTGTTGAGGCTAAGAAATAGAGGGATGCCGCTATCTAGGAGGCTCTAAAGAATTCGGAGGCCATGAAGAACTTGGAGGCCATGAAGGAGTGCAACGGTATTGCAGGTTCTTTTTGTTTCCTTCTACATTCAAACTCTCCTTTCTGTTGACTTGTTGTTTGTTGTCTTGTCTAGCTCTTTGGGTTGAAAAGCAGAAGCTCTTGGAGGGCGTTGATGAAATAAAGACTCTTGTTCATACGAGTCACAACAAGGCTGAGGAGGTAATTACTCATGCTGAGGAGGAACTTGCGCTTGCTAAGTTGATTAGGTGTGGAGCTGATAGAGATCTTGTGCAGGCCCAAAAAACTATTGAAGACTTGTCTAGCAAGTTGGCAATGACTACTGAAAACTGGAAAGCTTTATGGAAATCCTTTCGTTCAGTAGCCGACGTTCTCCGAACTCTAGCGGATGATGGGCAATCTTGGGCTTAGTTAATTCCTCGAATTCCGACTCATTTCCAAGAGTTCATGAAGAGGTGTGCCTAACTGTGCACCAAGAATGTCCTGGCCTAGGTCCGGGTTCTTGCTCCGGTGGCTCCTTTGTCCAAGATAGCAGAGGAAGCTGATAGTCAAGAATACATTGATGTCGTTGAGAGGATGGAGCCTGAGGTTGAAGACTTAGCTAGTAGAATTGTGGATAATCTTAATATTGTTATCTCTTCTCCTGATGATGACGCTTGATGTATTTGACCTTTATGCCCGTGCCTTGTAATATGACATTATACTTCTTTTTGAATGAAGATTTTTGTTGATGTCTTCTTTGCTTGGATGCCTTGTTTATTCCTTGGATGATTTGTCCAATTGGTCAGAGTTACTTGACTTGCCGAGTACTTTGTCTTGCTTTCATCTTTGCCTTGTAAACAACTCTGCGCGCTATCTTGACAAACTTTCTTGATTTGTCGAGTACTTTTCTATCCCATGTAAACAACTTGTTATACATAGATCTTTGTGTTGACAACTTTTCTTGATCTGTCGAGTGCCTGTCTGGCCTTCTTTTGTTCCATGTAAACAACTCATTATATGTAGATTTTTGTGTTGACAACCTTTCTTGATCCGTTGAGTGCTTGTTTGGCTGCTTGTCTGGCCTAGCCTTCTTTTGTGCCATGTAAACAACTCATTATATGTAGATCTTTGTGTTCTTGGGTATCTCCAGTGTAGCCCCTGAGCCTCTTGCTATTTGGAACAAGTAGCTGGAGAGTCTTGTCTTGAAATTGATGGGTCTATGCTCAGACATATTTTTAGCCATTTTGCTTTTTATTTTGGGTGTTAGCTTGTTAGCTACCCTCATCGACAGGCTCAAGCGTCTTTTCAGCTATTTTGCTCTCGGTCGGGATGCTCAGGCGTCTTTTTCAGCCATTTTGCTTTTTATTTCGGGTGTTAGCTTGTTAGCTACCCTCATCGATGGGCTCAAACGTCTTTTCAGCTATTTTGCTCTTGGCCGGGATGCTCAGGCGTCTTTTCAGCCATTTTGCTTTTTATTTCGGGTGTTAGCTTGTTAGCTACCCTCATCGGTGGACTCAAGCATCTTTTCAGCTATTTTGCTCGCGGCCGGGATGCTTAGGCGTCTTTTTAGCCATTTTGCTTTTTAGAAACAACTCGGGATGAGACATATGTTTGTCGAGAAAGAATCATCTTTATTGATCATTAATATTGATATGTCATAATGATACATATGTTTTTGGTGGGCGCTATCTTTGTTGATCATGAACGTTGATCTCTCGTGTCTTGTATACATATTTTCCCTTGAGTTGTTTTCATGCATAGAATCTTCGTAGCTGACTGATGTGCCATGTATTGTTGACTTCTTTTCCGTCTTCAGTTATGAGCTTGTATGTGCCCGGTCTGATGACTTTTTTTTATGATAAAAGGACCTTCCCATGGACTGAGTAGTTTGTGGCGTCCGTCAGCTTTTTGTATTCTTCTTAGTACTAGGTCTCCGACTTATAATGATTGAGACTGGGTATTCTTGTTGTAGTGGCGCCTTAGTCCTTGGAGGTATCTTTCTAATTGCAGGGTAGCATTTATTCTAACTTCTTCTATACTATCGAGTTCTAATCTTCTGGTGTGTTCTGCTTCTCCTTCGTCATACTGTTCTATCCTTGGTGACATCTAGATTAAGTCAGCAGGTAGTACGGCTTCTGATCCGTAAACTAGGAAGAAGGGCGAGTATCCGGTGGCTCTACTTATTTGAGTTCGTAGCCCCCATACTACTTTGGGTAATTCTTCAATCCATTTTGATCCATAGTCTGCTAGCTCTTTATACAGTCTTAGTTTTAATCTGGCTAGTATGAGTCCATTAGCCCTTTCTACCTGTCCGTTGGCTTCTGGATGTGCGACTGATGCATAATCTATGCTAAAGCCACAATCATGTGCCCAACTTTTGAATTCTGTAGCTGTGAAGGGAGAACCCAAGTCTGTGATGATTCGATTGGGCATGCCGAAGCGGTGCATAATGTCTTGGATGAACTCGACTGCATTGGCTGCGCTGTATTTTGTGAGTGGTTTGTATTCGATCCACTTGGTGAACTTGTCAATTGCTACAAAGATGTACTCGAAACCGCCCTTTGCTTTCTTGAGAGGTCCTACTTGATCCAGCCCCCAGCAGGAGAAAGGCCAAGCGGGTGGGATCCAGATGAGGTTGTGGGCTGGCACATGAGCCTGTCTTGCAAACATCTAACAACTTTTGCATCTTCTAATGAGTTCTTCTGCGTCTTTCAAAGTGGTTGGCCAGTAGAAACCAGTGCGAAATGCTTTGCCAACTAGTGTCCTTGAAGTGGCGTGATTTCCACAGCAACCTGAGTGTATTTCGTCTAGGATTTGTTTGCCTTCTTCAAACGAGATGTATTTTAGGAGTACTCCTGATGATGCAGCTCTTCTATATAGCTTGTCTCCTGCTAGGACGTAATTCTTGCTTCTGCAAATGACTCGTGTGGCTTCCTGTTTTTCCGCTGGCAACTTATTCTCTTTGATGTAATCAATAAAACCTGAGTCCATGAAGTGGTGATTACCAACATCTGGGTGCCTTTTGCTGAGATTTGAGGGGTTATTTCACTGGGTTGTTTGATAGAGGGGGCTGATAACTCCTCTATGAACACACCGGGTGGGACCTCTGCCCTGTCTGATCCAAGCTTGGCAAGGACATCTGCTATAATGTTGGAATCCCATAGGACATGTAGTATTTCTAATCCTTGGAAATGTTTTTTGAGTTTTTGAATTTCAGCACAGTAAGCACCCATGTTTTCTTTGGTGCAATCCCAATCTTTATTGACTTGGTTGATGACTATTACCGAATCACCGTATATGAGTAATCGCTTGATTCCGAGAGTAATTGCCACTCATAGCCCGTGGATAAGAGCTTCGTATTCTGCTTCATTATTGGTAGCTTGCCATAATATCTAAAGGACATACTTGAGTTGTTTTTCGTCTGGAGAAATTAGGAGGATGCCTACACCGGCTCCACCTAGCTTGAGTGATCCATCAAAGTACATCTTCCAATGATCAAGGATGGTGCTTGACATGGGTTGTTGAATTTCTGTCCATTCGGCAACAAAATCAGCAAGGGCTTGAGATTTAATTGCTTTCCGCAGGGTGAAATTGATGTTGAGAGCACCGAGTTCAACCGCCCACTTGGATATGCGCCCTGTTGCGTCTTTGTTGTGTAAGATGTCTCCTAGTGGGAAATCTGTCACCACGGTAATCTTGTGGCTTTCAAAATAGTGACAAAGCTTACGTGAAGTGATCAGTAGGGCGTAGAGTAGTTTTTGCACATGTGGGTACCAGATTTTTTATTCTGACAGTACTTCGCTGATGTAGTATACTAGGCATTATACTTTATACACGTGCCCTTCTTCTTCTCTTTCCACTACTATCGCCGTGCTGACTATAGTAGAAGTTGTTGCAATGTATAGCATCATGTCTTCGTCTTTCTTTGGAGGTGTGAGGATTGGTAAGGATGTGAGGTATGCCTTAAGTTTCTTGAAAGCTTCATTGGCTTCTTCCGTCCACTTGAACTTATCTGTCTTCTTTAGTAGTTTAAAGAAAGGTAATCCTTTTTCGCCGAGTCTTGAAATGAAATGATTGAGTGCCACCATGCAGCCTGTTAGTTTTTGTACATCTTTGACGCTTTGAGGAGGGCCCATCTCTGTTATGGCTCAAATTTGTTTGGCACTTGCTTCGATTCCACGATGACTGACCAAGAATCCGAGTAGTTGTCCTGAAGGAACTCCGAATACACACTTGTTTGGGTTCAATTTCCACCTCCACCTTTTCAGATTCTCGAAGGTTTGTTTTAAGTCTTCAATCAGTGCATCCAGGTTCTTTGTTTTTACAACCACGTCATCCACGTATGCTTCTACGTTTTCGTCGATCTGATCACCAAGGTATGTTTGGATAGCTCTTTGGTAAGTGGCTCTAGCATTCTTGAGTCCAAATGACATGGTCTTGTAGCAGTAGGCACCGAACGGAGTGATGAAAGATGTCTTACTTTGGTCCTGTTCTTTTAATGCGATCTAGTGATATCCGGAATAGCAGTCCAGAAAAGATAATAGGGCAGATCCTACTGTTGAATCAACTATCTAATCAATGCGTGGTAGCCCGAATAGATTTTTCGGGCAGTGTTTATTGAGATATGTGTAGTCGACACACATGTGCCACTCGTCCGTATTCTTTTTCTGTACTAGAACTGGGTTTGCTAGCCAATCTAGATGAAGGATTTCTCTGATGAATCTGGCTGCCATTAGTTTTGTAATTTCCTTTTTAATTGCTGCCTTCTTGTCGGGAGAGAATCGTCGTAGTCATTGTTTCACAGGCTTGGAGCCTTCATTGATATCAATTCTGTGCTCAGCCAACTCTCTTGGGACCCCTGGCATGTCGATTAGCTTCTAAGCGAAGATATCTTTGTTGTCCCGAAGAAAGTTGGTGAGCGCGAGTTCCTATTTTGCTGATAGGTGTGCACTTATGGTTGTTGTTTTTGAGGGATCATCAGTGCCTAGGTCGATTTGCTTGACGTCGGCTTCTTTTGGTGGTGCTAGGATGCTTGGCTTTTTAGCCAGTATCTCTAGTTCTTCTTGGCTTATTTCTACAGCAATAGTGGCTTTTTTTCTTCCATCGTTTGCCTGTGCTCTTGCTGCAATTTGAATAGCCTAAACATCACAGTCAAATGCGCGCTTTAAATCACTCTGAAGAGAAAGAACACCGTTAGGCCCTGGCATCTGAAGCAACAGGTACGGATAATGCGGTATTGTCATGAATTTTGCTAGTGCCGAGTGCCTGAGGATCACGTGATATGATGAATCGAAGTCTGCGACTTCAAACTTGATGAGCTCTGTACGGTAGTTCAAGGGAGTTCTAAAGGTAACCGGTAGAGTGATTTGTCCAAGTGGCATTGCTGCCTTGCTGGGTACTATGCCATAAAAAGGTGTGCTTGTTGGTGTGATCATCCTGGCGAGTTGTAGTCCCATCTTCCTTAGAGTTTCTAAAAAAATAATGTTGAGTCCATCTCCTCCGTCGATTAGTACTTTTGTAACAGTCATATCGGCAATGGTTGGATCTAGAACCAATGGGTAATGGCCTGCGTTTCCTACGCTGGTCCATTGGTCTTCTCTTGAAAATTGGATTGAATACTCTAACCAATTGAGATATCTTGGTGTAGCAGGTTCTGCTATCATGATGGTTCGTAACGCTAGTTTTTCTTGATGTCTGCTTCTGGAATCTAGAACCCTGGCAAAGATTACTGCCACTGTCCCTCTAGATTTTTGGAATCCCTTGTCTTCAAGGTTGTCTCCTTCTTTTTTCTGATTGTCTTCTTTATTGTTTCCCTTGCTATCTTTTCTAGTGTATCTTTCATTGAAGGTGTAGCAATTTCCGATGGTGTGCTTTCCATTGGGGTGCAAGGGGCAACGTATGTTCTCAATGTCATCATATCTTCTGGGCTTGGTAAATTTCTTTGATTTGTCAGCCATTGCTACTATGTTGTCTAGACCACACTTTCTCTCCTGATGTCTGCTGTTTCGAGGAATTTGCCTATCCAGGTTGTCTCTGTTGTTTCTATCCAGGAATCTTTCTCATGTCTTCTCTTCTACAATAATCATCTTTTCCACTGTTCTTCTGAATTTTTCATTGTTTCTTAGGTTTTCTTTGCAAAAGTCTTGAAATTGCCACCTAGCCATGATTTCATGAGAGAAGGCTTCGATTACTTCTCATTGTGTGATGTCATGTACTTGAGCTCGTAGTTCACCAAATCGTCGATAGTAGTTTCTGAGACTTTCACCTCCTTTCTGCTTGAGGCCTTTTAACTCTGCGTAGGTGATTGGATGTGTAATAATTCCTACGAAATTTTCATAGAAAGCCCTTTGCAAGTCTTCCCAATTTCTGATTGATCCTGGATTCAATTTGTCAAACCATTGAAGTGGCATGGTTTCTAGGGCCATGGGAAAGAACAAGGTTTTGATGTCATTGTCTCCTCTGGGCAATTCAATCGATTGTGAGTAAATCCTGAGCCATTGCTTTGGTTCGGTCTTGCCATCATACTTGGAGTGGTTGGACAGCTTGAACTTGTGAGGTAGTCGTATTGAAGCAAGTCTATTTGCAAAACAGGGGAATCTATCGTGCGTTCTGGCTTCTGTATATTCTGATTCTATGCCCCCTTCTTGCCAACTATCATCTTGGTGAGAGTAGTTCTACGTGGCCGTCCAAGTAGGTGCTCTACTTCTGGCCTTTCTTGGTTGTTCGACTCGGTTGTTTTGACTATGATTTCTTTGGCTCTCTCCATTGTGACTTCCACTTGGTCCAAGTCTTTTGAAAGAGGACTTCCTTTGATTTTGATCTTCCTATTCATGAGATGTTGCCCTTCCATTGTGTGTTCTAAGGACTGTTGATTGGAGGAAGTCTCGGACCTGTTCTTATTTTTCATTGGGATATGAAGTCGCCCTGAGTTCTTCTAATGCTTCTCGGATCTTGTCGTAGGGTGTATTCACCGCTCGTCCTTCTTTGACCTCTCGCTCTGATTTTCTTCTATTGTACTCGGCTAGATCTAACTCATATTTGATCCAAGTGTCCTTTCACTGCTTAGCACGGTGTTGACGTCCTTGTTTTAATTTGTTCTTTCTTTCTCTTGCTTGCCTTTGACCCTCAGTCTCACCATCATGCCCCTAGATAAATGGTGATATATTGGATTCAAATTCATCTGAAGACCTCACGTCGGGTACTTCTAGAGGGATCAATGGTGATCGAGGATGGTGAATCATGAATACTTCTCTAGCGTGAGTTGTTCTATCATCGTTGTTGATTTCCGTACTGCCAGAGCTATTGATAACTTTAGTAGAGGTTTCAAGGTCATAGATCGAATATCCTTCTTGGTAGGGTAGAGTTGCTGTTGTCGTATTGTCGACTAGTTGGGTGCCATCATCTTTAGGAACGGTACCTGGCCAGTGAATGATGCAGTCTTGAGATGTTATAGTTAAAACAGGGCCTTCCTGGGCTCCCTTCAGTGGCATTCTAAGCACTGGATCGAGGAATCCTTCGGGCCATGTCTGATAAGGTGTTGCCATGTTGTGGAGTCCGAATGGAAGAGGGTCCGACTTCTTTGAAGTACTCTGAGTGTACTCTGAGTAGTATTCTTGATAGGTTGATGTCATGTTCCGGAGCCTTGTTAGAAAAGAACTCGGTTTTTCGAAAGAACTCGGAAAAGACTTTGTCTCAGAAGCAGAACTTGAGTTTGAATCGGATGCGTGAAGTCATGGAATCTGAGTTGGATTGGATATTACGAGCTGCATGAATCTTCTAGCAAGCTGATCTGTCGTTGTCACCGAAATGGAAAAGTCCTGATGATGATCTAAATCTTTGAGGAGATGGCCTTAGAGCTTGCCCTCATCGTTCGCCTCGTAGATCCATGAGCCAAAGATGAAAGTTGATCCCGTCGAGAAGATCATGCTGTCGAGGTCCATCAAGCTCTCGGATGCAAATTCACTGAAAGCCCTACCTAGCGTGCTAGCTGTCGATGTTTGACCACCGATAGCCTGCCACGCGGGTACCCAGGGCAGTATGTTCGGGCTTTAGCGTATGCAAAACTCGATGGTAAACGCAAGGGATAGTCGATTTATCCTGGTTCGGACCCTCGATCTTTGATCGAGTAATAGCCCTATGTCCAGTCAGCGTTAGCCTTTACGTTGGATTGATTGTAAAGTGTTGTGTTGTACAATTGTTATCCAAACTCCCGATCTAAGGAGCTCTGCCCTCCTTTATATAGTCAGGAGGCTAGAGTCCTAGTTGGTTTACAATGAGAGTTCCTAGTAGGATTACAGAATAATACTACTACTAAGATTATAGGGGAAGAATCCTAGTTAGGCTAGTTCTTCTCCCTTCCTTGCGGGGTATCCTGTGGGTCCCGCACCGACAACTGCTCCGCTAATTCTAATAAGCATTATAGAAGTCCTCCTGCAGGGGTGTATAGAATCCCTCTGATGCTCTCTCATCCCTCCTAGGTGGAAACCACACCTCAAAGTCAACAAACCTCAGCTGTTGCACCTGCTTTGTCGTGGTGGCCCTCAGGTCAAGATGGGTCACTAGAGGCGGACCCTGTGGTCGAGGCGGTGGACGAGAACCCCTCCGCTGAGTGACTGGCCATGGTGAAACTAGGACACGAGTATGACCAGAGCGGCGTAACTATGGCTATGGTGCCTACTCTGTCTCCTCGACCTGCTAAATCTGCTCACCCTCCTGAGACTGCTGTGTTTGTTGTGCCTCCTATGTCTACTGAGCTGGCTAAGGCTTCTGAGTCTACTGTGTGGGCTGAGGCTGCTATTGTGGCTCCCCCTAAGGCTAAACCTCGTCAATGGAAACTTGCCATCCTCCAATCATGAGGGTCCCAGCTGGACCACCATGAAGACGCTCAACACGTTGAAGTGTAGCCATAGCCTCTGGTGAAAGCAGATTGGCAATCCGAACTCCATTGTGAGCGCCTCCTCTCTCGGCATGCTTGGTGGCCTCTGCAACTGCAGCGGCTCTCATTGTATCTGCATCTGGATACTTGCGCTTCCTAATTGCCAGATTCTTGGTCGCCTTGCCTTTAGGTTCTGTAGGCTGGTGAGGTGGGGGCCTCGGATCCTCGTCACTGGGACCACCTTCGGCATTCTTCACATGAGCCATATGACAAGAGCTGCTGCCTCTGACAAAGACCAACTGTCAATCTATCGCTTCCGAGGCTTGACCTCGATCCATACTCATAAGCTTGGCTCTGAGTTAACTGACAACTGTCGCTGACACCTCAATGGAACTAGCTCGCTGCACGATGGAATAGATAGGCTATACAAATAAATACAATATATCTAAAGATGCGAAACCCTAGGAAGCAAGAAATTTAGATACGAAATTAAAATGCGGGGCTTGCTACCTATCGAAACGGCAAAACGGCGAGAGGAGGAATGGATTGGGGGACACCAAATCGGCTAGGGTTGCTGATCGGTGAGGATCGGCAATGCGACATGGTGAATCGATGGCCGAGGGTAGCAGTAGCTAGGGCACAGGAATAGGGGCTCAGCGGTGGCATTAGGGTTATGCGGCAGTGGCGAGCAGAGAGGCATGGGGAGGCACTGTAGGCGGCGGCGAGGCACACGGCGGCTCTGGTGGCATAGCAAGGAGGCGCTGCAGGCGGCGATGGCGGTGGTGGCATGTGGGCTGTGGTGATGGCGCGCGGGTGAGCGGCGGCGACGCATGGGCTACGGTGACGGCGTGCGGGCGAGCAGTGGTGGCGTGCGGACGAGCGGCGATGGATACAAAGACTTGGCGGCTATTGTGACTCAGCAGCATAGGGAAGAGCAGCGGTGGCGACAAGGGCAAGGAGCTTGATGGATTAGGGCTCGATTAGGATGCGCACGTGGATTATATGAGGGTCCCCCAGTGGATCAGAAAAGGAAACGGGAAAAGGGATCGTAAGCCACACGAAATCTATTGACCAGACGCTCCGGTGGCAGCGACCGAACACTGCCACCCAGCGTCCTGTCAATTCCAGAGAGGTCCAATTCCTCTGGATTCATGACCGGACGCGTCCGGTGGACACCGACTAGACGTAGCCAAAGTCTGGTCACCTAGCCTTGATGTCTTCATGATCGACCGGACGTTGAAGCTCCTCCTGACTGGATGTTGGGAAAACATAGTTTCAGTGTCTGGTCACTCCTACTCGGCAGCTGTTCACCTCCTATGAACTGATCGGACGCTGGACATCAGAGTCCGGTGCAGCGTCCGGTCACTCTTTCTTCAACGAATCTTCAAAGTCCTTCGCGCTTCCTGTTCCCAATCAAGTCCCAACTCGAATAAGATCCAAATAAACACCAATTGGGACTAATATGAGTGACCTCTCTCAAACCCTTAAGTTTTTCAAAATATTTTGCCTTAGGCTATAATTCTTTTTAAGAAATTAGACAATAAGAGGGCAATTTGAAGACAAACGACAAACAACAATCATGCATATGCAATGCAATACTTGAAAGTAAATCTAGTTGCTTGTCAAGTTTGATCCAAGGTTAAGCTTCTTCACACACTTTTCAGCGGTTATTTTAACCATGTTAGACAAGCCCTATATACATTATAAAACATTAAACATGTTGTATATTACAATGCAATGCAAGGGATAACACAAGCTCAATTTTTAGTGAAGTTGCTAAAATCAAGCACATTGAGTTCATTCCGCAATCTACAAAATGTTGCCTCATCTAGCGGTTTAGTGAAGATATCCGCCAATTGATCCTCGGTCCTTACACCTTCTAATGAAATATCATTTTTAGCAACATGATCTCTAAGAAAGTGATGGCGAATATCTATGTGCTTGGTGCGAGAGTGTTGAACCGGATTATTTGCAAGTTTTACCGCACTTTTATTGTCGCACAAAAGAGGTACTTTATCTAGAACTACACCATAGTCTAGCAAAGTTTGTTTCATATAAAGTATTTGTGCACAACAAACACCCACGGCAATATATTCTGCTTCGGCGGTGGACAAAACCACACTATTTTGTTTCTTAGAGGACCAAGACACAAGTGATCTACTAAGCAAATAGCACCCTCCGGATGTGTTTTTTCTATTAACTTTGCAACCGGCATAATCCGAGTCGGAATAGCCAACTAACTCAAATATAGCTCCTTTAGGATACCAAAGGCCAATGCTTGGTGTGTGCTTAAGATACCTAAGGATTCTTTTTACGGCAATTAAATGAGTTTCTTTAGGATTAGCTTGAAACCTAGCACACATATATACACTAAACATGATGTCGGGCCTAGATGCGGTCAAATATAATAAGCTACTAATCATAGAGCGGTAGAGAGTTTGATCAACCGGGTTACCTCCCTCATCTAGGTCGAGATGTTCATTAGTTAGCATTGGAGTCTTGATTGGCTTACATTTATCCATCTTGAATCTCTTGAGAAGATCATTAGTATATTTCTCTTAAGAGATGAAAATCCCTTCTCTCATTTGCTTGATTTGAAAACCAAGAAAGAATGTAAGCTCTCCAATCATTGACATCTCGAACTCCTTCGACATCAATTCACCAAATTCTTTGCATGAATCTTCATTTGATGATCCAAAGATGATATCATCAACATACACTTGACAAATGAAGATATGCCCATCAAGCTTCTTGGTGAATAGTGTGGTGTTGACCTTCCCAATGGTGAAGCCCTTCTCAATGAGGAAGTCACGAAGGCGCTCATACCAAGCTCTTAGGGCTTGCTTGAGCCCATATAGTGCCTTGGACAACCTATAAACATGATTAGGATATCTAAGGTCTTTAAACCCAGGAGGTTGATCAACATAGACTGGTTCATTAATAAAGCCATTTAAAATACACTTTTCACATCCATTTGATAAAGTTTTATTTCATGATATAATGCATATGCAAGGAGGATACGAATGGCTTCTAATCTTGCAACCGGGGCAAAGGTCTCTCCAAAATCCAAACCTTCAACTTGAGAGAACCCCTTTGAAACTAGTCTTGCCTTGTTCCTCACAACAACACCTTGATCATCTTGCTTGTTTCAGAACACCCACTTTGTTCCAATGACTCTTGTACCTTTTAGCCACTCTTCAAGAGTCCAAACTTCATTGTGGGTGAAGTTGTTTAACTCTTTATGCATGGCATTTATCCAATCTAGATGTTGAAGAGCTTCTTCTACCTTAGTAGGCTCAAAGCAAGAGACAAAAGAGTGATGAGCAATAAATGAAGCAAGTTTTTGAGATCGAGTCATTACACCCTTTAATGGACTCCCTATGATGAGATCTTGTGGATAATCTTGAAGTAGAGGTGTATTTCTTCTATGGACCACTTAAGGGGGAGGTTGTGGAGCATCAATATCTTGTGCTTGTACCACCATTTGTTCATGGAAGACATGAGTATCTTTATTTTCTACTCTCCCATCTTTTTCACCATCTTATGGCACACTTGATGAAGAAGGTGGATCAATCACTTATACATCATCTTTAGGCTTGATGTCTCCAACCGGAATGTTCTTCATAGCCTCCCTCAATGGTTCATCACCTACATCATCAAGATTCTCATATGCTCCTTAGGAGCCATTAGATTTATCAAATTCTACATCATATGTTTCTTCAACCAAGCCCGTGGCATGATTAAATACTCTATATGCTTTAGACTTTGATGAGTAACCAACAAGAAAACCAATATCATAACATCTTTGGAACTTTCCTAGGTGTTGCCACTTCTTGTAGATGTAGCATTTGCAACCAAACACCCTAAAGAAGGAGACGTCCGACTTCTTCCCATTGAGCAACTCATAAGGTGTCTTGCCAAAGAACTTTTGAAGGAATAGGCGGTTGGATGCATAGCATGTAGTGTTGATTGCTTCCGCCCATAGAGCTTTGGGGGTGTTGTACTCATCAAGTATTATTCTTGCAAGAGTGATCAATGTCCAGTTCTTCCTCTCAACTATACCATTTTGTTGAGAAGTATATGTTGCGGAGACTTTATGTTTGATTCCAACTTCATCACAATAAGCTTCTATGTTTGTGTTGTTAAATTCTTTCCCATTGTCACTTCTTATCTTCTTGAGTTTCACTTCAAATTCATTTTGTGCTCTCTTGGCAAACTTCTTGAAGCAAGATGCAACTTCAGATTTGTCATGAAGGAAGAATACTCATGTATACCTTGAATAATCATCAACAATCACAAGCCAATAAAGATTTCCTCTCAAACTCTTGTATGTTGTTGGTCCAAATAAATCCATGTGAAGGAGTTCTAGTACTCTTACGGTTGACATAAAAGCTTTTGTTGGATGGGTATTTGCAACTTGCTTGCCGGTTTGACATGCACTACAAAGTTTGTCCTTCTCAAACTTCACATCCTTCAACCCTCTCACCAAATCATTCTTTATAAACTTCTTGAGTGAGCTCATTCCAACATGAGCAAGTCTTCTATGCCATAGCCACCCAAGTGTTGTTTTGGTGAATAGGCATGTCTTCAAGTGTGCATCTTTGGAGGTGAAGTCCACTAGATATAGGTTGTTGTATCTAAACCCTTTGAATATCACATGATCATCATCCTTCTTGGATACAACAACCTCCTTCTCGGTAAACAAGCATTGGAAGCCAAGGTCACACAATTGTCCAACGGATAGCAAGTTGAAGCTCAAAGAAGCAATATATAGCACATTGGAGATGGAATGATCATTTGATATTGCCACTTTGCCCAATCCTTTGACCTTGCATTTTGAGTTATCTCCAAATGTGATTCTTTCTTGCCCATCTACTTCTTCATCTAGTGAGGTGAACATACGAGGATCACCGGTCATATGTTGTGTGCAACCACTATCAATAACCCAATGACTTCCACCGGTCTTGTAGTTCACCTACACACAAGAGATCAAGCTTTAGGAACCCAAACTTGTTGAGGGCCACTCACCTTCTCAACAAGTGACTTTGCAACCTAAATTTTCTTAGGCCTATTCTTGTTGAGAGGACCTAAGAACATCACTTTCATCTTTCCACTAGAATCCTTTCTAAGCATGTAGTAAGCATTGAAGGCAAATGGTCTAGCATGCTTGGGCAAGATTGCGGTGGTGGAGTTTGGCACTCATGAGCAAAGTGGCCTTCTTGTCCACACTCAAAGCATCTCTTTAGCTTTGGCTTTGGCTTTGGCTTTGATTGTTGTTGTTGAGCTTGAGCCTTCTTCTCTTTGTTTGCCATGTATCCAATGCCATTTCTATTCATCTTCATGATGGTGTTCATTAGAAGTTCACTTTGAAGATACTTGCCTCTAGTGAACTTGCTCAATCCAATCTTGAGATGCTCTTTTTCCAACTTGAGCTTCTTGTTCTCTTCCTTGAGTGCATCACTACTTTTATCTTCCTTGAGTGCAACATTGTTTCTCTCTTCCTTGAGTTTCTTGTTTTCTTCTTTTAGCTTCTCATTCTCAAGAATCAAGTCACCATCATGATCAAGAGTTTCTAGCACAATGGTGTTGTTGATTTTGAACTCTTCAAACTCTTTCTTTAGCTTTTCATTATCATGCTTGAGCTTGACATACTCATCATAGTCATTGCACTCAACCACTTGCTTGCCTTTGCCACTAGATCCTTGCTCAATGCTCTCATCAATTAAATCATCACATGATGTAGCTATATCAATCTTAACAACATCGTTAGTAGCATCATGTGGCTCATTGGGTAAAAATTCTTGAGGAATAACAAGATTGTCATGATTAATCTTGAGAGTAGTGTATTCATCTTTTAGCTTGTAATGGCTAGTGACAAGCTCTTTGTGCACCCACTCAAGTTTATCATGTTTATCTTTAAGCTCTTTCTTAGAAGATTTGAGCTCCTTGAGTTTGGATGACATAGCATCATTTGCTTCTCTAAGCTCAACGCTAGCCTTTTTGGCTATCTCACGTTTAGGTAAAAGAGAATCATTCTTAATCTCAAGCTTTTATTTTTAGCTCTAGTCTTTATAATGATCTTAGTGTATTTCTTTAGTAATTTAGCAAGATCATCATAAGTAGGTGACTCATATTCATCATCGCTATCACTATCACTATCATCATTATGAGCATGATCATCACCACTACTATCATCATCATGTGATACCTTGCGTTTACCCTTGGCCATAAGACAGGTGTGTAGAGGATGATGGCAGTGGTGGCGGTGAAGATGATGAGTCAATAGCAATGGTGGCCACCTTCTCGTTGTCATTTTCATCATCGGATGATCCACTAGATGAATCAATGTCCATGAGCCAATCACCGACGATGTAAGCCTTTCCACTCTTCTTTTTATGGAAATCCTTCTTCTTGCAATCTCTCTTCTTGTATGGCTTGTTCTTTTTCTTCTCATCTTCATCTTCATTGCTTGAGTCATCTTTCTTGCCCTTGTTCTTGTTCTTGAACTTGTCTTTCTTGGGCTTTGTGCATTGGTGAGCTAGATGACCAGGTTCTCCACAATTGTAGCAATCCATCTCAGAGATTGGCTTCCTTCTAGAGCTAGTAAAGAACTTCTTCTTTTTGCCATCAAACTTGATGCCACTCTTGTTGAGCTTCTTTAGCATCTTGGTGGTCTTCTTCACTATGAGAGCAAGACTTTCATCATCAACTTCATCATCACTTGAGCTCTCATACTCAAGTCTTGTCTTGCCCTTCTCTTGACTAGCTTTGAATGCTAAGTCCTTATCTTTCTTCTTGGTAGAGGATGAGCCATCTTGTGGCATGATGTGCATGTACATCTCATGAGCATTGATCTTCCCCAAGATTTGTATCGGTGTAGCGGTGGAAAGATCACCTTGATGTAGCACAGTCACAATATGCCCATATTTGTTAATGGGGAGGACACTCAAGATCTTTCTTACAATATCAAATGATTGCATTTGAGTAAGTCCAAGCCCATTGACTTCCTCTACAAGAACATTCAAACGTGAATACATTTTATTAGCACATTCTTTAGGAAGCATTTCAAAAGAGTTGAGCTTCTTCATGACAACATGATAGCATTCCTCACTCTCACTCTTAGTTCCCTCATGGAGCGCACAAACGTCCGACCATAGTGCATGGGCGTCTTTGTGGTTCCTCACCCGATTGAACACATCTTTGCAAAGGCCTCTAAAGATGGTGTTTCGAGCCTTTGCATTCCACTTCTCATAATTCACCACATCGCCTTGTAGGTTAGTAACATCCTGAGGTTTTGGGAAGCCTTGAGAGGTGGTTCTAAGTATACCAACATCTAGAGCCTCTAGATACGCCTCCATACGAATTTTCTAATAAGGAAAGTCATCTCCCTTAAAGATAGGAGGAGGTCCATTCCCATGAGACATCTTGCTCTAGGCGGTTAAGCCTAAATACATGAGCACAAGGCTCTGATACTAATTGAAAGGATCAAGATGCCCAAGAGAGGGTGAATTGGGCTAATTCTAAATTAATTTACAATAATTAAATCCTATGGTTAGCCCAATTAACCCCTTGTGCCTAGAAAGTGTTCCTAATTGTTCTACCACACAAAAGACTTGCAACCTAAGTTCTAATCCTACTCTAGCATGGTAATTCTATGAATGTAAAGACATGAATTGAATTGCACAAAGTAAATGCTCAAAGTAAATACTCAAGGTAAATAGAGAGGAAAGAACGCGACGATGTTTTGCCGAGGTATCAGAGAGTCACCACTCCCCACTAGTCCTCGTTGGAGCACCCGTGCAAGGGTGTAGCTCCCCCTTGATCCGTGCAAGGATCAAGTGCTCTCTATGGGTTGATTCTTTGACACTCCGTCGCGGTGAATCACCCACAACCGCTCACAACATAAGTTGGGTCACCCACAAGCTCCGTCGGGTGATCACCAAACTCCCAATCACCACCAAGCCGTCTAGGTGATGGCGATCACCAAGAGTAATAAGCACGAACTCTCACTTGACCACGACAAGCCTAATGAGAAGGTGGATGCATACTTTGCTACTCTTGATCTTCACTAATGAGGGCTCTCTTTGGGATTCTCAAATCTTAATCACCTCACTAGGACCTTGCTCTTCTTGGCACTCTCTAAGGTGTTTCTCAGCTGTTGGAATGAGCAAAAGTACCCCCACACATGAGTGAAGGTTGTATTTATAACACCGGCTGAAAAACGAACCGTTATGTGCCTCTGTGGGGTGATCGGACGGTCTGATCAGTATACCCCGAACTCCAGTGTTTACAGTGTGACCGAACACTGGCCAGCGTCCGGTCAACACTTACCAGATGTGTCCGGTCATGATTTTCCCTCTCTGGAACCTTACTGGGGTCGACCGGACGCTGGCCCTCAACGTTCGATACCATGAACTCGCAGCGTCCGATCACTTCCAGACGCTTTCACCTTGGTCAAATGAACTGACCAGACTCTGAGCCAGCGTCTAGTCATACCGAAGCCAGCGTCCGGTTAGTATTTGACCCTCCATTCACTTCCAACTCTCGAACATATGTGAATGAAGTTTGCTCCATTGAATCAAAGGGTTGTTATGGAGCTACCTAGTGCTAGTTTTAACAAGTGTGCACCACACCTAACTCACTAGTCTCACCTAGGTCAAGCTACCCGTTCATAACCCCCTTAATAGTACGGCCAAAGTAAAAACAAAGTCCTAAACTACTCTAAGTGTCTCTCCAACTTCAATCGACACTTAGAACTAGTCCATCCTTAACCTTGTCGTCCATCCTTTGAAAACTGAAACGATTTCCATCATAGGGGAATGACAACCTTGATTGCTCAATCGATCTCTATTACCGTGACCTAACTCAATTGTTTCTGCAAAAACACACGTTAGTCACAGTAATCACGTATTGTCATTAATCACCGAAACCCAACTAGAGGCCTAGATGCTTTCACTCATGTCCTCTAGCTTGGTGAGGACCGGCTTCGTCTTCCTGACGTGGCCGATGTAGCCGAATGTTCGAAGGAAGGACATGCTTGGCTTGCGCCCATACCAAGCTTCGAACGATGTCTTGCTCTTCTGGGCCTTGGTGGATCCACAGTTGAGGATGAACACTGCCGTGGTCACCGCCTCACCCCAGAACCTTACCGCCATGCTCTTGGCCTTCATCATAGATCGAGCCATGCCGACCACCGTCTGGTTCCACTGCTCCACCACGTCATTCTGTTGTGGTGAATACGGCGCGGTGTGGTGTCGCACCACACCCTGATCTACGCAGAACGCAGCGAACTCCACCAAAGTGAATTCACCGCCGCAATCTATCCTCAGCACGTGCAGCTTCTTGCCGCTCTCGGCCTCTGCGCGCATCTTGAACTTCTTGATCGCCGTCACCGCTTCGTCCTTGCTCGTTAGGAGTTGCAGCCACATGTAGCGACTACAATCATCCACGAGCAGGAGGAAGTACTGCCGACCACAATTTGTGGCTGGCGTGATTAGCCCGCAGAAATCGCCATGGACGAGCTCGAGAGCGTCCATCGCGCGATATTTGGCCGCCTTTTGAAATGGCAGCCTCCTCTGCTTTTCTAGCTAGGTAGCTATCACACAGCTCATCTTCGTTCTCGATGTGGGGTAGCCCTCAGATGATCTTCTCCAGCCGACCAAGTGCGTCGAAGCTGAGATGTCCAAACCGGGGATGCCACAGCCATGGCTCCTCGTTGTGCCGTGCTGTCAGGCACACTGGCTGCTCCACCTTAAAGTCGAGCAGGTACAATCGGTTCCGGGACCTCTTCACCTTGGCAAGAAGTCGCTGCTCCTGGTCCTTGGTCCTTAGGACTCTGTCCTTGATCAGTACCTTGTTACCGCGCTCATCCAACTAGCTAATGCTGATGATGCTTGAACGCAGCTGTGGGATGTAATATATATCCGTTAGCGCGTGGTGCTCGCCGTTCTGGCATCGGAAGATGATGGTGTCGTGTCCTCGGATAGCCACCCTTAAGCCGTCACCGAACTTCACCGTGTCGGTCACGTTGTCGTCGAGCTCGGAGAAGGCTGCCTTGGAGCCCGTCATGTGGTTGCTGGCGCCGGAGTCCAGATACCACCGCTGCTCCTGCTCGCCGCCCACATGTCCGAGGTGGACTTGGATGCGTGTTTCGTCGATGTTTATAGCCTTCAAGGACTTCCCAAGCCCTGCCACCGCCATCACCTCTCCATTCTCCTCGGTCTCAACGTCGTGCAGTGCACAGAACGTTGCCATCAGAATAATGGCCTCATCATCATCATTAGCTTGCGCCAGATGAGCCTCAGCCTTCTTCTCCTATTTACGATTTGGGCACTCTCATGCCTAATGGCCCGTCTTCCCACAGCGTCGGCCGACGTTGGGGTCGACCTTCTTCTTCTTCAAAGAAAAAGCCTTGCCGCGGCACTTGCCATCGCCACCGCGGCTAGAGGAGACTACTCCGGAGTTCCTCCGAGCAGCACACTCTTGCTCTATCAGCAGCAGCTTGCTACTGTCCTTTGTTGCTATCGCCTGCTCCATGCGCTTGTCCACCGCTCACAGACAGCCTGTCACATCCTCAATGGTGAGGATGGACAAGTCCAGCATCGTCTCTATGGAGAGAGCGATCTGGATGTACTTCGCCGGCACGGAGTGAAGGTACTTGGAGACCACCTCCTCTTCGTCGATGATGACGCTGTGGCTCCTCAACTTGCTGATGAGCGTCTACAGACGGAGGGAGAAGTCCTCCACTGATCACCATTCTTGAACTTGAGGTTGACGTACTCCTGCTTCAGAAGTTGGGTCGTCGCCTTCTTTGCGCGGTCGAAACAGACGCGCATCGCCGCAATGGTCTCCCATGCCTCCTTAGCAGAGCTCTTCGCCCCCAACGGCTCTCTGTACTCCGCCGGTACAGCAGCGAGGATAGCCTCCAACGCTGACATATCGTCTTCTTCGTTGTCGGTGCCCTTGTTAACTGCATTCCAGAGCCGTCGGGGTCTGAGCTTAACCTTCATGGTCACCGCCCACTCTCCATAGTTGGTGCGAGTCAGCGTCGGCCAACTGGTGTCGCTGACCTCCCGTACCATGCACACAACGACCTCCTGTCGCGGCTGAGCAGCTACAGCAGCTCTGCTGCTGTCGCCCATCTCCAAACCGTCCGTCATCGCCAGCAGTTAATCCGGTGACGATGCTTGTACGACTCTGATACCACTTGTTAGTCTCTAGATCTCTGGCACGGAGTTATCCGACCACTCACTAGTGTTGCCGAAGCACACACTAGCGATATCGACCACGAACTGTCGTTGGTGACCACACACTATGGCTAGAGGTAGAAGACGGGAGGGAGAACAAAGTACACACACAGTACAAGCACCAGCGTTGGCCGAAGCTAAGATGGTAAACCGAACTCGCTCTGTGTACTAAGTTGCAGTGGCAAACTATTGATACAACTCTATCCATCTACTGTGCTCTGTCATGCTGCTACAGTGACTAGATATGACATCAGGACTGACTTTGACGCCTGTCTCTGCTATGGCTACAGTACGGTAGGAGAGCCGTTCGGCGCTTGCCCCTGCTATGGTTACAATACTACATTAGGGTACCTTTTCGACGTCACCTTCCCTTATCTGTTCAAAGAAAAAAAAAGCGATAGATTATTCAACACTACTCACAAGCACTCGCAATTCAGATCATGATGGCTACGCTGCTCTTCATAATTCCAAGCGGTAAGAACGAGGGCGAGAAACTGATGGACTGGAACAAGTGTAGGAAGCTCCATTGGGACATTATCCTCCTCCTGGGGGCAGGGTTCGCCATTGCCGAAGGCTTCAGGTCAAGCGGCCTGACTGATATCCTCTCCGACGGGCTCCGGTTCCTGAAGGGTGCAGAGACGGCGGTCATTGTACCTGTGGCCTGCATCGTCAGTGGTGTCATCACGTTGTTCACGTCTGACGATGCGACCACAACGCTGGTGCTCCCTCTGTTCGTTGAATTAGCGAAGGCGATCAATGTGCACCCAGCGTTGCTTATGGTTTCTGGAGCAGTTGGGGCTCAGCTTTCGTACTTGTTACCTACTGGATCGCCGTCAAATGTAATTGGGTTCAGTACTGGCCACATTACCATCAAGGATCATGTGATCACAGGACTGCCCCTGAAAGTTGTCGGAATCGCAGCGCTGACAATCTTGATGCCAACTCTAGGTAACAGCTGCACAAATCACGACTAAGAGCTAGTCAGTAAATTCAGAACTGGTTTCATCTGATACTCTTCTTTCTTGAATGATTATATGCAGGATCACAGGTTTTTAGCACAGACAGCAAGTTCTAGGAGTGGAATGCAAATTTTGGACCGTTCATTCCTCCAATCCAGTTGTATATCTGCACAGTACTTTCCTTCTCTCGTATCTATGCCCTAGGCAAGGCTATGTTGTTATACTCTTTGATCTGTACAAGGTTAAACAGTGAGATTTGTATGCAATCTCTGTGTGAAAAATAGCTATAGAAATGCACCTTGAGAGCTGAGAGCAATTTAAAATTCAAGATGAACTTGTCAGCCCATCCTAACATGGAAGCTCAATCCTATTCCAAAACTTCAGCACACAAAGGACAATGGATTTAAAAGGGAGGAATTTTCAGATCAAATGTTGGAAATATCAATATCCTACTAGTTCTTCTCTACACGATATATATGAGTAAATACTTTGTAAAGCTAGCGGGTTTCACACTTTTGTAGCAGCTCCAGGGATATGTAAGTCCTGTCTTAAGCTGAAATTTCTGTATTCTGAAACGTGACTCATGGTGACTGCTGTTGACCTATCAAATCCAGTAGACCATCCTACAGAGATTGTGTTGACATTTGCGGAGATTTTAGTTCTCTCGCCATAAAATTCACCAAACACAGGATGTCCCAAACATCCCATTCATACGTGTTCTTCAGGCTTCAGCCGTGCAAGCAAATGAAAATTGTTTCTCTTCCCTTTTCTGCAAGCAGCAGAAAACTCTATGCAACTTGAGTAAAAATACACTGAGGAGCAGTGGAGTTGGCACTAACACACGAACTGGAGGTGACTCACCGCCGGCCCACTGGGGCTACTAGTTGAACGACCAATGCGGCGGCTCGGGCGATAGAGAATTAGAGATGGCCGGCCGGCACCGTGGCTTGACTCGCACCCTTGACCAGGTCAGGTACGCCCGCCGCGCTGCAACTGCTGCCAATTGCGAGCACCATCCCGCCTCGATCGTCAAGCGGATGCCAGCGATCCCATCCCACCCACAACGTGACGATTCCACCGGCGGGCGGCGGCCACCTCGGCGAGATCGGCGACGACTCCCTCGCTTTGCAGTTGCAGGGGAGAAGAAGACGAGGAGTGAGGGTCAGGGACAGAGCATCTGAGCCGTCCACAGTACAACAACCCGAGATGCCAACCGTCCGATCCGACCAACCAAGCACACCGGCTACTTTCCCAATCCGACCAACCAAGCACACCGGCTACTTTCCCCGCCGCGACCTCTGCCCAGTGAGAGGCCCACGCGGCGACGCCCCCTCGATCTGCGCGAGAGCCCCAGCGGCTCGCCGGTCGCCGGCGATGATGGTGGGCCCAGGCCGAGCTCATGGCCACAGAAACCGCCTCCGCCGCCTCATGCCGCGGCTCCTCCTCCTCGTCTTCGCCGTCTACGCCGCCTCCTTCGCGATCTACCTCCTCCAGTCCCAGTCCCACCACGAGTCGCCGCCCGACCCCACCCCGAGGACTGAAGCCCGTGACGGCGTCGGGATGCCGCCGTCCTCGCAAAAGCCGTGGCCGCGCCTCCCCTCCTTCCTACCCTGGGTGTCCAGCCGAGCGCCGCCGCCGCACACCTGCGAGGCCTACTTCGGCAACGGCTTCTCCCGCCGCGTGGACGTCCTCCCCGCGGGCCGCGGGGGCGGCGGCGGCTGGTTCCGATGCCACCACAGCGAGACGCTGGGAAGCTCGATCTGCGAGGGCGCCAGGGTGCGGCTTGACCCGGCGCTCATCGCGATGTCCCGCGGCGGGGAGCCGCTGGAGCAGGTGATGGGCCGCGCCGAGGAGGAGGAGCTGCCCAAGTACGAGCCCGGCGCGCTGCAGGTTGAGGGGCCGGCGGCGGGTAGGACGGCGCCCCTGGTGGACGCGGGGTTCCTCAACGACTACGTGCCCACCGGCGGGATCGGGATGCACACTATGAGGGCGCTGCTCGAGTCGGCGCGCGTTGTGCCTCCCGGTGAGCTGCACTGCTCCCAGGTATTCTTTGCCTTGCTATCTACTAGTAGTAGTTGATTTGCTCATTGATGACAAGTAGTTTGTTAATTAATTTCTGAAATCCAATAATTAGGAAGAGTAGAGTCAGCTCAGTTTTTGATATAGGAGTATTTAATGAAAGTCTGTTTGATCCAGCCCTCATGCTGGATATACTGAGCAGTCGTATAAATATTTATTTGTGTAAAGAAGACGAGGAGCAGAAATAGGATCTTCGAATGAAGTCTGCATCCAATTTATATCCAAAATAGAACATCATGGGAGTATAGCACTAGTATATAGATTCTGCTTTTGGTGATTTGGTTTAGTTTGAATTTGTTCAATTAATGCTGTGCGGTTTTCTGATGATTCTATCATATAACTTATGCTTATTATTTCAGTTGCTTTGGAATGTGAGTTGATTGCAATGTAGCAGTTTCATAATATAATAGATAGATTTCAGTTACTTTGGAATGTGAGTTGATTGCAATGTAGCAGTTTCATAATATAATAGATAGATATATTCTAACTGTCATTGAACAAAATGAGTGGCCTTGATTATACCTTTTGAACACTCAAAAGAGTAGCTTTGTTAGGCTCTTATTGGATTAGAGTTTTTTTTTATTCAATTTTGAATCGATGTTTTCTTCTAACATTCCTTTATAACTGGAATTCAGCAGTCCCTTCTTAACTGTATTATCACACTTGTTATTGCAGTGGGTTGAAGAACCGACACTTTTGGTCACTCGTTTTGAATATGCGAACCTTTTCCACACAATTACGGACTGGTACAGTGCATATGTTAGTTCCAGAGTCACGAATTTACCAAACCGTCCTAATGTTATATTCGTGGATGGGCATTGCAAGGTATGTGATGCACTGTGTATTTTGTTATTGGTTCAGTTCATTCTATTTGTTGCTTGAGTTATGACCAACAAGTCTGTTTCTTCAGCTACTACTGTGGTAAACAACATTAGTCACATTTTGTATGCTTGATCTTGGTTTGTATCGTGCAATGATAACACACCATGGTGATCTTCCTGTTTTTTCCTCATTTATTCTGCCATGTCTGTTGCTCATGTCTGGAGGACAATTGCAATCAGAGGCAGTTCTCAATTGTATCCCAATCTGTCAGTTTGTTTGTTCTACATTTGAGGCAAATAGCACCCATGCTATATTTTTGGCAGCTTGCCCTGATGCCTCATCCAAAACTTTCGCCAGTAGTACCCATGCTTCCATGTATGCCTAGCTTCCAGATTATATTGTTCCTCTATTATGCCATTTTCTTTCAGATTTAGCATGACTTAATATGACATTCTATTGCTAGGTAGCAACCAACTTATTTGTCTACACAATGATTTATGTTTCTTTTCCCTCTCTTGTGTATTCTTGTCAAGTGACAGATGTGACCTGATTTCCACAGGCACAATTGGAGGAAACATGGGAAGCACTTTTCTCAAGTGTGACATATGCTAAGAACTTCTCTGGTCCTGTTTGTTTCCGACATGCCATTCTTTCACCATTGGGCTATGAGACTGCCATGTTTAAGGGCCTTAGCGAGAGCTTCAGCTGTGGAGGTGCCTCCGCAGAGTCCCTCCGAGAAAAACCAGACTATGAGAAAACTGCACGGTTATCTGAATTCGGGGAAATGATTGTAGCTTCTTTTGGTCTTCTGCAGGATGACATCATGTCATCCAAAAAATCAAATGGACTCAATGTTCTCTTTGTTCGGCGAGAAGACTACCTGGCCCACCCACGCCACAGTGGTAAGGTTGAATCGAGACTAAGCAATGAGCGGGAGGTGTATGATGCAATTGACAAGTGGGCACAAGGCCTGAAATGCAAAGTGAATGTCGTGAACGGTCTTTTCGCCCACATGAGCATGAAGGAGCAACTCCGTGCTATCCTGGAAGCTTCAGTGGTAATAGGTGCTCATGGGGCCGGTCTAACACACTTAGTTTCAGCAACTCCTGATACAAAGGTTCTTGAGATTATCAGCAGCATGTACCGGCGCCCACATTTTGCACTGATCTCACACTGGAAGTCTTTAGAGTACCATGCCATAAATCTCCCTGGGTCATATGCAAGCATCACAGATGTCATCAGTAAGTTGAGAAAAATACTGGAAGGTCTCGGATGCTGACACCACAAGCCATGCAGAATGGATAACGTGTCTACTTCATCATACATACCTGGTTACATTAACTTCACCGATGCATATGAGTTTTAATTCGAGGGGAGTGTTTCACAGATTATTTCGACCACTGTGCCAATAACCGAATCATTCCCAGTTCCCAGCCAAGAATTTTATTATGCTGCCAAATGCAGAAAGCCAAGAAAGCAATCCGCTGTCTGGTTTCTGACAGCAAATGTTAACACGTAATCCAACCTTAGGTTGTCCACTCTATTCTTGGACATGATTCTAGGACCACAATCTTCACCAAACTGTATTCTTTTCTGGTTTATAGATTAGCATATCTTTTGTATGTTACGTGTTGAGTACTTTCGCATTGTTCAGCTGTTGAGAACTGCCTGATAGAAATAGGTTCTTCCTTTGTGCATGCTGTATGATTTACTCAGTTTTGTGAACCCACGGAAGCGAGGTCGCCAAGTCCAAGGGCAGCAACATTATGCCGCCGGCCTGATCACTCTGTAACATGAATGAAATAGTATTGGAGGGGGAAAATGAAATGAAATGCCGCGTGCACTTTGCACTAGCGTACTATGCATCTTTTGTCTCCTATATATGAGTATTACCGTACGTAGCCATAATAACTATGTTTCTTTTGTCTCTTATACATGGGAAGTAATGAAGTATTACCGTAGCCATATAACACTTTGACGTGCAACAGATCAAACTTCGTACATATGGCAATGATGCGAAAGGGAGAAAACAAACTGTCATCAGTCTCTCAACACAACAGGGTGTGAACACTTCGACGTGTTACAGTTATAGATCAAACTTTGTACATATGGCTCGCCTACTGCGCTGAATAATTGTGCTTCCAGCTAAGCACACACATCACAACAACGCCTATGATGCGAGAGGAAGAAAACAAATTGTCATCTGCCTCTATAAAGAGAGGCATCAGAGGGCGTGAACTTTGATGTGCTATAGATCAATATTTGTATATATGGCTCACCGACTGGCTACTGCGCTGAGTAATTCCGCTTCCAGCTAAGCGCACACATCACAACAGGTTTATGTTGCGAAAGTAGGAAAGCAATTTGTCATCAGTCTATGAACAGAGGCATCAGAAGTCTATTTACTTGGACCTTTTCCTACCAAAACTTGAACAGCAAAAGTAACCTAATGCCTTTTCCGTTTCCTCGAACTCGATTCTGGTTCCATCTCATTCTGAATATCCTGCGCAATAAAGTTTTCTATAAGTACATTGTTCTCAGAAGTTAACACTATTCTCAAAAGTGATAGCACATCACGATTTAACTTTATTGCAGACACAACTTCATCCATGGATGGACGCTCATTAGGGTCCCCTTTGATGTATCTATCTGAGAGAAGAGTTCTAGGACACTTTGTCGGGCTCCACCGATCCTTTTCTCTTAGCACTAGTTCAGGGGCCTGCACTAGTTGTCTCAGGATGTTTCCAAAACAGAAAACATCGAACTTCTCCTTCGCCTCCTCTGTTAAGTTGCATAATCCATTTATTATTAATGATAAAACGATTTGGGCAAACTGAAGGTAAAAAAAAAAATGTACTTGGAGATAGGCGTACGTGGAAGCATGGGTAATCAAACTAGCGTGGCGGGGTACGGTGCCAAATGGTCATACAAAACCATCCTGAGGTGGTTTGTATACGTTTATGTAGACTTAGGTTGTGCTGCCTAATGCAGGCTAAGACTAGTGCAAGTAACCAAAGTATATGTAATTAAGTACCTGCTACCTGTTTCTCCTAACGACGTTTAAGTTTTTTTCCTGTTAGCGCTATTACTCCACTCTCATGCTATTCTGCCATTATACCATTACCTTACTATAAATTTGACGGACATGTGTCCAATTTCACACTAGGAAAGATTGGTCTAGTGGTGATCATGATCAAAAGGTGTTTGACACAATGTCTGCCAGCGCATTACGTGCTAATAGGTTTGAGAAAGCGTTTGGTTATGGGCCAACTTCATTTCATAATTGCAGCATGCTATCAAATACCAGGGTCGTATAGGCTGCAGAATCTGGATGACCACTGCATAATACTTGCTGATGGCACCAATCTCATAGTACCTATAGACTGGGCACCATAGTACCTATAGTCTGGGCACTGCTTGTATGAATGGATGTTCATGGAGTATGATCATTTTTGTCAATTGCTCGATATAACTGATGATGTTCACTGTTATCTATTCTACAACAAACTATGAGAGTTTTGAGTTAGTGACTGTTGTAGAAAAGTTTGGGGATGAAACTTGTTGGTTTAACCAACAAAAGAGGGGGCAAAGAGTGAGAGAGAGAGCTGATTTAGTGATTCTGCCAAAGGGTGCGTCTCCACCTCCCCTTTCCTCTTTTTATAGGGGAGGTGGGAAAGGAGATTCTCTTTATGCCCTTTGGTGGGGTTTGTATTTATAGAAATGCCACTAGGGCTACAAATGGACCCTGGTGCGGTTTGTATTTACAAAATAACACTAAAGGTCACAAATAGCCCCCCCCCCCCCCCCCCCCAAATATTATTTTGTAAGCCCTAAGCTATATAATTGGGCCCTAAACATGATAGTGGGGTTCCCCAACATATAATGTACCCCCCAATAGTAGCCCCACGGCTATTCGGTTTTGATTAAAAGTTCAAAACCCAATAACTGAATATAACAAGGTGTGGTCTGAATTACAACTCAGATTCAATACACAATTTTCATCTATACATAGATACTCTAGGGACTAGCTAGTCTTCAACTAGTCTTTGATTGTGCCCCTTGCTCGCACCTCCGTGGCTAGGTCTTCGGCGGCTTGCTCCTCGCAACGTAGTTGAAGAAGGCGAAGCGGCTGACGCAGGCAAAATAGTCGTAGATGACCACGACATGCCTTCAAATCTCCACTCACGGGCGCGAGGCAAAGCTTCTGTCTTCGGGCAAATTGCTTGTCCAATGCTCTCCGCGCCAACCCGTCTTGGCTGGCGCTTGTGAGAAGTTCTTTCGAAGATGGCAATGGCAATCGCTTCGCTCCAACTTACATAGATGAAAATGGCTCCATTTGTTCTGTGCTGAAAGGTGATCCTGCAATGGTAAGCAATCTATCTGGTCCATAAAAAAAAGAAACAGATGTAGAAACCTCGCCTCTTATACCACATCACCAGTTTACATTGTCTCGCTCTAGCTTACATGACCTGCTGATCCAAATCATAGCACCTCCCAGTTTGTTCTCTAAACAAAAGTGTAAGTAGGTTCCTATGCATGCGTGGGCCCATAATTAGGCTGTTACTCTCTATGAGAATTTTGATCTATGCCGTATTTACAGCATCGTATGGATGGATTTTTTCAGTTATCTTCTTTTCTTGGCGCAGTTTCTCGGTAGCGGAGAAGCCACATAGCATATACTCACACAAATTGACAAGCTTGGTCTTGACGGGTATAAATGTATTGCTGTTGGGCGTTCTGTTAACTGTCGTTTGGACATCGTTGGTCTTCTACCTTTCATAGATGAACTCAGAAGTGATAGCGCAAAAACTGTTGATAATCTTATTGATATGGGTCAAAAGCTGTTGATAATCTTATCGATGTCTGAGTGTAATAGTACTCACAGGTGATCTCAGTCATCACCCCCATCCTCCCATCTAGTTTGATTTTCATATCAACTTTTTTTTTTAAAGAACGGCAAAAGCTTTGCCGCATTTTGTATTAGACGATGAAAAGGAAAAAAAAAAAACTGTACAAAAAGATTTACAGATAAAGCAGTCCAAAAAGGACTACCGAAGCCACACCACCCCCCAACTCAACCTGTACAGAGAAATAAAAATGCAGAACCAGAACGACTCCAAGAGACAAATGAGAGAAGCACAACTGTAGGGGTGGGGCATAAAACTGGACAGCAAACACAACTGAAGAAAACTATTGAGAGCAGCTAGGTCTTTAGTCGACTTCAGAAAACTGTTGCCTTGGCGCCATTGCAATTCTATACTGCATGATGTCATCTTTGCATAGTGAAGCCACTATATGCATGTTATCTTACTGTATTCAGAAAGTCCAATGGCAATTACAAAGCACTTATGTAGAAGACCTGGGAAACTGGGATCGAATATGTTACATGCCAATTCGATGCGTGAATTGGTATGCAACAAAAATGAGACTTTCTTGAATATCAATGGTATTTCCAATCTCTTCATAGGTATGCTTCTTGTCTTGAGAGCTATGTCATAGGTACTGTGTCTGTCTCATGCAGGGATATCTTTTTGTAAATTGTTTGTTTATTACTGAGTTTCTCTTTCACTTTATTATTTCAGAGCGCAATCGTCATGTCATAAACAGTCTCAGAAACAAGTTTGGGCGTCGTTGTGCAATGGTTGGGTATGAATTCTTGGATGGTGAGTCTATCTGTGAAAGCAACATTGGAATTTCAGTCGCTGATGCCACTGATAGCACCAAAAGTGAATCTGATCTTGTTTTGACTGAGCATGGCTTGCTGTCTCTTTCTTCTGCTGTTCAAATCTGTCTTGAAATTTGCCAGATGATGAAAGGATGCATGGTAAGTCGTGCTTGGCCATTAACAATTCCTGTCCCCTGAGATTTCCAGGTTGTGCATGGGGCTAATCTGTTCATCTATTGCAGATTTATGTTGTTTCATCTACTCTCCATACTGTGAGTAGAAATTCAGTTTTCTTTTTTCCACACAGATTGTTTTAATCTTTTGATACTAATAAATCTGTTTATCTGTAGGAGTTTGCTGACCGTCTTATTTTACTTCTATGGAGAGTGGAGTTATCCTGTTTTGCAGTGCTGGTGATTGCTGCTTCACTACTGTGAGTTTGTAGCTTCATAATGTTGTCGTAGCCTTAGCTTTTCAACTTCTCAATATGTTATACTCCATTCCAAACTGTAAGTCGTTGTGGCTTTTCTAGGTACATAGCTTTTGCTACGTACCTAGATTATATTATGTCTAGATACGTAGTAAAAACATATATCTAGAAAAGCCAGAACGACTTACAATTTAGAATGGAGGGAGTACTCCATTACACTTTCATGATTTACTATCTTCCTTTTTTTTTAATTCCCATGCACATCAATTGTGATATTGTTTGAAGGGGCTAAATCATCCAAGTCACCGAATAGTTTGAAAGCAAAAAAGATTATAGCAATTGGTGCTGCTTCTGGAAGCTATATGGCCCTGAGCACAATTATTTTTTTTATAATCTCAACTAGGACCGACCCCATACCTGTGAGTACTTGTTGCCTTGAACTTTTAGTTGTGATTTTCTAGCACCAAATCTAATTGTAAGTATTTGACAGCACATATTCAAAGTACGGTCGCTGATGAGCCATGACGAGGAGATAAATCTGCCCTGTTCCTTCAAATGAGCATGGTTAACCATGCTATTGGACTTTTTGCACGTTCATTTGATGGCCACTTAATAGATTGCCCTGGATCTCTTGTAACGACTTCTTTTGTTGTATCTCAACTGGTCTGTTTCTACCGCTCTGTTATATGCATAGTTTTCTTCTGCATCCTTTTCAGTATATAAACAGTGATTTTCGTGTTGATTCTCAATCTCAAGTATACGCCTGTTCATTTGGCTGTGGCTTGTCGTAAACGATCTTAAATTTCCAGCCGAAACAATATTTTTCTCTCACACAAACCAGCCAGTAATACTTCTTCACGAACCAGCAACGGTACGAAACAGCCAACCGAACAGGCTGATGCATATTCTCTTTTTGGATTGTGGGCAAGGGAAATTGACAGGGAAGAGATAGGGAAATGCGGACCTCATTTGCCAGAGTGTTTGGATAGGGATGGGGATGGGGATGGGGATAGGGATAGGAGATATTCAATGCTAGCAATCCATTCTTACGCCTCGTTTAATCCTAGTCGTTCTTTCATTTCCATATCCCAATATCCAACCGCCTGTAGAGATCCTATCCCATCGAGAGAGGTGGGTTATGACCTGGATAGAAGCTTGCGCCGCCGCCGATGCCGTCGCGGACCTCCAGGAGCTGTAGCGCGGCTCCCTCGGTGGGACTAGGAGCCACCGCTCGCCTCAGTAGCACGGTCGCTGACAGCCGCCTCATCGCAGGCCTCCAGGAGCTGCTGCTCGCCTCGTCGCGCGGGCCTGCAGAGCCTCCCTCGCCTCGTTGCGCCTGCAGAGCCGCCGCTGAAGGCGCAACTCGCATCGCACCTAGAGAAGGCTGAGCGGAGCTTGTCCCGCCGCCGTGCCCAAGCCACGGGCCTCTGCTCGGCCCGGCCGCCCGCACAAGTGCCTACTCGCGTGCTGCTCCGGTGAAGCAGATCTGAAGCTACGGTGGACTACTCGTTCAAGGTCGATTTGGATTTTGGAACTAGCGTATTCCATTTTAAGCGAGATTGAGCACACGGTGGCAAGCAAGCAAGCAGCAGATGGGAGCATATGGATGACGAGTAAGTAGCATGGATGAGCAAAGAAACAACACGAGCAAGCAGGAAGAGAAAATATGCTCTGTTTTTTTTTTGACGTATCCCAAACCAATTGTCCAAACATGGGAATGGGATAAAAACTCTATAACCCTAACCCTAACCTACCCCATCATAACCCATCTCATTTCCTCAACCCAAACCCAGCAGCTTTCCAAACGCCACCAATAGGATATTGAAAGTTGTATTCTGTTAAACTTCTGATGTTTGTGCTCGTTGTTAATGTCTCAGACTTATATCATAATAATGTTGCGATGTTTTGGACATTAGATTGAATATTTAAGTCTTCTGTAATTAAAACCTACTGAGAGTCATTGTTACTGGGCCGGTGGCAGCCCTTGCTTTTTTATGCATATGAACAAATGACCAATACTCTTTATGTACAAAGCCAGTAAGTTATCATATCAAGTATAAATTTTAAGTTCAGTGCATGCATGGCTTACAAATTGTACTTCTTTTTAGGCAGCAACAGGAGTTGTTGTTTATGGTGACATGAATGCCGCTCCAAGGGGCATAGGTTGGGGTTGGGCTGGGTTCACCTGGCTCGACAACGTTATGCTTCTTTTTGCCCTTGCATTGATCTGTAAGTATTGGAGGGTCCATTTATTAATTTTTCTTCCTTCTCTTTTTGAGTAGGTGCATCACTGCGTAAAGCTATGGAGCCAACTATTTGGCTTTCATGTTACTCCCTGTGCATTTGACAACTTCAGTGTTTTCCTGTACAGTAGTTTCCACTTGCCCTCAAACGTGCTCACTTTTTACAATCACAATTCTGAAACATATAAGATGCACTTAAGATACTCGGCCAATCTAGCATAGCATTAGTAAGAAGAAATAGACATCCAATTGGAATATGGAGATGCATTTTTCAGAGTTTAATCAACACTATCTGATTAACTTTTGTTCTTTGGCAGGTGACAGTTCCAACCTTGCAAAGTTCATCTCACCTGAGACAACCTGCAAGAGGCTGTTCGCTACTTGGACCGAGTGGATGGAGAGGTGCAGAATGCTGCTCAACCGGTGTAAAATGGCCCCGTTCGCTTGAGGAATTCCGGAGAAATCTGGATGAATCTGGAGGAATTTGTGAGAAGAAAACACTATTCCGGATGAAAAAAGAAGCGGATCAAGCCGGGTTTAAGCAGATCAAGCCGGATGGAGATGTCCATGGTTTCTGCTATCTCATTCCTGATTCTTATCTGGGATTCAGCAGCAGTAGGTCCGAGGCAGCCTTGGGATTCGGCACTAATTTAGTTGTATATACTATATAGCATCTAGCAATATGTCTAGGATTAGCAGCTAAGCAAATGTATTTATTACTAATCTCCAATGTAAAAACGGGGACAAACCTGTTTTTTTCGTCGATGCGCTCCCTCTGTTCAATGTCCCTACCGAATCAGAGAAACTTTTGTTGCGGTGTTGGGTGCTTTTGCCTTTGCTCTCCTTGATATTTAGTAGTGGTAACATCTACTGGCTATCTTAAGGTCTCAATTTAGTGGCTAACCACTAACTAGTGATATATCTTTTTAACATGTACAGTGAATTTCGAACCAGTCACTTTTTTCCCATGTTCATCCTCTGCTCAGTTCTTATTATTATATTTAGAGAATCTCAGTTCTCCTTATTAGATTCAGAAAAGAATCCTTTTATTTGCTGAGTGTTGTATTTTTACCCGTTTGAGCTGTTGTAAACTGCCTCATGAAACACGGTTTATTCTCTCTCCTTTTTTTTTTCTTTGGTCATGATGCCTAAGCCAGTTCATGGATTCTGTTCGTTTGGGCTTGTTTTTGGCTTATTTCCAGCCAACGGACAGTATTTTTCTCTCACACCAAATCAGCCAAAAGTATTTTCAGTCATGGCTTATAAGCCAAACACGACCAAGCAAACAGGCTGATTCCAGGGTACAAGCGTACTTGTTCATTGCCTGTTGTCATTGTAGACCTTATATTATTGATGTACTTCCTATCCTAAAAAATGCATGTCTCAAAATGACTAGACTTATAAAAAATAGTATTAATTTTGGATCTCGAAATATATTTATAACAAATATATGTATCGTAATTAATAATATGATAATATTTATTATGTATCACAAATATTAGTACTTATATATATATATATATATATATATATATATATATTATCAGCTTTTTTAAGAAAATAGATTATCTCATAAAGTAAGATATATATATTTTTTTGAAGCGGAGTCAGATTGTAGCTTATTTTTTTGTCGGTGTAGTTTGTTGTGGGGAATATAATTCGCTGTGGTTCAATGTGTGAATGGCTCACCATCTAGTACTGCGCCTGCATCCTGGATTCCTGGAGAGGAGGAACAAAGCTTTGAATGTATTGGGCCGTGTTGTTCGTGGGCCCTCCTGTTTATGGGCGTGAGAATGGGCATAGCTGAAAGCAGCTCTCTCTCCCTTCACTAAAAAAAAAAATTGAAAGCAGCGCTCCCGGCCGATATCAAACTACAGTTGTTCGCAGATTGATTGAGACCGCCACTAGGAACTTCGGTGGCATTATATTTTGAGTCCTTTTACCATTCTTAGAACAGGAGCTTGCAAGATTTCACAGTAAATAAATATTTGAAATCACAAACGAATTATTATCCGGTCCACTGCATTAGTACCATTATGGATTTATGGTCTTATTTGATATAGTCGGATTCGCATCACTCCATATATGGTGGGGTGGACTGGAGTAGAACTTAAACTAAATTTTATCCCAATCCACACCAACCCATGTGAATTAAGGTGAATTCGACAACATCCAAACAAGACCTATAGTGGATCAGGATCCCCGTCGCACATTGTAAACTTTTGGCCAGCACATTAATAGTTGCGTCTTTTGCGGTTTTGCCTCACCAAGTTGGACTAGTGTATCATGCCCTCAGTGTTTAGTGGTGGGGAATGTAGAGCAAATTAGAGGAGGCGTATTTGCTTTGTGAATACATAGGCATGTGCCTCAGAAATGTATATAAACACTGAAATTTCAATTAGGGACTCAGTGTCATTGTTATACATATTTAAGAGGTGCATTTGCACCTCTAAGAGCATCTCCAGCGGTATCTAATATCTCTCTCTATCTCCATAAAAATCGTCATATTAGAGATAACTAATTTTTTTCTTGCTCTGATAATTTATTTCGAGTAACTCTTCCTTTTATTGGTGGCCACCAGTATTTTCTACATCTCGCCTCAAATAAAGGGGGAGTTGTACCTCCTCCAATAACATGGGATCATCCGACTACCACTTTTAGCCACCTTTTCTTCTACATATATAATGAAAATAGATTATTGAAAAATTGGTGGAGATGCTCTAACTAATATATAGCTTCATCTCGTGGTGTCGACATGTTAATTGGTTTCGGTCATTGGGCTCAGTTTGCTTTTTTTTGCGAATTACACAAGTATAGACGTAGACGCTCAACATGCATGCACACTCACCCGGTACGCACACACACATCCTGTCCATATAAGCACATTTAAAAGACTGAAATGATAAATCTATAAAATTGACAAAATTACTATAGGAGTTTTGTCGTCGACGGCATGTCACGACGTTACAAACGAGACATGCATGTCACGACGTGCACTAGGAAGGCCGGGTGGTCCGGTACTCGGGTGAACATGGCATGAATGAACCTTTTGCAGACCAGAAGAAATGGCAGGAACTATACAGCTCGCTGTTGGTTTCTGGACTGATAAGCTCGGCTGATACTGGTTTATTGTGAGAGAAAAATACTTTTGGTTAGCTGATAAACCCTATCTAAAACCAACAAACGAACAGGCTGATAGTTTGATGAACCTTTTGCAGACTAGAAACGGTAGTATGAAGATTTTGCAGACTAGAATCGATAGTATGAACCTTTTGCAGAATAGGAACGTTCTACGTAAAAACGATTTTTAGCAACGGTTCGATTTTTTTTAGGGGCAGCGGGTGATGGAGCCGCCCCTACAGTGGCGTGCTCGGGTGCCCAGACACCAGCCGTCCCTACAAATGGAATAGTAGAGGCGGCTGGTGTTACGAGCCGCCCCTACAAATGGGGTCTGATTTGTAGGGCGGCTCAATCACCAGCTGCCCCTGGAAATGGTATTTGTAGGGGCGGCTGGTGATTGAGCCACCCCTACAAATGACCCCATATTTATAGCTCCGATTTGTAGGGGCGGCTCAATCACCAGCCTATACCCCCATATAAAACAGATGCAGCACCTTCTTTCTCCTCGGGTCACTCACTTCAACCCGTGAAAGAAAGGTGGGGAGACCTTGGGCACCTCCCAAAAATTGCTCTACTAAGGGGGAAGGTCTTGATCTCAAATCCTTTGGTGGAGAGGTTGTAGAAGGTAAGAAAATGTTATTCCATACTTTTTTTTGAAGTTTTAATGGTTGGTTAGTGAGTAATTAGAGTTTTGTTTTTCTCTCTCTTCTATGATGCTTGAACTATTTATGAAGCAAATTAGACCTAAGTTTTAAATGTACTAGGGTAAATTAGGGAGGGGAACAAGATCATACCCTTATTTGGTCCATGTTTCTTGATTTTAGTGAACAATTAGTTAGTTTTATAGATGTTTCATGTGCATGTGGATCTAGATCTAGGGTTTGGTTTTTTATTAATTTTGTTTTTATAAATTTATGTTTGATAAAATTGGACTAGGGTTTGTATGAAAGATATTGGGTAAAGTATAATTGTTGCTAATTGTTGTCTTTGAAATTATTTATTGTAGTCAATAAATATGTATTTTAATTATTTATGGATAAATGGGCTATTAATTAATTTTTCTTTACCATGGTGTGTTTGTATGCTTCATGTAATTATATTAGATTTATATTCATATATATCTGAAGTATATACAATTATTCTCAAGTAATTATTAATTTGTTTCATTTTTATATATATCTGAATAAGTAGTCCTTTAATGTTTGTTTTGTTGTTGTTATAAAAGATGGAGTACAGGAACTCTTGGATGTATGGTTCGTTAAGGTTTAAGGCAGGTTTCCGTGAAAAGGTGGATAAATTTATTAAAGCCGCAAAGAAGCATGCAACGACATTGAAAGAGAATAAGGATACAATTATTTGCCCATGTAAAGATTGCAAGAATCGTATGGCATGGACATATGTGACTATCATCATATCATATTTGATTATGCGAGGATTTGTTGAGGACTACACAGTGTGGATTCATCATGGTGAAACGGTTATTGTTAACGACGAGGATGAGGAGGAATACGACGACAAAACCATAGATTCCCTATCCCAATATTCAGTAGAGCTTGATGCACGAATGGATTTCGAGTTTGGCAATGAACAAGGTGATGATGCTGGTGGTTGGGATGGTAACGACGAAGGTGGTGCCAATAATAATGGTGGAGCACGTGTCGGGGATGAAGATGATTTGGAGGACATGATTCGAGCCCTTGGACCAGAGATTTTACTAAATAGCCCGAAAGGTCTAGAAATTTTGGAAAGGGTGACAAAAACATTAAAGGAGACTGTGTATGGTGTTGAAAAGGGTTGTCCGACACATTGAACATTGCTACGTTTTATGCTTGAGCTGCTCATCCTGAAGGCTAAGTACGGCTGGTCAGACTGTAGTTTCAATAATCTATTGCATCTTCTATCATGGGTGCTGCCACAACCAAACTCAGTTCCCACCAACACATACCAAGCGAAGAAGGTCATAAGTCCATTGATAATGGGGGTTGAAATATCCATGCATGCCCCGAAGGAGAGGCTGCTGAAGGCGAAGAAGAAGAGGATGATGATGATGATGACTCAGAAGAGGGATATGAAACTCCCGAAGATCCTTTCCCACATGAAGCCAGAAGGAGGCCAACAGAGGAAGATTTGGACAAGGATTTTGACCCGAACGAGGAGGTAGGAAAAAAGCCTTAGCTTGTAAATTTTGCTAAAGCTTTGGCTGTGTTACCTCTGCTAACACTTTGACATGTCGTATGTATAGGTCCCTCCTAAAACTTAAAAAAGACGACATCGATGTCCGTGACATCTCGCTGTACAAGACGGAGTAGAGGAAAGAAGAGCAGAGGCAACAGCCATAGAGACGGATCACGATGCCTCTGCTCCATAAACTCAAGACACAACCTCGACTACCAAGCCTAAGAGGAAACGAGGAGATAGAAAAAGAAATCTATATCCAGATAAGACATGCTATGTGATAACGGAGGTTGGGCCAGCAGAGGAGATCCTTGAGCTAAAGGAATTAAGAGGAAAATTCCGTAATACGATCGGGGCCCTAGTAAGAGATAAATTGAACCTAGCAATCCCTAACTAGAAAGAGGTACCAGTGAACACAAAAAATGCACTATGGGATAGGCAACTGAAGGTCGATTTTAGATTTCTAGAGGGTAAGCACGAATTGGTAAAAAAATGCTATCAGGATGATGGGAGAGTCATTCCGATGTTGGAGGTCGAAGCTCAACACAAAGTATATCCAAAAGGGGTTAACTCCCTTCAATGAGTTTGGCAAAATAACTCCTAGTCAATGGGAGGAGCTCGTGGCTCATAAGACTTCACCGGAGGCATTGAAGCTCAGTGCCAGTAACACCGAGCTAGCGAAGAGGAACAAACACCACCATCATCTAGGCCACGGTGGCTACTATGCCAAAGAAGAGCAGTTTAGGAAGATGGATGAAGAGGCCGCAGCTGCTGGGAATATCGATGTGACGATTTTGAAGGTACGCTCAAGGAACTAGATATATACGAGGAGTACAGAATCATTCAGCAGTAATCTTAAGTTTGATAAGCCAGAGACCCAAGAGGCGGTATCAAGGATATTGAAATATGCTGAAGACAAGGAGAATGGCTCATTCAATCCTTCCAGAGAGAGGGACGAGCTTAGCCTTGGCTTGGGAAACAAGGAGCACACATGCCGTACCAGGGGGCTAGGGAAAAGGACGACATGGAAGCAAGGATTTGAAGAGGACAGGCACATGTACAAGAAACATGGCCGAGACCGAGAGACTAGTCTTGAGCTCCAAGTGAAGGCTCTAGTTGTGAAGGCTCTGGAGGAGCAAGGACTGTCTACGGAGCCACGGATATTAGTGACGCCACCAGGAGAACTGGCATTAGTTGGTAGCCCTCCGAAAGTTCCTAGCAGCCAAGGTTCCACTACAGCCACAATCCTAGTCGATCGCATATGGGAACCAACTAGTTGCACCTTGGTGTTTCTCAGCGGCCGGCAGAACACTATGATGGAGGTGGCAACAGGTGTGGCACATCCTCCCAGTGGCTTACACCACAATAATAAGATACCACCAGACTACACTAGGGTTGAGGTGCATACAGTGAAGCCCGAGTTCATACAGTAGAGGATAGACTACGCAACTCCCGAGGGGTTGGTGTTACTCGGAGACGTTATGGGGCAGTTCATCTTCTGGCACAAACGGGACATTATATTGACTGCTTCTTCGCCGCCCCCCTCTCCCAAATTTAGAGCGAGTTGTTAAGGTTGGGGAGATATTTTCACTGCCTCATGACCCCCACATTCCTGAGATGCCACATTCTTCCCCGCCTCCTAGCGAGCATGTGCCTGATAAGATGCCACAACCTTCTCTAGCTCGTACCGAGCAAGTGCATCATAAGATACCACAGTCTTCTCAACAAGCACAGCCGATACATGAACAATGAGTGCCTCCTAAAGAAGCTACAGCACAAGAAGATGAGGACGTGCCTGAATGGGAACTTCAAAAGAAGCATCCAATCACTATAAGGCCAGTTTATGTTCTGATCAAAGACGTCTTGTCGGTGTCCAAGTGGTATTCCCATGACCAGTTCAAGCCTGAGAACCAAGTTAAAAAAAGTCCCATCACGGGGTTCTGAGGAGGCCATCACTAGCAAACTCCACCAAATTGCAAAGCAGTATCTAAATGTTGATGCCATCAAATGGTCAAAGGATTGCCCGAAAACATATGAAAGAGGCAAGCCCTTTCTACCAAACCAGGACATCCAGCGCCTACCACTTGGAATGAGAAGGTTCCATGATTGGTACTTGCGTGTTCTTCCAACGAGCATAGATATCATACAAGCATGCTTCCCCACGAGCACATTTGGAAGCACAGCTGGGAAAATTGTCTTTGACTTCAATGACATGTAAACATGCTTTCACTTGGGAGAAATGGAGATGAATCTAATTCGCACGTGGTGCCTGTAAGTCCTTGTCCTCCCGATATGATATGAATGTAATCTTTGAATTTTGTTGTAACTAATCCACGCCATGATTTGTAGAATGCAAGTGCACATTGTCAAACAAATGCCAAGTGTGAAAGCCGGGTATGTGGACCCTCAAGCTATAGCCCAAACAAATTTTAATTACCCTAAATGGTAGACACTGGATGCCAAAGAGCTAGCTGCTGCAAAGACTCTTCGGGAGAAAGAGCACATCCGTACGGCGAAACTAAGGGAAGAGTCCCTTAAGGTTGCGGCATACATTGCTCTGGCTTTCAAAAATCTCCAACAACACTCTACTATATGGCTACCATACAACTTCGAGTAAGCTCAACTCTATACTTTGTTCGATATATTTTATTCGATGCAAAAGAGCTTATCTAGTTCTATGATTAAATCCATACAGCAACCACTGGATTTGTATAGCCGTCGATGTCGGGAGGAGCATGGTATGGGTCTTTGATTCATTAGATAAGGACACCGTGACATACAAAGACTTCATATCGATTCTCAAGATGTATACATATCGACAATCCTCATTAGCTTATATGTTTGTATACATACTTGTAACATTCACTTTTGGATACTAACAAGTTGTATTTGCTAAAATAATTCAAACAGGGCATTTAGGTTCTATGTCATTAATCATCATAGAAGGCATGATCTAGCAAGGAAGGAAAAGCTGGCTATAAAAACACTATATGCGGTAAGTGTAACTTACTTCTTCAGTACTCCGTTACATGGCTGTCAAAAGCATTACTTAACATTTTCATATGCAAAACACACAGTTACCCAAGTAGAAGCCTGGGAGTGTACATTGTGGATACTATATATGTTCTATAATGAGTAACACCGGTGGCTACAGGAGACACCCCTTAAGGGTAAGTTTGAACCTCTTCACCCGTAGTATAAAAACTTCGTAAATGGTATGAAATACTAAACCGAAACTTGTTCTCTTCTAGTGGAGAGAAGAGAAAGGAATGAAAAGAGACCCATACAAGGATGACCAACTCTTAGAGCTCATCGACGACCTTTGCAACTTCATATTGGACCAGATTGAACACGTCGGAGGCGCCTAGGTACAAATCCTCAGTACCAACACCTTCGTGAGACTGAAAGGCTAGCTCTAGGACGTTGATAACAATGTGTATGGAATTTGTATATTTAATGATGGATTGTATATATTCTTGTGAATTGGACTTGTAATTGTAATTTATAGAATACTCTTGTGCTTGTAGTCGCGGGGCGTTCGGCAACGTGAACGCTGGTCGCGGGTCGTTCAGCAACGCGAACGCGGTTCGGAACGTTGGTCGTGGGGCGTTTGGCAATGCGAACGTGGTTCGGAATGTTGGTCGCGGGGCGTTCGGCAACGCGAACGCGGTTCGGAACATTGGTCGTGGGACGTTCGGCAACGCGATCTTGAATTGTAAATTTGAATTTTTTTACGGAAAAACGTACTGTAGGGGCGGTTCAATCTAGAACCGCCCCTATAAATACCTGTTTGTAGGGGCGGCTGGTACTACAGCCGCCCCTACAAATCGATTTGTAGGGGCGGCGGTCATACGAACCGCTCCTACAAATCGATTTGTAGGGGCGGCTCAATCACCAGCCGCCCCAACCGCCCCTTGTAGAGGCGGCTCAATCACCGGCCGCCCCAACCGCCCCTACAAATCGATTTGTAGGGGCGGCTCAATCACCAGCCGCCCCTACAAATCGATTTGTAGGGGCGGCCTGAAAACCGCTCCTACAAATGTATGAATTGTAGAGACCCTTACGTAGAGGCGGCTGGAGAAACCGCCCCTACAAAAGGTTACAAGCCGTCTCTAAAAATACTTTTTGTAGTAATAAACGACAGATGCTCACCTCACAACAGACTTATGCGGTACACCCTGACCATGAGACAGGACAAGGAGTCTCAACCCTGAGCTTGAAGCGCGGCAACCGGCGAGTAAGCTGCTGCATCTGCAATGCATTCCCCACGCACACGAATTCAATTCTGGGATCAGTCGGTACTGTAGAGAAATTGGAGTTTGATGAAGCAAATTATTTAATATTCCCTCTATATTCGTTTTATACGAGGCGCGATAATTTAACAATGACACGACTATTTATTAATTTTATATTTTAATTAAACATTTAATTAGAAACCTAATTATATCAAGTTTTTATTACAATAATAAAAATTGTTAGATAAATTATTAGTTAAAGATTTTAAAATTTGAATCTTAATATGTCGTGTGTGCCTTCTGAACCGAAAGAGTAGGAGAGGAATTAATAAACATGCCGAAAAGGGCAGCTGACAGCCCACTTGTAGTGAGTTTGAGAGACTGAGAGAGGCTTAAACGAACTGTTTGATTTATTTGTACTCCCTCTATTGGATCAGTGTTTTTTTTTGTTTCTATCATAAATTGAACTTCTCCAATTTTGTTCAAGTCTACAGAAAAAATGTACAAACATACAAGAAAACTGGGCATTTTCGATGGCAAATAATCGTTGTAATTGGGTTAAAATCAGTGGTTGGTGTTCATAGAGGGTTTCTTCTTCCTCTCTTATCCTCCTCTTCCCCCATTGCTTCCAATAAAAATCTTGAACGGAAGGAGGGCTAGAGCTCCAGTGCCTATATATATATATATATATATATATATATATATATATATATATATATATATATATATATATATATATATATATATATATTGAATGCCTCAATACTTTAAGTAGAAGATGTAGTATCTGAACTTAAGCACATACTCACACACCCTGTGTGTAAGCTAGAACTACACCTATACTTAAAGATACACATGGGGCCGAGAGGTACTTGAAGATCATCAGACTCCAAGCATGACGGGCACGACACCTTGACCATTGTGGAGCATTAGCACTTGAGGCTGCAATTCCTATAATGGAAACTAGAGAAAAAACCCGGTGCGAAAACCCACGTCGAGCAGTGCTCGAACACCCACCCCTAGATATTGGTGTGGCAATAAAAGTTAACCAACTTATATGTGGCAACACTATTTGTGGCAATATAATATAACTGGCAATTTTTTGAATCATGGCAATATCACCTATTTATCGTAACAATTTATATGTTGTTGCAATACATCATGTTATAAAAGCTTTTTTTATGGTTTCATTAAAATTCTCGTGAAATATATCTTGATGATGTATATTTATTTAGTAATTATCTATATATGTTAATATAGTTTTATAAGACAGTTAAAATTATTTTTATGAAGTTAACTTAGGAAAAAAAAAACCTAAAACGGCCTTGCATTCTCTATCATGCATGGGCTTCTATATAAAAGTTATTATTATAAATGCCATCGCCGTCCAGTCTGCCTCTTGTCCTGCCGTGCAACCACAACACTATGTGTGCATCACGTCACCAGTGCCTTGTTCTCTGGCCACTATTCACAATTCAATGGCTTCACTGTTTCGAGTTTATGATTATACCTTGAACCCCACTCTGTCTGCCCGGACATCCATTATTCCCAATTCAATGCATGTGTGTGTATATCCTTCTCTTGGCACTCCCATATCACCGAGTTATTATTACAATGATTATGTGGACTGTCTCCTAGCATGTGGGTCCACCAATGCCAAACGATCATTTGGACGACATTGCTTTCAGTGGAAACAAAATGATAAGGCCTGCTATTAAATGCTTAGAAAGATTTCTAGAAGGCATATACTATTCAAATTTCGGATGTGGGTTCACCGGCAATTTCGGATTTTTCTTTCGGCAACCACCGAATTTCGCGAAATTTCATCGAAATTTTAAACCCTGTTCACAGCACCATTCAAATTCTGTGGTCACTATTTAAATTCATGGCACTATTTAAAATACTCACTACTATTCAAATTCAAAATATGAACAGTGCACGAGCACTCACCAGAGAGTGGCTCAGGCACCCAAATTCTTTTGCAACTATTTAGGCACTATTTGGAGCACTTATATTGGAGGGTGGATGCGTGAGTGATTACTTATGCGTGCGATTAGTGAATATGCAGATTAATATTTCTCAGGATCTTTTGCAGGCTGACGAGACCAATGTTTTAGCCGGTCGTGCGACTATGCTTGTGTCAGTCCTACTCAGTACTCACCGTATGTATCACTAGCTCGCTTCGGAACGAGGCTAGCCCGGTCTACTCCCTCGCTATCCCCAGCCACGCACACACAGGACTCAGGCTCTATCGTCTCCCCAAGCAGTTCCATCTGAAGGGAACACTTCTCTACGCACACAGGGTTTTCTACAAATGCCGTTAATAGGGCTAACACGAGAACAACACACGCAGAGGTTTCTTCTCTAGGGTCTCTAGCATAAAGACATCGCCTCATATGAACGAACTTAAAGGAAGACAGGGATTAAAATAGGAAAGCTTAATTCATTTCCACAGAGCAAGCTTACATACGGCTTTCCCTTTCAGAAAACATCAAGCACTTAACACAAACCTTAGGGATTACCTTACAAGCGCAGGAAGATCATAGGGACCTCCTTTATTATCTAATTTATAAAGGTGGAGTGATACAGTGGTAGTGGATGATTACTACTAATGGTGGATGATTCTCAGAGTCGTTCTGAGATCATGTCTTCATGGTGTATGCGTGAGTGGAGAGTTGGTGGAGTAGGTGGTGGATGAGAGTGCGTGTCTGAGGCTGGTGATTCTTGGCTCTTGCTTCTTCGGTTGATGCTAGGTTCTTCGATGATCACTGAATGCGCCCGACGTCTCGCTTTATAGCACGAAGGGAGTGTCCTTCATGCTTATCGTTTGAAGGAGCCTTCGAGGCGAAGTCTTCAATTATTTCTTTTTACTGTTGCCTGGACAGCTAAACGGAGAATAATTATCCTGGCTACAGTAGAGTGACTGTATATTCCTTTTGCGCTGTCCTCCATCGCGTACGGTCTTATCCTTCTATGGAATGATATTCTTTGGTATAGTCTTCCACGCCCGAATGATTGATGTTGCAAACATCAAATCAAGGATGATGGCATGTAGTATTACCTCTTTCCCCAGCTAAATTGTTGATAACACCTTATCAACATAGGGAGTATGTTTCTTATATATATATATTGATATTAAACTGAGTCTATATTGATTCTTCAATATTTTCTTCGTTGTCCACTTCTTTAGGTTGCCATATTTCATACTAGGACAACAATTCACGATATTCTTTTTGTAATTGACATTCTTTGCCATAACTAGACTTTATTAGCCTACCAACTTCTCTCTGTATTATACTATATCTTCCATAGTATTCTCGTAAGAATACTTTTATTATTTTATTTTGATACATCATGTAATATTCAGAAGTAAATTTGGTATTTCCTTCTAATTCTTTTGCTTCACTGAAAATTCTCCAATTGTCATGGTTCGTGTCTTTTACGAACAACTCTTCATAATTTTGCCACAAGTCTGAAGTCCATGTAGTAGGAAATTTGTATGATTCCTTTGTGATATATATATCATGGCATGCTGGTCTTATTGGTTGTGTAAATTTTGGTGGATTAGAGCAAAACTTAATTTTGTATTTCCCTTGAATACATGCTAATTTCTTACAAGCTTCTTTGATAGCTATTCTAAGTTCTGATTGGAAAATTTCTTCAAGTGTACCATATATATCATGGACTAATAGTTTGTAGGGAGATATCATCTCCAATATTTCTTTGTATGCTTCTAAAATATTTTAAATTTATATCAGTCCTCAATATTAAGAATTTTTTATGAGGCTTAATAATTAATTTATCATCGAGATGAAGTAAAGGAAAAATATTTGCATTCGTAATTATTCCTAGATGCCTTTCTTTACCTTGGTATAATTTTGTAAAGTAGTTTTGTGTATCATGAAAGGTTTTTAATGCCTTTCAGCATATTTCTTTCAAATTATATCTATAACATCACGAGTAAAGTATGACAAAGTTTGTTCAGTCTTAAAACTTAATCTAGGAATGAGAAACTCTTGTGGAATATTGTTTAAATATTTTTTTCCTTTTTCCTCTAGAAATACTTCTTTTTCTGATTGCACTTTATTTTCCTCATTAGTATTTCAGCTTCTGAGTCATTTTCATATCGCTTTGCTATTTTAGACATAACATACAAGTTTGTCTTAAACATAGTCTACATGTTGCTCTTTTTGCTAGATCTTGATAATATATGCAAAAAACATATTTTATATTGGAATCACTTTTTTATGATCCCACTTGTGTTCGTAGTTTATTTGATCCATCATTTCTATCTTTAATCCTGCTAACTCATCAATTAAGTCTAACTCTTCATCACTTGATTCTTTTTCTTCGTCATATTCTATTTCATCTGTCTCTATAATTGAGTATATCGATTCATCATCCATTATATCATCATCACATACTAAAATATTTTCATTCACACTATCTATTATTTGAACCTTTTCTTGTTCTTCTTGCTTATTGAAATACCTTTTTTTGTCTTTGTTAGGACATGTTTTGCTTAAATGATCTGGCGAGTTGCAAATAAAGCATCTACATGTACTATCATAATTTTTTTCTAGGATTATATCTTCTTATATTCCTTTTATGGAGGAATGAAGCTCTATTGTCTGATCTTCTAAGAAAATAACGTCTCTTTGTCCTTACATTTCCTTTCTTATAATTCTTAGGATATTTCTTGTTTCTAGATCTTTCTTCTTCATATGTCAATGGTATTTGGACTATTTTATTGCAAAAATTATAATATGATTGCTTCATTGATCTTTGGGCTTGTATGTTCGTGCATATTTTTCTTCACTGTTTGAAAACGAATGTCATAGCCTGAGAAATATTATATTCTTTACCAATGGTTTCTTTTTTATATTCTTCAAATATCATAGAACCTAAGGGATATGGTAATTTATTAAAATATCTTTCAATTATACCTTGATTATAGCCTTGCTTAGCCGTCATAGCATTATACAAATAGTGTTGAGAAAATTATTTTATTCCTTTCCAGCTTGTTAGTGACAAATTTTCTATTTCTTTTAATCTTTCATTCTGTAAAATAGTAAATCCTAATTCAAGATCTTCACCTATCACAATGCTTGATATAATATTTGCAAAATTATATGGGTTACTACCAGCCATTTTTAATTGGGCATAATGGTTAGGGAAAGCTTCTACCCATTGTTCCCATAAAACTTTGACTGATTCACCTAAAAATATTTCTAAATATGTAATCATATCTTCAACTCTATTTCCAATATTATGCTGATTTTATATATACTTTTGGACTATCAATCCTTTCCATATGCTAATTATATTTGACCAATCTATAGGATCATATGCTGCTAAATTTAATATAGCACCATCGCTTCTATAATTCTGAAATTGTACCTTCTTTTCAAATTCTCTTTTTTTTGAACCCATATGCTTATATTGTCCAGGTATATATCTATATGCAGGTTCTTCTTTTTCTGGTGGCCAAGTTCCTAATTTTCTAGTTGGTCTCTCACTTTCTCCTTCTATCTTTATTTCAGGACCTCGCCTTCTTTTTGATGTACTTGGATCTATTTCCATTGCTTCTATAGCATTATTTTTATGCAACTCTTTATTTTCTAAGGGGTTTATGAGAGTTACTGAGTTACTGCATATCTCAATTGTGTCTTCATCCTCTTCTTCATAGCTTTCTAGTAACAACTTGTTATTGATTTTTCATTGCTCTTCTTCGCTTATATCATTATCTTCTATGTCTTTCATCTTATCCTTGCTATGTTCTAATTCTTTTTGGGCTTCTCTTACCCTGTTATCTATTTGTCTTGACACAAATTCATTTTTCTTTATTGGATTGTTGAATTTCTTAGCATTTAACTCTCTATATTTCTTAATGTTATTCAGTCTATATAACTCTCGTCTAAAGTAGAGTTCTTTTTCTCTTATAGCAGTCCATTGATATAGCATAGACATTTTGTATTCGTCATGAATTTTGCTTAACTTTTGCTCATAATGTTTTATTTCATTATCTATATCTAATTTTTCCATAAATTCACATATGCTATGCCTTCTATTTTCTTCTAATTTTGCCTCTGAACTAGATGCTTCTAAATCATCTAAACTTTGTTCTTTATAATCTACAAACCTAATACTAGTCAACCCTCTATTATTTTCATAGCTTATGCAATCTTTAGGCTGTTTTAAAATTTTTGGCTCTATTAATGAGCTTATATTCCATTCTTCTCCTGCTCTTTCTTCAGAACTTATTTTTAGAGGACTCATAAATTTTATTCCTTTAGATTGCATACTTTCTACAACATTGTTCATATTTACCTTATATCTGGTTCCACTTCTATTGGTTAACCTTCCTATAAATTCTATGCTTACTAATAGATTCGTTCCTTTAAATTCTTCGTATCCTTTAGTCTGAAATTCAAATGCCATCTTATCTATAAATTCTTTTACTAGCATTATTAAGTCTGGAGCTATATATGTTATTAACATATTTTCATTCATATCACCTTCTAGAAATCCTAATGCTGCTTTATTTATTGAATCCCATCTTTTGTCCAATAGAGTTATTAAAACTTTTGTTCCTAATTTTTTCCTTGTCATACCTTTAATTCCAATGATATACATTCCTTGATGTATATATTTATACCCTGAATATTTTAAAGCATTCTCAAATTGTTTACTAACAATTCTTAGCAGAACTGGTTCTGTCAATACACTTAATTCTACTTCTTTAGATATTCTATATAATCCATTTTTATTTTTAAACCAACCCATTTGATATATTTGTTGAGGCCTTATTTTTCTTAAAGTATCTTTCTGATATCTTTTAAGATCTCTTTCTACGTCTATCATTTCTTCTAAGGTTTTAATATCATCACATCCCTTTTTTAGTTTATCTTTAAAACCTAGAGGTCTTATGTCTTTATTAACTAAATGGAGTGACTTGTCTCTTCTAGAGAGGCTCTTAGATACTTCCATCTTTCTGAATTTAAAGATCTAGTGGACTCAACTATTCCTGCTGATGACAACACAATTTCTTTGTTATGCTCAATAATATTATCAGTCTTCTTATATAGATAAGTTATATCTTTTTTAATATAATCACTATTGTGGCTAATTTTTCCTAGAGAAACTTTACTCTCTTCTAAAATTTGTAAAGCTAATTCTAATTTATTATTGGTAGCTAAATATTGCTCTTCAAGGTGCTTATGTTCCTTTTGCAGTCTATCAATATATATATTATTTTCTACTATCAGGGAGTAGTTACTTCCATGTGTATATCTCTAGATTTAGGATGTATATGGCCCGACGAAGTATATGTAGATGGAGTATATCATCATACTAGACCATCTAGGATACTATGTATGACAAGTATGTATGTATACTTAGAGTATATGGTTATACTTATTTTATATGCTACTATCGTAGTATTATAAAATATATTAAAAATATGTGCTCTTTTGAAAAAAAAATTCACATAGCAAAGATCTGGAGTATCTTAATATTAGTATGTCAACATACTCAAACTGATAAATGAGTATGTACATATACGCAACATAATTTATTGATTATGGGAGTAACTACTCCTGGGAGTATATAAAATGCACCATATATATATATATATATATATATATATATATATATATATATATATATATATATATATATATATATTCTTTTGCACCCAAATCTAGGCCAAGATTAAAGGACTCAAATATTCATATCATTTTTAAAGTACTAGCCACAAATAAATGATGTTCTGGAGTTATTAATTTAAGTCAGTAGTTCATAACTCCGATTACATGTGCTTTTGATGCATGCATCAATTAGTTTGGATATTTAAAAATACTCATGTGGTTTTAGTCTGGTTTTCCAAAATTAACTGGATAAAAGGGTTTTCCAATATGATTCAGGTAAGGATTCTCTCATCCTGCTGATAGTTAAAAAAACAAATCACATTTTTATTATGTTTGACAAATATTTGGTAACAAATCCACAACATTAATGTCTAAAATAGCACTTCATCCGTTGAAAATAAGTGTTGTTCTCGCTTCCCAAGGAGTCAAACATTTTTAATTTTGATCAAATATATACAAAAAAATATTAATATTTATAGTACATAATTAGTATCATTAGATAGATTATTGAATCTATTTTTTATAATAAACTTATTTGGATATATAAATATTCCTAATATTTCCTTTAAAACTACTCAAACTTAAGAAAGTTTGACCGGCATGAAAATCATAACGACACTTATTTTGGGATGGAGGGAATAGTTGCAACTGAAGTGGGTAGTAGGCTTGTCCCTAGCACGGCGGCATATTAGGATCTCTGTTGGCTGGACCACTGGCGCGGCCTGCTAGCTAAGAGCAAGGCTGCCATGTTCGCTTGAACTACTTCAACAGCACTTTTCAGTGAACGAATAATGTTTTTCTCTCACGATAAATCAGCATAAGCCAAATTTTAGCGAACGAACAGTGTTTTTCTCTCACGACAAATCAACATAAACTTATCTTTGTAGCCCATCTCTTAGCCCACACATATAATAGTTAGCTCTTTACTATTAATATGTGGTCCATTTGTCTCTCTCACAAAGTTTTTTAGTTCTTATGTCTAAACCGGCTCGTCCTCTATCTGCTCCACCTCAGCATACAACGCCCACTTATGGTCCCTCACTATACTTGCTCTAAGTACTCCACCTTCATCTCAAAATGATGTGAAAATGTTAAGCAGTGTACTCCCTTTACCCATAAAAAATGCAATTCTCACTTTTTGAGTCAAATGATTTAAAGTTTGATCAAAGCTATATAAAAGTACTAATATTTATTATTCAAGATAAGTATCATTAAATTTATTATGAAATATATTTTCACAATAAATAACCTAGTTGGAGATATAAATGTTAATATCATCTATTGTAAACATGGTTAAAGTTAAACTAGATTAACGGACACAAATCTCATAGTTACAACCATTTATGAATGGATGGAATAGTAGAAATTCGGTCGGCGATAGATTTTAACTACTTCCTCTGTTCTAAATTATAAGATGTTTTATTTTTTTCTAGATACATTGCTCTTACTATGTATTTAGAAATATTGTATATCTAAGTGCATAATAAAAACTACGTATCTAGAAAAGCCAAAACATCTTATAATTTAGAACAAAGAGAGTACTATTTTACCATATAACAAAGGCCCGCTGCGTGGTCGGGCCAAGAGTTGTTGGTGAGCTAAGCCCTCCCCCCTACCACCGGTGGCCACTCCGGCCCCAGCGTCCACCACAGCCACCACCATCGGTCCCTCTGACGACGACGTCCACCCTAGCCATCACTGTTGGTTCCTCTAACCATGTCGACCACCCTAGCCATGGAGCATGGCTCTTGCTCCCATCGTTCTTGGGTGGATGAGGTCGAGCAGGTGGAGGCCGCCCATAGCACGGGTAGATCTACCTTCTAGAGCCTCCCCCCACTGGCCGTGGCTACACATGCCAGCCTCGTCCTCCGTGCGAGCTCCCTGGACCTCGACGTAGAGCCTTTCGTTGCTTCTCTAGGAGGGTATGAGGGGAGGGTACACTTCACTGACTCAGAGGCATCGTTTAGGGACTCCATTGATGCGCCCTCCTCCCGCCATGGGAAGGTTGTTCTTTGTTTGAGGTGGCATTATCGCCGCCCTGCTTGACGTGGGAGCTTCATGGGCGACGCCAGGCGTGTGGATGCACGGGAGCCACCCCCATCGATGAGGCTCACCTCTGTTGTCATGCATCTGCCGTGCATGTCGGTCAAGCCAGACACTGACGGGTTCAGGTAGGTCCAGAGTAGGCAGCACTAGTGGCGTGTCACTGTTCCTCGACATCCGGTGCCTTCCTTCCTAGAAGGTAAATGCTTCAACTGCCTCACCACTAATCATGTCAGGGTAGCATGCACCTTTCCCTCCAAGTGCTTCAACTGTGAGCAGGTCGGGCACTAGGTGTGGGATTGCCCCCTGTCGCCGGTTTGTGGGTACGCTGTGGGCAAACATGGACGTTCACCGGTGTAGACCTTGGGTCAGTTGAAAGGTCCTTGTATGGTTTTGGTAATTCAGTGACAACCTAGGTGGACTAATTGTGTTTATGTGAGATACACAGGTGATTAGTCCATAGGTACATGTGTGTGAGCAACTTGGAGATGTTGCAAAGCTCACACATGTGATGATGAAGGAGCTCATTGCAAACGAGACAAGACATTGAGTCATGGGATCAAGGTGGAGAAGATCAAGACATGACTTGGCTTGATGGACCAGTTGCAAGCATGAAGGGCAAGTTGGAGGCTTTGGAGCGATGGACCGCGTGGTGGTGAAACTTAAGCAAGACTCGACGCCGATGGACGAAGGCAACAGTGAAAAGCAAGTGAAGTCAAGATCGATGAACCAATATGATCACGTGATGATATGAAGTGGATCATATCATTATTGATCGTGTTGGTGCATGTGTTGCATCGACATTAGAGGAGATGGAATGGAATGCGCAAGGCAAAGGTATAACCTAGGGCATTTCATTTCACCAATCATAGGTGTGTAGAGACGTTTATGACCGGGTTTAGGATAGATGGACATACTATCAAAAGGGGCAAACTTGTTTGCATCTCAGTCATCTAGTGCCACTCGAGTGATCTAACTTTGCATCTTCGCTAGGATTGAGTGGCGTGGCAAGTTGAGTGGCTAATCCTTTGGAAAATATTTGTGAAAAGCTAACACACATTCACATGGTGGTGTACACTTGGTGGTGTTGGCACATTTTCAAAGGAGAAGAAGTTAGAGTTGATGTGGATCAACTCAGTGAAGGAACGAAGGCAAGGGTTCGAAACTCCACCGGTACCCTATACATAAAAGACAGGGTCTCACAGAGTGGACCAGACGCTAGTCACATGGTGACCGGACATTGGGGTCCCACGTTCGGTCAGTGGTAGTAGAGAGCGCACAGGCATCGGTCTTTGATCGGATACTGGCACTAAAAGTGATCGGATGCTAGCAGGGTGTGTCCGGTCAGGCTGACGTACGGTGACGTAGGTGATGTAGAAAAGTTGGAGAAGGATCAGACACTGACGTTGCATCCGGTCATGGTGGACCAGACGCGTCCAGTCGCAAAACAGAGGCTTGGGGAGCTCTCTAGAAACGACCGGACTTAGGCGCAGCAGCGTCCGGTCATTCGCTGTGCAGCGTTTGGTCACAACTTAACCATTGTCATCAGGCAGCTCCGGTTGAACGCAGAGCAACATGTGGATGGCGTAGAGCGATCGAATGCTGGCAGGGTGTGTCCGGTCGATCTGACCGGAGCGTCCGGTCGTCCCGAGTTTTGCCTAGTGAAGGGGTAACGGCTAGTTTAGCCCGTGGGGCTATAAATAGAAAAGGGTCTTAGCCATGGCTGGCGCTGAGCAACTCAGGAGACTTTGTGCCCATGCTTGTGAGTGCTTGGGAGCCCTCCATCTCACATATACTTGATAGTGATCATCCGATTGTGTGAGAGAGCGATTCTAGTGCGATTGCATAGTGAGGTTACACCGAGTGGCACTAGGTGATCGAGTTGCAAGCAGGTGGTGCTTGTTAGTCTTAGAGGTTGCCACCTCCTAGATGGCTTGGTGGTGGTCTTCGTCGAAGCCCGCAAGAAGCTTGTGCGGTGCTCCAGAGAAGAGCTTTGTGAGGGGCATTGTGCTCGCCCCACGGGAGCCACGAAGAGAAACTCTAGTTGAGCGTGTCATTGAGCTATCATCACTTTTAGGGTAGGTTCTTGTAGTGCCCGACGTGTGGGCTTGGCGGGTGATGCTAATTATCCGCCGAACCACCAAGTGAGCGGTCGACACAACGGGGACGTAGTGTGTTGGTAAGCACGTGATCCTTGGGAGAAAATCACTATGTCAACCTTATTCTTCCTGTTGGTTTGCAATCCCCTTACACAAGCTTGTGATTACTTTTATATACATTGTTCTTATATAGTTGCTCTTGTAATTAGTTAGCTTGTGTAGCTCACTAGTTAACTTCTAGCTTGTGTAGCATAGAAGTAGCTCTCTTGCGTGGCTAATTTGGTTTGTGTAACCTTGTTAGTCACATTGCTTAGTTTGTGTAGCTAAGTATTTGCGCTCTCTAATTTGGCATTGGTTGCCTTGTTATTGAGCATTGCTAGTGAGCTTAGTTGGCTTTGTGCTTTTGCTTACTAGCATGTGTAGGAGCACCCTCATTGCTTAAAGTACTAGTAACATAGGTTTGTGTGACCTTGCTCCTAGAATTAGTTAGGTGAGCTCTAGCTAGCCCGACACCTTTGTTGGTTAATTAGAATCTTTGTAAGGTGCTAGAGAACATAGATAGAGGGGTGTAGACTTGGCTAGACCGATAGTTTTAATTCTGCACTTGTTTCGGTTAGCTGATGCGATTAAGTTTTAGAAACAACTATTCACGCTCTCTCTAGTCGCCATCTCGACCCTACAAGTGGTATCGGAGCTAGGTCTCTCATTTGTGTTCTTCACCGACCCGAGAGGATGGCGACTTATGGGCTAGATGTTGAGTGTCCATACACTTTTGATGGCACACACTTTGCACGGTGGAAAAATTGGATGACTTGCAATTTTAAGTTCATTTCCCCCAAATGTGGTGGATCATAGATGTGGGCTTTTCTTATGCGTTGGATGAAAAGAACGCAACTAAAGCGCAAAAGAAATGCCTACATCTCGATTACCAAGCTACTAACATTTTCTATCAATCCATGAAAGATAAAGTATTTGGGGAGATTATGTACATGAAGACCGCCCATAATATTTGGTTGTACCTCAACTTAATATATGGGAGTGTCTCCAATGATGATGATGAGACCAAGGAGGCACATGAGTATGTCGAGCATGACCACAATTTGGTGATTGTGGAAGATTGCTTCACCCCATGGTCAAGTGATGATGATGACCTTTCTACCACAAGATCACTTGACAAGATTGATGATGATGCCTCAAGTGATGCACATGATGATACTACTTCATGCACACTTGATGGTGATGATGATGATGTCTCATGCTTTGATGATGATTGTGATGCCACTACAAGCCCATCACCACATTGCTTCATGTCACAAGGTGACTCTAAGGTATCAAATGATAGTGTGGTTGACCATGTTGATTCATATGATGAGCTTGAGAGTAGACTTGCTAGCATGACCATGTCTTTATAAAACAAGAAAGCTAAAATCGAGAAATTGAAAAATAAAAACTCTTTTCTAAAGAACACATGTGAACAACAAAAGCATCTACTTTATGTTACTACTTGTTCACATGAGGAGCTAAAATTGGCTCATGAGGAACTTAGTGTTGCTCATGATAACCTAGTAGTAGACCATGCTTTTCTCACTAAGGAGCTTTCCAATAGAAAAACTAAAACTGGTGAGAGCTCATCACATAGGTCAATTGTTCAATCACATATTGTTGCTAACCCTTGTCATATAGGCAAGAAGCATGTATCCACCTCTAGTGATGATTTATTAGAAATGCCATGTTCTTCACAATTAGTTGCTTGTTCTACTTCTATGTCTTGTGAGACTAACCTTTTGAAGGAGAACAATGAGCTCAATGAACAAGTGAAGAAATTGAGCAACAAGTTAGAGAGGTGCTACAACTCTCAAGTCACCTTTGAGCATATGTTGAAGACTCAAAGAAACTTTGGTGACAAGAGTGGCGTCGGCTTCAAGACTAGCAAAGTCAATCATCAAGAAAGCCACAATGACATAAGTGGCATTGGCTTCAACAAGAGCAAGATCAAGGGCAAAAGATGGGGCAAAAGAAGATATGAAAGAGAGATGAAGAAGCAAGAACAAGAGAAGCTCTCTCATTTCATGTGCTTCAAGTACCATGAAGTGGGACATCTTGCAAATGGTTGCCCCAATGAAGAAAAGCTCAAGTTGAAGAAAGAAGAAGAGAGGCTAAGGCATGTTAAGTGTTTCAAGTGCCGCACATAGGGTCATCTCATCTCTATGTGCCCAACCAAGCAATTGGTGAAGCAACTAGAAGAGCCTCAACCAAAGCCACAAGTTGAGCAAGAGAAGACACCCTAAGAGCAAATCATGATCAACCATGAAGATGGTGGTGATTTGATGAAAAAGAAGAAGAAAACTAGAAGGGGTGAAAAAGCAAGAGAAAGAGCAATGCGTCCAAGGATGAATCAAGATGCAAAGCAAGTGAGCAAGAACAAAGAAGAGAAAATGGAAAAGATTGCTCACATGAGATGCTATAGTTGTGACACATTGGGCCACCTAGCTTTGGGTTGTACAAACAAGCTTGAGAAGAAGGCTCAAGCAAACAAGGAGAAGCAAGGCAATGAGAAGCACAACATGAGCAAGGAAGAAAAGGCTCAAGCAAAGAGAAAGTGCTACTCATGCCGAAAAAGAGGACACATGGCACATTCATGTCTCCTAGGTATCATCAATATTGGAGACTTGATTCAATTGATTTCATATTGATCATCATATGTTGAGTCAAGATATGAAGTTTAGTGCACATCCAAACATAATGCCATGATAATTGAGTAAAGTCCAAATATGCTACATCATACAAGTGCTATAATTCAAGTTGCTGGTGATTTATTGGATATATTTGATGGTTTGCAAATAATTGAGTTGAAGCTTGCAAGTTGGATGATCATGAGCTAACCAAGGTATATCTCTTGTTGATCATTTTATTTGGGTGCATATGAGTTTATTGAATTGGACAAATATGCAAAGTTGCTTGCTATAAGTTGATTGAATGGATAATTGATTAGTAATCAAGTTTGAATTGATTTGTGTTGGATAGGTTCATAAGATAACATTTAGTAAGTGGATTGAATGGATTTATGTCTTATGAAAGTATTCAAACAAGTTGGCTTCAAGTTTGATTCACATTTGATGATATAGCTCAAGTGATTGAAATCTGTCCTATATTGAAAAATTGAGCTAGCTGTGATCTTAGCCATGTTTGAGTAATCAAAACTTATTGGATTGGTATAAAAATTGGTGTACATGCTCTAGACTTATGGTGTAAGATGCTGTACAATTTTGATGAGAATTGGATAAGAAATGCTTCAGTTTTGGAGTGGATCTTGTCAGCTATAGTGCAGCAGTTTTCACCATGTAGCAGTGGTGAAAGAATTGAAATCTGGTAGCAATCTAGAAGTCAAATGAAGTTCAAATTTTTACAGCTGCTAGATACCTTAGTGAATCACAACTCTACCAAATTTTGTGGTATTTGGATCTGTACTTTAAGAGATATGCATTGTTCTTTGAAGAGTACAGAATCCGTCAGGAAAGTGACAATTATTGGATTTATTTCGAGTCACTTTGATTGAAAGGTCCTCAAGTTGAAAACATATTTATAAGTAATTGAGGCACCTAAGTTTGGTTTTAAGATGATCTAAAAGCATGACAAGCAAAGAGTACAAGGACATTTGATTGTGGAGTGTACTTTGCACACATTTGGTACTCAAATTGGAAGATCAAGATCAAAGTCAAGATGAAGATAAAGTTTAAGTTCTAGATATTATTGAAGATCATTTGGTAGAAAGAAAAGGACTTAAACAAGTAGAAAGAAAAGAACTTAAAGAAGGAATCAATGTTACTCATCAAGTCAAGTCCTTCACTTAGATCAATCAATCAAGATATTTCAAGTGAGTGTCAAGAATGGTTCTTGGAGAGAGGTCACTTCTCCCTAGTGTAGGGGCTTACCGCCTATGTATAGGTAAACCAAGTATGGTACTTGGAAGGCTAACATGGAAGTGGTGATCCGAGGGACATTTGAGATGCTTAGTTGAAGCAATCAAAATGTTTGATCAAGAAAAGCAAGCAACACCCAAAAGAGAGTCAATCATGATTTTTCAAGTGGTATTCTCACTTTGATGCTCTCTAGCAAGCATTGATCAAAAGATGAAGTAAGCCAACCACAACAAGAAAGTGCACTTGATCATAAGTGGTATTCATTTCATGTGGGTGAAGAATGTAATTCAAAATGGTATCTATTGATCTTCACCAAGCTTATAATTGGACTTCACATTGCTATTAGAGTAATGAATTGAGTGGCTATCCCCTACTCCAATATAGCAAATGTATCATTGTAATATGCATGATCATTTCATCCCTTACTAGTATGTGGTTAGTGCATATAGTACATGCTTCATAGGATCATGCATAACAAATGAATGTTTATAGCCTACCCCTATTGCTTGAATAATTAGTTGATCTAGTGGTTAGTATATGAATTTATTCATAAGCTAGTAAACCCAATTACTTGACTTAATTTGGATTGCTAATAAGTGACAAGTACAACATTGGCAAGATAACCCTTGCAAGAGGTGTGAAGAAGCTTGTCATTGGTTTAAACCGGACTTGGAAGCTTAAGCAAATCAATTTAGTTGAAGTCAACCATAAAAGCTTATGATAATGATAAAAATACAAGCACAAGACAATAATACAAATGGATATCTAGTTTGTTACAAGTGGTATCTCAACTCAAGTATTTCATCAAGAATCTACAGGTGATGTCTAGATCAACTCACAAGCGATATCCTATAAGTGGTACTCATAAAGATAGCAAATGTTCAAGAAATGGGTTTTATTGATAAATCCAACAAGTGGTTCCATACTAGAAGATTCTTTCAAATGGTATCACATCTACACATGGTATCAATCATGCAAGACAATGGTTGCACAAGTGATCATCAACTTTAAGTGATCATCAAATGAAGAATGCATCCCTCACCTACAAGAGCTCAAGTGTATCAAATGGATGACCCCATGCTATCACATAGGGGGAGGTGTCACACAAATTGATATCAAGATCAAAGATCCTATGTGTGGTATCTCAAGAAGCCCTACACAAGATACAAGTGGTACAAGTTACAAGTGGTATCTACAAGTGGTGTCATTCCAACAATCAAGTGATGTCCATCAAAAATGCAAGATTCAAGTCTCAACCATCTACCACAAATGCATACCTTTGCATCAATGAGAAGCACACCTTTTATGGAAATTGATGACAAAGGGGGAAAGATTGTACAAAGATGTGAAAGCTTTGAGATTATCATTGTACAAGGGGGAGAGATAAGATATGAAAGCTTTGGGAGATTGAAACAAACAAGTAGAGGTTGGACATGAACATAGACAAAGAGGGAGCAACATTGAAGAAAAGAGATGGATCAAAATTCTTGGACAAGAGAAGCACACAAGTAGGGGGAGCAAGCTCATGAACTTTGATTGATTGCATTTGATATGTGCATATTCATGTGCTTGCTTGCATTGCATAAGTTCTTAAATTTCAATATGCATGCTTGTGTGAGGTATGCTAGTTGTAGAATTTGATTGATGAAATAAAAACTAGCATGCATAGGATGATAGCTAGACACTTGGTATGCTTTTCAAGTAATGCTAGTACCGTGGGTTTAATGTTGATCTCATGAGGTATCTAGTGATTTTATTTCCAAGTGATATCTAGCTAACCATGGTGCTAAGGATGAACTTAAAGGTGCAACTCCGATTGGTATCACGCTTCAAAGGTTTACTCTATACACCTTAGCATCATTTGGTAGTAATTACTCTCCCACAATTCCAATCTATGCATATGTGCGAGCTTCAAACCAAACACTCTAGCACATATGTAGGGGGAGCTAATACTACCGTTTTAGGTTTGTGTTACTTGTCCAAAATCATTTTCACATGGTAAAATTGCTTGGGCAAGCAACATGAATCCAAAAGAGCTTAATTTCCATATCTTTGTAAAGTTGTCATCAATTACCAAAAAGGGGGAGATTGAAAGGTCCTTGTGTGGTTTTGGTAATTGAGTGACAACCTAGGTGGACTAATTGTGTTTATGTGAGATACACAGGTGATTAGCCCATAGGTACATGTGTGTGAGCAACAAATGCCATGAAGGTGAAAATGGCTTGAAGATGTTGCAAAGCTCACACATGTGATGATGAAGGAGCTCATTGAAAATGAGATAGGACATTAAGTCATGTGATCAAGGTGGAGAAGATCAAGACATGACTTGGCTTGATGGACCGGTTGCAAGCGTGAAGGGCAAGTTGGAGGCTTTGGAGCGATGGACCGCGTGGCGGTGAAACTTGAGCAAGACTTGGCATCGATGGACGAAGGCAACGGTGAAAAGCAAGTGAAGTCAAGATTGATGAACCAATATGATCACGTGATGATATGAAATGGATCATATCATTGTTGATCGTGTTGGTGCATGTGTTGCATCGACATTGGAGGAGATGGAATGGAATGCGCAAGGCAAAGATATAACCTAGGGCATTTCATTTCACCTGTCATAGGTGTGTAGAGAAGTTTATGACCGGGGTTAGGATAGATGGCCGTACTATCAAGAGGGGCAAACTTGTTTGTATATTAGTCATCTAGTGCCACTCAAGTGATCTAACTTTGCATCATTGCTAGGATTGAGTGGCGTGGCAAGTTGAGTGGCTAATCCTTTGGAAAATGTTTGTGAAAAGCTAACACACATTTACATGGTGGTGTACACTTGGTGGTGTTGGCACATTTTTAAAGGAGAAGTTGGAGTTGATATGGATCAACTCGGTGAAGGAACAAAGGCAAGGGTTTGAAACTCCACCGACGGGCAGTCTGATGGTGCCACCGATGCCCTATACATAAAAGATAGGGTCTCACAGAGTGGACCAGACGCTGGTCACATGGTGACTGGACACTAGGGTCCTACGTCTAGACAGTGGCAGTAGAGAGCGCGCAGGCATCGGTCTTTGACCGGACGTTGGCGCTGAAAGTGATTAGACGCTGGCGCTGAAAGTGATCGGATGCTGTCAAGGTGCGTCCGGTCAGGCTAACGTACGGTGATGTAGGCGACGTAGAGAAGTTGGAGAAGGACTGGATGCTGATGCTACATCCAGTCATGGTGGACCGGACGCGTCTAGTCACAAAACAGAGGCTCAGGGAGCTCTCTAGAAACGACCGGACTCAGGCGCAACAGCGCCTGGTCATTCACTATGCAGCGTTCGGTCGCAACTTAACCGTTGAGATTAGGCGGCTCTGGTTGAACACAGAGCAACACGTGGATGGCGTAGAGCGATCGGACGTTGGCAGGGTGTGTTCGGTCGATCTGACCAGAGCGTCCGGTCATCCCGAGTTTTGCTAGTGAAGGGGTAACGACTAGTTTAGCCTGTGGGGCCATAAATAGAAGGGGGTCTCGACCATGGCTAGCGCTGAGCACCTCAGGGGACTTTGTGTCCATGCTTGTGAGTGCTTGGAAGCCCTCCATCTCACATATACTTGATAGTGATCATCCGATTGTGTGAGAGAGCGATTCTAGTGTGATTGCATAATGAGGTTGCATCGAGTGGCACTAGGTGATCGAGTTGCAAGCTAGTGGTGCTTGTTACTCTTGGAGGTTGCCACCTCCTAGATGGCTTGGTGGTGGTCTCTGTAGAAGCCCGCAAGAAGCTTATGCGGTGCTCCGGAGAAGAGCTTTGTGAGGGGCATTGTGCTCACCCCACGGGAGCCACGAAGAGCAACTCTAGTTGAGCGTGTCATTGAGCTACCCTCACTTTCGGGGTACATTCTTGCAGTGCCCGATGTGTGGGCTTGGCGGGTGATGCCAATTAGCCACCGAACCACCAAGTGAGCGGTCGACACAATGGGGACGTAGCGTGTTGGCAAGCACATGAACCTCAGGTGAAAATCACCGTGTCAACCTTGTTCTTCCTGTTGGTTTGCAATCCCCTTACACAAGCTTGTGATTACTTTTATATACCTTGTGCTTGCGTAGTTGCTCTTGTAATTAGTTAGCTTGTGTAGCTCACTAGTTACCTTCTTGCTTGTGTAGCATAGAAGTAGCTCCCTTGCATGCCTAATTTGGTTTGTGTAACCTTGTTAGTCACATTGCTTAGTTTATGTAGCTAAGTATTTGCACTCTCTAATTTGGCATTGGTTGCCTTGTTATTGAGCATTGCTAGTGAGCTTAGTTGGCTTTGTGCTTTTGCTTACTAGCATGTGTAGAAGCTCCCTCATTGCTTAAAGTACTAGTGGCATAGGTTTGTGTGACCTTGCTCCTAGAATTAGTTAGGTGAGCTCTAGCTAGCCCTGCACCTTCATTGGTTAATTAGGATCTTTGCAAGGTGCTAGAGAACATAGATAGAGGTGTGTAGTCTTGGCTAAACCGATAGTTTTAATTCCGCACTTGTTTTGGTTAGCTGACATGATTAAGTTTTAGAAATGACTATTCACCCCCTCTAGTCGTCATCTCGACCCTACATTAGTGCTGAGGTGCCCCTCATCATCGCTCATCCCCTAGTCGTGATTCATCACCTGGGGACACTGTCTCTATGCGCTCGGCCTCCACTTGGCGGGAGTCGTCCATCCCGCCGATGTGTGACCCATCGACCCCGGAGCCGAATACTATGCCCCTCGACGGTGAGACTACGACAAGGCCATCATTGGGATAGCTGCATTAGGGCAACATGGTGAGCAATGACAATGTCGTCGATGGGGCCACTGGCGTGGGTCATGATCGCCCCCTGGTGTCACCGGAGTGCCCGTGTCGCTACATGCGCTCCCTTTTTCGATGGGTGGAGGAACCGCTGGTGTCGCCAAGGACACGTGCTAGGACACCTCTACTAGAGCTCGTCGTGGTGCCATGGACACCCACGCTGTAGGCAATGAAGGATGCATTGTGGCTTGCCTTGCTCGCCCTGGTCGTGGGCACCAGGGCATCGGTTTCTCCGACGATGATGCTCGCTCATCGTAGGGAGTACTTTGGCATCATGGAGGACAAGGCTTCTGTGCGCCATACCACCCTGAATGATTTCATTGTGCGGTTCAGTAGTAGTGAGGACCTGAAGAGGGTTCTTGGGGCTCCATCGGCGGTGAGGGGCCCCTTCATGCTACGGTGGCATAGGTGGAACTGCCTCATCAATGGCTCGGAGGGCGTGTTCTGCTATCATGTCCTTGTGGGCATGAAGGGGATTCCATCACAAGCATGCTCGTCGAAGACGGCGTGTGCCATTCTTGGCTCCTCTAGCGCCATGGTCGACATTGCTGATCCTGATGCCCTGTCTGATCCGGATGACGAGCGGGAGCTCTTTATTGCGGCTTGGTGTGCTCACCCTGACCTAATCCCTAATGAGAAGATAATGGTGGTGCCTGAGCTAGAGGAGGTGCATGACAGTGGGTCACTAATGTACCTCAGGCCGCATGAGATCATCCATGGTGAGGTCCCCATGCTGAGATACTTGGTCCGCAGATGGATTGTTGAGTTCTAGGATTGGCACACACCGTCGACGTCATCTGGTGAGTGGATGGGCACCAAAGACAATGATGACAGCGGCGATAGTAATTACAATGGGTACCACCTGAGCTTCGGCGGCGGCGGTGGCCGTGTGTGGTCACGAACGACCAGGTTCGAGCCTGCTTTTTGGTCATGGGAATCGAGGCAATCCATTATCGTGGGCGACGTGCTCTGTCCACTGCGGGCACCACGCATCGTCATGTCCTATCTTGGGCATGTCAACGCAAAACCCGCCACGCTTGCGTCATGTGTCGAGGCACGGGAGGCCCAGGAAGTTGACTTCGCCCCTTCACCATACTGCTCACCCACTCCTGTCAAGTCGACAATGGGAGACCCAATGCTCGTTGAGGTGCTACTATGCACGCCTAAGCCAGATGTCAGGACAGGCACCTGCGCCATGGCTATGGCTACCCACTACATTGATGTCTACCCGTGCGGCGGGCGTGTGTCGCTCAGTGATCACGTGGATTTGTGGGGGCTGCCCTAGATTAGCAGCTTGAGCTCCTCTCGGGACACAACATCTTTGTTGCTGATGGACCATGTGATGGGCCGGAATTCATGTTTAGGGCCTATGGCAGAACTGCGCGAAATAACACACCTTCGGAGGCGCTCGTCTTCCACCAGACACTAAGCACCCCGAAAGCTAGCTACATTGGCCAGATTCCGTCGAGCACACCCCATGGGAGAACTCAAATAATCCACATTTTTCCTCTAGGATCCAATAATGAGAATGAGTTTACAATACTTAATCCATTTCATACAACCAGAGTTTTTAGAAATACATTATTACAGTACCAAGTTCAGAGTGCGGAATTTAAATAGCGGAATTAAAATGAACGTCTATCGGTAATATACAATGATCCATCTATGCCCACTAGAAGAATCCTTCACACAACAGCTACTCCTCAAGCTGCACCTGCAACAGGGGTAAATAAACCCTAAGTACACAATGTACTCACAAGACTTATCTGACTAGTGGGAATAATTTCCTAACTCTAAAGGATATGTAAGCTTTATAGGTTGCTGGGTTTCCTTTTTGTGGAAAGCAGTACTAGCAGTGAATCCTTATATATGTTTCTTATTAGCAGTCATGACTAGTTCATTTTCTAACCATTCTCGGTAAGCACTTGTTCTGCTTTCAAGCAAGAGTTGAGCAAATAGATCAATTTCACCATCTTGCATCTTCCAGTTCTTACTATGGTGCTAGATTGTAGACAAGCCATACCGGATTGCACGACGATTCATGAATCAATGTGCCCAGCTAGGTACCCCAAAACACATGCTCCGCTTGTACCCTAGGTACAAGCAGGACCAACCCACCACTCTCCTGTCAAGGGGTCTAGTTCCCCGTCCAAACTTGGACTCCAAGCCCCCACAGATGAGTCCCAGACTCAGTGCGGTGCTTAGACCTCTACCATCCCCACCTCCAATCAGTCGGTCTAGAAAGAGCCGAAACCCATGACAAGAGAGCAACTAGCCTTCCCTGCTCCCATAAACAAGTATGTGCTCGGGATAATAAGTCTGTGACTTGCCTAGAACCCAATGCAATGACCGGTTCTTAATCAACACGGATAAGGAAAACAGTGTAACCAAGCTATGCCCCGTTGGCTACGGGACACAACCTCTTACACCCACCAATACCCGTACTATATCCCTGCCTGGTCTCCATTTTTCCTTTCACCATTTTATCATAAGGGTGATAACAATAATAATCTATTATGAGTAACAACAGATTACTCATGCTATGGAAAATCCTAAGCATAGCAGCTACTGGCACCTATACTAGTAGGACTCATAGGATAGATATATTTATGCAGGTGGTTTCCATAAAATGACTGTAACGTAAATGCACCTCACAGATATATATATTCAGTGCTTATTCAAAATAGGGGTTATGCACCGGGGCTTACCTTGGGTAGGCAGGGTGTCAGCAAAGTCAGCAGCTGGCGGCTCCGGGGCTCCCTCCTGGACGAGGATCTTCTCCTCATACTCCTCAATTATCTCCTCATACTCTGGCTCGCCCAAGGTCACAAACTCTACTAACTCGTTATCTACATGCATGAAATGATGATGCAATACTTAGTAATATGGCAACAATAACTCTTAAAATAAGAATACATCTATCAAGCTACTAAGCTAGCTCTATTGACTAAGACGCTAAGTTACCAATTATTCCCACTAAACAGGTATGAAACATTTCATGTATTATCTTAGCAAATAAAGGCATCCTTATTCTCATTACATGTTTAATATATATACTAAAACAAGGAGTACTTAGCTACCCCATTTATCAACCTATCCTAAGGCTACAAAAATTTCAGTGAGTACATAATAATACAATCAACCTACTGTAAAAATTTAATGGTCAAAGGTATTACCAATTTGCCACAAAAATTCCAACAAATGTTAATCTAAATAATGCTAACCTTTCCTAAATGAATTAATGAACCTAACATTCTCATAGATAACTATAAACTAACTACACCAATAGATAGATCACATTTTGTGAACCTAACAAATTTTGTTTCACTATTTTTGGATACCTATAGAATTTACCATAATTTTCTAAAGATCAGCTCAAAACTAAATTAGAAAAACCTTTGCTAATTCGCAGGAAAAAGAAAACTGATTCTCGCGCGGCCCATCCGTGTGGCCCACACGCGCACAACGTGCGTGCACGCGCAACCCGCAGGCGCGGCCCATGCGAGACTCAGCCTATCCACGCGGAAATGACCCACGACGGGGAGGCCCGCGCGCGCCAGAACTTTTGCGAAAATGACCCCACTCTATCTTCTATTCACACGACTCCTATGCAGCCTATTCCTATAGTCGGCACTTAAGCAAAATAGCCCTCAGAGCAACTCTTCTTTACAATGGCTAGGTCCTTGGGCCACCCCCACAAGCACCGACGCGGCGGCGATGGCACTGGACAACCACGCCGGCCATTCGGGCCCCTCCCCGCCCCCTCTAAGGGACCGATGCTCACCTAGGTCTAGACGCGAATCGATGGACGGTGAAGAGATGAGCGGGGATGCGTCCAAGAGATCCCTCCATGGTGGTAGACACCCTACGACGACAGCCATGTTCCAGAGAGCCTAGTCACAACAGAGGTGATAGAACCAATGGGTGGGCATCAACAACTCACCCCCATAGTTACCTGTGGTGGTGGCTTGACTGGGGATGGACCAGGCATGTCTGGCCATGCACACACGGCAAGCTCAGCGACAGACTGTGGTGGCATGGCCATGTCAGCGATGCCGAGAAAGCAGTGGCGGTGCAAGTGGGGTGTGCGGGGTGACTTGGAGGGGAATACGAAGCTAATGGTGCAGCTGCCTGGCTCAATCGGTACTTGGGATTGGGTTAGTCATCTGCCTCAGCCGGAGGCGGCCTTAACAGCTTGGCTGCAAGGGAAACAGCCAAATGGGAGTTCGGCTAGGCTCAATTGAAGGCTGAAGAGGACTGGACGGTAGCAGGACTCCAGTACTAGCACCTAACGCGAGTAATTGCGTTGAAAATGACTAGGTGTTGAGAATTTTGCTTTGCGCGGCTCGGTCCCGCCTGCCCGTCCCTGGCGGCCACAACAGTGCGCGCGAGAGATGCCGAGAAGGGACAACACGATGCATCACGTAGCCATTCATTAGAAAAGAACAAGGCGAGAGGACGACACTCCACGTGCGGCATAGGGCAAGGCCAGTAGTGGCTTGGCACGATGTGCCACGCACGGGAGCTCCGTGCCACTTTGACAGGGCACGGTTGACCCCAAGCGGGGACAGGCACGTGTGCAAAAGGTAGCGACCTCGATTCCATACTGACGTAGTGCCACCAGAGCAGCGAAAGAGGCAGGTGCCATCGTGGCACCCATGTGCATGGCGGTGTGCGCGCAACGGCGCAACAGCGACGGCGGGTGGCGGAGCAGAGCCAAGCAACAGAGCAAACGTGGGTGGCCCCAGGGGCACCAATAGCGGTGCCAGCGGTAGCGCGCATCGCGACAGTGAGGAGGGACAACTTCACGCTAGGGCTGTCGGCCATAGTGGCCAGCCAAGCGTGGCCAAACACACGGGCGTGCGCGTGGCCAGCGCACCGACGATGGCTAAGGAGAGCGGTGACCGCGCCTACGCGAGGAACCCGACCCAGAACGTGCCATGCACACTTTTTAAAGCATCCAATTCACACAATCGGTTGACCCAACATCCAAACCAGCTTTGCTATACCTAAGAGGGCATAAGAGGCTACTAAAACAAGCCATAATGCAACTCCACTCCTTAACCCAATTCCTCTACAAAAATCACCAAACATAGCTTTGTCATCCTGTTTTCTGACTTAAGAAATCGACTAAATCTTGGGTTGGATTTGCTTCAAATTCGATTTCCAAGCTATTAGAAATGTTAGCTAGTGATATCATTTTTCGACCGTAGGTATTTCATCGTCATCAACAAAGTTTGTACTTAAAACTTTATTCAAGTATCACATACATGTTCTATAGCATTTTTGCTTAATAAAAATTGATTTTAAACCCTAAGTGATATAACATGACTATGGAATTTAACTTTCGTTTCGCGCTTCCGTTGATCGTTTTAAGTTACGGAAATTGATCTACACTCTTTATTACATGCATTAACACATAAACATGATGCTCATGACATGTTTTAGTAAATGATTTACGGTGTAATACCGAGGGTGTTAAATGGCCCATGATGGCAAAGCGGGCAGGGAGCCCTCTAGAGGGCTTGTTGAAGCCGTCGACCTGTGCCTCTCTGGTTCGAACGACTACAAACTGGGCTGCGCCTCACCCATGCTCAACAACACTTCCTTCTCAGCCCAAGACTTATAGGGCATGCCAGATGGTGAACAGGTCCTCGTGTCGTCCCTTGTTGTCGACAATGAGGCCGAGCCTCTTATCCCTATGTCACAGCCGCTGAAGCCCGATGAGTTCATCAACATCTTCAAGAAAAACCTACCACAACCACTTCTCTCGGCGCAGCGGCGCCCACACGTCACCAGGGCGGCAAGGGCGAGGGAGGGCCATCATGACGACGAGGAGCTCACCCAAAGAGAAGTGCCCGTCTAGCGGCGAAGAGCAAGAACAAGGCGCAGAAACCGAAGGCTGTCGACAAAAGATGCTCGGCAATCCACCGAGGGGTATCCCATGATGGTAGATTTGTTGTAGAGGTGAGCAAGATTAGGAGCAAGATGGTAATACAAGCACCAAGACACAAGATTTAGACATGTTTGACTGTCAGTATGACGTAATACCTACATCATGTGTTTTGATGTATTGCATTGAGATGTATCAATTGTGTCCACTAGGGGACCCCTGCCTCTCCTTATATACTCTAGAGGGGTAGGGTTACAAGGAAAATAGCCTATTTGGTACTATATAATATCTTGCGGTGCACGTCGAGCAGCGTCATGCACGCTTTGATCTTATGGGCTGGGCCACCTCTGATGGTGCGGCCCATGTCTTGTCTTGTGGATACCAGAGGCCATACTCCCACAGCTAGTCCCTGAGCCTGACAGTAGGTGACGTAGTCACGTGGTGCTAGGGTCAGAAAGCAAAAGACTAGCCGAGCAGGCAGCTAGTCCCCAGGCATAGCCACGAGATGAGAAAAATGCACATTCACCGTAAGGTGAAGTGTGTCCACTTAGTCCCCAAGCTCGCTGGAAGATGAAGAATGAATCTTGTAGCAGGGTCAAAGAAAAAGAAGTCTAAAAGCTTGTCGATGTCGTCTGACATGCGCGTATCAAGACTCCACATGTGCTGCCCAAGATCAGCACCCTGATCCAAACAGCATGGAGCAACTTGATAGCACACCGATGAGACATAGCAAGATCCAAGCACCGAGGAGTCCTCGGTGTAGCTGGCGATGTCCGAGCACCGAGGAGTCCCGACGTCGCTAGCGATGTCCGAGCATCGAGGAGCGAGGAGTCCTCGATGTCGCTGGCGATGTCCGAGCACCGAAGAGCGAGGAGTCCCCAGCGTGACTGGTGATGATCGAGCACCGAGGAGCGAGGAGTCCCTGGTGTCCTTGGCGAGCACCGAGGAGCGAGGAGTCCCTGGTGTCGCTAGCGATGTCCGAGCACCGAGGAGCGAGAAGTCCCCAGCGTCGCTGGCGATGACCGAGCACCTTGGAGCGAGGAGTCCTCGGCATCGCTGATGATGTCCGAGCACCAAGGAGGGAGGAGTCCTCGGCGTCGCTGGCGATGTCCAAGCACCAAGGAGCGAGGAGTCCCCGGTGTCACTAGCAATGATCAAGCACCGAGGAGCGAGGAGTCCCCGGCGTCGCTGGCGACGATAGAGCACCGAGAAGCAAGGAGTCCCCGACGTCGCTGGCGATGTCCGAGCACCAAGGAGCGAGGAGTCCCCAACGTCCCTGGCAATGACCGAGCACCGAGTAGCGAGGAGTCCCAACGTCGCTGGCGATGTCCGGGCACCGAGGAGCAAGGAGTCCCCGGCGTCGCTGGCGATGACCGAGCACCGAGGAGCGAGGAGTCCCCGACGTCCCTAGCGATGACCGAGCACCGAGGAGCGAGGAGTCCCAACGTCGCTGGCGATGTTCGAGCACCGAGGAGTGAGGAGTCCCCGATGTCGCTAGCGATGACTGAGCACCGAGGAGTGAGGAGCCCCCGGTGTCGCTGGCGATGTCTGAGCACTGAGGAGGGAGGAGTCCCCAGCGTCGCTGGCGATGTCCGAGCACCGAGGAGCGAGGAGTCCTCGACAACGACCGAGCACCGAGGAGCGAGGAGTCCCCAGCATCGCTAGCAATGACTGAGGAGCGAGGAGTCCCCTGCATCGCTGGCGATGTCCGAGCACCGAGGAGCGAGGAGTCCCGACGTCGCTAGCGATGTCTGCATGGTGAAGTGTGCCAACTTAGTCTTCGAGCACGAAGAATCCGAGCGCCGAGGAGTAACCGACGTATTTGGCGATGAAGCACGAGCGATGAAGAGCCTGGTCAACTGATCGGTGGCGAAGTGAGCATTGAGCAGAAGCGACCGGCGAACAGTCCGATCAACTGGTCGGCGATGAAGTCGATGATCCTAGCGGTCCGACTAGTTGATCGGTGGTGAAGTCCGAGCACCAGGTGATCCGATCACCTGGACGATGATCCTGCAATACAAATATATAGAACGGGTAGTACATGATGTACAAATATATGAACTCTAGAGAAAAATCAGCAATGGCGATGAAATGGCGTAAGTAGCTCGGCGATTAGTTGGTGTGAAGATGTATTTAATATAAACCGCCCGAATAGTTAGTGTGTAGCTAAGTCTCTAGCCCTAGGTAGCATGTTAACCATAACGCAGAGCGCAGAGCCCGTGCACGTGTAGGAGGAACAGGCGTCGCTAAAGAGCCGCTACCGACCACCCATAATGCAGAGGGCAGACGCTCGTGCACGTGTAGGGAGGAGCCGGAGACAGGGCCATCTCTGGAGGCGTTCGAGCATCAACAGGACTATTCGGGGGTTCGAAAAATCGTTTGGAGAGCAAACATGGAGAAAACAGCTTGGAGAAACATCATGGCGATTAACGAAGATTGAAGAATATTAAAGCGTGACTTAGCTTTAGACAGAAAGTCTGGTCGGCAACATATAGCGTTATTTGGTCGGCGTTGACGGTGAGCACCTGGCGGGCGGTGAGTTGTTGGTGAAGGCGACCTCGGAGGTGGATCCGAGATCGGATCTGCTGTCGTGGGGGCTGATGTAACCAGCGATGAATCGTCGTCGTGGACCGGTATGGATCTCTACGAGATTGATGACGAGAACGCGCTGTTGATTTGAGGTCCATTTGGCTTGCCATGGATCAAGCGCACACCCCTACTTGGCGCGCCAACTGTCGACAAAAGATGTTCGGCAGCCCACCGAGGGGTATCCCACGATGGTAGATTTGTCGTAGAGGTGAGTGAAATCAGGAGCGAGATGGTAATACAAGCACCAAGACACAAGATTTAGATAAGTTCGGCCGTCAGTATGACGTAATACCTACGTCCTGTGTTCTGATGTATTGCATTGAGATGTATCGATCGTGTCCACTAGGGGACCCCTACCTCTCCTTATATACTCTGGAGGGATAGGATTACAAGAAAAGTAGCATATTTGATACTATACAATATTTTACGGTGCACGCCGAGCAGCGCCGTGCACGTCTTGATCTTGTGGGTTAGGCCACCTCTAATAATGCGACTCATGTCTTGTTTTATAGATACCGGAGGCCATACCCCTACAGAGGCTCAAGCACGCAAGGTCATGATGAAACGCCTTGGCATGGAGGTGGAGACGCAGCCTCCTGATGAAGCTTCTTTCGAGGAGTTCTAGAGATAGCCTTCAGGATGCCGCTATCACCATCGACTAGGGAGGCCATGGAGGTTCTCTCCCCCGGCAGGAAGCAGCGGGCCTGCCGGGCCGTTCGCGCCGCCTAGATTAGCTGTCCTAAGTCGTTTCTGTCCTAGCTTAACATGGTCGCAAAGATCGTTCCCTATGTAATTTCGGCTATGTAATTCCAGTAGTTAGGTGTCTTGATCGACGTCTGATGGCCGCTCGCCACCATTCGTGATCAAGGTTGTTTGTTATTCCAAAAACTTCCTCTTAATGAAATACAGGCACAAAGTCCAATCGAGAAAAAAAATATCATATAGTATGAAAACATATTGTATAAAATAGTATCAACATTTATAACTCTAAATAACTGTATACACCATATATGAATTGTATGATAAAGCTAATTATATATATTTAGTAACATAAATATTTGTGTCTGTTTATATAAATTTAGTTCAATTTATCTGAGTTCGATTTAATACCATTCGAGAATTGCATCCCCTCTGGACGTACGGAGGGACAGAGGCGGTAATGAATTGAAACAGTGGGCGGTTGGTCGTCCAATCAGGCCGGCCACTACGGTGCACTGTGCAAGTGAACAGCTAGCATACTTGATTTGAACGCTCCCGGAGGGCCTTCACCTGTGCCGAAATGGGCAGCCAACAAGGCATGCACGCACAGTGCACGACTTCAATGCTGTCATGGTGTGTGTGGTCAGAGAGTGATGCCCAAAAGAGGAGAGAGAGTGTTTGGGCATCACTCCCAACACTGCAACAAGTGGTGCTTGTTTTGATTGGGGCCAGAAAAGTTGGAAGCGGTGAATCTTCATTCACCCGGTGCCAAAACATAAACAATAATTGTTCACTGTAGCGCTGTCAGAGGAACGAATTGGGAGATCAGAGGAACGGGAGAAAGGGGAATTTTCCATCGCGCGAACGAAGAAGGCAACGAGAGTATTTTATTGGAACTGGGTCCCAACCGTAACAGACGGCATCGCTCCCAAAAATTTTCCACACTACAGCTGAGTGGGCAGCGGTGCCTATTACTGTACAACGGGCCCATTTATTTTGGGGCACCGCTCCCACACTACAGACGGCCTAACCACACATTGCTACTTGCAGCGCATGCTAGGGTACTACTCCTGCATACGCATAGCTCGCTCCTCTGCGTCATTTTCTCGTCAGGCGTAGGTCCATGAATGAGTGCACAGTATGTGTGCATCACGTAGTTGCATTGCTCGATCGACACTGAAAGCAAAGTCGATCCAAGCAAGCACGGTGAAAAAGTACAGTGACGACAGCCTTCAAAATATACATTAGCCGTATGTGTGTGTGTCTTCTGCACCTAACTGACACTGTCAAAATATACATCAGTTAGGTATACAAATTTTCAAAACCTACTGTCAATATGCATGGGTTTTGAGGTTTTAGTTATTTGTCTTTTTTTTAAAAGTAGCTAGGTTTAGTTATATGCATGATCTCACGGTTGTAGACTGCCTCAATAAGATATACTTATGTAAGCAAGTGTGACCTTAGAAAAAATACAGACAGGTTTCCTATACCTGACCTCTCTGCATATGTGACGGCATGCATCTATGTATGCAGTTTCGACCGTGTGTGGTGCAGCCAGCATATATTGCATGCATGAATGCAGTAGATTTTCTAAGCCTGCAGGCTGCAACTACCAGTGGAAATGCTTAGGTAACCACAGTCACACGCAGAGGACGTACTGCAGGATGTCTGCTGCTAGCTATAGTGTTACATCAATGTGCTGTTTGCCTTGCCTTCTGCCTGCATTGCATTGACACCTCCACATATACTGCTTCAGGTCTAGAAAAGAATCGACACGATACACACTGTGATCGATGGTGCATGAACCCCAGATTACAAGAGGCCGACCGGACTTCATTGCCCGCCGAAGCATTCACCGGTTCATGACTTCATGATGTAAGCAGGCGTCCTTGTTCAACAATATGTCACCACACACACCATGACACACACACTTCTTTGAGAAATTACAATGTCGTCTGCATCCTGACATGCTTGCTGTTCATGCAGAAACACCAAGCATTTGAGCACCTCATGTGCAACCGGAAAACTCGTTTGGATTTTGGTAATTAAATGAAAATATCGGTGGACTAATATGTCCCATATTAGATGAAAAGATAAGTACTAGTCCACAAACACGGTTGAGCTACATGGAGCGCTCCATGGAGTGTCACTAAGTCAGATCTAACATTGCATACTCATTAGATCGAGTGAGCCCTTGTTTAGTTGGACCCCAAAGTCCAAAAAGTTGCTACAGTATCTGTCACATCGAATGTTTGCGGCCCGTGCATGGAGCATTAAATGTAGACGAAAAGAAAAACTAATTGCACAGTTTGGTGGGAAATTGCGAGACGAACGTTTTAAGCCTAATTAGTCAATGTTTGGACACTATTTACCAAATAAAAACGAAGGTGCTACAGTAGCCCCAAATTCCAAATTTCGCGAACTAAACAAGGGCTGAAGTGGTAAGGTGGAAGAGAAAACCTTTGAATATATTTTGAGAATGAAGATAACTCGGTGCTAAAGGTGATGTCGACCATAGGGAGACCTATTAGAGTTAGCTATTTGAAAAGGCTTAAAAAGAGGTGCTTGGTGGAGGGTTTTTACCTCCACCAGAGGCCAGAGAAGGCACTCATCGGACTTTAGGGTCCAGGATTCGGAGTGGTCCGATCCTATCATCTTATTAGGGTTTTCAAAGCGGCCTGAATATCACCGGAGCTTAGAACACATAGCCACAGTGGTTTTGAGTCGAAGCAAACCTTGCCTTTCTGGTGGTCATCGGATCTTGGTTCTGAAGGCAGGCAGGTGTGCGAGAATTTCAAAAGGGACACTGGAGAGGTCCGGTGGTGTCACTAGAGCTTAGCACCAAAGTCCACTTCTAGAGATGGTGTTTTGTGCGCGCACAGAGCTAGAACTCACCAAAATTGTCTGGTGATCGCTATAGTGCTAGCATTGGGGCTTAGAGCCCCATAAACAGCTAGTTTTTGACATAGTCACTTGTTAGTGGCCATTGCGAGCACTCTAGTGGTAAGCTCTAGTGAGGCCACTATAGGTTTCTGGTGGTGTCACAGCTTGCCCAATGAGTGGGTGATGGCTAGTTTATTTCTTGAGGGAGGCTATAAATAGAGTGTGTGGCTGCGCAAGTAAGTTCTCTTGGAACCTTTAACATATATCCATTCACATTAGAGCTCAAGGAACCTCTCCACTCGCATTCCCTTGCTTGAGGTTGTGTTTAATGTGAGTTTGGAGCGTTTGCATTGAGAGATACCATGGCACTAAAGGATCGTGTAGCTGCCGGATTTCTTGTTACTATTGGTGTGGTTGCCACCTCCTAAATAGCTTGGAGCAGCGGTGACTCCGTTGAGCACTTAATTGAACACTGCAAGGGGCTCTGAAGGTGATTTGCGATGGGCTATTATGCTTATCTTTGCCGGAGTTGGCAAATAGCTAACAACTTAGTGGAATCGATGAGGCTTGGTAAGCGTATTGTGATTGAGCTGGCCTAGAGATCAAGCCCTCAAATGGAGGAGGCGACCTTGCGGGGTTGACTCTTGATTGAGAGGCAACAATCCGTGATCTTGCCGCAATGTGGACGTAAGTGAATGACAAGTCACCAAACCACATAGATATTTCGGTGTGTCATCCTCTTGTGTGGTTTGTTCACTCTCCATTTGTGCTTTACTTTGTGCTCTTCAATTATTCATAGTGCAGAGACAGTAGGACTTGTCATCCTATAGTCCTTACCTAGTTATATTAAGAATTCTAGTAACCTAGCTTACTTTCTTTACTTGTATATATATAGTTATCTCCTAAACATTTAGTTTATTTTGTTAACATTTTAAGGTGTGAAAATGATTTTTTTAATTCTAGGATCTAGCTTTCGACCTAGGGTCTACTTATATATCTAGTTACACATGTATACACTTAAAGTCATGGACAATCATATCGTACTCGCATGTAACATTTTTAATCAATTTTGCTAAAATTTTAAATTCTAGGATCTAGCTTTTGACATAGAATTAATAGGTACTTATAATAGTTTTGTTATTGTTGGATCATATTGAGTGAATTTTAAACTTAAGAGCAATTGGATTGGACATTAATCATTTTTGTATTAGAACAGGTTTGGACCTATATGTTTTTTGCTAAACATTTAATTCTATGACTCATGTAGAGCTGGTAAGAGTTTCATTTTCTGAAACGCATTTCTTCCCTCTTTTCGTAAAAACATTGTCATGTCATAAAAAAATACCTATGTGATAGGCAATTGAATGCAAATAAACTCTTATAAACTTTCACTCAGTGCTCACAGATTTATATTTTTTAGCACTTTTGATAAGCTCCACAGAATTCTTAGAGCCTGCCCCTAGATCGCATGCATTTTTTTTTACCTAAACTAGTCAGGGGAGGTCTGACGCTTTGACTCGGAGAGCAGGGAGCCAAGGACCACTGCTCCTAATTCCAACGAAGCCCGATGCAAGCAAGCGCACGGGCGGTTGGCACCCCCCGAAATCCCGCTTCCAACGCAGCATTCCTGATTCCACCACCTCCAGAACAAGCTGCTGCACGCACGCACGCACGCACGCACGGCACCGCCGCGGACGATGAGACCCGGTGTGAAAAGCGGGCGTGATTGCGGGCCGGCCGGCCGTCTTGGCGCGGGATTAGCAGCAGCAGACGGCAAACTATGAGGCAACGGGCAGGCAGCGGCGCAGGGCGGCAAATTCATAGAACAAACCAGAGGAAGGAGCGGAAGCCCCTGCCGCGGGCGACGGGGGCAGAGGCAGACGTCGTCGTCTCCGCGCACGCGCGTGCGCCGGTCGTCGTCGCTACATGCGCCCGTGCGCCGTGCGCGTCCCCGGACACGATCGAGCCCCGCTGCCTTCGGGATGGGGAGCCCCCGGCGGTGGCGGAGGGGAGCAGAGCCCGACCGGGCGCCGCGCGTCCCGAGGCGGGTGCCGGTGGAAGCCCCGGCCTGCGCCTCCGGCCCCGAGCAGATCACGCGCTCGGCCGGCCGGCCTGTCGCCGCGCGCGGCGCACGAAGCAGATCGCACACCGCACCTCGTGCCGGCCGTAAACAAACGTGGCACACGGGGGTAGATACGGATTCCGGAGCGGGCCGATCGATCATCAACCATGTAATGTCTGGATGGGAAAAGGCGTGGATTTGTTTAGTGCTGCATGCATGCGTGTGTTGGCTTGCCTCGGGTCGGGTCGGCAGTTCGTTCCCTTCTGCATGCGCGCCTGCCGCCTGCCGCCTGTTGTCACTTCCTTTGAGCCGTTTCTGGGATGGTTCGTAGTCCTGGCCTCGCCTGGCCTGCTCGGCAACCAAGCACATGTGGATACGCATGCAAGAGTGTACTCCATGCTGTTTGGCACCAGCTACAGGTCAACGCCCCCATGGGAATGTCAGAATACCCCTTCAGTCTCTAACTAAATCAACTTCTCAAATTGTCCTAAGTCAAAATATATATATATTTAAGTTTAACCGAATTTTGTAGAAAAAGTCCAATATTTATGACACAAGCTCAATTTTTCTAAGTTTATCCGAATTTTATAAATAAAAAAACTCGACATGCGGGTGTAAGACAGCCCCTGAACATTGTGTTTAAGAAAAAGACCGTCTCACGCATCGAGAAAACCCCAATAGACTAAAAACCTCGGGAGCATGTTTTCTTCATCACGGGTTCCATATTTAACGTTCTATATATGTTTTTTCGATCGCCTCGACGAGAGGAACGTAATGATATAGTCCATTATGTATTTTGGCAATTTCAAAATTGGCCTAGGCTGGTTTTCTACCGGCAAGTCAAGGATTGCCACTTTGATAATTTCGGATGTCAAAACCTACATAAAGCCTTGCTTTCCTCAACTGTGATTGTGTTTTTTTTGTGTTTAGAGATTTCTCCAATCTGCCACTCACGGTTTTGCACCCACCAGTTTTAAAGCAAAGAAACAAAGAGGAGAAAAATAAGTACATCTATTTCCTACCCACATCCTTCTTGATTATGCATGTTACCACCGTTACAAGCAATGATGAAATCATCAAAGAGACTCGTATGAATTAGCGGCCTGTTCGGTAGGCTGGCTAGGCTGGCTGGTGCTGGGCTTATCAACCCAGCCGTTCGGCAGCCCAGCACCAGCCGCACCAGCCGAACGGCTGGCTCTTATACCGTTGCTCGGTCACGTCTCTCACTTCCTCCCCTTTCTCCCGTCGCGGTCGCTAGGGTTCCACTCACACGCGTCGCTCCTCGCCATCGCTCCGCGCATTTACCGGCGGTAGTCTGCGCCGCATCAACGGGCGGCGTCGGTGGCCACCGGATCCGGGTGAGGCCGCCTCTGTACGCCGTTCTCCTCGCCGGGGCTACGGTAACAGTGTCGTCGTCCTCTTCCCCCCACCCCGCCTCCATCGACGGCGCCTTCGACCAGCCAGGTACCCCGAATCCCACGCCTCTGTCCTCTCACCTGGCCGCCTCTAAGCCGCAGCTAGTCGTGTTGTAGTTTGACCTCCACGCACCTAGGGTTTCCCTCACTCTCGCCGGCCTCGGTGACAGTGGTCTCGGCCTCCCTCCCCGGATCCCGCCTCCATCAACGGCGCCTTCGGCCAGCACGGTGAGCCCCCCTGAACCCGGATATGATATCCAACTTGTACTCATGTCTGCACCTCTATGTGTCGGATAGAAATCCCCACATCTTGTTTCTATATTACAGAAGTGTTGTACGTACACATTTTAGGACTATGTTTCTGAATACTTTCCGAACAGATCTGGCAGATGATGCTTAATGGTTTAGTTAACGTTCGAATCAGCTTTTGCTAACCGTTGTTTGGGTTCGCAGTCAATTTTTGCTACTAGTAACATAGTTCCCGAACCATTTATGGTTATTATCGTTCTAATCTTGCTTGGTCGGTTTATAAGGTTGGGCTCGGTACTATAGGAGTGGGGGAATGCCAAATACGCAATAAAATGTCACACTTAGATGTCAAGTACAGGTGTTTTAACTTATCTCTGCATCTTCCAAGTCCTAGATGCGGAAGATAAACCCTGCGGCCAAAGAAATTACCCCTTTGCCCAAAGTATAGCTTAAGGCTTCATTACTGTTATCTTCGTACACAACTAATTCTCTGTTCATACTCTAGTTCAGATTATGTTACACAGTACACACGTACTGTTCTTCACCCCTTTCAATGTACAATTTTTCAGATTATGTTTTCATCTTACAAGTGTGCTCTATAATTTCACTGCAGACATAGAAGGGACGGTTCGTCCAGTTGTGATCAACGCTGCCCAAACTGGCAGCATCGTCGGCTTCGTCTTGCTCTCCAACTGCTGGCAGCCACTACAACCTCCGCTCAAAACGCCGCAAACAGCCACAAAAGGCAGGTTAGCGATATAAATTGTCAATTTGCTTTTTTTAATTTGGGGTGTAGTTCTCCTTTGGTAATGCCTCAGTGACAGTGAATGGTCATTCTTCTGTTTAATTTGCTTGCTTCATCTCTTGCGCAATTGCGGACTTGATATGCAGGGAGTTCCATCCACCATTATGTTCACATAAGCCAAATGGCTGTGATTGCTCTCTCTTTTTTGTGTGTGTTGGCTTTGTGGTTGTCTCCTTTTTGATCTCTTTGTTTGATGAGGGGTATGGCCGTGATGGAGAGTTAGATCAGGGCCAATTGATTCCCTATTTAATTTATGGGATAAGTGTTCTAGTTATATAGTTTTTGTTTGCTCCATGCTTCCTACACTTTCCGGCAACTAGTAGTATCCGTGATAGAAGCAAGCATTACCAATCAAATAGTAAATCTACACCAACATATTCAAATACAATGCTCAGTTTTCAGTTTTCAACAGATTCTAATACCATTTCCTTACTAGTGCTTACATTTTCCTACAGGTGCATTACTAATACCTTTGTCGATCTTTGAATCAGATGAGCCAGGACCGTGCGGTTTGGGATGACAGAGCAACCTCTCTGCTTCTTGACCTAATCATCAAGCAGAAAGAGCTCTGTTGACGAAATATGGTCGGCAGTCTACCTAGGGGTATGCCCAAGGTAGTAGATTATCGGTAGACAGATGCGCAAGCCCCAAACAAGACGGTGACGCAAGACAGACACGAGTTTTTATCCAGGTTCGGCCGCCAAGAAGGCGTAATACCTACGTCCTGCGTCTGATTTGTATTGCTGTATATTAATGAAAGATGTCTCTTTAGAGGGGTCCCCTGCCCGCCTTATATAGTCCGGGGGGCAGGGTTACAGATCTGGAAACTAATCCTAGTCAGTTACAATTGCCATATGTGGCCGGATAAGGATTCCTATTCTAACCGACCAGGATCTTGCTTGGTCTCCAAATCCGTCTTGATTCCTTGTGCGGGACTCCGATCAGGCTAAATGGGCCGCACATCATCTTTCGAGTGAACTGAAACCATCGATCCGGGCCAGCCCAAGCTTAGCCGTAAGGGTATAGGGGTTAATACCCCCACAGCTAGTCCCCGAGCATCATGTATTATGCTGTGACACGCCATTTTAACCTTCTCCGACAAGCGAGGCTTGAATCCTTGACGCCTCCGACCACCGTCATCACCGGAGAAGTAGGTTGTCCGAAGAATGTATGGTGCTCTTAAGAAAAAAGAAAAAGATTTCTGTCCTGAGAAGTGTGCCCACTTGTATTTCTAAAAAGAAATATAAGTGGTCTTGAAGCATAGCATCCTTAAACATCAGAAGCGTAGGGGTCGAAAAACAAACACATTCACCGCAAGGTGAAGTGTGCCCACTTAGTCCCCGAGCCTGGTAGTAGGTGACGTAGGCACGTGGTGCCAGGGTCTAAAAAGAAATTCCGCTGAAGTTAAGAATCCAATTGCTGTACAGGCAAAACAAGATACACCAGCAGGTGCATCGTACCGACGTAGTCCCCGAGCTTGCTGGAAGGCGAAGTATGAGCCTTGTAGCAAGGTCCAAATAAATGTCTCTCATCTGTATGTGAGTACAAATCACATGTAGCCGAGGAGAGCAAAACTATAAGAAGTTATCGGGAGAGTCCCCGAGCACAGCGGTGGTCATAGTAGTTCCTGACTATGGTAATGGTCAGAGCAGTCCCCGGGCACGGCCGTGGTCGGAGCAGTCCCCGAGCACAAAAGTGGTCTGGGCAGTATCCAAGCACAGTAGTGGTCTGGGCAGTCCCCGAGCATAGTAGTGGTCTGGGCAGTCCCCAAGCACAGTAGTGGTCGGGGCAAATCCACGATCACTTGCGCTGCTTATACTATTATTTGGAGTACTTATTTTTCTCTATGCTCTGCCAAGTCCAGTCTGACACGTCTGGTCAAAAAAGTAAATAGGTATAGTACATCATTCTGTCTTCTTCTTTTTTTTTTGGCAAACAGTCGGTTGACACCTGTATTGAGGTGTGTCAGTGTAGGCCCTCTAACACCATCAACGAAGAGGCGCGTACACTGTTAACGAAGGAGCGCGTTTATTGGCGCAGATTTCGAGGTTGTGTGAACAACCGTCTGCGGCGCGTGTGCACGACTCCCAATATTCTCGGGCGAACGAAATGACGGTGCTCTTTGTTTTATATAATGTAGATCTGGTAAGTTACCCATACCGTTCCCCATTGTCATCCGCCGCCGCAACCTTCTTCTTCCTCCTACCGAACCCTATTCCCCCAAAAATCATCTCCAATCCCCTCGGTCTCCCGCATCCACCCACTTAGTAAGGACGAACTAATGGCGAAGAGAGACGCCCAAAAGAAAGGTGGGGTCATGGCGAAGGAATGGTGGAAGTCGCGGAGCAATGAGCAGACCATCGAGGACCTCGTCGCCATGGGGGTGCTCCACAACAAGGCACTTGCGGGATGGCGTGCGCCGGAAGGAGAAAGCTTCCCCGATCCACAACCAGGTGAGATTGTGGTCTTTGAAGACTTTTTCAAACAGGGTTTTGGGATTCCAGTGCACCCTTTCCTTCAGGGTCTCTGCTTGTACTACGAGATTGGGATTTGCAATCTGCATCCCAACTCGATTCTTCTTGTCTCCACCTTCATCCATCTCTGCGAGGCTTATGGTGGCTTCCAGCCCCATTTCGACCTCTTTCGCCACCTGTTCTGTCTTCAGAAGAAAGGGAGCGGTGGCTCGAAGATCGCCGGAGGCGTCTACCTGAACCTGCGTGATGGCATGAAAGCTCAATACCTGCACTGCCCCTGGAACACCTCATTAGACGAGTGGTACAAGAAGTGGTTCTACATCCGTGAAGAACCGAACACCATCACTCTGTGCGATGTGGGGCTGATTCCAGAGAAGAAGAGTAGCTGGTCGGAGAAACCCGAGAACTTGGATCAGATCGCCGAACTGCTCGGGATGATCCCGTGGGGAAGGCTTGATGGCCCGAGCATTGTCGGCAACTTCATCAGCCGAAGAATTCAGCCCTGCCAGAAAAGGATTCATCCTGGCTTCGAGTACCAAGGAGGCGCTGATCCAACGAGGACCAGGAAGGAGCCGCTCGACAAGATGGAAATCAAGGCCAGGATTGGAGAGCTGTTCAACCTGGCCGGTCCCAATTATGTCACGCTACCCGCCATCGAGCACGCCTTCAATTTGGCACGACCTCCCCCAAAGGTAAATGACGCCTCCTTTTAACTGTAGAGTCATGTTGTAGCAAGAAAATAACTATTTGTCTCCATTTTGTGTCTCAGTGTAATGGTCGTGACCTGGCAGCAGTGTTCGTGTCAGCCCCTCCTGGTGTAGAATGGCCGCAAGCTACCGGCCCAGCCGCCCAGACCAGTGCCAGGACGGACGATGTCCACTGGGCGGTACTCAAGAATGTGGACGACGCATCAACTAGAGCCGCTGGCAAGCGTCCGGCTGCCGGCAAACGACGCCAAGCCATCTTCCCTCTGTCAGACGACGAAGCAGAGGATGCGGACATCTTCCGGCTCGTCCCTCGAAAGAGGAGAAGGGAAGTGGGACCCATGGAGCAGGGTGGCTCTTCTGGGCCAGCAGTGGTCACAGCACCGACCACTGCAACCCAGAGGACAGACGAAGGAAACGTCAAGCATCATACCCCATCGCCTGTGCCAGAGGTGGAAAGAGTCCCGTCGGAAACTACCGAGCAAGCAGAGCAGGGGCAGTCGAGAAGACGTTCTTTCGCCACATCATTCCGCAAGTCGAAGCTGTAAGTATCCATACTTTTGATGTAAGCTTGCATTTTGCATTGTATACTATTATCTTCTGAGTATGTCTCCGATGCATTAGATCGGCATCCACCGAGAGCCCCGACCAGTTAGCTGGGTGCGGCACGTCTTCGCCAACAACGGCGGGTCAAACTGCCCAGCAGCCAGCCGTGGAGGAGCCCATAGTAGAGACTCCGCTTGGGCCTCAGCAGGCGGACGACCAGACGCCCATCCCTGAGCGGCTGGTCAAGGGAACAACCGAGCAGAGTACAAGTGCTCCGAGCACGAACCCTGTTGAGGCGAATACCATGGCGCCAAGGGAGCTGGATCTAACCAAGGAGCAGCAGCCAAAAGTGGCCCAGAACGCTTTTTTCGACGCGACGGCTTGTGGAAAAGCCCTAGTGGTCGTGGAGTCTGCAAACTCCAGACTAGCGCCGCCTCCTGAACAGGAGGCTGAAGAAGAAGAAGTGGAAGAGGTCCTGGGCCGCCCCCAAGATAGGCGACAACATGTATATGTGTCGCGCTATCGGAACGACGAATGGGTCATGCACGAGGAAATCCCAGAGGTCGAAGAGACCTTAAGAGTCGAACGAGCGGCCAAGCGTCTGGTGACAGAAGTCCAGGTACATTTTGGCTTGAGTCCTTGACCCTGTTTTGTAGTCGAACTGTCTGACGTAGCTTGTCTGTATGCAGGATTTGATGAAAACTGCAAGATACCGAAAAAGGTGCTTCGACCAGATAGAAGGAATCACAACGACCAATAAGGAGCTGACGGCTGAAGTGGAACGCTTACGACGCCAACTTGAAGCCGCCGACCAGGAGAGGACAGACCGAGAAACACAAAACCAAAACCTGGTCGGCCAGCTCAATAACAAAGAGCGGGAGAGAACAAGTAAGTTTTCACCGTATCATAGCAAGTGCGGGACTTGTGTTATTGTGTTCTTGGTAGTAATAGCTGTAATGCAGGTTTAGAAGCCAAAGTGACCCACCTCCAGGGGGAGAACAGCCATGTGCTTGCAGAATGTGGTCGCCTGAAGGAGGACAACGAGAAACTGGCGCGCAGCCAGTCGGAACTCCAAGACCACACTACCAGAATGAAGGACGACCTGAAAAGTAAGCACTCCAGACCACCTTTCTCATCCTATTGCCCACCTTGCCTTGTCGTATCATCACGTTTGATGTCTTGTACTGTTTTTAGTTTTGAAAGTAAATGCCAAGAGGCACCTGGAGGCTGTGATCAAAGAACATGACGACTGGAAAGCACAATGCCTTAAGGCCAGTGAGGAGCGGGACACGTGGAACAAGCGGTGCCAAGAAATGGCAACTGGCATTGTGCCCGTCCTCGACCTTATCGACCCGGTGCTCACAGAGGAAGAGCTAAGGACACCCCAGCTTGGACTGGTCGAGAGATGCAAGCAAGCATGGGGATGGTTCCAAGACTTCGTGAAGGAGGCGGGTGAGTACACGGGTGCCCATGTGCTAAGCATGGTGCGTGCTCACTATCCCCTGATCGATCTCAAACGCTTGGAGGCTGGGTACCCGAAGGAGATAGACCCAGACAAGGCCGAAGAGCTTCGGACGGCCCAGCTGGACTTGTCATCAAAGATAATTGGTGATATTAACCTGTGCGGAGGTGTGACAGCACCTGTGCAGGGTATGCCATCGATAAGCCAGCTGGAAATGCCATCAGTTGCAAGCCAACCAACGAAGCCTGCGGTCTCGACCAGCCAGGCACCGGCGGGGCCATCCCCTTCAGCTTGACTAGCTCAAGAGTCCCCGAGACTCGAGGAGGTTATCAGAGGCGGCGAGCAGTAAATGCCATGCGCCCCGATCAGCCAATGTAATAGGCTTAGAGCTGTAGAAGGAGGACATAGTTGTGTTATTGTAAACTTGAGCCTCTTTAGGCAAGCTTGTAATAACGTAACTGTATATCATTATAAGCTTGTTTGTTTTATACAAAACGCACTTTAAGCTTAAAAATTTTTGTTGGTGTAACTAAGTGGGAACGTGTTAACGTTCTGTTTAGTTGTACCATTTTGCTCGATATGTCATCCTGAAAAGTTTGTGCGGCCCTAGTCTGGCATATGGTCGGAGTGTGAGGTACTATGACCTGTGCACATGTGGACGCAGACAAGTTAGACCAGGGGGGACCTGCCGATCACCTGCAACGTAGAGAGCGGATCCCGTGCACGTGTTGGGAGGAACCGGAGACAGGGCCTGCTCCGAAAAACCATAGAAGGAGTGGTGGTCGGCTTGTACTGGCTTAAGTTGGAATAACCATAAAATTCGGAGTGACACATTGGAGTGGTCGGAGAAATCATAGTTGCTTTAGTAAAGTAAATCGAAAATACAAGTAGAGTACATATCTCAGTAGTTAAGCATAGAAACGTCTAAGCTTGTCGATGTGCCATGAGTTCGGTACGTCCGTGCCGTCCAGATGAGCTAACCTGTAGGACGCTGGACGTGTGACTTCCTTGATCATGAAGGGTCCCTCCCATGGGGTTGCGAGTTTGTGGACACTAGCCTGGTTCGACTTCCACTTCAGGACTAAGTCCCCGACCATGAAGAAACGCTCTTTAACGTTCTTGTTGTAGTACCTGCGCAAAACAGCAAGGTATTTGGCCGTGCGTACGCAAGAATCTAGCCTTTTCTCCTCTGCGCTGTTGACTTCTAGCTCCCACACTTCATTGACCTTGCCTTTGTCGAAGTTCTCTACCCGTGCTGATTTGAAAGCTATATCTGGTGGGAGGACTGCCTCAGCGCCGTAAACCATAAAGTATGGCGAGACGCCGGTGTTACGACTGGGCTGAGTTCGGAGGCCCCAGACCACGGCTGGTAACTCCTTGAGCCATCTTCTAGGAGCTTTATCGTTTTCTCTGTACATCCTCTTCCTCAATGCGTCCAAGATCATGCCATTTGCCCGCTCGACTTGTCCATTAGCTCTAGGATGCGCCACCGAGACGTATTTTACAACTATGCTCCTTTCATCGCAGAAGTCCCAAAAAGCGTTCCCGGTGAATTGAGTACCCAGATCAGTAATGATGTGTTGGGCATGCCGAAACGGTGGATGACCTGGTCGAGGAATGTGACAGCTTTCTCTGAGGATGCCTGTACCAGAGGCATGTATTCTATCCACTTAGAAAACTTATCAATTAGCACGAAGACGCATGTAAATTTCCCAGTAGCTGGTTTGAAAGGCCCGATCATGTCCAGTCCCCAGCATGCGAAGGGCCAAGAGGCTGGAATCATCTGGATCTCATGTGCTGGTACGTGGATTCTCTTGGAGAAGAACTGACAACCCTCACAGCGGCGGACTAGCTTCTCTGCGTCGGCCACTGCTGACAGCCAATAGAACCCTGCTCGGAAAGCCTTACCGACCAGTGTTCTTGAGGCCGCGTGGTTGCCGTAGGAGCCAGAGTGGATTTGGTCTAGGAGATGCTCGCCTTCCTCCTGGGTTATACACTTCATCAAGATTTCCTCCTTAGCGTTTTTATGCCACAACTTGCCGTCGACGAGCAGATACTGCTTACTACGACGCATCAGGCGCTCATTTTCTGTTCAATCGACATAACCGCTACCATCTGTTAAGTACTTGATGAAAGGTGTTCTCTAGTCCGGCTCATGAGTGGTTGGAAGCGGCTCGGTTGTGCTCGGCACCGAAATCGTAGCCACTAATTGCTGGTCTGAAACTTTGTCGGTCATTGAATCTTCGTCTTCAATGGAAGGCGTGAGCAGGTCTTGGATGAACACGCCATGTGGGATTTTGGCGCGGGATGATCCTAACTTTGACAACGCATCCGCTGCCTGGTTCTTGTCCCGGACCACGTGTATGTACTTGATGCCATAGAACCTGCCTTCCAGCTTTCTTATCGATTTGCAATATGCGTCCATCTTTTCACTGGTCGTGTCCCAGTCCTTGTTGAGTTGGTTGATGACCAGAGCCGAATCTCCGTAGACATAGAGACGTTTAACTCCAAGTTCAACCGCAATGCGTAGACCTTGCAGGCATGCTTCATACTCGGCGACATTATTAGATGCTGGGAAATAAATCATGAGGACGTACCGGAGCTGCTCCTTGGACGGTGACACGAAAAGAACTCCTGCTCCCGCACCGTCGATGTTGAGAGAACCGTCAAAGTACATCGTCCAATATTCGTCGGATCCCGGAGAGGCAGGCGTGCTTAAGTCTGTCCACTCGACGATGAAATCGACGAGTGCCTGAGACTTGATTGTAGTACGGCTTGCAAATTCCAAGGAAAGGGGGCATAGCTCCATTGCCCATTTGACGATGCGCTCGTTCGCATCCTTATTGCGAATGATATCTGCCAAAGGATACTCGGTTATCACCACCACATGATATCCGTCGAAGTAATGTCTCAACTTTCGGGATGTTATCAGTATGGTGTAGAGCAGTTTCTGAATCTGTGGGTACCTGGTCTTGGATTCGTTGAGTACCTCACTAATGAAATAAATTGGCCGCTGTACCTTGTAGGCGTGGCCCGGCTCGTCGCGCTCGACCACCATTGTAGTGGAAACCACCCGGTCGGTTGCCGCAATGTAAAGTAGGAGAGTTTCGTCTTCTCTGGGAGCAGTGAGTACCGGAGGTGATGTGAGGTACTGTTTTAGCTGCGTGAAGGCGGCGTCCGCTTCCTCCGACCACTCAAACTTCTCGGATGCTTTGAGCAGTTTGAAGAATGGTAGTCCTTTTTCTCCTAATCTTGATATGAAACGGCTTAGAGCAGCCATGCAGTCGGTAAGCTTCTGGACATCCTTCACCTTTTTTGGGGGCTTCATGTCTAAGACAGCTTTAACTTTCTCTGGGTTAGGGCGTATGCCGTCATAACTGACGACGTTGCCGAGCAATATGCCAGAAGGGACACCAAAGATGCACTTCTTTGGGTTTAATTTCCATTGGAACGTTTTAAGGGCTGCGAAGGTGCGTTCCAGATTGTCAACAAGGGTATGTGCTTCCTTGGTTTTGACAACTACATCGTCGACATAAGCCTCGACAAGGGCATCTCTTATCTTGTCGTTGAGGCAGGCCTGTATAGCGCGTTGGTAGGTAGCCCCAGCATTTTTCAGCCCGAACGACATAGTCATGTAGCTGTAGGCGCCGAAAGGCGTGATGAAAGATGTCTTGATCTGGTCGTCCTTTTTGAGAGCGATCTAGTGATAACCAGAGTAGCAATCGAGAAAGGAAAGCAGCTCGCAACCGGCGTTTGAATCTACGACCTCGTCTATGCGAGGTAAGCCGAAGGGGTCCTTAGGGTAGTGTTTGTTGAGATCAGTGTAATCAACACACATTCTCCATTCATTATTCTTTTTGCGTACAAGAACCGGGTTGGCTAACCATTCCGGATGATACACTTCTTTGATAAATCCGGCTGCCAAAAGCTATGTAACTTCTACCCTAATCGCCTCCTTTTTGTCGTGAGCGAACCGTCGTAGCTTCTGCTTGATTGGTTTGGCCTTGCTGTTGACATTTAAGGAGTGCTCAATCAAATTCCGAGGTACACCGGGCATGTCGGAAGGTTTCCATGCAAACACATCCACGTTGCCCCTCAAGAACCTGACGAGCGCGTCTTCCTATTTGGGATCCAGGTCGGCCCCGATGAGGGCCGTTTTGCTGGGGTCGCCCTTGACCAGCTGGATCGTCTTGTGATCCTTGGACCTGATGTTCTTGCGCGGAGCCTCGAGCTCTAGGATCTCCAGGTGGTCAGCCGAGGTCTTCTTAGTGTCGAGCATGGTCTCGGCCATGCGAATAGAGAGGTCATGGGCCTCTGCTATTTTGAAGCTATCGTCCTCGCAGGTATAAGCTGCGTATACGTTGCCCCTAAGGGTTAAAACTCCTTTCTTAGTAGGCATCTTGAGCACCAGATACCTGTAATGAGGTATGGCCATGAACTTGGTGAGCGACGATCGACCAAGAATAGCATGGTAGGTGCCATCGAAATCAGCGACCACGAAGTTGACGTAGTCGGTGCGGAAGTGGTCCAGAGTCCCGAATTGCACAGGTAGCGTGATCTGCCCAAGAGGTGTGGAGCTCTGTCCGGGGAGAACGCCCCAGAACTATGCCTCGTACGGCTTTAGGTCCGCCTGGGCTATTTTCAGAGCGGGCAGGCTGTTCTTGAATAGTATATCAATGGAGCTGCCGCCGTCAATTAGTACCCTGTCGAATTGAACCTTGTTGATACAAGGATCGAGGACCAGGGGAAAACGCCCTGGCTCGGGTATGGCGGCCCATTGGTCCTTCCTGCTGAAGTAGATTTCACGGTGAGACCACGGAGGAAGCCGCGGATCGGTGAGAAGGTTGTCGATGTTTGCCACGTTCAAGCAAGCGCGGGCGAGCAGCTTGCGTTCTCGTTTGGTCTCGATGGACACCTTGCCGCCGATGATGGTGTGCACGCGATCAGTCGGCTTGACGTATTTATGACGAGGATCTGCATCGTCGTCGTCGTTGTCCTCGTTGCGCTGTTCCCCCGCGTCGTTAGGCTTGTTGGATGTATCCGGAGCCTATTGACGCGTGTAGATAGTCTTGAGGACGCGGCAATTCTCCATGGTGTGGTTCGACTTAGGATGGAGCTGGCAGGGCCCCTTCAATGCTTTGGCGTAGTCGTCCTCGTAGTTACGACGTCCGCCGCCCTTTTTCACAGTATTGACCTCGCCGTCATCTTCCCGAGCGCGCTTGCTCCTGTAATCGTCACGGCGGTTGCGCCACTGATTACGTGGATCACGGTGGTCGCGGGAGTCGTTGCGCTGGTTGCGGCGGTCAAAATTGTCATTCTGACCACGATTGCCACGGTAATCGTCGCGGTGTGGGGGGTGGTCGGAGCGTGGAACCCTTGCTGCTTCTTCAACGATTATCTTTTTAGCGTCGTCAGCGTCCGCGTATTTCTTAGCGGTGGCCAAAAGCGCTGTGACCGATTCTGGTCTCTTCCGGAGGAGCTTGTCTCTCAGGGCGTCGTGGAAACGGAGGCTGGTGACGAAAGCCTCGATTGCTTCATTGTCGGAGATTGATGGGACCTTGATGCGCATCTCTGAAAAACACCGAACGTACTCGCGCAGTGGTTCATCCTTCCGATCTTGGATCCGTTGCAGATCGTACTTGTTGTCGGGTTGTTCACAAGTAGCGATGAAATTGTCGATGAAGGCCTGCTTGAGCTCCTGCCAAGAGTCAAAATAGTTCGCTGGCAAGCTAACCAGCCGTTGGTGACCTGCATGACCAACAGCGACTAGGAAGTAGTTAGACATGATGTGCTCGTCAGCCATGGCTGAGCAGCAAGCAGTTTCGTAGAGCATGACCCATAATTCGGGGTTTTCCTTGCCATCGTACTTCTGAAGTTTCTCGAGTTTGAAATTCTTGGGCCATATGACTTGGCGAAGGTGTGGAGTGAACTGCTTTAAACCCGGCGGGCCGTGGGCAGTGTCATATTCCATACGGCGATAGCTTTCATGGGATGCACGATCGTTGGCTCTCTGGTTGATGCGAGCGCGCAGATCACGTCCGACGAGGTAATGGCGGAGATCGTTATTGCCATCGCGGCGATCTCGATTGCCATCTGGATTAGCCCTGCGACCGCAGTTATCACGGCGATTGTCGCGGTTATCTCGGCGGTTGTCGCCTCGAACGTCGTGGCGGTTATCCTCCCGGCGGCGGTTGTCGTCCCGACCACCATCATGACCGCTGTTTCTGCCTTGACGGTTGTCCGATGGGTCGTTATTGCGCGAGCCACGTTGGTTGAGTGGCTGTGAGCGACTTGAGTATTGGCGGCTGTGGCTTGATTCGACAGAAACGGATGGAGCCCGAGCTTGATTCATCTCTGCGGTCTGAGCCATAGCAGCCATCAGATAAGCTTGTATGTCATCATGGATTGCTTGGGTTTTGGGAGTGTTGGGCAGCCGCTGCATTGTCGCCATGGCAACGGCTACATTGGCGCTTGGGGTCTTGAAGACTTGTTTGTCCCCCACCCTGTCGAAAGCATTGTTGAGGTCACGTGGTTGGACCCTTATGTGTCGTGCCTCCTGGTCTGCTTCAGCTTCGATTTGCCGGTGATTAAACCGGTCAATATTGCGTGCTTCGCGTGCAGTCTTTTCTTGTTCTGTTTTGCCAACTGCTGGCGGTTCGTCGTTGCTGACAACATGGACCAAATCCCCTCGTCTTGGCGGGAAAGATGGAAATTGGGGGAAACCCGAGGCGTGGTCTGGTAGATCCAAATCATATTTGACGCCTTCATCTTCGTGACGCTGAAGCTCGGTGTGGACAGATGTGTTGGATGCGATGCCGGATGAGGAGCTGGAGTCACCCTCTCGGACTGTGTGGATGGATCCTTCTTGATAATCTTCAATCCGGACCATGTTGACGATGTTGCATGGCTTTGGCCGAGATCGGTGTATAGGACACAGATCTGAGCGGCGTCGTAGGTTGTACGCGTAGCTGGAGGCAGCGTTTTGCAAGCCGTAGGGCTGGACCTGGTGGTTCTCCATTGGGACTTCATACTCGCAGAGTCGGAGACCCGTCGCGACGGCTGGCCGGCGATGAGCAAAATGCCCCTCATGAGTTGATACGACCACAAGATCTGTTCCAAGTCGCGCAGGACGACTGGTCCGAGCTGGTCGGATAGATCTGTTGTGGGGAGCTGTTACCTGCTCGTTAGGTTGGCTTTGAATCGTACTTACCAGAGCCAGGGTTTCAGCGAGTTGGATGCCGACCCAATCAACGGAGTCGAGCAAGTCAGTGTTGTCGATCTGCTTTCCTCTGTAGCAGGGAAGCGGATGACGAGTTATCGGCGTGGCTGTAGGCGTGGTCAGAGCCAAATGTCCCGTGGTCGGAGCCAGGTCCATTGTGGTTGGAGCCGTACTCACCGTGGTCGGAGCCATGTTCACCGTGGTTGGAGCCGTATTCACCATGGTCGAAGCCGTGTTCACCGTGGTCGGAGCCGTTTTCACCATGGTCAGAGCCGTAGCCGATGCAGGTGAAGTAGTCGTCGGCGCAGGCTGAATCCATGCCTCCTCCGTGGTCATGGCGATGGAGTCTTCGGAGCCGGTGGTCCAGGTGATCTGGCCGACGGTGAACGTGAGGCCATTGGGCGTAGCCATGGAGCCGGAGATGATGACCATCTTGTTTGCTTGGAGAGCAGTACGCACACCCCCTACCTGGCGCGCCACTGTCGACGAAATATGGTCGGCAGTCTACCTAGGGGTATGCCCAAGGTAGTAGATTATCGGCAGACAGATGCGCAAGCCCCAAACAAGACGGTGACGCAAGACAGACATGAGTTTTTATCTAGGTTCGGCCGCCAAGAAGGCGTAATACCTACGTCCTGTATCTGATTTGTATTGCTGTATATTAATGAAAGATGTCTCTTTAGAGGGGTCCCCTGCCCGCCTTATATACTCCAGGGGGCAGGGTTACAGATCTGAAAACTAATCCTAGTCAGTTACAATTGCCATATGTGGCCGGATAAGGATTCCTATTCTAACCGACCAGGAACTTGCTTGGTCGCCAAATCCGTCTTGATTCCTTGTGCGGGACTCTGATCAGGCTAACTGGGCCGCACATCATCTTTCGAGTGAACTGAAACCATCGATCCGGGCTAGCCCAAGCTTAGCCGTAAGGGTATAGGGGTTAATACCCCCACAAGCTCTGTCACTAGACCAGTGCCCACGGTCCAACCTCACTAGGGTGGACGAATATCATTCATCACTTCAACGAAGTCACTGACCTCGGGTACAACAAGAAAGTTTGACAGAACAAGTACAACGAGTTGAAACGTTGTTACTTCAATTGGCGCGACGGCCAAACCCATATTGGGATAGGCCGTGACCCGCTGACTGGAGAGGTTACAGCTGACCCCGAGTGGTACAGCTCCAGCCCCAGGGTACTAACTACATGCACTTCTTTTAATTTTTTTTGTAGCAATTAGGTTCCTACTAACTCAGTACTAACTTCACCATCACTGGAACACATGCAGGAAAGTAGTCAACCCGCTAGAAACAAGTTCAAATGGCCCCAATGCTGTGAGCAACTGATCACGATTTTGGGACGCACCCCACGTGACAAGGGGCAGTTGGTATCGGTGGGGGGCCATCGACATGACAATTCACCCAGTAATGGAAGCCCTCGCACTCCTCCATACTTGTCGGATGAGCCGGTCATGCCACCTAGTAGTCATCAGCCCTCGAAGAGAGTCCATAGGGAATTTTTAGTTAATAGTCCTCACAGCAAGAAGATTAGCCAAACTCCATCCATAGAAGAGTGCCTTGAAGACCTGGGCCACTTTCTCAGAGAGGCTAGGTCCCAGAAGGTCCGTCATAACAACAATGCTCAGGAGTTGGCCCAAGTCCAAGGCATTCTGCTGCAAGATGGTATTAGCGAGGCTGATGAAGTATTCGTGCAAGCCCTGAACCTTTGTAGAGATAGGCTCCGTCGGTAGGGTTTTCTAGGCATGAAATCTAAAGAGGGCCGACTGAACTAGATCAAAGTGACGTGGGCCTTTGTGTTCTCCAACAAGGCCCACTGATCAGCACATTCCATGTTTTCTCCTGTTTGCGGATATCCACCATGTGCATGTTGAGTTCATTTGGTTTGTTGTATCGTTATGTTCATTTTTTTGTATTACCAAAGACCATTGTGGAAAACTTAGTGCATGTCATTGTCTCATGTTTTGAATAAAAAATTAGTGTGCCAGAGTGGGTGGACCTAAATCTGGGAACCCCTATCTTTGGACTTAGGGAGTTAATATCCATGGCGGTGTGGAGCGATGTCTGATTTAGGTCAAGGCTGTTGTTTTAGAAACCAGTACCTGTAGGGACAATTCCATGGCAGTCTTGTCATTTGCATGTGTAAGGTTTTGTGGGACTGTGTTTGTTTCAAAAAAATGTATTATGGGACTATCATATTGTGTTCATTGCTGTATGAGGAATTGTAGTGACAGAACTACAAGTGCCAAGTTCTATAGTGATTGGTGATGTGTTGAAATACTCTGGTTCATTTGTCTATGGACAATGGACTAGTTGCTACACTGTTTCTGTGATTCACCATGGGAAATAGTGGAGCAGATACAGCTTAGGCTTGGCTTTCTTCAAGGATGTTGTTTCTCAGAGGTATGATTTCATCATATTTGTTACTTTTTGGTCATATTTGTTACTTTTTTTGTTACTCTTCAGCGTGGTACTATTGTTAGCAAATCTGAAGTTGGCTCAATACATGAGGTTTGGCTCAATACTGTATGGTGGATGAGTGCTAATGTTGTGTTCCATGTGGTACAGTGTGGCCAAATATCAAGAAGCAAATCCTAGAGTATTCACCATTGTGACTTTCCCTTTCTTATTTGCTGTCAGGATTGGTGATTGGGGCCATGGAATTTGTTTGTTACTTGCAACGCTTTATCTGATATTCCGGGAGAAGAAACTAGCTTCATAGGTTTGTGCACTAGTCCTGATTGCATTTTGCTTCACTTATCTGTGTATCTGTAGTACTACAATTCTATGACATGTTTTCAAGTTGAACCTTAGCTATAGTCCCCAAGAGTTTGTTTTTATTTGCAAAACTTAAGAATCTGGGATATGATAGTACTTAGTTTTGTTAAAAATTTCTTTGTGGCCAACAGACGACCTTGATGCGAACCAGTTGTTTAGTGGTCTGACATGCCTAACCATTCGCCTTTTGAAATGCAGCTTGTTCTACTTCTGCTTGCTTTGGTGCCTGTACCTTGGATTTTGAATCCAAAACCATTTTTATTAAAGGTGCAACATCAGCAAGCATGTTTGTATAGTATTATTCTATCGGTGACTTGATGATTTGTGGCTGTAGTTTACTTTTATAATGACTGTTTTTGTATTTCTTTTCAATCAGATGCACCAAGGTCACCAGTACGCTATGCTTTAGGGCACTGATGAATCAGTGGGAGCAGAGTTGGGGGAACATCACGATTCATGAGGATGCACATGACCACGAGGAGTTTGAGTTCAGTGAAGTTTTTGTTCACCAACTGATTCACACGATCGAATTTGTTCTTGGTGCAGTCTCAAACATAGCTTCATACCTTTGGGCACTGAGGTAATGCTAATTTAATCAGTATATTTATTTCGCACTTTCTGAAATGCAATTGTTTCTTGTAGGCTTAACAATGTTTTCGCCCTTATTATTGGTGGCGCCATCTTTGTCGTTGCCACGGTGGGTGTCTTGCTTGTTATGGAGACCCGGAGTGCATTCCTTCATGCGCTGCGGCTTCACTGCGTGGAGTTCCTGAACAAGTTCTATGAAGGCGATGGTTACAAGTTTGCCCCATTCTCCTTCGCACTGATTCATGAAGAGGAAGATTGAGCTCGTCCCAGCATTTGTATTTATTGTAGCCGATGTCAAATCTATCTTTGGTGGCATTTGTTCCTAGACCAAATAATTTTTCCATCTGTTGTCTCGGTTGGATCATAAACCTCAGTCATTTTTCATATGTTTAAACATTGGACCTGACGGACATGTAGCCTTATTACGTGAGAAACTGTTACAGCATTTGAGTTGCAAACTGTAAACTATTGGTTCAAATTCTCGGTTGAAACTGTAAAACAGCATGATCTATAAATGCATGGTAGTTTGAATTTGAAAGTTTGGAATCAGCATGAGTAACAATTGGTTGGCGCCAATTTTTGAACGCCTACCCACTAGCTGTTGGCTGGAGGAGGCTAGAGGCCAGTGGCTACGGCTGGAGGCTGGCTGGGCTGGCTGGTCCAGCCCCAGCACCAGCCAGCCTGCTGAACAGGCTGTAGATCTATTTCTTAGTCACGTTGATGTTACACGGTATGGAGCCTCTAAGCTTGGCCAGCCATCAAAGAGACTTATCTGGCCATAAAACCTCAATGAGCCAGATAGAGGTTTTGTTCCGGCAAATGATTGAGTTTGGATATTTTCTATGGGAATCTCATCCTTTGGTTTGCTAGCTATTCTACCAAGGCTCTACGGTCTCCTTCATATTTGTTTGCACCTTGTAAGGTCCTGTGACCAGCCAAGAGCGGGATGGATTGGGCTTTAAACCTAGGACCTAATTTAAACTACCATTAAAAAACAGATTTGCTAAACAACATCCGGTTGTTTCTGGCTATCTCAACAACCAGATTTGGCATCGTTGGATTTGGCTCCTGGAGTGTGCTGGGGCGTCCGATCTCCCTCTCTACTTTCTTATCTCTCTGGCCGTCTGTCTCCATCTTTGCCTGCGGATCGAAGTTGCTACTATGAGCCACCGCCGCCGCTGCTCCATTCGAAGGCCCGTGTCCTCGGCGCATGGGCCTCTCCCTCTGACGGAGCGCCGCCTCTGCATCCTAGGGCGCATGCACGTGCGTCCCCAACACCCCCGCCACCCCAGGCCGGCCTCCGGCACTGCCCCTTCTGGCACTACGCCAGATTCTTACAGCAGGAACGGAGGCATTTTTACTGTAGGGGCGGCTGGGGTTGGGGATGCCCCTACAGTGGGCGTCCTCGGCCCCAGCAGCCTAGCCGCCCCTACAGATGTCACTGTAGGGGCGGCTGGTAACCTGAGCCGCCCCTATAGTTGGGGCTGATCTGTAGGGGCGACTCAATCACCAGCTGCTCCTACAGCAGATGGCATTGTAGGGGCGGCCGGTATCCTGAGCCGCCCCTACAGTTGGGGCTGATCTGTAGGGGCGGCTCAATCACCAGCCGCCCCTGCAGTGCCCACTTGTCTTTTTTCAAATTTCAAATTTTAAAAGGTTCAAATTTAGTTAAATGATAAGATAACCAAAATAAAAGTTGTAGATATTGATGAGTTTAACAACTTTTGTATTCATCACTTTTACATATGAAATCATTTAGGGTTTGAAAATTTGGTTTGAACTTGTTAAATTTCAAATTTCAAATTTTAAAATGTGTAAAACATTGTTACATCCAAGTTTGATCAAACTTAAATGCTGAAGCATGATTTTAGAATTTTTTAGGAAAAAAACCATCACATTTGGAGTTAGTATGAGGGAGAACAACTAGTTATAAAGTTTACCCACAGATTAAAAAGAAAAATCACACTGTTCTATATGATCCTTACATAATCATAGTGAATAGTGTGATTTGTTTTTTTAATCTGTGGGTCAGCTTTGTAACTAGTTTTTCTTCCTCATACTAACTCCAAATCTGATGATTTTTTTCCTAAAATTTTCTAAAATCATTATCTATCAATTTATTTTTTTGGTTTTGTAAATATATACATATGAAAAGTTTGAGCAATTTAAATTTTGAATTTAAAAAAATGCAACTTCAGACAAGATTTTGATTCCCCAAATGATTTCAGCTGAAAAAGTGATAAATACTAAAGTTGAATAACTCATCAAGATCTACAACTTTTGTATTGGTCATTTCTTTATATGACAAAGTGGTAACGACATTGTTCACAAATGTGACACATCTCTCATAAGGTTTTATAAATTATATGACACATGTGTAAGATTAGTGAATAATGTATGCTAAGAATTTATCAAATGAACAAATAACCAAAATAAAAGTTGTAGATATTCATGAGTTGAACAACTTTGGTATTCATCGCTTTTTATGTTGAAATCAATTTGGGTCTCAAATTTTGGTTCGAACTTGTCATTTTTCAAAATTTCCAATTTGAAAGGTTCAAATTTTGTCAAATGATAAGATGACTAAAATAAAAGTTGTAGATATTAATGAGTTGAACAACTTTGGTATTCATCACTTTTTATGTTAAAATCATTTTGGGTCTCAAATTTTAGTTTGAACTTGTCATTTTTTAAAATTTCAAATTTTAAATGTTCAAATTTTGTCAAATGATAAGATGACCAAAATAAAAGTTGTAGATCTTGATGAGTTGAACAACTTTTGTATTCATCACTTTTACATATGAAATCATTTAGGGTTTGAAAATTTGGTTTGAACATGTCAAATTTCAAATTTTAAATTTTAAAATGTGTAAAACATTGTCACATCCAAGTTTGATCAAACTGAAATGCTGAAGCATGATTTTAGAATTTTTAAGAAAAAAACCATCATATTTGGAGTTAGTATGAGGGAGAACAACTAGTTACAAAGTTTACCCACAGATTAAAAAGAGAAATTATACTGTTCTAGATGATCCTTATATGATCATAGTGAACAGTATGATTTCTTTTTTAATATGTGGGTCAACTTTATAACTAGTTCTTCTTCCTCATACTAACTCCAAATCTAATGATTTTTTTTCTAAAATTGTCTAAAATCATTCTCTATCAATTTATTTTGTTGGTTTTGTTAATATATACATATGAAAAGTTTGAGCAATTTAAATTTTGAATTTCAAAAAAATGCAACTTCAGACAAGATTTTGGTTCCCCAAATGATTTCAGCTGAAAAAGTGATAAATACCAAAGTTAAATAAATCATCAAGATCTATAACTTTTGTATTGGTCATTTCTTCATATGACAAAATGGTAATAACATTGTTCACAAATGTGACACATCTCTCGTAAGGTTTTATAAACTATATGAGACATGTGTAAAATTAGTGAACAATGTGTGCTAAGAATTTATCAAATAAAGAAATGACCAAAATAAAAGTTATAGATATTCATGAGTTGAACAACTTTAGTATTCATCGCTTTTTATGTTGAAATAATTTTGGGTCTCAAATTTTGGTTCGAACTTGTCGTTTTTCAAAATTTCTAATTTGAAAGGTTCAAATTTTGTCAAATGATAAGATGACTAAAATAAAAGTTGTAGATATTAATGAGTTGAACAACTTTGGTATTCATCACTTTTTATGTTGAAATCATTTTGGGTCTCAAATTTTGGTTCGAACTTGTCATTTTTTAAAATTTCAAATTTTAATGGTTCAAATTTTGTCAAATGATAAGATGACCATAATAAAAGTTGTAGATCTTGATGAGTTGAACAACTTTTGTATTTATCACTTTTATATATAAAATCATTTAGGGTTTGAAAATTTGGTTTGAACTTGTCAAATTTCAAATTTTAAAATATGTAGAACATTGTCACATCCAAGTTTGATCAAACTTAAATGCTGAAGCATGATTTTAGAATTTTTTAGGAAAAAAACCACCATATTTGAAGTTAGTATGAGGGAGAACTACTAGTTACAAAGTTTACCCACAGATTAAAAAGAGAAATCATACTGTTCTAGATGATCCTTACATGATCATAGTGAACAGTGTGATTTTTTTTAATCTGTGGGTCAACTTTGTAACTAGTTTTTCTTCCTCATACTAACTCCAAATCTGATGATCTTTTTTCCTAAAATTTTCTAAAATCATTCTCTATCAATTTATTTTGTTGGTTTTGTCAATATATATATATGAAAAGTTTGAGCAATTTAAATTTTAAATTTAAAAAAATACAACTTCAGACAAGATTTTGGTTCTCCAAATGATTTCAGCTGAAAAAGTGATACATACTAAAGTTGAATAACTCATCAAGATTTATAACTTTTGTATTGGTCATTTCTTCATATAACAAAGTGGTAACGACATTGTTCACAAATGTGACACATCTCTCATAAGGTTTTATAAACTATATGAGACATATGTAAGATTAGTGAACAATGTGTGCTAAGAATTTATCAAATGAAGAAATGACCAAAATAAAAGTTGTAGATATTCATGAGTTGAACAACTTTGGTATTCATCGCTTTTTATGTTGAAATCAATTTGGGTCTCAACTTTTGGTTCGAACTTGTTGTTTTTCAAAATTTTCAATTTGAAAGGTTCAAATTTTGTCAAATGACAAGATGACTAAAATAAAAATTGTAGATATTAATGAGTTGAACAACTTTAGTATTCATCACTTTTTATGTTGAAATCATTTTGGGTCTCAAATTTTGGTTCGAACTTATCGTTTTTCAAAATTTCAAATTTCAAAGGTTCAAATTTTGTCAAATGAGGACGTCACGGATCCACCGTTAATTGATCTCAATCTCGTAAAGCCCACTAGCCACTCTATGTGGCCCAGCACAACCAATTGAGGACCCCGTGACCATGAGGAGCCCATGACCCCGTCCAGGCGTCCACATCTCACATTCTCGCGTCGACCCCGTCCCAGTCTCCCAGAGCGGAGCCGAAACCCTAGCCGCGCCGCGCCGCCGCCCGTGTGACCGCTAGGCTCGACGCGTGATGGCCCAACTCCGCGTTCGCCGAGCAAGCTCAACACGTGGCCGCACCCCACCCCACCCAACGGCCGACCCCGACCCCAACCCCGGCTGTGCTGTGCTGACAGCGGCAGGGGGCGGTGCTCCACTCCTAGCAAGCAGCGGCTGGGGCAGGTGCCGGGGACACGGCCAGCGGCAACGCGGGATGCCCAAGGCCTGTTGCTGGCCTAGGGCTCCTTGCGTCTGCCGGATCTACTGGGCGGCGGCGGCCGATGGCTGGCGCCTCATCGGCTCCTCGCGCGTGGCAGATCCGGCACGCCTGGCCGTGGAGGAGGTGGTAACAGGCGGTACGAAGGTTGTGGGGGATCCGACCATGGAGGAGGTGCCTCCCACGGCAGATCCGGCGGCAGCGCATAGCCCCCGTGCTAGGCGGTGTCGAGAAAGGATGGCCAGATGCGAGGGCAACGAGGACGATGAGCATAATCAGGTACACCTTCTCTGTCCGCTCGTGCTGTGTAGGTCCTCGGCTCCCCACATCATCTCGTCTCTCCTACAGGGTGCGTCGAGATCCTTAGGCTCCTATAGATGCTGGTGTCGAGCAAGGACGTCCAGATGGTGAACCTCTGCACCTGTCGATTGAGGTTAGTGCATGCTACTAATCATGGAACAGAACTATGCTGAAGTTTTTCGCTTGCTTGCTTAAGCCACGTATTGTAATCAATGCAGGAATACTTGAATTGTTTGATTAAATGCCTATAAGAACACTCATCTAGATATCTGTTAGCATTTGTAATGTCATTGCAACATTGAAATTTCACGCCTATTTAAATTTCTGCAGGAGAGGAGGATAGTGCTCTGACCTAGCCTGAACATGCTGGTCTTGACTTTGATGCAAACACTCAATTTCAATGTCAGTGTTGACTCTATTGTCACATGAGAAGGTTCCTAAAGGTAGCAAAAATCTTAGAAGAAGGTGAGATACTATACATACTCCTATTTTTGTGATAGCTGAATGGAGATATGCAGTCATCTTTCTATTGAGGATAGTAAGCCCTTTACATATTTTCATTGAGATCTTGTTGGACTTGTAGAATAGCTGAATGGAGATATGCAGTCATCTTTCTATTTGCTTCATTGCACACTCTGTTTGAACTATTTAATTAGTTTCAAAGCTTACTGATAAATAGATGACATTTCTTTTTTGAATCTTTGACAATTCTTTTTTTAAGCTTACTCATAATGAGTCTGATGTAGTATTGACTTGTGATGTTTCATCCAGTTCATCCATTTTCATAGTCACTAAATTAAATATGCATATCAAAATCCCACAAAACCCTGATTTCTGAATTTGGTTTAAATGCGCAGATCATGACAAGCTACTAACGCTGATTGCAATCTTAGCTGGCAAGCTACAGGTACATATCTCCATTTTCTTGGAACCGTGAACATTCTTACATGTATTTTTGTGAACATTCAATCATGTGAGCATTACTGAATTATTACTGCTTGTGCTTCACTATGTGAAGTTTAATGAGAATTTGAGAGTTGGTGTGAAACTGAATTATTGCTTCCTAGTAACATCTAATCTACTCTTGCTATGATGAATATGAACTTAGCTTCATTTGACACCAAATGCTAACTGCTACTTAGATGACATTTCTTTTTAGAGTTTTTGCTGAAAACTAACTTATCTTATATTCATTTTGATTTCCAGGTAGCACATCTTATGGATTGGAAGCCAATTGAAGTGCTCGTGGATACAAATGTTTAGTTATTTTAGACTCCCTAGAGATGAAATCTTTAAGTTCAAACTTAGTTGTTGTGATAGTCAAACTAAATGGCTGTGGGCTAGCCAATTTGTAGTTAGATAAAATGTGACACCAGTGGGCTCGCTAATACACTAATACATGAATGACCATACCTAGGCTTCTATGTTGAATGGATTTTTTCCTCTTCAAACTAATGGTGGATATTGTTCTATGCACCTGAATAATGATATTATCAATGTTCTGAATAATGTGGTCAGATTTGAATTTGAATTATTTTTTTTACTGGAAAATCCACTGTAGGGGCGGTTCTTGATTGAACCGCCCTTACAAATACACACAGCAGGGGCGGCTGGTGATACAGCCGCCCTTACAGAAGTTCATTATAGGGGCGGCTGATATTACCAGCCGCCCCTACAGAGGGCACTGTAGGGGCGGTTGAAAACACCAGCCGCCCCTACAGAGGCACTCTCTGTAGGAACACCCTGGGAAGGGCGGCTGGCGCAGCCGCCCCTATAGAGGCTCTAGAGCTGCCCCTATAGTAACATTCTGTAGTAGTGCGGGCCGCCCGTCCCCATGCTGGCTATCCGACACTGCAAACGAGGCCGGCCATCCACCGCTACCCCCGCGCGGCCCTCAAGCCCCTGCTCTGTGTTCTTCTCTCCTATGTGTTCTTCCATTTGTAAATTTGCAAGTTTGTGAAAAATTTGATGATATTTGTGAACAATTTGATATATATTTCTCTGGTATCTGGAATCCGTAGAAAATTTTTATAATTTTTTTTGAAAAATTTGACATATATTTGTTTAATTTTCAAATTACATCACTCTATCTAATAAATTACACTGAATAATCAATGTAAATATAGTAATAAGGCGGTGTAAATATTATGACAGTGTAAGTGTATAGAAAAAATCTAGTTGTGGGAAATGATTAAAACAACCGGTTGTTGGCTAGACAGATTCTAAAAAAAATCATAAATTAGTCTAGTAAGATGCGCTCTTCAGATTTTTCCAACTTCCCCTTTAACCCACAAAGACTTTTGCAATCTAGACCCAATCTTACCAAGTCGCCTAAAGCTAATCTAGAAAGGTAAAGGTCACATAAGCAAAGCACGTGCGAAAGTAATAAACGTGGTAAGTAAAGAGCTATGGATAGAGAGGAAAAATTCTCATAGATGCAGTGATGTATCTCATGGTATCAATTCTTAAATCGTAACCCGACCCCTTGTTCATGTTGGAGTTCCACCAAGACACGCTCCTAGACAACAAAACTCTTCTGGTGATAGTGTTGGATTTGCGACACAAGGCTTCAACCAACCAAAGGCTAGCGCATGAGTCACACAATCTTAGCACTACTACTTACTCTTCCGATCACCTTGACGTTGTGTCCACTATGGAGTTTCTCCACACAAGGGAGGGGGCTCTTCATCCCTTGTACACCGACATAATGCTGCTCCACACCATGAACAAATGGTCGCCACCTCGAAGGTCGTCATGCCTTCACCAGAAGGTCACAAAAGACCTCAAGCGCTCCGAATTGCCAAAATACAAGGGCGCAATAGTCCAAATACTCAAAGCTCTGAAGCCTAAATTAAACCTCACAAAGATGCATTATAGTGTCTATCCTAGTCTTGGATGTGATCTTGAATGGCTTGACAGGGTGGATTGAGTGTAGAAACACTTGTTCTAACTTGTACCAAACCTGGAGCACTCCAGAACACTCGTTCAAGAGAGGCAAGTTCATCTATATAGCCTGAACCCCCCCCCCCTCTCAAAGAGCTGTTGGAAAAGGTCTAACAGATTTTCTGCACACCAACGGATGATCCACTTAGTTCTACATATTGTATCTGATCATTGGTATTTACTATTACCATGGCTCTCATCTTCATAGAATGATCCATCGGGTTGCTCCTATGCTACGCTATATCATCTGGTAGCTTGATCTTCTAGGTCTTCAACTGTACTAGCTTTCTAATGTGCACAAAATAATCCTTGGGTGATTCTTTTCTTCACTGTATAAGCTTGTGAGCATTGTCTTCTTGATTGACTTACTGGACTCCACTGTATGATCTGGCGGGCCTAATCATGTGATCTAGGGGGCATGCTCTAGCAGTAGGGAATCTTCGTTGTTTCTTCTTCGTTTCAACTCGGATCTTGATCAAACTTTAACATTGCATTCCTAGACCTGTTATAACATGTAACGCATATTTAGCAAACATGTTAGTTCTAGGCCTGTGTTGTCATCTCAATCACAAAAATCTAAAAGATATGATCATGAGCACAAGATGCTTACATGCTCAAACTGCTCCTCTACTTTCCCAACAAGTAATTGTCAATCCACCTAGAAAATTAGGAGGAATGAATCAAAGATGGAAAAGGTAGGAAGGTGCTTTGAACATTTTCGAGGAGATCGTTATTACCTTTTTATTTCCCTATTGTGTAGACTTGTAGTTAAGTAGTGTCATTGGTTCGACATTTTGGTCGATGTTTGTTTACCATGCTAGTCCATGTCCAAATGTGACTAAGTGAATGGCTAAAGAAATTGAAGGAAAGGCAATACAACAAAGAATTTGCTAGAAAATATGGTCTTGCCTTCCACTACGCTAGATTCTCACACTAAGAACGGGGGCATTTTTACTGTAGGGGCGGCTGGGGTTGGGGGTGCCCCCACAGTGGGCGTTCTCGAGCCCCAGCAGCCCAGCTGCCCCTACAGATGGCATTGTAGGGGCGGTTGGTAACTTGAGCCACCTCTACAGTTGGGGCTGATCTATAGGGGCGGTTCAATCACCAACCGCCCCTGCAGTGCCCATTTGTAGGGGCGGCTGCCACCAGCCGCCCCTGCTATTCGACTGTAGGAGCGGCTGAATCACCAGTCGCCCCTACTGATGGCGCGCGAATAAATAGCAGCCACCCCCTTCTTCCACCTCAGGACACACTCTTCTACACAAAAAAGGTTGGGAGGCCTTAGGCTCCTCCTAAAAATTGCTCTACTAAGGGGGAGGTTTTGATCTCAAATCTTTTAGTGAAGAGGCTCTAAAAGGTAAGGAAATGCTTCTTAAACTCTTTATTTGAAGTTTAATTTGTTGGTTAGTGAGTAATTTAATTTTTGGTTTTCTCTCTCTTCCATGGAGCTTGAGCTAGTTATGAGTGAAATTGGACCCTAATTTTCACTATACTAGGGTAAATTAGGTAGGGAAGTAAGATTGCACCCTTTGTTAGTACATCTTTATTGATTTTAGTGTAGTATTAGTGAAGTTTGGTGCATGTGTCATGAAACCCTATATCTAGATCTAGATCTAGGATTTTGTTTTTTTTTCTTTTTCAATTTTTTCTTTATGTGACTAGGGTTTGCATGTAGGTGAATGTGTAATATTTTAATTATTGCTAATGTGTAAAATATCATCTACCATGGCTACTAATTATCATTTAATATTTAATTTGATTCCTTTCTATAATGTGTGTTTTTAATTAGTTATGGATAAATAGGCCATTAATTAATTATCATCTACCATGAAATTGGAATGGAGTTTGCATGAAAGGTAGTGGATGAAATATTAAATATTGCTAATTGTTTTCTTTGAAATTGTTTATTTGAACCAATTAATTTATATTTTAAAATATTTATGCATTAATAGCAATTAATTAACTATCATCTACTACCATGGTGCGTGTCTCAGGTATATACAATTATTCTCGAGTAATATTCTTTCTTTGGTGTTTTGTTTCTATAAGATGGACTACAGGAACTCTTGGATGTATGGTTTGTTAAGACACGACGCTCTTTTCCATGATGAGGTGGACAAATTCATCAAAGCCGTAGAGAAGCATGCAGCGACGTTGAAAGAGAATAGTGACACAATTATTTGTCCCTACAAAGATTGCAAGAACCTTATTGCATTTCGAGATGTGAGTACCATCAAAGAATATCTGATTAGGAGAGGATTTGTTCTGGACTACACAGTATGGATTCATCATGGTGAAACAGTGATTGTTGATGACAGCGACGATGATCTAGCTAATGAAACTGAAACCCAAGTATACTTGTCCCGATTCACAGAAGACCTTGAGCAACAAATGGATCGTGACTATGGCAATCAATAAGGTGGTGGCTTTGGCAATGAACAAGGTGGTGGCTTTGGCAATGAACAAGGTGGTGATGATGCTAGTGGTGCCAGCAATGATGGTGAAGCACATGAGAGGGATGCAGATGACGGTGACAACTTGGATGAAATGCTTGGAGCCTTTGGACCAGAAATATTAGAAAAGAGCAAGAGAGGTCTAGAAAATCTTAAGAGGGTGACAAAAGCATCGAAGAAGACTATGTATGATGCTGAGAAGGGCTGTCCGACATACTTCACACTGCTATGTTTTGTGCTTGAGCTACTCATCCTGAAGGCTAAGTACGGCTGGTTGGACTATAGTTTCGATGATCTGTTGTGCCTCATGTCACAGTTGCTCCCACGGCCGAACACAGTTCCTGCCAACACATACCAAGCGAAGAAGGTTATAAGTCCACTCACATTGGGGGTTGAAAAAAGCCATGCATGCCCCAACCACTGTATCCTTTTTTGGCGTGGCACATCGTTCAAGACTTTAGATACATGTCCTAGGTGTAGGGCTAGTCGGTACAAGAACAATGACCTTCAAAGTGGGGTGGAAGCCTCCATAGGAAAGAGGAAGAAGGGTGGGAAGAAGGTGGTGCAAGAATCTCAGCCCCCAGAGGAAACTCCATTAGGCAACGATGCAAATAAGAGAAGAATTCCTACCCTAGTTATGTGGTATTTGCCAGTGACCGACCGCTTGAGGCGTATGTTCCTAAACCCTAAGGAAGATGCGCTGATGACATGGTGGGATGATGAGCGCAAGGTGGATGATGATACGATCGCACACCCGACCGATTGTAGCCAGTGGCAAGCGTTCGATGCCAAGTACAAAGCAAAATTCAGTGATGACCCATGGAATGTATGGTTTGGCTTGAGCATCGATGGAATGAATCCCTTCAATGAGAGGATGACCAACCACAGCACATGGCTAGTCATCTTGACCATGTACAACCTCCCAACATATTTGTGTCAGAAGAGGAAGTACCTTCTCCTCACCATTCTCATCTCTGGCCCCAAACAACTAGGCATTGATATAGACATGTTCTTGGAGCCTCTGATGCAAGAAATGAAGAGGCTATGGAGGTATGGGGAGCCGATGTACGATGCGTTCCGGTGGGAGGACTTCATATGCAAAGCAATAATATTTGTTACTACCAATGATTACCCCATGCTATTTGCCCTATCTGGATAGTTCAAAGGCAAGACTGGATGCTTAGTTTGTTTGGATGGTACTAAATGGGTGTTCCTAGATGGATCCAAGAAGATAGTTTATATAAGGAACCGGCGCTTCTTAAAGACAGGTCACAAGTACCATGGCAAATTGTACCTAAGATACTATGGCAACATCCCGGAGGATGAACCCCCTCTAGAGAGATGTCGTAATGGAGAACATGTGTTCAGAATGGTCTAAAACATACATGTCGTCTGTGGAAAGAAGAATTCGGATGGAACAATCAGAGATAGAAGCACACCTCCCATCAAAGGCGTACCATTCAAGAAGCAATCGATCTTCTTTTAGTACCTGCCTTATTGGCCAGACTTGGAGGTCCCCCATGCCATTAATGCGATGCACGTGCAGAAGAATGTCTTTGAGAGTCTCATGGCTACCTTGATGGACATGGGCAAGTCAAAGGATAGTCTCAGATCATGGAAAGACATGGTGCAGCTAAACATGATGTGGGAGCTTTGGCCGGTACAGCAGGATAATGGCAAGTACAGTCTTCCCGTGGCTAGCTTCAACCTAACCCTAGAGGAGAGGAGAGCTATATGCAATTTCCTTAGGGGGGTCAGAGTGCCGACTGGGTTTTTGGTGAACCCGAAGAAGCTAGTGTCGATGAAGGACCTATCATTAACATACTACAAGGCTCACGATTGTCATGTGATGCTGACAGTGTTCCTACCAATTGCAATCAGGGCTATAAAGCCAAAGTTCCTAAAGATGGCCATCACCCGCATGTGCTATTTCTTTTCGAAGATGTCACAGAAGACGATTCATAGGCAAGAGCTGAGTGACCTACATGAATTCATGGTGGAGACCTAGAACCAGCTAGAGATGTGTTTACCTCCCGCTTTTTTTTATATAATGGTACATCTCATGATTCACCTGGTTCATCAGATCGAGGCACTAGGCCCTAGCTTCTTGCATGAAATGTGGTCCTACGAGCGGTTCATGTTGGTTCTAAGCCGATACGTGCATAACCGAACACACCCAGAGGGCTCCATGATAGAGGGTTATAATTCTGAAGAAGTTGTCGAGTGCTGCCAAGAGTGGCTAAAAGTACAGAGAGGGATTGGTAATCCCGATTCTCGTCACAAGGGAAGGCTAGCTGGGAAGGGCACAAGTGGTAGGAAAGTGTTCCTCGATAATGATTATAGAGAGGTGAGTCGGGCGCATTACAGTGTCTTGCAGAGTATGGCAGTGATGCAACCATACATTGATGAACACATGGCTATCATTATGGCCGAGAGGAATGGCCGTTCAGATGATTGGGTCATGAAACAGCATAAGCGACGCCTGACATCATGGTTGAAGGACCAAAACATACAGCCTGGAGAAACAATAGATTCTATTACCATCAATCGGTTGGCGGCTGGGCCATCGAAACAGGTGACGTCTTGGAATGCTTATGACATCAATGGGTACACATACTATACCGACACAAAGGACAGGAAATCTGTGAATCAGAATAGTGGCGTCCAAATAGAGGCTCTCGACGGAGTGGGGTGAAAGGTCCTGTACTTTGGCATAATTGAAGATATATGGGAACTTGACTATGGAAGGGATATAAAGGTGGCCCTATTTCGATGCCGTTGGATCAAGCAACATCAATTCAATGAGATCAGACAGAGAGTCATCGACCTCCAGAATGTAGGCTACCAGGATGACCCTTGGGTGCTCGCTGAACGTGTCGCGCAAGTCTTCTATATGCCCGACCCACAAAGTAACCTTCCCCCAAAGAAGAAGACAAAGCACGTGGTGGCCTCCGGGAAACAACATATCATCAGAGTTGATGGCATGGACGATGTTGAAGCTTACAATAAGTGCGATGAGATGCCGCTATTCACAGACTTTTGTAAGAAGATCGAGGCTGTGGAAAAAAAACCTGCCCAAAGATGTATTGCCATGGGAACAAAAAGGTGTCAAGGGGAAAGTTGTCACGGTGGGCTAGCTAGTTTATGTAAGTGTGTCAGTGTTCGTAAGACTACATTCATGTATGTGTGTGTGAGACTACATTTATGTATGTGTGTGAGACTACATTCATGTATGTGTGTGTGAGACTACATTCATGTATGTGAAACTATATTTATGTATGTGTGTTTGAAACTACATTTATGTGTGTGTGTGTGTTTGAGACTACATTCACGTATGTTTGTGTGAACAATGTGTACAAAGAATTTATTAAATTATGAAATTACCAAAATAAAAGTTGTAGATCTCCATGAGTTATTCAACTTTGGTATTCATTACTTTTTTAGTTGAAATGATTTGGGGTCCAAATTATGGTTTCAACTTGTCTTTTTTCAAATTTCAAAATTTAAAAGGTTCAAATTTAGTCAAATGACAAGATAACCAAAATAAAAGTTGTAGATCTTGATGAGTTGAACAACTTTTGTATTCATCACTTTTACATCTGAAATCATTTAGGTTTTGAACTTGTCAAATTTCAAATTTCAAATTTTAAAATGTGTAAAACATTGTCACATCCAAGTTTGATCAAGCTTAAATGCTGAAGCATGATTTTAGAAATTTTTAGGAAAAAAAACCATCATATTTGGAGTTAGTATGAAGGAGAACAACTAGTTACAAAGTTTACCCACAGATTAAAAAGAGAAATCACACTGTTCTAGATGATCCTTACATGATCATAGTGAACAGTGTGATTTCTTTTTTTAATCTGTGGGTCAACTTTGTAACTAGTTTTTCTTCCTTATACTAACTCCAAATCTGATGATTTTTTTTCTAAAATTTTCTAAAATCATTCTCTATCAATTTATTTTATTGGTTTTGTCAATATATACATATGAAAAGTTTAAGCAATTTAAATTTTGAATTTCAAAAAAATGCAACTTCAGACAAGATTTTGGTACCCCAAATGATTTCAGCTGAAAAAGTGATAAATACCAAAGTTGAATAACTTATCAAGATCTACAACTTTTGTATTGGTCATTTCTTCATATGACAAAGTAGTAATGACATTGTTCACAAATATGACACATCTCTCGTAAGGTTTTATAAACTATATGAGACATGTGTAAGATTAGTGAACAATGTATGCTAAGAATTTGTCAAATGAAGAAATGAACAAAATAAAAGTTGTAGATATTCATGAGTTGAACAACTTTGATATTCATCACTTTTTATGTTGAAATCAATTTGGGTCTCAAATTTTGGTTCGAACTTATCGTTTTCCAAAATTTCAAATTTGAAAGGTTCAAATTTTGTCAAATGACAAGATGACTAAAATAAAAGTTGTAGATATTAATGAGTTGAACAACTTTGGTATTCATCACTTTTTATGTTGAAATCATTTTTGGTCTCAAATTTTGGTTCGAACTTGTTATTTTTTAAAATTTCAAATTTGAAATTTTCAAATTTTGTCAAATGACAAGATGACCAAAATAAAAGTTGTAGATCTTCATGACCTCTACAACTTTGATGTTTATCAAATTTTCATTTGAGATCATTTGGTGTCTCAAAATTATTTTAGTAGTTTTGATTTTAATTTTTTCCCATTTTTAAAGGTTCAATTTTGTCATTTTAAACTATTGTAGTTGTTTTAGTTATTGTATATGTAAATATATCTATAAAAAATAATTATAAAATTTTGTACTATATTATTTATTATTTACATGTGAATAATTCATTTTGATTTAGAATTTCAAAAAAAAAATTCAACTGTAGGGGCGGCTTATAACCTCAGCCGCCCCTACAGTGGCTCTAATTCAACTGTAGGGGTGACTTATAACCTCAGCCGCCCCTACAGTGGCTCCGAGGTATATTACAGTCACCGTCGCTGTGGGTGCTAAGTGTTGGGCGAAATCGGGCTGTGGACGCCGTCAGGCTGCCCAATTTCACCGTCGGCGCCGCCTGCACCGCCATCGCCTGCCCCTCCCTGACCCCTCCTTCGCCTCCTCCACCATCTCCTTGACCCTAACCGCCACCCCCGCCCTATCCACCGCCGTTCCCCAGGCCGCGACGATGGCTAGGGTTTGGAAAAACTACTACCCCGCATCCGGCACCCTCCCACCCCGCCTCCTTCCCCTCCCCCTCATCCAGCACCGGCGGTGGTGTCGGCCATCCACGGCGCCCAACTGAGGTAGCCGTTCGATTTCGCCAACGCCAGCTTCGGCGACGACACGGAGGAGGACGAGGACTTCATCCGTGTCGTGGAATACATTGAGCGGGCTCCGCTGTGTGTCTGCGGGCATGGCCGCTACGCGGTGGAGCAGGACGAGCAGCGTGGCCAGTGGGTGTACGTCAGCCCGTCGCAGCCGGTGAGCCTCCACAGTCCACACTCACCTCCAAAAAGATCCTCTCTCTCTCTCTGTGTTTTTTACCCTACGGTTTAACCACTGCAGTTTTTAGTTAAAACGATGATGGTTTCTTGTACTGCTTTGGGTGTGGGAAACGCAATCCGAGGGGGAGGATTTTACTGTTTAGATGGAGAAATTTTTTGTTCTTGATTGAAGCATGGCGGTGAGACCTGTTACTACGATAGAAGAGGTGGATTTGAGGATGCTAGAGAATATGGGGAAGCAGAATGCTGGATTGCAGCGAGCATTTCTTGGGTTCAAAAGCTCTTGGAGGGGTTTTGCAGTGGTTTTGGTTGACGACTTGGATGGAATGTATTGTAGAGGTTCCAGACTTCCAGGTGAAATTGCTGTTTTTCCGTGTCCAATTTGGTAGTAACCTGACGTTTTCGGATGAAATTGCGGGGTAGTAGTTTTTTTCAATTGCCTGCAAATAGATCTTCCTATATGTGATTTCCAGTTTGTTGCTGAATCTTAACCATCACTTTACTAATTTTGTCATGATATTTTTTACGGGCGTTATGACTATGTCTGCCTTTTTGAGCATTTTGTCAAAAGTTTTAACCTACAAATGATTTGATTCAGCAACCGAGATAGACATAAAACATTCATGCTGGATATTCTAATTGGAAGTGTTTTGGGTATGATCCAATTTGGGTGTTCTTTTGGTAATGAAAAGGAGGCATCTGGTAGTGTCCACTACATAGTTATGTTTCACCCTATAATGGACATCAAAGTGTTTTATGTATTCATAAGTCCTAAGGTAAATCCGGAAGTCCCCGTGTTTAGTAGTTAGTAGTTAGTACAGAGCAGTGGCCCAATAACATCTTTCTACTCCAAATCATATGATACTAAACTGACATTCACCAGGGCAACAAATACTCAACTTGGAGTTTGTGTCTAACCCCAATGATACGGCTATACTGGGATGAGAACAAGATTGCAGATTTTTTTTACATATATAATAACAGGCATGTTAATAAATCAACTCACTGCAACTTTTGCATGGGAAAGCTACCTATTATTGTCCGGCAGAGCATTATGCCATTACCTCATGCTTTCTTAAGAAGGTGAAGCAGGAACCAGATTCCCCTGCTCTAGCAGTCCGACCCGCTCGATGTATGTATGTTTTCACATATGGTGGCATATCATAATTGATAACATATCTTAAACCATCAATATGTATTCCACGAGCCATTCTATCTGTGCCAATTAGAACATCAATTTTCCCTTCCTTGAAGGCTTCCAGTGTCTTCCTACAAGAGAGATTCAACTAATATCATGGCATCAGAATGGTCACGTAAGATACTAATCTCTATTATTATAGAAACAAACTTGATATTTATCCCTAGTTTAATTAAAAAAATCCATCACTTTTCTAATCTACTATTTTATCTTATTTGTTCCTAATTCATGACCTATTCTTAATTTAACCTTCCGCATGGGCCTAGCTCATGGTTATAACATCCCATAACTATTAATGTCTAAAGGTGAGAATGAGTTCAACTTCAAAGTATAATTCTAATTCACATTCATGTAAACCAAAAAATTATAACTCACAACAGTAAATATTACAAGTGATACTTTGTTTTTATAAACAATAAATAGCTGGAAAAACTAGGTCTTTACATATACTTTCAGCATGTCCACATTACAAGCACCAATAACAATGTGATCGATTGCGGTCAAAACCTTTTTGCCCATTGTTGTACTTCAGTTCCTATGCTAATATAGTATCAATGGAGCCACCAACCCATGTTTACTTGCATTCTATTAGGCAACTAGTCTGACCTTCTACATAGAGGAAAAGTTATGTTTATCCTTACATAACACATTATAGGATTTTCGAATTTTGATTATACCAAAATCGCACCCCAAAGTATTCGTGGAAAATCTCAGGAACGCCTAAAGAAACTGGCACAGCAGCCCCAACACACTCTAAAGTCTAAATTAAGAACAACATTACCAATCTGTTATTAGCAGGTTCCTAAGTAGATAGTCCTGAGCGCCCTTCACTGAACACAGATCAAGTGAATAGATTTAGACTACAAGGATTTCACTACAGGATTACAGTTTTTATGCCACTGGAGTCATGCAAACTGCGTTTGAATTGTGATAACAATGAAACATGTTTGACTTAGTAAAATTATCATTCCAAGGGACTATCATGGGATCGTTTCCATTTGGAATAGGAGCAGATGCAATTAAGGCATCCTCCAACTCCCATGTTTGCATCCTAGTATCTGGCTGGAGTGAACACGAACTAGATTTAGTGAAAAATGCACAAACATATGCAATCTAAAATGTCAGATAGTGGAGGATATCAGAGAACTAATCATTCAGAGACCAGCTTACTCAGGAGCAGTTCGATAACGAGTTAGAAAAGGGTCTAGAAGTGATGCTTACTCAGGAGGACCTTGTCGATGATGAGGATCCAGTGGGGGAGCCCAAGGAAGAGAAGGCGGAGAGGATGCCCAAGGCAAAGAAGGGGATGATGATGAGGATGAGGATGACGACACCTCATCAGTGGGATATGTAAGTCCCAAGGATCCTTTCCCACAAGAACCCAGACGGAGGCCAACGGAGGACAAGTTGGACAAGGATTTTGATCCGAACGATGAGGTACGGATAAAGCCTTAGTAGCTTGTAAATTTGGCTAATGCTATGGCTATATGTTACCTCTGCTAACACTTTTGACCTGCCGTATACACAGGTCGTCCCTACTCAACCTCTGAAAAGATGACGTCGGCCTCCAGCTCGTCTTGCCAGACAATACGTAGCGGGGCAAAGGAGATCAGAGGAAGGAGCCATAGATACTCATAATAAGGCCTCCGCTCCACAACCTTAGGACACAGCCATGACTGAGACTGCCCAGCCAAAGAGGAAACGAGGGGGGATTAGAAAGCCAAACCAATATTACGACAAGGCATGCTATGTGATAACGGAGGTCGGGCCAGACAGGTAGATCCTTGAGCCATATACATACAGGGCAAAATTTCATAATCACATTGGGTTTGTAGTTAGAGATAAGTTGAACCCAGCTATCCATGGCTAGAATCTTGTACCTATGAGCCAAAAGGTAGACCTATGGGAGAAGCTGAAGCAGAACTTCAAGTTTTCGGAGGGAACGCATGAGTTGGTACAAGAAAATGCTTTTAAGATAATGGGGCAGAGCTTCCAACGTTGGTGGTCGGATCTGAACAAGAACTTTATCCAACAGAAGTTAACTTCTTTCCATGAGTGTGGCAACATAACTCCTAGTCAATGGGAGGAGCTCGTGGCTGAGAAAACTTTAGAGGCATCATTGGCCCTCAGTGCCCGTAACATCGAGTAGGCGAAGAAGAACCAACACTACCCTCGTCTAGGCCCAGGTGGCTACGCTGGCAAGCAAGAGGTCTTTAGGAAGATGGACACAGAGGCCGAAGCTGTCGAGAATACAGAAGTGCCAAAGTTGAAGCCATGCCTCAAACAGTGGATATACGCGAGGAGTGTGGATTCATCCGGTAGTAGCCTCAAGTTTGCTAAGCCAGAGACCAGAGAGGTAGTATCAAAGATATTGAAACTTGCTGAAGACAAGGAGAAGGGCGCATTCAACCCTTCCAGAGAGAGGGACGAGCTTACCGCTGCCTTGGGAAACCCTGAGCACACAGGACGCACCAGGGGGCTAGGGAAGAGGATGTCCTAGAAGCATGGATTCATAGAGGAGAGGCACATGTACAAGAAACATGACAGAGACCGAGAGTCTAATCTTGAGCGCCAAGTGAAGGCACTAGTTGAAAAGATGTTGGTGGAGAAAGGACTATCTACGATGGAGCCACAGACACTAATGAGGCCGCCCGGAGAACTAGCGGTAGTTGGTAGCCCTCTGGATGTTCCCAGCAGTCAAGGTTCCAATGCAACCGGAACCCCCGTCGATCGCATACGGGCGCCAACCAGTTGCAAATTGGTGGTTCCGATGGGTAGGCAAAACGTGATCATTGAGGTGGCAACGGGCGTGGCACATCCTCCGGGTGGCACGTGGCACAATAGGGACATCCCGCAGGACTACACTCGGGTTGAGGTGCATACTATGAAGCCCGAGTTCATGACTTGGAAGATAGAACACCCTACTCCTGAGGGGCTCATGTTACTCGGAGACATCATGAACCAGTTCATCCTCTGGCACAGACAGGACATTGTATTGACCGAGTCTTCGCCAACTCCAACTAAAGTTCATCCTCTAGAGCAACCCGTCGAGGACGGGGAGGTATACTCATAGGCCCATAACCATGACCACCACATGCTAGAGACTTCTCCACCTTGTACCGAGCAAGGGCATGATGACATGCCACATCCTTCTCCACCTCGTACCGAGCATGGGCATGATGACATGCCACGTCCTTCTCCATCTCATACCGAGCAAAGGCGTGATGAGATGCAACATCCTTCTCAACAAGCACAGCCGATACATGAACAACAAGTGTCTCATGAACAGCAATTGCCTCGTGAACAACCGATACATGAAGAACAACTGGCCCCTGGAGCAGGTGATGCACAAGTTGACAAGGATGTGCCCGAATAGGAAGCTCGAAACAAAATCCCAATCAAGATAAGGCCATCGTATGTGGGCATTAATGACGTCTTGTCATTGCACAAGTGGATGGCCCATAACCAGTTCAAGCCTAAGAACCAAGTAAAAGAATTCAGAGCACTAGCTTCTAAGGAGGGCACCACTAGCAAACTACACAAAGGGTTTAACAAGTATCCAGCTGTTGATAACTCAAATAGTCAAATGGTTGCCCGGATAAATATGAAAAAGGCAAGAACTTCCTACCAAATCGAGTCATACAGTGCTTGCCACATGGAATGAGAAAGTTCCACGATTGGTACTTGCGTGCTCAGATAACAGAACTAGAAATCTTACAAGCATGGATCCCTGCCTAGCACATTTGGAGCCCTAGGTGGGCAAATTGCTGTTAAGTTTAAGGATATCCAGGCATGCTTCCACCTCAGACGAATGGAAATGAATCTAATTCGCATGTGATGCCTGTAAGTCCTTGCCCTCTCGATATGATATGAATGTAATATTTTGATTTTGTTGTAACTAACCCGCGCTATGATTTGTAGAATGCAAGCGGACTTTGTGAGAAAGAGGCCAACTCTGAAACATGGGTATATAGACCCTTCACCTATAGCATCAACAAATTTTAATTACCCTAAAGAGTGGAACTAGATTGCAAAGAACTAGGAGCTGGAAAAACACTTAAGGAGAAAGAGGACATAAGGAACAAGAAAATATTGGAAGAGTCCCTCAAGGTTGCGGCATACATTGCCCTATGTTTTAAAAATCTCCAACAACACGATACTATATGGATACCATACCACTTCAAGTAAGTTCGACTATATACTAAGCTTTGTTCAATATACTTTGTTCGATGCAAAAGAGCTTATGTGTTCCTTCTATGACTAAATTCATACAGCGATCACTGGATTTGCATAGGTGTCTGGCTCTCACATAGCATGTCATGGGTCTTTGATTCACCGGATTTCCCAGTCGAGACATACAAAGACTTCATAGCGATTGTCAAGACGTATACATATCGACAATCCTCATTTTAGCTACTATGTTTGTATACATACTTGTAAGGTTCAATGTGGGATACTAACAAGTTGCATTTGCTAAAACCATTGGAATAAGGCATTTAGGCACTATGTCCAGGAATATAAGGGGAGGCATCATCCAAATAGGAAGGAAAAGTTGTATGTCAAAACTCTATATGCGGTAAGTGTCATTTACTTTGGTACTCCATATATTACGTGTTTGTCAATAGCATTACTTAACATCTCCATATGCAAAACACACAGTGCCCCAAGCAGAAGCCTGGGAGTCTACATTATGGATACTACACATGTATTATGATGAGTACCATCGGTGGCTACAACAGAAACTCCAATCTGGTAAGTTTGAACCTCTTCACTCGTAGTATGAAAAGTTCGCATATGTTGTGATATAGTAAATCTAAACTTGTTCTCTTGTAGTTGGAGAAAGATAAAGACACGAGAAGGAACCCATACAAGGATGACGAGCTCTTAGAGATGGTCGGCGACCTTTTCAACTTCATAATGGACCAGATTGTGTACCATAAAGGCACTTACCATCATCTTCTTTCTGACTTAGGTAGTAATCCTCTATACCAACACCTTCGTGAGACTGATAGGCTAGCCCTAGGCCGTTGATAACAATGTGGACTTGTGGTATGGTTTGGATCAGACTTTGGAACGGTTTGGACTTTGTTTTGCATGTGAACTTGTGGATTTCTTAATGGACTATGTTATAATGATGGACTTCATAATGGACTATGTTGTAATAATAGACTTTTGTGAATTATGACTTGTGATGATGTTCTAAATAATGGTCTTGTGTTTGTTGATGTATATATGTATATTTGTGGTGGTCAGATTCGAATTTGAATTATATATATATGTGGTCATATTTGAATTTAAATTATTTTTTTGCTGGAAAATTACTATAGGGGTGGTTCTTGATTGAACCACCCTTACAAATACACACAGCAGGGGCGGCTGGTGATACAGCCGCCCTTACAGAAGTCCACTACAGGGGCGGCTGATATTACCGGCCACCCTACAGAGGACACTGTAGGGGCGGCTGAAAACACTAGCCGCCCCTACAGAGGGCACTACAGGGGCGGTCAGGAAACCGCCCCTACAGAGGCACCCTCTGTAGGAACACCCTAGGAAGGGCGGCTGGCGCAGTCGCCCCTACAGTTAACTTCTGTAGTTATGTTCATCGCATCCTGTGAATTTTCTCTTGGGCTTCTGAGTCCTATTCCATAGACTACTGGGTGCATGAGGTTATAAGGATCTACACAATACAAAGTCGCTCATCGATATACCATGGAGAAGCTAAATTGTTTTTTCGAGAACGTGCATAGCACATGTTTCATTAAGAAGAAGTTAGAAGTTTTACACGCCCAACATCACATCACGGCGAGGTGCCATGAGCGATGGGGTTGAACACGAACACAAGGCACCGCTAGGCGGTGGAGTGCACTCTGTTGTAACTAACTAAGAAACTAATGTGCGACCGAAGAGCTTGCGACGTTGAGCGAACCCTTCCTCAAGACGTCCGCGTCGCCGCCCGCCTCCCACGAGCACTAGCCATGGGGAAGAGCTCCTTCATTGCCGCGCGCTTGAACGACGACAGCGGCACTTGGAACGTCTTGTCGAACCGAGTGACGATGGTCGTGTCAGGCGTCGCCGGCGCTGACCGTGTGGCGCTCGTCGATGGCTGTTATTTGCCAAGCAAGACCCGCTTGGCCTGCTTCTCTGGGTTCGGGTCACGGTAGGCGGACTTGGCAGCAAGTCTATCGCTGCGTCGTGGTACCTCAATCCGCACGCAAGAGACACGAAGGCGCGGTGGCGACTGGAGCAACGGCTTCTCGAGCGGCAACTTTAGACCGGTGATGAAGTCCTCGACAGACATGGGTTGGACCGAAGGCGAGACAGCAACAGAGGTGGGAGGGGGTCTGTTGATGGGCCGTTGTCGGTGGGCTGAGGGGGCTGCCCATCGTGGGCGTCATTGGAGTCCCCGACGGAGAGCTGCTGATGCAGCGCTTGCTCATTAGCCACTAGCCCCGATGCCCAGGACCCCTGTGGAGGGCTACTTTGTAGCCCCATGTCCGGCACCAAGACCGAAAGCAGGTGCTCGGAGGCCGCGAACTTTGGCTGGGCGCAAACCGCGGCATCCAAGTAAGAGTCACAAAGCATTGGATCCATCCATGGGAGCGGTGCTTGAGGCCGCGACGGAATTTGAATTTCAAATTCTTGGGAGGCCTCGGGCGACTTGTAGGGGGAAGACGACACCGGACGTGACGAGGGACGAGGGCCGAACTGGAATATGCTAAGACAAAGTTCTAGGAGTCATTTGTCTAAGTTCATGCTACCAACAAAGAAAAGTTACAAGTGGAAATCCGAGAGATTGTGCAACAACAAAAGTTACTCAATCAGTTAATACTATATGTTATTCCATCTGTTCAAAACTATAAGACATTTTGACTTTTCTAGATGCATTAATTTAACTATGTATCGAAACATAGTGTATATGTAAGTACATAATAAAAGTTATCTATCTAGAAAAGTGAAAATGTCTTACAATTTGAAACGGAGGAAGCATGTAATACTATAACATCATAATTATAAATAAATATTTTTAATATGCATGATTCCACTAATTACAACTAGAATGCTACACATCAGAAGTTATGTATGCTAATCTCCTCTGTACCCAGCAAGGGAAAGGAAACGTGTCATAATTTTGAACAGAGAATGAAGGAGTATCAATCACTGATCACTGGCCGCACCGTGGCCTGACCATTATACTCGCGTTGCAAATTTGCAGCTCATCAAACCTCGGCTTGGCTCCCCTGCCAGAAAATATATACAACCGTCAGAACTACTGCTACTCCACATAATTTAACCCGTTCTCCTCTGCCCGCTGTCTCCCTCTCGCACTATAACTACCCCTTGCCAACCACGGCACCCTCGGCCCAAAGCAAGCAGTAGCCAAGAACAGAAGCAAAGCTCGCTGCAGGGAGAACGAGTCTCCTACAGCAAGAAACCACCCCCATTCCTTCCATCCATGGAAGATCCCTACACGAGCTGCTTCAAGAACAGCTACTACTACTACGCCTCCTCCTACCCAGCTGCTCCAGCTCCACACCATCTCCCTCCTCCCCTTCCACCGTACACCACCCTCTACCCCGCCGCCGCGGCGCCGCAGTACCACCCTGCCTGCTTCTTCCAGCCGCCACCGACGACGCTGCCGCCTCTCCATGACAGCCCACCGTCACCGCCGCTACGGGAGGCGCTGCCCCTCCTGTCCCAGTCGCCTACGCGCGCCGTCTCCCGGGTCCAGCCGCGCCCGCACGTGGCGGTGGACTCCGACTCCGACGATGACGCCGATGACTTCGTCCTACGGGAGGCCGTCGGCAGCTTTGTGACTCCATCGACGCGCGCACCGCTCTTCGCCGACCTCAACTGCATGCCCTCCTGCTGCGACGACGACGGCGACCCGATGGACCTGGAGGCCGCGGCGCCCACGGACGACGACGCCGCGGTCGCGCTGCGCATCGGCCTGCCACCGGCTCCTGCCAACGGCTGCGGTGGCGCGGAGTCTGACCTCCTGTCCGGGCTCTCCGGCAGGGGGGCCTGCGGTGGCATGGAGCCCGAGGAGGATGAGGACGAGTGCAAGGTGGACACCGGCGGCGACGGCGACGAGGTGGTGCCGTTAGGGTTCGCGTCGACGCCCATCGGGAGGCTCAACAAGGGGCAGTACTGGATCCCGACGCCGGCGCAGATCCTCATCGGTCCTACGCAATTCTCGTGCCCCGTCTGCTACAAGACCTTCAACCGGTACAACAACATGCAGGTCAGATCAGTGCCATGGCCATGCTCGCTCACCCATACATAACATACCTTTTTTTTTTTTGGTCTTGCCTTGCTGTTTTCTATCTTGTTCTTCTTGAGCTAGCTAGGTAGTTTGGTTCTTGGATTATTGATTGGTCATCAATCATGCATGTTCTCTGGCCGGCAAGGTAGCTAGCTTTGGAGCTAGTTGCATGCCATGAAACAGACTCAAGCCCAGATGCTGATGCACAGTGGCTGCTGCCTTTTGCGTGATTGAACTAGACTGGCATGCCAGGGGCAGCCATGCATGGAGCCATGCATCTTTATGCTTTCCTTGGGTGAGTGCTTGCCTTTTGAAGATTCATATGAGCTAGTGTGGTGTGGGAGCAGTGGGGATCCCAGAGAAGATTTGACCTTTGCTTATCTCTCTACTCTATCTTACTAGCTCTGATCCATCATCTTTTTTTTTTGTTTTCTTTTGGAGTAGTAGTAGTATTATCCATCTGGTTACTTTCTAGTAGTTGTCTCCAAGTAGTACTAGCTAGCCCAGGTCACTAGCAGCACCCGGTGCTGATCTGATCACTCACAAGTCATGATGGCTCATGACATGAGATTTGGGCAACAGATACACACAGGTTGTTTCAGGGCAGGCTTCCATGGTTTGGAAAGCATAAGCAGCCTGTTCGCTTGCTACGATAGTAAATTTTCAAACAGAAACAGTGTTTTTTCTCCCACACCAAACTAACCAACAGTAAATTGTTTACGAAGAGGCTGAAGATTTGTGGCATCATGACCTGAGGCATGGCAGTCTTGAGTCTCCTCCTTCATGCACTCCTCCCAAGAACACAAAGAGATCTGCAGTGTTCTTCCTGTAGCCGGCCACAGTCACTCTGGCTGCTCTCTTAAAGGAGCAACACCAAAACACGTACAAAACACACACAAAGCAAAGGCTAGCTTGAGTTGCCAGAGACTATCAAAAGATCACCGCACCTATCCTCACAAGTCACACATGCACCTTCTCTGGTTGCAACTGATCGCCACTGCTGCATGAAAAAAGTCACACAGTGCTGGGTAGGTTCAGTCAGGTCACCTTTGGACTTTGGTCATTCATCATACAACTCCAACTCCAAGCAAGCTATCTAGCTTGGAGGAGGCTGGTCATGCACAATGTGTCAAACATGCTCTTCTTCTATAACACACATCAGTGGCCGGCTCAGTGCATTAATAGCTAGTAGATTCGCATGATTATTATGCCACCAAACACTGCATATACACAAAAGAAGAAGAAAAAACAGCATGCGATATGATACGTATTCAATTTGCCTCCATACATTTCCCACATTGACATCAATGTCATCGATCTTTTGTCATAGTCATAGATATATAGGATCAATGATAGATGAACTTGTTAAGAAAGACGAAGATGTAACAGCAAATAAAATGCTGCGTTAATTCATTCATTTCTGTACTAACAAGCAAATCTATATGACAATGGCAGATGCACATGTGGGGGCACGGGTCTCAGTACCGCAAGGGCCCGGAGTCGCTCCGCGGCGTGCAGCCGACGGCGATGCTCCGTCTGCCGTGCTACTGCTGCGCGCCGGGTTGCCGCAACAACATCGACCACCCGCGGGCGCGGCCGCTCAAGGACTTCCGGACGCTGCAGACGCACTACAAGCGCAAGCACGGGCTGAAGCCCTTCCTGTGCCGCAAGTGCGGCAAGGCGTTCGCCGTCAAGGGCGACTGGCGCACGCACGAGAAGAACTGCGGCAAGCTCTGGTACTGCCTCTGCGGCTCCGAGTTCAAGCACAAGCGCTCGCTCAAGGACCACGCGCGCGCCTTCGGCCACGGCCACGGGGCCTTCGGCTGCAACCTCGACGGCGGCAGCGGCGCCGACGGTCTCGACGACGACGATGACGGCGCCGTCTCCGAGATCGAGCACGACTTGAGCGCCGCCGCCTGCAGCAGCAGGCCCGCCGCCGCCGCGCGGTGATCATGCATCTCTACGCTACGTGGTGTGGTGACACACGTATAGCTAGCGCTAGCTCTAGTAGTAGTGCTACCCGGCTGGCCGGCCGTGTTGTTGTTCTTGCATTGTTAGTTGCTGCTGTGTTGCTGTCGGCGCTGGCCAGCCCGTCGTTGTCTGCCTTTGCTCCATCGAGTAGTTTGTTAATTAGGGTTGTGGAGGTCGTCGGTCGTGTCATCTCGTCATGATGATCTATATCCATCTCTAAGCTAGAGCTACCTGAAGGTTAGTCTGTGATCCTGTGTCCGTTCGTACCGATCAATCTAGAAGACTCCACTGTTATCATTAGCTAGTAGTAGAATGCTAGCTGCAGCTGCAGGATTGCTGTTGGGTGCATGGTGATCTCGACAGATCATCATGCCATACCATATTAAGTCATGATGGAAAAACAGCTTCCTCCTCAATATGATTTCATGTTTGGCATTTCTTAAACTTCAATTTTTCTCGAGTTCGAATCATATATTGTCAACTGCTGCTAAAATTTCTCTATTTAGCTAGCTCTAGTCACAGTTAAACGTACTACTGCTGCTGCTATAGTACTGTACATGAGAAATTTGTGAATACTGCCGATCGATCGATATGCATGGTGTCAGTGGCAGGGGATCGAGATGCATGAATGGCTACGTCGATGGTGGATGGATGCTGTTTGTTGCAATCCAAAACGGGAAACTTTTCCCCATTCAGCTAACCTACTCATCAGCTGCATCATGTACAAGTATAACGTTGTAGGACAGTAATGGAGAGCGACCACTGGGATCTCCATCTTCCACCTCGGCATTGACGACGCGCGCATCCACCAGATGGGTCGTCGTCGCCATTGACATCACCGCTATAGCTAGCTAGCTCGTCGCTGCATGTGGAAAAACTGAGCCCATCATCTCTCCACTGTCCCAGTCAAGTTTCTACTATGTGGATCGACATGCCCCTTTCTGTGCAAACACATAGACCAACCTAACCTAACCATGTTTTTATAGCCTGCCTGGCCTCCGGCCAGGTCCCTGCAGTAGCTAGTAGGACACACACAGTCCAGACTCCACGTTCCAGGTTTGTATGCCCTGCAAGGAGAAAGCAGAAAAGGCGATGATAGGGACTGAGCTGTAGAGACAGGAATAGGATATGTACTACTACTACTACTTAGGACGTGTTTAGTTTCTAAAAATTTTTACCTCTTACCATAAAAGAGCATGTTTAGACATATGCATAGAGTACTAAATGTAGATAAAAAAAAACTAATTGCACAGTTCTCGGCAAAATCGCGAGACGAATTTTTTAAGCCTAATTAATCCACGGAAAGCCTTAAATGCTACAGTAACCCACATGTGCTAATGCCCGATTACTTAGTATCATTAGATTCGTCTCGCAGTTTCCTGATGGGTTCTGTAATTTGTTTTTTTTATTAGTATCTAAAAACCTCTCTCGACATCCTTTCGACACATCCGATGTGACACCCAAAAATTTTCAACTCTCCAACTAAACATACCCTTACTGCAGGCCCCTAGCTATTTAGCTAAGGCCTTGTTTAGTTCCAAAAAGTTTTTCCAAAAAGTGCTACAGTACCCATCACATCGAATCTTGCGATACGTGTATGGAGCATTAAATGTAGACGAAAAAAACTAATTGCACAATTTGGTTGGAAATCGCGAAACGAACGTTTTGAGCCTAATTAGTCCATGATTGAATACTAATTGTCAAATAAAAACAAAAGTGCTACAGTAGCCAAAATCCCAAATTTCACCCAACTAAACAAGACCTAACACATACTAGCATCTCTTTTTTTTTGTAAATTAATAAAATTGTTCAGACAATGTATATTCCTGTGTAGTATTCCCAAGCTAAGGCCCCGTTTAGTTTCCTCCAAAACCCAAAATTTTTTACGCAGTACCCATCACATCGAATCTTGCGGCACATGCATGGAGTAATAAATGTAGACGAAAAAAAATTAATTGCACAATTGGGTGAGAAATCGCGAGACGAAACTTTCGAACCTAATTAGTCCATAATTAGACACTAATTACCAAATACAAACGAAAGTGCTACAATACCCGAAATCCAAAAAATTCCGGATCTAAACGGGGCCTAACAGGGATGCACGTTTTTGTCTTCTCTAGCTGATATTAGGTCAGCTCAAAACTCATGTAACTGAACTAATCCAAATTTTAAACGAAGAAATGAGAAGGATGCAAATAAGCTAATAAGGCAGTCTGGCAGTGATCCATGACACAGCTCTACGGCGACTTCATGAGACACTGTTCGTTTTCAAAACTTGAAATCAAGTTCTCTGGAAATAATAGGGAAAAAAATATGCAGGTGCTCCGACCAGATGTGGTCGTTTGCAAACTGCGCTGCTGCTTTCCGCGAGAGGATCTACTTTTTGGGCGCACTTGAGAGATTGTGGGGGCATGCATATGGGCATGGCCGACCAAAGTATGCATAGCCAAAGTTTGATGGATGGAACATCTCATACATACCATGAGAAGTTCGTGTCAAATGATGAGCTTTTTATCACATCGGCTGGATAGAAAGAACAAAGAAGGATAGGGATGCACAGGTACAAGGAGCTCACCACACCACACCACACACCTTTTTATTTCTTAGAAAAAAAAATATTCTGAATTGTACTTCTTTTCTGAGTTAAATTAAATTAAAGTGGGCTATATATATTGCATATACCGTCTTAACGGCTGCAAACATGGAGGATATATAGCCTTTCTCTGTCTTAGGCCTTGTTTAGTTCCAAAAAGTTTTCCCAAAAAGTGATACAGTAGCCATCACATCGAATCTTACCATACGTGCATGGAGCATTAAATGTAGACGGAAAAAAAAACTAATTGCACAGTTTGGTTGGAAAACGCGAGACGAACGTTTTGAGCCTAATTAGTCCATGATTGAATACTAATTGCCAAATAAAAACGAAAGTGCTACAGTAGCCAAATTCTCAAATTTCACCCAACTAAACAAGGCTTTATCGGAATATTGGGGAAAAAATTGTTAGCAATATACTACTAGTAGTACAGTGCTCTCCCCGTCCCTAGATAAACTAATTTCTATAGTTGTTCTAAGTTAATTAATCTGACTAAAATTGTAAAGAAGAGCGCTAAGATTTATAAAACCAAATTAATATTATTAGATGCACCATAAACTATATTTTTTTAAACATAAATATTTGCGGTTTTTTTCTATATAAACTTGATCAAATATATATAGATAAGTTTGACTTATTAAGATGGAGATCTAGTAGTTGATTTATTCATGGACAAAGACAGTAGTTCTATATAACATGTAACCAGATTTATTGCTTTAAGTCAAAGCTGCATAGTATATATGCCAAGGCCCTGTTTAGTTCTTCTCCAAAACGTCAAATTTTTCAAGATTTCTCGTCACATCGAATCTTTGGACGCATGCATAAAGCATTAAATATAAATAAAAATAAAACTAATTACACAGTTTAGACGAAATTCACGAGATGAATCTTTTAAACCTAATTAGACTATTATTAGACACTAATTACCAAATAACAACGAAAATGCTACAGTGCGTTTTGCCAAATTTTTTGGCAACCAAACTAGCCCCAAGCAAACTCTAGGTTTTTATTACTGACGGTTGGCCACAGGGCCAGGGGGTGAAGGTATTGCAGGGCCATCGGAAAACAATGAATTCTCTGATGTCTCCGACAGTAGGTGTTTTGTTTTTGTTACCTGAAGTTATTTCATTGCAGGTCTGTCTCATGACATCACAATCCATCCATCATTGTAGCAAACCTTTGCTCATAGGCTTGTTTAGATTGAGGTTAGGAATCAGTATTTGGCACTGTAGCACTTTCGTTTGTATTTGACAATTATTGTCCAATCATGGCCTAACTAGGCTCAAAAGATTCGTCTCGTAATTTACAATCAAACTGTGTAATTAATTATTTTTTATCTATATTTAATACTGCATGCATGTGTCTAAAGATTTGATGTGATGAAAAGAAAGTGAAAAAACTTGCAATCTAAACAAGGCTATAGCTAGACTGTTTTGTAGTGGATTTTAGCCATTGAACCCACGTACGTGTTTTTCCCGTACAAGTGTTTTCTCGTTTGGACAGGTGTATCACGCTATTGCAACAAACAATTTAGCCGGCTCCTAAATGACATTAATTTTCTATCTACTCCCTCCATTCCCGAATGAATCAATTTCTAGAGTCATCTTAAGATAAACTTTTTTAAAGCTTAACCAAATTTATAGAGAAGAGCACCAATGTTTATGGCATCAAATTAATATCATTAGATATACTATAAAATGTATTTTCATAATTTGTTCATTTGGTGTCACAAGTGTATTTTTCTATAAACTTAGTTAAATTTAAAAATTTTGACTTAAGACAATTCTAGAAATTGATTTATTCGTCCCTAAGTTAGGAGGCTTTCATACCATGCATGCATCCCACTAAAGAGTTGTTGCTAATAATATAGCAATAGGATAACTGTTCCTTTTAATTTAAACCTTGTCATGAACCAAATTATAGTGGCACTTCTTCACATGATAGGAACCACCACTACTCTACTAGTAGTAGTATTTTCAAAGGTGGTTCTTTATGTGAACCACATCTGAAAGTTGTTGGAAAATAATCCTTTCTATTTTTAATTAAGTTGAGCTTGTTGTGGAGCATATATCTAACTGAGCGCTAGCACTGCTTCTTGTTATAACTTGTCAAAACTTATTAATTGGGGCTTTATATCTGTCGTCAAAAAATTGAGCAGAAATCTGCTCTTGCTCCGAAAAGGAAGAACCAATCCAGGCTTAATATTTATCCTGATAGAGAGTATCATTCTAGGTTTGAATTAAGTCAAGAATTCTTTAAATGTAACTAAGTTTATAAAAAAAATATCAATATTTCTATCTCCAAATAGATTTATTATGAAAACACACCCATTATTCATCTAATATATACTTATTATGCCTCATAAATATTAACATATTTTGTATGTGTTTAATTAAATTTAAGATTTATTGACTTTTTGAAGAAAAAAAACGAGAATGTCAAAAAAAAAACTACTAAGGCAGTAAAAAATAAGCTACTAGCTTCACCATTCACCAACAAGCCTAGTACATACTTACATGAGTATTATACCTATCCGGCTATACTACGTGCATGCGATAACCTCGAAACGCACAAACTAGGCAGGGAGAAGTGGCGACACATCTGCAGCAGCGATCACCTCAGCTCGAAACTGGCTGAGATTACACACTTGATCATGTGGATTAATCAGTGAATAATGAAGCTACTAGTGCCCTGAAAAGGGCCTGCCGCCCTTTCCCTAATCTCCCCCACATGCCTGCAGAGAGAGTCAAACCTTTTCTGCACAGCACTTGCCTCGAAGCTGCGATGTGCACGCATGCATGCATTGCACGCACGCATGTCGAGGTGCACGCGCGCGTCGCATACCATGTTCCATGCTCGTACGAGAGATCGACCACCCTTCCAAAACACATCCCTTTCTTAAATTCTCTGATCTTGTATAGATTAGTAGCCATATATCGACCGGGTTTAATAAGTCCTACACGCTAGCTAACAACCATCTGGGAGACCAGGAGAAGCAGAGCAGGAATAAACAAGCGACGCGCTGTCTGTCCCTCGCACGCCCCCATCAGCAGGCCCAGCAGCGCAGGAAACAGCACTGTCTTCAGTCTTCACCCCCGATCAGGTCACTTCCAACTTGGATCTGCGATTCGCTCTCCTCCGACTCATGCTACAGGAGACGCGTGCTTTGCCGAATGCAATTATACTCGGTAAAGAAGGTTTTGTACTCGATAAAGCCTTTGCCAAGTGCTGCACTCGGTAAAGAGCTGTCGGCATATCCCTTCACGGCAAAGGCTTCTTTGCCGAGTGCCGCATGTCGTGCACTCGGCAAAGGATTTCCCGAGTGCCACGACGGCACTCGGCAAAGAAAAGCCGCCGTGATGGCCAGGTCACAGTGACGGCCCCTTTGTCGAGTGCCACGCGTCGGCACTCGGCAAAGAAATATATTTTTTATTTTTTTAAAAAAAATGCTTTGTCGAGTGTCTGAATCTAGCACTCGGTAAAGCTTCTTTTCTTTTTTTTGGATTTTCTTTGCCGAGTGCTGTAGGTAGGCACTTGTCAGTGTTTCGTACAAGCACCGGCAAGTAAATTTATAGTAATACGCGTTAGGCTCAGATGGTGCGTTAAAGGACACGAGATTTATACTGGTTCGGGCTAAATGTCTCTACGTCTAGTTTGTTGCTGCTCGTATTATTAGCATCGAAAATGATTCGTAATGGGGGGTACAAACGATCGAGAGAGGGACTGGTCCCAAGTCTCTAATGGAAGGGTCGAAAGGATGCCAAGAGCTTGGTAGCAGCTTGACTGTGTGTGTTGTGTGTTGTGCCGTCAAAAGTCGGTCCTTTTGCTAGAGGAAGCGCATCCCCTTTTATAGATAAAGGGAACGACTTTACAAGTAACAGGGCTAGGGTGCGTACACTACCTAGCCTTGTTGCTCACGTCTACCCAGCCTTGTCACCCATTCTGGTGAGTGCGAAAGAATGATAAGCGCCTACCATACTGTCAATGTCTCTGTAGAATGTCAGGATGGTTACAGAGTACTGCCCTGCGCAGGGTATGGATTGTAGTACAATGGTTTTGACTTATGAGTCTCGCCCAGCCTTGCTCCGCACGTCTTCTGGTTCCTATGAGTCTCTGTCAGAGGGACGCGGGATCAGGGTCCGGAGTAGCGCCGTGGGCAAGGTCTTCCGATTTGGTGGACCCGAGGGGCCGGGAAGCGGACGCCGCTCCCCTATGATCATAACGTGGTGACCGCACATCCGTCATTTATGGAGGATGCGAGTCTCTGGGTGACTCGAGTAGAGTCGTCCGGGGATAGTATCGGACCCTTCGTGGGTAAGGCTGAAGAACTTGGTTTTTCGTTGATGGGATATTTTTAAGGGAATCATCACTAGTAGAGAAACGACATTTGATCCCGTCTTGAAATTTGGCTTTAGTCCCGGTATTTCTCGCGCCCGGGACTAAAGAGACCTTTAGTCCTGGTTTGTAGCTCCAACCGGAACTAAAGGTCCCTGTCCAACGGCTACTGGCAGGCTTTTGCTATAGGGGATCTTTAGTCCCGGTTGAAGCTACCAACCGGGACTAAATGTTAACTTTTACTTCCAGTTGGTCCCTCCAACCGGGAGTAAAAATCTACTCCCGGCTGGAGGCTCCATCCGAGACTAGAAGGGACCTTTAGTCCCGGTTGCTGTCAACCACCGGGACTAAAGGTTACGTAGCCTGCTGCTGCCTCTATGATCTCATAATTATACGCAGGGTAGATGGAATCTCATTCAAGTCAGTATCCAGCAGAAGCATTGGACAGTTCATGTTTTCTTTCAGAAACTTTTACGTATTCAAGTCAGTATCCAGCAGTAGCTGCAGACCTCTTTCTGAGAAATAGGCAACTGGTGCCTGTACGTAGTACTAGTATATATAGACCTTTAGTCCCGGTTGGAGCTACCAACCGGGACTAAAGGTTAACTTTTACTCCCGGTTGGTCCCTCCAACCGGGAGTAAAAGTCTACAACTGTGCACATTTTCGAATTTGGGCTGGGAGCTGACGTGACTTGACAGCCCACAAGTGGTGCGCAGTCGAAGCATTCCCCACAGCAGCAGCTCAACCAACCCCACTCCCGCCCCGTTTCGCATCCTTTAGTCCCGCCTCGCAAAACCAACGAAATGTAACGCAGCTTAAAGGTTCTGTTCTCACTCCGCGTCTCGCCGAGCTCAGTAACCCGAGCGGGGCTTTGAGGGTGATGTGGACGTTGCCGTATGGCTGTGGGCCTGGGCTGAGAGAGCTCTTGCTGGCCCGTTCTAAGTTGGTAGTGGACCAGCTAGGGCTTGTGCGAAAGCTGGGCCTCATGATCCTTAAAGTAAGTGCAGGCACAGCGTGTAGAATACGTAGAATAGAATGCGTATTCGAAAACCAAAACTAATCATCAATTAAAAATAAAAAAAAACCTTTAGTCTCGGTTGGTATTACCAACCGGGACTAAAGGGTGCCGGCCTCCTGGCATGTCAGGAGTGCCAGGAGGCACCTTTAGTCCCGGTTGGTGTTACCCACCAGGACTAAAGGTCCCCCTTTAGTCCCGGTTCCTGACCCGGGACTAAAGGACCCCCTTTAGTCCCGGATGCTTACTCCCGGGTGGGGAACCGGGACTAGAGGGGGTTCCCCACCGGGAGTAAAGCCCGTCTCTGGACTAGTGCATGGTATTCCGTTCGCGGGAATTTTACTCAGCGCCGGCCTAGCTGGGTCCTAACTGCGGATCAAGGTCCTGGTGACGCTTGTGTCCTTGAGTTCTGGTTTCTTATGGGCCCATCCTTTGTTGGGGTGGCCATTGAGTTGGTTTGGGCCGACCTCCGGTCATTATGGGCCTAGACGGATTTAGAGAAGAGATTTTTCTAGTCCACGTCCCCTCTGTGGGAAAAGAATCCGGTCGCTTTGGGAAAGCGAACCGTTCGGCGCGATTTTGGTGGGAGAGGATAGGGATTGCGGGCACGTGTCCCGCGACGTGATGCGATGGTGCGCGTGGCAGGCCCAGAGATCGAGGCGGACGGGTGCCCTTCTCGCATCCGTTGCCCCTATAAAACCACAGGGTTTGCCCCCAAGGTTCTGTATTTCACCCCCTTGCCTTTGCGTCTGAAACCTCCGCCGCCAATCGCCCTAGCCTCCTGCATCCATGCTGCCACTGCCGCCAAACTCGCTGCTGCCTTCTACGCACGCGCTGCCGCTGCCGTTGAAATCACTGCTGCCTTTTTCTCCGTGCTGCTCCCACTGTCGCAATGGACCCAGGGTACAAATCCAACATCTCCCTTTGGCGCCTGGAGGGCCTCGTCCACCGAGGCCTCCTTTGCCCATTGACCGCCACCGAGGAGTGGCGGCTGCTTGGTGAGGAGGAGGAGCCACAGCCGCCTGAAGGGTACGTCGTGTCTTTTGCTCACTTCCATGAGCGGGGATTCGCCATGCCCGCCCATCCATTTTTTCGGGGTTTGCCGAACTATTATCAGGTGGAACTGCAACACCTTAGCCCCAATGGGATCCAGCACATTACGGCATTCGTCGCCCTATGCGAGGGGTTCTTGGGGATCGACCCCCACTTTGATCTGTGGCGGTATATCTTTGCCGTTAATTTGGTGAAGAGGCGGGTCGGGCAGCAAGAGCTACATGCGCCGGTGGGGTGCGCCAGCATCCACCTCCGCAACAACCGAGGGAGGATGTACCCGCTCATGTGTTTGTCCACCTCCAACAAGGGGTGGCATTCACAATAGTTTTACATCAAGAACGATGCCGCCGCCCCCTTGCCAGCTTTCACCGAGCGCTGCATCTTAGAGGCCCCAGGGTCATGGGGGTGGGGCGTCCCGGGCAAGAGGAAGAAGCTACTCAACAACCTTCTCACCGCCATCCAAACTCTGAAGTAGAGGGGCGTGAAGGGGTCGGGGATCATCGGTGCCTATCATGCGAGGAGGGTGGCGCCACTGATGACGCGCGTACTTCCCCTGTATCGGATGGTGCCGAAGCGTCGTTTGAAGGGACGGTGCTCGTCGATGAGGCACTCCCATTCTCTGAAGTGGCGCAGCGAATCAAGGAGGTGATGGAGCCCACAAAGGACTCTACTGGCGTTGTCCTTGACTTCGTGTATCCGGTGTCGGGGCATCCCCTGATGCGACCGGAACCGAGGTTTGTTGACTTCGTAAGTTTTCTTGCCTCTTGCTCCTTTTCTCTCTTGTAATTTTTGATCCTTTGATGTTAACCTTGGGATGGCGGGACCAGCCGGGGGTCTACACTTCAAGGACAGCCCAGCTCCATTATCGAAGGACCCAGCCCAGGCAGGAGCGAATCGTGCTGTGGCTGGTTGGGACAAGAAGACGCGGGAGCTCATGAAGAAGAAGGCAATACGGAAGCAGCAAGTTCAAGCCCGAGATGAGGAGACAAGCAGTGAAGACGACGAGATGATGATGAGTCGGATGAGGAAGCAGCTGGCGTGGACTAGGGTGACCTGGTGAATGAGGACTCGTTGTCCCTATAGGGACCTTTCCCGTTCCACGCGGAGGGAAGTGAGTCTACAGGAACAGTGGAGCCAGGCCCGTCCCGGGGTCCAGTGGGAGCCGGTGGATCCACCGCTATCGTCGGGGTGCTAGTGGAGGATCAGTGGATGGGAGGGGTCAGATCCGAGACCGTCCCCGCGGTGCTAGTGGATGGGGTAGCTCCGATGCCATGCCTCGAAAGGTTATGGAGGGGAGCGGCTCTGGTGCTGTGCCCCTTGAGACGGTGGAGGGGAGCGGCTCTGGTGCTGCGCCCCTCGAGACGGTGGAGGGGAGTGAGTCTGGTGCTGCACCCCTTGAGACGATGGAGGGGAGCGGCTCTAGTGCCATGCCCCATGACACGATGAAGGGGAGCAGCTCCGATGCCGCGCCCCGAGAGGTGATGGAGGGGAGCGGCTCTAGTGCTGCGCCCCACGAGACAAGGGAGATGAGCCCCCCTGCCTAGGAGCAAGGGGCGGGCTTGAAACGGTCCTACCCACATGAGTTGGAGCAGGGGTTCGGGGGTTTGTCCCTGAAACATACCCGCCGCCCAAAGGCGTCAGAGTACGTCATCCACTCCCCTCGTTGTTCCCTTTATTTTTCTATTCCGATCTTATGCTTCTTCCTCTTTTGTAGATTCTTGCGATGGGGTTGCCCTCTTGGGTCGGTGCCCAAGAAGAGCCTTGCCCTTTAGGCAGGATGGCTGGTGCTACCTAACGTTGCCCCTGTTTTGGGCAGGAGCGTCGTGGCCTCGTTGGCCGATCCAGCGGCGCCCGCGGTGGTTGCTAAACAGGCGACCGCGACCACGACCGCGTTAGGTCAGGAGCAGCCGGACGTAGCCGTGGTCATGTCCGTGCCTCTGGTGGTCATGGAGATGGTGCCCGACATGGATCGGGCGGAGTTGGATGTGGCCAAGGTGGCATTTGAGGAAGCGGCGCAGTCCGCGCCACTAGAGGTCTAGATGGAGGAGGCTGCGAGGGTCTCTAGGCGTCTTGGCGGTGGTGGGAAGGACTCACCGGCCGTCGCCCCCAGCCCTGTTGTCGGAGGGTAGCCGTTCCCCTACGCGAAGCGAGCCGACGCTTCAATGGATGGATGCTTAGGATCTGTCGTCGGCTCTGTTCTCGCTTTATGACGCTGCCGAGAGTGTGGAGCGGGAAAACCTTGACATTGGGTTCTTGGCCATGATCAGTGCCTTGAACCAGGCCAATGGAGCCCTGCGCAAAATCATCATTCCTTCTAGCCGGGTATTCGCCTTGCTCTCCTCCTTTTCGTATCCCTGTGTTTTCATGTTTTTGACATCGGTCTTCTTTTCAGAATCTTGCTGCCCGTAGTCGGAACAAATCCTGGTTTCTTTGCGAGTGAAAGGCGGAGTGGGACCGCCTCACCAAGGAGGCCCGGCTATGAGGAGATGTGAGCGCGTAGCTTGCTATCATCTAGCGACGGGAGGCCGAGGCGCATCGTGACGTGGAGGAGTTCCATGCGATGTCTGAGGATTTGTCGGCGAGGACAAAGCTGGATGAGGAGGAAACTGCCAGGCTCCGAAAGGAGCGAGACGAGCTACTGCAGAAGAATGCCGCGGCTAGTGAGAGGGCTAGTGAGCTCCTAGCGGAGCTGCAGATGGAGCGAGACCTCAAGCTGAAGGCTGAGGAGAGGTCCACGACGTTGCAGGAGAAGGCGAACTAGGATGCCGTGGTGGTTGATCGGGCCATCCGAGAGCACGACGAAGCACGTCGGGAGGCCAAAGCACGCTAGGCGGATCTTGGAGTCGAGGTGGCCTGACGACTGGATGGTGAGGAAGTCTCTGCCGGTCTGCACACCGATCTCGCTGAGGCACGGGGGCTTCTTCAAGTCGAAGGTGATGAATATGATCACCTATCTTCCTCTGTCCTGGCGGTCTGTGACGAACTGTGGGTGACGTAAGAGGAGGGGGATGGTTCCCTCATGGTCCGCGCTACTAGTATCACGGCGTGCGTGGGCCAGCTTGAGGAGAGCGCCTTTTGCCTTGGGATCACCCAAGCCTTCACTGTCGCCCATTCCCATTATGCTCAGGAGATCAACCTAGGGGTGACAAGCCAAGGCTTTGCGCTTGTCTGTGAAGATGCTAAGCTAGATGAGATGGAGAAGGTGGTGGCTCCCCTTGCACGGAACCTGGCGGATAAGCTGAAAGAAGAGGTTCTCCCTTCGCGGAAGTAGTTAGTGGAATTGGTTTGATAAACACTTATTTGTAATATGTGAACAAGTGTCAGTGCTTTTGTGTCCTGGAAAAGGTTGCGTAAGTCTCATTTCATTATTTCGTTTTGTTTGATTTCACCTTCTTCCCTTTTTGCAATCATAAAGAGTGTTTATTCGATCCGACCCTTCCCTTTGTTTAAGGCCACAGGGTCGGTGGTGCTTTCAGGGAAAAAATTTGGATTGTGCTATTTGAGCAAAACATACTGTAGCCGTCTGGTCGTTTGGTTTTTTGTGGTCTTACCAGTCTGTTCCCCCAAACCTTGCCGCTAGTCTTGATGCGAGGAGGGACTCTGATATAATGATTGTTTTGAAAAAAAAGAAGGGAGGTAGCCATACCTTTACTAGCCCCTGAGTGAGATCCGACCCCTTGCATCTGCTGGGGTCGGGTGTTACTGGAGACCAAAGCGATGGTGTGCCCGATGAACTTGCCAACAGGGATGTTCAGATGGAATCCCATTCCATGGTTTTTATGATAGGGTCAGCAAAGTCCTCGGATGGTGTTTCACTATTCCTCGCCCTGCATTCTAGTAGAATTCCCCAAATGGGGACTCTATGGGCTCGGCAAGGGGGGTTTGATAGGGGTCCCTGTATCGAGCGGCTCGAGCCCTCGAGCCTTCTTAGGGTTTGATAGGGGTCGGCCGTAATTCGCGTGTTACCCCGTCCTTGACTTTCGCAATTGGAGGGTCCGAGTAGACAACACTTGCCTTGGTGGCTCGAGTGTTGTGGTCAATGAGCTCGCTAACGGGTACGTTAGTGTGGAATCCGGATCCATCATTTGCTGATAGGGTTGGCAGAGCCCTCTGGTGGCATTCCACAACTTCTTAACCCGCCTCTTGATAGACGCCCAAGCCGTTCGATAGGCTCAGGTGGCCCGATGGCCTCTCCTTGATGGAGATTCTGTGGGTTTGGCTCGGGGTTAGAATCGAACGAGAAAAGGTTGAGACGTCCCTGTCTGCTTTTGAGCGGGGTCGGGCAAGGCCGCTGGGGCTCGTCTTAGTTATTTCTCCCTGGCTCTGTTTGGCACGAGGTGGCCTCGAGCCCTTCATGGGCCGGCCTTCGAACCTCGGCCTGCTGCCGCCCATATCGAATGAGGTGACTACAGTTTCGTGACACGACACGAAGCATTGGGATACAATGTTTTGCATATGCAATGTTTGAATGTATAATTTAATCAAAATGAAGGCGGGGTCGGTAATATTACCTTGGTGGCACGAGTGATGGAAAGCTCCTACCAGATGTGTTCGTATGGGGTTCAGGCCCTAATGTTCACGATGAGGTTGGAGTAACCTGCATAAGAATCGCTATTCTTTGTTTTTATATTTTGGTGGCGGGCCGAGCCGCTCGATTGAGTTGGGTGACCTAAGAGCTTCTCCTTTGGGGGAGATTCTATAGGTGGACCCCTCTGAACCCTTCTAGAGAAGGCGGATGCTGAAGTTGGAGACGCGGGGGATAGTGAGTTCGATTATTCTGGTGAACAGAAACATTGTAGCTACCGGGGCATAGGGTCTGCTAGTTCGTCTAGTTTTATTCAAAGTTCTATGCCCGCATACCGTGCCCCCGGTTTCAAACGTATGGAGGGGTTAGGTGAAGAGAATGTCTAGACTGGTAGACACCCTCTGCAGCCCCCGAGTGAAATCCGTGTCCCCGCCGTTTGATGGGGTCAGAAGCTCGGTCATGAATTTTCACGCATAAAGTAAGAGGGCAGAGGTGCTTATCTTTCTTTGGACATTCGTTTGTCGTCTCTCCTAGGTCGCATGGTCGACCCAGGAGGCCCGTTGGGCTCCCCTTTATAGAGGCGCCATCGTCGGATTGTTCCATAGTCCTGTCTGGGGAGGCGAAGGGTCGTCTGCCCATGTGTGCGCCTTAATTGCTGCACCTGGGGTGGGCCAGTGGCGGGCCATACCCAGGTGGCGTCCTTTTTGACCGGGGGTGCGTCGTCGACCGGAGCGCATCCCATCAGTTCCGGCGCATCCCCTCAGGTTTCTGTCAGCATTGATTTCACATTTTGTATTGAATGGGGGGAAGGCAGAGAGTTTTTTGTCCCAACCTTTCGCCTTTCCTCAGCTGCTGAGCCCCTTCTATAAATAGGGAGGGGGAGGGGAGTTCTTGTCAAACTTCTTATTCTTCCTCTGAGCCGCTACCTTTCCTTCTTCCTTTCCACCGAATGCGTCCGTGCATCACGGCGGTTCCTGAGTTAGGAAGGGTAATGCCAGAGAGAGAGAAACTCACTGATCCGCTCATGAATCCAGAGTGTGATGTCGAGCTAGAGGTTATCCAACATAGATGAGATGGCACAGTTCACCTATGCTGAGGAGGGGTCGTCGCTGCTGAAGGAGAAAAGGTGCCGGAGGGCAATGATTGTTGTTGATTTCGCCACCATTGGTTGCGGCCTTCCTTCAGTAGGAGGCGCTTTTTGCCCTGATGCCATTGTCAGGGTTGCGGCTGATGATGATGGCGTAGTCCCCGGGCCTATCGGCGGAGGTGCCATTGTTAGGGTTGCGGCCGACGACGATGGTGTAATCCCTGGGTGTCCCGGGGTCGAGGCACCACATTCGCCGACATGGTGCTCATTGTTGTAGATGATGGCGCTTCCGAAGATCCAGCGAAGCGGTGGGACATCGCCGATGGAGAGCATGGTGTGGCGGCTGTAGTAGACAAACTGGTCCATGTACATGCCCGGTCATCGCCGATGGAGAGCTTGGCGTGGCAGCCGCAGTAGACGAACTGGTCCGTGCACATGCCTGGACATTGTCGATGGAGAGCCTAGCGCGGCGACCACAGTAGTACTCGTAGTAAAGCTAAACAGAGACTGTAATTGAATAAGTTTGGGGAGCCCCGGGTGAACAGTCCTTTGGATTTTTAGGAGTACACTAGTCCTTTGTGTGATGAAATCATTTTGTAAGTGGTGAATTCGTGCAATAATGAACAAGTTTTCATGTTCTGTTACAGGAAAATATTAACATTTTTTCAGTTCCCTCTTTTTGTGAAGAGGTTTTGATGCCTTCCCATGGCCCAAGTTGCAAAGGACTAGGAATGTGGGTGAATTAGTTTTGATTATGCTGGTGAGCAAAGAGGTTGTAGCCGCTAGGGCGTGGGTCTCCCGTAGTCCTACCTGTTGTACTTGGAACTTACTCTCGAAATCTTAGTTTTTTGGACTTGTTATGAGAAGAACCGAACAACTTTAGATGAAGACTTGTAAAGACAACGCAGGAAGTGTTTGCAAAATGTGCTCGTATTATTTGTATCAGCCCCCGAGTGAGGTCCAACCCCTAGCGATTTGTAGGGGTTGGATGTCACTAAAGATCGGGGATTTTTGTAAGAACAAAAACTGATAAGAAAAAACATGTGTTTATTTAAGGGTAAAAATGACGTAGCTGCTCAATGTTCCAGGCGTTGGTGAAGACCTCGCCATCGATGGTTTTCAACCTGTAGGCGCCTGGGTGGAGTATTTCCGCGACGACGTATGGCCCCTCCCAGGGCGGGGAGAGCTTGTGGCGGTCCTTGTTGCTCTAGACGAGGTGGAGGACAAGGTCCCCAACGTTGAAGGCTCGGTCCTACACTTGTCGGCTGTGGTACCATCGCAACGCCTACTGGTACTTGGCTAAACGGAGGAGGGCGATGTCGCGGGCTTCATCTAGCTAGTCCATGGCATCTTGGTGGGATGCCTCGGCCCCCTATTCGTCGTATGCTCTGATTCTTGGTGCTCCATAGTCAAGGTCTGTTGGAAGAACAGCCTCAGATCCGTAGACCATGAAGAAGGGTGTGTAGCCGGAGGCCCGGCTAGGGGTTGTCCTTAAGCTCTAGAGTACCGCCGAGAGATCAGCGAGCCAACGCGCGCCGAACTTGTTCAATCGATTGAAGATCCTGGGCTTAAGACCTTGTAGGAGGATGCCATTTGCGTGCTCGACCTACCCGTTCATCCAGGGGTGCGCGACAGTCGCCCAATCGATCTGGATGTGTTGTTCATCGCAGAATCGAATGAATTTCCTACCAGTGAACTACGTGCTGTTGTCTGTGATGATAGAGTTTAGTACTCCAAAGCGATGGATGATGTCGAGGAAGAATAGCACAGCTTGCTCGGATTTGATCATGGAGATTGGTCGAGCTTCAATCCATTTTGTAAACTTGTCTATGGCGACAAGCAGGTGGGTGAAGCCCTCGGGTGCCTTTTTGAGTAGCTCAACTAGGTCAAGCCCCCAGACCGTGAAGGGCCACGTGATGGGGATCATCTGGAGCGCCTGGGCTAGAAGGTGAATCTACCGAGCGTAGTACTAACATCCTTCGTAGGTGCGTACAATTTGCTTGGCGTCGGTTACTGCGGTGGGCCAGTAGAAGCCCTGTCGGAATGTGTTTCCAACCAAGGTCCTTAGCGCCGCATGGTGACCGCAGACTCCACCATGGATATCGCTCAGCAGAAGTTTTCCCTATTCGCCAGGGATACAGAGCTGTAGGATCCTGGTATGGTTCCATTTGTAGAGTTCGCCTTCTACTAGAACAAAGGACTTGGCGCGATGTGCAAGCCGTCGGGCCTCCGTCTTGTCCACTGGTAATGTGTCATGGAGGAGGTAGTCGAGGTAAAGCATTCTCCAGTCGTTGGGAGGGTCGGACTCTGCTGCTGAGTCCACTTCAAGCTCCATGACCTCGGGGTCGGGCAAAGCAGCCAGTGGGTCGAGCCCTAGGGCTGGATCAGATGGGCCTTCGTTGGCTTGTTCCGATCCCTTGTAGCGCACTAAGGGCTTATGTTGATCGCTAGCAAAGACACCCACTGGAACTGGCTCTTGGCCAGACGCTGCCTTTGTGAGTGCGTTGGCCGCTTCGTTGAGGTGCCTTGGGATGTGATTGAGCTCGAGGCCATCAAATCTATCCTCCAGTCATCGAACTTCTTGGCAATATGCTACCATCTTGGTGTTGTGGTAGCTTGACTTCTTCATAACCTGATCAACGATTAGCTGAGAGTCGCCCCTGACATCGAGGCGTCGGATGCCCAGCTCGATGGTGATTCATAGGCCATTGATGAGCACTATGTATTCTACGATATTGTTTGATGAGGGGAAATGGAGCCAAACCATGTATCTCATGTGGACCCCAAGGGGTGATACGAAGACTAGTCCTACGCCGGCGCCCTTTTTCATCAGCGATCCATCAAAGTACATCGTCTAGTACTCTTGATCGATGACTGCTGGTGGCATCTAGACTTCGATCCACTCTGCGATGAAGTCAGCCAGCACCTGGGATTTGATCGCCGTTCGGGAGGCATAAGTAATGCCCTGATCCATCTGCTCGAGCGCCCACTTTGCAGTTCTTCCTATAGCGTCCTAGCTACAGACGACCTCACCGAGGGGAAAAGATGTCATGACTGTCACAGGGTGTGACTCGAATTAGTGGCGTAGCTTCCTTTTGGTGATGAGGATTGTGTAGAGGAGTTTCTGGATTTGGGAGTAGCGGGTTTTGGAGTTGGATAACACCTCGCTGATGAAATATACAGGGCGCTGCACCTTGAAGGTGTGCCCCTCTTCTTCCCGCTCTACCACCAAGGCAGCGCTAACCACTTGCGTGGTGGCCGCTATGTATAGGAGGAGGGATTCTCCATTGCTTGGAGGGACCAGGACCGGGGGTTTAGTTAGAAATTGCTTAACCATGTCAAGCGCTTCCTAGGCCTCGGCTGTCCACTCGAAGCCGTTGGACTTCTTCAGGAGTCGATAAAGGGGGAGTCCTCATTCATTGAGGCGTGAAATAAATCAGATGAGGGCGGCAAGGCACCGTGTGATCTGCTGAACCCCCTTTATGTTTTGGATTGGGCCCATCCTTATGATGGCTGAGATCTTCTCTGGGTTGGCTTCGATGCCGCGCTTGGAGATAATGAAGCCGAGCAGCATGCCCCTCGGGACCTTGAAAACACATTTTTCGAGATTGAGTTTGATGCTATTTGCCCAGAGTTTTGAAAAGGTTTGTCCGAGGTCGGCGACAAGGTGATCAGCCTATTTGGACTTTACTATGATGTCATCGACATAGGCCTCAACGGTTCGCCCGATGAGGTCCCCGAAGCAGTTGAGCATACAGCACTGGTAAGTTGCCCCTACATTCTTTAGACCAAACGACATTGAAATGTAGCAGAACGATCCGAAGGGGGTGATAAAAGACATCATGAGCTGGTCGGACTCTTTCATTGCAATCTGGTGGTAGCCAGAGTATGCGTCAAGGAAGCAGAGGGTTTCGCACCCTGAGGTGGAATCGACTATTTGGTCTATTCGTGGTAAAGGAAACGGATCCTTTGGACATGCCTTGTTGAGGCCTGTGTAATCGACACACATTCTTGATTTCCCGTTCTTTTGTTGCACAAGAATAGGGTTTGCTAACTACTCTAGGTGGTATACTTCCCTGATGAACCCAGCAGCCAATAGTTTTGCTATCTCTTCACCGATGGCTCTGCGTTTTTCCTCATCGAAGCGGCGCAGGCGTTGCTTCACTGGCTTGGTGCCTAGGAGGATTTTCACGGTATGCTCGATGACCTCCCTTGGGATGCCTGGCATATCTAAGGGTTTCCATGCAAAGATGTCTTTGTTATTGCGAAGGAAGTCGACGAGCGCGCTTTCCTATTTCGAGGAGAGCGCGGTCCCGATGCGGACTTTTTTGCCCTTGGAGCTACTAGGGTCTATGAGGACCTCCTTGGACCCTTCTACCGATTCGAACGACCTGAACAACTTCTTTGCATCGGGTGCTTCTTCAATGACCTCCTCCCTGAGGGTGGCGAGCTCTTCGAAGGTGACGACTGCTGTGGCATGACTGTAGCATTCGACTTCACACTCGTAAGCACAATGGAAGGAGGTGCCGATGGTGATGACCCCGTGAGGGCCCGACATCTTCAGCTTAAGGTATGTATAGTTGGGGACGGCCATGAACTTCGTGTAGCATGGACGTCCAAGGATGGCGTGGAAGGTTCCGAGGAACCCTACCATGTTGAAGGTAAGGGTCTCAATCCTGTAATTGGACCGATCCCCAAAAGTGATAGGCAAATCGATCTGCCCTAGCGGCACGGCCTGTCTGCTAGGTACGACGCCATGGAAGGGCGCTCAGATGGGGTGGAGATTCATTCAGTCAACGCCCATCTCGTCGAGTGTCTTGACATACATGATGTTGAGGACGCTGCCTCCGTCCATCAGTACTTTTGTGAGCCGCTTTGGGTCGACGATTAGGTTGACGACAAGCGGGTACCTTCCTGGGTGTGGGATGGCATCCGGATGGTTGGTGTGGTCGAAGGTTATGGTAGATTCTAACCACCGAAGGAAGGCAGGCGTGGCCGGTCCGGCCGTATAGACCTCACGGCGTGCGACCTTCTGGTGGCGCTTAGAGTTGTAGGCGCTGATCCTCCAAAGATCATGAGGGCACTGTTCAGCATTGGGAAGGCATCGTCCTTCTCCTTGGCGTCATCGGTGGGGGCATGTTCCTTCCCCTGTTCCTCCTTATTGAGGCCCCCAGACAAGTATTTGCGCATGAGGCCGCAATCCTTGTATAGATGCTTGGCCAGGAAAGCATGGTTTGGGCATGGCCCCTCGAGCATTTTCTCAAAGTGGTTCAGAGCGCCCTCCGCGGGCTTCTAGCCACCCTTGTGGTCGGCTATGGCCATGAGAAAGTTGTCGTACCGTTGCTTCTTATTCTTTCTATTGGCGGGACGGTTGGAGGCGCCTTCGTCGGCGTCCTCGTCCCGCCTCGCCTTGCCATCGGAGCAGTCAAAGATGGCTCCAACCGCCTCCTCTCCTGAGGCATGGCTGGTGGTGATGTCTAGGAGCTCCTTGGTGGTCCGTGGGCCCCTGTGCCCTAGCTTGTGGACCAAGGATTCGCAGGTTGTCCCGGATAGGAAGGCTCCTATCACATCGGCATCGGCGACATTAGGGAGCTCGTTGCACTGCCGAGAGAATCACTGAATGTACCAACAGAGGGTTTCATCGGCCTTCGAGCAGTAGTTCTTGAGGTCTGCCTGCCGCCTAGTGGTGTCTGGTGAACGGACGCATCCTTGGTGGGGCGCACCGAGGGCGTGCGCTAGCTGGCGTCGGGCTCGCATCGTCGAGACAACGAGCTTTCTGCATGCTGCGCCACCGCACGCTAGAGTAACATGCGAATTTCTCGACGGCGTGGCGATCCTCGGACGTCGTGGCCTCTAGAAGGCCATGCAGCAAGGCTGTCACTACAGCGATGTTTTGGCTTGCCCGAGGGAAGTAAGAAAGGCTCCTATCATCGGTGAGGATCCTCTGGTGCATGGTGCAGGCCATGGTGCGTGCGCGCCCACCGCTTTCATGGTGTTAAATCTCGCAATTGATGTCCGCGTATTCCTGGATGAGCCCTTGTCCGGCCTCATCGATCTCTAGCTTGTGGGCTCTTAGCTGCTCCATCCTTAAGTGAGATGGGGTTGCTGCCTCCCCTCTGAACCTGCCGTCAGGGTTGTTTGTCAGGGTAGCCTCTTCCCCAGAGACGTCCTCGACGTGCCCCTTAGGGGTCCACGCCATGAAGCACTCCTGGGAAGGGTGATGGCTCCCTCTATTGGAGTCAAAGTTGGAGGACAATCCTGGCTCCTCCGTGAGGAGCCTATGGAGAGTCTGCGTATCATGTTCAATTGTCCCCATGAACTTGCTGTCCATGGGCGACTGAACCATGTGTAGTGCTAGAAGGTGGCCAGTGGTCGCCGCGGTGTTGCGGAGACTGAATGAAAACGCTATCGGGGCAATCCGTATGGGACCTTCTAGAAAGAGGGTGATATAGCACGAGGCCTCCATGGATAACTGGGGTCCAATCAAGTCATTGGGCTAGCCCCCAAGCCTCCGATGGTTGAGACTAATAGGAGAGAGAGACTAGACGGCCGTGTGGGCCAGCGCCAGCTCTCCTCCCAGTGTAACGATGAAATCTATGTCACCGAAATGCACGTGTGCACCCAGGACCCAGCTGATTGTGTGGGTGGCCATCCGAGGCCTGATTTGGAATGCGCAAAGCCCCCTACCTGGCATGTCAACTGTCGGTGTTTCATACAAGCATCGGCAAGTAAATTCATAGTAATGCACGTTAGGCTCGGATGGTGCGCTAAAGGACACAAGATTTATACTGGTTCGGGCTGAATGTCTCTACGTCCAGTTTGTTGCTGCTTGTATTATTAGCACCAAAAATGGTTCGTAATGGGGGTACAAACGATCGAGAGAGGGACTGGTCCCAAGTCTCTGATGGAAGGGTCGAAAGGATGCCAAGAGCTTGGTAGTAGCTTGACTGTGTGTGTTGTGTGTTGTGCCATCAAAAGTCGATCCTTTTGCTGGAGGAAGCGCATCCCCTTTTATAGATGAAGGGGACGGCTTTACAAGTGATAGGGCTAGGGTGCGTACACTACCTAGCCTTGTTACTCACGTCTACCCAGCCTTGTCGCCCATTCTGGTGGGTGCAAAAGGATGATAAGCACCTACCATACTGTCGATGCCTCTGTAGAATATCAAGATGGTTATCGAGTACTGCCCTACGCAGGGTATGGACTGTACTACAGTGGTTTTGACTTAGGAGCCTCGCCTAGCCTTGCTCCGCACGCCTTCTGGTTCCTATGAGTCTCTATCGGAGGGACGCGGGGTTGGCGTCCGGAGTAGCACCGTGGGCAAGGTCTTTTGATTTGGTGGACCCGAGGGGCCGGGAAGCGGACGCCGCTCCCCTATGATCATAACATGGTGACCGCACATCCATCATTTGTGGAGGATGCGAGTCCATTTCTGGACCATAGTGGTTGTCGTATATCTTCGTTGGGTTCCATGTCCCAGAGCTGAAGGCGGTGCCTACAACTCTACAGGGCGAAGAGCACACACCCGCAGTACTTTTTAGGCTCTGCTACACCTAGAAGGGTCTAAAGCACCCATCCTGTCATTCCCTAGCAGTACCTTTCCTACCGGGGCACAGGGTATGGTCCTTGAAGCCGTGGTTGACCCAAACGTCTTGTCTTGCCCTGTACCCATCATCATGAGGAAACGGGGAGAGGTTGTCAGGAAAGACGAAACCGGTCCTTGGACATCAAGCGAGGCGAGGTTCGTCCTTGGACGTCGGGTGAGGCGGAAACCAGTCCTTATCCCTCAGGCGAGACCGAGCCTGTCCCTCAGGGGTCAGGCAAGGCGGAGTCTATCCCTCAGCCCTCGGGCGAGGCGGAGCTAGCCCAAAGGCATCGGGTGAGGTGAAGACTAGCCCTTAGCCCTTGGGCGAGGTGGAGCTGGCTCAAAGGCGTCGGGTGAGGCGGAACCAAACTCTCATCATTCGGGCAAGGAACGTGGCGGCGCCCTTGTCTGTCCAGAAGTTTTTAACGTTCGATGGTTATTGGTTCCACCACCTGGGGTACCCCGATGTTAGGTCCCCGATAGCACTCGGTAAAGCTAGGAAACTTAGTGTCCCAGAGTCCCAGTTTTGCCAAGTGTCATGGTCATGACACTCGGCAAAGAAGTGAAAAAATTCATTTTTTTTATTTTTAGTCTTCCATCATTGCAAACAAGATATACCATATATATATAACACAACTATATATCACTCAAATATATACAAATGTATATCACAATCCACCACAAACACAAACATAGCATACAAGTATCACAATCTCGACTCCTAAGTCCAAAGTCCAAACACACAAGCATAGTTCATAAAGTTCACAAGTGCATTATATCACAACGGCTGCCATTTGAAGCTCACAGCGATGGTCCAGGTTGGGATGGCTCAAAGTGCAATCCTAGCAACCCTCCGAGGTGGTTCGACGCTACCCCCGATTGATGCTGCACAAAATAGAAGAGATTGCACATGAGTGACAAGAGAATAGATAAATATGCAAGATAAATATCCGCCACTACCACCACCACCACCACATCACCGCCATCACCAACAATTCACCACCACCATCACCACAGCACCATCACCACATCACCATCACCACATCACCATCATGACCACCACCACCACCACACCACCACCACCACCATGAGCACCACAACACCGTGACCACCACCACCAACACCACACCACCACACCACCATGACCACCACACCACCACCACCACCACTAGGTTTCTCTAGGTTTCATTAGGTTTCTCTAAGTTTCAGTATAGAAAGTAAAACTTTGTACTTATACTCATCGAGGTAGAATCTGGACATTGTGTAGGTGGATCTGGAGCAAGCAGCGTCTGTGAGATCGCCCAATCTTGTTGCTAGCCAATTTGCTGCATGAACTTGATCATCTCGGCTATCTGCCGCTGATCTTGCTCCCGCTGGGCCTCCAAAGCCTACAGCCTTTGCTGCTTGACCTCCCGCTCGGCCTGCAATTCCTGCACCTGGGCCTGCAGCATTTAACCCTAATGTTTCAATAATGCATAGGTAAGGTATGTAAAAGTCAAAGAACAACAAATGAAATAGGAATGCTTACCTGGAGTGCCGATGCTATGGTCGGCCATTGGCGTATGGGCATGCTTGAGCTCGTGCTCGATGCTCGGAGCTGGTGGAGAGGAGGAGTAGGGGCCGTGTTGAGGACGCCGTCGCTAATCTAGAACTGCCCATGCTTCTTGCCTTGCCCCACCCTCATCACGAGCTGAGGATCAAGGTGCTCCTTGGTTCTTGGATCATAGCCCGACCCATGGACTGACCTTGCTGCCTCCGTGTACGAAGAGAGGCGGGTGTGGACGCTGGAGTTGGTGTATGCCTGAACCAGGGCATCTGGGTCATACTCAATGTCGGCCGTCACCTTGCCCATGTGAACCAGAGCATATGCCTTGAGTTGACCAACTGGCTGGCCACCGTGTGCATCCAACTACGAGAAAGACAACAACATGTGGTTAGAAATGATGCAGAATTGAGCGCAGCTAGATTAGAGCAATGGCGAAGAATTAAATATGCCTTTGCATATTTGCAGAGGCTGTGGCTGCCCTGATGGTGAGGTACACCTGGCATCTGTAAACGCCTATCGCGGGCCTCCTCGTGCTTCTTCTGCCAGTCCCCGTCCAACCAGGTGTGCACAATATATTCCCAGCAATCGGGGTGGGTGGCGCACCAGCTTGGAATTGCCTATAGGACATCAAGTAGATGACATATCAGAAGATCAAATTAGGCATACTTAATCTCAAAAGAAATGAATATTCATGTTTTGTATTTACTTGTATGTACTGCTCCCTTGTCAGCATCATCCGTCTTGCCTCCTCTTTGTTGACACGCCTGAGTAGGAACTTGGCGTTGTAGTCTATGTGGGCCTAGATGCGAGACTCATAGTGCAAGTCCATGACACGCCTTTTATAGGAAGCGTAAGCCACCTGATACGCACTTTCCTCCTATCCCTCCTGGATTCTGAAGAAGTCCTGCATAAAGACATGAGGTATCCATTATCTTATTTCAAGAATGTCCAATGAATGCGAGGAATTGAGGAATGTAGTGCAAGAAAGACTTACCCACAACTCCCTAATCACTCGATCTGCCTTGTTTCTACAGCGGATGCCATTATGATCTGGAGCATCCTGCATGAGGGCATAGTGGTCGAACGTCCAGGCTGGCTCCTAATCCTGATCTCCTTTCCTAACCAGGCCAGGGAAGTGTTCCTTACACAGAAGTCCCAGGATGCCATTCACATTGCGTGCCAAGGCCACCTGGTCCACAAGCACCCAGTTCCTACACAAGTGGTCCACAATAGTTATTAGTTATTATTATGATTTTTCAACATATCAAATGAAGAACATATGAAGTTACTTACTTATCGCCCTCAGGTGCAATTAGTGGGCGCCTCTCAATAGGTATCGGTCGCTTCGGGAGCTTTGTGGGACATCACTGGTAGGGCTTTGACATACCAGAGGAAGTGGAACCCCCTACCATCGCCGCCTCCTCATCCTCCGTCGCTAGAACCACCTCCTCATCCTCCGTTTGTGGACCCCCATCCCCATCCACTGTGTGCTGAAGGTCATCATCATGCACAGGGTCACGTGAGGAGCTACGCCTGTGGTCAGTCAATGGCTCCCGCCTAGGCCTACCTCTCGGCCTCCTCAGCCTCTCTGATGCCTCTACCTCCTTAGCCATAGCCATGTCCCTCCGGTTGGCGTAAACCGAGGGGCAGCTCCTCCTAGTGGGCCCCATCACCTACAATTAAAAAGAGTAAACCAATAAGTACAGATAAACGAGACGTACTTAGTAAAAGATGCAAAATAAAGAAAATGTAATTACAAAATAACATAGTATTACATGTATTTCTAATATTCTTCATGATCGGGATTATCTGGACGATAGGTATCGTCATCACTATCAAGATTGTCCAAATCCTCAACAGCCTCATCCTCATCGTTGTCATTGCCTAGTCGTAGTCCATCAAGCATTTCCAAGTCCTTTGGATCATGCACCTCATTTGCAGCATCCTCGTCAATAACCCATTCCTCATCTGTTTCCATTTTGATCTCTCCAGTTAAGTCTATCTCAAGCATCCCTAGTAGCCCTCTTCTTGTTGATAGAACTCTCCATCATGCGTGTTTGGGTTCAAGTTGTAATCATCAGGGTTTGGGCGAGGTAATCTACTGTGTGGTAATACCTTGTGCACAATTTACCAACCCTGAAGACGTGGGTCAGTTTTGTAAGCATATGGACAATAATAAACTTGTGTGGCTTGTTGAGCCATAATATAGACATCTTCTCCTAGATAGAAGAAATCCTATCGAGTTTCAACTATCCCAAGTTGATGGGACTTTCTCGATACTGCAGGATCAAACCACTGGTATTTGAATATGACAGGATTAAATGCTTTGGAACCACGGTAGTTCAGCTCGTATATTTCTTCAACTATCCCATAATACTCCTCCTGATCAGTGCCTGGCGTAAATACTCCGATATTCGTGGTCCTTGGATTGGGATGACTCTGCTCGTACCTTGTTGTGTGGAAGCGATATCCATTCACGTCATAAGCGTTAAATGACAAGACCTTATAGCCAAAGCCATTGGCCACCTATCGTAATTCAGCACTTATAGACACATCTCTTTGGCACTGCAAGTTCAAGTAGGAGAGAAATGAAATCAGGCAACTTGGAACGTCAAACTTAGTAAGAGCTAAGTTGGCCGGTACCTTTTTTTGGAACCATGTAATGAAATCAGGTGAACCATGTTGAAGAAGGGTCTCTCGTTCATGGTCAGAAGGTGGCCTTGAATGGTGCTAGGATTCATCAAAAAATTCTCTGCACCGACAAGGAACAATGTTGTTGGGTGTACAAAAGTTACGGAGTATGTAACAAGTTTGTTGAGAACTTACCCCAGATATGTTTCCACTTCATCAAGGTTGGTCAACATGTAGAGCATGATCTTGCGCCACTCTTCATAGCTCAAGGTCTTTGTGGTCGCTCCACTTGCTCTCCCGCGTGGCCCTTTGAAAAGGCTAAGGGTCGATTCATTTTCGTCCTCATTGTACCGAGCGAGTGGATTATGCACGCTAGGAAGGTTCTCATTATAGTATGTTGTTGTGAAGTTTGACACCTCCTCATGAATGAATGCCTTAGCAATGGAAGCCTCAATCTTGCCTTTGTTTCCACATTTCTTGCGAATAGTCTTTAGACATCTCTCGATTGGATAGCACCAACGGTTCTGCACGGGGCCCCCCATTCGTGCCTTGGACGGGAGGTGCGAAATCAAATGCTGCATCGACAAGAAAAAGCCAGGTGGAAAGATCTTCTCCAACTTACAGAGCAACAGAGGTGCCGCTTTTTCCAACTCCTTAACCACTTTCACAGATACCTCCTTGGCACAAAGCTGGCGGAAGAAAAAGCTCAACTCTACCAGCACCTTCTAGACATTCTCAGGGACGTAGCCTCGAACCATCGATGGAAGAAGTTGCTCAATCTATATGTGGTAGTCATGACTCTTCATCCCTAAGACTCGGCCAGTCTCTAGGTTCGCTCCCCTCCTTAGATTCGCTGCATACCCATCCAGGAACTTTAACGTCTGCATCCATTGTATCACTTCCGTCCTGTGCTTCTTTCCTAAGACGTAATCGGCCTTAGGCCTTTTCCATGGCTTACCGTCTCTTGGAGGTAGCATCTCTAGCTTTGGTCTATCGCATAGCGTTGCCAGGTCCACTCTGGCCTTAGGGTTGTCCTTTGTCTTGTCAGGAATGTCCATGAGTGTTGCCCAAAGTGCTTCGGCGACATTCTTCTCAGTGTGCATTACATCTATATTATGTGGAAGGAGAAGGTCATCAAAATAGGGAAGCCTCTCCAAGCCCGACTTATGAGTCCACATATGTTCGACACCATATCCCACAAAGCAATCTTTCTTTGGATTATCTTTCTTCCGACTATCTTTCTATGGATTGACCACGAGAGCATCTATCTAAGCATGAACCTAGGCACCAATCATCTTCTGAGGTTCAGGGTCGGTCACCTTGACACCTTTCGTGAAGTTCTTGGTGTCTTGTCTAAATGCATGGTTAAGAGGGAGGCCCTATCGATGCTTGTCGAACGGCGAAAACTTGCCATCCTTCTTCAACCAAATGAACTCCAGTGTTGTCTTACATACCGGGCATGGGAACTTCCCATGGACACACCATGCGCTGAATATCCCATATGCCAGGAAGTCATGCATGGAGTACTGGTACCAAACATACATTTTGAAGTTTTTCTTTGTAGCTTGGTCGTAAGTCCATACCCCTTCATTCCAAGCACTGATCAATTCATCATAAACAGGCTCCATGTACACACCCATTTTGTTTCCCAGGTGTCTAGGAATTATCAATGTCAAGAATATGTTTTGCCGTTGAAAGAGAACCCCGAGGGGGGGGGGAGATTGAGGGGGATAGCGAACACAGGCCAACAAGTGTATGGGGCCGACATCATTCCATAAGGATTGAACCCATCCGTTGCTAGCGCAACACGTACATTACGGGCCTCAAGATCTTTGTCACGATGCTTGCGATTAAAGTTTTTCCATGCTTCACCATCAGCTGGATATACCATCTTGTCAGAATTGTATCAAATGCCATTCTTGTGCCATGTCATCTATTTCACGGACTCCTCGGTCATGAATAGCTGTTAGAGCCTCGGTATGATCGAAAGGTGCCGTAGGACTTTCATGGGGATCTCAAGCTGCTCCTTCTGGCCATCACCTTTGTCTACCTCCACATACCTAGAGGATTTACACTTTGGACAATACTTTGCATCCTTGTGATCTTTCCTAAATAGGACACACCCCTTCGGGCAACAATGTATCTGCTCATACGGCATCTTAAGTGCATGAAGGAGTCTCTGTGACTCGTAGAAGCTGCTCGGTAGAATATGACCCTCCGGAAGCAGCCCACCAATAACTGCCAACATACCATCGAAGTAGGCTCGACTCATGTTGTACTGGGACTTCAACCCCATTAGGTGTCCAATGGCATCCAGTTGACAAACCGTTGCCTTCTCGTGTAGGAGCTTTTGTGCCGAAGACAACATTTGGTAGAATGCCTTTCCGGTTGGCTCTGGCTCGTCCTCATCCTCCTTCTCCTCCTCCTCCTCCTCCGTAGGTCTTTCAGCGAATGTTGCTTTGTGAAAGTCACCTAACCATCCTGCTACCCCGCCATCAGTATCAAACGCCTCCAAGCATGGTCTCACCACCTCCTCTCTAGTACAATGGGCTTCACCATGGAACACCCATCGGGTATAGTTTGGCATAAATCCATACTTGTGAAGATGTTCCCCCATGATCTTCCTTGTTTTTCTTTTTCTGTTTCCGCATTCACTACAGGGACAGAATGTGTCTCTCGCTCCATTAGCTGCCTTGCCAAATGCTTGGTTCAAGAAACCCTCGGTCTTGTCCATCCATTCAGGGGTGATTTCAGCCTGACTTGGGTGGCCCGTGTACATCCACTCATGGTTATCCATCCTCTAGCATATACATGAGCGAGTAATATAACCACCAATTGCATCTGAATGATGTGCCTACTGTCTAATGGGTGAGGATATGTCCTAATCCCACCTGTGAATGCGTAGATGAGGTTAGTTTACATGCTCTACTCCGATCCGAGATAGAATTTTGGCAACGCCTCCCCATTGTTCTCCCGATACACGTCCTGGAAGGGAGAGTGTGTATCCGGAGAACAACAGGGAGGTGGTGCTGAAACTCTATCTCGGATCAAAGTAGAACATGAAAACTACCCCATCTACGCATCCGTGGGCTGTCCAAAAAAGTGGACAATCTAAAACAGATACGGTCTTAGATATGCGAAGATCCGCATACCTCCAACCGTATTTGTTTCGAACGGGGGATGCCTAACTAGGTTACATCGATCTACGACAACGATAAGGAAGAGAGGTTATTCATACCTAGGGTGGCGGTGGAGTCAGGCTAGCGGGGTAGTGGTGAAGCGACGCTGTGCAGGCAGGACCGTAGCGCCGACAAAGACGATCGGGGTCGCCTACGTACTCCGGGTCCCCTCCGATGGGTCCTGCTCTGCAAAAGAAGAATTATAATACTATAAGTTAAAAATTACGGCAGAACCTCCCCTATATGGGGAGGTTTCCAAAACCTGCAAGAATAAAGCCGGTATGATGGCCGATAGCATATATACGGCACGAAGGCCCACACATCCACGTACAGCACAAAGGCCCACACATCCACATACGGCATGAAGGCCGTCAATGACATACAAGGCACGAAGGCCAACAACCGGGGGGGCTTCATACCTTGGGTGGCGGTGGAGTCGGGCGACGCGGTGCCGGGGTCACCTTCGTCTCTAGCGAGGGGCAGGGATGATGGCGGGGACGAATGGCGAGGGGCGTTGCCGGTGGTCGAGGCTCCTCCTCCTCCCTTCTCCTTCCTCCTCCCTTCTCCTTCTCCTCCCTTCTCCTTCTTCCTTCTCCCTTCTCCTCTCCTCCACCTCCCTTCTCTCCTCTGCTCCCCTGCTCCTCCACTCTGGCGGGTCAGGGGAGAGGGGCAGCCGAGTGGGGCTGGGTCGGGGCTGGGGCTGCAGCGGTGGTCCGGCGGCAGAGCAGGGCCGAGGCGGGGCCAGCTACGGCGGTCGAGCGGCGCCGGGTCTGGGCCGGGGCGGGGCCGACTGGCTGCCGCGGCGGAGCGGGGCCGGGTCGGGGCCGACGGTCCAGCGGCGGAGCGGGGCCGAGGCGGTGTCGGTGGTCGCGCGGCGACGGGGCGGGGCCGGGCGCACACGATAGTGAGAGAGAGAGTGGGAGTGGGCTGCGGCCGGCCCGCTAGGGTTAAGTGGGTCGGCTCTTTGCCGAGTGCCGAGATGCGGACACTCGACAAAGAAATTCAGCGTTCTTTTAATCGGAAAGAATAAAAAAAATTTCTAAAAAATCTTTGCCGAGTGTTGCAAGCCTGGCACTCGACAAAGAGGTTCCTTTGCCGAGTGCCAATTGCGACACTCGGCAAAGTATTTTTATTTTTTTTATTTTTGTTTTCAAATTTTTTCTGTGGCATTTATACAGTACCTAGAAGCACATGTTCTAATTTGGAACTTTTCTATGACTTTTTGGTATATTTTTTTAATTTTTTATGTTTACTTGAATTTTTCTCGAAAAAGTAAATTTGAACTGCAGGTGCATGAAATATTAGAATTTAACGATTCAAAAAATGGTATTCATGTTTTTGAGGCCGTGTGCAGGGACATTCGTGAAATTTCGAACATCTGTTTCACGAAACATGACCACCAACTTGTTAAAAAAATATTTTTTAATTATATAAAATGCAAACGAAGTCCGAAAATTACGAAACTTGTCGAGGTGTCGTGTCGTCGCATATAGAGGTTGTGGTAAAAAAATTAGAAGTTTCCGAGCAAGTTGTGACGTACGATACCTAAAACCCAGACATCTCATGTCTCCCCTGTACACACAACGGCGTGTCAATCATAGTCTAATTAGGCTTAAAAGATTCGTCTCGTAAATTTTGTCTAAACTGTGTAATTATTTTTATTTTTTATTTATATTTAATGCTTCATGCATGCGTCCAAAGATTCGATGTGACGAGGAATCTTAAAAAATTTTGCAAAATTTTGGGAACTAAGGGCGCGTTTAGATCCAAATTTTTTTGGGTTTAGCTACTGTAGCACTTTCATTTGTATTTGGCAATTAGTGTCTAATTATGGACTAATTAGGTTCGAAAGTTTCGTCTCGCGATTTCTCACCCAACTGTGCAATTAGTTTTTTTCGTCTACATTTAATACTCCATGCATATACAGTAAGATTTGATGTGACGGGTACTACATAAATTTTTTAAACTGGCTGTTTTGAAGGGTCACCTCACAGGAACAATCCATCCATCCGTCAATCAATCTAGTATCACCTGTTGGGAGATACTAGCTGGCTGGCTGACCTGCTGATGATCGAGCAGGTGGCCGAGTGTGAATGGACTGTGGGTCGGCTTAGCAGACAGCCCAGCAGCGTGACTTAGACTCCACGCTTCCGGATCTTGCACTGTCCTTTTCTCCAAGAACGGTGCCTTCCCTTCACCCTTCTGTCCATGTCGGCCTCCTTCTCTCTCTCCCTCTCACTGTAACCTAGCTAGCCTCTAGGCTCTAGCTACCCACTTGCATATTTCATGCCTAATCCAGGGATTGTCGTGAAAAAGTCGAGCAGAAAGCCAGAAAGGTTCTTGCTCCAACAAGATCAATCGATCTACTCCTGATAAACCAGATCAGGAGTACTGGAAACTGAGCTTCATTCACCAACAAGGCTACGTAGTACATGCAGGCAGGCAGGCGAGGAGGCGGGACAGACCATGGATTCCCAACGCACAAACCACAAGCGAAACTCCCTGATGAGCGAGGTAGATTATGCATGGATAACCCGTGCGGTGCTGATGGGCCATAAATGGTTTAGAATTAAATTACACAACTTGTTTTTACTCGCATGAAGGAATAAACTACTAGTATAAATTAATTTTAGATTTTAGATTTGAAATAAAATGAGACGTCTTATATTTACTCGCATAAAGGAATAAACTATTACTCCCTCTTCATCTAGAAAAAACTACAATTCTAGCACGGTACTAATTTAAAGTATATCTTAGATTTGACTGGCTATATATAGTATATAAAAATAATATTCATGATATCCAATAAGTATCATCAGTTTTTTCATGAGATATATTTTTATATTATACCTATTTGGTGTCAAACATTAATACTTTTATCTATATATTATATTTGGTTAAACTTTAGATGTTTTAACAAAGAATGCACCTAAAATTGTATTGTTCTTTTGGACGGAGGTATTATAAATGATTTTTTAGGATGGTGTGGTATGATAACGTAGATAAACAAATGCATATTAATAGATAATATGGTTTGTTGACGTAGATAGCTTGCACGATTAGATAGGTACCATAATAATTGTATGTGCTAGTTGTGTTGCTGATGTGGATGGCTTTCATTATTGAGACAACATGATTCTAGTGGAATTTAAGACAATAAGATATATAGATATAGATATAGATATATGTCTGAATCTGCTTAAGCTTACTTATAGCAAGTACAATAATGGTCCTATAGCCAAGCAAATTTGATGTGGAAAAAAGAAGAGAGGAGAGATGATGAGAGCTTGGCTCTCATGCAAGCAAGCACGGGAGCCTATACAGGGGTGGGTTCATACATCAAGTGAATATGAGAAAGATTAGGGAAGAGAAGGTTGACATGGGTAAAAGTAACAATAAAAAAGTTTCTTATAGACAAATAAGAGACCATTGTTGTATAGCTTGGCTCTTGTCTAATAGCCAAACACTTGGCTCTATTATTGTGGTTGCTCTTAGAGCAATTTCAAAAGACTCTTTAATTATATTCTCCCTAATTTATAGGTATAGAGTTTTTTGTTAAAAAAATATCCTCTAATCGTCTCTTTAATTGATATCCTAATGTAGACATCCTCTATTCTGGATTTCTCGCTAGCCAAAGATATATGAGGAGCGAGGATGGCTCTCTAGAGTATACAGAAGACATAGAAAAGCTATTAGATAATGTACAAAGATATAAAAACCAATTTTTAAACTAGAGTGTTTCTTCAAAAAATGATGATTTAGAGACTTAGTTTTAATCCTTGTTTAGTTCGCGAAAAGTTTTTCCAAAAAGTGCTACAGTACCGATCACATCGAATCTTGTGATACGTGCATGGAGCATTAAATGTAGACGAAAAAAAACTAATTGCACAGTTTGGTTGGAAATTGCAAGACCAACGTTTTGAACCTAATTAGTCCATGATTGAACACTAATTACCAAATAAAAACAAAAGTGTTACAGTAGCTAAATTTTTAACTTTCCACCAATTAAACTAGGGCTTAGAAACTCTTGAAGATGCTTTTAGTACACAGTCATGCATGTATACTCCTCTGCAAAGGGCATGCATGTAGCCGTCCTTTCCCTAATCTCCCTCCACTCCACATGCCTGCAGAGAGCGTCGTGCCGTCGTCAAACCTTTCTGCGCGCGCGCGCACACACGCAAACAAGCTTTAAGCCATGAATCCATGATGATATCCTTCTGCCGGCAAATGCCTCGAAGCTAGTAGCTGAGACATGCACGCACGAACGCAGGCACGCAATGCCGAAATTCCCGCGCGCGGATGCACCACCCGCTGTATACCACCACCAGGTTAAATTAGCGGCGATCGATGGGTTTAATTAGCCCATGGGGGTATGGCCGGCTTATCAGCTAGAATCTACAGTATTTTTTTCTCATAATAAAATAGCTTCAACCGACTTATCAATCGGCTTAGCTAGCCTAGCTAGGACTGGCTGGGAGACCAGGAGGGCCTTGTTTAGTTCCAAAAATTTTTTCCAAAAAGTGCTACAGTAGTCATCACATCAAATCTTGCGATACGTGCATGGAGCATTAAATGTAGACAAAAAAAACTAATTGCACAGTTTGATTGAAAATCGTGAGACGAACATTTTAAGTCTAATTAATCTATGATTAAATACTAATTACCAAATAAAAATAAAAATGCTATAGTAATCAAATTCCTAAATTTCACCGAACTAAACACAGCCCTATACAAGCGACGCGCTGTTCCCTCGCACGTCCCAGGCATAGATAGAGCTAGCTAGCTAGTGCAGGAACAGCTCTGTCCCCTTCTGTTCTGCTGTGTCGTCTCCCCGGCCCGATCATGTCCACGAGGCACTTTTCAGACACCTACCCAGATCTATCTAGGTAGCCCTAACCCCCAGGTCGTCGTCAACGTCACTCCCAGGTCCCCAACACCATGCAGCTTGCATCGTCGCATGCGAACGCTAAACCCTAGTAGCTAATTAAACGGATCGAGTAAGTTGCTGTGTGCTTAGTAGTGGTACTGAATGAATGATGAATGGATGAATGCAAGCATACACTGCTCCGACAGATCGATCGATGATAGTTCGATGGGCATGGGTCTAAATTTATGCATGGCCGCCGGATCAGTAGAAGACGATCGACGACGGAACACGCACGCCGCCCGTACGTATGTACACGGCGCTTCACCGGCCGGCATCGGCATAGTAGGCTGATGGGTCGGTCAGTATGATGCATGCACGCACGGTATGGGGGTAATGGGAGGGGGGAGCTAGGCTGATGAGGTGGAGTAAATGCGCGTACGTCTGGGGCCCTCGGCAAAGAGGGTGGTAGCAGTAGTGCACAGCGCACTGGTTGTACTGGATCGGAACAGTGACAGTCCAGTAGCTGCCGCAGCTAGCTTAGCTAAGGAAGGAAGGAAAGTCGTCCTCTCCTCGAGGAGGCACAGCACAGCACAGGGAGGGCACTGCATCTGCATCTCCATCTGCATCCGCATGCAGAGAGAACGAACGAGCGAGCGAGACCGGCGCGCGCGCAGGCAGTAGTCAGGGGCGGATGGAGGAGAAAGACGGATCGGAGTCGGAGGATGAGTAAATGCCGCCACTTACCCCGCCTGTCTCCCTCGGCCAGAGCCGGCCAGCAGACACAGCCGGGGCGCGCGCGGCTGGACCTGGAGAGGTCGCGTTCGCGTGGTCATCCATCCGTGGTGACACTACTGGATGGGCGCTGCCATGGCAGATTGCGCCAACAGGCTGGGCTGGTCGTCAGGTCAGGTACGTCGCCACTGTAGCGACAAGAACGAAGCAAAAGAAACTAGTTGCGGCATGCGAATTAATGGCTACTGGCGGCCGGCAGACGGCGAGTAGACGATCCGTATCCGTCCATGGTGCAGTGTGCAGCAGATCGGCGACGACGAGCAGAGCAAGCAAGAGGAGGTCTCGTCCGGGCCGGGCCGGGAGATCGAAGAGAAAAAGCTGACGGCAACCAGCTCAGCCTCAGCACCATCGGAGTGGCGTGTGCGTGAGAGAGCATGCAAGGAAGCGTGTGCATGCGCTGCAGGCCCAGGCCGGGCACTGCCGACTGTTCCCGCTGGTGGCCGGCCGGCCGGCCGGCTGCTTCAATTCGCTCCCTGGCCAGAATCCAGATCGCATCGCAGATTTTGGGGCTGGCGCAGCATATGGGATACTCTCTGCTAACTAACTTTAGTTCTAAGGCCCAGTTTAGTTGCCGAAAATTTTAGCAAAACGACGCTGTAGCATTTTCGTTGTTATTTGGCAATTAGTGTTCAATCATAGTCTAATTAGGCTTAAAAGATTCGTCTCGTGAATTTCGTCTAAACTATGTGATTAGTTTTATTTTTTATTTATATTTAATGCTTCATGCATGCGTCCAAAGATTTAATGTGACAAGAAATCTTAAAAAAATTGGCGTTTTCGAGGGGAACTAAACAGGCCCTAATTCACTGATACGACCGATCGAGTAGATCTTAGGACCACCATGGCCACCGCCCATGCGTGATCATCCATCCGGCCAGGCTGCCGCCGCCTAGCTCGCTCGTTTATTCTACACTAATAAATGCACTTGCTGTTTCTTAATGCTCGATCGCTCATCATCACAGGACAGTAGGACATGGCACTGTAAGCAAACAGTTTGGAGTACGTGTCGCATGCAGCAGCTCGATCGATCGCAGGAATTATTGTTCATCCGTTTATTATGTTGTTTGCAGCAGCTAGCTAGCCAGGCAGATCGCAATCTTGTGAAATTCTCGGGCTGGGTGCAGTCATGCTGTGAGAGTCGCTTTCAGATTATCGTGAGATGAGTTTGAGAATTGTGATTGCATCTCCAGATATATAATTCTTGTGTGGAAGCCGGCCTGTTGCGCAGCGGCGGCGCATATGCTGCACTGGGCTGGATCAGCCCAAGTTACAAGCCCATCCAAATAAGGGCTTCATTTAGCCCAGGAGCCCAAACGCTGTACTGTGACTGGCCGGTGTGATTTCAAAATCCATCTCACCTACAATGCTCCTGGAACCATAACCGTTATTTATCAAGAAAAAAAATCAGATAAAATAGATTGAATCTTAGTTTCTCTTAAAGAATGTTGTCATTTGCCAACATAAGAATAGAGGAAATGCATGATATATAGTTTTTTTGAAGACAAACAGATAATTAGCTGTAGCTCTACGTATACACAGTTACACACAACAGCACTAAGAGCACTAATGAGTAATGACATTTTGCTACTATTTTTTTTCCTAAGCATTACCTGACGAAGAAACGAACTCATCCCACTAGGTCTAGCTGCACTGTGATAAGGCTTTCGTGGGTTGTAGCATTCCGATTCGTATTCGGTGAAGGAACGAAAACTTCGCCCTCTCTAAGCGGGTTTGGGCTTGGCCCTTGTCGTGGCCCAAGAAATCCTCTGAGTTTCTCGGCCCAAACTTTCATCCGCCGGCCCAGCGACCTAGCAGCCCAGTAAACACAAGCAAGACAGGCAACCAGCGAAGGTGCTGGAGGCCTTCACAGGTTCGCCTCTGCGGTTGTCGGCGCTAGCAAATCGAGCGGCGGCGCGGCGAATCGACCCGGGAGGCGGGCAAAATCGAGCGCCACCGCGCCGGCAAACCAAAGCGCCGTGTTCTCGTGCTGTCGTGCGGCTGCCTCCTGTCGGTCGGCGTTTCCCAGGCGGACAGGCAACAACGGCCAGCGGGAGTCCGGCGGTCTGGGCGCCTGGCAGGAGCAGCACAGCAGGTATTTGGCATCTGAGGAATCGAGTACCATTTCGCATTGGCTTTTATTTAAACTTCAAATTGCTGCCCACTCCTTAATTTCTAGTGCGTTTGTCGTCTATATCTGTATGTATGTAACCTGCGGATGATTTACACGCGTAAATAGTGGACCTACGCGGAGAAATTCGCCAGCTCCGCCAACCGCGCATTAGATTTTCACCTTGCTGCAATAGATTTGCAGTTACAGCATAGCTTATCATCCTTTTTTTTAAGGACTTTGACGCTGAGAGAAGGGGATATCATACCATATTACCATCCTGATCCACCGATAGTTTGTAGCCACAAATTGCAGTCCTGACAGAGAGACTTTCATGCTGTTAAGGCATTGAAAAAATGGCGTTCTCTTGCTGAATCTCGGGACGCCAGAGACTATTGACGATGTGCATCCTTTATTGTTCAATCTTGTTGCAGATCTAGTTACTTAACTGCTTACTGAGGGCAAACCCACGATTTGTTAAGACTAATTAATACATCAGGTTGTGATGCATGTTCATGTTCAAAATTAATCTGTTGTGCTGTCTTAGGAGTTGTGTTGTGACAATAGTTCGAGATAAGTTAGCAATTTTTTAGGTGAGTATGCATCTCTTCTCTGGTTTTTCTTTGCAGAACAAATTGAGGAACTAATTTGAGATAAATATGCGTTTGACCTGAAGCTTCTGAGCTCTAGACTGGTGCTCCTATTTTTAGCAGAGGCTACTTATGTTAGCTTCTCTTTCTCTAATGAAGGTGCTAGCTAGTTTGCATTTGCCTTGCATATGATTGCTTCCATTTGATCTGACATGAACACGCGTGCCTAAGTGGCAAGTCTTCCTTGTCAATTGTGTTGGCCAATTAGTAGGTTTCCCTTGTGACATGGTTAACTTTTTTATTTTAAAAAAGAAAGCAATTTGACATGTTATTGCTCAGTTACAGGCTTGGCAGGCCTTATATTATAAGAATGAATCAGTTATAATGAACATGTTCAGTTTAGTTCCTTCTGCCTTGTAATGTAAACCACAGTACTTTCTTGCATTCAATTGTAATTTTCTAATGGTTCCTCTAATCTCGTGTTGAACTTTCTTGTGTTGTTATTTCTTCTGATCTAGGCGGTGACTTCCACTGGACCTCAAGGTGCCATCTCGCCACGTGACCTGATTGCGGCCTTGTGGACACAGCACGGGAGCAGGGTTGCGCCACCTCTCTGAGTGCCATAGGCTGGTGCATAGGTATACACACACACAGGTGGCCATGGCATCGCGTAAGCTTCTCATGGGCCTCACAACCGGGAGGCGACTACAATCCCGCACTCAGCAACTATTCTGGGCCACCAGTCTCCCTGAAGCTACCACCTCTCGGTCCCTCGTGGTGGCCGCTGCAACGGCGCGGCTATCCGGCAGGTCTCCAGCAGCTCTTCTCTTCTCTTCAAGGACCGTCTCGTCGACTCAGCCCGGTACACAGTCCGCAGGAGATGTGTCTGGCTCTGGCCCATCTGCAGTGGATCACAAGTTTGTTTCTCGACCTTGCAGTCTTAGCACGTTGATCCATTAATGCATTCTTGTGTAATTTGGATTGCTTACAAGTATGAATGAGGGCAATGGAGAAATTAAACAGAGCATACGTGTAGGATGTTTGATAGAGCAATTTTTGTTGAGAATTGAGTCATTTGACATTCTCTACAAATCCCAACTTGCTTCGGACTAAGAATCTTTGTTATTATATTTGTCCTCTCCACCTGTGTCAATCAGGTAACCCTAAATTAGGTACTCTGAACATTCTCTATTTTGCCAAATAGTGACAATGGATAATAGGTCATTAGAAGAGACTACAGTTGCTTGAATCAACAAACTGAAATGTAGAAAGTTGGGCTAGCTACTGGTATTAGTTGATTGCAACAATGTAATCTTCAGTATGTTTAACTGTTTTTACTTTATAGTTTGGTTATTTGAACTTTTGTTATTATATTTTTTTTGCCGCATGGGATAGTTGGTGATTATGATTGCGTACATTGAACAGGTTGGCAATGCAAGAGGACGAGTTTCACAAATTAGCAGATGAGACGATTCATGATTTGCTTGAAAAACTTGAGGTAGTGAATCCTCTTTGTTATGGCCTTCAGACATCTCAAACAACATGTTTAGTCAGCATACCTCTGACTAATACTATTCTTCTTGTCTTTTTTAGGAGTATGGTGACTCCATTCAGATGGATGGTTTCGACATAGAGTATGGGGTTAGTTGCAACACACGATGGAGAATCATGCAATCCTTTCTAGTATGTGTTTTCTTTTTCATGTATTTGATTATTGATGCATCCTTCTTTTCTTGGACATTTTAGAATCAGGTTTTGACATTAAGGCTTGGGGATCTGGGGACATATGTTATAAACAAGCAAACGCCAAACAAACAAATCTGGCTATCTTCACCTGTGAGGTACAGTAAATGCTATCTTAGTACCTCAGTTGTTGTTTGTTTCATTATATGTAATAGACACCTGAATTTGATTGCCATCGTCTTGTCTGCCATGTTGTATTATCATCCTTTCTCAAGGTTGATGCATATTGTATTACACTAATAATTAATTTTACTAGTATCGTGAACCTGTCCCTGTGTAAGGACTTAGGAGTACTGAGTACATGTCATTTTTCGAATATTGTTTATGGCCACCCTTTGTGATATGTGGTTCAGTTTATTCGATATGGTTATTTGTCTTATGATGTTGCTGCGAAACTTATTAATACTTTTATTTCCAATCAAACAGACCCATGCTTGGGTATTTTGTACAGTACCCAAAAGCGCTTTGCTGAACTTGTATGTCATTTTTATCTTATATAAAGATGCTATCTGGATATGAATGCAGTGGGCCTTCTAGATTTGATTGGGATGCAACAACCAATGGTTGGATATACAAGAGGACTGGAGTGAACCTTGTGCAGCTTCTGGAGAAGGAGATTGATGAGCTCTGTGGTACTCCAGTAGAACTTTCATAAAGTACAGGAATTGCCACACAGCTAGGTTGGATGGAGAGTAGTGCATTTGAGGGAATGAGACACTCGTGTAATATGTTTTTTCACAAAACTTTTTTTTTGTTCTATGTATTGCACACAGTTTGGAATAAATAACTTCCCCTCGCTGGTAACGGGACAGTATTATTCATCAGGCACATCTTTTTTTGATATGCCCTAGATATGAAGTGGTCTTACATGTAGAAACAGCAAAGTGAATGCTCGTTGCACTTTGTAGTCCAATTTTCAGCTTGTGTTAATATCATAATCTGAGCAATGTCAGCCTGTGCATATTAATATTTCTGAATGCAATACCACATTGGAGTTGAACTAGCAAAATGACAAAGTATCACTATATTCTGTTGTACCAAGTAACAAGGATCAAACTACATCAATGCTGAAACATCCTGTGTGCCTCTTCTTCCATCAGCTCAGGGCTCAGTCTGACCATGAGGATGCAGAACTCCATCTGATCCAGCGCCCCGTCCCCGTCCAGGTCGCCTTCCTTCATCATCTCCAGGAGCTCATCGTCCCGGAGCTGGCCAAGCCCGAGCCTGGTCACGTTCTGCTTCAGGCTTCGGAAGGTGATCTTTCCTGCCCTGGGCTCCATGAGCAGCTGGAACCCCTTGCAGAGCTCCTGGATCAGGCCCTCCACGCCGAGCTTCCTCGCCATCAATGGCAGGAAGTCCTGGAACTGCACGGAGGCGCCCTTGTCTGAGTCCATGCCGGAGTTATCCCGCGAGATCATGGCAAAGACTGAAGACCTCGCAATGGTTGGCAAGATTTATGCACGGGATTTTGGACTTGTGGTTCGTGGTGGGTTATGGAGAAGGTAGGTGTTTGTTTATATAAGGGGAATGAAGGGAGGATGGTGGCAGGAGAGGGAGGAGTCCATGAGGTTCTTGGAATTGGGAGCAGTCTCCCCATCATGAGGGGACCCCATGCATGCCAACCGAAGTGCAGGGAACTGCAGGCATGCTCTCCTTGCTCCTGCCTGTCTCAAGACAGGGTGTTTGCTGCGTCCGGCAGTTTGTTTCTGCGAAATAGCACAAAGGGCTGGCTTCTGCTGGATCTCAAAGACTGGTTGCTTGGACAGGTCTGGCTTCTTCCCTTTTATTTTCGCAGTAGACTTTGGAACGAGGGGCTTGACTACATAAGAAAATGGATAAGGGCAGTGATTGGAAGTGCTTGTCTGAACACAAGAACTAGAGTAGAGTTGATTATTAAGAGCCTGGTGGCGTTGGTTTCTCGCCATCTTGTGATTGCACCAAGAGTCCAAGATATTTATTGGACGGCTCCTGGGCCCAATACGTCAGCCTTCCCGGTGTGCTGTGCACAGGAAGCATCTGTGCTGGATATTTGTTCTTGCTGCCTAAGACAAGTTTAGTTGAACGATTCAACGTGGCAAGTATGAACCGTTGAGGCTGCATTCTGCATAGGTCTTCGGGACGTGATCCGCAGGAAATTTCGTCCCAGGTTCAGCCTTACGTTCGACTGGGGATTTCGCTTGCCATTCCTTGTGAATTGCAGCACATTTGCCTTGCACGTAAGAAACGTAGAGAGCTGACGCTAAGAGCGTCTCCAAAGAGTTCCTTGAATCAATTCCCTTTTTTTTTTGTCGCCAGTTAAAAACAACTTACTAACGCTACAATCAATTTTATTTTTAAATGGGCTATATCAAATCAATTTTTTATTTGAAAAGACTATAAAAAGTTGTCAGCCTCTAGGTTCTAGACTAAACGAAATATGGGCCTGTTTGGTTCACGCCGCCGTGCGTCACAACTTGCCGCGCCGCAACCGTGGCGTGCCGCCGCGGGGTTTGGTCGGCGCCGCACTTTTGGCGTGCCGCAGCTGCGCCACAAGCCCACAGGCTATTTGGGCCGCCAAGCCATGCCAAAGCTGTGGCGCTTTAGGCGCAGCCGTAGCTGCGGCAAGGCGTGTTTTGACGGCGGCCAAACAGGTTAGCTACTGAAATAACCAATAAATAATTTAACAACGCTATTATTTAAGATATGGAGAAAGGGTTAAAAAATAAGGATGAGTGATAAAATTATACAATTTATGCATATATATATCAAAGCCACTAGTCCGGCCAAGTGACTATTTGGAACGCAACAATTTTACATGAAATTGTGCCAAAGCAATTCCCCCGTGGAATTTGAACAAGCCTTAGTTTACCACCGCTAAGCAAGCAAACAGATAGCATGTGTCCATGGCGGCGCCGGCGCGGATGCGGAGGAGGAGTGTCACAGAACCGTGCAATTTATAAGAGCACAAGTGCAATAACAACTGCCGAGACAGTCGCACTCTCACACTTAGAGCACATATAAATCCAGTAGTTCGTCGAGTACCACGAAGGCCTCGAAATACGAGCCGCATACAACCAAGATCGTACATGATTCAGCATACACACATCACATGTTACATAAAGTTCACAAATAGTCGACATACATCGGAGTTCAAATATAATTATTACAACACGAGGTTCAAATTTAGTAGCGGAAGCGACATAGTTTTGAAACAGCATATACACACACTTAGTTCAAATACATACCAGTTTAATGATCAAGTCTAACAAAAGCAACACAGATAAGATACTAAAGAAGGCCTTACCCGCGGCCTCACTCCTCGTCCACAGCCGGAGAGAAGCAGTTCTTGCAGTAACCATTGTACATTACACTATCTGCAACAACGAGGAATAAACCCTGAGTACGAGAATATACTCAGCTAGACTTACCCGTTATAAGCCAAAAATAAATTGACACCAAGGAGTATGCAATGCTTTTCATAGTTGGGTTAGCTTGGCAACATTTTGCATAAAAGCTTACTAAATTAAATCCTCCCTTTTAATTATTCTAGCATCAAGTTAAAGAGAGGTATTTATTTATACATTTGCAACATCACGTGGCAAACAATTTATTTAGGACATCAACATCACATTAGTAACCATATCAAATTAATTGGGAAACCACATAACCATCGTATTCCATCAGATTACTACGAATGTTGGAAGCTCATTCAAGTTTCTCACTATCCGGAAGAGACGGCGATTCGAATCAGTTGCAACCAGCTGGGCAGAAATCCATAACACAAACCCAGGTGAAAGGTCCTAATGGCTAGAGGAGGGATGAATAGCCTAATAAAAATTTCTACAACAACACTTAACCAAATGGTTAGACAATTATGAGGCGAAGCGAGTGTTGCGCTAGCCTACTCAAAATGCAAGCCACCTACCATAATTCTAGTTTAGATAGTGTCAATTCACACAAGAGCAATGACACTACCCTATGTTAGTGTGCTCTCAAAGGCTAACTAAAGAGCCACACCAACCAAGCATGCAAGCTCTCACAACTAGCTACACTAAAGAGCTTGTCAACTAGTTTGCGGTAAAGTAAAGAGAGTGATCAAGAGGGTTATACTGCCGTGTAGATGAATGAACCAATCAATCACGAAGATGAATAACAATGATGATCAATCACCTCGGAATCAATGATGAACACAATGATTTTTATCGAGGTTCACTTGCTTGCCGGCAAGCTAGTCCTCGTTGTGGCGATTCACTCACTTGGAGGTTCACGCGCTAATTGGCTTCACACGCCAAACCCTCAATAGGGTGCCGCACAACCAACACAAGATGAGGATCACACAAGCCACGAGCAATCCACTAGAGTACCTTTTGGCGCTCCACCGGGGAAAGGTCAAGAACCCCTCACAATCACCACGATCGGAGCCAGAGACAATCACCACCTCCGCTCGACGATCCTCGCTGCTCTAAGCCATCTAGGTGGCGGCAACCACCAAGAGTAACAAGCGAAATCCGCAGCGAAACACGATCACTAAGTGCCTCCAGATGCAATCACTCAAGCAATGCACTTGGATCACTTCCAATCTCACTATGATGATGAATCAATGATGTAGATGAGTGAGAGTCCTTTGGCTAGGCTCACAAGGTTGTTATGTCAATGAAAATGTGCAAGAGAGCTCCCTTGAGCTGGCCATGGGGCTATAAATAGAGCCCCAATCAAATAGAGCTGTTATACCCCTTCACTGGCAAAACGCGCTCTGACCGGACGCTCCGGTCCACTTGACCGGACCCTGGACTCAGCGTCCGGTCCACAGATGAACACCACGTGTCATCAGCTTCAAACGCTGTTTGTCAGATTCCAACGGTTATGACGCTGATCGGACGCTCCGGTTAAAACTGACCGGACGCTGGAACCTCAGCGTCCGGTCGAGTACAGTAAGGGTTGAAACTTAGTTTTCCTCGACCGGACGCGTCCGGTCCACCTCGACCGGACACAGCCAGTGTCTGGTGGTAAACCCTAGCCACTGTACCGACAGTCAACGCGACCGGACGCAGGCAGTCAGCGTCCGGTGCTTCTGGATTCAGCATCCGGTCACTGGACCGACGCTGGCATCAGCTCTGTTCTCACTTCTATCTTCTCCACCCTTGCTCCAATGTGCCAACCACCAAGAACTTACATCCGACGTAATAGAAAATAGGCATTTCATTTTCCCGAAAGCGCCGAATCCCGCCTTGCAAGCTCGGCGGGAGGGAGAGAGGGACCCAAACCCATCTCAACCCTGCACACACCTTGTACACATGTGTTAGCATATTTTCACAAATATTATCAAGGGTGTTAGCACTCCACTAGATCTTAAATGCATATGCAATGAGTTAGAGCATCTAGTAGCACTTTGATAACCGCATTCCGATACGGGTTTCACCCCCTCTTAATAGTACGACTATCAAACCTAAATATGATCACACTCTCTAAGTGTCTTGATCACCAAAACAAAATAGCTCCTACAAGTTATACCTTTACCTTGAGCTTTTTGTTTTTCTCTTTCTTCTCTTCAAGTTTAAGCCCTTGATCATCTCCATGCTATCACCATTGTCATGTTATGATCTTCATTTTCTTCTCTACTTGAAGTGTGCTACCTATGTCATGATCACTTGATAAACTAGGTTAGCACTTAGGGTTTCATCAATTCACCAAAACCAAACTAGAGCTTTCACCTGGCCCACCAGCCACGGTAGCCTTAGGTCACCTTTGGTACAATTTGGGATACCGTGGGTTTGAGCTGAGCCGCACACTCAGGGGGGGGCAGCCGAATGCTAGGTAGCTCAGGCCAAGCTTGCCCACAGTCAATCCCTGTCCCGCCGCACACCTTACTTCTTCCAGTGTGCGCGCCATACATCTCAAATTTCCAGCCCAAATTGAGCTACTCTGCTTGGCGGTCAAAACGACTTATCTGGCCAGCTAAGTGAAAGGCGGCGTTCACTCTCGAACAAGGTCCAACAACGGTACAATCCTTAACCGACACAGACGGGATCAACATAGCCAAACCTAACACCATTTGCATATAAAATCCCGCCCGGTCTCCATTTATATGACACCACATGGTTATTTTTGTAACACCCTGGTGTTATTCTTGCCTAATTGCACTTGCATTTCATATTCATGAGCATCATTCATCAATTCATGAGCATATGTCACTTGAAACATGGGAAACATGACTTTGAAACAAATGTATCATTTCAAGTGTTTTCATCATTTCAGTACCTTTAGTGCTTGATTATTGTATGACCAATGTGTGATATAGCTAAATCTATTGTTAAACATCTTAGCTATGCTTAGAAAGTCATTAGGAACAATGTTCAAGTTGATCATTTTGCCCAATTAAGATTTCAAATCATGGTTTGACTTGTTTTGACCCTAGGACTTTTTGGTTTGACTGTTTAAAAAGTACCACTTGGAATGTTTGCATGTCAGAGCAACCTAAAACAAAGTTGTAGCAAATTACATAAGGAACAAAAGTTATTTTGTGACCAAGTCATGAAAATGTGCACAACATGCTCAAAATGGTCCCACAAGTCAGAATTTGGGTTGATTTCAACACTTAGAAATTTCTAAGTGTAAGTTTCAGTTTTCAGTTTCTTGAACCCGACTTTGACATGATTTTACTCTCTGTCCTTTGCGAATTAGGTCTTGATCATTTAAGATGAATTACAGATGGTACTTAGAGCTACAACTCTTGTGTAGATGGTATGAGCTAATACTTCACGGTTTAGTAGAAAGAACGTTGTCAAATGGCGTCGTCAGGCTCTGATCGCGGGTCTGATGATCGTCTTCGTCAGGCCGAGTGGCCGACCGCCGTCAGGCCCAGTGCGCCAAGTGGAGTCCGTACGCCGTCGCAGCCCCCGCAGGTCAGACCGTCGCTGCCACGACATCGCCACGCGCCCCGCAGCTGGCCTATTTGGTTCGCCCGCGCTCCTTCGCATCGTCAGTCCCCTCTGAGCCGAGCTCGCGCTTCCGCCATTGCCGCAGGGAGAGTCGCCGCTGCTCAGCTCGCTCGCCTCCGTGTCGTTGCCGCCTCCAGTTAGCGCTCAGCTCCGTCTTCACCTCCCCTAGCTACTCCATCTCACCGTCGAGCCGGATAACCCAAGGTAGTGGCCTAATTGAGTTCCCGCCGCCACCGCAACTCGCCGGAGTTGGAGCTCACCGTGGCTAGCACGGCACAGCTTCTCTCTGCCTTCCCTACCTCTTGTTTTGTCTTCTCCGTCGCGCGCTATTGCTCGAGTGATGGTGTCACCGTCCTCGCCTGGCTCCGTCTGGCCGGAACGCGGCCCGCGCACCGCCGTGCGCCATGGCCGAGCCGCCGCGCTCCGTGGCTGGAGTGCTTAGGGGTCAGTAGGGAGCAAGGTTAGGGTACCAATCGACGCGGTTCTTCACGTAGGTCACGTTGGTGCCGTCGGTTTCGCTGGGGAGATCACCGTCGGCGAGCTCGATCATCGCCGCGCCGACGTGTGCCGTCTCCCCTGTTTTGTGTCATTAACACGGGGGTCCCGCGTGTCAGCCGCCGAGCCGAAGAGAGCCAGGCTTGGGCTGCGTCGTGTCGTGGGCCGTCGGGTCCCTTCGGGCCGGCCCAGCAACACTTAAGCGAATTGTTTTCCATTTATTATTTGTTATTTGAAATCAAGAATGGTTTGAAAAATGTTTGGATGATCAAACTTGTTCCAAATTTGTTGAAACAAAATTTGCTAGGTTCCTTATCACCAGATCTACTTGGGAAAAATTATGTATGTCATTTTTGAGATACTTTTCTGTAGAACTTTATTTAATCATGAATATTGCTGATAACTTGAAAAATATGTAGAAAAATATATAGGCTTCAGAAAAATATGATTTCAAGTTTGTTAATCTTCTTGTGTCATGTACTCCTTAGGAAAAATATATTTCATGCATGTGCCTGTGGAAAAATTTTGAGGTGTAGTTCAAGCTCCTTTTATAACTGATTTTTGTTATTTTTGCTAGAGAGCAAACTTTGTATAAAACATGCATGTGGTAATTTTTGTACAGTCACTATATGCTATTAAGAACTTAGGAAAAATACTAATTCTGTTGTTTGACACTTTTCATAGTACAAAGTAATTTCATGCTCATTTTTATGCTATAGCTTGTCATTTTTGTGTAGGATGGTTTACTTATCCAAATGCCATGAAATTTTTATGGTAGTCTGTTTAGGGTAGTAGTATGCTACTGCAATTTTCTCAGATTTTTAGGAGCATCAGAAACATAGGTTGCTATTCAAACCTATTATTAACTAGGGTTTAAGCCAGTGTCGCTTTAAGTGTGATTAAGAAAGTCGTAAAGCTTTGGTGTATCTTTGAAGCATTTCATAAGATAGGTTAACTTAACATATTAGTAGTAGAAGAGAATGCAGTAGATGACATGTGCTTGTAGTATAGTTCTTCGATGATGTTGACTACCTTGCATTTCAACATATCCATTGCATTCATCTCCTTCGATGCACCGTTTGCATAATCACTTACACGCATTGCATCATACAGGATCGCAAACCGAGAACCCAGTCGTCATACCCGAGGAGCCCGAGGAGCAGCTCGAGGTGCAGCAGCAGGAAGTGCCAGAAGCCGACGAGGAGGACGTTGAGGAACTTCCGGAGTGCCCCGATCACCGTCCGAGCTCCTTCGAGAGAGGCAAGCCCCGGAGCATTTTTCTCCCGGTTTGCAATTAATTAATTAAATGCTTTACTTTAATTGATGCATTACGTTCAGGAGTTGTTTGCAACCGTTGCTGCATTATACCTTGTTTACCTTTGTTATACTATATCCTTGTTACCCTGGTATCCGCAGTCGAGTCAATGCTTAGCTGGCTTAGACCGGTAGAAGTCGGGTGATTTCCTGTCACCTGCGAGCTATAGGTGGTTACCTGGATCTGCTTGGATGACTATGAAGTCATAGTATAACTAAGTGTTAAATGAAGTTGAGACCGGACGGAGACTTGCAGAGTTTTGAACTGTAGTGTTTCCGTCTGTGTCGATTAAGGACCGACCGTTGTTGGGCCTCGAGTCATGTTGAACGCATGCCTTACATTTAGCTGGCCGGATAAAGTACCTTCCGACCGCGAAGCTGGGAGATTTTTCGGGCCGAGTAGATTGCCCGCAACGCACTGTACCGGAGCAGGTGTGGTAGGACACGGGGGCGGGATGATAAGACCAAAGTGCAGTCGGTCGGCCCCCGGGTACATGTGGTTCCTGGCAAACTCGAGATTCCTGGAAAGTTGACTCGGTGATCAATATCTCACTTTAGCGGGTGAGTGAGGTTTGTGTAAGGAATAAATCACCAGCTGGTTAGGAATCGATTCGAATCGCCATCGCTCCTGGATAGTGAGCACTTGACTTGAGTTACTTCATCGTAGTAAATGCTATGGAACACTTGGACAGTTATAGTGTAATATGACAGTATGGAAGTTGTTTAATGATCATTGGTTATCATTCTCTGCTTAATCACATGTTTACTCTAGCATAGGTGCAAACCTAGTTGACAGGTTAATAATAATTAACTTGGCAATAATGCTTTTAGACAGGTTCTTGAATTGCTAAAAATGCTTCTTTTTGCAAATGAGTCAGCTACCCTACTATAAAGCCCTTCATAATCCTTGGTGTCATTATTTTCGGTTATGTCGGGTAAGTCTGGCTGAGTACATTCTCGTACTCAGGGTTTTATTCCCACTTGATTGCAGATGGGCAGATGTACTATGGCTACTGTATCAACTGCCTGTATCCTGCGATGGGTGATGCTTAGGACCATGGGCATGGTCATTCCTTACGTCTCATCTGATGCTTTTGTTGGAGATGATCATTCGCTGGCACTATATTTGAACTCCGTGTGAGTGTGTGTGGTTTTAAGCAAATGACTTCCGCTACTTTTTATTCGAACTTGTTTTGTAATAACTATGTTTAAACTCTGATGTATCTGTTATGCAAACTTTTATGTAATATGTGATTGGTGACCGCTAAACTTAGTACGATCATGGCTGGGACATGAGTTGGTTTGAAATCCTTCGTGATTTCACGGACTACCGGGTTATACGGGCTTAAGTTTGCTAAAGCGTCTGCTCTGGCGGATGATTTTCTTACTTAATTTCGTATAATTGGTCGGTTCTGTCACAGCTGGTATCAGAGCATGGTTTAGCGTGTTACTGTTCACAAGTGTATTTAAAACAAAAAGGCATTGGAAAACGTGATTTTAAAACTATAAAGTGTGCCAGTGATCATATCCGTTATGCCCAGTTAAGGACTTTAGGTGGCTTAATTAAGTACTGACTGGGGTTCTTGCATCATATTTCTCTTTCGTCGCTCATACGGCGTGCTATTGTATGAGTGCCACTTGTTTGAGTGGTAATGAATGGATCAATTGCCTCTACGCCTCGGTAAGTGTGAGTTGTGAGAGCATGATCGGATACACCGCCGATCTAGGGTGAATGCTTATATGATACTGGAGTAATTACATGTTCTACGCATGTTTTACCAAGGTATCTCATGTGAGGGTCTTCCGTCTGTGGAGGCGATGCCATCATTAGGATGATGATTCGGGTAGTTACTACCGTTGTACACGTATCTGGGGATTCGTGTAGAGCGTGTAGATAAAATTTTACTGCTTTTATGCATTCATTGGGAATTGGGCTGAAATGAATCTTCTGCAGGTACATAACAACGCTATCGTGTAGAACGTATTAGCTACGTAAATGAGAGATCGTTGTTATGCCACCGAATTCGTCGTTAGAAATTATTTATTTCCTAAGTTTGTGAGAACGTACGACCCGTACATACATCATGTACTTGTGCATCTCATTCATCTCATGCATACCTCCCCTTATAAATTGATTATCTCATTTTGATAAAAGTTGTATCACCTAAAATATGTTTCCCCGAGGTAATAAGAGAACTTTTGCTACAGATGGCCCGCACGAAGCAGACCGCCCGTAAGTCCACCGGAGGAAGAGCACCTCGACGTCCGTTGGCCCTGAGGGAGCACCGCACCACGGACACCTTCTTGAGCGAGTTTGGCATGCCGACTTTGCTTTGGAGAGTGCTCCATGATGTGGGGTACCCAGAGGGTCAGGAGCCGGTGTACTCTTGGAATGAGAGCCAGTTAGCAGATGATGGACTTGCAGTGGTGGAGATCACGGTTCCTGCTCTCGGTGATGCTCCAGATTGGGATGGTTGGCATTTGGAGTTTGAGGGTCGCACTCCAGCTGAGGGTGCAGAGGGAGCAGCCTTCCGTGTCATCAGGGACATTATGAGCAGATTTCCCAGTGAGCTTGCAGCAGCTTTAGCTGGTACTTTTCCTAGGGATGATCCCCGCGATGCCATTTGGGTTCAGCCTGAAGGAAGCGCATTGGTCAGAGGTCCAGCTGAGGGACAGGCTAGCGACAACCAGGCAATGAGTGCTATGTTCGCCGCCATCAGAGCGTATGAGGGTCTTGAGAGTACCTACTGGACTTTGACTGGCTTGCGTAGTGAGGATAAGCTCAAAGGGAAGAAGCAGAAGAAGAGACAGGCTCGAGCTATAGCTAGCTTGCAGGAGCAGTTGGCTGATATGAATCTACAGCGAGATCAGGCGGTTGAAAGAGGTGATAGAGCTATGCAGCGAGTGCATACGTTGACTCAAGCCAACAACAATGCAGATCGCATGATTGGACAGTTGGTTCAGGAAAGGAATGAAGCCTGGAACGCAAGAAACCTTCTGTTGCAGAGAGTCGATGAGCTAGAGGAATACAACGGCTACTTGCACGAGGAGTTTCACGCGCTCTACAATGGGGTTGGCCCATATGCTCCACCGAACGCCGCTGGCATGGACATCGACGACGACAACCAGGATGAGCCTGTAGTTTCACCTGGAGGCGATGGTGACGTCTCCGATCCCGACGATGGCCCCGAGGAGTAGGCTAGTAGCTTTGCGCTAGTATCTAGGTCTTGTCGCGATGACCTTTCTTTTGTTGGCATGTAATCTATCGTATGTTGCTTCGAACGTATGAGAATTGGCATGTGTTTGGAACTTGATTTTCGAATGCGATATCTGAACGCATAAAAAGTCCTAGTGTATGTATACTGGCAATGTGATTGTATGGACGCGATGTTTGCCGTTTAAGTAACTCGATTAAGTGCTGTTGTTTTAATTGGAATTGCGATTGTTGTGCCTCTGTTTTTATTGTATGAATTTATTCTCTCCAGTAAATTCAGTATGGCATAATTTTTCCCTCACTCGCAATTATTACAGCTTCACTCAATCATACTTGTTGCTGAAATATGCAGATGACAAACACTCGCCGAACCACGTATGAGGCCGCTGAGCCCGGTGCCAACGGTGCAGGGACCGGTGGTGGTGGTGGTGGTGGTGGAAACCACAGCAACAACAATGAACCTCCCCATGAACCGCATTTGCCACCTCCGCCCCCGTTTACCCCCGAAATGTTCCTCGCACAGCTACTCGGGAGTCAGCGCAACACAGAACAATCTCAGAAGAACATGGAGGATCTTCTCAGAACCATCGCCAACAACGTTCAACGTGGTAACAATCAAGGTGGTGGCATGGGAGTGAACCAATATAGCAGCTTCAAAGATTTCATGGACACCAGGCCACCAGTCTTCAAGGAAGCAACAGAGCCACTTGATGCTGAGGAATGGATCAACACGATGGAAGATAAATTCCGTGTGTTGAGAATGACTGAGGTGCTAAAAACGGAGTATGCTGCACTTCAATTGCAAGGACCGGCGGGAATGTGGTGGAAGCACCATCGCACCACCTTCCCTCCAAATGCTCAGATTTCTTGGAGAGAGTTTGCTGAGGCCTTCCGCGGAGTCTATATTCCACCCGGGCTGACAGAGATGAAGTTGGGAGAGTTTCTGGCATTGAACCAGGGTACCAAGACCGTGACGCAATACCTGCATGCTTTCAACAACTTATGTCGCTATGCTCCCGACATGGTTGACACAGATGCTAAGAGAATAGCCAGTTTTAAGAGGGGTCTCAATCCAAAAATGATGAAGCATGTTGGTACCAACAACCGCGTCAGATTCAACGATTTCATCAGTGACTGTCTGAAGCAGGAGAAGAATAACAACGCCAGCACCGCAGCCAAGACACGCAAGAGAGCCTTCGAAGGTGGGCCGTCTCAAGCTAGAGCACCTATGGGAGGTCGTCCTCCTTATCGCCCATCGGCACCTGGCGCTAGATTCAGGCCACCTCAGCCAAGAAGCCAGAATTTCCGTGGACCTCAAAAGCCGTACAAGATGGCAGTACAGCCCAACAAAGCAGCCGCAACTGCGGTACAAGGCAGTTCCAAGGGAGCTGTGGGATCTGCCGGGACAGTGAGAGGACCCTGCTATAACTGCGATCAACCCGGTCATTTCTCGAGGTTTTGTCCATACCCGCCCAAGAAGAAGCAGCAGACTTATAATGCTAGAGTGCACAGTACAACAGTGGATGAAATTCCAGAGGGAGAGCCCGTCACTGCTGGTAAGTTTACTGTCAATGAAAACCCTGCAGTTGTTCTATTTGATTCCGGATCATCGCATTCTTTTATGAGTCAAGCATTTGCACAGAAATATGAACAACTATGCACAGAATTGGGTTATGGTTACCGTATAAGTTCAGCAGGGGCTGATGTTTTGACCAACCGGATGGTTCGAGGGGCAACCCTTGAATTAGGTAGCAGAAAGTTCCGAGTGAACTTGATAGTTATGCCTGGGTTAGTCTTGGATGTCATTATAGGGATGAATTGGATGAAGGATTGGGGAGCAGTCATAGATACTGGAGGTCGAGTACTTACCCTTAAGGATCCCCTGGGTGAGGGTACTTTCCAAGTACCATTGCCTCGAAGAACAGACCTTATAAGTGTTACATGCGCTACGGCAGTCATTCCTATTCATCAGATTCCGGTAGTGTGTGAATTCCCGGACGTATTCCCGGATGAGCTACCTGGTCTTCCGCCAGATAGAGAGATTGAGTTTGGAATTGAGTTAGTCCCCGGAACAGCTCCGATTTCAAGGAGGCCCTATCGGATGCCTCCCGACGAGTTAGCTGAGCTAAAGAAGCAATTAGAAGATTTGTCGAAAAAGGGGTTTATTCGGCCAAGCAAGTCTGAATGGGGATGTCCAGCTTTGTTTGTGAAGAAAAAGAAAGAGGGCACGTTGAGAATGTGCGTAGATTATAGGCCACTCAATGCTGTGACCGTCAAGAATAAATATCCCTTGCCACATATTGATGTTCTGTTTGACCAATTATCCAAGGCCAAGGTGTTCTCAAAAATAGATTTGAGATCCGGTTATCATCAGATCAAGATTAGGCCACAGGATATACCAAAAACTGCATTTTCCACCAGATACGGGTTGTATGAGTATCTTGTCATGTCTTTTGGCTTGACAAATGCTCCCGCATACTTTATGTTTTTGATGAATACAGTTTTCATGCCAGAATTGGATAAGTTTGTGGTAGTGTTCATCGATGACATTCTGGTGTACTCCGAGAATGAGAAAGATCACGAAGAGCATCTGAGAACTGTCTTGACCAGACTTAGAGATCATCAATTGTATGCTAAGTTTAGCAAATGCGAATTCTGGTTGAAGGAAGTTCCTTTCCTTGGTCACATTCTGTCAGAGAATGGAGTTTCAGTCGATCCAAGTAAGGTGCAAGAAGTTATGAATTGGAAAGCACCGACCACAGTTCCTGAGATTAGAAGTTTCTTAGGACTAGCGGGTTATTACCGTCGCTTTATACCAGATTTCTCAAAGATCGCCAAACCGATGACGAGTCTCCTACAGAAGGATCACAAGTTTGTGTGGACAGAGGAGTGTGAAGCAGCTTTCCACACTTTGCGGAAACTGTTGACCACTGCTCCTGTTCTAGCACAACCGGATATAGAGAAACCATTTGATGTGTTTTGCGACGCATCAAAGACTGGATTGGGTTGTGTTCTTATGCAAGAAAGGAGAGTCATAGCTTATGCATCACGTCAATTGAGAAAGCACGAGGTCAACTATCCAACACATGATCTTGAACTTGCTGCAGTTGTGCACGCCCTAAAAATTTGGAGACATTACCTACTTGGTAATGTGTGCAATATTTTCACGGATCACAAGAGTCTTAAGTATATCTTTACCCAACCAGAGCTAAACATGAGACAACGTAGATGGTTGGAATTGATCAAAGATTACAACTTGAATGTGCAATATCATCCTAGGCAAAGCCAATGTAGTGGCAGATGCTTTGAGCAGAAAGTCACATTACTTGACTGTGCAGCCCTTACTTGAAGATGGATTCGATCTAATGCATCCTGCTGTGTTAAATAGTATTCAGATTAGTTGCTCTTTGGAGAGTAAGATAATAGAAGGTCAGAAAACTGACAAGGGGATATTCCACATCAAAGAGAAAATAAAAGAAAAGCCGTCTCAACACTTTAAAGTGGATGAACAGGGTGTGTTGTGGTTTGACAACCGTCTTGTGGTTCCCAAGGATCGAGAGCTTAGGAATAAACTCATGGATGAAGCTCACCTGTCTAAGCTATCTATCCATCCCGGAAGTAGTAAGATGTATCAAGAACTAAGATCTCGTTATTGGTGGACCAAAATGAAGAAAGAAATTACAGCATATGTTGTCAGATGTGACACATGTTGTCGAGTGAAAGCCATTCACATGAAACCTGCCGGTATGTTGCAACCCTTATCAGTCCCTAGTTGGAAGTGGGACGATATCAGTATGGATTTTATCACGGGTTTGCCCACTACTCAAAAAGGACATGATTCGATTTGGGTAATTGTGGACCGTCTTACCAAGACCGCTCATTTCTTGCCTGTCAAAACAGATTATCGACCACCTCAATATGCCGAGAAGTATATCGCAGAAATTGTGAGGTTGCATGGTATACCCAAGACCATAATATCTGATAGAGGCTCACAGTTCACGGCTCATTTTTGGGAACATTTACACAAAGGCTTAGGAACTAGTTTAATTCGCAGTACCGCTTATCATCCTCAGACAGATGGTCAGACTGAACGAGTAAATGCTGTTTTGGAGGATATGTTGAGAGCCTGTGTATTGTCTTCCAAGGGATCATGGGAGTCATGGTTACCGTTAGCTGAGTTTTCTTATAATAATAGCTATCAAGAAAGCATCAAGATGGCCCCATTCGAAGCTTTATATGGCAGAAAATGTAGAACACCATTGAATTGGATCGAGCCTGGTGATAGAAGGTATTATGGCATTGACTTTGTAGAAGAAGCCGAGAAGAAAGTTCATATTATTCAGCAGAATATGAAAGCTGCCCAATCACGTCAGAAAAGCTATGCAGACAAAAGAAGGAGACCCCTTGTGTTTGAAGTTGGTGATTATGTTTATCTGAAAGTCACACCAATGAAGAAGAAAAGGTTTGGAATCCGAAGAAAGCTTGCCGCAAGATTCGTAGGACCATACAAGATCTTGGAACGAAGAGGCCGGTAGCCTACAAGTTAGAGTTACCTGAGACAATGAGTACCAGTTTTCCCAGTTTTCCATGTATCACACCTCAAGAAATGTTTGCGTGTTCCGGAGGAAAGAATAGAACCTCGAGGTATCCAACTCAAATCAGATTTGGTGTATCGTGAACAACCAGTCCGAGTGTTAGACACTAAGGAACGTGCTACTCGGAATAGTGTGGTAAAAACATACAAGATACAGTGGGATCATCATGATGAGGGAGATGCAACTTGGGAAACAGGAGAGTATCTACAAAAAGCTTATGAAGAATTTTATAACAAATGGTTCGTAACCCAAATCTCGGGACGAGATTTTTTATAAGGAGGGAGGGCTGTAACACCCTGGTGTTATTCTTGCCTAATTGCACTTGCATTTCATATTCATGAGCATCATTCATCAATTCATGAGCATATGTCACTTGAAACATGGGAAACATGACTTTGAAACAAATGTATCATTTCAAGTGTTTTCATCATTTCAGTACCTTTAGTGCTTGATTATTGTATGACCAATGTGTGATATAGCTAAATCTATTGTTAAACATCTTAGCTATGCTTAGAAAGTCATTAGGAACAATGTTCAAGTTGATCATTTTGCCCAATTAAGATTTCAAATCATGGTTTGACTTGTTTTGACCCTAGGACTTTTTGGTTTGACTGTTTAAAAAGTACCACTTGGAATGTTTGCATGTCAGAGCAACCTAAAACAAAGTTGTAGCAAATTACATAAGGAACAAAAGTTATTTTGTGACCAAGTCATGAAAATGTGCACAACATGCTCAAAATGGTCCCACAAGTCAGAATTTGGGTTGATTTCAACACTTAGAAATTTCTAAGTGTAAGTTTCAGTTTTCAGTTTCTTGAACCCGACTTTGACATGATTTTACTCTCTGTCCTTTGCGAATTAGGTCTTGATCATTTAAGATGAATTACAGATGGTACTTAGAGCTACAACTCTTGTGTAGATGGTATGAGCTAATACTTCACGGTTTAGTAGAAAGAACGTTGTCAAATGGCGTCGTCAGGCTCTGATCACGGGTCTGATGATCGTCTTCGTCAGGCCGAGTGGCCGACCGCCGTCAGGCCCAGTGCGCCAAGTGGAGTCCGTACGCCGTCGCAGCCCCCGCAGGTCAGACCGTCGCTGCCACGACATCGCCACGCGCCCCGCAGCTGGCCTATTTGGTTCGCCCGCGCTCCTTCGCATCGTCAGTCCCCTCCGAGCCGAGCTCGCGCTTCCGCCATTGCCACAGGGAGAGTCGCCGCTGCTCAGCTCGCTCGCCTCCGTGTCGTTGCCGCCTCCAGTTAGCGCTCAGCTCCGTCTTCACCTCCCCTAGCTACTCCATCTCACCGTCGAGCCGGATAACCCAAGGTAGTGGCCTAATTGAGTTCCCGCCGCCACCGCAACTCGCCGGAGTTGGAGCTCACCGTGGCTAGCACGGCACAGCTTCTCTCTGCCTTCCCTACCTCTTGTTTTGTCTTCTCCGTCGCGCGCTATTGCTCGAGTGATGGTGTCACCGTCCTCGCCGGCTCCGTCTGGCCGGAACGCGGCCGCGCACCGCCGTGCGCCATGGCCGAGCCGCCGCGCTCCGTGGCTGGAGTGCTTAGGGGTCAGTAGGGAGCAAGGTTAGGGTACCAATCGACGTGGTTCTTCACGTAGGTCACGTTGGTGCCGTCGGTTTCGCCGGGGAGATCACCGTCGGCGAGCTCGATCATCGCCGCGCCGACGTGTGCCGTCTCCCCTGTTTTGTGTCATTGACACGGGGGTCCCGCGTGTCAGCCGCCGAGCCGAAGAGAGCCAGGCTTGGGCTGCGTCGTGTCGTGGGCCGTCGGGTCCCTTCGGGCCGGCCCAGCAACACTTAAGCGAATTGTTTTCCATTTATTATTTGTTATTTGAAATCAAGAATGGTTTGAAAAATGTTTGGATGATCAAACTTGTTCCAAATTTGTTGAAACAAAATTTGCTAGGTTCCTTATCACCAGATCTACTTGGGAAAAATTATGTATGTCATTTTTGAGATACTTTTCTGTAGAACTTTATTTAATCATGAATATTGCTGATAACTTGAAAAATATGTAGAAAAATATATAGGCTTCAGAAAAATATGATTTCAAGTTTGTTAATCTTCTTGTGTCATGTACTCCTTAGGAAAAATATATTTCATGCATGTCCTGTGGAAAAATTTTGAGGTGTAGTTCAAGCTCCTTTTATAACTGATTTTTGTTATTTTTGCTAGAGAGCAAACTTTGTATAAAACATGCATGTGGTAATTTTTGTACAGTCACTATATGCTATTAAGAACTTAGGAAAAATACTAATTCTGTTGTTTGACACTTTTCATAGTACAAAGTAATTTCATGCTCATTTTTATGCTATAGCTTGTCATTTTTGTGTAGGATGGTTTACTTATCCAAATGCCATGAAATTTTTATGGTAGTCTGTTTAGGGTAGTAGTATGCTACTGCAATTTTCTTAGATTTTTAGGAGCATCAGAAACATAGGTTGCTATTCAAACCTATTATTAACTAGGGTTTAAGCCAGTGTCGCTTTAAGTGTGATTAAGAAAGTCGTAAAGCTTTGGTGTATCTTTGAAGCATTTCATAAGATAGGTTAACTTAACATATTAGTAGTAGAAGAGAATGCAGTAGATGACATGTGCTTGTAGTATAGTTCTTCGATGATGTTGACTACCTTGCATTTCAACATATCCATTGCATTCATCTCCTTCGATGCACCGTTTGCATAATCACTTACACGCATTGCATCATACAGGATCGCAAACCGAGAACCCAGTCGTCATACCCGAGGAGCCCGAGGAGCAGCTCGAGGTGCAGCAGCAGGAAGTGCCAGAAGCCGACGAGGAGGACGTTGAGGAACTTCCGGAGTGCCCCGATCACCGTCCGAGCTCCTTCGAGAGAGGCAAGCCCCGGAGCATTTTTCTCCCGGTTTGCAATTAATTAATTAAATGCTTTACTTTAATTGATGCATTACGTTCAGGAGTTGTTTGCAACCGTTGCTGCATTATACCTTGTTTACCTTTGTTATACTATATCCTTGTTACCCTGGTATCCGCAGTCGAGTCAATGCTTAGCTGGCTTAGACCGGTAGAAGTCGGGTGATTTCCTGTCACCTGCAAGCTATAGGTGGTTACCTGGATCTGCTTGGATGACTATGAAGTCATAGTATAACTAAGTGTTAAATGAAGTTGAGACCGGACGGAGACTTGCAGAGTTTTGAACTGTAGTGTTTCCGTCTGTGTCGATTAAGGACCGACCGTTGTTGGGCCTCGAGTCATGTTGAACGCATGCCTTACATTTAGCTGGCCGGATAAAGTACCTTCCGACCGCGAAGCTGGGAGATTTTTCGAGCTGAGTAGATTGCCCGCAACGCACTGTACCGGAGCAGGTGTGGTAGGACACGGGGGCGGGATGATAAGACCAAAGTGCAGTCGGTCGGCCCCCGGGTACATGTGGTTCCTGGCAAACTCGAGATTCCTGGAAAGTTGACTCGGTGATCAATATCTCACTTTAGCGGGTGAGTGAGGTTTGTGTAAGGAATAAATCACCAGCTGGTTAGGAATCGATTCGAATCGCCATCGCTCCTGGATAGTGAGCACTTGACTTGAGTTACTTCATCGTAGTAAATGCTATGGAACACTTGGACAGTTATAGTGTATATGACAGTATGGAAGTTGTTTAATGATCATTGGTTATCATTCTCTGCTTAATCACATGTTTACTCTAGCATAGGTGCAAACCTAGTTGACAGGTTAATAATAATTAACTTGGCAATAATGCTTTTAGACAGGTTCTTGAATTGCTAAAAATGCTTCTTTTTGCAAATGAGTCAGCTACCCTACTATAAAGCCCTTCATAATCCTTGGTGTCATTATTTTCGGTTATGTCGGGTAAGTCTGGCTGAGTACATTCTCGTACTCAGGGTTTTATTCCCACTTGATGCAGATGGGCAGATGTACTATGGCTACTGTATCAACTGCCTGTATCCTGCGATGGGTGATGCTTAGGACCATGGGCATGGTCATTCCTTACGTCTCATCTGATGCTTTTGTTGGAGATGATCATTCGCTGGCACTATATTTGAACTCCGTGTGAGTGTGTGTGGTTTTAAGCAAATGACTTCCGCTACTTTTTATTCGAACTTGTTTTGTAATAACTATGTTTAAACTCTGATGTATCTGTTATGCAAACTTTTATGTAATATGTGATTGGTGACCGCTAAACTTAGTACGATCATGGCTGGGACATGAGTTGGTTTGAAATCCTTCGTGATTTCACGGACTACCGGGTTATACGGGCTTAAGTTTGCTAAAGCGTCTGCGCTGGCGGATGATTTTCTTACTTAATTTCGTATAATTGGTCGGTTCTGTCACAATTTTCCACGATAGCAAATATAGCCAACCGTGACCAAGTATCCACCTATAGCTTGTAGGTGACAAGAAATCACCCGACTTCTACCGGTCTAAGCATGACTAAGCATATACTTCGATCATGGACCTAACAGAGGTAATAAGATATATTTCTAGACAAGGGAAAGATATATGCATCAACAGTTTCAAACAACTCCTATAACGTAATGCGTCAATCATAAAGGACTCAAGGATATTTTTAATAAATCATGGGAAGCTTAATATGCTCCGGGGCTTGCCTTTGAGAAAGCTAGCGGGAACATGCTCCAGACACTCCGGCAGCTCCTGGACCTGTTCTTCCCCTTCTGGACCCTCCTAGACCTTCAGTGGAACCTCCTCTCCCACAGTCTCAAGCTCCAACTATATATATATATATATATATAGCACAAGAGATGCAATAGCAAGCTTAGATTAAGCATTTTCTGAACTGCAATACAATAGTCACTTGTTTTAACTATAGCTAGAGTTTTAAGCATCCAACAATGTTCTTTAACTTTCTGGAAAGCTTATGAAATTTTCTAAAACTTTCTTATTATCATCTTAAGAAGATTCAACAGTTAACGAGGTCAAATAATGCCATGTTTCAGAACTGCACAGAACGCAACCAAAACCTGATAGAGAATTTATAAAATCTATAACTCCCAAACCTGCTGGCCTAAAATCATGAAATTTTAGGATAAGACAGATGAGCAAGTTATCTACAACTTTGTTATTATCAAGATTTACAACAAACCTCATTTTCACCATGAAAACACCACGACAACATAGACTACACATGCAACCATTTTCAGCACATAAATAAAAGGTTCACCACTTGTTTAGTTAAACAAGATAGCACACACATAAGTTATTCTAATAGCTTCAATCATCACTACCCTAGCTCAGCAACATTTTATCTTAGTCATAAGTAAAAGATGAACAAAAGGAGCATGCATACATATTAAGCTTCTCACATAAAATTAAGAGTTACACTAGCAAACACTTGAATAGCAAGCAAAAAGAGAAACCGCATCAAAATGGAATCCTGCATGCTCACAGAAATTACAGTAGCTCATATACACATTTTCACACCTAAAGAAAATCTAAAACCTGTAGCTAACAACTTATCCTAATTAGAGTATGCAAGCATTTAACAAGCATCAAGCTCTCATGCGGCAAACAATTCCAGAAAATCTAGATACTTGCCAACTATACCAACATATTATATACACCGCAAACATGCTAGAAAGTATAATGGTTAAGCCCAAACAAATTATTTACATGCCTTTATTAATTTCCTTAGGTGGCAAGGTGAAATAGAGAACTGCTATTTCTAGTGCACAGTAAATTCTGTAAAAATTATAGTAGCTTAAGAGTGCATTCAATAGACCACTGCAGGAATTTTATAATTTTCGAGCAAGTAAAACAGCCTCTACAAAAATCACAAGCAGATCAGGCTTTCATCAACTTAAACAAGCATTAAACAAGGTTAATTCATAACACCACAGTAAAAGCATGTAAACTGCAGGTTTAATATTCTTTTTAGCAAGCATATGACAAAACAAGACTAGCAAAATTGGAATCACATTTTTAGCACACTCCTAACTCTAATTTCACATTTTACAAGTTTTAAATGGCACTTTGCATATAAAAAGTCACCAAAAAGCAAACTGTATACTTCTATCAGATAGAGCATTTCATAACGAAGCTAACAAATATGGTTTCACTCAAATCGGATCATTCAAGCTCTAGATATGAAGTTTACAAAATCATCACATAATTCGGAAAAGATTAAAACGAAAAACAACTAAACCCTAGAAACTGATAACGAAGCTAACAAATATGGTTTCACTCAAATCGGATCATTCAAGCTCTAGATATGAAGTTTACAAAATCATCACATAATTCGGAAAAGATTAAAACGAAAAACAACTAAACCCTAGAAACTGCTACGCGCACACAGCTCAGTGCACCCTGAGGGGCTGACGGCTGGGGCCTATGGTCAACCTGACCCCACACGTCACAGGCACAGAGGCAGGGACGGCGCTTTGATCGGCGATAGCTCGCCGGCGGCGAACTTTCCGGCGACGGGACTACCACCAATGGACTCCTCTCATCGAGACGCATCTATCAGGATAGGTTAGCGAATGATTTTTCGACTTCCGTGCCGACGGTAGCGGAAGGGACGGCTCGACGGCACTGCACGGCGGCGTGCTCGCCGCTGCTGGCCACGATGGCGCTGGTGAGACCTCGGCGGAGCTTCTACATACTACTGCGAACTCCCAGCAAGCACAAGGAAGAAGAGAGACGGCCCGAGACGGGCACGGCCACGTGGAGCTCGAGCTCGGCGGCGGCAATGGCGGCCATGGCAGCAGCTTCGGCCCGAGGGCCCTCACCTTGGCTCAAACGATGACCAAGCTAGGTCGGGGATGTAGCAAAGGCCATGGTGGTGTTGTGGCTGCGATGAATTGGAGCGAGGTGCGGTGGCTGCGGTGGATTTTGCGGCGGCGGCGGCGGCTGCTTGGCTCGTCGTTCCTGGCGAGAAGAACAGCGAGGGAGAGCGAGCGAGAGGGAAAGAAAGGGAACGGAGAGGTCGCGCTCTGCTTCACATCGCGTGCCCGGCCGCGGCGTGGGCCCAACCCCGGCGTACGAACGCCACGAGGGGGCCAAGGGCTGCGGCCGGTCGGCCACTGCTCCAGTTCGAAATCAGCTGAAGAGCTGACAATACCACCTCAAAATTACAACTGAATCTCCATTTTCCACCCTTCATATCTGTCAAACCGGTTATTGGCTGGTTCAACCAATTGCACCGTATGATATATCTACACGATTACAACAACTTTTCTTAAATAAGCATGGTCAAATTCCAACTGGGTTGCGAGATATAATTCTCCAAAGTAGGGTCCCTCGAAATTGAAAATTCAGTTTAAGTCCATTGAGGACTTGGCCAAATTTCGAGCTCCAGAAACAGCACTGCATTCACTTTTGGAGACTCTGTTAGACTAAGTTAGAAACCAAACTAGCTTTTGACCCTTAAACAAAGTTTGCTCTACTAAAGCAGAACTACAACTTTTATTTAAGGTCCAACTCCATGCAAGCACTCTAAGCAATAGGTCAACACAGGTCAAAACAACATCTTGAAAAAGGCATTTTTAGTCACACACGCATAGAAGCAATTTCAAATTAAATCATGAATATATACATGGTTTCATTTTTCATCCTAAGTGTGTCTAGGTTAGTTTAGTGACCAAACAACAATCACTTGCATTAACAAGCATGGTCATCAAGCATACATATGGCTAATCTAAGCATTTTAGGGAAATAAACATAACAAGAAAATGCATCACCACATGCTCATGATCATGAATGGATGGATGATGCTTATGCTTATGCAATGCAAGTGCAAGATGCAAGCTTAACACCTTAGGGTGTTAAAAGGAGGAGGTGCCGCCGGTCCCAAAGGAGCTCCGCGAGCCAGGAGGCGGCAGCCGGGTCTAAGGTGTACGCACAGAAACAGTCATGAGCGAGAGAGGCCGCCGCCGGGTCAAGCCATCCGTATTTGGGGGGGGGGGACTGATAGCTGGGCCCCGCCGCCAGCGTGTCTTTCGCTGCCAGGTTGGAGTGCCACATGGGCAAAACGAGGGCACCTATTCACTGACCGGTGGCAGGATGACGTCCGCTGAGCCCCGCGGAAATAATTTTTCCTGCGCGCACTTCATCAAGTTTGGCCAATTTAGTTTTGTTACTGGGCCTTCAGGTCACATATACCAGGGAATACAAAAGGATAACACCAAGTACAAGTATGCATGTGAAACAAATTTGTTGACATCATCTATGTGCAGAGTGTTTGAAAGTTAAAAAAGTTATATTTCCTAAACAGAGTTTCAAAATTAAATTTCGATTACGTCACTGTGTTTCTTACAATAAATCATTCAAGTCAAGATCCCACTTGGGTATCTATAGAAAAAATATTTACATATATACTACCGAATATTATAAATACATTATAGAACATCACATTAAAACTATACGAACATCACAAAATATAGCATAGAACATCATATGTAAACTACGTGAACATCACATATATCATGAAATATAAAAAATAAAATTAGAAAAGTAATTAATTAGAGTCAAATAAAAAGAAGAAAAATAGTAACGAACATAATAAAAATATATCTTAGAACATCAATGTATACTACCGAACATCACAAATATATCGTAGAACATCACATTAGACTACACGAACATCACAAAATATAGCATAGAACATCATATGTATACTGTATGAACAACACATATATCTAGAAATATAAAAATAAAATTAGTAAAGTAATTAATTAGAGTCAAATAAAAAGAAGAAAAATGCTACCGAACATCACAAAATATATCCTAGAACATCAATCTATACTGAACATTACAAAAACATCGTAGAACATCATATTTGTACTCGCAGACATCATAAAATATAGCATAGAACATCACATATTTACTACGTAAACATCACATATATCATAAAATATAAAAAATAAAATTAGTATATTAATTAATTAGACTCAAATAACACAGAAAAGATTCAAAATAAAAAAATGAATAACAAAATAAAAATATAAATGAAAACCAAACTTTAACAAAATCTGCATGAACCATAAAAGAGAAAAGCGAAGTAAATAGAAGAAAACAAAGAAAAATAAAAAACATAGAAGAATTAAAGGCAACATAACAAAAGAAAAAGGAAAATAAATGAACGAAAGAAAAAAAAAGAAAAGCAAAAACGCACAAAGAAAATAAAAAGGAAAATTAAAAATAAAAAGAAGAATAAAACAACATAGAGAAAAAGGAAAAAGGAAAAAAAGAAATAGAAAAAAGAAAAACTCACCTACTGAACCACCTACACGGATCGACAACGGCACAGCGTGCTCTGCTGGGTCGTGTCCTGGGCAACATAAGAACACAAGTGTAGCAACATAAGTACAAGATGACACAAAGATTTATTCCGTGGTTCAGCTTGTCACCAAGGTTTGCTGAAGTCCACGTTGTTGAGGTATACCACTAAGGCTTAGAGCTTTGCAACCCTACCTCGTTCTCAAGTCAAGAGAGTGAACTCTTGAGATGAGGAGTGATTTTACTCGTTGCAAGAGGTGGTTACAAACCTCTCGGAGCTGCCACACAAGTTGGCAAGCTCTACGGACGACGCTCTAGCCGACTAAGAGCCAAGCTCCAAGAGTAACAAACATAACCATCGGCTAAAACGTGAACCAAATGCTCTTTAGAGTATGAGAATCAATGGAGCTGCTCTCTAATTGAGTTTTAGACCCTTTTCCCACAAGGATTGATGGAGAAATTAATGGATTTGCTTGGGGGCTTGAGGTCAACAATAGAGTGAGTGAGAGAGAGAGAGAGATCTCCTGCTCTGTTTTGGGCATGCTGAAGTGAAGAAAAAGAGAGCAGATGGCCGTTGGGGAAGAAAGAGAGAGGTATATATACCCCTTTATAGTACGTCTTTTCCTATACTTAAATTCAATATATAAAAGAATTTAAACCTCCTTTGAGTTTGAAGCCATCTACATTTGTAATTGGGGCCTCCTCCATTTCGTATAGCATCCTCGAATATAAATTCCCTGCTTGTCATCTTGATAAATCTCATTAGTTCTTTAATTGCGTGGTCATTATCGGCTTGATTGCACTTTCAATCTTCTCCTTTTTGGTGATTGATGACAACCCAATTAGATATGAAATAAATACTGAGACTTTTCGAGCCATGGGTATAGAGCCTACCCCTAAGTATGTAAATAGAGAATTGAATTCTCAAATTGGCATAAGAAGCCAAGATTCACATTTTAGTGAAAGTGATGGGGCTCCCCCTATATCCATGCTTCTGTGGGGTGCTGCATACTGTGTTAGGTATGTAAAACGTGATGCAAATGATAGTTTATGCATAACATGGTTTGTTGTTGCAGCTGGGCGCGGCACTGCCGCACTTGCTGTAACAGCACAGATCAGTATGGACACCACACAGCATGTGATACATATAAAGATATACATTCTAGCATAGATTAATATATGCCCATATCCCACACATATATAAAGTACTTAAGTAGCATTATTACATAAATAGAGTTTCTAATGGACTCTCAAACTCTCACATAACGAAGACTACTCTAAGCGGATATGAATATGACTCTAGCTGCAACAACCTCCATGGCGTCGAAAAAGTTGACCCAAAAAGTTGTCCCCTCTAATTTTCTCCCCCTTTGGCATAAAGCACCAAAAAGAGAAGGAAAGAAGAAAGACCAACACTCACTCCTCATCCTCTTGGATCGTGTCCCAATCAACATCATCGCCACCAACAACTTTACTAGCACCTGCGACGTCCTCCTCACCACCGCCCTCTCTTGGTGATGAGTGGTTGAAATGTCGTGCTCATGCCTAGTGCTCCTCCTTATGGACTACAAGGTGGTCCTTAAACTAGTGTGAGAATCAAGTTCTAGCTGCTCCTGCTCCTCCTCCTCCTCCTCCTCCTCATCCTCTGAATCTATCTCAGAAATACTAGAGAGGTCATCAAACCTCGGAGGTGACTGAACTAGAGAAAGAGGTGGTAGCCCTGCATGCTCTCTAGCCTCCCGGTTGGATTCATAGTTCTCCAACCGGTCCTGATATGCGGTCCTCGCTGCATAGGTAAATGTGGTGAAGATGGCCTTGATCCACTTCCCAAACTTCTCCATCTTCTTTTCCTTACGAGGCCTAGATCGAGATGACTCGGGCATGTCCTCAACTGATGGAGAACGTCTCACTACCCTGCTAGCACCTACCCCTCGGGTCTTCTCAATTTTGTAGACGGTGTGAAGACCATCTTTCTTAAATCTATAGTAAGTGACCCTCTCAATCAACATACTGCATCTTGACAACTTTGGATTTCTTGGAGTTGAAGTTCACAGATGCATAGAAGTTGGAATGAAACTCATTCTAAAACCTATAGTCAATCTCCAAATCCTTTGGCTGCTAATAGGAATTGTTCTCACGTGCTTCCTCCATCATCTTCAGCTTTCCCGCATAATTGAGCATAGGATGAGCACGTGTGTCAACAGGATGCCTCATCACCACATCCTCAGAATACTCTCTAATGTAGCTCCTATCAAACTCCTCAAGATGAGGTGGAGTAACTAGGCAAGCACCTGGAGGAATGGTGCGGCCAGCCCTCTCTAGGTTCTCCTCCTCCTAGATCATCCGATCTCTCCTCCCCCTATCTCTAGCAACATCTCTGCCTACTGTACTGCTGCTGCCCCCTGTGGTCCTTCCACGACCACGACGAGGCAATTGCTTGACATGAGGCTCTATCATCTTCCTCTTCCCCCTCCGGTCATCATCACCTCCAGAGGACATCTTGGTTTACGCGGATTGAGGAGGAAAGGGATGAATCGACTCTGTCCACGAGCTAGGGTTGCTGCTAATGACAACGTAGAAGAACAGCAGCAGGCCACGACAATGCCGAAGGTGGCAACGTGGCTAGACAGAGCGGCGACAACTACAGGTGAGAATGAGGTGAGAGTTACCCTAGGGCTAGGTGAGAATGAGAAGAGTAAATGGGCCCTCATGGTAACTGCTGTCATGGGCTGAATTTTGATTGAAATTCAAAGTGTGGCACTGCCTCACTCCTTAGAACAACAAGATTTAGCTACTAACTAAATAGCTATATACATATAGGATATGGACACATATTTCAAGCACACTATGATTAGTAACAATTAATCAATACAAACAATGATCATAATGCACTTGTTTCTAATGATAAATTATTTTGAAGCACAATATTTAAACATTTCCAATTCATTTCTCCTATCCATGCTAGTTCATCAATCAAGGTGTGCTAAAGTTCAAACCATGTTACGAGAATCAAGAATGTTTAGCTCACTACGTAAAGCACAAAACCTTGACTCATCAAGAGGCTTAGTGAAAATATCGGCTAGTTGTTTTTCAGTGGTCACATGGCGAATTTCGATGTCTCCTTTGGCTTCGTGGTCTCTCAAGAAATGATGTCGGATATCTATGTGCTTAGTTCTTGAGTGGCTTACAGGATTGTTGGCTAACTTTATAACACTTTTGTTGTCACACAAGAGTGGGATTTTTGTGAAGTGACATCTAAAATCTTGAAGGGTTTGCCTCATCCAAAGTAGTTGAGCACAACATGCACTAGCTGCAACATACTCGGCCTTGGCGGTGGAAAGGGCTACACAATTTTGGTTTTTAGAACTCCAAGACACTAGGGACCATCCAAGGAATTGACATGTCCCCAAATTGCTTTTTCAATCTACTTTGCAACCGACATAATCGGAATCCGAATATCCAAGTAGATCAAACCTAGAGCCCTTAGGATACCACAAGCCAAGGTTAGGAGTGTGTACTAAATATCTCAAGATTCTCTTAACGGCCACTAAGTGACACTCTTTTGGGTTAGCTTGAAATCTAGCATACATGCACACACTAAGCATAATATCAGGCCTAGATGCGCACAAATAAAGTAGAGAGCCAATCATAGAGTGATATACCTTAGTATCCATGGCTTTTTCTTCATCATTGAGATCTATATGTCCATTGGTTGGCATGGGAGTTTTGATAGGCTTGGCATTCACCATGTCAAACTTCTTAAGCATATTATGGGTGTACTTTGTTTGACTAATAAAAGTTCCATTCTTCACTTACTTGATTTGAAATCCAAGGAAGAACTTCAATTCACCCATCATGGACATCTCAAATCTCTTGGTCATGATTCTACTAAATTCCTCACAAAAAGAATGATTAGTACTACCAAATATTATATCATCAACATATATTTGGTACACAAATATATCTTTGCCAACTTTGTGAGTTAAAAGGGTAGGGTCGGCTTTGCCTATTTCAAAGCCTTGTTTAAGCAAGAATTCCTTAAGGCATTCATACTATGCTCTTGGTGATTGCTTAAGCCCATAGAGCGCCTTTTAGAGTTTGTAGATGTGGTTGGGGAACTTGGGATCTTTAAAACCTGGTGGTTGCTCAACATAGACAAATTCTTGAATGGGGCCGTTGAGGAATGCACTCTTCACGCCCATTTGATATAGCTTGAAATTGTGATGAGTGGCATAGGCTATAAGCATTCGGATTACTTCAAGTCTTGCCGCCAATGCATATGTTTCCTCAAAGTCCAAGCCCTCTATTTGAGTGAAACCTTGAGCAACCAATCTTGCCTTGTTTCTTGTCACCATGCCATTCTCATCTTGCTTGTTGTGAAAGACCCACTTGGTGCCAATGATATTGGTGTTGGGTCTCTCCACCAACGTCCACACTTGATTTATTTTGAAATTATTGAGCTCATCTTGCATGGCCATCACCCAATCCAGATCACCAAGTGCTTGCTCAACCTTAAGAGGTTCCAAAGAGGAAACAAACGGGTAATATTGGCAAAAGTTTGCTAAATGTGAACGAGTTGTTACCCCCTTTCGAAGACTCCCAAGGATATTGTCAATGGGATGATCCCGTTGTATTGTTTGCCTTAGCCTTGGATGATCAATGGCCTCTTGTCCATCTTCTAGATCTTCATTATCTTCTTGCTTGAATATGGGTTGTAGGTTCTGTCCTTGAATTAGAGTTGGACTTGCTACTGCTGTCAGAGGGAGTGTGGCACTACCGCTCTTATGTGTGGCACTGTCGCTCTACTAATTTGTAGTAAGGGTCTGCTCCCCCTCAGCATCAGGTACGTCAGTGAAACTTTGTTCATCAGCAGCTTGAGGAACCTCCACTTCAGTGACTTTGTCTTCTTGTGGTCTTATATCACCAATAGCCAATTGCTTAATTGCTTCACATGATGGATCCTTCTTTCCTACAACACTTGAATCAACTTGCTCCACTTAAGAGCCATTAGATTCATCAAATGTCACGTCTACCGCTATTTCAACTCTCCTAGAGGTTTTGTTGAAAACACGATAGGCATGCTCATTTGATCCATAACCAAGAAGAAAATCTTCATCAACTTTAGGTGCAAACTTAGAGGTTTTGGATTTCTTATTAAGTATGAAACACTTGCACCCAAACACTCTAAAGTAGGACACCTTTGGTTTGCTACTAGTTAGAAGCTCATATGAAGTTTTCTTCAACTTCTTGTGTAGGTAGAGGTAGTTGATGGCATGTCAAGCGGTGTTGACGGCTTTGCACCAAAAGAGGTCCGGCGTCTTATACTCATCTAGCATTGTCCTTGCCATGTCAATTAGTGTACGATTCTTCCTCTCTACTACACCATTTTATTGAGGGGTGTATGGAGTTGAGAACTCATGCTTGATGCCTTCTTCATCAAGAAACTCCTAAACTTGGGTGTTCTTGAATTCGGTCCCATTGTCGCTTCTCATTTTCTTGATGGGGAGACCGAGCTCCTTTTGAGCTCTTACAACAAAAGTCTTCACATTGTCTCTAACTTGACATTTATCAAATAAGAAAGATACACAAGTGAAACAGGAATAATCATCAACAATAACAAGACCATACTTGTTACCCCCTGATACTTAGGTAGGCGATCGGTCCAAAGAGATCCATGTGTATGAGTTCCAATGGTTGCATCGTGGTCATGATGCTCTTTGGAGGGTGAGGTATGCCAACTTGCTTTTTGGCTTGACAAGCACTACATATCCTATCTTTTTCAAAGTGAATATTTGTTAGCCCAAGGATGTGTTCGTCCTTTTGAAGTTTGGCCAAATTCCTCATCCCAACATGGGCTAGTCGACGATGCTAAAGCCACCCCATGCTAGATTTTGCCACTAAACAAGTCTCAAGATTAGCTTTACTTTTGTTGAAATCAACTAGGTAAAGCTTGTTCTTTAAATGACTTATAAAGATAATAGAGGAATCCTCCCTTCTAAAGACTTCCACACCCTTATCCTTAAAGAGACAATTGAAGTCCATCTCGCATAATTGAGAGACGGACAACAAATTATAACCTAACGAATCAACATGTAAAACATTTGTAATTGAATGCTCAAGGGTTATAGCAACTTTACCGAGACCAATCACATCCCCCTTAGAGTTGTCTCCAAAGAGAATATTTTCATTTGAGTCCATCTTCAGGGTATATGATGAGAACATTCTCCTTTCTCCGGTCATATGATTTATACATCCACTATCAAGCACCCAACTTGACCCACTAGAGGAGTATGCCTGTAAAACAGATTTAGTTGCTTGATTTAGGTCCCCAATTAGACTTGGGACCTTGCATGTTAGTCATAAGAAATTGAGGAACCCAAATAGAAGTATTCCTATATATGTTGGCTTCCTTTCCAACATATTTGGTAACTACTTTTCCACTATTGTTGTTCCTTAAAACAAAACACGAAGTCAAGCTTTGTCGAGGTGGTTGAAACTTTGATTGGTAGGCATACTTGTTCATAGTGCCCCACACTGATTCCTTTGGCTTCTGCTAAACCTATTTCTGCTGGGACACCTTCTTCTTGGGCTTAGTTTGATCAGGAGTGGAATTGGGAGCCTTCCCATTTTTATGGGGAGCGGTACAACCGGCCTTCACTGTGGCACTGCCACGGTGCGGCACTACTACTGTCTATGCAGGCTAATCTATACCAACTCTTTCCTTCCTCTCAAACTTGACACACTCATAGCCATTTATGATCTTTCTTCTATTTGTCTTGGCTCCTGCAGTGTACCCAAGCCTATGCTTGATTGAGGGGTGTCTCCCTTGCTTGAATTGAGGCATTTTTGAATCATTTACCTTCTTGTCACTTACTTGAGCCTTACCACTCAAGCAGCCCTTGACAATGATCTCATTGAGTCTAGAAATTTCTTTTCTCATTGCCTCCATATTTGCAAGGTTAGTGGAATAAGCATTCAAATCAATATTATAACATTTTCCACAACCTTGACTAGTGGAGGTAGTAGAGGCATCCTTTGCCTTAGAGGGATGTGAGTTGCTATCCCAAAGAATGTCATATTGCAGCTCAAGTTCTTTGTGCTTTTCATCTAAGTCACAATACTTTTTCTTGAGAGCAATATTGTCTTTCTTTGTGATAGCATGGTCCCCTTGTTCTTTGGCCAAGGCCTTATGCAAGAATTCTACCTCACTTCTCTCTAATGCAAGAGCTTCCTTGCTAGCAATGTAGAGATCCTCTTGTTGGATAAGAGTTTTCTCTCTAGATTCTAGCTCGGCTTGGACACTCTCTAAGTCCTCCATTAGTTTAGTGATGAATAGTTTGGTCATTCCATCTAAGTTCTTAGTTAATTTATTAATTTCTTCATCACTAGATTTATCATCACTAGAGCTATCACTAATATCACTACTAGAGATATCACTAGGAGGTGGAGGTGGAGGAGCTTTGGCCTTGGATTTAAATTTTACCTTCTCACCCTTTGTCATAAGACAAATATGAGGAGAGTAGTAGTCATCATAGGACATGTTGATGAAGAGTCTTGGTGAAGAAGATGGCTCATGGATAGCAATGGTTGCAACTTTCTCATCTTCTTCACTTGAGCTTTCAATAGATGAATCCCATTCATGCCCAATGTGAGCTTCTCCCATGTTTTTCTTACTCTTTCTCCTGTCGGCCTTGTCCTCCTTCTTTCCTTTCTTATATTTGTTCTCCTTGATCTCATGTGGGCACTTGGCAATGAAGTGATCGGTGCTTTCATAATTGTAGCATGTCCTCTTCTTCTTGTTTGGAAACTTCCTCTTTACTACCTTGTACCCTTGCTTCTTCAACCCTTTGTGAAACCTCCTCATAAAGAGAGCAACATCATATACTTTCTCATATTGGTCATCATCATGTTCACTCTCACTAGAGGATGAGGTGGTCTCTACTCTTTCTTGAACTTGCTTGATTGCTTTGGGCTTGCTAATTGAAGCTTGCTTATTGGTCTTGGACTTGCTAGTAGAGCCTTCCTTGCTTTATTTGTTGGCCTTGAGAGCTACATCCTTGTTGATCTTGATGCCTTCTAGCTTTGTTTGCAATTCTCCAAGTTTCTTCCTCTCATTTGCTTCTTCTCTTTGCATGTCAAAGGTCAAGATCCTCCCAAGTACATCGTTTGGTGTGAAGTACTCAAACTTCTTCTTGTCTCTAATTAGAGTTACTATGGTCTCATTTCTTGGTGAATAAGTTTCCAACATAATCTTGACAACTTTGTGATCATTTAGCTCATCACAACCATAGCCTCTCATCTTGCCCACCATGATCATCAACCTATCAAACATCTCTTGTGGCCCTTCTCCATCCAAGATAACAAATCGATTATGCTTGGACATCAACAAATTAGTTCTTGCCTTTCTCACTTTGTTAACCCCTTCATGTGCAAGATGCAAAGTATCTCAAATTTGCTTGGCAACATCTACACCAATCACTCTATTGTACTCATCACCATCCAGGGAACTATGTAGCACACTAGTAGCTTGACCATTGAGGTGGATGATTCTTATTTCTTCCATGGTTGGATTCTTGGGATCAATCGGTGGCCCAAATCTATTGCAAACAACCTCCTAAATGTCGGGATGAAGACCTATACGACAGGCTCTCATCAAGTGCTTCCACTTGGCAAAGTTGGTCCCATTGAAATGAGGTAACTTGCTCGTGGGCACATTGATGAAAGACTTGCGATCATGGTTAGTCATAGACATAGAAGAATAGTTAAATAATATAGCGGCATATTTGTTGTCGTCATTCTTCTTGCCCTTTCCTCTCTTGTCCTTCTTGCTATGCACTTGCTAGGACTCATAATCATCACCATCTTTGGAACTGCTAGATAGCTCACTTGAACATGCATTGGAGGCTTTTGCTTCTTGTTCCTTCTTTCTTGCTTCTCTTCTTTTTCTTCTATCTTCTCTCTTGAGTCTTCTTTCTTATTTTCTTGCTTTCTTCTCTTCTAACCACTACTGCTCCTTCTTCTTCTCTCTTGCTTCTCTTTTCTAGCTGCCCTTCTTCTTCTTCTTTCTTCTTCATTTTGAGCTTTTTTGGCATCGGTTGCCTCTAGCTACGGGAGCGTGGAGTTGCTTGCTGTAGAGGCGCTAAGCTCACTGCTATCGGTGTCATGCAGCCCAATGTCCTCTGGATCGATGTTGATGGGCTTCATAGCACCGGATCCTCCCCCAGGCTCCATACCTCATGCGGTGAAGTGCACACGAGGTAACCAGCTCTGATACCACTTGTAGGATGTCTGGTACGCCTAGAGGGGTGAATCAAACTGTAAAAATTTAACTCAAACCAAAGTTAAATTCACCCGCAGCACTACCACTCTGTGAGCGTAGCACTACCGCACAGTGACACTGCCACACCTATAGAAGAGATTAGTTCACAGTATAAAATCTACCCAATGAAATTTAGATTGGGTAAATTTCTAAGCTTTCTACAGGGTAGTAGATCAAAGATCGACAGCTGAAAGTGGTGGGAACACCACACACAAGTAGATCAACCTCAAACTCTAGAAATCACCTCAACAACAACAAGAACACAAGTGTAGTAACATAAGCATAAGACGACACAAGAATTTATCCTGTGGTTCAGCTCGCCACCAAGGCTTGCCTAAGTCCATGTTGTTGAGGTATACCACTAAGGCTTAGAGCTTTGCAACCCTACCTCATTCTCAAGTCAAGAGAGTGAACTCTTGAGATGAGGGGTGATTTTACTCGCTGCAAGAGGTGGTTACAAACCTCCTAGGGCTGCCACACAAGTTGGCAAGCTCCATGAGCGATGCTCTAGTCGGCTAGGAACCAAGCTCCAAGAGTAACAAACACAGCCACTGGCTAAAACATGAACCAAGTGCTCTTTAGAGTATGGGAATCAATGGAGCTGCTCTCTAATCGAGTTTTGGGCCCTTTTCCCTCAAGGATTGATGGGGAAATCAATGGATTTGCTTGGGGACTTGAGGTCAACAATGGAGTGAGAGAGAGAGAGAGAGCTCCTACTCTATTTTGGGCATGCTGAAGTGAAGAAAAAGAGCAGATGGCTGTTGGAGAGGAAAGGGAGAGGTATATATACCCCCCAGCCCCCAACGGTCACTACACCCAAGGGATTGGGCGAGACAGAGCCTGTGGCCTCAAGGTCAGGCGAGACGAAGCCCACAACCAAGGGGTCAGGCGAGACAGAGTGCGCGACCAAGGGGTCGGGTGAGCCAAATCCCATGACCTTAGGGTTGGGTATGCCGAAGCCTACAACCAAGGGGTTGGGCGAACTGGATCCCACAGCGAGCCAGATCCCATGACCTTAGGGTCGAGCGAGCCGGAGCCCGCGACCAAGGGGTCGAGTGAGCCAGATCCCATGACCTTGGGGTCGAGTGAGACTTTTTAATACGTCTCGAGCCATTTGGAGAAGTGAGTGTGTGCGCTAGCTTCCTTGTGCCACGACACAAGTGTGTCAGTGCCACTCTTCAAGTGCGGAAGTGCCGCACCATGCAAGACAGCAAGGGTAATAGTGAAGTGTAGACTGTCTTGGCTATGAATCTGAGGATGCATGTGGTTGTTTGAGCACTTGGTAGCACATATTAGCTTAAGCATTATGCACCCCTTTATAGTATGGCTTTTCCTATACTCAAATTCAATATATAAAAGAATTTAAATCTCCTTTGAGTTTGAAGCCATCTACATTTGTAATTGGGGGCTCCTCCAATTCGTGTAGCATCCTCGAATATAAATTCCCTGCTTATCATCTCGATAAATCTCATTAGTTCTCTAATTACATGGTCATTATCACGAAAACCCACAATTAAGGCTTGATTGCACTTTCACTAGTTCCCCCAAACCACCATGTACCTGACCTATCTCATTATATAAGTGATAAGGTTGGACCTAGGAGGGGAACGGAATAGAAGACACGATCAGAAGATAGATCATTCCTTTCCTTGGCCTCTGCTCAGCACCGAGAGCAAGGCAACCCATGGAGGGGCACCGATGAAAGGTCCTTGTTTGGTTTTGGTAATTGAGTGACAACTTAGGTGGACTAATTGTGTTTATGTGAGATACATAAGTGATTAGTCCACAGGTACATGTATGTGAGCAACATATGCCATGAAGGTGAAAATGGCTTGGAGATCTTGCAAAGCTCACACATGTGATGATGAAGGAGCTTAAATGCACATGAGACATGACATTGAGTCATGTGATCAAGGTGGAGAAGATCAAGACAAGACTTGGCTTGATGGACCGGTTGCAAGCGTGAAGGGCAAGTCGAAGGCTTTGGAGTGATGGACCGCGTGGCGGTGAAGCTTGAGCAAGACTTGGCGCCGATGGACGATGGCAACAGTGAAGAGCAAGTAGAGTCAAGATTGATGAACCAATATGATCATGTGATGATATGAAGTGGATCATATCATTGTTGATCATGTTGGTGCATGTGTTGCATCGACATTGAAGGAGATGGAATGGAATGCGCAAGGCAAAGGTATAACCTAGGGCATTTCATTTCACCGGTCATAGGTGTGTAGAGAAGTTTATGACCGGGTTTAGGATAGATGGCCGTACTATCAAGAGGGGCAAACTTGTTTGCATATCGGTCATCTAGTGCCACTCGAGTGATCTAACTTTGCATTGTCGCTAGGATCGAGTGGCGTGGCAAGTTGAGTGGCTAACATCCTTTGGGAAATGATTGTGAAAATGCTAACACACATACATATGGTGGTGTACACTTGGTGGTGTTGGCACATTTACAAAGGAGGTGGTGTTGGCACATTTACAATGGAATGCGCTTTCGGGAAAATGGAATGTCTATTTTCTATTGCGCCGGATGCAAATTCTTGGTGGTTAGCACATTGGTGCAAGGGTGAAGAAGTTAGAAGTGAAAACGAGTTGGTCGCGAAGATGCCGATGTCGGTCAACTGACCAGACGCTGGATCTGAATGCACCAGACGCTAGAAGGCTGCGTCCGGTTAGGCTGACGTACGGTGACGCAGTAACTGGAGTGTGATCGGACGCTGGCTGCGTCCGATCGCATTCGACCGGACGCGTCCGGTCATGCTTGGGAGCTTACTGGAAATGACCAGACGCTAGGGGTTCAGCGTCCGGTCAGTTGAGTGCTGCTGCGTCCGGTCAGGTCAAGTGACCGTTGGAATCGGGACACGTGGTCGTCTACGAGCGACCGGATGCTGAGGTCCAGCATCCGGTCAACTCGACCGGAGCGTCCGGTCGGCCCAACCGTTGCCCAGTGAAGGGGTAACGGCTAGTTTAGCCCTTGGGGCTATAAATAGAAGTGGCCCTCGGCCGTGGCTGGTGCTGAGCACCTTGGGGGACTTTGTGTCCATGCTTGAGAGTGCTTAGGAGCCCTCCATCACACACATACTTGATAGTGATCATTCGATTGTGTGAGTGAGCGATTCTAGTGCGATTGCATCATGAGGTTGCATCGAGTGGCACTAGGTGATCGAGTTGCAAGCCAGTGGTGCTTGTTACTCTTGGAGGTTGCCACCTCCTAGATGGCTTGGTGGTGGTCTCCGTGGAAGCCTGCAAGAAGCTTGTGCGGCGCTCCGGAGAAGAGCTTGTGAGGGGCATTGTGCTTGCCCCGCGGGAGCCGTGAAGAGCAACTCTAGTAAAGCGTGTCATTGAGCTACCCTCACTCAAGGGGTAGGTTCTTGCGGCGCCCGACATGTGGGCTTAGCGGGTGATGCTAATTAGCTGCCGAACCACCAAGTGAGCGGTCGACACAACGGGGACTAGCGTGTTGGCAAACACGTGAACCTCAGGAGAAAAATCATCGTGTCAACCTTATTCTTCCCATTGGTTTGCATCCTCGTTACACAAGCTTGCAATTACTTTTATACATATTAAGCTTGTGTAGTTGCTCTTGTAATTAGATAGCTTGTGTAGCTTGCTAATTACCTTCTTGCTTATGTAGCATAGAAGTAGCTCCCTTGCGTGGCTAATTTGGTTTTAGTAACCTTGTTAGTCACATTGCTTAGTTTGTGTAGCTAAGTATTTGCATTCTCTAATTAGGCATTGGTTGCCTTGTTATTGAGCATTGCTAGTGAGCATCGTTAGCTTTGTGCTTTTGCTTACTAGCATGTGTAGGAGCTTCCTTGTTGCTTAAAGTACTAGTGGCATAGGTTTGTGTAACCTTGCTCCTAGAATTGTTTAGGAGAGCTCTAACTAGCCCGGCACCTTTGTTGCATAATTGTTATCTTTGCAAGGTGCTAGTGAATATATATAGTGGGGTATAGTCTTGGCTAGACCGATAGTTTTAATTCCGCATTTGTATCGGTTAGCCGACGCGATTAATTTTAGAAAAGACTATTCACCCCCCCTCTAGTCCGCCATCTCAACCCTTCAACCGAGAGCTCCTCCGTAGCATCATGCCATCTTCCTCCTCTCTGATGAGGGGAAGTCTCCACCGATGGTGAGGCAACCTTAGGATTAGCACTGAGCTAACCCCCTACCAAATCTCTCTACAACCCTGTTGTAACCGCCCAATTTTGGGTGCTTTTGACTATAAGGATCATCAACTGCTGGACGTAGGGCATCGATTGGCCTGAACCAAGATAAACCATTGCGTCCTCTCTATGATTCTTATGTTCTTGAGTCTACCCGAGCCACTGGAGACACGTACTCTGACACCGACTCAAACAATATGCTTGCTGCGGTTCTGACCCAGCGACAGCTGGCGCGCTAGGTAGGGGGTAGCGTCAAGTGTGATTCTGGCACTACGGTGGCTGGAGCCACCCGCCTCATCACTGGAGCAAGCGACGCTGCCCCAAATGGCGGTGTCTACTTCCCCAGTGAATTCTCCATCACGGCCGATGCCTTTGCTCTGGGCAATGTCGTCGACTGCTATGGCAAGCTTCGTCCACTCCACAGGGCTACACTTGTGGGCAACGAGCCTACGGCATCACCCGCTCCACCAGGGCTTCTAGGAGTAGATCTCGAGGTCCTGGCCTGATAGATCTGGCGTGGTTTGGGCCCGTACCCCATCAGGTCAGACCGCCGCTAGATGTTCTACATGTTGGCCAATGTCCACCCCCAGGTCACCACCGGTGAGGTGCTCCCACCGTCGAACCACTTCTAGTACAAGCTCCCAGACCTGCCTTTTGGGATCTAGAACGCGGGGCCATTTTTCTAGATGGAACTGGAGCACCTCATCAGTTGTGAGGCACCACAAAGCACCATCCTCTCTAGCATGGTGGGGACCAATTTCCCATCGTTGCGTTTCTTCCTCGAGATCCTCTCGGGGAGCGACTCAGGGTACGACTCCAACAACATCGACTATAGTGCCCCTTCCCGCATGTGCTACCACATTGATGGTGAGGTTCTGCTTGAGGAGGCACCTAAGCTCATGTCACCAGACTAGAGTCCCCACAACCGCATGGCCTACCTTCTGGAGAAGGCGAACCACTTGCGAGCTCAGCAGGTGGACTTGGAGGCTACTTAGGTAGAGCTCTAGCGCTGAAGGCAGGACTTTGCACGGAACAAGCCGTGCACCCTCTTGATGATGACGACGATGCCTGCATGAGGGCTCCCAATGGCTTCTGCTTCCCCCACATGGTGTACAACATGGCAGTTGCCCCCTGCCGTCTAGAAGACATCTCTGACATGCCAGACCTGAAGACCAATGAGCGGTTAAACGAGGCGAAGCGGCTCCACCACATCGCCTTCGAGTAGCAGGATGAGCGCTCGACATCCTAGTGCTAGGTTGTGCTCTCCCAATCATCCTAGATGAGGGCTACTCCCAATGGGGACTACACCCACACCCACACCCACACCCCACTGGTAGGGCGAAGCAGCGGTGACACCTCCGACAATAGCTCTGACTTGCCACAAACCCGAGGAACCAAGCCTCAGTAGGAGTGAAGGTGAGACTTTTCTCCTTGACGTCCCCCGTGCACTACTGGATCGACCACGTCCACAACACCATCGAGGCCAGGTGCCACGCTCAGGTGCAGTCCCATACCCCTGAGTAGTAGGTCAGGAGCACCGCACTGGATCACTTTGGCCCCCTAGCATTCAGGGTAGCGATCCGAGTGGCTCCCTACCCTAGGCGTTTCTGGCCACCGACACACATCTCTAAGTATGACGGTGAGACCACCCTAGATCACTAGCTAGAGGATTACTGCCTTGCCATGAAGGCTAGGGGATCAGACGATGACTTCACCATCCAGTGCCTTCCTCTGCTTCTATCAAGCTCGACCAGCTTGAGCCTAGCAACATTGGCTGCTGGGGCAATCTCTACTCCATCTTCATCGGCCACTTCCAAGGTACGTACACTCGACCAGGTAACTCATGGGACCTCCGCAACTACAGGTAGAGGCCCGACGAGACCCTCGGGGAGTACTTAATAGCCTCAACATGGAGAGAAAAACTGCTTGGGCAAGAGTTTGACAATTTAGGTCAGTTGGCTCAACAGGTGGCAGCACTTAATAGCCAATTCTAGAATATGCTCAGAGATACCCGATTCTAGAAGAATGTCGTAATTGCTGAAGCTTATAATACATATTTAGCTGATGATGATGGTGAGGATGATGAAGAAGAGGAGATTGCTATGACTGAATGGAATTGGGGTAAAAAGATAGTGATGGTTCCAAATCCTTGGGGAAAAGGAGTTGTAGAAAGTTATGATTTTGATGTCACAAAATCAGACAAGCTCTTTGATTTCTTGCTTGAGAAGGGACAGATCAAATTGTCTGCCAATCATGTCATATTATCCCCTTATCAGTTGAAGAATAAGAAGTTCTGTAAATTTCATAACACTACTTCTCATTCTACTAATGAGTGTAGAATTTTCCGACAATATATATAGAGGGCTATTCAGCAAGGGAAGCTTAAATTTGATACACCTCAGAAGATGAAAGTTGATGATAAACCTTTCCCAAAAGATCAAAATATGGTTGATGCTAAGTTGCTCAAAGGGAAGACTAAAGTTCTAACATCAACTAGGGCAAAAGAAACTGAAACAGTTGATCCAAAGATGCACATATCGGCTAATGAATATAAATAAATTAAAAGGCGTCATGACCAACATAAAAGCCGATATGAGCAGGGAGAGACATCAAGAAATGAGGCGATGAGGCCGCGTGTTACATCTTGAATTTTGTTGAATAAATGACAATGGTAGAAATAGAAGGATTATTGACATTGGTTAGAAGAGAAAGAATATCAGCATCAACAAGAAGAGGAGAGGTATGAAAGAGAACAAGTTAAATTACATTGGAATTGTCCTTTTTTAGACATTGTTGAAATGAAGGTTTGAAATTGCCTACTAAAAATAATTGCCCAGAGTGTAGTGAACAATATTGGGAATTTAGGCAATCTCAAGCCAACCGCCGATCTATCCATGCTCGAATCGGGTATCATCATGATAATATGGATCGGCGCTTAAAAATTAGAAGTGTTCATGATCGGCTTAGGAAGAGAGTTGTTGATCAAAATTGGGCTGATTATGAAGAAGAAGGTGATGAGGAAGAGTATGTTTGGTAGGAAGGGCAATGGTGTCTAGGAGGTTCAACAAGAAGTCAAAAAAGAAGGGTATAATGCCTAAGGAATAGAGAGCTAGAATAGGCTCAGAAATCTGGTAAATCTCAAGTATGGCATGTTAAACAAACAACCGATAAGGGTCAACCATCGGCTAATATTAAAATGCCTTTTTCTTTTACCATCAAAATTTAGAGCTCCATCAGTTTAAGAAGTCTATTTAGATTTTGATGAATTGGAATATGAGGAGATGGTTGCTAAATTGACAGTGATACAGCAAGCTATATTTGATAAGCTAGTCAAGCATCAGCACTTGAAGGCTTTATATGTAAAAGGTTTAGTTGATGGGAAGCCGATGGGCAAAAAGTTGGTGGATGAAGGTGCTTCTGTTAATCTTATGCCTTATACTACTTTTTGCAAGCTTAGTAAGGGACCAGGGGATTTGATTGAGACTAACATGATGCTTAAGGATTTTGGGGGTAATGCATCTAAGACTAGGGGCAATAAACATTGAATTGACAATTGGAAGTAAGACTTTGTGTTTACACCAGAATTTGGAAGAAGGATCTCAGAAGCTCGAGAGCTCCCAAAATCATGTCAGCAAGGGATCAATTGCGTGCAGATCAAAACCAGCTAATTTGGATGCAGCACTAGAATCGACTTTCTTCAGATAGCGCCAGCAGATAATGACAAAAGCTATGATCGACGCTGGGATGAGACATGCTAGACTCTACAAAAAGGGAAAGATTAGAGTCCAAGTTATCTTAAATTCGGAAAGTTTTTATTTTTATGCCAAAGATTGTAGCAAATCGTGCTCGAGTAGGATTCATGTTTAGACTCCGGGTATAAATATCAAACCCCGGCTATTGTAAAAAACAATCAATCAAATAAAAGTCAATTACTTTTTTAGCTTCGGCCACCCCTTAGGAGTAGGAGTAGAGTAGATCTCGGTGAGTTCTTCAGCAAGTATGGTTGCATCGATCCGCTCAACCTCCACTGCTTGTCTGTAAGTACCATCATGGTTTATACCTCTGTTCGTATGGCTGCATCGATCCGGTCAACCTCCACTACGACTCTGGCATAGGCTAGTTATCAACTCTTGTCTAATTCAAGTATGGCATGTGTGATTCTGCCTCACACCCCACTGCTTGAATTAGATCAAGGTCAAGTTATCAGCTCTACCTTAGTATGGCAGTCTTTGGTAGATTCATTAAGTTACCGATATTGCTTATTGCTTTCATCGTTTATCTAATTACAGTAATATCACTCTGCCCGATTGAGATTGATCTGGATCAGCCTTATATCTTATTTAACTCACCGTTTGCTAATCTAAAAATTGATCTAATCTATATCTTAAGCGATGAGTTATGTTTTTATCGACTATTTTACATCAATCTCAATCGTGCATAGCGTGCGGTTAAGGCATGTTCGATCTTGAGTAGATCTATTAGTTAATGAAAACCGTTCCATGGCCCATCGTCATGGCCTGTGGGATTCTGCCTCTCACCCCACTGTTGGCACCATGGAGTGGGGATTATTAGTTGGTAGACCCGTTCCTAAGAAGGCATGACATTAACTGTGCGCTATGCCTAAATTAGCTGTTTAGCCGATATCGAGCGCTTTCACGAACAGTTCACATTACGAGATCATTAAAGTAGAGATAAGTTGAAAGATATGTTAGCCCTATGATCTTATTATTGTATTACAGCCTACATGATTTTGTCTCATGCCCCACTGGTCATGGCGATAGATGAGATCTAACATGTTCATTAGATTTATCTTTATAAAATGGTTAAGTGGTGTTGAATTGTTTCTTTATATAAAAAGGAGTTTGGTTACTTATAATCATTGACTCAGTATAAACCGATCATCATTGATATCTTATTGCCATTGATTAACATTTGCTTAAATAATATTAATCCTGAATGATAACCGATTCTTCTTATACAACCCATAAGCTTTAGTCAATTTATTCTTATGAATATGCTAGAATCGACAATTTAGTCGATCTACTCTCATATTGGCTCTCAGAGCCGCACATTCGGGACTGTCTGGCAACACTGGCACGTTCCGCCCTTAATTACTAATGAGCTTTCTTTCCTTGTCAATTGCAGGGTTAAATTAACTGGCACGTCTCGGGAGGATTGCGCAGGATCAATCACCCTTGCGCTAAAGCTAGGCAGATCTGCTCCATCAAGCGGACCCTTTCGGCTTGCTACGTGTGTCCTCGGCACGGAGACAAAAATTTTATGTCGACACATGTTTCTGGCATGCTCGGTGGGACCCCACAATCATCATGGTGGTTCACAACAATGACAATATCCTTATGGTACATTATGAAGACCTACCTGATGAAGATAAGGATACCATTAGCAAAGCTATAGAAGAATTTTAGAAGAAGTGTTTGTTGTCCTACACCAAAACATGTGACAGCACAATTATTCAGAAATTTCCACTACCAAGAGTTCTACTACACAGGCAGACAAATACAGTCGAAGCTGAAGATAGGCGTTTCTTTATGGAAGCCATAGACAAATCTGTTCGTGATGCCATATCAAGACACAATGAAGCTTTCATTGATGCATTTCACAACGCCATGAAAGAGGCGATTCATGGAATTCTAGTTGGTCAGGTTGGATCGACTTGTTACAACATTCTAGATCCGTCAACTCAAAGGACTAATCAAGTTGGTACCAGCCATCATGAAGCAGCACTAGCTGGTAATGGTGATGTCCAGGCACTTCAAGGTTCGTCTGAACAAACTCTAGGTACTACTGTGAATCAAATACAATACAATCCTAGACCGTCAATACAGCATGTGCAACAGCCAGCGGGGCAAAGTCAGAACCAGATGATCAATTTTGGCACATCAGGCCACATACCATCATCAGCTCAAAAAATACCACCATTAATTCAAAGGATCCATAGAGATATAGATCCTTATGTCTATAATCAGAGACTTCAAGCAGCAAGCCAGCAAAAGACCCAATAGATTGAGATTCCACAAGGCTATCACTATGGCATGGATTATAACACCCTCCACATGATGCCAAATCTAGGATATCAAGGCACGCAAGATTTCAATCCACAGATGGGTCAGCAAGTACCGAGAAATCCAAATCCACAAGCTGACGAGTTACTGCTGAAGGTGACCGAGATGATGAAGAATCAGTTCGGTCTAAAGCCAAAAGGGTTGACCTTTTCGTACAAACACCCATATCCAGAATGGTATGATTTGGTTGCTCTTCCTACAAATTATAGGCTCCCAGAGTTTGCCAAGTTCACTTGTCAAGACAGTACAAGCACAATAGAATATGTCGGTCGATATCTTACACAATTAGGCAAAGCGCCAGTTGAGGATGCCCATCGAGTTCATTTCTTCTCCTTATCCTTGTCAGGGCCAGCCTTCACTTGGTTTTTGTCACTACCAGTCAACTCCATTGACAATTGGGCTAACCTAGAAAAGAAGTTTCATATATATTTTTATACTGGGACTAGAGAAAAGAAGATAACCGATCTGACAACCATGAGACAGAGGACTAATGAATCAGGCATTGAGTTTCTTTAGAGATTCCGAGAGACTAGGAACTTGTGCTTCTCATTGAACTTGGCTGATGATTAGCTAGCTGCTTTAGCTATCCAAGAAATGTTGCCAATATAGAAAGAAAAGCTGCTAGGATAAGAGTTTGACAACTTGGGACAATTGGCTCAATGGGTAGCAGCGCTCAATAGCCAATTCCAGAGTATGCGCAGAGATACCCAATTCTAGAAGAGCACCACAGTAGCCAAAGCTTATGATCCATACTCAATTGATGACGGCTATGAAGATGAAGAAGAAGAGGTTGCTGCAACTGAATGGAATTAGGGCAAGAAGACAGTAATGATACCAAATCCTTAGGGAAGAGGAGTCGAGGAGAGCTATGACTTTGATGTCACAAAATCGGACAAGCTCTTTAACTTCTTACTTGAGAAGGGCTAGATCAAATTGTCGAATAATCATGTCATGTTGCCCCCTAAACAGTTGAAGAATAAGAAGTTCTACAAGTTCCATAATGTTACTTCTCATCCACCAATGAATGCAGAATTTTCCGGGAGCACATACAGAGGGCTATTCAGCAAGGGAGGCTCAAGTTCGATATGTCTCGGAAGATGAAAGTTGATGATAATCCTTTTCTAGGGGATCAAAATATGGTTGATGTTGGGATATTCAAAGGAAAGTCTAAGGTCCTAACATTGGCCAAATGAAGAGAAGTTGGAACAATTGATCCCAAGATGCAAATATCGGCCGATGAATACAGAGAGATTAAAAAGCGTCATGATCAGCAGAAGAGCCAATATGAATAGGGGGAAACATCAAAGGATGGAGCGACAAAGCCACAAGTCACATCTTGAATCCTATTGAATAAGTGGTAGCGGCAGAAGGAAAAAGATTATCAGCAATTGTTAGAAGATCAAAAATACCAGCGTCAACTGGAAGAAGAAAGGTATGAAAGGAAGCAAGCCGAATCGCAATGGAATTGTCCTTTTTCAGATACTACTGGAACGAAGGTTTGAAATTGCCTACCAGATATAACTGTCCAAAATACAACAATCAATATTGGGAGTTTAGGCAATCTCAAATCAACTGCTAGTCTATCCATGCCCATGATGCATATCATCATAATAACATGAATCGGTGCTTAAAAATAAAAGTATTCATGATAGGCTGGGAAAAAGAGTTGTTGACCAAGACTGGGCCGATCATGAAGAAGAAAGCAACTAGAGGGAACATGTCTGGCAGGAAGGCCAATGGTGCCCTAGAGGATTGACAAGAAGCTAGAAGAGAAGGGTGCAACGCCTAAGGAATAAGGAGATAGAACAGGCTCAGTCATCTAGTAAAACTCAAGTATGGCGTACCAAGCAAATAGCTGATGAGAAGCAACCATCGGCTAATATCCAAATGGCTTTTCTGTTGCCATTAGAATTTAGAGCTTCGGCTGATCAGGAAGTTTATTCAGACTTTGATGAATCAGAGTATGAAGAGATGGTAGCCAAGTTAATGGTTGTACAACAAGCAATATTTGATAAGCCAGTCAAGCATCAGCACTTAAAGGCTTTATATATGAAAGGTTTTGTTGATGGGAAGCTGATGAACAAGATGTTGGTGGACGGAGGTACTTCTGTCAATCTTATGCCTTACACCACTTTCCGTAAACTTGGCAAGGGACTAGGAGATTTGCTTGAAACCGACATGATGCTTAGAGACTTTGGAGGTAATACATCTAAGACCCGGGGGCAATGAACGTCGAACTGACAATCGGGAGTAAAACTCTGCTCACCACGTTCTTTGTCACCGATGGAAAAGGATCATACAGTTTACTCCTCGGTCATGACTAGATTCACACAAACTATTGTGTGCCATCGACCATCCATTATTGTTTGATTCAATGGCATGGAGATGATGTCGAGGTGGTTCACGCTGATGAGTCTGTGAGTATTGTGACACCCGATCCAGTGTTTTTGGAGCTAGGAGACTTTGAATGCCTTTCTGGCAAAACTTGGGAAGGAGGCTTCATCAAGATTAATAATGAAGGCCAATAGCCGGTTCAAGCAATCGGCTCTGAAAGTTTGTTTTGATCAATAATCGTGGCATCGCGTCGACCATTGAGTTAAGGAAAAATAAGCATTGAGTCTTAGAGATGGGTTTAGGCCAACGTATGTGAATGCTGAGTTAAAGTGTAGGTGTGATTCAAAGTTAATGGATTTCTTAAGAGAAGTTCTATTTTGCTTAATAGGATGCTTGACTTGGATTGATCGATCGTTTGATCTTTGGAATGAAAAATGCATGAAGAAATGTTATCCTAACATCTGAATTTGATAGCCGATTCATTCTTGGCTCCAATAGCCGGTACCAGGAGGGTATCGCCTCTAGTTCAAAAAGTAAAAATCTTCAAAGATAGCAAAAGCCGATACGATATGTATCGCTTACAAAGCAAAAACAAAAAGCAAAAACAGTCATACGCAAGGATGTCACACTGAAGCACAATCATAAAGGAACATGAGTCTTCATTCATCTATTTATCCTAAATACAAACTAGTCGAAGACTTTGTTCACCACATCCTAAGCGGGTGTGATGTCCACAATGGCCTCTGCCGCTATGGTGAAATCTTCTATCAGATCTTCATGTCCCTTAGGACCATCATCGGTCAGGAAGTCAACCTCCATGGTGTGGAGATCATGCCTAGTTTGGACCTACGCCGCAGTTAGTGCCACCGACGCACCATGACGAACGCCATGAAGGGCAATCTCTTGGACACGGACCAAGATGTCTTAGAGATGAGCATCAATGAGGGAACCCCTAGCATTGATGGCATCTGCGGTCACGTTTGCCGCCAATTGAAGAGACTCCAATTGCACCGTTTGGGCTGGTGATTGCAGAAGAATATCAAGACAAAGGCAATGGAAACCAGGATAGAAATGTTCATGAACCTCGTCTTACCTACTACCGTGGTGTCAGATTCAGCCAGTCGCTCTCGAATGGTGCTAGCCTCCTCTTCAGCCGCATTAAGGGCCGCTTGGAAGACCCCTAGATGGATCTCAAGCTAGCCATTATTCTAGATTGCTTTAGAATAGCAGTCCTCAGCCGCTCTCCATTCTCGGAAGAAGCTCTGGGCATCATCGCCATCATGTGAGTTGGAAGAACCTGATGATGAGGCTGGCACAAAAGACACATCATCAGTAGGTTTGTCGGTCCTAGAGAAAAGGATGAAAACTATCATTCATAATGAACCTATAGGCAAATTAGAATGGGTCATCATCATAAACATGGATTGCCAATCTCACCTCGTGCATCAGAGATGCTGGTTCCTTGGCAAGTCTTTTGCCAGGATCTCCTCTACGGCGTGTTTACCTCGGTTATCTTCTCCGGCCATGATAAATGATTGGATCTATGGGAGAAAGGAAGAAAACCGCTACAGGGTTTTGGCAGGCGGAAGAGAGCGAAGGAACAGTTGCAAATAGAGATGCGTTTGAGGCCAAAACCCTCGGTTGGTATTTGAAGACGTGAAGCGAAGAGGCGGACGCCTCGGGATGCGCAAAAGACAACTGCAATTAATAAAAGGCGAAACACCACTCCACAAATGTCGAAGAGAGTACGACGCCATATAACTGAGGATAGGAGATCGAAGGGCTCTCTTGACAAAAGCCGTGTTTTCATACCTAAGTGGGATTAAGATCGGGAGTCCAAAATCGGTTATTTTCAAAAAGAATCGGCTCTTTAGCCAAAGCGGATGTGATTAGTCAACTGTAGTGGTTCTCTAAGCCTCCTGCCTATTCGGGTGCCCCTCGGCCAAAAAGGGTTTCATAGTCAAACAAACTCCTCCGAGCCTGTATCACCTTTAGGACCTAATCTTCAAAAATGTAAAAGGGAGACAAGACTCTGGGGAAGGTTGAGAATAGATTGCCCTTGATGACCAAGAGCAGAGGAGCTAATATGATCGCCTTATGAACTTGTGCATAGACACAATGCAGTCTTTCTTTGGGAAGTTCAAACTGGATCAAGGCGTGTTACATTGCAAAACGATTTATCTAGCCGAAGTCTACTAGAATTTTGTGATGAATGACTTTAAAGACTTGAGTTGCCTTTGGCTGCATGCTCTTGAAAAAACACTAAAGCCAATAAATTGAGGATTGCGAGATATTATGATTAAAAGGTCAAGATCAAGCAATTTTCTGAAGGAGCTTAGTCCAGAAAATAAAATCGCCGATCAGGTCAGGGAACAGTAGGTTCAGCGAAAGGTCACCCAAAGGACCTTATCGGATCAAATGTTATGTGCCTAGTAGTACTTGTATTTTGGAGATACTGAGAAGAGAAAGGAAATTCGGCAGAGCAATCAAATGGGAAATGTTTGAAGGAATATTACCCTAACATTTGGATTGATACTTAACAACCGATTTGCTCGGTCGTCAGTTTTGGTAGCCAATACCGGGAGGGTATCATTGCCAGCGAGAAAGTAAACCCAAAGGGGTGAAAGCCGGTACAATGCGTATCGATTATGCCGACAGAGTGATGCGTATAATATGGAGTACAAAACAAAGGAGAGATCACTCAAGACAAAGAAATTATTTGCTAAATACCACCTATTACAAGTTATGGGCCGAAAAACACTTTGCCTACTATGTCATCGGCCAGGGTGTTGAAGGCCATAGAGTTGGTGGCGCTAAGGAAATCCTCAGTCAAACGCTCGTGATCCCCAGGGTGCACCGCATCCGGAAAATCGTGAGGAAGAAGCCAAAGATTGTGACCAAAACAAGCCTATGCGGTAGCCAACGTCATGGCAGCACCATGACAGATGCCATGAAGAGCGGCCTCCCTAACACGATTTGGGATGTCATACAGGCGAACTATCGGGATGGCACCTCTGGCGTTGACAAATCCTACCGCGTACTCCGTAGCTAGTTGAAGGATCTCCAGTTGGGCGGACAAATCTGAAGAGTTCAAAAGGGAGATGATCAAAATCCTGAAGGTGAAATTGAAAGGAAACAAAGGTTATGATATCTCACCCATGATTCTAGCCTCGACTTTGGCCAATTTATAATCCACTGAATCAACCATGGGAAGCGATCGGCATCGAGCCATGGCTAGGATTGATTCTATGAGAGAAAGACATTCGGCAAGACTCTGGTCGTGACTGTCAATGGTGGCGAGCAGGTCATCATTGCCGATCTGCCACCTCGAGTAGCAAGGAAGCTGGCAATAAGCTATTGACAAGGAAGACCCCAGAGGCCGAACAGAGTCTGCCCTATGACCTGAGGCAGTGGGCGCATCACGGGCTACACCCTCTTAATGATGAAGGCGTTGGCATGATGATGTAGATCCTTCGAGAGTCCCCTCAGCAGACCTCTTGCTGTTCTCCATAATCTCAAGCTTATGGAAAAATAGAGACTATACTAAGGATGTAGAGGGATTGAGACAAAGCGGGTTGTTGCTTGACCCTCAGTCGTGTCCCGTATATATAGCCTGGGAAGGCAAAATCGGTTTCGCCGGGGGTATGAAATTGAAATCAGAAATGGAAACAGATCAACACTCTAGGGATTCAGGGGATAGATAACAGAGAGGTAACAGATTCAAACTTATCGCTTCCCTAATTATGAAGCATCGTGGGATGGACACAAAAGATTTACATGGACCAAAGATCAACCCACCAAGGCTTCTTTTGGATTGAAGGGCGTCCGGATCCCCACAAGGCCAAGGATCATCATAAACCAAGTCACATCGTCTCATTAATAAGATTATGCCAAAGAAAGGGAAAAGCCACCTGACTAGCAGATACCTAGCTGATTCCTCTATGACTGGGAAACCGCTGGAAAGAAGTTTGTGGTTTTCTCGATAGGCATTTGATGGAACAAACAAGGGAAAAGTGTCCACACATTCTAGCCCTTGCAAACACTAGAATAGCTCTATGAGCATGGTGAGAAGACGCAGGCGATGTCACAAGACTTCTTCTAGCCGCAGCAGCTGATTCTCTTGCTCGACAAAGTGCTAGAATGAGCGACATAATCACCCTATGTACAAGAATTCTTCTAACCGCTCAAGATCTTTGTCGCAAAGAGATGGGCCATGGAGGGTCCAGCGGAGTTGGGATCACTAAAAAAGATGGATGGAAGAGAAACATGGCTGCAGTGTTGAGTTGCTCTCGTCAGGGTCGAATAAGCCTTTTATAGCCGGTCCGGAAAGATGGATCCAAATGCCCGTGAAACAGTGATGCTCTTGTAAAAAGTTTTGAGGCATAGGCTCGTGAATGGACACAAGCAGCGACAAACAGTGGGCCCTAGATCAAGGTTCTCTACCCATGACTATGGACCAATCAGGGATGCAGACATAATAATTTTGGAATAAAATGACTTTTATCCCAAAATTAGGGGGCATGTGTTTACACTAGAATTTGGAAGAAGGATCTCAGAAGCTCGAGAGCTCCCAAAATCATGTCAGCAAGGGATCAATTGCGTGCAGATGAAACCAGCTGATTCGGATGCAGCACTAGAATTGGCTTTCTTTAGATAGCGCCAGCAGATAATGACAAAGGCTATGATCGACGCTGGGACGAGACATGCTGGACTCTATAAAAAGGGAAAGATTAGAGTCCAAGTTATCTTAAATTAGGAATGTTTTTATTTTTATGCCAAAGATTGTAGCAAATCATGCTCGAGTAGGATTCATGTTTAAACTTCGGGTATAAATATCAAACCCCAGCTATTGTAAAAAACAATCAATCAAATACAAGTCAATTACTTTTTTCGGCTCCGGCCACCCTTTAGGAGTAGGAGTAGAGTAGATCTCGGCGAGTTCTTTAGCAAGTATAGCTGCATCGATCCGATCGACCTCCACTGCTTGTCTGTAAGTACTGTCATGGTTTATACCTCTGTTCGTATGGCTGCATCGATCCGGTCGACCCCCACTACTACTCTGGCATAGGCTAGTTATCGACTCTTGTCTAATTCAAGTATGGCCTATGTGATTCTGCCTCACACCTCACTGCTTGAATTAGATCAAGGTCAAGTTATCGGCTCTATCTTAGTATGGCAGTCTTTGGTAGATTCATTAAGTTGCCGATATTGCTTATTGCTTTCATCGTTTATCTAATTACAGCAATATCACTCTGCCCGATTGAGATTGATCTGGATCGGCCTTATATCTTATTTAACTCATCATTTGCTAATCTAAAAATTGATCTAATCTACATATTAAGCGATGAGTTATGTTTTTAAAGGCTGTTTTACATCAATCTCAATCGTGCATAGCGTGCGGTTAAGGCATGTCCGATCTCGAGTAGATCTATTAGTTAATGAAAACCATTCCATGGCCCATCATCATGGCCTACGGGATTCTGCCTCTCACCCCACTGTTGGCACCATAGAGTGGGGATTGTTAGTTGGTAGACCCATTCCTGAGAAGGCATGACCTTAACTGTGCGCTATGCCTGAATTGACTGTTTAGCCAATATCGAGCGCTTTCACAAATAGTTCACATTACGAGATCATTGAAGTAGAGATAAGTTGAAAGATATGTTACCCCATGATCTTATTATTGTATTATGGCCTGCATGATTCTACCTCATGCCCCACTGATATTAGTAATGAGTTAGGGTCATCGAGTCTATTGTTGTTTCTATGGCCTGCATGATTCTGCCTCATGCCCCACTAGTCATGGCGATAGATGAGATCTAACATATTCATTAGATTTATCTTTATTAAATGGTTAAGTGGTGTTGAATTGTTTCTTTATATAAAAAAGGAGTTCGGTTACTTGTAATCATTGGCTCAGTATAAACCAATCATCATTGATATCTTATTGCCATTGATTAACATTTGCTTAAATAATATTTATCCTGAATGATAACCGATTCTTCTTATACAACCCCATGAGCTTTAGTTGATTTATTCTTATAAATATGCTAGAATCGACTATTTAGTCAATCTTCTCTCATATCGGCTCTCAGAGCCACACATTCGGGACTGTCTGGCAACACCATCATGTTCCGCCCTTAATTACTGATGAGCTTTCTTTCCTTGTTATTTGCAGGGTCAAATTGATTGGCATGTCTCAGGAGGGTTGCGTAGGATCGACCACCCTTGCGCTGAAGCTAGGCGGATCTGCTCCATCGAGCGGACCCTTCTGGCTTGCTGCGTGTGTCCTCGGCACGGAGACAAAAATTCTGTGTCGACACTTTGCTCACTACATTCTTTGTCATTGATAGAAAGGGTTCATATAGTTTACTCCTTGGTTGTGATTAGATTCATGCAAATTGTTGTGTACCATCGACTATGCATCAATGCTTGATTCAGTGGCATAGAGATGATGTTGAGCTGGTTCATGCTGATGATTCTATGAGTATAGCAACAGCTAACCCAATGTATTGGGAACTGGAAGATTTCGAGTGTTTTTTTGGCAAATGATGGCAAGGAGGCTTTATTAAGATCAATGATGAAAGCCAACAGACGATCCAAGCAGTCGGCTCTGAGAGTTTGTTTTAATGGATAATCCCATAGATGGTACGAATGGTAAACTAGGTCATGGCTTTACGTCGGCTGATGAATTAGAGGAGATAGATATTGGTCCTGGAGATAGGCCTAGGATGACATATGTAAGTACTAAGTTGAATCCTGAGTATAAGCGAGAGTTGATAGATTTATTAAAGGATTTTAAAGATTGTTTTGTTTGGGAATATTATGAGATGCCTGGTCTAGATCGATCAATTGTTGAACATCGGTTGCCAATCATACCTGGATATTGGCCATTTAAACAAGCTCCAAGGAGATTTAACCCAAATATTCTTGATGACGTCAAAAAGGAGACTGAAAGATTACTAGAAGCAAAATTTATCTGACCGTGCCGTTATGCAGAGTGGATATCGAGTGTTGTTCCTGTGTATAAGAAAAATGGGAAGTTAAGAGTTTACATTGATTTCAGAGATCTGAACAAGGCTACACCCATGGATGGTTATCCGATGCCAATAGTCGACATGTTGGTAGATGCAACAGTCGGGCACTATAAGGAAAATGGACCCTAGGCCAATTTACTTTGGATTTTGGTGTTCGATGACAAACACAACCAAATTGGACTAAAGAATTTGCAAGTGATTATTTTATAGTTCAAATAGGGTGCAAGATGTGACTTGGACAAAGGCGACGTGATGATCCGATGATCAACACCATAAGCAAGACCCAAGAAGCACAAGATAAGACCCAAGATATCAAGCAAAGTCCAATCACGAAGATAGGAACCAAGTCGGACACAAGATCATAAAAAAAGAGCTCATAGAGGTAACCGAACGCTGGTAGCACAATGATCGGACGCTCCAATCAAGAGGCTCGGCAACCACAGTGAAAGGTCCTAATGGCTAGAGGGGGGGTGAATAGCCTAATAAAAATTTCTACAACAACACTTAACAAACCGGTTAGACAATTATGAGGCGAAGCAAGAGTTGCGCTAGCCTACTAAAATTTCAAGCCACCTACCACAATTCTAGTTTATATAGTTTCTATCCACACAAAAGCTATGTCACTACACTAAGTTAGTGTGCTCTCAAAAGCTAACTAAAGAGCTACACTAACCAAACTAACAAGCTCTCACAACTAGCTACACTAAAGAGCTTGACAACTAGTTTGTGGTAATATAAAGAGAGTGAGCAAGAAGTTATACCACTGTGTAGAGGAGTGAACCAATCAATCACAAGAATCAATATCAATGAAGACCAATCACCTTAGAATCAAATGATGAACACAATGATTTTTACTGAGGTTCACTTCCTTGTCGGTAAGCTACTCCTCGTTGTGGTGATTCACTCACTTGGAGGTTCACACGCTAATTGGCATCACACACCAAACCCACAATAGGGTGCTGCACAACCAACACAAGATGAGGATCACACAAGCCACGAGCAATCTACTAAAGTACCTTTTGGCTCTCCACTGGGGAAAGGTCAAGAACCCCTCGTAATCACCATGATCGGAGCCAGAGACAATCACCAACCTTCGCTCAATGATCCTCGCTGCTCCAAGCCATCTAGGTGGCGGCAACTACCAAGAGTAACAAGTGAATCCCGCAGCAAAACACGAATACCAAGTGCCTCTAGATGCAAACACTCAAGCAATGCACTTGGATTCTCTCCCAATCTCACAAAGATGATGAATCAATGATGGAGATGAGTGGGTGGACTTTGGCTAAGCTCACAAGGTTGCTATGTCAATGCAAATGGCCAAGAGAGTGAGCTTGAGCTGGCCATGGGGCTTAAATAGAAGCCCCCATGAAATAGAGCCATTGTACCCCTTCACTGGGCACAACACGGGGTGACCGGATGCTCCGGTCAGATCAACCGGACAATGGACCTCAGCGTTCGGTCATGCGATGTGTGCCATGTGTCCCCTCTCTTCAAATGTTGATCGCCCGATCTCAACGGTCAAGTGACGACCAGACGCAGCAGCTCAAAGTGACTGGACGTAGAACCCTAGTGTCTGATCATTTCCAGTAAGCATCTAGAGATGACTTTTCATGATGCTCGACCAGACTCACCCAGCGTGCGGTCACACGGCGATTCCCCTATGCACTGCCACATCAGTAGGACCGGACGCACCCCTCTAGCATCTAGTCATAAAGTGACCCAGCATTCGGTTGAAGACTGACGCCAGCATCTTCGCTGCTTCTACTGACCGAACACGCTGGTCCTTCCGAGACCAGTGTCCGATCACTTACAGTGACCTTTGTCTTTTCTATCTAGGGCACTGGTGGCACCGTCAGACTATCCGCACTCTACGAGCGGACACTCCGCCGGTGAAGTATCTAACCCTTGCTCAAATGTGCCAACCACCAAGTGTATCACCTTATGCACATGTGTTAGCATATTTTCACAAACATTTTCAAGGGTGTTAGCACTCCACTAGATCCTAAATGCATATGCAATAAGTTAGAGCATCTAGTGGCACTTTGATAACCGCATTCCGATACGAGTTTCACTCCTCTTAATAGTATGGCTATCGATCCTAAATGTGATCATACTCACTAAGTGTCTCGATCACCAAAACAAAATGGCTCCTACCATTTATACCTTTGCCTTGAGCCTTTTGTTTTTCTCTTTCTTCTTTTCAATTCCAAGCACTTGATCATCACCATGGCATCGCCATCTTCATGTCATGATCTTTATTTGCTTCATCACTTGGAATGTGCTACCTATCTCATGATCACTTGATAAACTAGGTTAGCACTTATGGTTTCATCAATTCACCAAAACCAAACTAGAGCTTTCAATCTCCCCCTTTTTGGTAATTGATGACAACCCTTTTACAAAGATATGAATTGAAATTCAATTGAATCCATGTTGCTTGTCCAAGCATATTTACTATGTATAAAAGGATATGGACAAGTTTCATGAACTCCATATGGTAGCAATTGCTCCCCCTACATATGTGCTAAGAGTTTGGATTGTAGCTTGCACATATGCTTAGAAAGAAAATATAGGAGACAATATCTACCAAATGATGCTAAGGTATAAAAGATGGACCTTTGAAGCGTGATACCAATCGGAGTGCACCATTATACCATCCTTAGCACCATGGTTAGCTTGATACCATTTGGAAACACTTGGAAATGAAATCACTAGATAACCTATGCATGCTAGATTTTCATTTCATCATTCAAACCTACAACTAGCATACACCACACAAGCATGGATATTGAAATTTAAAACTTGTGCCATGTAAGCAAACATATGAAATGCACATTCAAATGCACCATACAAGTTCATGAGCTTGCTCCCCCTACTTGTGTGCTTTAAAATTTTAATTGATTCCTTTCCTTTGTCATATCTCTCCCCCTATGTCAAGTTCTCCCCCTTTGTTGTCTTTTCACTATCTTAGTACACTAATATCTTTGTTTTTCTCCCCATGTACTAATATCTTTGTTTCTCTCCCCCTTTGTCATCAATGACCACAAGGTTTAAAAACTAGATAGGTTGAGATTATCAATGTCAATCAATGGGGTGAGGATCATATTCCCAAATTTGGTTCAAACTAGAATGTTTGCCAAAGATATTTAACTCGGTTTGATTCAAGGACAATCTTCTTCACACCTCCAAATAAGGGTTATCTTGTACCATGTTGAGTTAAACACTTAGATCTTATTTTCTAGATTAAACACTAGGTTTACAAGCCCACAAACATGTCATATGCTACCACTAGACCAAAATGATCATAGAAGCAATAGTGGTACCATACAATCATCAAATTTATTTGATTTTCATGAATGAGCCTATTAAATATGAACGATGTCTAGATGCACTAAACAAGTCCTTAGCAAGGATGTATGCCATGCCAACCAACTTTTACCTTGGATTGCTCAAAGGAGAGGCATGTCATATAAGTGGGGGTGCATCAACACATATTTGAGAAATCCAATATGTTCAACTCATTCCTTAGCTTGCAAAACCTTTTCTCATCCAATGGCTTGGTGAATATATCGGTAAGTTGATCTTCGGTGCCTACACTCTCAATGCAAATGTCCCCTTTTTGTTGGTGATCTCTTATGAAATGGTGGCAGACATCAATATGCTTTGTTCTTGCATGTTGAACCGGATTGTTGGTCAACTTGATTGCACTCTCATTGTCACATAGCAATGGCACTTTCTTGAACTTAATTCCAAAGTCACTTAAGGTGGCCTTCATCCAAAGTATTTGTGCACAACAACTACCGGCGGATATGTATTCAGCTTCAGTGGTTGATAATGCAATACTATTTTGCTTCTTTGATGACCATGAAACAAGTGATCTTCCCAACAATTGACATGTGCCTGAGGTGCTCTTCCTTTCAACCTTGCATCCCGCATAATCCGAGTCAGAGTAACCAACTAGCTCAAACTTTGCTCCTTTGGGATACCACACACCAATATTTGGTGTATGCTTCAAGTACCTCAATATTCTCTTTTTAGCCTTCAAATGACTTTCTCTTGATGAGGCTTGAAATCTTGCGCACATGCATACACTAAATATGACATCCAGCCTTGATGCAGTCACATAGAGTAGGCTTCCAATCATAGACCGATACAATTTTTGATCCACCATATTTCCACTTGCATCACTATCCAAGTTGCCATTTGTTCCCATTGGTGTGCTAATGGCTTTGCTATCACTCATGCCAAACTTCTTGATCATGTCCTTGATATACTTGTCTTGACTCATAAATATACCATTCTTTAATTGCTTGATTTGGAGACCAAGGAAGTAACTTAACTCTCCAATCATGGACATCTCAAACTCATTAGCCATCATCTTTCCAAACTCATCACAAAAGTCTTGATTGGTTGATCCAAATATGATGTCATCAACATAGATTTGCAATATAAATAAATCTTTTCCAATCTTCTTGATGAAAAGAGTGGTGTCAATCTTGCCCATCATGAACCCTTTAGAGAGTAGGAAGTCCCTCGATCTCTCATACCATGCTCTAGGTGCTTGCTTCAAGCCATACAATGCCTTCTTCAACCTGTACACATGGTTGAGCTTCTTGTCATCTTCAAAACTGGGAGGTTGCTCAACATATACTTTTTCACTGATGTAACCATTGAGAAATGCACTCTTGACATCCATTTGATAGAGCTTGATGTTGTGGGCACAAGCATAGGCTAGCAAGATTCTAATTGCTTCCAATCTAGCAACCGGGGCATATGTTTCTCCAAAGTCAAGACCTTCAACTTGTGTATAGCCTTGTGCTACCAATCTTGCTTTGTTCCTTACTACTATCCTATCTTGATCTTGCTTATTTCTAAAGACCCATTTGGTTCCATTCACATTGTGTCCCTTTGGTCTCTCTACTAATTCTCATACTTGATTTCTTATGAAGTTATTCAATTCTTCATACATAGCATTCACCCAATCAACATCCTTCAATGCTTCATCTATCTTCTTTGATTCAATGGATGACACAAATGAGAAATGTTCACAAAATGAAGCCAATCTTGATCTTGTTTGTACACCTCTAGAAATATCACCAATTATAGTATCCAATGGATGATCCCTTGCAATATTTGTTGGTTGGAGCATTGGAACTTGATTGCTTGCACTTGCTTGATCATTGGGTTGAGAAGATGTACTAGCCACTTGATCTTGTTCATTATCATGAGAGCCACTTGTACTAACTTGATTTGTATCATCTTGCACATTTGAGTTAAAGAGCACTTGTACTTGATCATCTTCATCATCATTCACTTGCCTAGGCCTCAATTCACCAACATCCATGTTCTTCATGGCATTTGAAAGTTGAATGCCTCTAACATCTTCTAAGTTCTCATTCTCTACTTATGAACCCTTGGTTTTATCAAATTCAACATCATGAACTTCCTCAAGAGTACCACTATCCAAATTCCAAACTCTATATGCTTTGCTTGTAGTGGAATAACCAAGTAGGAATCCTTCATCACATTTCTTGTCAAACTTGCCCAGTCTAGTGCCTTTCTTCAAGATGTAGCATTTGCAACCAAAGATCCAAAAATATACAATGTTGGGCTTTCTACCATTCAAGAGCTCATATGGTGTCTTCTCTTTCAATGGGTGATAATAGAGGCGGTTGCTATAATAGCAAGCCGTGTTGATAGCTTTGGCCCAAAAAGATTGACTCACATTGTACTCACTAAGCATAGACCTTGCCATATCAATAAGTGTTCTATTCTTCCTCTCAACAAGACCATTTGATTGTGGAGTGTACTTGGCCGAGAATTGATGTCTAATTCTAAATTCATCACACAACTCATCAATTCTAGTGTTCTTGAACTCACTACCATTGTCACTTCTAACTCTCTTGATGGTTGTTTCAAACTCATTGTGAATGCCCTTGACAAATGATTTGAATGTCGCAAACACATCACTTTTGTCCACTAGAAAGAATATCCATGTGTATCTAGTATAATCATCCACTATCACAAAGCCATATTTATTTCCACCAATGCTAGTGTATTGTGTTGGCCCAAACAAGTCCATATGCAATAACTCAAATGCTTTACTAGTGCTCATCATGCTTTTCTTAGGATGGGTGTTTCCAACTTGTTTGCCAGCTTGACAAGAGCTACAAAGCTTATCCTTTTCAAACATAATATCTTTCTAGCCTCTAACCAAGTCATGCTTAACCAATCTATTCAATTGTTTTATTCCAACATGACCAAGCCTTCTATGCCATAACTAACCCATGCTAGACTTAGTGAACAAGCATGTAGATAATCTAGCTTCACTAGCATTGAAATCAACCAAGTATAGATTCTCATATCTAAAGCCTTTAAAGATCAAGTTAGAGCCATCTACACTTATGATTTCTACATCATCTACCCCAAATATGCATTTGAATCCAAGATCACACAATTGAGCCACGGATAGCAAATTAAAGTTCAAGCTCTCTACTAGCAATACATTGGATATGCTCATGTCATTGGATATTGCAGTCTTACCAAGCCCTTTGACCTTGCCTTTGCTATTGTCACCAAATGTGATACTATCATAACCATCATTGCCATTGGTGTTGATTGAGTTGAATATTCTTGCATCACTGGTCAAGTGTTGAGTCCACCCACTATCAAGAACCCAATGCCTTCCTCCGGCTTTATAATTGACCTACAAAAGAAGATCAATTCTTTTTAGGTACCCAAACTTGCTTGGGTCTTTGAAGGTTAGTCACTAAGCTCTTTGGTACCCAAATAACTTTTTTCTTTGAGCCCATCCATGGTTTACCAATGAACTTAGCCTTCACACCATTTGTACCCTTGGTAAGCACATAGAAAGAATCAAGCTTAATGGAGGATACATTAGCATTTTTACTCTTGTTTTTGCATTCATGCTCTTTATGACCAACTTACTTGCAACTAGTGCAAAATTGAGTATTATTCTTCACAAAACTAGTCTTGTGAGGAGCAAAGGCCGCCTTGCCTTTCTTGGGGGTATAGCCCAATCCCTCTTTGTAGAGAGAAGCTCTTTGGCTACCCAAGCACATAAGCAAGTGGTCCTCACCACCATAGGCCTTAGCCAAGGTGTGAGTGAGCTTATTAACCTCCTTCTTGAGGTTCTCATTCTCAACCATTAGTGAGGCATTACAAGTGAAACCATCAATACTAGATGAGGTGGAAGTAGAAGTACTACAAGAAGGGTTAGCGGGAGCAACAATGATAGGCATAGATAATGATTCATCAATTATATCACAAGTCAAGCCTACATTGCAAGTTTCAACATGCTTCTTTTTATCTTGCTCATCAAGCAAAGAGGAATGAGCCTTTTCAAGCTATTTGTGAGCCTTGCCAAGCTTCTCATGGGCTTCCTCTAGCCTCTCATGAGATGCATTGAGCTCATCAAAGGCTTGCTTAAGGGATTTTAGTTCCTTACGTAAGCTTTTGCATTCCCTTCTCTTGATATCAAAGTGTTCCTTAGCATCTTCTAGCATGTCAAATAGTTCATCCTTAGTAGGTTTATCATCATCACTATCACTATCATTTTCCTTTTTTATTTTCATTATCATGTTCTTCATCACTTCCATCATCACAAATTTGTACCTTAGTGGCCATAGCCATGAAGCATGATGGAGTGTCAAAGAGAGAAGGCTTCTCATTGATTATAATGCTTGCAAGTGCCTTTTTCTTGGTGGTCTTGTCATCATCACTATCATCATCATCACTTGAGGAAGCATCACTATCCCAAGTGACCACATATGAACCACCCTTCTTCTTGAAGGTCATCTTGTCCTTCTGATCTTTCTTTTCTTTCTTATCCTTCTTCTTGTTCTTCTTGTTGTCATCATCATTGTCGCTATTGTATGGATATTGAGCAACAAGATGATCTTTGCTTCCACATTTGAAGCACCATCTCGACTCTTCCTTGTTCTAAGATGAAGATATCTTTCTTCTAGCATGGTACCCTTTCTTCATCATGAATTTACCAAATTTTTTGACAAAGAGAGCCATCTTCTCATCATCATCATCATCATCCCATGAGCCATCATCTTCACTTGATGTATCTTGATTTGCCTTGCACTTGGATGATGTGGCCTTAAATGCCACGCTCTTCTTCTTCTCATCCTTCTTCTCATCATTCTTCTCCTTTTCTTCCTTCTCATCATCATCTCTATATGTATCATTGGTCATTATATCTCCCAACACTTGATTTGGTGTCATAGTATCCAAACCACTCCTCACTAGAATAGTGACCAATGTGCCAAATCTTGAAGGCAAGCATCTCAAGAACTTGTGGGAGAAGTCCTTGTCCTTAACCTCTTCTCTAAGTGCTTTGAGATCATTGACAAGCACTTAAAGCCTATGGAATATCTCCGACACACTCTCATCCTCCTTCATCTTGAAGCTTGCAAACTTTTCTTTGAGAATGTATGCCTTTGCACCCTTCACGGCTTGAGTTCCTTCAAATGATTCTTCCAACTTCTTCCAAGCCTCATGAGCCATCTCAATATTCTTGATTTGCTCAAATGTTCTCTCATCAATTGCATCATGAATGTCACTTAGAGCAATGTCATTATTTTGGAGAAGCACTTCTTTGGCCATGGTGGGAGTCTCCGGATCTTCAATCTCAATTTTGGTTTCTACCACCTTCCACACTCTTCTATTGATTGACTTGATATGTATGGTCATCTTTGATTTCCAATATGGATAATTTGTACCATCAAATTGGAGTGGCTTCTTGGTGTTGTTGATTTGAGCTATTTTTACACCGAAGGTTGTTAAGCCTCAAATCACGGTGACCTCGGTTCTGATACCACTTGAAAGGTCCTAATGGCTAGAGGGGGGTGAATAGCCTAATAAAAATTTCTACAATACTTAACAAACTGGTTAGATAATTATGAGGCGAAGCAAGAGTTGCACTAGCCTACTAAAATTGCAAGCCACCTACCACAATTCTAGTTTATATAGTTTCTATCCACACAAAAGCTATGTCACTACACTAAGTTAGTGTGCTCTCAAAAGCTAACTAAAGAGCCACACTAACCAAACTAACAAGCTCTCACAACTAGCTACACTAAAGAGCTTGACAACTAGTTTGCGGTAATGTAAAGAGAGTGAGCAAGTTATACCGCTGTGTAGAGGAGTGAACTAATCAATCACAAGAATCAATATCAATGAAGACCAATCACCTTGGAATCAAATGATGAACACAATGATTTTTACCAAGGTTCACTTGCTTGCCGGCAAGCTACTTCTCGCTGTGGCGATTCACTCACTTGGAGGTTCACATGCTAATTGGCATCACATGCCAAACCCACAATAGGGTGCCACACAACCAACACAAGATGAGGATCACATAAGCCACGAGCAATCCACTAGAGTACCTTTTGGCTCTCCACCGGGGAAAGGTCAAGAACCCCTCACAATCACCACAATCGAAGCCGGAGACAATCACCAACCTCTGCTCAATGATCCTCGCTGCTCCAAGCCATCTAGGTGGCAGCAACCACCAAGAGTAACAAGTGAATCCCGCAGCGAAACACGAATACCAAGTGCCTCTAGATGCAAACACTCAAGCAATGCACTTGGATTCTCTCCCAATCTCACAAAGATGATGAATCAATGATGGAGATGAGTGGGAGGACTTTGGCTAAGCTCATAAGGTTGCTATGTCAATGCAAATGGCCAAGAGAGTGAGCTTGAACCAACCATGGGGCTTAAATAGAAGCCCCCACGAAATAGAGCCGTTGTACCCCTTCACTGGGCATAACACGAGGTGACCGGACGCTTCGGTCAAATCGACCAGATGCTGGACCTCAGCGTTCGGTCACGCGATGCGTGCCATGTGTCCCCTCTCTTCAAATGTTGATCGCCCGATCTCAACGGTCAAGTGACGACTGGACGCAGTAGCTCAAAGTGATCGGACGCTGAACCCTAGCGTCCGGTCATTTCTAGTAAGCATCCAGAGATGACTTTTCATGACCAGACATGTCTGGTCATGCTTGATCAGACTCACCTAGCGTTCGGTCACATGGCGATTCCCCTATGCGCTGCCATGTTAGCAGGACCGGACACACCCCTCCAACGTCTGGTCACAAAGTGACCCAGCGTCCGGTCAGAGACCGGCGCTAGCGTCTTCACTGCTTCTACTAACCGAACACGCTGGTCCTTCCGAGACCAGTGTCTGGTCACTTACAGTGACCTCCGTCTTTTCTGTCTAGGGCACTGGTGAAGTTTCTAACCCTTGCTCAAATGTGCCAACCACCAAGTGTATCACCTTATGCACATGTGTTAGCATATTTTCACAAATATTTTCAAGGGTGTTAGCACTCCACTAGATCCTAAATGCATATGCAATGAGTTAGAGCATCTAGTGGCACTTTGATAACCGCATTCCTCTTAATAGTATGGCTATCGATCCTAAATGTGATCACACTCACTAAGTGTCTCGATCACCAAAACAAAATGGCTCCTTCCATTTATACCTTTGCCTTGAGCCTTTTGTTTTTCTCTTTCTTCTTTTCAATTCCAAGCACTTGATCATCACCATGGCATCGCCATCTTCATGTCATGATCTTCATTTGCTTCATCACTTGGAATGTGCTACTTATCTCATGACCACTTGATAAACTAGGTTAGCACTTAGGGTTTTATCAATTCACCAAAACCAAACTAGAGCTTTCACACATGCATCAGCAGCAGCGATCGTACGCTGAATAGTAAAGTGATCAGATGCACTGATGGTACTATTCATCATCACTGGCAAAACGTTCAGTACTGACTGAACACTGGCAGCAAATCAATCGGACGCATAACTGTAGCGTCCGATCGAATACAGAGAGGTTCCAGAGCAGCAAAATTGCGATCGGACGCGTCTGGTGGCATGTGACCGGACGCTATCAGCGTCTGATCAGTTGATCGTGGCTCTAATGGTTGGGACAACCGGACACGTCTGATCAGGACGACCTGAGCGTCCGATCAATAGCAGAAAAGCAGGATTTCATCCCCAACAGCTACTTTCTTAGTGGAGCTGAGGAAACATATTTAGGGTGTTGATACACCATTTTAGTGATCTCCACTTGCATAGTGCTTAGTGATTCATTAGGTGATTAGCGTAGGTGCTTTGCAAAGTGCTTAGGTTGATTAGACCACAACTTATACGCTTGCTCTAGGTTTAGGCCTAGTGTTTAGTGAGGTTTGCATACCTCTTACCACTCGGTGCTTGTGTGCACCATTGTTGTACATTGGAGGGGCTTGTAGTCTTGCGAGATCACACCAACCGTGTTTATGGTGTGGCCGCCACCGTGTACCGGAGGGAACAAGTCCTATGGTATTTTGGCTGGAAGCTTGATAGTGAAGACGGTGGAAAGCATCTAGGAGAGGCTTGCCGGAAGGCACTTCAGAGACCCACTTGCACATGGGGAAGGCCCGAGGCTATCCACAGAGTTACCCAACCGAGAGCTTAGCCCTTGTGAGGGATTCCTTGCGAGGGGCTCCAATGAGGACTAGGGGGAAGCTTGTGTGCTTCTCGATACCTCAGTAAAAATACCGGAGTCATTGACGAGAGTTTGCATATCTCTACTTTGCTCTTTAGCTTCTGCATTTACATTGTTTGTATGACTTCTTTTTACGGTAGAGATAGCAACTTACTAGCAAAATCATAGTTGCACATTTAGATAGTTTATCTTTTGCATATGTTTGCTAAGGTTTCAAAAAGAGGTCATAGTTTAGAAGTTAAATTTTAAGTTGTCTAATTCACCCCCCCCCCTCTTAGGTGTCATGGTCCCCCACAAGTGATATCAGAGCCGGTTGGCTTAATTTGGACCTTTGGCTTAATCGTTGTTGAGCCGACGCTATTTAGAGTGGTTGGGATGGATACCTCTAGGCCTCCACACTTTGACGGCACTAACTTTCCCTATTATAAAGCTAGAATGACTTGTAACCTTGAGGTGGTAGACTTGGGTGTTTGGAGAGTCACTCGTGATGGGATGAAACCTATTAAGAATCCTGATAAACCCACAAAGAGTGAAGAAAAAGAAATTCATTTCAATGCTAGAGCAAAAAAAATTGCTTGTTTGAATCTTTTAGCAAGGATGTGTTTAAGCAAGTGTTCACTTTAAATATGGCGCATGAAATTTGGTTAAAACTTCAAGAGCTCCATGATGGCACATCTAATGTCCGTGAGCAAAAACATTGTCTAGCTAAACAAAATTATGATTCCTTTGAAATGAATGATGATGAGCTTGTTCGTGATATGTATTCTTGTTTGATGTAACACCTCGGGTGTTAGCCTTGCATAACTTGACTTGCATAGCATGAGCATGATCATAAAGCATTCATATATAAGCTTTGACACTTGAAACATTGGGTTGCAACATCTGCAATGTTTGCTTATTATCGCATGTTTCTTAAACATATGCAACTTTTCTCGTTATTTCATGTCTCCATGTGTCTATGCATATAATCATAAGTGGACACATGTACTTGGTGGACATGAGTCACACAAACATGTAGCCACACATAGGGTAGCAAATAGAACCTTGTTCAAGGTTGCATTTCATGAACCAACACTTAAGCTTTCTTGTGATTACACTAACTAGCTCAATGAGTGACTACTACATGAAATGATTGTGTGACCTTGCAAATAGCTTAAACATGTTTAGAATATCATCATGAACAACTTTGGTATTTAGGGCTAGGGCTAATTAGGTCATTAAGTCATGGTTTGAGTATGTATCCTCATTTGAATGTAGCTTGTTTGACCAAGTTTGAACTAGGTGTTAGAGACCTTGCATGGAGGGGATCACTAAAGCAATGTTGTAGTGTTTGACATAAGGAACAACTTTTATTTTTAGGTCATTGCCTAAATCAGCTCCTAGCATGCTTGAATGGGTCCCACAAAAATCAAAAAAATCAAGATTTCAACACTTAACAAAAATTTGCTAAGTCTTGGATCACTGACAGTCTGACAGCCCGACTTTGGATTGGTTTTTCTCGATGTTGGTTGGGAATTAGAACACAATTATTGAACAACATTTGGAGATGGTACTTAGGACTATGACTTTGGTTCTGAAAGAAATCACTGAATCGCTTTGCTTAGGGAGTTAACTCGATTGCAAAACATGTCGTCAGGCTTGGCACTTCGTTACTGACAAACTGAACGAAGCCATTCAGTGGCCGACCACCAGTAGAGCCTGCACGCCGCGTGTCCGTGGCGACGGCCGCGCATCACCGGCGCTCTGCCCAGCGCGGCCAAGGCAGGCAGACGCGCGCCTTCAACACGCCAGCTCCCGCCCGCTCCTGTCCACGCCCTCATTTTGCATTTCCTGGCCTCCATCTTCGCCCACAGCACAGCGGCCGAGCTCCCACAGCGCCGAGCAGCTCCGCCATCGCCGTAGCCAGCACCAGCCCGCCCTCATCCCTTCTCCACCACCACAACCTCTCCACCCTCATCTCAGCGACTCACCGTGCCTACACAAGCTCGCTGAGAGCACTTGGTAAGCAGCAGCACCGTGCGCTAGCTCGCCGGAGCGTCCCCGCCGCGCCCGTCACCATGGCTGGGGCACCTCCCTCCACCGTAGACCATGCAACCGTGTGCGTTAGGTTCGCCTGAGCCTAGGGAAGCTCATCCATGCCCTTTTGTGCTTCGCCGTGGCCTCCACCGGTGTACCGCTGTGGTCCCACCTCGCCGATCCACCATGGCCGCCATCGTCGTCACTGGCGTCGATGATAGGGCCGGCCAAGTGGTTCAATAGATGCGCTAGGTCGAGTAGGTCACGCTGTGAAGATGTTACCGCCGGCAAGTTCGCCGTCGGTGAGCTCTGGCCATGTCCGTAGAGTAGCACCGCCGGCTCTATTTTTGTCTCAATGACAGGTGGGGTCAACTGACCAGTGGGACCCGCGTGTCAGCGACTCCATGTTGTAAAGCCACTTCAGTTTGAATGCAGATTTCACATGTTTTTGTAATTTTTGTATCTTCAGTTTGCTGGCTCCAAAAATTGTGAAATAAATTTGTTAGTGTTCCTTAGGAAGTGTAGTATTTAAGAAAAATATGTTCTTGACTTTTACAGTAGAAATGTTTGGAGATTTACATAGGGATTTGAAATGTGCTTTTGAATGCATTCAAATTTGTTTATTTTATATCTGGAGTTCCTGTGCTCCAAAAATTATGAAATTTTTGTGGTAAGCTAGTATTAGCATATATGAACTCTGGTAAAAATTTGAGGACCAGTACATGTGTAGATTTATAGTTATAGATTTTTCTTTTATGAATAGTTAATCCTTGTATGAATTTTTATAAATTATTTATGAGTCCAAAATTCATGAAATTTGTTGGAAGTAGTTCTAGTAGTATATGGATGCTAAGAAAAATAGGAAATCTGTTGCTTGACACTTTTCAATAGGGTTTTCCATTTATGCTATTTCAAGCCTTGCTTCCTTGTCATTTTTGTATAGGATGTTCTACTTGGTAAAATGACATGAAACTTTTACAGTAGTCCTTTGATAGCATTAGTAAGGCACTGTAAATTTTTAAGAATTTTTGAAACATATCTGGTATATGTTTATTATTTAACCTAGATATCTAAATAAAATAATAAAGGCATTTAAATAAATAGTTTGGGCTTCACCATTATATTATCTTAAATGTATTTGGTATGCTTAAACTGTTGGTAGATTCTATGTTGTCAAATTTTGAATGATTACATGAAGTAGAAGTATTGTTACTTTGTATTGCATATTGAATAGTTTCCGGATAGGTTCTAGAGTTTGATGAGTTGCATGTTGAAAATAATGTGTACTGTAAAAATGGTTAATAACAAAGTTGTAGAGAATTTGTTAAGCTTTCTAGAAAGTCTAGGATCACTGTATTCGGATTAGTAGAACTCCAGTTATGAGTAAAACAAGTAGCTGCTGTTTTGTGGTATAATCGATACATTGTAGAAGTAGTTAGTTAATAATCGAGAAGAGATATGCACCTACTCAATAAACATGATGCACTTGTTAGCATATATGCATTCGTAATACTTATGCCACATTCATGCATCTAGGATCGGAGGAAGAGATCACGTTGCTGGAATTCGAAGAAGCAGAGGAAGGGAACCAGTCGGAGGATCCGCAAGCCGTAGCTCCCAAAGGCATGGAGCAGAACCCTGAAGAGCTTCCGGAGTATCCTGACCACCGCCCTACTTCCTTTCTATGAGGCAAGCCCCGAAGCATTATAAGTCTCCCAGTAATTTACAAATGTTTACTTACGTACTTATGATTGATGCATTAGTTTATAAGAGTTGAATGGAACCACTTGATGCATGTAAATTCCTTGTCCAAATATTAACCATTTAACCGGTATAGGTCCAGGATCGAATAAATGCTTAGCCATGCTTAGACCTATAGAAGTCAGGTGATGTCCTGTCACCTGCGAGATATAGGTGGATACCAGAGCACGGTTGGCTATATCTGCTATCGTGGAACAGAACCATAGGGTAAAAGAAAATTTAGACCAGACAGGAAGTCGATAGAGAGGCAACAAGACATGGAGGTCTTGGGTGTGGATCTATCCCCGTCTGTGTCGATTGAGGACCATACCGTTGTTGGCGCTTCTGACAAGATTGAACACATGCCTCTCACTTAGCTGGCTGGATAACTCGTTCCGACCACGAAGCCGAGTAATTCAACTCAGGCCAAGAACCGTTATGTTGTGCGCTCCTTCTGGGGAATGATCAGACTGAGCCCAAGGGCAGGCTTGGCCTGAGCATCCTAGCATCTGGTGTTCCAGATTGTGTGGTGCGGTATGGACCCGCAAAATGTGTACCTAAGTTATACCAAAGGTGACCTAAGGCTATCGTGGCTGGTAGACCTGAGTTTGTGTTAGGAATAAATTCCCAGCTGGTTGAAATCGATTCGAATCGCCGTCTCTCCTGGATAGTGAGAAACTTGGCTAGTCCCAACATCGTAGCAACTATGTTATGAAACATGATGGTTCAGAAGAATATGGAATTACAATACCTGCTATGGTTACTATTGTATGCTTCTAAATGATATACCACATGTTTGGCATAGGATAGTTACTAATCTAGAAATGGATAGTTATAATTAACTTGATAAAGGATCATAATTGTACAATGGGTCAATTGCCTTTTACGCAAAATATTGTCAAGTTACGTCCACTTATATAGCCTTGCATAATCCTTGGAGTCATTTTATTTCTGGTTCATGATGGGTAAGTCTAGCTAAGTACCTTCTCGTACTCAGGGTTTATTTTCCCATTATTGCAGATGGCACTATGTATTATGGTTATTGCAAGAGTTGCTTCTATCCCGCTATGGATAAGGAGTAAGCCTTAGGCAGGCTTCTTTATTAATTCCTATCCTTGCTTTTGTGGACTGTGATCTTACTTGGCACTGCATCAAACTATGTTGGAAACTTTATCTTCAAACTTATTTGCTTCCGCTTTATTTATCAAACTCGGTTTGTAATAACTTTTATTCGTACTCTGATGATGAAATGTATATGCGAACTTTATGTAATATGTGGCATGTATGTTGAATCCTGTACGATCTTGGTTGTTGTAAATCGTTTATCGAGACCCATCGTGGTACTCGACGGACTACCAGGTTTATATGGGTTCAAGTATGACAGTGCGACCGCTTGCGGGCTGCCATTGTACTTGTATTCTTATAAATTGGTCGATTCTGCGACAGCTGGCATCAGAGCAAGATTCAATGTTAATTGTCATAAGTGTATTTAAAATAAAAGTTTGTGTTTTCCAAAAACCCTTCTCTAGCAACTAATAGTTATATAATAGGTATTTGAAATCTAAGTGTGCCAATGATCACTTTCCTTATGCCCAAATTAAGGACTATTAGGTGGCTATTTAAGTACTAACATGAGGGTTTTTACTTCGTCGTCCATACGACATGCTATTGTATGGATACCATTCAGTTGAGTGGTAATGTATGGATCAAATGCCTCTACGCCAAGGTAAGATGATGAGTGTATGACCGCAAGATGTGAGCATGCAGTCAGGGAGAGTTAGCTTTGGTACGGCTATGTATGCATGCCTGCATGCGTATATGGTACGTATTTAATTGTGGGTTTAAATTATTGTCGGGTAGATTGATACGGAGCTATATGTATGGATATACATATATGGAAGTATTTACAATTACATTTTGCATATTTCATTATGGGTTTAGGGCTGAAATGAAATTTTATGCAGGTACACTAACAATGAAACATGTAGCTCGACTAGTTACGCTATTTATGAGAGAACGTATGTATGCCACCGTGTCTACCTTTAGAAACAAATTTTTCCTAAGTTTGTGAGGACGTACGGAACGAGCATGCATCATGATAATTACCATTCACATAACTACATTGTTCCGCCCCTTATAAAATTCTTACTCGGTTATGTAACTCTTATCCATTATGGCATTGTCTCACCAAGTGGTACATGTTAATGGTGCAGATGGCATGCACCAAGCAGACTGCTCGCAAGTCCACCGGAGGCAGAGCTCCCAGCCGTCAGCTTGCTCCACGTACCCATCAACATCACATGTTCCTTGGAGAGTTCGGAATGCCTACACTCTTGTGGAGAGTGCTTAGCTATGTAGGCTATCCTGATGGAATGGAACCCTGCTACTTCTGGGTGAATGAGCAGTTGGGAGAAGGTCTCTTGGTTACTATGGAGGCCGTTGTTCGTCCCTGAGGTGACAATTCTGAGTGGACAGGCTGGTGTTATGAGTCAACTGGCAGGACTGCTGAAGAAGCAGCTGGCAGGGCAGCCTTTGGGATCCTGAGGGATATCATGGATCGTTTTCCTCAGGAGCTAGCAGCCGCTTTGGTTGGAGTCTTTCCAAGGGGCAACCCCTCCACTGACTCATGGCAGCAGGCAAGAGGAAGACCCTTGGAGATTGATGCAGCAGAAGGGCAGAATAGTGATAACCCTTCCATGAGCGCCATGTTCGCAATGATGAGAGTGTTAGATGGAGTAGAAGGTAGCCTCAGACATGTTTCTAGTGCTCTTGGTCATGCCCATGAGGATCGACATTAGCTTTAGAGGGAGCATGACGCCGAGATTGAGAGGCTTAATGAAGAGATGACTTGGTTAACTCACTAGAGGAATGCAGCCTGGTCCAGGGAGGATGTCCTAAGAGCTCGACAGTTTGAGCTAGGGCAGCAGCTGGCTAATGCAGAAGAATACAATGATAATCTACATGAAGAGGTTCATCTACTGAACAACCAGCTCCACCCTTATGTCTTGCCTAGAGCCACAGATATGGATCTAGAAGGGTACGAGGAAGAAGAAGAAGAAGTGGAGCCTGAAGAAGAAGTAGAACCTAAGGAAGGAGATGATCCTACGTCTAACCTCGATAGTGATCATGATGAGGATTAGATCGCTTAGTACTTAGTGGAAGGTCTAATGTATCACCTTTATTCATGTAATGGACCTGTAGTTTGAATTTGGCATTAGTAACCCGACTATCATATAATGTTGATTAATTACATATTTGGTTGAACATCAATGCAATTCCAGTCCTTTGTCGATAATCACGATTTAAATTTGCATGCGTTATGAGCGCGATAAGTGGTCAAATTGGTGATGTCATGTTGTGAGAATGAATTGTTATGCCTCTGTTTTTATAGTGCTTTTGAGAATTTTCTCCAGTAATTTCAGTTTGGCATAAGTACCTAATTCATCTGCAATCTCTTGACATCAACCAATAATCGCTTATTGTTGCAACTTCACAGATGACGCGCACCCATGCTAGAGCTGGTGGCAGCCAGGATGGCAACCATGATGACTTGCCACCCCCACCGCCGCTGTCTGCTCAGGAATTCTTTACCCAGTTCCTAGGGAGCCAGAGGACAATAGAGGAAGCTTTGTGCCTTATCGCGCAAAACACTGCTCGTGGCCACCCACATCAACCAGGGGCTGAGCCAAATTAGCATAGTACATTCAAGGAGTTTCTAGACACGAAGCCTCCGATCTTCAAGGTGGCTGAGGAACCACTGCAGGCCGATGAGTGGCTGAATACCATTGAGCAGAAATTCTATCTGTTGAGGGTCACGGAGCATCTGAAAGCAGAGTATGCTTCTCATCAATTGCAAGGACCAGCAGGGATCTGGTGGACACATTTCCTATCGTCTTTGCCTGCTAATGCGCGAGTTACCTAGGAACAGTTCAAGCTGGCTTTTAGGGGACACCATATTCCCCCGGGCCTGATGCGCATGAAAGCGGCTGAATTTATGAGGCTCACTCAAGGAACAAAGTCACTCACAGAATATATGCATGCATTCAACAACTTGTCACGATATGCTCCCAGTTTTGTGGATATTGAAGAGAAAAAGATAGAGAGTTCAAGCGAGGTTTGGGTACCAAACTAATGAAGACTATGGCAAATTCTAGATGTGCCATGTACAATGAGTTTATTAGTGATGCCTTGACCCAAGAAAACCACAACAACATGCATGCAGTTGCTAAGGGTCGCAAAAGGACATATGAAGCCGGAGCATCCGGATCTTTCCAGTCAAAAGCGCCTATCATAGCTAGGCCATAATTCCATCCACCTGCACCCAAGTTTAGGCCTCCACCACCTAAAGCTTAGAATAATAGGCCACAGAAACCATTCCATAAGGCGTTCACTATTGCCCTACCAAAAGGAAATGGCAATCAGGACAGCTCCGCCGGATTCAGAAGTAATCAACCATGCTTCAACTGCAATCAACTGGGTCATTGGTCCAAGGAATGCCCCCACCCCAAGAAGAATAGCAACCAGAATCAGAACAATCAGAGATAGGTGAATGCCAGGGCATGTCAAGGACAAGTGCATTATACCACTGTGGAGGAAGTGCCCGCCGAAGAAGTTGTCACGGCTGGTATGTTTCTCATCAACAAGCATCCCGCTGTTGTTTTATTTGATTTGGGAGCTTCTCATTCATTTATGAGTCAAGCATTTGCATCTAGACATGATCAAGAAATAATTGAAGTAAGTAAAGGGGGTTATAACATAAGTTCAGCGGGGGTACTGTTACTACCAAAAAGATAGTCAAAAATGTACTCATCTTGATACAAGGGAGGGAGTACACCACGGATTTGAAAATATTGCTCGGGTTGTCAATAAGTGTAATCTTAGGCATGAATTGGATGAAGGATCATGGTGTTCTTATTGACACTAGCACCCGTACTATTATGTTGAGAGAACCCACAGGAGGGAATGCTTTTCTAGTCCCACTCTCCCATGATTTCGAACCCCAACATTTAGCCTGTGCTATCCAAACCACCACAATATGTGATATCCCCATGGTTTGTGAGTTTCCGGATGTATTTCCAGAGGAATTACCAGGTCTACCCCCAGATAGGGACGTGGAATTTAAGATTGAATTAGTGCCAGGTACGGCGCCCATATCTAGAAGGCCCTATAGAATGCCACCCAATGAGTTAGCGGAACTTAAGGTTCAATTGCAAGATCTGTTGGACAAGGGTCTTATCCAACCTAGCTCATCTATGTGGGGATGTCCAGCCTTGTTTGTGAAAAAGAAGGATAAGTCACTGAGAATGTGTGTAGATTACAGACCACTCAATGTTGTGACCATCAAGAACAAATATCCATTGCCCTGCATCGACATCTTGTTCGATCAGCTAGCGAAGGCAAAGGTTTTCTCCAAAATTGATTTGAGATCAGGCTACCATCAGATAAAGATCAGACCAGAGGATATACCTAAAACTGCTTTCTCTACTAGGTATGGCTTATACGAGTATTTGGTTATGTCTTTCGGACTAACAAATGCTCCCGCCTACTTCATGTACCTGATGAACTTGGTATTCATGTCCGAACTTGACAAGTTCATGGTCGTGTTTATCGATGACATATTGATTTATTTAGAAAATGAGTCAGATCATGAAGAGCATCTAAGGATTGTCCTATCCAGACTGAGGGAGCATAAGCTATATGCCAAGTTTAGCAAATGCGAATTTTGGTTGAGCAAAGTACCTTTCTTAGGTCACATTTTATCAAAAGAGGGAATCTCTGTAGACCCATCAAAAGTACAAGAGGTCATGGATTGGAAAGCCCTAACTTCGGTTCATGAAGTTCGGAGTTTTCTAGGATTAGTAGGATACTATCGTCGGTTTATTCTAGATTTCTCAAAGATAGCTAAGCCTATGACCAGACTACTTTAGAAAGATGAGAAGTACAAATGGACACCAGAATGTGAAACAGCTTTTCACACCCTCAGAACTTTGTTGACTATAGCATCTGTGCTAGCACAACCAGACATTGAAAAGCCTTTTGATGTATTTTGTGATGCATTAGGAATAGGTTTGGGATGTGTGCTTATGCAAGAAGGGAGAGTTATTGCATATGCTTCTCGGCAATTGAGGAAACATGAAGTCAACTACCCTACACATGATTTGGAACTTGTAGCCATTGTCCATGCATTAAAGATATGGAGACATTACTTGTTGGGCAATGTATGTCATATCTATACTGACCACAAGAGTCTCAAGTATATCTTTACCTAGCCAGAACTGAACATGAGACAACGAAGATGGTTAGAGCTAATTAAGGACTACAATTTGGAAGTGCATTACCATCCGGGTATGGCAGAAAGTGCAGAACTCCATTTGAAGCCTTGTATGGCAGAAAGTGCAGAACTCCATTGAACTGGATTGAGCCCGATGAAAGGAGATACTTTGGTATTGACTTTGTCAATGAAGCCGAAGAGCAAGTACGTATCATCCGACAACATATGAAGGCAGCTCAATCAAGACAAAAGAGTTATGCCAATAGAAGAAGAAGACCACTGACTTTTGAAGTGGGTGACTATGTATACTTGAGAGTATCACCCATAAAAGGTGTGAAAAGATTTGGGATGAAAAAGAAGCTTTCACCAAGATATGTAGGGCCATACAAAATTTTGGAACGAAAAGGGAATGTTGCGTATAAGTTACAACTTCCACCAGAGATGAGTGCAATCTTTGATGTGTTCCATGTTTCTCAGTTAAAGAAATGTCTTCGAGTACCAGAAGAAGCTATTGCACCCACCAACGTGCAGCTTCAATCGGATTTGACCTATGAAGAAAAGCCAATTCGAGTATTAGAGGAGATGGAGAGAGTAACATGGAGTAAGATTATTAAGTTCTATAAGGTGGTGTGGAACAATCACAGTGAACAAGATGCTACGTGGGAAAGAGAAGATTATCTACGAGAAGTTTATCCCGCCTTTTTCCAAGAATGGTAGGTCTTGCAAATCTCGGGACGAGATTTTTATAAGGGGGAGGGGCTGTAACACCTCGGGTGTTAGCCTTGCATAACTTGACTTGCATAGCATGAGCATGATCATAAAGTATTCATATATAAGCTTTGACACTTGAAACATTGGGTTGCAACATCTGCAACGTTTGCTTATTATCGCATGTTTCTTAAACATATGCAACTTTTCTCATTATTTCATGTCTCCATGTGTCTATGCATATAATCATAAGTGGACACATGTACTTGGTGGATGTGAGTCACACAAACATGTAGCCACACATAGGGTAGCAAATAGAACCTTGTTCAAGGTTGCATTTCATGAACCAACACTTAAGCTTTCTTGTGATTACACTAACTAGCTCAATGAGTGACTACTGCATAAAATGATTGTGTGACCTTGCAAATAGCTTAAACATGTTTAGAATATCATCATGAACAACTTTGGTATTTAGGGCTAGGGCTAATTAGGTCATTAAGTCATGGTTTGAGTATGTATCCTCATTTGAATGTAGCTTGTTTGACCAAGTTTGAACTAGGTGTTAGAGACCTTGCATGGAGGGGATCACTAAAGCAATGTTGTAGTGTTTGACATAAGGAACAACTTTTATTTTTAGGTCATTGCCTGAATCAGCTCCTAGCATGCTTGAATGGGTCCCACAAAAATCAGAAAAATCAAGATTTCAACACTTACAAAAATTTGCTAAGTCTTGGATCACTAACAGTCTGACAGCCTAACTTTGGATTGGTTTTTCTTGATGTTGGTTGGGAATTAGAACACGATTATTGAACAACATTTGGAGATGGTACTTAGGACTATGACTTTGGTTCTGAAAGAAATCACTGAATCGCTTTGCTTAGGGAGTTAACTCGATTGCAAAACACATTGTCAGGCTCGGCACTTCGTTACTGATGAACTGAACAAAGCCGTTCACTGGCTGACCACCGGCAGAGCCTATGCACTGCGTGTCCACGGCGACGGCTGCGCGTCGCCGGCGCTCTGCCTAGCGCGGCCAAGGTAGGTAGACGCGCGCCTTCAACACACCAGCACCCGCCCACTCCTATCCGCGCCCTCATTTCGCATTTCCTGGCCTCCTTCTTCGCCCACAGCGCAGCCGCCGAGCTCCCACAGCGCCGAGTAGCTCCACCGTCATCGTAGCCAGCACCAGCCCGCCCTCATCCCTTCTCCACCACCGCAACCTCTCCACCCTCGTCTCAGCAACTCACCACGCCCACACAAGCTCACTAAGAGCACTTGGTAAGCAGCAGCACCGTGCGCTAGCTTGCCGGAGCATCCCTGCCACGCCCGTCACCGTGGCTAGGGCACCTCCCTCCACCGTAGACCATGCAACCATGTGCGTTAGGTTCGCCTGAGCCTAGGGAAGCTCGTCCGTGCCCTTTTGTGCTTCGTCGTGGCCTCCACCGGCATACCGCCATGGTCCCACCTTGCTAATCTGCCATGGCCGCCGCTGTCATCACTGGCGTCAACGATAGGGCCGACCAAGTGGTTCAATAGATGCGCTAGGTCGAGTAGGTCACGCCGTGAAGATGTTACCGCCGACAAGTTCGCCGTCGGCGAGCTCTGGCTGTGTCCGTAGAATAGCGCCACTGGCTCTATTTTTGTCTCAATGACAGGTGGGGTCAACTGACCAGTGGGTCCCGCGTGTCAGCGACTCCATGTTGTAAGGCCAGTTCAGTTTGAATGCAGATTTCACATGTTTTTGTAATTTTTGTATCTTTAGTTTGCTGGCTCCAAAAATTGTGAAATAAATTTGTTAGTGTTCCTTAGGAAGTGTAGTATTTAGGAAAAATATGTTCTTGACTTTTATAGTAGAAATTTTTGGATATTTAAATAGGGATTTGAAATGTGCTTTTGAATGTATTCAAATTTGTTTATTTTATATCTAGAGTTCCTGTGCTCCAAAAATTATGAAATTTTTGTGGTAAGCTAGTATTAGCATATATGAACTCTGGTAAAAATTTGAGGACTAGTGCATGTGTAGATTTATAGTTATAGATTTTTCTTTTATGAATAGTTAATCCTTGCATGAATTTTTATAAATTATTTATGAGTCCAAAATTCATGAAATTTGTTGGAAGTAATTCTAGTAGTATATGGATGCTAAGAAAAATAGGAAATCTATTGCTTGACACTTTTCAATAGGGTTTTCCATTTATGCTATTTCAAGCCTTGCTTCCTTGTCATTTTTGTATAGGATGTTCTACTTGGTAAAATGACATGAAACTTTTACAGTAGTCCTTTGATAGCATTAGTAAGGCACTGTAAATTTTTAAGAATTTTTGAAACACATCTGGTATATGTTTATTATTTAACCTAGATATCTAAATAAAATAATAAAGGCATTTAAATAAATAGTTTGGGCTTCACCATTATATTATCTTAAATGTATTTGGTATGCTTAAACTATTGGTAGATTCTATGTTGTCAAATTTTGAATGATTACATGAAGTAGAAGTATTGTTACTTTGTATTGCATATTGAATAGTTTCCGGACAGGTTCTAGAGTTTGATGAGTTGCATGTTGAATACTTTGTATTGCATATTGAATTGTATTTCATATTGAATACTTTGTATTGCACTTAGTATGACAGTGCGACCGCTTGCGGGCTACCATTATACTTGTATTCTTATAAATTAATCGGTTCTACGACATTTGAATCTAATTATCAATGAGCTCCATTCAATAGGATTAACAAAGCTAGATGATGTGGACATCGTAAGGAAGATCATCACCATGCTACCACAAAGGAAATATACAAGCATCATCACCATCCTTCACAACATGGAGGACTTGAGCACCATGACTCCGGCCATAGTCATTGGCAAGATAGTGGCATTTGAAATGTCACGCAAGATGGGTCAAGAAGAAGCCTCTTCATCAAGCAAAGGCAAAGCTCTCGCATGTAGCAAGAAAAAAAAGATGAAGGGCAAACAAGTTGAGATAAGCTCAAGTTCAAGCTCCTCAAGTGAAGATGAAGAAGAAGATGAGGATGATGATGATGAATCAAGTGATGATGATCAATCTTCCTCCTCCACCTCCGACATTGATGAAGAATCAATCAAACTTATCAACAAGGTGGAGACGATGATCCAAAGGCTCAATGTCAAGGGTGTGCCCATCCAAATTCAAGATATCATCTTCACCAATCAAAGAAATGAGCAAAGAAAGAGAGGATGCTATGGATGCGGTGAATTGGGGCACTTTGTGGAAGTTTGTCCAAACAAGCCCACACCCAAGATAAAGAAGAAGACGTGCAAGAACCAAGCCCTCATATCAATAAGGTCATGGGATAATTCTTCAAGTGAAGAAGAACACAACCACAAGAGGCACGGGCACAAGCACTCATCATCAAGCTCTTCTCGTATGTGCCTTATGGCACGAGGTAATGAAAGCTCATCCTCCAGTGAGAGTGATAGTGATGATAAAATGCCTTCTTATGATGAAATTATGCAACAAAATCTTAATTATGCTAAAGTTTGCACTATTCAACAAAAGAAGCTTGAAAATTAAAAGAAAAGCTAGATAGTTTACAAGAAGCATATAAAACTTTGCTTAAACAATATGAGACATTTGCTAATCTCAATATTGAACTATCTACCAAAATTAAGCAACTTGAGGCTAGTGCAACAACAAATGCATGCACAATCAACGATGAGCAACTTGTAAAGAAAAATGAAAAATTAAAAGAAAATTTAGCTAACTCACAAGAGGCTTATAAAAGTTTGCTTGCTAAAATGGAAACCATGTGCAAACATTATGATGAGCTAACTAATAAAGTTACTAAACTTGAAGCTATCGGTATAACCCCCACCAAGGCATCTAAAAATAAAAGTTCTATCTTTAACATGCCTAAAAAGAATGCTTCTACTTCTTGTAATGATTTATGTTTAGACTCACTCTTGTGCAACTAAGTTTGTGTTGAGAAAGTTGTTGTAGATACATGCACACAAGAGGTTGCAAAGGAGAATGAGCAACTCAAGCAAGAAGTGGCTTGCCTCACCAAGGACTTGACTCAAGTGAAAGGCAAGGTGAAGCAAGCCTAACTTCATCAAGATAACACCGTCAAGGGAGTGAAAAAGCCTGATGAAGGACAAACCATGGTTTGCAACATGTGCCATAAGGAAGGCCACAAGTCCTATTAGTGCAAGGTGAAGAATGGGGGAGGAGCAAAGAAGAAAGGGAAAAAACAAACAAGCAAGCTCTCTAACACCTACACCAACAAGGTGGATAAAAAGGCCTCAACACCTGATCTCTTGAAGAAGAAGAAAAATGACAAGGTGGTGGCCATCAAGGTGAACAAACAAGCCAACAATGGGGTTAAACACTTTTGGGTGCCAAAGGAAATCATCTAAAAAATGAAGAGCACCAAGAAGGTTTGGATCTCGAAAGGAAAGTGAGAAGTTCAATGGACTTTGGGGAATTTGGAGACTTGGTAAAGTATGGGTGCATTTCATGGGATGCATCATTATGAACAAAGTCATTGCCAAGTGGGTTAGTGAATACTATGGACCCAAATTCCCCTTCCCATGTTAGGTAACTAGATGTAATTTCATTCAATTTGTATTTCCTACAAGTGGTATTACTTAAAATTGGTATCTTTTAGCATCTAGTTACTTTTCATGTCTAGGTTTGCATTTGCATGTTTAATCTCTTGTCATGCATACACTAGGTAAAACATATGGTAGGCTTGCTTGGTTTTACTCTTGATCCTTGGAGCAAACCTATATGGTTTAAATTGTTTAGGAGCATGGCACATAGCTTGTTTTATAATTATTCATCTAATATGCGCCAAAGTCCAAATTGTAGATAATTTCTCCCGAATATCACCTATGAAAATAATTCTCACATTCATGTGATGTCATATTTCAAGTGGTATGGTTGAATCTAAAATCAGTGTGCATGTCACCTACAAGTATTCCATACTTGTGTGCACAAATTTAGGGGGAGGTTACTCTACAAGTTGGATGCTTTGAGACTAACACCTTTTTAAGCTTATCATGTGTGTAGTAGTCTCATTGTAAGAAAAATGGAGTCCACGGAGTTAAGCATCATACTACAAATATCCACCACCTATTGCAAGTGGTAGAAATAAAATTGGTTTCCACATGAGGTATTTCTAAACCAATATCATCATGTTGATTTCACTTTGGTATTTATATGCTTTCTCCAAGCATTATATAGATTAAACTCCCTTGGGCATTAATTTGTCAATTATACATAAACTACATTCTCCATCATATGTATGCATATATTTAGGGGAAGCTTAGTCTATGTAATGTGAGAGTCAAACCTTGTGACCTATTCCACTCCACATATAAAGGATCACAAAGTTTGACCCTGTCTTATGCCACTAATGCCTTCCTTTTCGGTGTTTGATTCCAAAAGGGGAGAATTTAGAGGACCAAAAGCAAGCATTAATTTATAGGACCAAAAGCAAGATCATAATAATTTACAAGAGGTAATGGTCTACAAGTGGTAATGGTCCAAGAAAGGGAGGATAGTGGATTATGGATTAGTCTATGTAATAGGGAGAATTTGTAGGACCAAAAAGCAAGGCTTAAATCTATAATACCACATGGGGACATTTGCAAGGGCAAGATAAGTTTTCAAGTGGTATCTTTTAGTCTTACAAGTAGTATTTTTTAGTATCATATAACCTTGCCCTTTGCATTGCATCCTAGCAAGTAAATAGTTTTTTTAAATTCCAAAACTTTTATTATTTGCTTGTTTTGGTCGTGTTGTCATCAATCACCAAAAAGGAGGAGATTATAAGAAAAATGGACCCTAGGCCAATTTACTTTGGATTTTGGTGTTTGATGACCAACACAACCAAATTGTACTAATGAATTTATAAGTGATTGTTTTATAGTTCAAATAGGGTGCAAGATGTGACTTGGAAAAAGGCGACATGATGATCCGATGATCAACACCATAAGGAAGACCCTAGAAGCATAAGAGAAGACCCAAGATATCAAGGAAAGTCCAAGCACGAAGATATGAACCAAGCCAGACGCAAGATCACAAAGAAAAGAGCTCATAAAGGTAACCGGACGCTGGTAGCACAGTGATCGGACGCTCCGATCAAGAGGCTCAGCAACAGCAGGCATTAGCAGCAGTGACTGAACACTGAACAGTAAAGTGACTAGATGCACCGATGGTACTGTTTATCATCACCGGCAACACATTCAGTACTGACCGGACACTGGTAGCAAATCAATCGGACACATGACTGCAGCGTCCGATCGACTACAGAGAGGTTTCAGAGTGGCAAAATTGTGATTGGAGGCGTCCAGTGACATGTGACCGGACACTGTCAGCGTCCAATCAGTTGATCGTGGCTCTAACTGTAACAGAACCGACTAAATCATAAGAACGTAAGTACAAAAACAATCACCAAAGTGATCAAATTCCTGTACTTAAGCTCCCATAATCCCGGTAGTCCAGAAATCATGAAGGATTTCAACCAACTCTCAACATACAAACCAAGACTGTAGTGATTCAACACAACACATCATTCGTTACAACATTTCACAAGTAGCATTCGGATTACATCCATCAGAGTTCAAATGAAATATTACAAACCAAGTTCAAATTTGCGGAAGCAACATAGTTTAGTACATAACTTCATAGTTTCAAATACATTGCCAGATCTTAGTCATGTCCCACAAAAGCATCTTTAGGTACGAGAATTAGGAGAGACCACACCCAACGGTCTAGTCTTCATCCCCAGCCAGGAGAAGGCAATACTTGCAGCAACCAAAATAGAACTGGTCATCTACAACAGGTGGGAGATAAACCCTGAGTACGAGAAGATACTCAGCTAGACTTACCCGCCAAAACCAGAAATAAAAGACACCAAGGGTCATGTAAGGCTTATGAAGTGGGCTAGCTAGACATAGTTGCATAAAAGAGCTTATGAATATAGTAACCAATTTAAACTTCGCATCAAGTTTATCATCATTTACCAGTCCACTAGATTTGCACCTATACTAGAGCACTCACTTATTAGGAGCAAACAATATTAACCATAGCAGGTACAATAAGGCTGTCATCATCATATCATCTTTCAGAACTATTATGTTATTTAGTGTATCTACTTTGGAGATAAGCCCGTCAAGTTCTCACTAACCGGGAGAGACAGCGACTCGAATCGAATTACAACTTAGCTGAGGGGGTACTCCTAACTCTCACCCTGGCATACTTTGTAGGGGTAGCCGTGGGTCACCTTCGGGACAACTCAAGAACCAAATTCGTGGGTTTGATCAGCGCCAGCGCTCTTAGGGATTACCCTTCTGCCAGGACGATCAGGACTTTTAAATCACCTGCCCTTGGACTCACGCCTACAGCTCCCTTCTGAGGCGTACTTTATACTTATCGACTCCCGGCCTGAGGTGAGCTACTTGGCTTCGTGGTCGGTCTCCAGACCTAGCCAACTAAGAGAGAGGCATGCGTTCAACACGAATAGGAAAGGCTCCAAGATTCAGTCCTTAAGTGACACAGACGGAGTCACTGCAAACCGGCAAGCCTCCGCCCGGTCTTCAATTCAAATTAAGACAGGTTCTTTTCCACGATAGCAAATATAGCCAACCGTGCCATATGTATGTCCCTATATCTCGTAGGTGACAGGAAATCACCCGACTTCTACCGCGTTTAAGCAGGGCTAAGCACTACACGAACCTAAGCTACATAGGATTCAGGGTATCAATATCTGGACAAGGATTGGATAACCAATGCAGCAAATGTTTGCATCCAACACCTAAACTTAATGCAACAATATATATATGTAACAATAATACTTTAACAGCATTTTAGAAATTAGGAGGCTTAATATGCTCTGGGACTTGCCTTTCACAAAGTTGCACGGACGGTGATCCGGGCACTCAACAGCGACCTCGTCTGGCACTTTTCCTGAGGGCTGCACCTCCTGTACCTCCGGTGTTGGCTGCTGCTGCTCGCTCGGTTCCTCGAATTCCAGTAGTGTCACACCTTCCGGTACACCTATTGCATGCCGATGCACAAGATAAATATCATAGATGCATAAGGAATAACATGATGCTTATGATGAATGGATCACAGTAAGTGTTTAATGAAACATCACTGGACACTCATTTACCGATTAAGAATAGCTCTATTCAAATCACTTTAAAACATGTATCTAACTTAACTTGAAGAACAAGATCAACTTACCTAACTTGCATAACCTAAGATAAAGATGCTCATCTTTAGTTAAAGGCCTAACACCTAGGAACATTACCACAAGCTTAGGAAATAGTAAAGGCATACTTAAATCAACAGTTAAAGTTTCATATGCCAATGAGCAGTTTCTTAATTTAATCACAATAAGAGTTCTACAATTTCAAATGACTTGCAAGAGGACATTCTGGAAAGCTTATGAAATTCTCTACAAATCATTTGTAAACATCAAAGCATGATTCTTAAGTTAACCAAATCGAATTAAGGTAAACATAGAATCTGTCTAGAAATGACAGGTTTACTAAATTAATTATTTAGTGATGATGCAAAAGCATAATTGGACCAAACCAAGTTTACCAACTTGTTGCACATACCAGAGGAACATCAGAAAGTATAGTGCCAACTTCTAAATAAATTATTTAATGCCCTTTTCTAATTTATTTAGTTAATTAGGTGATTAAAGCAATATATAGTAAAACTATTTAGAAAAATCTACAAACATTACAGTAGCTATCTCATGCTTCACATAGACTACCATAAAAATTTTAAAGCCATTGGGCAAGCAGAACTTGCTGTATCCAAAATAACAGGTGGCATGTCTATTTCTAGCATAATTAGGAAATCCAAATGAAAAGTGTCAAGCAACAGATTTCACATTTTTCCTAGCATCATTCTAGTATAAGAATAGCACTCACCAAATTTTACCTTTACTGGATCTATAGAAAAATTATGAAAATTCACACAAGATCCATCCATGCAAACAAGAGAATTTCCTATCGCCTACATACAGTGTCCAAAATATATGAAAATTTAACTACAAGCTATTCATGATATGAGCATTACACCATAAAAATTTCATGCCATTTGGAGCTACATAGAAAAAGATATAATTACCCCTATTTCCTTCATGATTAAAAGAGATAATTAGCAACTCCATTTTTCATAATAGAACATGGCATAAATTATATTTTTAATATAAACTAGACATTATCATGAACTCAACAAAATTGGAACCACATCATTAGAATCTACCAACTAGGAGATACATATTTTGAAAATGTACACAAATCTGTGAAAAAGAATAAACAAAACAAAAATGAAAACCTAACCCTACTGCTGGGCCGGCCCGAAAGCACACGGCGGCCCACAACGCATGCGCCAGCAAATGCCAGCATGGCCCAGAAGCGGCGCGGCCCACGCCGGTTCCTGCCTGAGTACGACGACTGACGTGCGGGTCCCGCAAGACAGAGAGATAGGCAGGGGAGGAAGAAAGGACAGCGGCGTAGCTCGTCGCCGGTGACAGCTCTGGCGAGGCCATCGGCGCCAACAGGTTCGACTCACCCATGCGCACCTAGAGGTGCCATCAATTTCAGCTATTACCGTAGCTAGAGGAAATGGCGACGGCCATGGCAGCGCATGGCCATGGGTTGGCTGGCTCCGGCGAGGCCCAACCCCGTATGGGTGCGGCTAAGCTCGGTACGAGCTTCCAAAGTTCACTACCAAGCTAACCAAGCACAGAGGAGGGGATGGGAAGGCCGCGGTGGCAGTTGGCCATGTGGAGCGCCAACTCCGGTGAGGTCCCACCTTAGCGGTGGTGGAGGAAATGGCGAATACGCCCTTACCAAGCCCTAATCGACACAGCTGAAAGGTGGAGGAGGTGGAGAGGAACATGACGAAGCTACGAACGAGCTGGCCGATGCGTTTTTACGGTGGCATGCGAGCATGAGCTCATCGAAGTCATGATGGCTATTGCTGCGGAGCTATGGGCGAGCGGAGGAAGCCGACGAAATGAAATCAGAACTAATGAGCTGGTTGGCAGGCGCGCGGGGTGTTGCTCAAGTCGTGGCCGGCCATGCTAGGGCATCCGCGGCGTGTGGCAGCATGAGCAGGAGACCGGCGACAAGTGTCACCCATGCGGTGCTCATTGTTTGATGGCTGTCAGGTACTGTAGCTCGCATTCAGATGACTTGAACCGCCTGACAGCGCGACTTCAACGTGTTAATACGGCTAAACCGTTGATCCATTGCAAAAACCGGGTACATGAAAATTGTAGGCCTACCATCCATCTCCAACTTCTATTCAAGGATCATCGTCTAATTCTCCGTGGATCAGAAGTTACATCAAGCCAAAGTTGGCTTGATCCAACTGAAACTGGATTTATGACTTAGCAAATTTTCTAAGTGTGAATTCAACATGGAAATATGACTTGTGGGCCTTGTTTGAACATGTTTTAGCCATTTTCATGAGATGGTCATATTAAGACTTTAGTTCCTTAATAAATTGGCTACAACTTTAGTAAAGGGTGCACAGCTATGCAAGGACTCTAGGTTGGTCTTTTGAATCAGTCAAACAGTGGAACTTTAACAGTCATTCTAAGTCAAACCTCCACTAGAGGGCAATTTAGTCATTTTGGTCCACATGAACAATGTCCCATCAATTACCCTAAGTGTAGTTAAGGTGTATTAGACCATAATCAACCACTTTACACAAATGCTATACCAACTTCTAATGATCACATGTGATGAAGCAACAAAACAATCAATTTCACTCTAATGTTGCAATTCCATGTTTTACATGTTTCATGCCTTTGTTGCAATTTTAACTTGCCACATTCCAACCATGTTGCCATGTTTCAAGGTATGAGAAACTCATGTTACATTCATGTGTTGCACTACTACCATTCACAAGCAAATCAAGTATGAAACAAACAGAATTGCGAATGTTGCATATGTATGTTTCAGTGATAATGGCATGATGAGATAGATGATGCATATGTTTATGAAATGAAATGCACTTTTGTGGAAGCCAAACACCTAGGGTGTTACAACCCTCCCCTTAGAAAAAATCTCATCCCGAGATTTGGAAAGCGTACCATTTAGTATAGAAACTTGGATGATTTTTCTTTAAATAATCTTCCCGCTCCCATGTTGCATCCCGATCACTATGATTACTCCAAACTACCTTGTATAACTTAACTACTCACCTATGAGTCACCCTTTCTTGAGTATCCAGCACTCACACTGGCTTCTCCTCATAAGAAAGATCAGATTTCAAGTTGATTCTCCTTGTTGCTATTCTTTCCTCGGGAATACGGAGACACTTCTTCAGCTGAGACACATGGAATACCGGGAATATAGCTCCCATTTCACGTGGTAGATCGAGTTTATAGGCTACTCTTTCACTTTTCTCAATAATGCGGTAAGGTCCAACATATCGAGGCTCAAGCTTCCTTTTGATTCCAAAATGTTTTACTCCTTTCATAGGGGATACCTTCAGATAAACATGGTCACCTACTTCAAACTCAATAGGTTTCCTTCTCTTATCAGCGTAGCTCTTTTGTCTAGCCTAAGCAGCAGTCATATTCTTCTGTATAGTTTGGACTTGCTCTTTGGCTTCTTTTACAAAATCAATACCATAGAATCTTCTTTCTCTGGGTTCCACCCAGTTCAAAGGAGTCCTACACTTACGGCCATAAAAAGCTTCAAAAGGAGCCATTTTGATACTCTTTTGATAACTGTTGTTATAAGAGAATTCAGCGAGAGGCAACCATTCCTCCTAAGAGCCTTTGCAAGAGATAAGACAAGCTCAAAGCATGTCTTCAAGAATTTGATTAACACGCTCAGTCTGTCCTAATGTTTGTGGATGATAGGCAGAATGGTGGATTAGATGAGTGCCAAGATTCTGATGTAAGCACTCCCAAAAGCGAGCCGTGAATTGCGGTCCTCTATCTAAAACAATGGATTTAGGTACACCATGGAGACGTACCACTTGTTGAAAATAAATCTCAGCATAATTGTGAGGGTGATAGGTAGACTTGACCAGAATAATGTGAGCAGATTTAGTTAGACGGTCTATGATAACCCAGATGGAATCACAACCCTTTTTGGTAGTGGGTAATCCAACAATGAAATCCATGACAATTTCTTCCCACTTCCAACTAGGAATAGAGAGTGGCTGCAATAATCCGGGCCTCATGTGAATAGCCTTGACTCTGCAATAGTTATATCACCTTGCCACGTAGGCTGCGATTTCTTTCTTCATCTTGGTCCACCAATAATACAGCTTGAGATCTTGATACATTTTACTGCTACCAGGATGGATGGACAGTCTAGAAGAATGGGCTTTAGCCATAATTTGATTTCTAAGTTCTTTGTCTTTGGGTACTACAAGCCTATCATTAAACTAGAGAATTCCTTTATCATCGACCCTAAAGTGCTTGGTCTCTTGCTCTTTCATCTTCCGCTTGATGTGAAACACACCCACATCCATCTTCTGGAGTTTGATAATTCGACTTCTAAGAGAGCAATCCACAGTGATATTGTGGAGTACTATAGGATGAAGGAGGTGTGCCAGATGAAAGTCTTCACTAACTAAGGAATTGCAATGGGCCTTTCTGCTTAAGGCATCAGCAACCACATTGGCCTTGCTAGGATGGTAGTGCACTTGAAGGTTGTAGTCTTTGATCAATTCTAACCATCGTCGTTGACGCATGTTCAACTCGGGTTGAGTAAAGATGTACTTGAGACTTTTATGGTCAGTATAGATGTTGCACACATTACCTAGCAAGTAATGTCTCTAGATCTTTAGGGCATGAACAACCATGGCTAGCTCTAAGTCATGGGTAGGATAATTGATTTCATGCTTTCGAAGCTGGCGCGAAGCATAAGCAATGACTCGGCCCTCCTGCATAAGAACACACCCCAAACCGGTGCCACATGCATCACAGTAGACATCAAAAGGTTTCTCGATGTCAGGTTGTGCCAATACGGGAGCAGAGGTTAGTAAGGTCCACAAAGTGTGGAAAGCTTCTTCACACTTCGGAGTCCACACAAACTTCTCATCCTTTTGAAGTAGTCGAGTCATGGGCTTGGCATTTTTTGAGAAATTCAGGATGAAGCAACGATAGTATCCAGCCAAACCTAAGAAACTTTGGACTTCTATGACTGCAGTAGGTGCCTTCCACTCTAGGACTTCTTGCACCTTAGTAGGGTCAACTGAAATTTCATCTCTAGATAACACATGACCTAGAAAAGGTATCTTGTTCATCTAGAATTCGCACTTGCTGAACTTAGCATAAAGCTGGTTGTCACGTAATCGAGTTAACACAATTCTCAGATGTTCAGCATGCTCTTCTACATTCTGAGAATATACAAGGATATCATCAATGAACACGACGACGAACTTGTCCAATTCGGGCATGAATACCGAATTCATCAGGTACATAAAGTGTGCCGGAGCATTTGTCAACCCAAAGGACATGACAAGGTATTCAAACAAGCTATAACGAGTAGAGAAAGCTGTCTTAGGTATTAATATCTGGACAAGGATTGGATAACCAATGCAGCAAATGTTTGCATCCAACAAATAAACTTAATGCAACAATATATATATATAACAATAATACTTTAATAGCATTTCAAAAATTAGGAGGCTTAATATGCTCTGGGACTTGCCTTTCACAAAGTTGCACGGATGGTGATCCGGGCACTCAACAGCGACCTCGTCTGCCACTTTTCTTGAGGGCTGCACCTCCTGGACCTCCGGTATTGGCTGCTGCTGCTCGCTCGGTTCCTTGAATTCCAGTAGTGTCACACCTTCCGGTACACCTATTGCATGCCGATGCACAAGATAAATATCATAGATGCATAAGGAATAACATGATGCTTATGATGAATGGATCACAGTAAGTGTTTAACGAAACATCACTGGACACTCGTTTACCGATTAAGAATAGCTCTATTCAAATCACTTTAAAACATGTATCTAACTTAACTTGAAGAACAAGATCAACTTACCTAACTTGCATAACCTAAGATAAAGATGCTCATCTTCAGTTAAAGGCCTAACACCTAGGAACATTACCACAAGCTTAGGAAATAGTAAAGGCATACTTAAATCAACAGTTAAAGTTTCATATGCCAACGAGCAGTTCCTTAATTTAATCACAATAAGAGTTCTACAATTTCAAATGACTTGCAAGAGGACATTCTGGAAAGTTTATGAAATTCTCTACAAATCATTTGTAAACATCAAAGCATGATTCTTAAGTTAACCAAATCGAATTAAGGTAAACATAGAATCTATCCAGAAATGACAGGTTTACTAAATTAATTATTTAGTGATGATGCAAAGCATAATTGGACCAAACCAAGTTTACCAACTTGTTGCACATACTAGAGGAACATCAGAAAGTATAGTGCCAACTTCTAAATAAATTATTTAATGCCCTTTTCTAATTTATTTAGTTAATTAGGTGATTAAAGCAATATATAGTAAAACTGTTTAGAAAAATCTACAAACATTACAGTAGCTATCTCATGCTTCACATAGACTACCATAAAAATTTTAAAGCCATTGGGCAAGCAGAACTTGCTGTATCCAAAATAACAGGTGGCATGTCTATTTCTAGCATAATTAGGAAATCCAAATAAAAAGTGTCAAGCAATAGATTTCACATTTTTCCTAGCATCATTCTAGTATAAGAATAGCACTCACCAAATTTTACCTTTACTGGATCTATAGAAAAATTATGAAAATTCACACAAGATCCATCCATGCAAACAAGAGAATTTCCTATCTCCTACATACAGTGTCCAAAATATATGAAAATTTAACTACAAGCTATTCATGATATGACCATTACACCATAAAAATTTCATGCCATTTGGAGCTACATAGAAAAAGATATAATTACCCCTATTTCCTTCATGATTAAAAGAGATAATTAGCAACTCCATTTTTCATAATAGAACATGGCATAAATTATATTTTTAATATAAACTAGACATTATCATGAACTCAACAAAATTGGAACCACATTATTAGAATCTACCAACTAGGAGATACATATTTTTGAAAATGTACACAAATCTGTGAAAAAGAATAAACAAAACAAAAATGAAAACCTAACCCTACTGCTGGGCCGGCCCGAAAGCACACGGCGGCCCACAACGCATGCGCCAGCAAATGCCAGCATGGCCCAGAAGCGGCGCGGCCCACGCCGGTTCCTACCTGAGTACGACGACTGACGTGCGGGTCCCGCAAGACAGAGAGACAGGCAGGGGAGGAAGAAAGGACAGCGGCGTAGCTCGTCGCCGGTGACAGCTCTAGCGAGGCCATCGGCACCAATAGGTTCGACTCACCCGTGCGCACCTAGAGGTGCCATCAATTTTAGCTATTACCGTAGCTAGAGGAAATGGCGACGGCCATGGCAGCGCACGGCCACGGGTTGGCTGGCTCCGGCGAGGCCCAACACCGTATGGGTGCGGCTAAGCTCGGTACGAGCTTCCAAAGTTCACTACCAAGCTAACTAAGCACAGAGGAGGGGATGGGAAGGCCGCGGTGGCAGTTGGCCATGTGGAGCGCCAACTCCGGTGAGGTCCCGCCTTAGCGGTGGTGGAGGAAATGGCGAATACGCCCTTACCAAGCCCTAATCGACACAGCTGAAAGGTGGAGGAGGTGGAGAGGAACATGACGAAGCTACGAACGAGCTGGCCGACGCGTTTTTACGGTGGCATGCGAGCATGAGCTCATCGGAGTCATGACGGCTATTGCTGCGGAGCTATGGGCGAGCGGAGGAAGCCGAGGAAATGAAAGCAGAACTAACGAGCTGGTTGGCAGGCGCGCGGGGTGTTGCTCAAGTCGTGGCCGGCCATGCTAGGGCATCCGCGGCGCGTGGCAGCATGAGCAGGAGACCGGCGACAAGTGTCACCCATGCGGCACTCATTGTCTGATGGCTATCAGGTACTGTAGCTCGCATTCAGATGACTTGAACCGCCTGACAGCGTGACTTCAACGTGTTAATACGGCTAAACCGTTGATCCATTGCAAAAACCGGGTACATGAAAATTGTAGGCCTACCATCCATCTCCAACTTCTATTCAAGGATCATCGTCTAATTCTCCGTGGATCAGAAGTTACATCAAGCCAAAGTTGGCTTGATCCAACTGAAACTGGATTTATGACTTAGCAAATTTTCTAAGTGTGAATTCAACATGGAAATATGACTTGTGGGCCTTGTTTGAACATGTTTTAGCCATTTTCATGAGATGGTCATATTGAGACTTTTGTTCCTTAATAAATTGGCTACAACTTTAGTAAAGGGTGCACAGCTATGCAAGGTCTCTAGGTTGGTCTTTTGAATCAGTCAAACAGTGGCACTTTAACTGTCATTCTAAGTCAAACCTCCACTAGAGGGCAATTTAGTCATTTTGGTCCACATGAACAATGTCCCATCAATTACCCTAAGTGTAGTTAAGGTGTATGAGACCATAATCAACCACTTTACACAAATGCTATACCAACTTCTAATGATCACATGTGATGAAGCAACAAAACAATCAATTTCACTCTAATGTTGCAATTCCATGTTTTACATGTTTCATGCCTTTGTTGCAATTTTAACTTGCCACATTCCAACCATGTTGCCATGTTTCAAGGTATGAGAAACTCATGTTACATTCATGTGTTGCACTACTACCATTCACAAGCAAATCAAGTATGAAACAAACAGAATTGCGAATGTTGCATATGTATGTTTCAGTGACAATGACATGATGAGATAGATGATGCATATGTTTATGAAATGAAATGCACTTTTGTGGAAGCCAAACACCTAGGATGTTACAACCCTCCCCTTAGAAAAAATCTCATCCCGAGATTTGGAAAGCGTACCATTTAGTATAGAAACTTGGATGATTTTTCTTTAAATAATCTTCCCGCTCCCATGTTGCATCCCAATCACTATGATTACTCCAAACTACCGTGTATAACTTAACTACTCACCTATGAGTCACCCTTTCTTGAGTATCCAGCACTCACACTGGCTTCTCCTCATAAGAAAGATCAGATTTCAAGTTGATTCTCCTTGTTGCTATTCTTTCCTCGGGAATACGGAGACACTTCTTCAGCTGAGACACATGGAATACCAGGAATATAGCTCCCATTTCATGTGGTAGATCGAGTTTATAGGCTACTCTTTCACTTTTCTCAATAATGCGGTAAGGTCCAACATATCGAGGCTCAAGCTTCCTTTTGATTCCAAAATGTTTTACTCCTTTCATAGGGGATACCTTCAGATAAACATGGTCACCTACTTCAAACTCAATAGGTTTTCTTCTCTTATCAGCGTAGCTCTTTTGTCTAGCCTAAGCAGCAGTCATATTCTTCTGTATAGTTTGGACTTGCTCTTTGGCTTCTTTTACAAAATCAATACCATAGAATCTTCTTTCTCCGGGTTCCACCCAGTTCAAAGGAGTCCTACACTTGCGGCCATAAAAAGCTTCAAAAGGAGCCATTTTGATACTCTTTTGATAACTGTTGTTATAAGAGAATTCAGCGAGAGGCAACCATTCCTCCTAAGAGCCTTTGCAAGAGATAAGACAAGCTCAAAGCATGTCTTCAAGAATTTGATTAACACGCTCAGTCTGTCCTGATGTTTGTGGATGATAGGCAGAATGGTGGATTAGATGAGTGCCAAGATTCTGATGTAAGCACTCCCAAAAGCGAGCCGTGAATTGCGGTCCTCTATCTAAAACAATGGATTTAGGTACACCATGGAGACATACCACTTGTTGAAAATAAATCTCAGCATAATTGTGAGGGTGATAGGTAGACTTGACCAGAATAATGTGAGCAGATTTAGTTAGACGATCTATGATAACCCAGATGGAATCACAACCCTTTTTGGTAGTGGGTAATCCAACAATGAAATCCATGACAATTTCTTCCCACTTCCAACCAGGAATAGAGAGTGGCTGCAATAATCCAGGCCTCATGTGAATAGCCTTGACTCTGCAACAGTTATATCACCTTGCCACGTAGGCTGCGATTTCTTTCTTCATCTTGGTCCACCAATAATACAGCTTGAGATCTTGATACATTTTACTGCTACCAGGATGGATGGATAGTCTAGAAGAATGGGCTTCAGCCATAATTTGATTTCTAAGTTCTTTGTCTTTGGGTACTATAAGCCTATCATTAAACCAGAGAATTCCTTTATCATCGACCCTAAAGTGCTTGGTCTCTTGCTCTTTCATCTTCCGCTTGATGTGAAACACACCCACATCCATCTTCTGGAGTTCGATAATTCGACTTCTAAGAGAGCAATCCACAGTGATATTGTGGAGTACTACAGGATGAAGGAGGTGTGCCAGATGAAAGTCTTCACTAACTAAGGAATTGCAATGGGCCTTTCTGCTTAAGGCATCAGCAACCACATTGGCCTTGCCAGGATGGTAGTGCACTTGAAGGTTGTAGTCTTTGATCAATTCTAACCATCGTCGTTGACGCATGTTCAACTCGGATTGAGTAAAGATGTACTTGAGACTTTTATGGTCAGTATAGATGTTGCACACATTACCTAGCAAGTAATGTCTCTAGATCTTTAGGGCATGACCAACCGCGGCTAGCTCTAAGTCATGGGTAGGATAATTGATTTCATGCTTTCGAAGCTGGCGCGAAGCATAAGCAATGACTCGGCCCTCCTGCATAAGAACACACCCCAAACCGGTGCCACATGCATCACAGTAGACATCAAAAGGTTTCTCGATGTCAGGTTGTACCAATACGGGAGCAGAGGTTAGTAAGGTCCACAAAGTGTGGAAAGCTTCTTCACACTTCGGAGTCCACACAAACTTCTCATCCTTTTGAAGTAGTCGAGTCATGGGCTTGGCATTTTTTGAGAAATTCGGGATGAAGCAATGATAGTATCCAGCCAAACCCAAGAAACTTTGGACTTCTATGACCGCAGTAGGTGCCTTCCACTCTAGGACTTCTTGCACCTTAGTAGGGTCAACTGAAATTCTATCTCTAGATAACACATGACCTAGAAAAGGTATCTTGTTCATCTAGAATTCGCACTTGCTGAACTTAGCATAAAGCTGGTTGTCACGTAATCGAGTTAACACAATTCTCAGATGTTCAGCATGCTCTTCTACATTCTGAGAATATACAAGGATATCATCAATGAACACGACGACGAACTTGTCCAATTCGGGCATGAATACCAAATTCATCAGGTACATAAAGTGTGCCGGAGCATTTGTCAACCCAAAGGACATGACAAGGTATTCGAACAAGCTATAACGAGTAGAGAAAGCTGTCTTAGGTATCAATATCTGGACAAGGATTGGATAACCAATGCAGCAAATGTTTGCATCCAACAAATAAACTTAATGCAACAATATATATATGTAACAATAATACTTTAACAGCATTTCAAAAATTAGGAGGCTTAATATGCTCTGGGACTTGCCTTTCACAAAGTTGCACGGATGGTGATCCGGGCACTCAACAGCGACCTCGTCTGCCACTTTTCCTGAGGGCTGCACCTCCTGGACCTCCGGTATTGGCTGCTGCTGCTTGCTCGGTTCCTCGAATTCTAGTAGTGTCACACCTTCCGGTACACCTATTGCATGCCGATGCACAAGATAAATATCATAGATGCATAAGGAATAACATGATGCTTATGATGAATGGATCACAGTAAGTGTTTAACAAAACATCACTGGACACTCGTTTACCGATTAAGAATAGCTCTATTCAAATCACTTTAAAACATGTATCTAACTTAACTTGAAGAACAAGATCAACTTACCTAACTTGCATAACCTAAGATAAAGATGCTCATCTTCAATTAAAGGCCTAACACCTAGGAACATTACCACAAGCTTAGGAAATAGTAAAGGCATACTTAAATCAACAGTTAAAGTTTCATATGCCAACGAGCAGTTCCTTAATTTAATCACAATAAGAGTTCTACAATTTCAAATGACTTGCAAGAGGACATTCTAGAAAGCTTATGAAATTCTCTACAAATCATTTGTAAACATCAAAGCATGATTCTTAAGTTAACCAAATCGAATTAAGGTAAACATAGAATCTGTCCAGAAATGACAGGTTTACTAAATTAATTATTTAGTGATGATGCAAAAGCATAATTGGACCAAACCAAGTTTACCAACTTGTTGCACATACTAGAGGAACATCAGAAAGTATAGTGCCAACTTCTAAATAAATTATTTAATGCCCTTTTCTAATTTATTTAGTTAATTAGGTGATTAAAGCAATATATAGTAAAACTGTTTAGAAAAATCTACAAACATTATAGTAGCTATCTCATGCTTCACATAGACTACCATAAAAATTTTAAAGCCATTGGGCAAGCAGAACTTACTGTATCCAAAATAACATGTGGCATGTCTATTTCTAGCATAATTAGGAAATCCAAATGAAAAGTGTCAAGCAACAGATTTCACATTTTTCCTAGCATCATTCTAGTATAAGAATAGCACTCACCAAATTTTACCTTTACTGGATCTATAGAAAAATTATGAAAATTCACACGAGATCCATCCATGCAAACAAGAGAATTTCCTATCTCCTACATATAGTGTCCAAAATATATGAAAATTTAACTACAAGCTATTCATGATATGACCATTACACCATAAAAATTTCATGCCATTTGGAGCTACATAGAAAAAGATATAATTACCCCTATTTCCTTCATGATTAAAAGAGATAATTAGCAACTCCATTTTTCATAATAGAACATGGCATAAATTATATTTTTAATATAAACTAGACATTATCATGAACTCAACAAAATTTGAACCACATCATTAGAATCTACCAACTAGGAGATACATATTTTTGAAAATGTACACAAATCTGTGAAAAAGAATAAACAAAACAAAAATGAAAACCTAACCCTACTGCTGGGCCGGCCCGAAAGCACACGGCGGCCCACAACGCATGCGCCAGCAAACGCCAGCATGGCCCAGAAGTGGCGCGGCCCATGCCGGTTCCTGCCTGAGTACGACGACTGACGTGCGGGTCCCGCAAGACAGAGAGACAGGCAAGGGAGGAAGAAAGGACAGCGGCGTAGCTCGTCGCCGGTGACAGCTCTGGCGAGGCCATCAGCGCCAATAGGTTCGACTCACCCGTGCGCACCTAGAGGTGCCATCAATTTCAGCTATTACCGCAGCTAGAGGAAATGGCGACGGCCATGGCAGCGCACAGCCACGGGTTGGCTGGCTCCGGCGAGGCCCAACCCCGTATGGGTGCGGCTAAGCTCGGTACGAGCTTCTAGAGTTCACTACCAAGCTAACCAAGCACAGAGGAGGGGATGGGAAGGCCGCGGTGGCAGTTGGCCATGTGGAGCGCCAACTCCGGTGAGGTCCCGCCTTAGCGGTGGTGGAGGAAATGGCGAATACACCCTTACCAAGCCCTAATCGACATAGCTGAAAGGTGGAGGAGGTGGAGAGGAACACGGCGAAGCTACGAATGAGCTGGCCGATGCGTTTTTGTGGTGGCGTGCGAGCACGAGCTCATCGGAGTCACGGCGGCTATTGCTGTGGAGCTATGGGCGAGCGGAGGAAGCCGAGGAAATGAAATCAGAAGTGACGAGCTGGTTGGCAGGCGCGCGGGGTGTTGCTCAAGTCGTGGCCGGCCATGCCAGGGCATCCGCAGCGCGTGGCAGCGTGAGCAGGAGACCAGCGACAAGTGTCACCCATGCGGCGCTCATTGTCTGATGGCTGTCAGGTACTGTAGCTCGCATTCAGATGACTTGAACCGCCTGACAGCGCGACTTCAACGTGTTAATACAGCTAAACCGTTGATCCATTGCAAAAACCAGGTACATGAAAATTGTAGGCCTACCATCCATCTCCAACTTCTATTCAAGGATCATCGTCTAATTCTCCATGGATCAGAAGTTACATCAAGCCAAAGTTGGCTTGATCCAACTGAAACTGGATTTATGACTTAGCAAATTTTCTAAGTGTGAATTCAGCATGGAAATATGACTTGTGGGCCTTGTTTGAACATGTTCTAGCCATTTTCATGAGATGGTCATATTGAGACTTTTGTTCCTTGATAAATTGGCTACAACTTTGGTAAAGGGTGCACAGCCATGCAAGGTCTCTAGGTTAGTCTTTTGAATTAGTCAAACAGTGGCACTTTAACGATCATTCTAAGTCAAACCTCCACTAGAGGGCAATTTAGTCATTTTGGTCCACATGAACAATGTCCCATCAATTACCCTAAGTGTAGTTAAGGTGTATTAGACCATAATCAACCACTTTACACAAATGCTATACCAACTTCTAATGATCACATGTGATGAAGCAACAAAACAATCAATTTCACTCTAATGTTGCAATTCCATGTTTCACATGTTTCATGCCTTTGTTGCAATTTTAACTTGCCACATTCCTACCATGTTGCCATGTTTCAAGGTATGAGAAACTCATGTTGCATTCACATGTTGCACTACTACCATTCACAAGCAAATCAAGTATGAAACAAACAGAATTGCAAATGTTGCATATATATGTTTCAGTGACAATGGCATGATGAGATAGATGATGCATATGTGTATGAAATGAAATGCACTTTTGTGGAAGCCAAACACCTAGGATGTTACACTAATGGTCGGGACGACCTGAGCATCCGATCAGCAGTAGAAAAATAGGATTTTGTCCCCACTTTCTCAATGGGGCTTATAAATAGACTCCGCAACCAACCATTTGAGGTGTGTGGAGCTGAGAAAACATATCTAGGGTGTTGATATACCTTTTTAGTGATCTCCACTTGCATAGTGCTTAGTGATTCATTAGGTGATTAGCGTAGCTGCTTTGTGAAATGCTTAGGTTGATTAGACCACCGCTTATGCGCTTGCTCTAGGTTTAGGCCTAGTATTTAGTGAGGTTTGCATACCTCTTACCACTCGATGCTTGCACGCACCATTGTTGTACATCGGAGGGGCTTGTAGTCCTATGAGATTACACCAACCGTGTCTGTGGTGTGGCCGCCACCGTGTATCGGAGGGAACAAGGCCTGCGGTGTTTCGGCCGGAAGCTTGATAGTGAAGACGGTGGGGAGCATTCGGGAGAGGCTTGCCCGAAGGCACGTCGAAGACCCACTTGCACGTGGAGAAGGTCTGAGGCTATCCACGGAGTTACCCGACCGGGAGCTTCTCGATACCTCGGTAAAAATACCGAAGTCGTCGATGAGAGTTTGCATATCTCTACTTTGCTCTTTAGCTTCCGCATTTACATTATTTGTATTACTTCTTTTGCGGTAGAGATAGCAACTCAATAGCAAAACCGTAGTTGCACATTTTGATAATTTATCTTTTACATAGGTTTGCTAAGGTTAGAAAAAGATGTCATAGTTTAGAAGTTGAATTTTAAGTTGCCTAATTCACCCCCCATCTTAGACATCGTGGTCCTCTACAGGCACAATGTTATTTCTTTTATGGATGGCAATGCAGGATATAATTAAAATTTTATGGCTGAGAAAGACATAGCAAAAACAGTTTTTAGGTGCCCTGGTGCAATTGGCTTATTTGAATGGGTTGTGATGATTTTTTGTTTGAAGAATGCTGGTGCAACTTATCAGAGGACAATGAATTATATTTTTCATAAGTTGATTGACAGGATTATTGAAATCTATATTGATGATGTGGTGGTGAAATTCAAAGGGTACAAAGAACATCTAGCTGATTTGCGGGAGACTTTGGAGTGCACGAGAAAACATGGTTTAAAGATGAATCATAATAAGTGTGCCTTTGGAGTATCAGCTGGATAATTTTTGGGTTTTATGGTCCACGAGAGAGGAATTAAAATTGGTCAAAAAAGTATGAAAGCAATTTATGGGGCAGTATCCCCGACTACTAAAATAGAATTACAATCTTTACTTGGTAAGATTAATTTTATCATAAGGTTTATTTTAAATTTGTCAGAAAGGGTTCTGCCATTTTCTTCTTTGTTGAAGTTGAAAAATTATGAAGAATTTAAATGAAGTGACGTACAACAAAAGACGTTTGAGGAGATAAAAGAATATATGAAGTGTCCACCTGTGCTGGCCCCTCCTCAGCAAGGTAAACCTTTTAAGTTGTACGTGTCGTCCGATAGCCAAACAATTGGATCGGCCTTAATGCAAGAGTTAGAAGAAAAAGAACGAGTTATTTTCTATTTAAGTAGAAGACTTTTGGATCCAGAAATAAGATATTCTCCTATTAAAAAGTTATGCTTATGCTTATATTTCTCTTACACTAAATTGCGACATTACTTGTTATCGGCTGAGTGTACGGTTGTGTCTAAGGCTAATGTGATCAAGCACATGTTATCAATGCCAATATTAAATGGGAGAATGAAAAAGTAGATTATTACATTATCATAATTTGACTTGAGGAACGAATCGGCTAAAGCAGTCAAGGTAGAAGTAATAGCCGATTTTATTAATCAGCGTCAATGCGGTCGCTCGCATCCACTTATTGCCAAGATCAAAGGAACATGCAGGATTCAATGGTAACTTGCAGTTGCATCCGCCTAAAATTAAACGGAAAAAACCACTGATGGCCGCGTGCAGTGCTTGCCGGAGCCGCTGGACCCGCACTACGGCGGCAGCATCCACCGCAACGACGACTTCAGTGCGGGCCTTCGGGGCTGTCCACCTTTGGCTACGACAGCATCGCAGAGAGCACGTCGACGACGGGCAACGGGCATCGGAGGAAGGGACAGGGGAAAGGGAGGGGAAAAAAGGCCCACATTTATTGCACGAAGACCCTGCATTGTGTCAGATAGTTTTTATGGCCCATCAAAAAAAAATTGGATTTTGGTTTACTGTAGCATTTCGTTTGTATTTATAATTAGTGTCTAATTATGGACTAATTAGGTTCAAAAGTTTTATCTCATGATTTCTCGACTAACTATGTAATTAGTTTTTTTTTCGTCTACATTTAGTACTCTATACATGTGCCGCAAGATTCGATATGATAGATACTATGCAAAAAATTTTGCTGACATGGTCACTTTAGAAACCACGCGATGGGACTGTCCTGCAATATCATTGGGAGTACCATGAGTTTAGTCCTGGTTTAGATCGTAAATTTTTACTGGATACTGTAGCACGTTTCGTTTATATTTAATAAACTTTGTCCGATCTTGGACTAACTACGCTCAAAAGATCCGTCTCGTGATTTACAACCAAACTATACAATTAGTTATTTTTTTACCTACATTTAATGCTCCATGTATACGTTCAAAAATTAATGTGATGAAGAGATAGTGAAAAAACTTGAAATTTTGAGGCAATCTAAACCGGCCCTAAGTAAAATTGTAGTGAACTTCCTCGCATAGAAAAAAGGTAAAAATTGTGGAGTGGTGTGGAATGCACTTTGGTGGGGAAGTTAATGCTGCTTGCGTGGAACGTGGAGCTCTGATCACGACTATTCCGCTTTGATAGTGCGTGGACAGGGGCCAGCAACCTGCTGGAGGGTCCTGCACGTCGAGGATCTAAGGCGCTGTTTGCTGAAAGTTAGTGTATGCTTCTACCTATGCTGATTTATTATAATAAAAAATACTATTTATTTGCTAAGAAATACTGTTAAAGTAGTGTTGAAGAACATTGCGTGGGCGTGTGGGAAGGGCCGATTCTGAGATTTTGGTGGCTTAGGGCAGTCCCAATAAAAGAAACTAGTAGTTTTTATAATATAGGATACCGCACCAAAAAAATACTCCTTTCCAACCCATGGTTTCTATGAGTAATAACTATTTTCTCTTTCTCTCTCCTAACTCTATCTTTTCCTCCAATGGGAGTGCGACACGAGCTCTCTAGAAACTGGTGGTTTCTCCCCAATGGCGATTTCATGGTTTCTTAGTGCATTGGGTCAAGAGTAGACCTGGTTTCTTCATGAAGAAACCATTTCTATGATTTTTGCTCTCTTTCTTCATTAATTACGTTGCCACATCAGCGTTTTGCCTACGTGGCAAGTCATTTAATGAGGATAGAAACCATCATCAATGCACTATTGGGACTGCCCTTAGGCCAGTTTCAGTGGAGGTTTCATCTCCTAGTTTTCAACACATCCATATTTTGAAAACAGTGCAGAAGAGTTTTATCTCCATAAAACTCTCTCTACTCTCATGAAACTTTTATCTTCTCTCTCTTTATCAAGACAGTGCCATGTCAGCATATTTAATGTCCATAAAACTCTATAAAATCTCCATTGAGACTGGCCTTGGGACGAAACATTTTAATGCCACAGGGAACTCAAATCAACTCGTGACCATGCACGCACTCATTACAACGAAGCCGGCTCACTCTGCCACACGCATTCCTCCCATGATCCGGCCAATCACCCGAATCTCACCTGCTCCCACCGGCTTGGGTGTAACTCCAACCTCAATTCCAAATTATAATTCCTTTTACTTTTTATTTTAAGTTTGATCACTTATCTTATTTAAAAATTTAAAAAAAATATCACTTTTTTTTTTATTGTGGCTTGCTTTATTAATAATAAGTTCTTCAAAAATAACTTAAATTTGACTATGTTTATGTAATTTTTTTCGAGTAAAATGAGTGGTCAAATTTGAGGTAAAAAAAAGTCAAATGGATTATAATTTGGTACTACTACTGTACATGGCAGTAGTCATGCGCACTGGCGAGAGGAGCGCAGGCTATCGCTTGGTGAGCACGCCAGGCCAGGCCACGCGTTCCGTGGCTGGGGTTGTGAAGCGGAGTGGATCAGCCGTGCAGCCATGGCGTGTCTTGAGGGGCTGCGTTTCCATGCACGCCGTTGGGCTGCAGTGCATCGGCGGACGGTACCGCCGCTAAGGCCCCGGCATCACGTAGTCGTCGTCGCTCGTCAATGGTCAACGCGGGATAGTGATGGTCCTGCGACCGTCCCGCCCGGCGGTTACTTCTGTCCTAGGCCTGCCGTGCCCAAGGTGATAGATATACCAGTACAACCCAGCCTACGCGCAAAGGCCATCCCATGGTACATGCATGCCAGGCAATTTCCGTCCGAGAGTTCAACTTGCCGTGCGTAATCATCTTGAAAGAGACGCCTCCCGATCGTATATGCTAGAGGCATGCAAGTTTTTTTCTCTCCTGTTGCAACGCATAGGCATACATAGTTGCTAGTTGTTGACATCAAAAATGTCCCGAGGTGAATTATAGGCATCTCTAAGTTGCATACATTCAGCTTGTTCGCTCGTTGGTTTCAGCCAGAGCTTATCAGCTGGCAAACAGCATTTTTTCTCTTACAATAAACTAGCATTAACCGGACTTATCACCAGCGAACAGACTGATCGTATACATGCTGGTGGCTAAGGTGCGTGGCGGAAAGGTTACGTATCGGCTGACCTTTCCCTTTCAGCTGATCGGGGCGTCTGCTTGAGTTTGCAGCTTGGTTAAGTCGATATCAGCTTCTAACCAGCCAATTAACCGACTTTTTCTTTTAAGGGATCCGCCCAAGCTTATATGAATTAGTTAAGCTGACTCCTCTTGTATTACGAACTGATTTGGTTTCCAAATTGGTTTTTGGCATGTTTTCAATGTGGGAAACTTGGAGAACAAGTTTTGAATTTGTTTTCTACTAGGATAAGACCACCCCCTCTCTATATATGAGAGGATCATGGTCGATTAAGTTCACATCTATCCAATCGTCAAACAAATCAATGTACCAACAATTTTACTCCTTTCCAACCCTTTCTGTTGTTCGGCACATCTCCTAGTGAGATTTGTCGGCATTCTAAGCGGCCTTGCTGATCCTAGAACACCCTCTGTGTGCTCCTCCCCGACGGAAGAAGTTCAGGAGTTTATCCGAGCAAGAACAAGCTTGACATCGGCTTAATCGTTCTTAGATCGGTTTTGCCGATCACACTACGTGCTTGTTGTGGTGCAGATTGATCGCAACCTCCTTAGGTGTACTAGCCCTATTGGTGTGTGATCCGGACATCCTGGTCATGTTGGTCGTAGCTGTGTTGAGCTTTCATCGGGCTATATATATACACACACACATGAAGATAACGCGCGTCAGAGGACAGCGCAAAAGCATTATGCAGTGGCTCTACTATAGCCAGGACAATTATTGAGGAACACAGCACCGTCCAGCCGTCCAGACAACAGTAAAGAAGAATAATTGAAGACATTGCCTTAAGCACGAAGGCCCCTCCAAAAGATAAGCACGAAGGACGCTCTAGAACGTTCTTCCTCCTCTATAAGAGGAGAAGTCGAGCACATGCATTCAACATGGAAAGAAGTAAGACCATGAAGAGAAACAACGACGATCAACACCTCGAGCAATACCTTCACTGAAGCCACCGCTCCACTTTCCCACATACACCATGAAGGCCACGACCTCAGAAGAGCTCTGAGTTCACCCACCACTAATAGTAATACTCCACTACTATGTTGTATTACTCCACCACCATTGTAAATTAGAGAATAAAGGAAGACCCCGTGATCTTCCTACACTTATAAGGTAATCCCTAAGGTTTGTGCTAAGTGCTTGGGGTTTCCCGAAAGAGAAATCCGTATGTAAGCTTGCTATGTAGAAATGAATTAAGCTTTCCCGTTTTAATCCCTGCCTTCCTTCAAGCTTATTCATATAGGGCGACGTCTCTATGCTAGGGGCCTAAGAGGAGAAATCTCTACGTGTGTTGTTCTCGTGTTAGCCCTGGTAGCGGCGTTTGTAGAGAACCCTGTGTGCGCGGAGAAGTGTTTCCTTCGGGTGAAACTGTCTAGGGAGACGATAGAGTCTGAGTCCTGTGTGTGCGTGGCTGGAGATAGCGAGGGAGAAGACCGGGTTAGCCTGGTTTTGAATGCATGCGCTCGACTTCTCCGCTTATAGAGAAGGAAGAGCCTTTTGAAGCGTCCTTCGTGCTTATCTTCTGGAGGAGCCTTCGTGCTTAAGGTAATGTCTTTAAGTATTCTTCTTTACTGTTGTCTGGACAACTGGACGGTGCTGCCTTTCTCAATAATTGTTCTAGCTACAGTAGAACCACTGTATAATGATTTTGCGCTGTCCTCTGACGATCGTTATCTTCACGTGTATTTTTGGATTTTCCTAGGTATGGTCTTCCACGCCCGATCCAAGAATTCTGGCACCTGGTATTATCTTTTCTCGGCCGAATTGTTGATAACACCTTATCAAATAGGGAGTATATTTCTTTTATAGAACATATATATTGATATTGAACTAAGTCTGTGTTGAGTCTTCTTATTACTTCTTAATATTTTCTTTGTTGTCCACTTCTTAATGTGTCGGATTTCATACCAGGACAACAATGCACGATATTCTTTTCGTAGTTGACATTATTTGCCATAACTAGGTTTTATTAGTCTTCCAACTTCTCTTTGTATTATACTATATCTTCCATAGTATTCTTGTAAGAATACTTTTTATTATTTTATTTTGGTACATCATATAATATTTAGGAGCAAATTTGGTATTTCCTTCTAATTATTTTGCTTCACTGAAAATTATCCAATTATCATGGTTCGTGTCTTTTACGAACATCTCTTCATATCATGGCATGCTGGTCTTATTGGTTGTGTAAATTTTGGTGGATTGGAACAAAACTTGATTTTGTATCTCCCTTGAATGCATGCTAATTTCTTACAAGCTTCTTTGATAGCTATTCTAAGTTCTGATTGGAAAATTTCTTCAAGTGTATCATATATATCATGGACTAACCCATGATCAATAATAGTTTGTAGAGAGATATCTTCTCCGGTGTTTCTTTGTATGCTTCTGAAATATTTTAAATTTATATCCGCCCTCGGCATTAAGAATTTTTTATGAGGCTTAACAATTAATTTATCATCAAGATGAAGTAAAGGAAAAATATTTGCATTCATAATTATTCCTAGATGCCTTTCTCTTCCTTGGTATAATTTCATAAAATAGTTTTATATATCATGAAAGGTTTTGTATTGTCTTTCAGCATATTTTTTTCTAAATTAAATCTATAATATCTTGAGTAAAGTATGACAAAATTTGTTGAGTCTTAAAACTTAATCTAGGAATGAGGAACTCTAGTGGAGTATTGTTTAAATATTTGTTCCATTTTTTCTCTAAAATTACTTCTTCTTTTGATTGTACTTTATTTTTCTCGTATATTATTTTAGCTTCTGACTTTTTTTATATCATTCTGCTATTTTAAACATGACATACATGCTTGTCTTAAACATAACCTACATTTTGCTCTTTTTCCTGGATCTTGATAATATATGCAAAATACACATTTTATATTAGAATCACCTTTTTTATGATCCCACTTGTGTTTGCAGTTTATTTGATCCATCATTTCTATCTTTAATCCTGCTAACTCATTAATTGAATCTATCTCTTCTTCACTTAATTCTTTATCTTCATCATATTCTATTTCATCTGTCTCTATAATTGAGTATATCAATTCATCATCCATTATATCATTATCACGGACTAAAATATTTTCATTCACACTATCTATTATTAGAACCTTTTCTTGTTCTTCTTGCTTATTAGAATACCTTTTCTTGTCTTTATTAGGACATATTTTGCTTAAGTGATCTGGTGAGTTACAAATAAAGCATCTACATGAACTATCATAATTTTTTCTAGGATTATATCTTCTTACATTTCTCTTGTGTAGGAAAGGAGCTCTATTGTCTAATCTTCTTAGAAAATAGCGTTTCTTTGTCCTTACATTTTCTTTCTTATAATTCTTAGGATATTTTTTGTTTCTAGATCTCTCTTCTCCATATGTCAATTGTATTTGAACCATTTTATTGTAGAAATTATAATCTAATTGTTTCATTGATCTTTGGGCTTATATGTTCGTGCATATTTTTCTTAACTGTTTGAAAACGAATGTTATAGCCTGAGAGATATTATATTCTTTACCGTTAGTTTCTTTTTTATATTCTTCAAATATCATAGAACCTAAAGGATCTGGTAATTTATTAAAATATCTTTCAACCATACCTTGGTTATAGCCTTGCTTGGTAGTCGTAGCATTATACAAATAGTGTTGAGAAATTTTTTTATTCCTTTCCAGCTCGTTAGTGACACTTTTTTTATTTCCTTTAATCTTTCATTCTGTAAAACAGTATATCCTAATTCAGGATCTTCACCTATTACAATGCTTGATATAATATTTATAAAATTATATGGGTTACTACCGGCCCTTTTTAATTGTTCATAATGATTTGGAAAAGCTTGTACCCATTGTTCCCATAAAACTTTGACTGATTCTCCTAAAAATGTCTCTAAATATGTAATCATATCTTCTACTCTATTTCCAATATTATGCTAATTTTGTATATACTTTTGGACTATCAATCCTTTCCATATGCTAATTATATTTGACCAATCTATAGGATCATGTGCTGCTAAATTTAATATAGCACCATCACTTCTATAATTCTAGAATTGTACCGTTTTTCAAATTCTCTTCTTTTTGAACCCATATGCTTATATTGTCCAGGTATATATCTATATGCAAGTTCTTTTTCTAGTGGCCAAGTTCTTGGTTTTCTAGATGGTCTCTCTTTTTCTCCTTCCATCTTTATTTTCGGACCTCGTCTTCCTTTTGATGAACTTGGATCTATTTCCATTGCTTCTATAGCATTATTTTTATGCAACTCTTTATTTTCTAACGAGTTTATAAGAGTTACTGAATTATTACTACGTATCTCAATTGTATCTTCATATTCTTCTTCATAGCTTTCTAGTAACAACTTATTATTAATCTCCCATTACTCTTCTTCGCTTATATCATTATCTTCTATGTCTTTTATCTTATATTTGCTATATTCTAATTCCTTTTGGACTTCCCTTACCTTATTTTCTATTTGCTTTGACACAGATTCATTTTTCTTTATTGTAACGCTGGATTTCTCATTATTTAACTCTCTATCTTTCTTGATGTTGTTAAGTGTATATAACTCTCGTCTAAAGTAAAGTTTTGTTTCTCTTATAGCAGACCATTGGCATATCATAGAGGTATTATATTCATCATGAATTTGGCTTAACTTATGCTCATAATATTTTATTTCATTATCTATATCTAATTTTTCCATAAATTCACATACGCTATGCCTTCTATTTTCTTCTAATTTTGACTCTAAGCTAGATGCTTCTAAATCATCTAAACTTCATTCTTTATAATCTATAAACCTAATACTAGTCATTCCTCTATTATTTTCATAGCTTATGTAATCTTTAGGTTATTTAAAAAAATTGGTTCTATTAACGAGCTTATATTCCATTCTTCTCCTGTCCTTTCTTCAGAACTTATTTTCAGAGGACTCATAAATTTTATTCCTTTAGACTGCATAATTTCTATAACATTGTTCATATTTACCTTATATTTGGTTCCACTTGTGTTGGTTAACCTTCCTATAAATTTTATGCTTACTAATAGATTTGTTCCTTTAAAGTCTTCATAGCCTTTAGTTTAAAACCCAAATGCCATTTTATCTATAAATTCTTTTACTGGCATTATTAAATCAGGGGCTATATATGTTATTAACATGTTTTCATTCATATCACCTTCTAAAAATCATAATGTTGCTTTGTTTATTGAATCCCATCTTTTATCTAATAAAGTTATTAAAACCTTGGTTCCTAATTTTTTCCTTGTTATTCCTTTAATTCCAATGATATATATTCCCTGATGTATATATTTATACCCTGAATATTTTAAAGCATTCTTAAATTGTTTACTAACAATTCTTAGCAGAATTGGTTCTGTCAATACACTTAAATCTACTTCTCTAGATATTCTATATAATCCATTTTTATTTTTAAACCAACCCATTTGATATATTTGTTGAGGCCTTATTTTTCTTAAAGTATCTTTCTAATATCTTTCTAGATTTCTTTCTACGTCTATCATTTCTTCTAAGTTTTCAATATCATCATATCCTCCCTTTAGTTTATCTATAAAACCTAAAGGTCTTATGTCTCTATTTACTAGCTGGAGTGACTTGTCTCTTTTAGAGAGGCTCTCAGATACTTTCATCTTTCTGAGTTTAAAGATCTAGTAAACTCTCCTATTCTTGCAGATGGTAACACAATTTCTTTGCTGTGCTCAACAATATTTATATTATCTAAATTCTTATACAGATAAGTTATCTCCTTTTAATATAATCACTATTTTGGCTGATTCTTCCTAGGGAAACTTTACTTTCTTCTAAAGTCTGTAATGCTAATTCTAATTTATTATTGGTAGTTGAATATATAGTAAGATTACCATTTAAAGAAATTATAGAAATAAGAGTACCTGTAAAAGTAAAATTAATGCCTAACATCTCCTATAAAATATTAGTGTTAGTAGACACCGGTTGTACAAAAAATATTATACATGATAAATATTTTGTAAAATACCTAGAAATAGTTCAAACAATAGATCAAGATAAAGCAGAAATGTCTACTGATATGTCTAGAATGAAAAAGGTTCATAATCAACTAGCTTATGATGTTGAAGTACAAATAAATAATACAAAATATATAATGGATGAAATTACAATAAGAGACCTATCTATGATACATGATATGATATTAGGGTTAAGATTTTACAATTCTCTTTACAAACCACAATTATGCATGAGTAAGGAATAATATTTATCCCTTATCAAGACAATATTCCATATATAATAGAAGTACGAAAGACTATAAATTCTAATCTAGGAGAGACCAGTCTAGAACTCTAAGGATCTGATGAAAAAGTCTCTGATAATTATATAGATGAAGAGCTACGTCAAAATATAGAAGAATTTTATATAGCAAACTCATATATAGAATGTATCAGTCTGCAATCATTAGCACCAAATTGATATAGAGATATAAAATCTAAAAAGGATATAGATAAAATTATAAGAAGATTGGAAGATATTCAGATAATTAGAGAAATACCAATGAAGTATTAGGATAAAAATAGTATAGTATGTAAGATTAACATAATAAATCATGACTATATAATCAAGACAAGTCCTATAGAAGTAACACCTAAAGACATAGAAGAATTTAAGATGCATATTGAAGAATTACTAAAATTAGGAGCTATAAGAGAAAGTTAAGTCCTCATAGATCAGCTTCATTTATAGTTAGAAATTATGCTGAAATAGCTATATAAAAGATTAAATAATAATACTATAGATGATGGATATAATATCCCAAATAAACAAGAATGGATAAATAGAATACAAGAAAGTAAATATTTTTCAAATTTTGATTTAAAGGCTGGGATTTGGCAAGTAAAAATGATAGAAGAATCAATAGAATGGACTACTTTCACATGTCCTCAAGGTCATTTTGAATGGCTAGTAATACCCTTAGGATTAAAAAATGCCCATGCTTTATTTCAAAGAAAAATGCAAAATATTTTTAACGAAAATTAAGAATTCATATTAGTTTATATTGACGACTTATTAGTTTTCTCAAAATCCTATAAAGAGCATATAGCTCATTTGGAAACATTCTTTAGAAAAGTAGAATAGCATTGGTTAATACTGTCTAAAAAGAAAATGGAGATATACAAGAAAAAGATAAAATTTTTAGGTCATGAAATAGGAGATGGAAAAAATTATTTACAAGATCACATTACAAAGAAAATCTTACAATTTCCAGGTGTCATGAATGATAAGAAAACCTGCAGCAATTCTTAGGAATAGTAAATTATGCTAGAAATTATATTGAAAATTTAGCTAAACTAGCTGGTCCATTGTATACAAAATTAAGAAAAAATAAGCAAAAACATTTTAACTCTGAAGATATAAAGTTAGTAAGGGCTATTAAAGAAAAGGTCAAAGATTTAAAATTCCTAGAATTACCTTTAGATGATAATTATTTTATTATAGAGACAGATGCATCTGAGCTAGGATGGGGAGCGATACTAAAACAGAAGCCACACAAGTATTCGCCAAAATCAGAAGAAAAAATATGTAGATACGCTTTAGGAAAATATAAGCTAAAATCAATAAACAATACGGACAGGGAAATTTTAGCTGTTATTAATGCAATAAATGCTTTTAGATTATATCTAGGATTTAAAGAGTTTATAGTAAGGACATACTGTGAAGCTATATGCAGATACTACAATAAAGTCAATAGTAAGAAAAGTTCAACTAAGCTATAGGTATTATTTGAAGATATTATTACTAGAAATGGTTATAAAGTAATTATTGAGCATATAAAGGGTAAAGATAATACCTTACCTGATATATTTTCATGATCATCTATTTTGTAGAAATGAAGAAAGAAGCAAGCCCTAGTGAGAGTGAATATTTCAGTTTTGGTACTGAAAATAAGTTAAGAATTTTTTCACCAAATACATATGAATTCAAGCCACGAGACCATATTATTCCGGATGAAATACAAGAATGTATTTTAGATAATTTTTTGTTTCAATATAATAATAGAAGAGAAGATAAAGGTTATATGTTAGCAATATTAAATAGTCTGGCTGAATATTTTTATATAATTAATGAGAAAATACAACCAATAGAACTATCTGGCAATATAGAGAAAAAATCCATATATGTTATATATAGGGGAAAACACCAGGAATCTATATATCATTTGAAGCAGTTATAGCTCAGCAGATAGAAAAAGAAAAAGATGGAGGAATGTCTTGGAAAAAATATTTAGATATTGATTAAATTCTTTCATATGCAAGAAGTATTCTGGGAGTAAATTATTTCTTAGAGGCAGCAACCAAAGACTATATCCAAAAATATAGAAAGGCCAAAGAAATAAAACCAAAATGGATAGGGCCCAATATAATAGAAGAAGGACCGTCCATACTTCATACATGTAAAGAAAGAGATACATCCATTGGATGAGGAATACATTAATATGAAGATAAAAGAAAAATTAGAGTCAATAACTCTTCAATGGAAGAAAGACATAAATGAAGAAATCTTACAAGAAATAAGAAGTGAAATAGATGAAAATTTTGAAAATATAACGAAAGACTATGAAGAAAATATGAAGAAAGATTATGAGGCAAAAATGAATATACAGATATCTAATGATGATAATGAAGATAATGATGACGAGATGTTGAATATCCGTGGTCATGGGCAATGACTAGAATATTAGATTTCAACATTATAAAAATTTAAAATAAATAAATATTCAATTATACAAGAAATATATTCCCTGTGTTGATAAGATGTTATCAACAATTCGGTCGAGGAAAGATAATACTAGGTGCCCGAATTATACTAGGTGCCAGAATTCTTGGATTGATGTTCATTCGGGTATGGAAGACCATACCCAGAAAAATACAAAAATACACATGAAGATAACGCGCGTCAGAGGACAGTGCAAAAGCATTATACAGTGGCTCTACTGTAGCTAGTACAATCATTGAGGAATGCAGCACCGTCCAACTGTCTAGGCAACAGTAAAGAAGAATAATTGAGGACATTACCTTAAGCACGAAGGCTCCACCAGAAGATAAGCATGAAGGACGCTTCTTAAGGCTCTTCCTCCTCTATAAGAGAAGTCGGGCGCATGCATTCAACATGGAAAGAAGCAAGACCACGAAGAGAAACAACGACGACCAACATCTCGAGCAATACCTCCACTGAAGCCACCACTCCACTTTCCCACATACACCATGAAGACCACGATCTTGGGAGCACTCTGAGTTCGTCCACCACTAATAATAATACTCCACTAATATCGTTGTATTACTCCACCACCGTTATAAATTAGAGAATAAAGGAAGTCCACATGATCTTCCTATGCTTGTAAGGTAATCCCTAAGGTTTATGCTAAGTGCTTGGGGTTTCCTAAAAGGAAAAGCCGTATGTAAGCTTGCTCTGTGAAAATAAATTAAGCTTTCTTGTTTTAATCCCTGTCTTTCTTTAAGCTTGTTTATATGGGCGATGTCTCTATGCTAGGGACCCTAGAGGAGAAACCTCTACGTGCATTGTTTTTATGTTAGCCCTGATAACAGCGTTTGTAGAGAACCCTGTATGCGCAGAGAAGTGTTCCCTTTGGGTGGAACTGCCTTGGAAGACGATAGAGCATGGGTCCTATGTGTACATGGATGGGGATAGCAAGGGAGAAGACCAGGTTAGCCTGGTTCTGAAATGAGCCAGTGATGCATATGGTGAGTACCGAGTAGGACTGACACAAGCATAGTCGCACGATCGGCTAAAGCTTTGGTCTCGCCAGTCTATAAAAGATCTTGAGAATTACACGCATACTCATAATCCGCATATACCTAATCACACACTTAATAATCACGCACGCATGCATCCTGCATCCACCACAATTAAATAGCGCTTGAATAGTGAGGAAGTTTTGGTGCCTGAGCCACTTCCGGGTGAGTACTCGTGCACTGTTCATATTCTAAATGGCAGGTCGATCACGCTAGAAAAAACTCGAACTCAAAATTCAAATTTAAATTTTTGAGTTACTATTCATACCACTATTCAAATTCAACGGTTACTATTTAAATTCGTGGCACTATTTAAAGTACTTGTTGCTATTTAAATTTGGAATATGAACCGTGCACGAGCACTCATCCGGGAGTGGCTCAGGCACCTAAACTTCCTCACTATTCAAACACTATTTAGGGCACTTGTGGTGGATGCAGGATGCGTGCGTGATTATTAAGTGTGTGATTAGGTATATGTGGATTATGGGTATACGTGTAATTCTTAGGATCTTTTGCAGGCTGGCGAGACTAAAGCTTCAGCCGGTCGTACGACTATGCTTGTGTCAGTCCTACTCGATATTCGCTGTATGCATCACTAGCTCGCTTCAGAACCAGGCTAACCCGGTCTTCTCCATCGCTATCCTCAGCCACGCACACACAGGACTCAGACTCTATCGTCTTTTCAGGCAGTTCCACCCGAAGGGAACATTTCTCTGCGCACACAGGGTTCTCTACAAACGCCGCTACCAGGGCTAACACGAGAACAACACAAACATAGGTTTCTCCTCTAGGGTCCCTAGCATAGATACATCGCCCCATATGAACGAGCTTAAAGGAAGGCAGGGATTAAAATGAGAAAGCTTAATTCGTTTCCACAGAGCAAGCTTACATACGGCTTTCTCTTTCAGAAAACCCCAAGCACTTAGCACAAACCTTAGGGGTTACCTTACAAACACAGGAAGATCACGGGGACTTTCTTTATTCTCTAATTTACAACGGTGGTGTAATACAACGGTAGTAGTGGAGTATTACTATTAGCGGTGGACGAACTCAGAGCTCTTCTGATGTCGTGGTCTTCATGGTGTATGTGAAAAAGTGGAGCGGTGGCTTCAGTGGAGGTATTGCTCGAGGTGTTGGTCGTCGTTGTTTCTCTTCGTGGTCTTACTTTTTTCTGTGTTGAAAGCATGCGCCCGACTTCTCTTATAAAGGAGGAATAGCCTTCTGGAGCGTCCTTCGTGCTTATCTTGTGGAGGAGCCTTCATGCTTAAGGCAATGTCCTCAATTATTCTTCTTTACTATTGTCTGGACAGCTGAATGGTGCTATGTTCCTCAATAATTGTCCTGGCTACAGTAGAGCCACTGTATAATGCTTTTGCGCTGTCCTCTGACGTGCGTTATCTTTACGTGTATTTTTTTTTCTGGATATGGTCTATATATATCTATATATATATAGACACACACACGGAGCAGCCAGCGAATAACAGAAACCAACATAGCTCGTCGTCTATCGGCTGAGCCATTCACCATTCCTATTGCCATGGCCACGGCTGCAAGCAGAAGCGCGCAGCTCATCCTCCTCGTTTCCACTTGCTGCTTTCTCCTACCCTTATCCTTGGATGCTCAGAAAACTAACAATGACACTGTAGCTTCACCACCACCTCCACAGATCACCTTCAGCTTCAACTTCTCCGACACCTCCAGTTACGATGATGTAAAAAGGGACTTGCGGCTCCAGGGCTACGCGTCGCGGAACGGCAATCTGATCGACCTCAACATCGACAACCGGCTCGGCAGTTCCACGGGGCGGATGTCGTACAACCACCCGGTGCCGTTCTATGACCTAGCGAGCTTCAGCACGCGCTTCACCTTTGAGATCGTGCCTGACCGTCATCCAGGGGACGGCATGGCGTTCTTCCTCTCCGGTTACCCATCAATCATGGGTTCTGGCGGGGGACTTCTCGGCCTCTTTAGCGACCCCGACGCCACTTTGTCGACCTCTGCAGCGCCGTTCATCGCCGTCGAGTTTGATACCTACAAAAACGAATGGGACCCCGACGCCAAACACATAGGCATCGACATCAAATCCATCAGCTCATCCAACACCACAAGCTTGCCCAATAACCTTACCCTGAATGGCACCATGACAGCCACAATCACTTTTGACAGCATCACCGGGATGCTGGTTGCCTCCCTTTTGTTTCATGACCGTCCCTCTATTGAACCCGTTGTGGTTAGTTTTGAGTTGCAAGATCCAAAGTCATTGCTGCCGCCGGAAGTGGCAGTGGGGTTTTCAGCGTCCACCGGCGTATACGTTGAGCGCCATCAGATACTCACATGGTCCTTCAACTCCACTTTTGCTGCTCCGACACCACCTAATAAAGGTATGGTAGTCGTCTATCAAGCCGTGCTTCGCACCGGCTAATAACTTTCATAGATATTAGATTAGAAATTAATGAAAAAATAGGGTCCATAGCTAATAATCAAAATTGCTCACCTTTCTCTCTCTCTCTTCCTCGTTTGTTAAATATTCTAGCACAATACGCATATATTATGTACACTTCTCTTATCTAGTTGTGTTAGACTTTAGTTTGCAATTACTCTGTACACCTTTTCATCCACAATAAATTTTGCATAATACCTTCATTCATATATGCTTCACATATGTTTGATTGAACCCTTAGTTTGAGCCTATGTGTTTAACATGGAAATTGATATTATCATCGCTTCCTGCATGCATATATATATACATGGTCCTACATCACTACGTGGTGACACACCTCATGTATGAATACCTTAGGTTAGTCTTTTTTATATTAATAATGACAGTAGTGGTGTAATTTAGGATATTCTTTAGTAATACATATGTAGAAGAATTAGATTTTACTTTCTATTATTTTTCATAATGACATATGTGGAATTTGGAGGTTACTTCAGATTATTTTTTATAATGAAGATTATGGGGTTACTTTAAGTTAGTTTTATAATGGTAGAGTGGGTAATTTAGATATAGAATTAGGGGTTACTTTAGATTATTTTATAATGACAGAGGTGGATAATTTGTTGGAATACATAATAGATCCAATGGCTAGATGATTAGAATCTACCAGATTGATGGCCGGATGTTTCTGATTCTTTTTACAATTTCTATGATTTTTTTTTTGCTAGTGCGTCTTGTGAGGATTAACATGAAGGCTCGAACAGGAGCCTCCAATTAGTGGTGTAGGTGGGTAACTAAGATGTACTTTAAGTTGGCTTATAGTGGTAGAGTGGGTAATTTAGATATAGAATTAGGGGGTTACTTTAGGACTATTTTCATAATGGCAAAGATGGATAATTTTTTTTGAAAACATAATAGATCAAATGGATAGATGATTAGATTCTACCAGATTGATGGCCAAATGTTTTCTTAAATTTTGTGAAAAATTCTAGTATTTTATCTTTTTTCTAGCGTGTCTCTTAAGGATTGCCACGGAGGCTCGAAAAAAGCCTCCAGCTAGTAATAGTAAGATAGTCACCAATCAACATTTATACAAAAAGGTTCGCCACTCCTAAATTGATTAAATTTTATTAGGAAAAAACACATGCTTGATCCAAAGGTCTATCATCGGTGGAAACATAATTTTAGGATTAGGCCATCAATATCCATACAAGCAAAAAAAAGTTAAATACAATAGTCCAGTGAAACTATTTTGGGTCAAACTTGTCAACTTTGGAAGTTTTTACCTACTAAACATCAAGTATTTTGCAAAATATTGAGTCTAGATTTGGACACCGATTTCCAAAGATAGATCGACCAATTTGTCATGTGATTTGCTCCTTATACTAGTTCTTGGGTCTAACATTAAAACTTTGGTCTAACTCTATTTGCAAGACAAATGGTCAAATTGTCTAATCAATTAACCAATTTTTTTGGTTAATTGTCGTGTTAGGGCACAAGAGCATAGTTCTTACCATCGCCATGACTGCATCTATACTTGCATTGTTTATCTGCGGCATTGTTTCCTTCAAATTCATCAAAAGGCACAGAAAAGGTCAGTAATCTACCAAAAATGCTATTAAAATACTTCTCTCTCAAGATATTGAGCTTCTGTTTTGTTTCAATGCTATAGCATCATCAACTTTAACTGAAACCATCACACCTAACACTAATTCTAGACAAAGGTTCAAAAGATATGGGTAAGATGAATGTGAAGGAAGAAGATGAAGCACTATTTCGGGTGATAGAAAGGAGTTCTCAATTCAAGGGTTTATGACTTTTTGCAAAGTATTGGAGGCTACAAATAACTTCTCACAAGAAAATAAACTTGGACAAGGAGGATTTGGTCCAGTGTATAAGGTAAGAGATAGAACAAAACATATGATATTGAGAACACAAAAAGAGACAAAAAAATAAACCAAGTAGAGGACTAGTCATAGGCCATGTTTGGGATGAAAGGGAAGCTTTCCCTAATACTTTCTCTTACAAACCTGCGAAAAGTTATGATTCCAAACAGTCCTTTAAACCATATGCAAGGAACTGTACTTTTCTCACTACCTTCGTGAGCAGGATAATCAATTGTCAGAAGACAACTGAACTCATTCACAAGACTCTTTTGAACTTCTCTCTAGGGCCGATTTCATGATGGATTGGAGATAGCCGTTAAGAGACTAGCTTCACATTCAGGGCAAGGGTTAGAGAGTTCAAAAATGAAATCGAACTCATAGCCAAGCTCCAGCACACAAATCTGGTTAGGCTCTTGGGATGTTGCTTTCAAGGAGATAGAGATTACTAATCTACGAGTATATGCCAAATAAAAGCTTGGACTTCTATATTTTTGGTAACACTTCTCAAACATATCATAGTACAAGCTTTGTTCAGTACTGACTGCTAATGGCTTTTATTTATATGTATATGATTAACTGATTTGTAGATGAAATACAAAGAGTTTTACTAGATTGGAATAAACGCCTAGTCATAATAGAAGGGATAGCGCAAGGAATTCTGTACCTACATAAGCACTCTCGGTTACAGTGTCATTCATAGAGATCTTAAAGCAAGCAACATACTTCTAGACCGTGAAATGAATCCTAAAATTTCAGATTTCGGGCTCGCAAAAATTTTTAGCTTAGATGATACTGAAGGAAACACAAAAAGGATAGTTGGGACATAGTAAGTTTCTTACAAATCACTCCATCCTAGCTTATAAAACCTAATGTGTACAAAAGCTTAACATCAGAGTTTTTTATATACTTTCTTTCAGTGGTTATATGGCTCCTGAGTATGCTTCCTGAAGGCCTCTTCTCAATCAAATCTGATGTATTTAGCTTCGGTGTGTTGACTCTTGAAATCATTAGTGGAAAAAAAACATCAAGTTTCCATCAATATGGGGAGTTCATCAATCTTCTTGGACATGTGAGTTTTTTCAATATTTGAATAACACATGTAAAGTATTGAAGCTAGTCTTGGTTTTAAACCACCATCTACTGATCTACACCAATATTATGCCCTTATTCTTATGTGTGTTGTTTTCCTTTATGTTGGTTACTGGTTGATGTTGATGGCAGAGATTTACTTCCATATCTAAAAAAATCTTCATGTATTTTAATCATTCTGTTGCAGGCATGGCAGTTGTGGAAAGACGAATTATGGCTTCAATTGGTAGACACTTCGTTAGGTGCTGAGTGCCATACACTACAGATGAGGAGATGTGTTAATATTGCATTGTTATGTGTGCAAGAGAATGCGGTGGATAGACCCACCATGTCACAAGTGGCAACGATGTTATCTAGTGACAGTATGGCCCTGCCTGAACCCTAAGCACCCAGCATATTTCCATGTAAGAGTGGGAACCGAAGAAGCGTCTGCTGTGGTTGAGCCATCTAGTGTTGATGTTACAATATCTACCCTATGTGGAAGGTAGTTTTCAAATTTCATTCAGATCATGTTGAGATAACTTTTTTTTGCTCCATTCAAGGGTTTCCTCCTAACTCTGAAATAATTATAAATTTGTAATGGTGAGACAATAATATAGAATGGCTTTTGTTATGCTAGGCTGTACCGAAGATTCTCGTAGCGTAACGATGTGTTGAACTCCGGGGATCAATGAAATCCCTGTTGCTGGTCTAGGTTCGAGTCTTGGTACCAGCTTCTTTAAGGATAAAATTCAGAGGGACGTCTTTGCCTCTGGTCTAGTTTTTCATACACTAGACTGCTGGGATTCAAAGATGGAATATATGAAACAACAGTGGTTGTTGCTTCAGGTCAGGAGCGTTTGATATCATGAAGCACCTGTTATAAAGGGTGTTCAATGGTCTGGTTCTCAATGATTTTCATAATTCATACATACACAATGTGTCTGATTTTGGATGATTATCGAATTGTCCGTAAAATACCAAAATTGGAGGTATCCATATGGCGTGGCAATGTTTCTATTTTCATCTGCTCATTTTTGGACATAAGGAAACCATATTCATTCAACGATTTAATTACGTTGTAAGCCAAAGAGCTAGCATATACTGGTAAAATAGGATAAGTAAAGCTTACCGCCTTATATTTATATATATAAGCTCAGTCTCATAAGAGCAATGATCATGTTAAAAATATTCAGAGTAACGACACCTTAAACACAACACACACCTGTTGAACTTCTGTAGTTCTATACTTCCATTGCCATCAATTCAGTGATAGTAGATTGGGCCCTCCGAGGAATAGACATCTGAAGATAAACTTTTAGCATGTTCGTTTGGTGGTTTTGAATAAAGCTTACAGTATTTTTCTCTTATAATAAATCAGCATCAGTGAAATTTATCAGCCTAAAAACGAGCGAACCGGCTGATTGACAGGATAAAAACCAATGCTACGGCTATAGAAGTACGGATGCATCTTACTCTTACACTGTTACCCTGTTCATTTTCGTCGTTTACCTCTCCTTTTCCCTCCGCGTAGCGCATGCCGGAAGTTTCCACAGCCCTCCCGACGTCCCCTATTTTTTTTTTTATCGGAAAGTCCCTTCCTTTTTCCATCCGTAATAGAGACCCACACGAAAAAAAAAAACGCTCCATCCTCCCCATCCCGGCGCTTGCTCTCTCGCTGCCTACGCACCAACGCCGCGGCAAACCCCCGCCGGTCCCCGGCGCTGCCTCTCCGCCGCTCGCATCCCCGCCGCAGCCTCCCTTCTCTCTCTCTCCCTCTCTCTCCCGACGTGGTGGCGCTGCGGGAGGCCCAGAGCGCGGCCACCTCCGCACGCTTCGCACGGCCGGCCCGGTGGCTCCCAGGCTGCGCGGCGCAGCCCCCGGTGGTGCCCCGCCGGTGTCTGCCTCCCGGCACAGACGCTCCCTCCCCGAGGTCTCCATGCCAGCCGCTGGTAGCCGTGAGGCCGCCGGCGCCGCGAGCCCGCCCCCACCCTCTCCGGCTTCATCTTGCGACGCACTCCGCTGCTCCGCGGCCAGGCCCTGCTGCCGGATCCGCTCCGCACGCCGACTCTTCCTCTCCCTTGGTGCCGAATCTGATCCGTGGCCGGCCTTGCCGGCACATGGACCAGACCACGACGGCGCATCGCCTCTTCCTCTCCCCGGTTGTGCCTGCGCCCGTTTCCCCTTCCTCTCCTTATCCCTCCCCCTCATAGAGCTTTTTTTGTGTTGATTTTCTCCTACGTCTACTGAATAGTACAATTGCCGTTCTTCCAATTTCAGTCACATTTTTTTATTTCAATACATTGCTCAGATTGGCACCTCCTATCCACAATAGGTTGCCTTATGATTTGTTTCACAGAAAATGGCCACCCGTAGATGTTTCCGTTATCAAATTTGTCAACTGTACCATTTTTACCCATTAGATTACAGCGTATATATTATATATAAAAAAATCCCTGTGTTTCTGCTATACTAGGTCAAGGAGGACCGCTTCATCCTAGAAGACTCTGTTGTAACGATTAGTTGAATGGCTCAGAGTCAAGAGTAATGGCCAGTGTTGAAAAACGGGAGCTTTTCTCTGTACCTAGGGAACTAACAAACTAACATGTTATCTTCCCAATTCAGGTAGGTAAATGCAGAACCAGAAGAGCAAGGAGAGGCTCAGAGAAATCTACCCAATCCTAGGCCATTCAGGCTTACGGAATGATGTGAGTTTTTACAGTCCCCAATTCTCACTGCGTCTCTAAAATATGTTAGCTGAATTGCTTTCATCATTATGGGTTTACCATGTACAACTCTGACCCTGAATATGTGCTCTATGATTACAATGAGAGGAAATCCAACACTGAATAGTTTAGTGACGCTTTTTCCCCTTTCAGGTAATAGTTGTAAGATGCTCCACATGATCTCTACCTGATGGATGATAACTGCGTGAATGATATAGTCATATATGCATTGGTGCTTTCCTCAAACTGATTTACCGTTACACATATTGGCAGTCAAGGTTTCCTCATATGCACCAGCAGCAAAATAGTTTTATTGGGTCACCAAGTTCTTCGGTTACCTCATTTTCGATTACTATAAAGTTAGCTGCCGAATTTAGGTATGCTATGCCTCCTCTTTTTATTTTGCATGTTTCTCCAGTCTCCAGTTTTGGGGATGCACTCCTTTGCTTCACAATGTATATATACTTTATACTTAACATGCTACTAATAATAAAAAATAAAATAGCAGGTACCCATATACTTTCATTGCCCAGTATTAATGATGTTGTTTTCCAACTATGTTTGTGAAACTTAATATTAAATATTTGATGGACCCCCCCCCCCCCCCCCCCCCCCCCCCCCCCCCCCCCCACACACACACAAACTATTGTTTAGTTACAGGGTGCCGGCACTTCTTCTCATGACATTAGGCTACATTAAAGTTCTCATAATTCTTTTGCCTATTAAAGTTAACAAATAAACATTTTTTTCTTCCCACCTGATGTTGGTGCTAATAGCATTAGTCAATTACCTGATGAAGATAGTTGTTTCCCATATTACCATTCTGCAGATCTTCCATGGACCTGACAATGATGTTCTCTGGCTTCCAAGGGATTTTCATATTTATGCTGCGAATATGTTTGGTGCTTCCAAGGTAAGTACTGGCAATAATATATACTTTTCACGCATTTCTCCTATTCTGCATAGATTCATGGTTTTTAACACATTCAATACCATTTGCTTGCTAGATCTTTTTTGTTGTAGCGTTTGTGTGCCATGCACTGCCTAAATTGAGACCCCATTTTCGCAAGGATCAATGCATTTGTAATTGCTCTATGAAACGAAAGGAATATGATTAACTGAAAACCAATATTATCATCTACAAAATATATAAAAACCTAACACTGTACCACTTCAAAATTGCATTATTTTAAGTGGGCACAAATAGTATGGCTATAATCTGATGACATTTCTTTATAGATGCTATGCTGAAGCAATATCTTTTACATGGCCTGCTTTCTAATAAATGAGGATCTGCAAAGAAATCTTTATTTGATGCTTCCATTTTCAAATAGGAAATCTGTACAATATTTATAAAAGTACATCTTATTGCTTATCTTCCACCATTTGTGTTTGTCAGTGCAGCCTGGAGCGCGAATGTTTATACCACTGCATATGCCAACAGAAGCACCAATTTAAGTGAACAATAAGCAATATGATGCCATTCTGCGTCGACGCCGTGCCCATGCCAAAGCAAAGAGGGAAAACAGGCTGCTCAAAGCCACAAAAGGTACTTTGCACATCTCAAACTGTTGGTTGAACACCTTAACTGTCAACTTTGACTGCTGCTACATCACCATTGCATGCAACAAATAGCATTTATGTCAGTCAGCTGTCTCCATGAGTCACGCTCTCAAATCTATAACTGTTAATTGAACTACATAATTGTCACCTGCTGACTGAATGACGCTATATCACCATGGCATGCATAATATCTTCTGTCGTCTTCTACCACTACATTCATGTTGCTACCTACGTGATGCAGCTGTGTCTCCATGAGTCACGCCATCAGCATTCGCGGTTGCCCACGAGACACTGACGGACGTTTCCTGAACACAACGAAAGAATCGAACGGGAAGGATGCTGGTGGAGTGCTGCAACATTCAGCAAGCCCCTTACGCGGCAGGCGACATCTCCAAGTTCAGAGATCCACAAGTCAGACCTGGCCTGACCCAAGCAGCGTCTCTAGCCTGTCGGGTTCAGAGTTGTCAAGTAGAAATGGAATTGTACTACCACAAGATGTACTCTTAAAAAGGTAGACCTACTAAATTGACGTGCCATGATCCTATGATGTAATGAAGCTCTTGTGATCCTAGAATCTTAATCAACAATTAAGATATTATAAGGCATGGAATAATATACAATTACCTACCATTGCTATTCTCACCCGCAGGCCAGCAACGCGCGGGGGCTGACTAGTTTCCAAGTTCACACCAGCACTGCCTCTTGCGGCTTTGGGTTCATCAAACGTGATCAGAAAATGGCACAAGTTTGTGAGAAGGCCTATTTTAGTGTATGTGTATCGTCCAATGCGTTAAAAAAATATTTACATAACATCTAGTAAAATGGTGTGTAACACATATAAACAAAGCTTAAAACGTGTAGGGACATCCTCTACTAGTCAATGAAATAGGGCTCAGGTTTAACAGAGATGAGAACTCTGTTCCAGCACAAAAGAAAAACTCATTCAAGTACACACCCATCTAGTGCATGGTCAAACAACACACCTAACTACCGAACCATGAAAAGACCAGAAAATTCAAATCATGGGAGTAGGATGCTAGTCATAATTACTTTAGATCATTGGGTCAACACAAAAACTTAATAAAATGAACTAGAATGACATTTCACGTAATTAATTTGGAATGAGAAATGAACCAGAGTGACATGCCATCATAACTAATCAGTTTTTTTTGCGAATTACACAATACAACACAGACACTTAGAACACACGCACACTCAGCCTCTACGAACACACGTACGCAAACACTACCTCTATGAGCATCTTCGAAGATTGGGCCGACAACATCCTCAGGCGCCTCGCTGTCGACAGGAACGTCGCCTATCGCTGAAAACACAATACCATTAAATTATGGAAAATTCGCTCCCACGGAGAGTCGAACTCAGGACCTGAGGTGCCACTGAAGCTCTTGTAGCCACTAGGCTACAGGCCCTTTTGCCATAACTAATCAACTGACCCAAAAAACATCATTTGGTACTCACATCCCTACATGGGAGGTGACACAGTCACCTTCACTGATATGCAAGCTGCCTCAAACTTAATCTGCCAATGTGCACATCCATGCTGATTAACATCAAAAGAGCAAAAGTACTAGGCTATCACCTTGAGAGCCATTTTTACAAGGCAACGTATCAGGTGCAAACCAACCAATCTATACAAACTTGAAAACTACCAATCAAGATCACTAGATGATGATCCAATAGGATGGGGTGAGAGGTGGGATTTTTTTGAGCTTAAGCCCCCCACCTGCCGACCTTTTTTGCCGCTTAAGCCCCCTCACCCCATCCATTGGATCAGCATCTAGTGGTTCTGATTGGTAGTTTCCAAGTTTACACAGGTTAGTTGGTTTGCACCTGATATGTTACCTTTTTACAAACCCTAAACCTCAAATGCATCATAGTATCCACACTGAGATGGCAACTACGAACCTTTTTTCCGCAAAACTCACCAACCACGTTGTTGGTGGCCAAAATTGGCACAGTGCCATTCTGGCTGGGGAAACCAGTTCGACTAGTTTCCAAAAGCGGTCAGACCTGGTTTGGTCCTGTAGCTGATCTAGCAACACCAACCGGTCAGCCCGGTTTGCCAAACCGGTCTGACCGGTTTAGTTCCAATCCGACTAGGATTGAGGAATCCTTGGAGATTACGATTTGTAAAAGGATTTCCTTGCGGGGTAAGACCCCCAATCCTATAAATATAAAGGGTCACGGCCAATTGAGGGTTAATCCAATCGATCAATCAAATATACCTTTACTTTTTATCTCTCTTAAACCCTAGCTTTTCCAACCCCTTTTGGTTGTTCGTGTCTCCATGGTGATTGACGGCATTCTGAGTGGCCTGTCGACCTCAGAGCAACCCTAGGTGAGCCAGCCCCGACGGATCTCTCCCGGGTAGGTCGACGCAACAAACCCTAAGAAACCGGTCAGGACCAGATTCCCAAACCAGAATGATTGGTTTGTGTGGGTGTGCTGCATGTGATCAATTCGTTGTGAATCCGTGCGATCTAGTGCAAGTTTTAGGTGTGTTGGCCACATAAGGCGTCAACACATTTTTGGCGACTCCGCTGGGGAACTTGGAGATCTTGGTTACCCTAACCGATCTACCCAACCCTAGCCAGATGGGTTCTTGTACGGATCCGGTGTTGACCAGAACAGGCGTCAACACGTGCCATGAAAAAATTAAATTTATGTATGCTCCTCTTCCTCTGCAAAGAGACAGAGGAACTGGGAGATAAATCAAAAGCGCTATGGACTTCAGATATGACCACTTATATTAAGGCCTCCATTCCTTGGTGCATACTCCCTCCATACTAAACAAAAATGAAGTCGTTTTGGACAGTGACACGGTCTCCAAAACATAACTTTGACTACTTATTTTTATAAAGATATTTATCAAAAAGTGATATATGTAAATTTTTGTGAAAGTATTTTTCAAGACAAATCTATACATATGGTTTTTACATTTCCAAACTCAACAACTTAAAAGTTATTCATGATTTATATTCTCAATGTTTGATCCAAGCTTTGTCCAAAACGACTTTATTTTTTAGTATGGAGGGAGTAAGTATTAAACACATGTCAACTGCGCACAACTTCCACTAAAACGAAGTGTGAATGGTCTACTCAACATGAGCATGCCTAAGTTTGTTAAGCCCATCGATCAGCTGGAGGTCATCATCCTCTTTCTCTCTTGTCGAACTCCAGGAAACCTCTGAAAGCATTAGAATGCCTCTCCTAGAAGCAGTCACCTCGATGAAAGAACCCTGTGGAATTATAAATTGTTCAGTAGCTGCGGATGAAAAATTGTTAAATATCTGGAACTACATACTATGATTACAAGACATTTGCCAATAGACCCAAAGTTTACATATATTCTAAATTCTCAAAAGGCAATCAGAAAATATTTGAGTTTTTCCTAACTGATGGTTCCATACTACTAGGTTATTTTTAAGGACAAGAATAGATTTTATATTGTGTTACATGGTGATTTATCGTCAAGAAGTTTAGGGCTCGTTTGGTTTACGGCCCATGTGTGCCACCAAAATATTGGTGCTTGACTTCATTGGCAAAATCTGTTCGGGACGACTAGCGCCCGGACGTCCGAACGCTGCTCCCACACCCGGGGCCAACGCACGCAACTCCCTTTGCCCTACGCCAAATCCTGCTCTGGAGGTAGCATCCGTCCAGATGGAGCTCCACGCTTGCACCCGACACCCGCATCGAGTGCCAGCGTCTGGAATGGCGCCCCCGCGCCGGCACATGAACCATAGCGTCGCCCTGGCAGCAGCACCAGGCTTGTCGCACCGCACGTGAACCACGGTGGCGCCCCAGTAGCAGCACCAGGCGGGCTGTAGCAGGCCACTGTCCGCCAGCCACCAACGTGCATTGCAACATGTGCAACACACGATCTACTTTTTGAAACATAAAGATAAAACATTTGCAACATTCTCTTGAAACATGTGTGTATAGCCATAAGAATATATGCAACATCTAGATCCGCTCTTGCAACATAAATTTGAAACATCTGAAACACATGAAACCAAACACTTGAAACATGTGTGTGCAGCCAAAGCAACATATGCAAACATCCAGATGAAAACAACATACGTCTCAAATAATCCAGATCCACTTTTGCAACATAAGTCTGAAACATCTGAAACACATGAAAACAAACACTTGAAACATGCATGTGCAGCCATAGCAACTTATGCAACATCCAGATGAAAACACTTGAACCATGCATCTGAGACAACTAAAACACTTTGCACATAGGCTTACAACATGTGTATTTTGTCATTGCAAACATCCCAGATATACCGTTACAACATCCAAATGAAACACCTGAAACAAAAAGCCTAAAATGCCTTAAACAATTGAGGCCACTGCCAACCTGGTGGGGGAACTGCGGTAGATCAGCGAGGAATACAGTGAGTGGATGGAGGCCACCCTCGGGGCGCTGGAGTGGCAACAGCGAGCTCCAGCCGAGCAGGGAGGCCATGGCAGGCCGCCGCCCAAAGGGGGCCCGCGAGGAAAGCCATCTCTCACCGCCGCCCAAACAGATTTCGATATTCTCTAACACGAGCGTCCGTGCGTCCGTCCTTATCTGGACGTCGCTCGCCCACACACCCACCTCGCTGTTGTTTTTCCCCATAGCTCGCTCCTACCCGCCGGCGACGCACGGCTCCCCGTTCCCGCGCTATGCTCCTTCCTGCGCCACGCCTCGCGCCGCATCTCCTCCCCCACCCCCACCCACCCACGCACCGCCGCGTTCGCTCCCCCATGTCGTCGCTGCTCGGCCAGCCAGCTTCGATGGGGTATGTGTTGTTGGCGATGGCAAAGGTGCTGGAGCAGCCCACGGTGCCGGGGGTGGCCCCATGTCTGCACTAGTTGGTTTCCACACCCGCATGATAGCGAGGTGAGGGCGGGCGAATGCTCCACCATTTTTATTTTATTTTTTTTTTTGCTCACCCTCAATTTGGCAGGGCAGATACAGGGGAAACCAAACGGCCCCTTGGTAAAAATTACAAATGGCCCTACTAACAAAACAAACCAAGGGCACATTTGTTTACGACATCTCCATCCTCTATCCCAATAACTATCCCAGCTTTTTTTATGATTTAAAAGGAGATTAAGTAGCTGTAGCCATGGCAAGTATCAAGTGTAGATTCCATCTCATCTCTACCATTGAGCACAATCTACAATGGTTGCAGATAAGCAATAGAGGTGCACCTGCTATACGGTGACAGGGATCACCCCTGCTACGGTTGGAAACATAATTAAGCCATCCATCCATACAATCTCGAGCCGCCAGGTACGTGCGGTAGAAACAATTAACCCTCCCATGTATCCGAGTCGTTCGCCCCTCCCTATCTTGGAGCTACTGTAGTTGCTAATGGAAGCTTTTGTTTCCGTTGGGGTGGCAATGACATGTGAAGTCCCTTATTCTGCTCCGCTCACCCCTGATGTTTACAGTGCTGGCACTTCACTTATAGACCTCACCTTATGAAGACGGAAAGCTCCTGTCCAACAAGCAAAGCTCCTGATGTAGCTCAGTTCAGATATCATAACATATCGCAGTTCACAACTAGGAAAGCTCCTGTACAACTGATTTAGCTCAGTTTCAGATATCAAACTGAATGAAAGCACTACACCACGCCACTATAGTCAGCATAAGAAAGATCCATGCAGGACTCAATTAAAAGAAGAAACTCTAGTCTTCCTCTGAGATGGAAAGAGGGCAAACACAAAACAGTTAATTCAAGAAAGAAAGAAAGAAACACAAGACAGGCATATAGGTCATAATAATTAAATGCAGGGACAGCTCATAACAAGGTTCCACAATCTTAACAAAGCACTCTATTCAGACCAAAAACCAAAAGCTCAGATGAGTTCTTGTTGGAAACACCAGTGCTTTCGCCATACTCCCTTCAATAGAAGAAACCTAGAACCTTGCCTCCAACATTCTTCCTACGGGCCTCCTCATGGTCCATAATGCCAGCAGACGTCGTCAGCACGATGTAGCCAAACTACACATCCAAGTAAAAGAAAAGCACAATTAGCACTTGAAGAGTCGAGCGTACAAACAACTACAAGCAGTTTGTGTGCAGGAAAATAATGCAACAGACTAACCTGACGTGATGGGAGCAGCCTGGCAGTCCATCCTTCGATCTCCTTTACGCCAACATCAAAGCGAGGGCTAATAACACCACATTTGTTTAGCCTTCCATTCAGTTCCACCACAATCTTCCCAGCACGGTGGTCATCCACGTATTCGAACTCACCAATGTAGCCTACATAATAGAACAGTAATCACCAGACATATCCACAGAATGAAGCAATTGAAATGGGGCATAAGATTCAGAACTAACCATGACGCTGCATGACAGTCAAGAACTTGATGATGACCTTCGATGACGGCCTGATCATGACTTGCCTTTTCCCCCTCTTCTCAGCATTGTACATGGACTTGAGCGCATCGTTGAGCACACTGACCCTCACCATGCTGACCTTAACTGAAGAAAAAGATACAATTGTAAGGGTCCCATGCCAGAGAGAATAGCATAGGAAACAGCCATTTACATCAATGAATCACGATCAAAAAGTAACAGCAGCACAAATAATTATGCCACAACATCAATGCAAAATGATGTACAGGTAGCATTCATCTAACAAAAGAACAAAAAAAAAATCCAGTGCTATATTGAAATAATGTAAAGAAATGAATTGCTATTGCTACAGGAGATAACAAGCTTAACCACATGATCCATACTGTTGAAAGTTGAAACTCATAAGATAACAAAATGATAGCTATAAAGCCAACCCAACATATAACAAGTTAAAAAGCATGTTACAATATCAGCAAATTAACCATGATATCGGCTCTAGTGGTTGTAAAATAACTACTCATCACATGTGCATTAGCTTGTTCCAACAATCAGATTGTACAGGATAAACCTATGGTTCATAAACAACAGACCATCAAATTAACACAAGTACTACTACACGCCGACATCATCTAATCTAATTACCAGAACTCAACTGATGACACAGCTGATGAGAAAGCACCAAAAAGTTACCCACTGCAGTTAATTTTTTTACCTTAAGATCACCCACAAAGTAAGGGATCTCTCAGCACCAATACCTGCTGCCTGATGTGCTTATTCGCTAACTACTTAAACAGCCTACCTGGGCCAGAACCAACACTACGTTGCATCACTCCAGCATACCAGAATAGAATTACAAACTAAACTTCACTGATCATGCACAAGCAAAAGACAGCAATAAGAGACGGACGCTTCACGGATCATGAAAAAACGGAACACCCGATAGGCCGATACCCAGTACAGTCATGGTCTAAATGGGAACGCACAAGAGCATCAGGAATCATGCGCATCAAAAGCAACTGCTAGTCCCAGGACTCCTGCGAAGATGAAGCTACCAGGCAGAGACACGATTGTGGGGAAAAAATGTGAAGCCTAGTTCCTGGTTCAGCGCACACGGCGCACCGATAAATCACGAGGCCGACAAGGCGCGCGCGCGCACACACACAACGCCACCGCCCTCCTCCGCAAGCCCGATCCGCAGCACCTGACCAGCTCTACCACCTCATCGCGAAACCAAGTCAAAGCTCGGGAGGACGAGGACGGAGGGAATGGGACGTGGAGACTAACCTCACCTCGACGGACGGCGTGGCCGAGAGAAGGGCGAAGCGGCGCGGTGGCGGCGGGCGCTGGAGAGGAGTGGCGGCTAGGGTTTGGCCCAGCGCATGGGAGTGCTGGCTATAAAGGCAGCTGAGGGAGTTTTCTCGCCGTCGGATCTTGTGTGCAGCCGCAGAGGCGGACGGCGTAGGTGGGCAGGGCGGTGCAAAGCAGGCCGTCGAAGGATGGGCCTCGTGCAAGCATAGACACATGATGGATCGTGGAGAAGCTGAGAGCGCGGTGGGCCGGTGGGCGATGGATCGTGGAGAAGCTGAAGAGCGCATGATTTTGGATAGGAAACTAATGGATTGTAATCTAATCCGATTTTTTATTATTTTCTATCTCGTTCCATATTCTTCTGCTAAAAAAAATCTGATTCCATATTCTTATTATTGTTTAGACGATTTCATATTCCTATTTGAGAAAACCATGGAATGCCCAATTGTTATCCATATCCACGAAAAATATGCGCAGGCTGAAACTATTTGAACGTTATTTTTATGATAACTAGGTGCAGTGGCGGAGTGGCCCATGAATTAGAGGGGGCTAAATTGCTCACTTCGTCATCAAAACATGGTGAGATATTAAACAAACATGTAGTTTAGTCTTGTAGGGATTTATATGGTCATTAAATTTTTGTCAAACAAGAGGTGCGGAGGCCCAGTTTGGCCTCCACTACCCTCCACCCCTAACTAGACGATACCCCGCGCGCTTTTGCAGGAATTTTATAGACATTTTGTAGTAGGAGAATTCATGGAGTAAGAAATATAGGGCTTTGTGTAGAAAATCATGTTATAGATATGGTTGTGCCATCTTGCTAAACTTGTAGAACAACAAAAAAAAATGATTATTTAAAGAACTTTTGTGGACAAAAACTACCTCAAAAAGTATCGTCCGTGCACACACCATGGTTGTACTTATGCCTCAAAACTACTAATTAGTAGGTTACATCAAAAGATGTTAAACGAAGTTATTTGGTATGACACTATGAAATGAAAAATTAGAAATAAGGAAATCCACGTCAAGGTATCCGGTGAATGGATCAAAGATCTTTAGAGTCGCTGTGCAATTACGTAAAAATGTTGAGAGATTCACGTCTTGTTTAGTTTCACCTTAAATTTCCAAAAGTGCTATAGTCATGTCACATACATCGAATGTTTGCGAGCATTAAATGTAGACGAAAAAAACTAATTGCACAGTTTGGTGGGAAATTACGAGACGAACGTTTTGAGCCTAATTAGTCCATGATTGAACACTAATTGTCAAATAAAAACGAAAGTGCTACAGTAACCCAAAACTCTAACTTTCTGAAACTAAACACGCGCTAAATCGATAATAAAGTTGTCCAGCTCCACACAACTAAAGATGGACCTTCATAGAAGCAAAAGGAGTAGTAGGGTACAGAACCTGCGCTGCCACACCCACACAGCACTTCCAATAAAAACGCGCTGGCGCACTGCTGATCATTGGAGAAGCACAGCACGAACCGATGAGGCACTGATTCTTGCAGCAGATGATCGAACTGCATGTCGGAAAGTCATGGCTGCCCAAATGAACACGAATTCGATGAGCCTTCAGGCACCGGATCTTAGCAGGGACTCTCTAGCCCTAGGAACAACTAATCTCCCGCGTGTGTTGTAGCTGCGCTTCGGCTTTCGGCTCATGCACCAGCATAACCACACATCGTCTCCCAGACACCATGGCACTGCCGCACCTACACCGCAACACCGTCCAGGCCACCATGCACCTCCAGACCGCGTCCCACCTGCAGGACTGTCCTAGCCGCTCGTCGCTTCCGATCTACCGCTCCCTTTTATAGAGCCAAGAGCTTTCGATGAAGCAGAATAGTGCAGGACACAATGACTGTCCAGTTTGTAGCTTTGGAAACAGAAAGTTGGACACAATGCAACGACTGTTCAGTTTGCAGCTTTGGAAAAGAGAGTAGTGCCGCCGCCTGAGTTGTGAATAGTGATGGGAAGGGATGGTTCGGCTGCTGTATAAGGACTCATAGTGGTGGGACCCTCAGATGATGTGGCTTCACGAAATCACATGAAAATATGCTAACGGGGTTCTCTATTAAGGTATAGTAGATAACTAATTATGTATCCATTGAAACTATTTAAAAGTTCTCTATAACAATTATTAATGACAAATGATACTAATTTTGATATTGGTATATATAAATATGAAGTATGAATTAATTAATTTTCTTTCCATTTAGTTTGAGCTTTTGTATTTGTTGGTGTGGATTATATCTAAATATTTGATTTTATTTTATTCTATTTGTTTGTGGACGTATATCATTTTTGTATAATTTAATTTTTTATTCCGTTATAAATATGACTATTTATACATTTAATTATTAAAATATTTATGGGCTATCTTTTTTTTAGAATTACAAAGTTCAACGCAGACACCCACAACACGCACCCACACTCACCCCTATGATCACACGTACGCAACCCTACCCCTATGAGCACCTCCGAAGGACTGAGCCGACAGATCTCGAGATTTACGAAGTCAGCACTGGCGCTTCGCTGTCGACGGGGAAGTCGCCTACCACAGAAAGCGTAGCATCGTTAAATCCTGGAATAAATCCAGAAAAATACGAGCACCCGTGCCAAGTCGAGGACTTAAACCCGGGTGGGCAAGTTCCACCACAAGGAACCTAGTGTTATGTACACGAGTTCTCATATACCACATCAATTTGCCATCTACGTATGCTCGGTTGGCACCAATGATCGTAGCAAAAATCTTCATAATTAAGTTCTAGTGAGAACTCGTTGGAACCGGACCTACATTACACAAACAACAATCTTCACTCTTCGTTCAAACCAAAATCGAGCTAATAAACTACATCAAAACCCTAGGAAACACCATTTCCCAACAACAATATCAAAGATTGAGTACTCAACTAAATCCAAACCCTAAATTTGCACATATTGCTTATACATTACACCACAAGGGGAAATCCTATAGCACCCAAACGCGAGCCCGCCCCCACCCTCTCCGGCTTCATCTTGCGACGCACTCCGCTGCTCCGCGGCCGGCCCTGCTGCCGGATCCGCTCCGCGCGCCGACTCTTCCTCTCCCTTGGTGCCGAATCTGATCCGTGGCCGGCCTTGCCGGCACATGGACCAGACCACGACGGCGCATCGCCTCTTCCTCTCCCCGGTTGTGCCTGCGCCCGTTTCCCCTTCCTCTCCTTATCCCTCCCCCTCAGAGAGCTTTTTTTGTGTTGATTTTCTCCTACGTCTACTGAATAGTACCAATTGCCGGTTTCTTCCAATTTCAGTCACATTTTTTTATTTCAATACATTGCTCAGATTGGCACCTCCTATCCACAATAGGTTGCCTTATGATTGTGTTTCACAGAAAATGGCCACCCTAGATGTTTCCGTTATCAAATTTGTCAACTGTACCATTTTTACCCATTAGATTACAGCGTATATATTATATATAAAAAAATCCCTGTGTTTCTGCTATACTGTAGGTCAAGGAGGACCGCTTCATCCTAGAAGACTCTGTTGTAACGATTAGTTGAATGGCTCAGAGTCAAGAGTAATGGCCAGTGTTGAAAAAGGGAGCTTTTCTCTGTACCTAGGGAACTAACAAACTAACATGTTATCTTCCCAATTCAGGTAGGTAAATGCAGAACCAGAAGAGCAAGGAGAGGCTCAGAGAAATCTCCCAATCCTAGGCCATTCAGGCTTACGGAATGATGTGAGTTTTTACAGTCCCCAATTCTCACTGCGTCTCTAAAATATGTTAAGCTGAATTGCTTTCATCATTATGGGTTTACCATGTACAACTCTGACCCTGAATATGTGCTCTATGATTACAATGAGAGGAAATCCAACACTGAATAGTTTAGTGACGCTTTTTCCCCTTTCAGGTAATAGTCGTAAGATGCTCCACATGATCTCTACCTGATGGATGATAACTGCGTGAATGATATAGTCATATATGCATTGGTGCTTTCCTCAAACTGATTTACCGTTACACATATTGGCAGTCAAGGTTTCCTCATATGCACCAGCAGCAAAATAGTTTTATTGGGTCACCAAGTTCTTCGGTTACCTCATTTTCGATCACTATAAAGTTAGCTGCCGAATTTAGGTATGCTATGCCTCCTCTTTTTATTTTGCATGTTTCTCCAGTCTCCAGTCCAGTTTTGGGGATGCACTCCTTTGCTTCACAATGTATATATACTTTATACTTAACATGCTACTAATAATAAAATAGCAGGTTCCCATATACTTTCATTGCCCAGTATTAATGATGTTGTTTTCCAACTATGTTTGTGAAACTTAATATTAAATATTTGATGGACCCCCCCCGCCCCCCCCCCCCCCCCCCCCCCCCCCCCACACACACACACAAACTATTGTTTAGTTACAGGGTGCCGGCACTTCTTCTCATGACATTAGGCTACATTAAAGTTCTCATAATTCTTTTGCCTATTAAAGTTAACAAATAAACATTTTTTTCTTCCCAACTGATGTTGGTGCTGATAGCATTAGTCAATTACCTGATGAAGATATTGTTTCCCATATTACCATTCTGCAGATCTTCCATGGACCTGACAATGATGTTCTCTGGCTTCCAAGGGATTTTCATATTTATGCTGCGAATATGTTTGGTGCTTCCAAGGTAAGTACTGGCAATAATATATACTTTTCACGCATTTCTCCTATTCTGCAAAGATTCATGGTTTTTAACACATTCAATACCATTTGCTTGCTAGATCTTTTTTGTTGTAGCGTTTGTGTGCCATGCACTGCCTAAATTGAGACCCCATTTTCGCAAGGATCAATGCATTTGTAATTGCTCTATGAAACGAAAGGAATATGATTAACTGAAAACCAATATTATCATCTACAAAATATATAAAAACCTAACACTGTACCACTTCAAAATTGCATTATTTTAAGTGGGCACAAATAGTATGGCTATAATCTGATGACATTTCTTTATAGATGCTATGCTGAAGCAATATCTTTTACATGGCCTGCTTTCTAATAAATGAGGATCTGCAAAGAAATCTTTATTTGATGCTTCCATTTTCAAATAGGAAATCTGTACAATATTTATAAAAGTACATCTTATTGCTTATCTTCCACCATTTGTGTTTGTCAGTGCAGCCTGGAGCGCGAATGTTTATACCACTGAATATGCCAACAGAAGCACCAATTTAAGTGAACAATAAGCAATATGATGCCATTCTGCGTCGACGCCGTGCCCATGCCAAAGCAAAGAGGGAAAACAGGCTGCTCAAAGCCACAAAAGGTACTTTGCACATCTCAAACTGTTGGTTGAACACCTTAACTGTCAACTTTGACTGCTGCTACATCACCATTGCATGCAACAAATCTTCTGTTCTCTTAGTAGCATTTATGTCAGTCAGCTGTCTCCATGAGTCACGCTCTCAAATCTATAACTGTTAATTGAACTACATAATTGTCACCTGCTGACTGAATGACGCTATATCACCATGGCATGCATAATATCTTCTGTCGTCTTCTACCACTACATTCATGTTGCTACCTACGTGATGCAGCTGTCTCTCCATGAGTCACGCCATCAGCATTCGCGGTTGCCCACGAGACACTGACGGACGTTTCCTGAACACAACGAAAAAATCGAACGGGAAGGATGCTGGTGGAGTGCTGCAACATTCAGCAAACCCCTTACGCGCCAGGCGACATCTCCAAGTTCAGAGATCCACAAGTCAGACCTGGCCGACCCAAGCAGCGTCTCTAGCCTGTCGGGTTCAGAGTTGTCAAGTAGAAATGGAATTGTACTACCACAAGATGTACTCTTAAAAAGGTAGACCTACTAAATTGACGTGCCATGATCCTATGATGTAATGAAGCTCTTGTGATCCTAGAATCTTAATCAACAATTAAGATATTATAAGGCATGTAATAATATACAATTACCTACCATTGCTATTCTCACCCGCAGGCCCGCAGCAACGCGCGGGGGCTGACTAGTTTCCAAGTTCACACCAGCACTGCCTCTTGCGGCTTTGGGTTTCATCAAACGTGATCAGAAAATGGCACAAGTTTGTGAGAAGGCCTATTTTAGTGTATGTGTATCGTCCAATGCGTTAAAAAAATATTTACATAACATCTAGTAAAATGGTGTGTAACACATATAAACAAAGCTTAAAACGTGTAGGGACATCCTCTACTAGTCAATGAAATAGGGCTCAGGTTTAACAGAGATGAGAACTCTGTTCCAGCACAAAAGAAAAACTCATTCAAGTACACACCCATCTAGTGCATGGTCAAACAACACACCTAACAACCGAACCATGAAAAGACCAGAAAATTCAAATCATGGGAGTAGGATGCAAGTAGTCATAATTACTTTAGATCATTGGGTCAACACAAAAACTTAATAAAATGAACTAGAATGACATTTCACGTAATTAATTTGGAATGAGAAATGAACCAGAGTGACATGCCATCATAACTAATCAGTTTTTTTTTTTTTTTGCGAACTACACAATACAACACAGACACTTAGAACACACGCACACTCAGCCTCTACAAACACATGCACGCAAACCCTACCTCTATGAGCATCTTCGAAGACTAGGCCGACAACATCCTCAGGCGTCTCGCTGTCGACGGGAACGTCGCATATCGCTGAAAACACAACACCGTTAAATTCTGGAAAATTTGCTCCCACGGAGTGGTGCCACTGAAGCTCTTGTAGCCACTAGGCTACAGGCCCTTTCGCCATAACTAATCAGCTGACCCAAAAAACATCATTTGGTACTCACATCCCTACATGGGAGGTGACACAGTCACCTTCACTGATATGCAAGCTGCCTCAAACTTAATCTGCCAATGTGCACATCCATGCTGATTAACATCAAAAGAGCAAAAGTACAGGCTATCACCTTGAGAGCCATTTTTACAAGGCAACGTATCAGGTGCAAACCAACCAATCTATACAAACTTGAAAACTACCAATCAAGATCACTAGATGATGATCCAATAGATGGGGTGAGAGGTGGGATTTTTTTGAGCTTAAGCCCCCCACCTGCCGACCTTTTTTTGCGCTTAAGCCCCCTCACCCCATCCATTGGATCAGCATCTAGTGGTTCTGATTGGTAGTTTCCAAGTTTGCACAGGTTAGTTGGTTTGCACCTAATATGTTGCCTTTTTACAAACCCTAAACCTCAAATGCATCATAGTATCCACACTGAGATGGCAACTACGAACCTTTTTTTCCGCAAAACTCACCAACCGCGTTGTTGGTGGCCAAAATTGGCACAGTGCCATTCTGGCTGGGGAAACCAGTTTGACTAGTTTCCAAAAGCGGTCAGACCGGTTTGGTCCTGTAGCCGATCTAGCAACACCAACCGGTCAGCCCGGTTTGCCAAACCGGTCTGACCGGTTTAGTTCCAATCCGACTAGGATTGAGGAATCCTTGGAGATTACGATTTGTAAAAGGATTTCCTTGCAGGGCAAGACCCCCAATCCTATAAATATAAAGGGTCACGGTCAATTGAGGGTTAATCCAATCTATCAATCAAATATACCTTTACTTTTTATCTCTCTTAAACCCTAGCTTTTCCAACCCCTTTTGTTGTTCGTGTCTCCATGGTGATTGACGGCATTCTGAGTGGCCTGTCGACCTCAGGCAACCCTAGGTGAGCCAGCCCCGACGGATCTCTCCCGGGTAGGTCGACGCAACAAACCCTAAGAAACTGGTCAGACCAGATTCCCAAACCAGACTGATTGGTTTGTGTGGGCATGCTGCATGTGATCAATTCGTTGTGAATCCGTGCGATCTAGTGCAAGTTTTAGGTGTGTTGGCCACATAAGGCGTCAACACATTTTTGGCGACTCCGCTGGGGAACTTGGAGATCTTGGTTACCCTAACCAATCTACCCAACCCTAGCCAGATGGGTTCTTGTACGGATCCGGTGTTGACCAGAACAGGCGTCAACACGTGCCATGAAAAAATTAAATTTTTGTATGCTCCTCTTCCTCTGCAAAGAGACAGAGGAACTGGGAGATAAATCAAAAGCGCTATGGACTTCAGATATGACCACTTCTATTAAGGCCTCCATTCCTTGGTGCATACTCCCTCCATACTAAAAAAATAAAGTTGTTTTGGATAGTGATACGGTCTCCAAAGCATAACTTTGACTACTTATTTTTATAAAGATATTTATCAAAAAGTGATATATGTAAATTTTTGTGAAAGTATTTTTCAAGACAAATCTATACATGTGGTTTTCACATTTCCAAACTCAACAACTTAAAAGTTATTCATGATTTATATTCCCAATGTTTGATTCAAGCCTTGTCCAAAACGACTTCATTTTTTAGTATGGAGGGAGTAAGTATTAAACACATGTCAACTGCGCACAACTTCCACTAAAACGAAGTGTGAATGGTCTACTCAACATGAGCATGCCTAAGTTTGTTAAGCCCATCGATCAGCTGGAGGTCATCATCCTCTTTCTCTCATGTCGAACTCCAGTAAACCTCTGAAAGCATTAGAATGCCTCTCCTAGAAGCAGTCGCCTCGATGAAAGAACCCTGTGGAATTATAAATTATTCAGTAGCTGCGGATGAAAAATTGTTAAATATCTGGAACTACATACTATGATTACAAGACATTTGCCAATAGACCCAAAGTTTACATATATTCTAAATTCTCAAAAGGCAATCAGAAAATATTTGAGTTTTTCCTAACTGATGGTTCCATACTACTAGGTTATTTTTAAGGACAAGAATAGATTTTATATTGTGTTACATGGTGATTTATCGTCAAGAAGTTTAGGGCTCGTTTGGTTTACGGCCCATGTGTGCCACCAAAATATTGGTGCTTGACTTCATTGGCAAAATCTGTTCACGACGACTAGCGCCCGGACGTCCGAACGCTGCTCCCACACCCGGGGCCAACGCACGCAACTCCCTTTGCCCTACGCCAAATCCTGCTCTGGAGGTAGCATCCGTCCAGATGGAGCTCCACGCTTGCACCCGACACCCGCATCGAGCGCCAGCGTCTGGAACGGCGCCCCCGCGCCCGCACATGAACCATAGCATCGCCCTGGCAGCAGCACTAGGCTTGTCGCACCCATCCCATGCCCGCACGTGAACCACGGTGGCGCCCTAGCAGCAGCACCAGGCGGGTTGTAGCAGGCCACTGTCCGCCAGCCACCTGCGCGCATTGCAACATGTGCAACACCCGATCTACCTTTTTGAAACATAAAGATGAAACATTTGCAACATTCTCTTGAAACATGTGTGTATAGCCATAAGAATATATGCAACATCTAGATCCACTCTTGCAACATAAATCTGAAACATCTGAAACACATGAAACCAAACACTTGAAACATGTGTGTGCAGCCAAAGCAACATATGCAAACATCCAGATGAAAACAACATACGTCTCAAATAATCCAGATCCACTTTTGCAACATAAGTCTGAAACATCTGAAACACATGAAAACAAACACTTGAAACATGCATATGCAGCCATAGCAACTTATGCAACATCCAGATGAAAACACTTCAAACATGCATCTGAAACAACTAAAACACTTTGAACATAGGCTTACAACATGCGTATTTTGTCATTGCAAACATCCCAGATATACCGTTACAACATCCAAATGAAACACCTGAAACAAAAAGCCTGAAACGCCTTAAACAATTGAGGCCACTGCCAACCTAGTGGGGAAACTGCGGTAGATCAGCGAGGAATACAGTGAGTGGATGGAGGCCACCCACGGGGCGTTGGAGTGGCAACAGCGAGCTCCAGCCGAGCAGGGAGGCCATGGCAGGCCGCCACCCAAAGGGGGCCCCGCGAGGAAAGCCATCTCTCACGGCGGCACCAATGATTGGATATAATCCAAACAGATTTCAATAATTCTCTAACACGAGCGTCCGTGCGTCCGTCCTTATCTGGACGTCGCGCGCCCACACACCCGCCTCGCTGTTGTTTTTCCCCATAGTTCGCTCCTACCCGCCGGCGACGCGCTGCTCCCCGTTCCCGCGCTATGCTCCATCCTGCGCCACGCCTCGCGCCGCATCTCCTGCCCCACCCCCACCCACCCACGCACTGCCGCGTTCGTTCCCCCATGTCGTCGCTGCTCGGCCAGCCAGCTTCGATGGGGTATGTGTTGTTGGCGATGGCGAAGGTGCTGGAGCAGCCCACGGTGCCGGGGGTGGTCCCATGTCTGCACTAGTTGGTCTCCACACCCGCATGATAGCGAGATGAGGGCGGGCGAATGCTCCACCTTTTTTTTTTTGGCTCACCCTCAATTTGGCAGGGCAGATACAGGGGAAACCAAACGGCCCCTTGGTAAAAATTACAAATGGCCCTACTAACAAACACAAACCAAGGGCACATTTGTTTACAACATCTCCATCCTCTATCCCAAGAACTATCCCAGCTTTTTTTTATGATTTAAAAGGAGATTAAGTAGCTGTAGCCATGGCAAGTATCAAGTGTAGATTCCATCTCATCTCTACCATTGAGCACAACCTACAATGGTTGCAGATAAGCAATAGAGGCGCACCTGCTATACGGTGACAGGGATCACCCCTGCTACGGCAGAATTAAGCCGTCCATCCATACAATCTCGAGCCGCCAGGTACGTGCGGTAGAAACAATTAACCCGAGTCGTTCGCCCCTCCCTATCTTGGAGCTACTGTAGTTGCTAATGGAAGCTTTTGTTTCCGTTGGGGTGGCAATGACATGTGAAGTCCCTTATTCTGCTCCGCTCACCCCTGATGTTTACAGTGCTGGCACTTCACTTATAGACCTCACCTTATGAAGACGGAAAGCTCCTGATGTAGCTCAGTTCAGATATCATAACATATCGCAGTTCACAACTAGGAAAGCTCCTGTCCAACTGATTTAGCTCAGTTTCAGATATCAAACTGAATGAAAGCACTACACCACGCCACTATAGTCAGCATAAGAAAGATCCATGCAGGACTCAATTAAAAGAAGAAACTCTAGTCTTCCTCTGAGATGGAAAGAGGGCAAACACAAAACAGTTAATTCAAGAAAGAAAGAAAGAAACACAAGACAGGCATATAGGTCATAATAATTAAATGCAGGGACAGCTCATAACAAGGTTCTCAATTTCTGAAGCACATAAACGTTCCACAATCTTAACAAAGCACTCTATTCAGACAAAAAAACAAAAGCTCAGACGAGTTCTTGTTGGAAACACCAGTGCTTTCGCCATACTCCCTTCAATAGAAGAAACCTAGAACCTTGCCTCCAACATTCTTCCTACGGGCCTCCTCATGGTCCATAATGCCAGCAGACGTCGTCAGCACGATGTAGCCAAACTACACATCCAAGTAAAAGAAAAGCACAATTAGCACTTGAAGAGTCGAGCGTACAAACAACTACAAGCAGTTTGTGTGCAGGAAAATAATGCAACAGACTAACCTGACGTGATGGGAGCAGCCTGGCAGTCCATCCTTCGATCTCCTTTACGCCAACATCAAAGCGAGGGCTAATAACACCACATTTGTTTAGCCTTCCATTCAGTTCCACCACAATCTTCCCAGCACGGTGGTCATCCACGTATTCGAACTCACCAATGTAGCCTACATAATAGAACAGTAATCACCAGACATATCCACAGAATGAAGCAACTGAAATGGGGCATAAGATTCAGAACTAACCATGACGCTGCATGACAGTCAAGAACTTGATGATGACCTTGGATGACGGCCTGATCATGACTTGCCTTTTCCCCCTCTTCTCAGCATTGTACATGGACTTGAGCGCATCGTTGAGCACACTAACCCTCACCATGCTGACCTTAACTGAAGAAAAAGATACAATTGTAAGGGTCCCATGCCAGAGAGAATAGCATAGGAAACAGCCATTTACATCAATGAATCATGATCAAAAAGTAACAGCAGCACAAATAATTATGCCACAACATCAATGCAAAATGGTGTACAGGTAGCATTCATCTAACAAAAGAACAAAAAAAATCATCCAGTGCTATATTGAAATAATGTAAAGAAATGAATTGCTATTGCTATAGGAGATAACAAGCTTAACCACATGATCCATACTGTTGAAAGTTGAAACTCATAAGATAACAAAATGATAGCTATAAAGCCAACCCAACATATAACAAGTTAAAAACATGTTACAATATCAGCAAATTAACCATGATATCGGCTCTAGTGGTTGTAAAATAACTACTCATCACATGTGCATTAGCTTGTTCCATCAATCAGATTGTACAGGATAAACCTATGGTTCATAAACAACAGACCATCAAATTAACACAAGTACTACTACACGCCGACATCATCTAATCTAATTACCAGAACTCAACTGATGACACAGCTGATGAGAAAGCACCAAAAAGTTACCCACTGCAGTTAAATTTTTGACCTTAAGATCACCCACAAAGTAAGGGATCTCTCAGCACCAATACCTGCTGCCTGATGTGCTTATTCGCTAACTACTTAAACAGCCTACCTGGGCCAGAACCAACACTACATTGCATCACTCCAGCATACCAGAATAGAATTACAAACTAAACTTCACTGATCATGCACAAGCAAAAGACAGCAATAAGAGACGGACGCTTCACGGATCATGAAAAAACGGAACACCCGATAGGCCGATACCCAGTACAGTCATTGTCTAAATGGGAACGCACAAGAGCATCAGGAATCATGCGCATCAAAAGCAACTCCTAGTCCCAGGACTCCTGCGAAGATGAAGCTACCAGGCAGAGACACGATTGTGGGGAAAAAATGTGAAGCCTAGTTCCTGGTTCAGCGCACACGGCGCACCGATAAATCACGAGGCCGACAAGGCGCGCGCGCACACACACACACAACGCCACCGCCCTCCTCCGCAAGCCCGATCCGCAGCACCTGACCAACTCTACCACCTCATCGCGAAACCAAGTCAAAGCTCGGGAGGACGAGGACGGAGGGAATGGGACGTGGAGACTAACCTCACCTCGACGGACGGCGTGGCCGAGAGAAGGGCGAAGCGGCGCGGTGGCGGCGGGCGCTGGAGAGGAGTGGCGGCTAGGGTTTGGCCCAGCGCATGGGAGTGCTGGCTATAAAGGCAGCTGAGGGAGTTTTCTCGCCGTCGGATCTTGTGTGCAGCCGCAGAGGCGGACGGCGTAGGTGGGCAGGGCGCGGACGGTGCAAGCAGGCCGTCGAAGGATGGGCCTCGTGCAAGCATAAGCATAGACACATGATGGATCGTGGAGAAGCTGAGAGCGCGGTGGGCCGGTGGCGATGGATCGTGGAGAAGCAGGCTGTTCGGCAGGACTGAAAAATACTGTTACGACTGATTGTTGTAAGAGAAAAATACTGTTCCGACAGAATGTGAATAGTGATCTCGTGAGAGACACAACCAGCCAGCCAGATTGAAACCAGCCAGCCGAACGGCCTCAGAGCGCATGATTTTGGATAGGAAACTAATGGATTGTAATCTAATCTAATCCGATTTTTTATTATTTTCTATCTCATTCCATATTCTTCTGCTAAAAAAAAATCTGATTCCATATTCTTATTATTGTTTAGACGATTTCATATTCCTATTCGAGAAAACCATGGAATGGCCAATTGTTATCCATATCCACGATAAATATGCACAGGCTGAAACTATTTGAACGTTATTTTTATGATAACTAGGTGCAATGGCGGAGTGGGCCATGAATTAGAGGGGGCTAAATTGCTCACTTCGTCATCAAAACATGGTGAGATATTAAACAAACATGTAGTTTAGTCTTGTAGGGATTTATATGGTCATTAAATTTTGTCAAACCAAGGGGTGCGGAGGCCCAGTTTGGCCTCCACTACCGTCCGCCCCTAATTAGTAGGTTACATCAAAAGATGTTAAACGAAGTTATTTGGTATGACACTATGAAATGAAAAATTAGAAATAAGGAAATCCACGTCAAGGTATCCGGTGAATGGATCAAAGATCTTTAGAGTCGCTGTGCAATTACGTAAAAATGTTGAGAGATTCACGTCTTGTTTAGTTTCACCTTAAATTTCCAAAAAGTGCTATAGTACATGTCACATCGAATGTTTGCGAGCATTAAATGTAGACGAAAAAAACTAATTGCACAGTTTGGTGGGAAATTACGAGACGAACGTTTTGAGCCTAATTAGTCCATGATTGAACACTAATTGTCAAATAAAAACGAAAGTGCTACAGTAACCCAAAACTCTAACTTTCTGAAACTAAACACGCGCTAAATCGATAAATAAAGTTGTCCAGCTCCACACAACTAAAGATGGACCTTCAATAGAAGCAAAAGGAGTAGTAGGGTACAGAACCTGCGCTGCCACACCCACACAGCACTTCCAAATAAAAACGCGCTGGCGCACTGCTGATCATTGGAGAAGCACAGCACGAACCGATGAGGCACTGATTCTTGCAGCAGATGATCGAACTGCATGTCGGAAATCATGGCTGCCCAAATGAACACGAATTCGATGAGCCTTCAGGCACCGGATCTTAGCAGGGACTCTCTAGCCCTAGGAACAACTAATCTCCCGCGTGTGTTGTAGCTGCGCTTCGGCTTTCGGCTCATGCACCAGCGTAACCACACATCGGCTCCCAGACACCATGGCACTGCCGCACCTACACCGCAACACCTCCAGGCCACCATGCACCTCCAGACCCGTCCCACCTGCAGGACTGTCCTAGCCGCTCGTCGCTTCCGATCTACCGCTCCCTTTTATAGAGCCAAGAGCTTTCGATGAAGCAGGATAGTGCAGGACACAATGACTGTCCAGTTTGTAGCTTTGGAAACAGAAAGTTGGACACAATGCAATGACTGTTCAGTTTGCAGCTTTGGAAAGAAAGTAGTGCCGCCGCCTGAGTTGTGAATAGTGATGGGAAGGGATGGTTCGGCTGCTGTATAAGGACTCATAGTGGTGGGACCCTCAGATGATGTGGCTTCACGAAATCGCATGAAAATATGCTAACGGGGTTCTCTATTAAGGTATAGTAGATAACTAATTATGTATCCATTGAAACTATTTAAAAGTTCTCTATAACAATTTATTAATGACAAATGATACTAATTTTGATATTGGTATATATAAATATGAAGTATGAATTAATTAATTTTCTTTCCATTTAGTTTGAGCTTTTGTATTTGTTGGTGTGGATTATATCTAAATATTTGATTTTATTTTATTCTATTTGTTTGTGGACGTATATCATTTTTGTATAATTTAATTTTTTTATTCCGTTATAAATATGACTATTTATACATTTAATTATTAAAATATTTATAGGCTATCTTTTTTTTAGAATTACAAAGTTCAACGCAGACACCCACAATACACACCCACACTCACCCCTATGATCACACGTACGTAAACCCTACCCCTATGAGCACCTCCGAAGGACTGAGCCGACAGATCTCGAGATTCACGAAGTCAGCACTGGCGCCTCGCTATCGACGGAGAAGTCGCCCACCACAGAAAGCGTAGCGTCGTTAAATCCAGGAATAAATCCAGAAAAATGCGAGCACCCGTGCCAAGTCGAGGACTTAAACCCGGGTGGGCAGGTTCCACCACAAGGAACCTAGTGTTATGTACACGAGTTCTCATATACCACATCAATTTGCCATCTACGTATGCTCGGTTGGCACCAATGATCGTAGCAAAAATCTTCATAATTAAGTTCTAGTGAGAACTCGTTGGAACCGGACCTACATTACACAAACAACAATCTTCACTCTTCGTTCAAACCAAAATCGAGCTAACAAACTACATCAAAACCCTAGGAAACACCATTTCCCAACAACAATATCAAAGATTGAGTACTCAACTAAATCCAAACCCTAAATTTGCACATATTGCTTATACATTACACCACAAGGGGAAATCCTATAGCACCCAAACAGTTAGGTCACAGCCAAACTCACCGTACTTCAGCAGCGGTTCTCCTTCCCTACGAAACCTAGGGGCCATGCTTTTGGGGCCCTAGACGACGCGCCTTCATCCACGCACACCACCTCCTGCCGCACACCTCGTCACCTTCCTTGACTCCGCCGCCTCCGCCACGTGTGTGAGGTCATAGTGGTGAGAAATAATCATGAACAGCGCACAGGGGGCTCCTCAAATATTTTCCAAACTCTCACACGAGCCCAGCAGATAGGATGGTAGTCCACACTAACGAAACAAGCTACCGAGATCCGTATTGGACCTCTAATTATATACTCCCTCCATTCCCATATACGTGGCATGCGCTGATTTTTGAGAATTACTGTTTTATCTAGCGCAACATCGTAGCATGCGTTGCAATTAAAACGGCAGCACTTACCAAACATCTTTATAGGCAAGGCACTCTTCTTACTGCTTGCATGCAAAATTGATTCGCTATTCGGTTCGAGTCGTTTGACCATTCCTCCCCCCTTCGTTTCATGCATGCAAAAAAATTGATGATGACTTTAGGAAAGGGGAGCTGGATTAAATAGTTCTAGTATTTGGAATGCTTGTGTTGGCGCTAGATAAAACGGAATGGAGGGGGTATTTATTAAGTTTATAGGCCTGAAATTCATGTTTTCATAGTTTATATACCTGCTTGGAAATACGGGACAAGTTTAGAGACGCTAGTGGATTCTGGTCTGTTTGGTTAGTACACTCATTTACTATGTACTAGTTTATTTTGGCTGATTGAATAATATTCTACGAGAGAGAATAAGCTGAACCAGTCGAGCCCAACACACTGCTGAACCAGTCGAGCCGAACACACTGTCTACCTTTTTTTTTTCATCCTCCTGCTTCCATGCGGCGCCGCGAAAGGACAAACGCCAACGGAACGGACCAAGTCCCCCAGACCGTCCACCAGCTAGCTTCCCCGATCCCCAACAGACGAGCGGAGTAGGTGGTCCCCCTCTCCCTCCCTCCCCCGTTTTCCTCCACTCCCGCTCCAGCGTTCTCTCCCTCCCCCTGCCCCGACCGATGCTACATTCCCGCGCCGAGCCGCTCGCCTGCCTCCCCGGGCCCTGGGCTACCCACCCCATCGCCGAGCCGCCTCGCGCCCTCGCCCGGTCCCCCTCCATTTTAACACGACTCTCGTGCCCCGGAGGGAGGGAGAGGAGAGGGGAGTCGTCGTCATCCTGCCCCCGGCGCTCGGGTTATTGGCTCGAGGGATCGCGGTGGATTTGGGGCCCGGGGTGGACTGATTGCTGATGGTATTCTCCGATGGAGGAGGCCGGGAGAGAGCGGGACAGGGCCGTGCCGGCGGAGGATCTCGGCGTCGCCACTAAGGTCAGGTCGAATGTATCTCTGCCCCTGCCAATCTACTGTTTCTCCGTTCATGTTTCTGAGGAGATTGCTGATGGGGATTTGGGGGAGTAATTAGTTATTATGCCCCTGGCCTCTGATTCTGTTTCGGCGTTTTTGCAGTTCCTCTGATAACTAGCTAGTAATACCACTACCATACCCCACCCGCGCTAGCATCCTGCTAATTGCTCTAACGAGATGTGTGAAAGGATTGAATAAATTTGTTGAATCGTAGTTGGAGTTCCCTCAAGAATTACTCTGCCATTTTTAGATTGTCCATGCTCCACATAGACTTCCATGTTCCAGCTGGTTTCTCTGGCTGAATTTAGAAAGGGGCCAAATGGTTTCAAAGTTGGCCCTGGCAGTATAGAATGAGACTAAGAATAAATGACGCATGGCTTGTACATAACTACTTTTGATATAGGGAACAGTCAATATCCACCTTATTTGCCCGTATCAGTCAAGAACTTCGTTTAACCTGTGAGGTATTTTCATCGCACACATTGTTTGTATAAATAAATATATAACATGCGCATTGCTGTGGGGCTGTGTGGACAAACATTGTTTACGATTCCTTATATTATATTATAACTTGGAAACATAGTGATAGTCTCTTTCAAATATGTTAAGCAGGAAACTTATTCTCGTCAGAACTAATAATTAAGACCCGAGAAAAATTAGGATTCAAACAGCATCGCGTCATTCTTGCTGCATATGTGATAGTCCATTGGAGCGGACAATCCAGGGATCATACTTGTTTGTTGGTCTAATCTAGAGGCTGTTATTTTTTTATTGTGTGGATTAATGACAAGGCTGGGTTTGTAGTCAAGATTAAATGATAGAGTGATTGCTGTGAGGGAATGCCCAAATTATAGTCCATTGTCCCTTCATGTGACCTGTCATGAAATTTCAGTACCCTCAAATATATATATATTTTTTTTCAATTGCAGGATACAGCAGTTGTAAACACAAAGCCAGCAAAGCGATACCCGCTTGCGTTATGGATAGCAATATTGGGCCTGATAATGCTAGTCGGCGTGTACATATTCTCGTTGTCTCTAAAGCAAAACGGGATGCTTTTCGGGCTCATGCAGACAAATTTGATAGAAAAGGAAAGGGAGAAACCTTGTCATGATCCCAGTATTCCAGACACAGAAATCCCTTACTTGCACTACCCGATGCCAAATACTTATGATAGGTAACGAAGATATACTGGGTCATCTGATTTTGCTATACTTTTTTTCAGGTTAGTGACTGACTTGAGTGTTATTTGTCTGTTAGGAAAGAATGTGCGTGCACAGGGGTTAGGTTCTTTGCTATCTTGTCAATGCAGAGGTCAGGGAGTGGATGGGTTGAGACATTGTTGAATAGCCACCCTAATATTAGCTCCAATGGAGAGATCTTCTCTGTCAAAGAAAGACGCAGTAATATCACCGCGATCACGAAAACACTGGACAAATTGTACAATTTGGATTGGTATAGCAGTGCTGCTAAGAATGAATGTACGGCTGCCGTGGGGCTGAAATGGATGCTCAATCAGGTAATCCATATATTCATCACACTTGTAGGTGGAGCAAAAACTTGCTCATGTGATAATTTCACAGAACATTTACTCTAAATGGATATCCAATTTAGAAATTTATACCATTCTTTGAGTAGTTTTATATTGTGGAATGAATTGCTACTTACTATTACCTTTTTTTCCCTTTTGAAACTTAATCTGAACATACCATGATCATCTTGCAATTCCAACCTATTTGCTTTTCTTATATCATACTTGTGTGTTTCCTTAAGTGGAAAATTTGTTTGATTACTTATGGACTATCTGAAAACCAAGGAAATAAGACTGTATCAAGTTTTGATGAACTGCCTCCATCAAGATTGCCAATTTTATTTACATGGAAAATTGCTTGCCTGCAAGTGATAAACAAACTGTTAAAATACTAAAGGAGAGAAGCAAAACTAAATAACTAATGATTTTATCATATCTCTCCATCATGATCTTTTTTCCCCTGTTTCAAAATTTACTTGCTTGAACTTTACATAGAATGATTAATGTACTGGAGGTGTTTATTGTAGACAATGACTACTGATAGATATGACCCTTTGCATTCTATAGAAGCTTTTGCCACAAAATTATAGATCAGGTTGAAGGACTCATTATCTAATATGATTCTTGGTATATATGCTTACTTCAAAGGCTCTATTGAGTTTGTCCTTTGATTTCATGGTTTGACATAGAACTATTCTTTCTATCACAGAGAGTGTTCGGCTGGACTAAACCTGGCACTGTTCATGCTGGTTTTCTGTGAGAGAAAAACACTGCTCCGGCTGGAAAAAAAAAAGAGGCCAGCCAGCCATATATGGCCAGCCGAACACAGTGACAATTGTTTGTGTGGCAAATTTCCAAAGATATATTCAGCTTCCTTGATTTGTTTTATCTAGTGATATGCTTATTCTAGAGAAAATTATAGGGTCTAATGAAGCACCATCAAGAGATAGTTGAATACTTCAACCGAAGGGGTGTTTCTGCAATTTTTCTACTAAGAAGAAATCTTCTCCGGCGTTATGTCTCTATATTAGCAAATGCTCATGATAGTGCCATGAAACAGCTGAATGGAACTCATAAAGCTCATGTGCACTCCAAACATGAGGTGCACATCTTTCCCTTATGTTGCCTGCACTAAGAGTCAGATTTTATTCAAGCATGCATTTTTTGGTATCATAAACATATCAAACTTATATGCTTACAACTTCTTTATCTGCTAAAAATGGTGAAGATGTGTGTCGAATAAAAGAGAATCCTGTTGATCCTTTTTTTCTTTCTTTGCGCAGGCTGAAATTCTTGCTCAATATAAGCCAACCATTGACAAAAAAACATTGATTACTGAACTAAAACGGTCTGATAAGTTGGCATCTGCTGCCTTGGTGAATTTCAAGAACACCAGGCATGTTGTTCTGTACTATGAGGATGTTGTCAGCAATCGCACGGTGAGTCGCTGTTGCTTCGTATCGCTCTGTTGAGGCTAAAACAATCTTCATGCTCCTCACCAGCGTGTTATTTCTGTCTTCAGATGCTCATGGATGTCCTGGATTTTCTAAGAGTGCCAAAGAGGAAACTGTCCAGTCGACATGTGAAAATCCACACTAAACGATTGTGTGATCATATCGATAACTGGGCAGATGTTAATAATTTTTTGAAGGGGACACGGTTCGAGAGCTTTTTGAATGGCTCAAGGAGATGACATCGCTAGCTGATGTATATAGTGCTATAGTGAGTTGTCCTTTTGACGCCTCTTTACCCCCCTTCTACAGCTAACAGAGTTAGCGCAGTAGGCAAATTTTTTGATATCATGAGCGAATAAGTTTGGGTCACTGAGAGAAATAGTTAGGAAGCAGAAGTAGAGATGCTTGATCCAGGTTAGTCTTATAGATATGGACTTCAGAGCTGCAGAATAAAGTGTGGGGTTATCAAATATCTATCTCAAGAACTTGTAAAGCTGTCTGGACTCATTCATGAATACATCAAACTTTACACTTGAAAATGATAGCCCATCCGGATTGGTGCAACAAGTGCTCAACTGCTCAGACTCCTTGTATGTTGGCCCCTGGAAATAGCAAATGCTCTTGGGAGTATCTTGTTGCTAAATGAAGCGCATTGAGTCCTTCGGTGTACTGAACTGCTAAATGAAATGTACTATCACTTTCTTAATTTCTGCCATTGCCTGTCACTTTAAAGGGTGTTTAAATTGGCTAAATGGCCATTTAGGCTAACAGTGCAGTGCAGCTGTGGTCAGTGCGCCGGTCATGCATGGATGGTTGGATCCATTGGCAAGGAAGTTCTGTGGCAGAGGAAGAAAGCAGAGTAATAATACATACACAGAACCAAATGAAGGAAGCATCTGGTTACTTCTCCAGCCTATACAAAACTGATCATCTTTACTAGCAATTACAATGCACAACGACGAATCGCATTGTTCTGCTCAGTAGCCTGCCTGCTCGCTCGATCTCCGTATGCTCAGATAAGAGCTAGGTCTCGCTCGATCTCCGTATGCTCAGATAAGAGCTAGGTCTCGGTGGCCGGCGGCGGGGCGCCGGGCTGGATGGTCTTGAAGGACTCGTGCAGGCGTCGGAGCATGGCCTCGTCGAGGCTCCACTCGGTGTTGGGCGCGGTGACGAAGTGCGCGTACAGCTTTTCCGCGCGCACGTGACTGAGATGAGGCTGTGCACGCCGGCGCCCGCCACCTCGTACTCGTAGTACACCTGCCCGGCGCCGTCGGCGCTCTCGGCGGAGCGCATGTCGTCGGCGGTCGCGATCTGGTCCTGCAGCCCGACGTCGGAGAGCGCCAGGTTGTCGAGCACGGCGCTGAGCGGCGCCAGCGCGCGGATCCCGGACAGGAACGTCAGGTACTCCTTCTCCGCGCGCTTCCGCGGGTTGAAGAACTCCGAGTCCGTGCCGTTGGTGCCCTTCTCCACCTTGGACACCAGCCGCTCCTTCCACCCCTCCGGCACGTCGTACACGTACTCCGCCGTGTCCTTCTTGCTCGCGTTCCCGCCGTACCCGCCGTAGTTCGCCGCGCTCGCCGCCGTGCCGTAGTACACCGTGAACTCCGGGTCGGCGCGGGACGGAGCGGGAGCAGGGGACAGAAACAGGAGCCCCGCCGCGGCCGCCGCCACCAGCGTCGTGGCGATGGGCTTGTAGTTGTTCCCCGGCGGCGGCGGGAGCCTCAGCGCCTGCGGATGAGGGGCTGCCGCCTGCTGCTGCGATGAGGCAGTGGAGGCGCACGCGGTGGTGAGGAGAGGGGACGCCACGCGCGAAAGGAGCGAGGGAAACATGGTCGCCGTCGACCGTCCGTGACACCTGCCGGGGCTACTGTCGTGTGCTTTGTGTTGGAGGCGACACGCGAGAGGATACGAGAGATCGCGTGGGCCCGTGGCTTATCCAAAGCGACGTCGACATGGCACGTTGGCGATCGGGAGCCACGAGCGCAAACAGCAGAAGTGTATTTGCGTGGAATCATCGTGTTTGTATACTGGGCCCAATTTGTAGCTGGGCTTGTCGGCGGCATTATTTTATTGGGGCCTAGAAAAAGAAGAGTCTTCTATTAGCGTTTTTTCTCTTAGCAAAAAGTCCAATTTACCTTCAACTATCACGGTAGTCTAATTTTTCCCTTTGAAACTGCAAAATCAATTTTTTTACCCTCCTAACTTTTAAAACCGTTTGTTTTTTTATTTTGGGTGATTTTAAATGTGATTTTGTTGATAATGCCATGTTAGAGGGGGTATATCAGACTATAATGAAATTTCATGAGGTAAATCGGATAGAAATATTTTTTAAAAATATCCAAAAATCATAAAACTACTTAAAAATATATCCATATATTTTTACTTGTAAAATAATACAATTAAAAATCCTAAAATCTAGTTTAATCTTAGAAGATTTGTGTTACCATGAAACAAAATCTAAGATTAAACTAGATTTTATGATTTTGAATTGCAATAATTTTCCATGTAAAAACATTTGGATTTTTTTTGAAAATCCATTTTTATGATTTTTGGGTTTTAAAATATTTCTAGTTCGATTTATGCCTCCCTAAACTTTCAACTTAGTCCGATTTACCCTCTTTGACGTGGCATCACATCAGCAAAACCAACATCAAAACCACCCAAGGTGTAAAAACAAATGACTTTAAAAGTTGAGGGTTTTGTAGTTCAGTGAGGAAAATCAGATGGATGTGATAGTTGAGAGAGATAAATTGGACTTTTTCCTTCTTCTTAAAGAAACGTTGAAGTGCTAACAAAATGATATGGCTCCCTCTAATTATATTTCATGTCATATTGCCTCTCTATTCTCCTATCAAGCTCCACCACGACCAGCGAGGTAGCTCAAGATCGCTGAGTCAAAAGTCGGCAATACTCTTTGGTTCCATGTTAAGTACTCCCTCGGTTCCAAAAAATTATAAGATGTTTTGGCTTTTTGTAGATACATTGTTTTTACTATTTATCTAGACATAGTATATATCTAACCGTATAGCAAAAGTTATGTATTTAGGAAAGCCAAAATATCTTATAATTTTAAATGGAGGAGTATAAAAGAATTCCAAAATTCGATCACTACATTGTACATGGCATGCATGTGCCACACTGTCACATACTTCTGCTTGTTTCGTCTTAGAAGAAGACGTCGGTGCAACCACCGGGAGCCCGAGATGGTGTGTGAGGTTGATGCAAGGCATTTTTTATCCTAGTGTGAAGGGTAGAGATGGAAACAATCGCAATGCCTTCGAGTCCCCAAAGGCTCAATTGCGAGGTGGTAGAACGAAATGGAAGATGAGCATTTGAAGAGTTCAATTATTGTACTCTTTTTAGTGCTAGTTTGATACAACCGATTCTCATAGGACTAATAGAAGGCTTTGCTTTGTTCACGAGGGATTGAAGGCGAATGATACGATGTTTTCTCAAGTCGCTGTTACATACACATTGTATACCGCATCATTTCACCATTGATCAAATACAAAAAAAACTGAGCATCCATGCTAAGCCTTGAATTTTTATCTGAAAATTCACCGGTTTCGACTATAATAAAGCTAACAAACCAACCCTTAATTGGCAAAAATGATTGTACTTTTTTATGAAAAATGTTGTACTCTTATAGCATCTTCAAGAGCCTTTTTTTAAACCCACTCTCTAAATCATTATTTGGAGAGTTATTTACAAAAAAAAAGTTGTTTCCCATATCTTTCCACTATCGCACTGGCAGAGCCACCGCCCAGGCTTGTCGGTAAAAGCGCAAAGAAATTTTTTCTTTATACTGCAGAGAAATATACTCATATGGATTTTTCTTTATAGTGCAAAGAAATATTATACCAGAGTAATAGTACAGGGAGGCTCGTAGGGCCTGAAATAAGATTTTCTTTTTATTTGCAACGTGTTTGGTTTGTGGATCGACTCCATCCGGCATGGGTTCGTGCGGAATCAGGTTGTCCAGCGTTTTTATGAGGAATGGATCGGCTCCCGAGACTGGCTTGCGGAGTTACTACTTGGTGACGGATGACGCGAACCAAACAAAATATTAGCTTTGGATGTAGGATCAGATGATTTCTAGACAACACATGACGCTAACCAAACACGCTAAGAGATCTGCCGGTTTCGACGATACTTATAGAGGTAGGATTTGCGTGTATGCATTGCTACGACTACGAGTGAATGTCCATGCATGCTATGAGTGTCTGCAAGTACTATAAGAAAAAACCTTGGTCAAATGTTAAAATGTCAGATAAGCAGATGAGCGACGCCCATCAAATCGTGCTCAATTTCGTGGCCAAACCACCCGTCCTAGCTGGCACCCGTAAAGGAGCCAACGCAAAGGCAACAGAAACCCACGACAAGCCCAAAACAAAAACCCAATAAAATCTCGCCTGGCCTCTCGCAGCTCGCAGTCCAGCAGCCCCGGTCGTTCGCCACAATCTCCACGCGTCGCCGCCGCTTGCCGGCGAGTCTATTCCCCTCCGCCACGCCGCCGAAGCTTCCCGGACCCCGCAGCGGTTCGGATAAGGCGGCCGCCCGCCCGCCACCCGCCCTCCTTTCGCCCCCACTCCTCTCGGCCCCGGGACCGCTTCCGGGTGGATCTAGGGTTGCGTGGGGTGGGGTTCTGGAAGCCTCCGCCACGATGGACGAGGCGGGCGATGACACCCACACCTTCAAGGTCGGCTTCACCGCCGCCGGAGAGGAGCAGTTCCGGGAGCTCGTGAGGGAGAAGCTGCGCGGGTTCAAGAGGGACGTGGACGACACCCTCGTGGTACGATTTCCTTCTGTCATCTTCTACTCGCTAGCTTCTGGTCCTAGCGGTTGATTTCGGCTGTTTGGGGACTTGGGTTCTCTGCAGCTTTAGGATTTTGGTCGAAGTAATTAACACGTAACAGTATGTAGGACTGGCTACAATTCAAGATGGATTATGCAAGTTACGCGACTGTGCCCTGTGTTTTTGTTCAGTGTCGCCCCGCATACAACACCTATTGCTGGAATCAGTCAGTAGTCTAATGTCGTTGGAACTCATGGGCCTGCAGCTTTGCTATGTGATGTCTGCAGTTTTCGTTTGTTTAGGCTGACTGCTGTCTGTTTTTTCCAACTTAGTGTGCTCACTATGTACACTTAGCTGCTTTTAGGTGAGATCAACTAGTGTAATGGATTGGTGCACTATAATGGATTGGTGCACTATATGCACCAAACTGTTATGTGCGATGTATACTTCATACTTATGAAGCCTCTTCTCAAACTGAGGATTTTCAAATCAGGATGAATATGAAGTGTTTGTCTAATTGAAGCATGCCTTAGTTTGTACTGGTTCAGTAGCTGTCATGTTACTTGACGGCCATTTTTATTGAACTGTAGAATGGATCTTATTTGTTGCTGCTTCGCTAGTCAATATTTTTAGTTGGGCATGCATGTGAATTAGCTCTGTCTCAGGTGAAAATGTACATTACAAACCACAATCATCGAATTGGACAAGTGTTGCATGTTATCTGCGGTGTTTTTGATGCAACTGAAATGCAATACTTATTTGAAGCACGTGTGTACCATAATAAGGTTGAATGAGTTTACTATCCTTGCATGTTAACATATGCTATTGCTATGAATCTTTACTACCTTTTCCATTAATCACAATTGCACTATTCATCTACTTTTAGCCTTAAATTTATACTATTAGTCAAGAGCGCCCAAACTTCCCTAGAAAACAGTGCTGTATGCAGTTTTAGTGGTGGAACAAAGGGAACCTATGAAAGAGTCTGCCGTTATGCTTTTCCCTGTCGTTAGTGAATGTTGAAACAATCCAGGTCTGGTCTTTGTCTTTTCTGAGGAAGCATCACAATACATGGATTACATTGTTTATGTGTATACTTCCTCTGATTGAAACGAGATGTCATTTTATTCTTCTTGGAACTTCTAGTTCTAGATATCTTTGCTCTTTTCGTCCTTTCTTGATCTTATTAAATAGAATCATTATTCTCATAAATAAATGACCCCATTTTCCAGTGTAGTATAAAATAAAGGGCAACAAGGTCATTCTACCAATTTTCTTAATCCTTGTGCACAACTCCGAAATTGCATTGTATTTTGATTTACTGGGAGCAATTGCCATGTACCAACTTTTGCAATTGTCATCGTTATCTTATCCTAGTTTTCATTTTATTATGTTGGGATATTTCAAGGAAAACTATAAGTGGACCTCTGTTTCTGTCTTAAGTGCAGGAATATGTTACTATCATGCTCAAGAATGGAAAACGTAAGGATCTCGCCAGTAACGAACTCCATGTATTTCTAGGGGATGACACTGCAGTATTCATTTCCTGGTTAGTATTGCTTGCACACACTTCCATTGTTCTTGTATTCTTTGTTTGTCAACTGCCTGAACCAGTCCTTGATATATTTTACATGCAAATACTTTTCGTATTGTAATTGCTAACTCACTAATAAGAATGCTATAGATAATGGTAAAAGGTTAGCAAATGTTCACCCCAATTTTAGCGTAGATATGACAAGCAACATTGTATGTGCCCTAGTATTTGGTTCACTATTCGATGTTCAGACAAATATGTTTATATTGAGCAATAATAAAATATGGCTCTGATGCACCTTTCCTGTATGTGGAATGGAACTAGCAACTAACTGTGGTGGCAGCAAAAGGCAGAGGTTTTTGGTAAAGTTGTGTTTGCTAAAGACTTTGCAGTATATGTTCTATGGTATTGATATATTTGTGATGGCAGAAAGCAGAGGCTTTGACAAGGTTGTGCTTGCTAAATACTTTGCATTAGATATTCTATGGTATTTATATATTTGTGATGAGAAACATAGATATTTGCGCTACAAGGGCCTAGTGAACATTGAATACACTTTAGAGCTAGGCCACATGAATGGCTCCTTATATGTTCTAGCTTGAAAGTTTAGTTGAATCTAGGTACCTTTGCCTTGTAAACACCTGTTATTTAGAATTTTAGATCAGTCCTTATAAGTTATAAGCGTGATTGTTATTTAGATCATTGATAAATCCACTCACGAGAAGTACATCAATCATGAAAGCGAATCCCCCACCTCCACCCCACCCGCCCACCCAACCCAAAATAAATATTTTTTCACACATTTCTTCTGAATTCATGCAGTGTATTTATTGAAATCACATTGTGAGACTGCTATAAGTTTTTAACAGCAAATGGAAATGAGAACATCAGAGCTACTTTTACTTTTGAAACTAACATAAACACTGGGAAATGTGTACTCTCATCTTTCCCTGGCAAGCAGTCCACGGTAATGCATATCTCCCAACTTGATTCAGCATCATATTTCACATGCATCAGCAAGGATGGCTAGAAGAGAGAGAGAGATATTCTTGGTTGGCTTTCAGTATCATCTCATCACGTGTTAAGTGAATCTGCTACTCATATCGTTTTGCTTTTGTAGGTTGTGGGACCATCTATCTTTAAATATGCACTTATATGTGCAAGCACAAGAACAAACTCAGGAGGTTAAGGATGATGAGGCCCCCAAAGAAGTATCTGGAAGAGAAAAATCATCAGATGTGCTCCCGAGAAGCAAATGTCAAACTCATTCTGAGCACACAATTGAATCAAGTGCAGCCAGTACTAGGGGACGGAATAAGCGGGAATGGAAAGGAATTGGTCGGGAGGGTAATGAAAATTTTCCACTTCGAAATGTACTGACTGATATTCTTCACGGGGAGGAGAAAAGATCGCAAAAGCCCAATGAAATACGACACCCTCCATCAAAACAACAGAACGGCAGAAAGCGTGATAGGGATGATGAGCCACAGCAAACAAAGGTGTGATGTATTACCTATTACCTAGGTCACAACTGCAAACTACATAACATCTTAAGTTGTTGAGAGAGTTGATGGCAAGTTGGCAACATTGTGCTTTCATATATATATATATATTTTTTTTTACTTTACCAATATCTCTGTTCTGTTCTTTTATGTCCTGCCTTTGCTCACATATTCTTTACGCACTATGCCTAAGTGTTCATCTATATTTCTCCAGAACGGACTTACCAAGACTCTGGTAGCTCTAAATCTGTTGCAACTTGCAAACATGTGGTGGAAACTATAGCATTACCATACAATTAAGTCCCTACCAATTATTAATCAATTACCATTTTCCAATAATCAAGTCCCTACCAATATTTAATTATTTATTGGCAATTGACAAACCAAATATTTGTTCATCATGAAAGTGCAATGTGAGTTTCGACAGTTTATCTTCAGTAAGTACGCTGGGTTTCTTCGGTTAGAAACAACCGACAAAGCTTGTCGTTCCGTTAGTTTGGAATTTTGGAGAACTCTCTGAGTAGGCAGTCCATTTAGTTTATCTTCTAGAATTTCTGTGAATATTTTGTATCCCCTCCGTTCCAAATTATAAGTCGATTTGTTTTTCTTAGGTACATTTTTTTTACTATGTGTCTAGATTTATATGCTATGTCTAGATACATAATAAAAGTTATGTACTCAAAAGTGCCAGAAGGACTTATAATTTGGAATGGAGGGACCATGTTTGGATAAGGAAATTGCTTGTTTGAACTGCTGACCACTAAGGGATGAGCATCACACTGATTCTCTCTAAGCCCTTTATTGGTCCACTCACATATCTTCTCCTCTATATTCTATTGCTCCTTCAAAATTTAATTCTACTCTTTTAGGTTCTATGACTTCTACAATCAGCTTGTTTTCTTTGTTAACAGAGAGACGTCTCATCACGCCCCATGCTTGGTGGTGGTGCTTCCCGTCGTCTTCTACAGTTTGCTGTTCGAGATGCAGTAAAAGCTGTACAGCCAACCAGCACCTCTGCTGAACCAGCATCCAAGCGTCTGCGCTCTGTGGTTGCCACTACTTCTGCAGAGAACATGCGTGATAGGAGATCAGAAAGATCTCAGGACTACCTGAACGATAGAAGATCAGAAAGATCTCAAGACAACTTGAGTGACAGAAGACCAGAAAGAACTAGGCCGGTGCTACAGGTACAAGGAGCTGCTTTAGCTCTTAGAGCTGCAGCGGAAGCTGCTGCAGATTCTACAAAGGTTAGATCAACTGGAAGTGTTTTCAAGCGATTGGGTCAAGGGAATGTTGTGAAACAGCCATCTCGTTCTCGTGAAGAGAAGAGAGATTATGAAGATTTTGAGCCAGTTACGACCGCAGATGAACATGATTCTGATCGATATGTAAATAATGAGGAATCTGAAGAGGAATCTGGAGAGCTGACCATGGCAGATAGGGTAGCTGGAATGAATGTTGATTCGAGCTCTGAAGATGATATGGACCGAGATGAGGGGATTACAAGATACCAAACTTCTCTTTCACATGAAGATACTTTCTCACCATTTGCAGAGAAGAAAACTGTATCGGCACAATGCAGTGTTGAACCAGAGATCAATGCAATAAGACCTTCAAGTGTGAATGACAAGGAGCAACCTGTTCCTTCATCAACAAAAACAGCAAGTAAAGCTGTGGCTATTTCTGTTGATGTAAATATTGTGGAACCTCCCAGTTATGAAACACCAAAAGATGTTCATGTTGTGGAGAAGCCTTATGTTGCACCCATGAATTCAAATGCCACCAGTGTGTCTACCAATGCCAAAGTAAGCAGCCTTGCATGTTGAAAAAACAAGTTTTATATTTAAATTTCTTACCACATCTTGAGTCACCCATTTTCTTGCATTTCAGTCAGGTTTGTATTATATATGCTTAAGATTTCTACCATGACCTTTTGACTTTGGTGACTATAGATTTTTACAGTTCATAATCAAGTCCTAAGGCAGGATTGTAGCATTTCCTTGGAACCTTTCCTTGCTAATTAGTAGTTACACTTGTATGCTACTTGAATGAAATGGCAGAGCAGTTGGGGCATGGATAATCATGTAAATTCAGAATTGTTTATCTGATTTGCCAGTACTTTTACTGAGCTAAATTGGGGTATGTGAATGCTTGTTTGCATTTGCTTCCAGCAAAAGAAACTTGGATGAATAAAAACAGTTGTTGGCATCTCCTATTAGTGTTGTATATGCTCTCAGCCATTAAACAAAATGGAACGTCATGTCATCTTCCATGCATCTTGTTGATTATTATGCTCATTAGTTTTCTTTTCTATTTTCTATGATCATTTTGTCTTGTCTTTTGGGTATATGCCCTGACTATTTATAGATGTATGGGCTAATCCTTGGGTAAATTTGCTTCTGACTGATGCCAACTTTCATTCAGGAATTAGGCCATGCAGAAGTTCAAAAGGATTCTCAGCGGTCTGCACCATCTGGTATGCCACATATATCTACTAATATAAGATCCACTTATGGTTTTTTTTTCCTTTCATCGGCTGATCTTCTCATAATGACACATGCCAATCTTCCATCTGGTTGACTGTATCTGATCGTTCCTGTTGGTTTAGTGTCCTTCCTTTTCTTCAATAATTGATAAAACTGATATATGCAGTAATACACTAGTTAGCCCACCATTTTTATTTTACCATATCCCAACTTGCATGGGATTAAAAACCCTTGTTGCTTTTCCTGTTGTAATATCATCTATGTTGCCCTTTCTCCATCATCTTACCTAAGAAAAAAAAATGTGCAGTTACTATTACAGCAAAATCTGTAAGGATTTGTTGCCTTTGTGATATATTGAGATTATTTTGATGTGCTGTGCAAGTCATTATTACAATCAATTTGTAAATAGGAATGGGTTAATCTTGAAGACACTGTCATTTATTGCTTGGTATCTTGTCTTTGCAGTTCCGGTTTCATATAGCACAGCGCATCCGACGGAGGATGCAGATTCGAGAACGCTTTATGTTAGCAATGTGGGTATTTATATACTCTCATCACCCTTATATTATTTTGTGCCATTTGAGTATTTTATTTACCTCTGTCAAATTATCTGAAGGTTCACTTTGCTGCCACCAAGGACTCATTATCTCGCCATTTCAACAAGTTTGGTGCAGTGCTGAAAGTAGTCATTGTCACTAATGCTGCAACGGGCCAGCCAACAGGGTCAGTTTAATTTCAAATTTTAATGCTTATTATAGCTGAGGCAAGTTGCTATTTATTTTACCTGTACCAGAGAAAGATTTATAATTTTAGGAAAGTGAAATTACAAAAGATATTAGCATAATAACAAATACATTATAAATCACCACACCCACCAATTCCTATGATGCTAACACCCTTGTTTCGTGCTCAGATTAACTCGAAAGTTCCCTTGTTTCATGCTCAGTCGCTCAGATTAACTTTTTTTCTTCCTCGAACAGCGCAGGAGAACTGTGCGTCATTTCATTACACAACAACAACAACAACAAAGCCTTTAAGTCCCAAACAAGTTGGGGTAGGCTAGAGTTGAAACCCAACAGAAGCAATCAAGGTTCAGGCACGTGAATAGCTGTTTTCCAAGCACTCCTATCTAAGGCTAAGTCTTTGGGTATATTCCATCCTTTCAAGTCTCCTTTTATTGCCTCTACCCAAGTCAACTTCGGTCTTCCTCTGCCTCTCTTCACGTTACTATCCTGGCTTAGGATTCCACTACGCACCGGTGCCTCTGGATGTCTCCGTTGGACATGTCCAAACCATTTCAACCGGTGTTGGACAAGCTTTTCTTCAATTGGTGCTACCCCTAATCTATCACGTATATCATCGTTCCAAACTCGATCCCTTCTTGTATGACCGCAAATCCAACGCAACATACGCATCATAGTTTTTAAGGCGTCGCCTAGGCGACGACTTAGGCGTCCGAGTGGATTTTCAAACGCGGCGTCGTTGTCACCGCATCCTCTTGGCGTATGGCGTCGCCTTGCGGTTGAAGGCGTCGCCTAGTCATCCTTCTCGCTGAGGCGGTCGCCGCGGACGTAAAAGGCGTGGGGAAAGAGCGGCGCCGCGCGCTCGAGCGGGCGGGAAAAGAGCGGCGCGATGCCCTCGCGCGGGAAAAGCAGCAGCGCCGCACCTACACCTCCCGCCAAAGGCTCCCAATCCCCATCGCGTTTGAGAGAGCGAGAGAGGAGAGGGAAAGGAAGGAGAGAGGAAGAGAGGAGAGGGCGGCGACGCACCTCAAATCCGGCGGCGGCGGCGGCGCAGGCGACTGCCCCGCGCAAGTCTGTCCCAGCCGCGCGATGCCGCCCATCCACGCGACTTCTGCTCCGCTGCTGAGGCCGCCCAGTTCGCGCGACTCTGCTCCGCTGCTGAGGCCGCCCGTCCCAGCCGCGCAAGTCCGTCCCAGCCGCGCAAGTCCGTCCCAGCTGCGCGAGGCCGCCCATCTGCGCGACTCTGCTCCGCTGCTGAGGCCGCCCGTCCCAGCTGCGCGAGGCCGCCCGTTCGCGCAAGTCTGACTCCGGCGCCGTCCGCTTCTGCTCTGCTCTGCTCTGCTCCGCGACTGTTCTACTCTGCTCTGCTTCGCGACTTGTTTAAAAGGTAAAATACCACTGGCTTGCTATACAATGTCTCAATCTCTCTTGCTGCTGCCTCTGAGTTAGCAGCTTCTAGGGTCCAGATCTCCTGCAATGCATGTAGGCAATTGGCAACTACCTGCAAGTCACCGATATAATCAAGCTTATCTCAGAAAAGCACAAGTATTCAACAAGATAGCATCCAATCATTCATCAGTTGAACCAAAGCACAAACTGCAATCGTTCAGAATAATAAAATACCTCTCACAGGCTCATAGATGAAACCATATGTAGAGTTTGATAGTTGGAATGGATAGCTCACAGGCGTGTTCCTTTGTCTGATGTGGTTGTCTAATTGCTGTGAATAATTAATATATGCTTGACTCTGTCTGATGTCTGAACTTTAATACATAGTTGGAATGGATAGCTCACAGGCTCATAGATGAAACCATTACGCATTTCCGCGACACTTATCTGTTGAACATGTCGTCTTTTCGTAGGCCAACATTCTGCACCATACAACATAGCAGGTCTAATCGCCGTCGTATAAAACTTGCCTTTTAGCTTCTGTGGTACCCTTTTGTCACATAGGACACCAGATGCTTGGCGCCACTTCATCCACCCTACTTTGATTCTATGGCTAACATTTTCATCAATATTCCCGTCTCTCTGTAGCATTGATCCTAAATATCGAAAGGTATCCTTCCTAGGCACTACTTGACCTTCCAAACTAATATCTTCCTCTTCCCGAGTAGTAGTGCCGAAGTCACATCTCATATACTCAGTTTTAGTTCAACTGAGTCTAAAACCTTTGGACTCCAAAGTCTCCCGCCATAAATCCAGTTTCTGATTCACTCCTGTCCGGCTTTCATCAACTAGCACTACATCGTCCTTTCATGAAGGTACTCCTGTCCGCCATAACTGTGTGTCATTTCATTAAGGTAGAAAAAATGTTACACGGGTCAAAGAGACCCAACTCACACACACCACCCCCTGGAAACTAAGTTACAGACTCGCCACAAAAACTGCAGAAACGACCAATGCCTCCGAGCTTTAAGCTCCAGTAGGCAGCGACCTGAGAACAAGCTTCTGGAGTTTGGAGGCTCCAGCCGAGCACCAGAGTCCCCCCTCGGAGCTAACAGCCCTAATGACCTCCTGAATGTTCGGCCTCTTGTTGTCAAAGACGCAAGAGTTGCGATGCTTCCATATCTCCCATGCCACCAAAATTATCAAGGAGTTGAGGCCTTTACGCGCTTCTTTGGGGACAGCTGCAATTGATCTCTTCCACCACCCCAAGAAACGAGACACAGTAGGCTGTGGTGCCAACTGCAGCAGCCCTAACTGTTGCAAAATCAGGGTCCAGACTTGTCGAGCGAAAACACAGCCTACTAACAAATGATTTATTGTTTCGTCCACTTGATCACATAAGGGACAGGACTCAGGATGTGGCAGATTCCTTTTTGCTAGACGATCGGCTGTCCACACCCAGTTATGAAACACTAACTAGATGTCGCTCTGATTAACTGAAAGTTCTAAGAAAATAATGTGCATTGTCTCTAGATAACAAAAAAAAAAAATCTGATAAACAATAATAAAAGGAAAAGGGTCAAGACAAAATACTCCCTTTTTGGAAGTAAGCTGTTTAACACTGGTAAGGTCTTCAATATGACACATTTGTATATTTGCAAGTTATAGGTGCTCAGCAGTAGATACTTTCCCAATGGCCAAAAATGCGAATACGGTCTGTCAGGACATTTTATACCATACTACTATAAACTTCTGAGTGTTTCAGTGAACATTAAATTTATAATAATTGGTTATATTACATAAGCCTCTCTATTTGATTGCTCTTAGCAGATGTAATTTGTGCAGTTCAAGTTTGAATTCTTGAATTGATGTTTTTGAGCTGAATTATTGTTGAATGTCACTGCAATTGATGCAGCAATAACATAGGGACTTAATTGTGAACTCAGAAATATTTGTATATTTCTTGAAGAGAAGTAGAGAACTCAATGAGTCCTTTTCTGCTATCGTACAGGTCTGCCTATGTAGAGTTCTTACACAAAGAATCAGCTGAACGAGCGCTGTCGTTGAATGGCACATCATTTATGACTCGTATTCTCAAGGTATGATTATTCTTTATCTTTTGAACTTTTTTTAGACTGCCATTTGCACTTCTCTACCAATAGGCATGACATTGTCTAACATGGTATCCGGGTAGAGGTTTAAATTTTAATATAGATGATAGTTCTCTTCATTATCTAAAAAAGATGATAGTTCTCTTAATTGGTGAAGTTTTATGTTCTTATACTGGCATCTTGTTGCTCCGCTCAGCGTAGATTTATAGATTCCCAGAAACTAATGACTAAGGTGATGTTTGTGTTGCTTTTCCTTCTAATGTAGGTCGTCCGGCGAAGTTCTCATGAAGCAGCTCACTTTTATGGTTGGCCTGGTAGTGGACGGTCATCATTGTATGGTAGGCATGGTAGGATGGCATACCCAAGAGCTGTTCACCCCGGTGGTTCCTTTAGAGGGCGTGCTCCGATGAAAGCAGGCGCTAGAAGTTTACAGTGGAAACGGGAGCCTTCAGGCACTGATTCAAGTGCAGGTGCGAAAACTGACATGAGAGTGCCATTTTCCTCTGAACAGGTGCTCCCACCTGCAACATAGGGGTGCATATTATAGTTGAGCTGATATAATGAGAACCGAATGGTATCTTACTCATCGCCCCTAATGGCTGAGTATGGACAGCAAGCTGAGAAGATGTTCCTTCCTGCTGCACTGTAAAAAAAAAAAGTCCAAAAAAAAGCATGAAAATACAAAAAGCAAAAATAAGAAAATGTGGGGGGAGTTTGGCATCAGAATATGGCTATCAGAATATGGCCATATGCGAGTAGGCTGACAGCCTGAGCAATTTTCTATGGACTCCAGCAATCTGAAAGAGGATTCACGTTCGAAATAATCACAACCTTTTGGTTGTGTTGGATGGAAGATGCTTATCAAGTAGAAGTGTAGAACAAGATGGACAGATTTTGGACGAGGTATTTGGTGACAATGTGGGCGTCATCAATGTATAAGCCTCAATTGTATAGAAGTAACCTATCTATTTGTACCCTTTATCTGAATCAGTCTCTTTCCCAACCAAAAAAAGGAAAAAAAAAGGAAACACAAAAAATGTGTTGTTCTCTTTTGTTTTTTTTTTCTCTCTCTCAACATGAACTGTTTTATTTATTGTACTGATAGTTGATTTTTTAGTTGGACATTCATTTCTTGTCAAACAGTTTAACAATACTTTTTCTGTGTGGTCTATAATGACTATTACATTTCCAACATTTCATGTTTTAAGTCAAAAAAATCCAGTTTACTGTCTGATGAATGCAGTTTAATCTCGTGATGTCTTGCCATGATTCTTATAGATTTATGGCTGGGCATACCTGCTTGAATCTTTCTTGCATAATATATGCTTTCATTCAATGATGCAGCTACTCATGTCATTAGTTGTATATAGCGAGCCATTAGTTGTTTACTGACTAGTGGTCATACTTGGGGAAAAGTAATTTGTTGGAGGCTTATTATAACTTAAAAAGGCTGAAAATTATATTGAGATGGCCTTTTCTTCTTTCTTGTTTCTTTGGAATCACAAAGAGCTATTGTGTGGTGAACAGCTTTGGTTCTCGGATGGTGCGGGGATGGTTGCGTAAGAGCAGCCATTATGCATTTCTGTACTCTCCAGTATTCGAGTCACTTTAGGTTCAAGTATTTACACAGGATATACTTGATATGTTGCACGATGCATGGGCGTTTCCCTTGCTATGTAGCCTAGCTATGCCTAATCCCGTCCATGCAGTTGCAGTTATCATATTGTGCCTAATTAAAACCGTAATAGAGACGCCGTCCACAAGGTGCGACGCCCCCTCAGCTCTCGGCTTAGTGCTGCTGAACCGTGGAAAGTTCCTGCACTAAGCACGGGAAGCGTGTTGCGTTGTGCATTAGCATTAGCCTTCGGGTTAGGAAAACACCGCCCCCAGATAGTGGTTCTCCAACGCAGCCGAGCGTCACCGTTCTGTCATCACGGGAGCATAGATTATGCTGGGTTGCCTTGTGGTTCTCGACGTCTTAAAGGTAATCCAGTTGCATCACGGTGACAAGTCATGCATGGACACGGCAGCAAACCAGACATGACATATTTGGCTCCGGGACGGGTCTACTTTCCCTCGAGGTTTGACGGGTACGCGTGCCTGAAAAAGTATCGAGGGTCAACACCACCGCGAGCATGAATGTTTCCACGCTGATTTTTTTTTTTCTCAAGTAGACTGCACCAACAAAACCTAACCATGTGAGCTTAAGCTACATTCGCTTTTTACGTTGGTGGTGAATCTTGTCTTGACACAAACAGGAGGACTGAAGGAGTGCTTTCGTTTGTAACGCAAGTGCGTTGGCGCTACATCATTTAGCAGCTGTGTGAACGTGTGATACATGCCGCAACTGGCAATCCCCATACAAGATCTGGTTTATATTTTATATAAAAAAGCACGGTAAGTAGCAAGCAGTCGCTGTCGTGCACTGCACCAGGTCAACAAAATCAGAACTTAAATTAGGGCTATTCGCTGCTAATAAAAAGGGACCATGATTAGCAGCTGATCTTTTTTTTTTCGAAAGGATTAGCAGCTGATCTCTCTCTGCATCCTCTCACTCCAATTATTTTGCAGAGGGAAGTGAATGAATGAAGCAAAAAAGAGAGAAAAAAAAAGACGATTCTTCCCCCTTTTGGCGGCCAACATGGTGATATTAGCAGACACCACATGTGTCGCGCGGCTCCGGCGTGGCTGGGATATTGAAAACAGTAATATCACCTTGGATTTGGTCTCGCTGGCCTGGGCCCCTCCTCACCTTTCGTGACACAGCTTATAGAGAGACGCCTAAAAAATCTCGCTGCTGCTACAAGTAGTACATGCAGCCAAAAAAGCTAGCAGGCTTCTTCATGAATTTAGAAGGAGAGAAGCTAATATGCCGCAGCGCCATGCATGCATGTATGCACCTCGACGTGCAGGCAAAGGAGCTAGCAAGCTAACAAGTATGTATACATTCAATCAAAGAAGCTAGCAACTATTTGCACCGGCTTATACGCAGCACAATGCCATGCATGCGCGTAAATGCGCCTTGACGTGTAAATGGAAAAAAAGCTAGTAGGTGATAGTCATGATAAGTATGAAACTGGCTGTAGGACGCGTGCGTACGTCGGCCCATGGTTTGTATATTTCTGCAAAGGTGTACGCCAACAGGTTGGTGTAGCCTGGCGCGACTCGATCGGTACGTGATCTGGCCGGAATATCCTACTAGAACCCTCGGTATATACGGCTAGCATGTACGGGATTTCCAGGCGACGTATGTCTATCGGCTGTAAATCGTTGAGTCAGATATATGTGCGTATATATCTTGTTCCTCAGCGGCGAAGCCACAGTGCATATGTCGGGGTCATGCGACCCCGATAACTTTGTACGAATCAGTGGAACCCCGTATATTCCGGTCAGCTACGACCCTATCAAATTGAGTTCATGAATCTGTGCGACCCCGGCAGCAGTTTAGTCTAGATTCGCCGCTGTTGTTCCTTCATATTATTCAATAGCACTCCATCTTGCTGGGCCCGCATGTCATGGGCTGCATAGGAGAGATGCTAGTTGATCCCGGTGTTTGGATCGAATACAATCGCCATGTACACATCCACGCAGCCAGCAAATATCTCAACTGGCCTTCTACAAACTTGATCACGAAGGATAATTATCACGTGGAGATAAGTACGCAAGCTGCCAGCGCCGGATGTACGAGCTCGTTTAGTATCAAGATATAGGTTCGAGAAGAATTAGCCTAATATGTTTCTGGGCTTTAAAATTTTATAACGCACGTGAGGCGAAAAACAATTTCTAGGAATAAGATCAAACATAACTTGTATTTAGTACTTAAATAAAAATTGAAGTACAAGTTTAGCAGATGGAAATGCAACTTTATCTTTTGAAAAATAGATGTTAACTAGTGTTTTGGGAGCTCAAAAATCAAATTTGACGTTAAGATAAGCTCTTTTTGTTAAGTCGGCAAACACTTGAACTATTGTTAAAATACCATTTTTGGCAAATTATATTAAGCAAAATAGTTAAATGATGATTACAATTTTTGCTCCTATAGGTTAGTATAAGGCATGGACTATTGCATGAAGTATTTGTTGGTTGAAGTTAACAAGGTTTAGATCTATTAAAAATTACGACAAAAGAGTTAATGGTTACTTAGCCTCAATTGAAATCCTTAACTTTTCTAAGTATGAAAAAGTAGTAAGACAATGCTATTTTGACATTTAATTTCTAACAAAAATGTTTAAACGCTAGCTATATGTTTTGGTATTGTCGATTGCATCAAAGTGAGTACATGAGCATGGTGTAGGTCAAAGTTGTGTTGGAGATCACATTGCTCTCGTAAAAATTCCCCAAACTTCGTTAGAACACGTTGCAACCACGTTGTTGGCGCTCTGTTCGCGAACCGGCACTCCAGCGACGAACCCAAGTTGGCATCCTTCTATCTCCCTCTCTGGTCGCTCTCTGGACGTGAGGTTTGCTTCGTTAGCTGGGTGTTAGTATCGACTTTAGGTTAGGGGAATTAGTTGAGCCTCGATCATGATCGTTAGCGGCTTTTGCTTCGCTTTAAAATATGTGCACGCCACTAGTGATACCTCTCGGCTTGATTTCACGGACACCGCGCGCGTGGGCGCTACTGGCGCTAGGCTCAGGGCGTGGCCGGGCTGCTGCCGCTGGCCGTCTCACGCGCTCGGGTCATGCCGCGCAGCGCCTTGGCCAGCTTCGGTCAGTTGCGGCCCGGTTTCCACTGTCATGACGTGCGCGCGCCACCCTTTGGCTGCCGAGCCACGCGTGGAGTCGAGCCATGGCTGCGGCCATCGTTGCCAGGTCAGCGTGGCAGTCGCTCCGCCCTCCAATTCATCTATCGCGCCGAGTCGTGTGTCTTGGTCGTAGCCGCCCTCTCGTGTGCACGCGCTCTTGGCCATGCACCTCACCTACCGCCGCACCGCTGCTGTGTCCCGTGGCGCGATTCCAGCTGCTCATCCCATCTACCTCGGCTGCCACAACTGCGCATACCATCCCGCCTGCGAGATAGGGAGGAGAGGACGGGTTGTGTATATCGGTAGTGCCACGCCAGCATGTGGTTGGAGTCGCTGTCACATTTGAGGCGCCGCGCTCTCTACTCCTTCAATTTGCCTAGCTCAAGGCTTCTCAGTCTAATTCCTCGCACCAGTGAGTAGCATAGGTAGTCAGCTAGACGCCCGGTTCTCCTCAAGCCCGACCGATCACTACCCACCAGCAAATGGACGTTTTTTCTCGCCGCCGGTCATGTGCGCCGCCGTGACCAAAAGGATGTGGGTAAGGCATGTAGCAGCGGTAGCAGTTCGATTGCGCGTAACCCTACACTCACCTTGACTCCCTCTATCCGGTGCTCACACTGTTTTGGCCGGGGAACTCATCGGTGATGTGGTGACGCACCGGTGTCCATCACAGAGTGTCGCCGCCCTGCTCGGTCGCACGTGGCCAGACCGCCACAGCGCTTCCCAGCTTCAACCGTTAGTAGGGTGTACACCACGGTGAGCTACGGATGCTTCTCCACCATATCTACTTAGCCGTGAGGGCGTAGGCTCGTCGGAACAGTAACGCCACCACCGTGGATAGCCGCTCGCCACTGCAGCTCGTGATAGTACGCCTCCGAGTCCCTAACCACCACCCATCCTTGCGTGTTTAGTTGTAGATGGTTGTTGGCCCCTTACTTCCATCGTAGCGAGCCTAGTTGGCCCGGTGTAACCGTCGTTGCCACCGGTGTGCTGCGTCGCCATGCGCGGGCACGCCGTGGACCGTCCCATTGCAAAGGCATCACATTCTAGGGTCTTTAATGCAAAGCGTGAGTCTATAGTTATAGTATTCTGTTGCTCCGCGTGATTATCTAAAAACCCAGCCCCTTATCCGCAAAATGGCCTACGCGCGCGGGCGCCCCGGCTTTAGGCCGTACTAGGCCGCTGCGCCACGTGCGCAGCCACGCCGCGCTGGGCTACCGGGTCTAAAGGGTCGCTGTCGGCCCTTTCCTTTTTCTTATGTATTTTCTAATTTAGTTTCTAAGATGAACTTATAAATTCAATATAAAATTTGGTAGTTTACCAAAAATTGTGAAATCAATTTTGTTAAGTTCCTAAAATCATGATCTATCTGCTAGTATATTTTGTTCACATAGTTTTATAATATTTTCAGGAGTTATCTAATTAATTTAAGATGCTTAATATTGTAACATATAAATTTGTAGGAATTTTTATGATAAATTGATGATAGTGTTGGCTCTAAAAATTTTACAGTAAATTCCTTACATTATTAGGTGCTCACTATAATTTTTGTAGCTCCATAATAATCAATTTGCTAAGGTAGCTAAATGAGCCCTAGTTCAAAAATCAATATATAATCAATAAAATACCGAAACACCTTGGAATCTTAGAACTAAATATTTTTCTGGAGACATTGCCTTATTTGACAATGCGGATACATGGACTAGTACGTTAGTCATTTAAGCTAGCTCGTTAGCTTGCGGAGCGTAATCATATTTGTAAGAGTTGCGGTTACCGTTGATTAATGACGTCTCTACGTTGCATCCACCTATATCATAATAGGAACAACGATGAATCATAGAGTCGATCGAGATAGCAGAAAAGATGGTGTCTTTATTATCGTGTCACCATAAGGGAATTCTAACTTTTGGTTACATCTTGTCCAGGCAAGTCCCAGTGCATAACTCCTATTATCATGTACTTTATTTTATGCTTGTGCATTAAGTTTAAGGAGTTGAATGAAACCCACTTGCATATATATCCTTATCCTATGAGTCTTACTAGTATGACAAGATCGTATAGATTGCTATGCTATAGGACTCTGGCTGAAGCCGAGTGATTGCCTGTCACCCGCGAGAGATAGGAAAGATATTATTGTTGTTATTATATTACTATCACATGGAATATATATGAATGATAATTGGAGATCGGGCGGAATGGTACTTTGGATCTGGACTTGGTTAGGCATTCGAGCGAGGCTCGGATTGCCCTTGTTCCGCTTGTGTCGATTGAAGACCGTCCGTTGCATTGGATTTTAGTCAGGTCACAGACTTATTATTCTGAGCATATACTTGCTTATGGGAACGGAAAGGCCCGTTGCTCTCTTGTTGTGGGTTCCGGCTCTTTCCGGACCGATTGATTAGAGTCGGGGATGGTGGAGGTCTAAGCACCACACTGAGTCCGGGACTCAGGTGTGGGGGCTTAGAGTCCAAGTTTGCACGGGGATCTGGACCCTTTGACAGGAGAGTGGTGGGTTGATCTTGCTTGTGCCTGGGGTACAAGCGGTGTGTGTGTTTCAGAGTACCCAGCTGGGATACATTGGTTCATGAATCGCCGTGTGATACAGAACAACTTGGCTACGATCTAGCACTGTAGTAAGAACAGAAATATGAAAGATGATAAAATATTTATGATTGCTTACCACCTGTTTGAAAGTAGCACAGGTGCTTACATAGAATGGTTAGTTAATGAACTAATGATGATTGCTAATGAAATTGAATATAAGGATGCACGCTTAGTAATGCTTCTTGCAGATGAAATAAACCCACAAGCCAGATAGCCTTGTATATCCTTGGAGTCTTTTCTTTCTCCCTAATGGGTAAGTCTTGTGGAGTACAATTGAGTACTCAGGGTTTGTTCTACCCTATTGCAGGTGATAGGAACATGTAGAGCTGACACTTGTGTGTGGAAACCTCCTAGTGCGCTCAGCGAGGATTTTCTTAACGTTGCGGACATAGAGTTTATTTGAAACTTTCACCCAAAAATATTTTATAATGGAAAAATGTATAACCTGTTGTGATGTATATAACGGATCATAGTGTTAATGTTTAACTTATCATTAAATGATTTTATTTCCGCTGAAACTCTGATAACTTGATTATATTCCACTGTTATAAATAATAAATATTATACTATGATGTTGCATAGGAAATGATGTAAGAAATGACTAAAATGGTGTAAGCTTTATTCTTCCGTTTATGATCCTATTGAAAAATATGGATTTTTAGATTCTTTTATGAGGTGTGCTCGATAGAACTGTTTAAATTAGTTCACTCTTAAGGTGTTTAGTGTCTAATTAAAGACAAACACCTCTGGAAGTGAATTATTTTATATCTCGCTCTGCTAACGAACTCCGGCGGCGCGTGCGTGTGGCCCAACAGGCCAGCTGCTACTTGCCTGCCTATATAATGGAGCGTCAGGACCCCTGGGAGATGCTAATGGCACTTTCCACCCACAAAGCAACTAGCGCGCCGGGCTCTCCTGCCGCAAGCGCGTATTCGCAATCCGCCAAACACCGAAGTCCAGCCGCGAGGGAGCCCATCGGCTATCATTAGGGATAAAAACGGTACGGATATTTTCCGACCATATTCAAAATCGAATCTGTTTAGAGGGGTTGAGATCTGTCCGTATCCAAGTCTAGATATCCAACATCTAATACCGTATCCATATTCGAATACTCAAATCGCATATTTATGATGTCGATATCTAATCGTATCCTATCCGACATAGTTGACACTATTCTTATTCGAATCCGAATTCGAATAAAATATAAAAACAAATGTAATATCGGTGATATCCGTCCGTATCCAATCCGTTTTCATCCCTTGCTATCGGGCGTCTTCATCCAGAAGGCCGCACGCCCGTTCGTGGAACCGGGGGCTACAAGCAAGGAGATGGTGTTCATCTCTTCCATGGGTAAGAAACTAGTCTAGTTAATCTAGTTATTGTTTCTTTCAGTCTTTTGCATCAGCATGCACATCGGCCGGCGTCACGGCTGGCCGAGAAGTGGATGACGCGGCAGCCAGATGATCAAGTCAGAGCCGGACTGCGAGAACTATCGCGTCATGAGGAGGCGGAGCATCGCCGGCGGGCTTCGGCCTGTTGGTGTCAGACATGCCCGCGGCGTGGAGCTGGAGGCTGAGATCCAAACGCCGCCGCCAGGACAAGAACCTAAAGATACAAGTACTACACCAAGATGCAAGTACTACTACAAGAGGCATGCGAAGCCTAGATGTACATGCATATACGTGCACGTACAGGCCATGCATGCACATGCCGTCTACGTGTGCCGAGAATAGTGGCGGACCCAGGATGATAGCGGCGGATCCAGGATTTTAGAGTAGGTTATGCTCATGCCAAAAAAATATTTGGATAAACAATATAAAAAATTCACAAGAGTCAAGATATTTAAATTTTAATTACCTCTGAACATAGCAAAGGTCAAAGGGACTTGAATTTTGATTACCTCTGAACGAAAAAATCAAATCGAGGTACTGGAGCAGTCGGGCTCACCGGCTCCTGCGGCTCAGGTCGTGCTGAGCGAGCAGCTCTGGCTCCGCAGCTACCGAGGGGGAGCGGGGCGGCAGGGGGGACGGGGGGCGCCCACGCCACGAGCGGCCGGCCTGGCGGCGGCGCGGCGCGATTCCGCGTCTGTCGAACTCGAACGTTCCAAGCTGCTGGCTGCCCTACCCCTACGGCAACCTCCTGATGGGTTTGGGGAGTGGGGAATTGGAGATTAGGGAGTGGGAAGGCCAGATGAGCCATTGGGCCGTCCGGTTAGGTGTGGCCTGTGGACTGCTTTTCAGTTAGATGCGAATTACAGGCAGAAAATAGTGAAGAGTCGCAATTTTGAGACCTTAACTATATTGTACATGTATATACCTCTAAGAACTACTAAAATTTTTCCAAAAAATATTAGGTATGCTCGGGAATACCCGGGCACAACCCATGGCCGAGAACACGAGCAAGGCGACAGACAAGTCTTCATCAGCAACTTCATCAACTCCAGATGATCATGTTCCATGACGTACCACGACGACGTTGCCAAGGAAGTCCGAAGCAGTCCGAGCTACACCAACCATCACTGCTCAAAACGTCAAATTTGCTGAGTGTTTTCATGTTTGCCGAGTATATTTTGTTGGGCACTCGGCAAACAAGTTTTTTGCCGAGTGCTGAGCTAAAAATACTCGTAAAAAAAATAAACACTCGGCAAACAGGTGGTTTGCCGAGTGTAAAAAAAACACTCGACAAACAGGAGGTTTGCCGAGTGTTTTCTTTTTTGCACTCGACAAAGAAATAAAATCTTTTTTAGAAAGAAGGAGAAGAAAAAAAAACTTTGCTGAGTGCCCAGATCTAGGATACTCGGTAAAGAAATAGAATCTTTTTTCTGGGAAAGAAAGAGAAGAAAAAAAAACTTTGCCGAGTGCCCAGATCTAGGACACTCGACAAAGAAATAAAATCTTTTTTCTGGGAAAGAAGGAGAAGAAAAAAAATAAAAAAAACTTTGCCGAGTGCTCGGATCTGGACATTCGGCAAAGAAAAAAAAATCATATTTAATTCAACGGCGCGCCCCTCCCCTCCCCCTTCTTCTTCTTCTCCCGTGGCCGCCCCCTCCCTCCCTCCCCTCCTCCCTTTCCGTCACCGGCACGCCCCTCCCCTCTGTCTCCGGTGCCCCCCTCCCTCCCTCACCAGCGCGCGCCCCTCCCCCCCCTCCTCCCTCTCCCTCTCTCAGCGCGGCGGCGCCCTCCCCCTCCCTTTCCCGGCGGTGGCGCCCTCCCCCTTCCTCTCTCGGCATGGCGGTGCTCCCCCTGCCTCTCCCTGTGCGGCGGCGCACCTCCCTCCCTACTCTGTCGCCTCCACCAGATCCGGCCCCCGCGCGGGCGGATCCGACGACGGTGGCACACGAGGAGGTCGGACCTAGCCTCGGCGCGGGCGGATGGATCTGGCGCGCGGCCCTCCCTTTCCCGGCGGTGGCGCCCTCCCCCTTCCTCTCTCGGCATGGCGGCGCTCCCCCTGCCTCTCCCTGCCGGCGGCGCACCTCCCTTCCTCCTCTACCGCCTCCACCAGATCTGGCCCCACGCGCGGGCAGATCCAGCGATGGTGGTGCACGGGGAGGCCGGATCCGGCCCCAGAGCGGGCAGACGGATCTGGCGCACGACCCTCCTCTCCCGACATGGCGACGCCCTCCCCCTCCCTCTCTCGGCATGGCGGCGCTCCCCTGCCTCTCCCTTTCCCGACGGTGCTCCTCCACCGCCTCCACCAGATCCGGCCCCCGCACGGGCGGATCCGGCGACGGTGGCGCACGGGGAGGCCGGATTCGGCCCCGGCGTGGTGGTGGTGCGGCGAGGAGAAGACGACGGCTTAGTTTTTTTATTTATTCTAAAAAATTATTTGCCAAGTGTTTTTTGGACACTCGGCAACGTCTTTGCCGAGTGTTTTTGCCGAGTGCGTGACAAAAAAATACTCGGCAAACTAGCGTTTGCCGTCAAAACGTTTACCGAGTGTCGTTTGCCGAGTGTAACACTCGGCAAATCCTTTACCGAGTGTTTTTGGGGCTTCGCCGAGTGCCCCTGGCACTCGACAAAGATCCTGTATCCGGTAGTGCATGCAAGTGCTACTACCACTACAATACCATGTGCCGTTCGACACCGACGAGGCGAACGACGCAGGCAGACATGGCTGATGTTCCAGCCATGTTGTACCGTCTCATGGACCGTCGAGGCCATGGACACATCGACGCCACCCACATCTACACCAACACCATGCATGGAGAAGTGAAGCGAAGATTGAAGATGACGACCACGACAGCAGAATCAGAGGTACTCCATGAGCTAGCTCACGGGAATAATTAACTGGGAGCCTTTCGAGGCCCTAGAAATCATGAAGACCACGATGGCTCATGTCTGATCACTGCTAGCAGGCCATGTAGCACGCGCATCATTAGTAACTTGTATTTGTTAACTCGTGATAATTAATAAAATGTATGTTTCCATCTTTTTATTTTGTGTATCTTAGTTAGGCCCCGTTTAGTTGCCAAAAAATTTTGCATAGTAACTGTCACATCAAATCTTGCGGCACATGTATGGAGTACTAAATGTAGACGAAAAAAAACTAATTACACAGTTGGTCAAGAAATCGCGAGACGAAACTTTTAAACCTAATTAGTCTATAATTAGACACTAATTATCAAATACAAACGAAATGCTACAGTGAGCCAAAATCCAAAATTTTTTAGATCTAAACGCACCCTTTGTACATTGACACGTCCGGACTTTTTTCCACACCAGCAGCCGCTTGAGGCCTTGTTTAGATTGCAAATTTTTACAATCTGGATACTGTAGCACGTTTCATTTGTATTTGATAAACTTTGTCCGATCATGGACTAACTAGGCTCAAAAGATTCGTCTCGTGATTTACAACAAAACTATGCAATTAGTTATTTTTTTTATCTACATTTAATGCTCAATGCATATGTCCAAATATTGATGTGATAAAAAAAATGAAAAAACTTGGAATTTAGAGGTGATCTAAACTAGGCCTGAGACGGGTTTTCTGGTGTCCAAACAAGTAGAAAAAAAAAGCATCCATTTGAGGGGTCACGTCGTCCTTGCCGCAGACGATAGATTAGATAAACAAAACCCAAATTGTTTTGCTTTTGCAGGTGATGGATTGGACTTGGATCCTGCTGTGCTGTGTGGGGGCAGCGGGCACCCCACTACGCCACGCCCCCCTATACGAATAAACAACACGCCAATCGTGCGGTGGTGACTCGAATAAGCATTTCGAAGCGAGCTAAGTATAATAGCAGCCACCGTAAGCTAACTAAATGATGAGATAGAAAAAAAGAAGAGAAAAGAGAAAAGAAAGAAGAGAAAAGAGAAAAAAAGTGGACTGTAAACTTACAGCCAGCTTAGATAAAAAACAAAAAAAATTATAAGAAAGACAAATATGACATATATTAATTATCGGGTTTATAAACCCGGGGTCCCTCGAGGACCAGCTTTGACGCCCGGGCTCGGCCCAGGAAAAAAACATATAGTTCATGGGCCGTCCCAAGAATCTAAAAACACAACAGGGCCGGAAGGGCAGTCCGGTCGCCGACCGTAAGGTCTACCCAAAAGATCAAGTGCCCAGTTCATTCAGCTTCTTCGGCCCACCTCTCCGACCATGAGCACTCGCTTCGGGCACCAGCCGTCTCCAAGCGGTCTCTCCAATCAGAAGGCCTGGTCCAAAATACTGCTTCCTACTCCGACCCCGGCAACTACGACTCCCGCGACCGGGGCTTCGTGGGAACCCTGCTCATCCGCTCTTCTCCGACCGGCGCACTGAGAGCCGACTGGAGCCATCCGACCGGAGGCACCCTGTTCGGAAGGAACCTAGAAGACGTGCGGAGAAAGGCAAGGCATGGCTCACAAGTCAAAACCACTGTACCAGGGACCATACCTTGCACAAAACAGTGCTCTGCAGTCAGCCCTAACACAAAGTATTGTAGGGCCCGCTAAAAACACCCATACGGTAAGCCCCCGCATGTCTCTAGACATTGATCGCAGTATGGGACTCTAGGATTTGCCATACCGGGTGAACATAGCGCGGCTCCTCACATGCCACTAAGGATCAAGAAGTATTTACAGGTACTGGCGTTCATCCTTCCTGAAGAAGATAGCTCGACCTCCCGTGCGCATCTGACATTCTGCAGCGACATCGACAGTGTTGGGGGCACCTACCATTATCCGGTCTTTATCAGCGTAGGCAACAAGGCTTAGAAACATTCATACTCTCTCCCTCTCACCTGTAAAGCCATCCCCTTCATCTATAAAAGGAGATGCGCTCCCTCCTACAAAGACGACGGACTTCTTCAAGTTCAGACTCGCTAGATCGACATCAACACCTCACAGCCGCAGAACCACCAAGTTCTGACCGCAACCATTCCGGTCGGAGCCAACCGAACCTCTTGCACACCCTCTCCTTTCTTCTTCTCATTTGTAACCCCACTACAGACTTCGAGCACCTGGGCTTAGGAATAAAGTCACCGACCGACCCTGACTGGACGTAGGGCACGTTGCCCGAACCAGTATAAATCCTGTATCATTGTGTGCTAGGCCACCTCCGATCACAACGTACAGTAAAACTATAAATATTCACTAGTTGGTCATTTTCTGCACCGATAGTTGGCGCCGTCCGTGGGGAAGATGTTGTACGTTCAACACTCTTTTGGTCATCGGATGGCCCATTTTTCCGCCACCCCCGCCGTGGCGGGCTCGGGCGATATGATTTGCTTTGGCTCGTTGGAGTTTCCCGCGCTCTCGCCCGCCAGAGCGTGGGTTCCACCCGTCTTCGAGCCATCCCAGGCCTTCCTCTTTGAAAGCCTAGACTTTGTCGCCGACTGGCTCGGCGTACTCCACCTCCGCGAGGAGACTCGTGACCTGGCACCCGTCGGAGGGACGTCCTCCATCGACTTCGGGACGCGTGACTTCGACGGCGTGGTATCTGCACTTCATTCCGAGCAAACTCTTTGCTCAAACCCCACTGTGTGTAATATACATGCTGTTATTTACTTACTACGCTCTATCTTCCGCCAAATACCCAGTGGGTTACCGTTGTCCCCGTCGCAGCCACCATACGGCTGGTTCCCATATGGCCTCGCATCTTTCGTGGACGCATACGCCCGAGGACTCCAAAAGGTGCTGGCGCCGCACCCTCTCACGTCAGAGTTCGTGGGGATGGCGAGCTATGCTCCCACCTATTTCCTCGACATCATGGATGACGACATCGGGAGTGACGTCTCCAGCATCGACGACGTGGTGCGTAGGCACCATCGGTCCTAGGAGTACGCTGTGGCGGACGCCTCAAAATAGCCGCTAGGGGTAATGGAGTCCTTCCGGACCCATGCCTCACTGGGCCCTCACGCGGGGACCCCCGAGCTCACACGTGAGCATGGGGAGGATCTACGACGATAGTGGCTGCATCAGCTACCAACTGCACCAGCGCGCTCGGTGCACCATACTGCGCCCCATGCGCATAGATCGGCGAATGGCGCTCGGGGTCACGCCCGTCAGCCCCAGTGCAATGCCCTAGTTCGGGGGACCGACCCCCCCATAGTTTGCTCGGGCCAGTCAAAACATTGTCACTGCGGTAATGCTCCTGCGTAGCCTATCTGAGCCGAACGACCCTTGCGAACAGGTGATCCACCGGAACCACTGGGCACTGGTGGAGACCATCGCCGTTCAACAAGCGGAGTGCTCCGCATCACGATGCCAACTCATGACCTCGCTCCTTGTTTGGGGAACAGGGATGCAGCAGATGAGGCACTACACCCTATCATCGTCACAACCACCAATTGCGGCATAAGAAGCCGCAACTGCACCCCATCTTGACTTGACGACCGCCCTGTGCCGACTGCCTATCTACGCGTGGCTCGGGTCGAACCAAGACACGCGCAGCGTCGATCGGAGTCCCAGCCCTGACAGCCTGGAACCACGGACCTTTGTCCAACACCCCTAGCAAGCGCCTTTTTTGCCATGCTTCAACAGGGGCCACGACAAAGGTAAGGCCAAGTGCTAGGATCAAGATGAGGGCCCCTCCATGTAGAGGGGAAAAAGAATAGAAAGGATCACCACCAACCAACTAACTTCACGTCGGTCGCCGCGACCGATCACGCAGGCACACAACCCTTGTAAGACCCTCTGGGCCACTTCCACGATCTCATGGAGAGCCCGTGCACTAACCATGACTACCCCGTCAAGCACCTCTACAAGGACTGTCAGCTCCTCAAGCGCCTGCTGAGGTAGGCTGGCAGGCCAAGGAAAGAAGAAGGCGAGGAAGCAGCAACCAAAGGTAGGGGCGCAGCGAGCAAGGATCCAGACGACTGAAGTGATCCGACCGAAAGCCTATCGACTGAAGGACAACAACGACGACGCCCTCTCTAAGAACCTTGGAACAACTATGTCTTTTCTTCTTTTCCTAAGTTTCAGTCTTACCTTTACTTAGCGAACGCTCCTATAAGAGCACCTCGACCCGAACACTTTTTGGCTTGAGGCGCTCGGGGGCTCCACTAGGGGGCTCTACTACCCCACTATTTTGTTTGTTTTTACATTAAGTACTCTTTTTACTTTTGTATGAAGAAACTCCTTCCTACCTGAACGAAAGGGTAGTTCATTTCTTTGTTTTACCTTATGTAACTTTGCTTTAGAATATTCCGACTGATCGCACCCCGCCTTTTCCTATGGCTATGACCGGCCGAGCCTCACGGGACACGCCCCGTGCTCGCAAAGTTGTAGCCCACGGAACAAACGGGTAGGTATGAGAGAGAAAGAAATTTAAAACAAAATTATGCTAAGGGAGAACTAAGGAACGAAAGGGAACAAGCTCCCCCGAACGGAGCAACTCCATCACAAAAATAAAAACCGATTGCAATCATTAAAACACACACGAATGTTTTACACAGGGGTTCCCCCCATGAACTTAAACTTCTTACATTTACTAACTACTTATATTTAAAAAGGTATTAAACTAACCCGGCGGCATCTGCTGATGGCGTGACCAACGAAGGCGTAGGCTGCTCGCTCCCCGGCAGCACGATGTTTGGCTCGATCAGGGCCGAGGCAACATTCCCCCCCCCCCCGAACCAGGCTCTGTGCTATCTGCAGGCTTGGAGGGATTCTCTCCACGCATGCTTTAGGCCATGTCTTGACGGTGAACATCCATCACCCACTCAGCGGAGACTTGCTTTGACACCGACCGCGCGTGCTACAGCAGGCTTACCCTGATTGACTGGATGTCCTCCATGCTCAGGCCTTCAGCATACCCACCACAGATAGTGGCAAAGTCTAGATTCGGGTGGTATGTCGCCACTGAGGTCAGCACCCCCGATGCTCCATAAAACAGCCCACTCCTGACAAGGTCCTTGACCACATCCGGGACCTCCGCTAGCTGAACTGCGGGTGCACTGGTATTTGGCACCGACCCGAAGACTTTCAAGATGACGAGCTAGCAGCATTGCGGATCTGGCCGAGCTCCCCTTCGAGAGCACATCGCTCCTCATGGGACTTGGCTAGCTCCTCGACATTCCGGCTGAAGTTCGCCTTGGTCGTCTCCAGGTCTCGCTCCAGCGCCTTCACCTTTTCACCCAGCTCTGCAAGAAGGGCGATAAGCTCAAAAATAGGCTGGGGGAAAAGAAATCAACACCATGAGAAAACAAAAAGGTACGCACCGACACAAGAGGCCTCAAGGGTGGAGAGATCCTCTGCCTGCCGAGCCGCCTGCTCATGCAGCCGGGCACTCGCGTCCTCCATCCCCATCACCTGGTCCCGGAGCGTGAGCACCTCCCAATCCACCTCCGACCGGGCCCTCTGCTTCGCCTCCAGGGCCTTCTGTGTCGACTCCAGGGCGGCTCGCTCTGGCTCAAGGGCTGCCAAGGCCTCTTGGAGCACTGCCTCGATGTTTGCCAGGGACGTCTGTAGCCCTGCCTTAGTCTTTGCCTGGCGGACCTTTGTCGCCTCGAGCCCTCGCTCGGTAGCAGTCATCCGCTCTGCCGCACGCTGCTCCTCCGCCTGCACCACAGACGCCTCGGCCACCCGAGCCTGGGACTCGCGGTAAGCAGACTCCACCCGGTGCTCAAGCTTGGCCATTCGGGCGTGTTCCATCCGAAGGAAGTGAGACTTGCGGGACGACACCTTCCTTATTTCCTGTAGAAAATAGGCATTATAAAAACAACCGACGAAAGATTCAAAGGGCAAGGAGAAGTACCAGAAACTCACCTCCGTAGTGAGCTGCAGGTCAACCTCAACCAGTAGCCAGGCAAACTGAGCCGGCTTTCGAGCGCTCTCCAGCTTCACGGACAACTTGGTGAGCTCGGACACCGTGGCATGCCCTTGCCCCACAAAAATGTCCTAGAGCTGGTGCTCCTAGGAATCCTGGAGGACAAACCTCATCTTCGATGAGTCCTTGGGGAAGGGCCACTCTAGGTCATCCTCCGATGAACCACCAGAGGGCCCAGCCTCCAACCGGACCACCACCAGCTCCCGCGGTGACACCGCTAGCTCCCACGGTGACACCGGCGGTTCCAACACGGTATCCGCCTCATCGTCAGATGGGATCTCCACCACCACGTTCGCATGGGACGCTGCCTGGTGTCCCAACTCTGTCTTGGCCACGCTTCCCTCCCACAACTTTGGCTTTGATGGCAAGGATGGGTTGTGCAGCCCTCCACCCGGTGAGGTGGGGAGCTCGCCCCCCCCCCCTTGTCTCCTCCACCATGACCAGTGAAGGAGGGGGTGCAAGAGTTACCTCTGATGCCACCTCCATCGTCAACATCGGGATTGCCACCAACAACGTCGCCGCCGCTGTCATGTTATTGTCGACGAAATATGGTCGGTAGTCTACTTAGGGGTATGCCCAAGATAGTAGATTATTGGTAGACAGATGCGCATGCTACAAACAAGATGGTGATGCAAGATAAACATGAGGTTTTATCCAGGTTCGGCCGCCGTGAAGGCGTAATACCGACGTCCTACGTCTGATTGTATTAATGTGTGTCAATGAGAGATGATTTTTAGAGGGGTCTCCTGCCTGCCTTATATAGTCCGGGGGCAGGGTTATAGATCTAGAAACTAATCCTAACCAGTTACAATTGCCATAGATGGCCAGATAAAGATTCCTATTCTAACCAACCGGGATCTTGCTTGATCTCCAAATCTGCCTTGATTCCTTGCGCAGGACTCCAAACAGATTGGCCAGGCCACGTGTCGTCTTCTAGTGGGCCAGACCCCCTGGTCCGGGCTGGCCCACGCCTAGCCGTAAGGGTATAGGGGTTAATACCCCCACAGCTAGTCCTCGAGCACCATGTATTATGCTGTGACACGTCGTTCGATCTCCTTCGACCAATGCGATCCGTCTTCATGTCATCTCCAACTGGTTGAAACATTGACCAAGCGAATGTGCCAGTATTCCGATCAGAACAGAAAGCAGTAGACCACAATTATAGTCGAAGATTCCGATTGTCCGAAGAATGCATGGTGCTCTAAAGAAAAAAGAAAAAAGATTTCTTTCCTGATGAAGTGTGCCCACTTGTATTTCCGAAAATAAATGTAAGTGACCCTTGTACAATAGTAGTTATGGCCAACAGTCAAAGCGTAGGGGTCGATAAAATAAGCACATTCACCGCAAGGTGAAGTGTGCCCACTTAGTCCCCAAACCTGGTAGTAAGTGATATAGGCACGTGGTGCCAGGGTCTAAAAAGAATTCTCACTGAAGTTGAGAATTCAATCGTCGTACAAGCAATACGAGATGCACCGGCAGGTGCATCGTACCGATGTAGTCCTCGAGCTTGCTGAAAGGTGAGGTATCAGCCTTGTAGCAAGGTCTAAATAAATGCCTCTCAACTGTATGTGAGTACAAATCACATGTAGCCATGGAGAGCGGTCTTCGAGAAATGTTAGGAGAGTGGTCGGGGTAGTCCTCGAGCATGAGAGTGGTCGGAACAGTCCCTGAGCACGATGGTGGTCTGAACAGACCTCGAGCACGATGGTGGTCTGGATAGTCCCCGAGCACGATGGTGGTCTAAACAGTCCCCGAGCACAAGGATAGTCGCGACAGTCCCCGAGCACGAGAAGTGTGGTGAAAGACCATATGCCACTTGTACTATTATTTTTTGTATTTATTTATTTACTTGCTCCTTCAAGTCCAATCTGACACGTCTAGTCAAAGAAGTAGACGGGTATAGCACGTCATACTGCCTTTTTGTCTTTTCAAGCAAACAGTTGCGTGGCACCTGTAAGTAGGTGCTTCAGCGTGGGCCCTCCCACACTGGCAATGAAGAGGCGCATATATTTGCATAGATCTCGAGGCTATGAAAACAATCGTCTATGTGCGCGTGTGCACGTCTCCCAAGAATCTCAGGTAGACGAAACGACATAACTCTTGGGTTAAATATAGTATAAGATAGGTAAGTTACTTTTTACTGAACCCCATTGCCATTCGCAGCCGTAGCCATCTTCTTCCTGTCGCCAACCCTAATACCTCTAAAATTACCACCAATCAATCCTCCGTAATTTCCTCGTTCATCAGCAAGGCCAGAGTCATGGCGAAAAGTGATGCGCAGAAGAAAGCAGGAGTCGTCGCGAAGGAGTGGTGGAAATTGAGAAGCAACGAGTAGACCATTGAAGACCTCATCACCATGGGGGTACTCCATAACAAAGAGCTCATAGGATGGCATGCGCCGGAGGGCGAGGGGTACCTAGATCCACAACCAGGTGAGATCATGGTGTTCGAAGACTTCTTTAAGTGAGGATTTGGGGTTCCGGTACATCCTTTTCTTCAGGGGCTCTGTCTTTACTATGAGATTGGGATTTGTAATCTACATCCCAACTCGATCCTCCTTGTCGCCACTTTCATACATCTTTGCGAAGCATATGGCGGCTTCCAGCCCTATTTTGATTTTTTCCACCATCTATTCTGTCTGTGGAAGAAAGGAAGCGGCGGTTCGAAGATAGCCAGGGGTGTGTACCTCAACCTCCGTGACGACATGAAAGTCCAGTACCTGCACTACCCATGGAACACGTCGCTAGACGACTGGTACAAGAAATGGTTCTACATCCGCGAAGAGCCAAACATGATTACATTGTGCGACGTGGGGTACATTTCGGAGAAGAGGACAAGCTGGTCAGAGAAGCCCGAGCACCTAGAACAGATTCTAGAAATATTTGGAATGATCCCATGGAAAAAACTAGATGGTCCGAGCGTAGTCGGGAACTTCATTAGCCGATGGATCCAGCCCTGCCAGAGGAGAGTACATCCTGGCTATGAATATCAAGGTAGCGCGGACTCAACGAGGATGAGGCAGGAGGCACTTGACAAAATTGAAGTCAAAGCTAGAATTGGAGAGCTATTTAACTTAGCTGATCCAAATTATGCCAGATTGAATGATATCGAGCACGCTTTCAAGCTTGCCCGACCTCCCCCAAAGATAACTCGTCTTGCCCTGTACCCATAGTTTTATATTGTGGTAGGATAAGTGGAAACTTACTGTGTTCACCCATTTTTGTTACCCAGGTTAATGATCGGGATAGAGCGACAGTGTTTGCATTGCCACCCCCTAGAGTGGAGTGGCCACAAGGAGCTAGTCCCACTACCCAGACCAGCGTTGAGATCGAAGACGAGGACGTCGACTGGGCGATGCTCAGAGCTGGAGAGGAGGCAGCGCCCCTGGCCGCTGGTAAGCGGACGACTACCCCTAAACAGTTGAAGAAGAGATCAGCAACCACCCTGCTCACCGGGGGGGGCGCTAAGTATCAATGAGCCTGAGGAGGGCCCGAAGGAGAAACCTGCCAGCAAGCGTCGATAGGCGATTTTTTCCTGGTCGAACGATGACACAGAGGAGGGAGACGATGCAGACACCTTTCGACTTGTCCCTCGAAAGAGGAGGAAACAACTGGAGTCGATGGAGTAGGGTGTCTCCTCCGCGCCTATGGGACCCACATTGTTGACGACGGTGAAGGATGTAGCTGGGTCGACCTCGGGAGTACCTGGGCAAGGAAATCGACCGGCGATGGGAGCGATAACCCGACTGAGCACACCACCGACCACTGCAGCGCGAAGGACAAGTGGCGGAGGTGTTGGGCACCAAGGCCCAGCGACAGTGCTGGATGTAGAGGGAGACCAGGAGTCACCCGCACAACACGTGGAGCAAGTGCGGCCAAAGAGACGCGCATCCACCACATCATTCGTGCTTCTAACATGTAAGTATTTGTAACATTATTATAAGTTAGCAATTTGCATTGAATATGGTTGCCTTCTGAACTTTTCTCGGATGTACTAGTTCGATGTCCATAGAAAGTCCGGACTAGCTAGCCGGAAGTTTCGTCGCTCCACCAATAAGTTCAGAGCAGACTGCCCCACAACCGGCCACTGAGGAAGCCATAGCAGAAGACCCGTCGAGGCCTCAGTAAGGGAGCAGTCAGACAATAGTCCCCGAGCAGGTGGTCGAGGGACCAACTAAGCCAGGCATGAGTGCTCCGAGCGCTAGACCTACTGAGGGCAACACTTTAGCTTCGAGGGTGACAGAGCAAACCAAGGAGCAACAACTGGAGGTGAGAGCATAGCCCACATTCACCGATGCTGAAGCCCGTGGGAAGGCTTTGGTGATCGCATAAGCTGCTGACGCCAGACCAGCACTAAGACCCGAAGAAGAGCCCAAAGAGGACGAAGTGGAGGAGGTCTTGGGCCATCCATAGGACAAGCGACAACATGTGTATGTGTCACGTTGGCGAAACGACCAATGGGTTGTCCATGAGGAAATCCCGAAGGTCGAAGAAACCAAGAAAGTTGAACGGGTAGTGAAACAGCTGGTGACGGAAGTGTAGGTAAGCTTCGCTTTACCCCCTGATCTCACTATCTAGTCACAGCTGTCTTACTTAGCTATATGCACATAGGACTTAATGAAGACCACAAGAAATGCTTCGACTAGATCGAGGAGATCGCTGCAAGCAACAAGGAGCTGACAGCGGAGGTGGAACGCTTGCGCCAGCAACTTGAAGCCACCAACCATGAAAAGACGGTGCAAGAGTCCTAGAACCAAAACCTGGTCATCTAGCTCAGTAATAAAGAGGAGGAAAGAACAAGTAAGTAGCCACTTTATCACAATGACTACTAACAAGTGCTGTTGCGTTGTTGGTAGTAACAGCTGTAGTGCAGGCTTAGAAGCCGAAGTGGTCCGTCTTCGAGAGGAGAACAGTCGTGCGGTCATAGAGTGTGATCGCCTAAAAGAGGACAACAGAAAACTGGCACAAGACCAGTCGTAGCTCTGGGACCACATGACCAAGATGATAGAGGAGCTGAAAGGTAAGTTTTCCAAACCCCTTTGCCCATTTTTGTTGCCTACCGTAGTTTGGCGTAATATAGCGTCTTAACAGCATGTACGGTTTGCAGTTATAAAAATCAATACGAAGAAGCATCTGGAGGCCGTGATAAAAGACCATGACGGCTGGAAGGCGCAGTGCTAAGAGATCACCAAGGATCGTGACACCTGGAAAAACCGGTGCCAGGAGGTGGCAACGGGCATTTTGCCAGTCCTTAACCTCATCGATCCGGCACTAGCAGAGGACGTGCAAAGGGTGCCATAGCTGGGGTTGATCGAGAGATGCCGAAAGGTATGGGGATGGTTCTAGGAGTTTGTGAAGGAGGCAGGTGAGTACACAGGCACACATGTGCTAAGCATGGTATGTGCTCACTACCCCTTGATCGATCTCAAGCGCCTGGAGGCTGGATACTCGAAGGAGGTAGATCCAGACAAGGCTGAGGAGCTACGGACGACCTAGCTGGACTTGTTGGCAAAAATAATTGGCAACATTAACCTATGTGGAGGCGCGACACCACCTATACAGGGAACACCATCAACAAGTCAGCTGGAAGTGCCTTCATTTTTAAGCCAACCGGCGAAGCCTGCGGTCTCGACCAGCCAGGCATCGGCGGGGCCATCTTCTTCAGCTCGATCAATGCCAGAGTCTCCGAGACCCTTGCACGATGTCAGTCCCAGCAAGCAGCAGGTGTTGCGTGCCCCGACCATCCAATAGTATAGGCTATAGCTATGGAAGAAGATGTAGTTGTGTTATTGTAAACTTGGACCTTTTTAGGCAAGCTTGTAATAACATAACCATATATCAGCATAAGCTTGTTTGTTTTGTAGAAAATGTATTTAAGCATGGATATCATGTTGGTGTAACTAAGTGAGAACATGTTAACGTTCTATTTAGTTGTACCAGTTTAGTGGACATGTCATCCTGAAAGGTTTGTATGGCCCTAGTTTGTCTTGTGGTCAGAGTGTGAGGTGCGTAGCTTGTGCACACGTAGACACACACAAGTCAAACCAGAGAGGACCTACCGATCACCCATAGCGTAGAGAGCAGATCCCATGCACGTGTTGGGAGGAACCGGAGACAGGGCCTGCTCCAAAAACCCGAGAAGGAATGGTGGTCGGTTTTAACTGGTTGAGTTAGAATAACAATAGACTTCGAAGTGACACATTAGAATGGTCGGAGAAATCATAATAGATTTATTGAATTAAATCAAAAGTACAAGAGGGGTACATATCTCAGTAGTTAAGCATAGAAACGCCTAAGCTTGTCGATGTGCCATGAATTGGGTATGTCTGTACCGTTCAGGTGAGCTAACCTGTAAGATGTTGGTCGTGTAACATCTTTGATCATGAAGGGCCCTTCCCATGGGGTTGCGAGTTTGTGGACGCCAGCCTGATTTGTCTTCCACTTCAGGACCAGGTCCCCAACCATGAAGAACCGCTCCTTGATGTTCTTGTTGTAGTACCTACGCAAAACAGCAAGGTATTTGGCTGTACGTACGCAAGAATCAAGCCGCTTCTCTTCTGCACTATTCACTTCTAGCTCTTGTACTTCATTGGCCTTGTCTTCGTCAAAGTTCTCTACCCATGCTGATTTGAAGGCTATATTCGCTGGGAGCACTGCCTCAGCGCCATAAACTATAAAGTATGGTGATACGCCGGTATTGCGATTGGGCTAGGTTCTAAGGCCCCATACCACGGCTGGTAACTCTTTGAGCCATCTTCTAGGAGCTTTGTCATTTTCTCTGTACATCCTCTTCTTAAGTGTGTCCAAGATCATACCATTTGCCCGCTCGACCTGTCCATTAGCTCTAGGGTGCGCCACCGAGACGTATTTTACTACTATGCTCCTTTCATCACAAAAGTCCCAAAAAGCGTTCCCGATGAACTGAGTACCCAGATGAGTGATGATGCTGTTGGGTATGCCGAAGTGGTGGATGACCTGGTCGATGAATGCAATAGCCTTTTCTGAAGATGCCTTGACCAAGGGCATGTACTCTATCCACTTGGAAAATTTATCGATCAGCACAAAGACGCATGTAAATTTCCCAGGGACCAGTTTGAAAGGCCCAATCATATCTAGTCCCAGCATGCGAAGGGCCAAGAGGCTGGTATTGTCTAAATCTCATGTGCTAGTACGTGAATTCTCTTGGCGAAGAACTAACAACCTTCACAATGACGGATTATCTTCTCTGCATCGGCTACGGCTGATGGCCAATAGAACCCTGCTCAGAAAGCCTTGCCAACCAGCGTTCTCAAGGCCACATGGTTACCGTAGGAGCCAGAGTGGATTTGGTCTAGGAGATGTTCACCATCCTCCTGGGTTATACACTTTATCAAGATTTCCTCCTTCGCGTTCTTGCGCCACAATTAGCCATCGACGAGCAGATACTGCTTACTACGACGCATCAGGCGTTCGTTTTCTGTCCGATCAGTGTAACCGCTACCATCTATCAGGTACTTGATGAAAGGTACTCTCCAGTCAGGCTCCTTAGTGGTCAGAGGTGGTTCGGTGGTATTTGACGCCGAAACCGTAGCCACCAATGGCTGGTCTAGAGGCTTTTCAACCGTGGGATCTTCTTCTTCGATGGAAGGCGTGAGCATGTCTTGAACAAATATGCCATGTGGGACTTTGGCTCGGGATGATCCTAACTTTGATAGCGCATCTACTGCTTGATTTTTGTCCCGGACCACATGTGTGTACTCGATGCCATAGAACTTACCTTCTAGCTTTCTGATCGATTTACAGTATGCATCCATCTTTTCACTAGTCGTATCCCAGTCCTTGTTGAGTTGGTTAATGACCAGAGCCAAGTCTCCATAGACATAGAGACGTTTGACACCGGGCTCGACCGCAATGCGTAGACCATGTAGGCATGCTTCGTACTCGGCGGCGTTATTAGACGTCGGGAAATAAACCCTGAGGACGTATCAGAGCTGCTCCTTGGATGGTAACACAAAAAGGACATCTGCTCCTACGCCATTGATGTTGAGAGAGCCATCAAAGTACATCTTCTAATACTTGCCGGGACCCTGAGAGGTAGGTGTGCTTAAGTCTATCCACTCGATGATGAAATTAACAAGTGCCTAAGACTTGATCATAGTATGGCTTGCAAATTCCAAGGAGAAAGGGCATAGCTCTATTGCCCATTTGACGATGCGCCTGTTTGCATCCTTGTTGCGAATGATGTCTCCTAGAGGGTACTCAGTCATGACCACCACGTGATATCTATCGAAGTAGTGTTTCAACTTTTAGGATGTGATTAGTATGGCGTAGATCAGTTTCTGAATCTGTGGGTAACTAGTCTTAGATTCATTAAGCACCTCACTGACGAAATATATTGGTCACTGTACCTTGTAGACGTGGCCAGGCTCATCGCGCTCGACCACTATGGTAGTGGAGACCACTTGATTAGTTGCCATAATGTAAAGCAGGAGGGTTTTGTCTTCTCTAGGAGCAGTGAGGACCAGAGGTGATGTAAGGAATTGTTTCAGCTGTGTAAAGGCAGCGTCCGCTTCCTCCGACCACTCAAACTTCTCAGATGCTTTGAGCTGCTTGAAAAATGGTAGTCCTTTTTTACCTAATCTTGATATGAAACGACTTAGGGCAGCTATGCATCCAGTAAGCTTCTGAACATCCTTCACCTTTTTGGGTGGCTTCATGTCCAAGACAGCTTTTACCTTCTCTGGGTTAGGGCGTATGCCGTCGTGACTGACGACGTTGTCAAGCAATATACCAGATGGAACACCAAAGATACACTTCTTTGGGTTTAATTTCCATTGGAATGTGTTAAGAGCTGCAAAGGTATGTTTGAGGTTGTCAACAAGGGTGTATGCTTCCTTGGTTTTAACAACTACATCGTCAACATAAGCCTCGATGAGGTCGTCTTTTATCTTGTCTTTGAGGCAGGCCTGTATGGCGCATTGGTAGGTAGCCCCAGTGTTCTTGAGCCCGAACGACATGGTCATGTAGAAGTAAGCGCCGAAGGGCGTGATGAAGAATGTCTTGATCTGGTCATCCTTTTTGAGAGCGATCTGGTGAGAGCTAGAGTAGCAATCGAGAAAGGAAAGCAACTTGCAACCGGCAATTGAATCTACGATCTCGTCTATGCGAGGTAAGCCAAAGGGGTCTTTAGGGCAGTGTTTATTGAGATCAGTGTAATCAACGCACATTCTCCATTTATTATTGTTTTTGCGTACAAGAACTGGGTTGGCTAACCACTCCGGATGATACACTTCTTTGATAAATCCGGCTACCAAAAGCCATGTAACTTCTACCCTAATAGCCTCCTTTTTGTCGTGAGCAAACCGTCATAGCTTCTGCTTGATAGGTTTGGCCTTGCCGTCGACATTTAAGGAGTGCTCGATCAAGTTCCGAGGTACACCAGGCATGTCAGCGGGTTTTCATGCGAACACACTCACGTTGCTCCTTAAGAACCTGACGAGCGCGTCTTCCTATTTAGGTCCAGGTTGGCTCCGATAAGTGCCATTTTGCTAGGATCACCGTCGACCAGCTGGATCGCTTTGTGCTCTTTGGACTTGACGTTCTTGCGTGGGGCCTCGAGCTCTAGGATCTCTAGGTGGTTGGCTGGTGTCTTCTTGGCGTCGAGCGTGGTCTCAGCCATGCAAATAGAGAGGTCATGAGCCTCTACTATTTTAAAGCTATCGTCCTCATAGGTATAAGCTACGTATATGTTGACCCTAAGAGTTAGAACCCCTTTCTTGGTAGGCATCTTGAGCACCAAATACCTATAGTGAGGTATGGCCATGAATTTGGTGAGCGCTGGTCGACCAAGGATAGCGTGATAGGTGCCGTCGAAGTCAGCGATCATGAAGTTGACATAGTCGGTACGGAAGTGGTCCGGGGTACCAAATTGCATAGGTAGCGTGACCTGCCTGAGAGGTGTGGAGCTCTGTCCGGGGAAAACACCCCAGAACTGTGCCTCGTATGGCTTGAGATCAGCTTGGGTTATCTTTAGGCTGGCAAACTGTTCTTGAACAGTATATCGATGGAACTACCGCCGTCAATCAGCACTCTGTCGAACTAAACCTTGTTGATACAAGGATCGAGAACCAGAGCAAAACATCCTGGCTCAAGTATTGTAGCCCATTGGTCCTTTCTACTGAAGGAGATCTCGCGGTGAGACCAAGGAGGGAGCCGTAGATCGGCGATGAGGTTGTCGGCGTTGGCCACGTTCAAGCAAGCGTGGGCGAGCAGCTTGTGTTCTCGTTTGGTCTCGATGGACACTTTGCCTCTAATGATGGTGTGGACACGATTGGTTGGCTTGATGTACTTGTGATGGGGATCTACGTCTTCATCGTCGTTGTCCTCGTTACGCTACTCCCCTGCGTCGTTCGGCTTGTCGGATGTATCCGGAGCCTGTTGGCATGTGTAGATAGATTTAAGGACACGACAATTCTCCATGGTATGGTTTGACTTGGGATGGAGCTGGCAGGGTCCTTTCAATGCTTTGGCATAGTCTTCTTCATAGTTGCGATATCCACCACCTTTTTTAATGGTGTTGACCTCGCCGTTGTCTTCCCGAGCACGCTTGCCCCTGTAATCGTCATGACGATTACGCCGCTGGTTACGCTGGTCGCGGTGGTTGTGGGAATCATTGCGTTGGTTGTGGCGATCAAAATTGTCATTCTGACCATGGTTGCCGCGGTAGTCGTCGTGGTGTGGGGGGTGGTCGAAGCGTGGAACCCTTGCTGCTTCTTCGATGATTATCTTTTTAGCATCATCGGTATCTGCATATTTTTTAGCAGTGGCCAGGAGCGCTGTGACTGATTCAGGTCTCTTGTGGAGGAGCTTGTCCCTTAGGGCATCGTGGAAGCGGAGACCAGTGATGAAAGCCTCGATTGCCTCATTGTCGAAGATTGATGGGACCTTGATGCGCATCTCCGAGAAGCGTTGGACGTACTCACGTAGTGGCTCATATTTGCGATCTCAAATCCGCTACAGATCATATTTGTTGTCGAGTTGCTCGCAAGTAGCAATGAAGTTGTCGATGAATGCTTGCTTGAGCTCTTGCCAAGAATCAAAGTAGTTTGCCGGCAAGCTGACTAGCCATTGGTGGCCTACATGGCTGACGGTGACTGGGAAGTAATTAGACATAACGTGCTCGTCAGCCATGGCTGATCTGCACGCAGTTTCATAGAGCATGACCCATAATTCGGGGTTCTCCTTGCCGTTGTACTTCTAAAGTTTTTCGAGCTTGAAGTTCCTGGGCCATATGACTTGGCGAAGGTGTGGAGTAAACTGCTTCAAACCTAAAGGGCCGCAGGTAGTATCATATTCCATACGGCGATAGCTTTTGTGGGATGCACGATCATTGGCTCTTTGGTTAATGTGATCGCACAGATTGCGTTCTCTGAGGTAATGGCAGAGATCATTATTGTCATCACAGCGATCCCGGTTGCCACCCTGGTTAACCCTATGACCGCGGTTATCATGGCGATTATCGCGGTTGTCTCGGCAGTTGTTGTCCTGATAGTCACGGCGGTTGTCATCCCGGCCACCACCATGGCCACTGTTTCTGCCTTGATGGTTGTTTGATGGGTCGTTGTTGCGTGAGCCACGTTGGTTGGGTGGCTGTGAGCGACTTGAGTACTAGCGGCTGTGGCTTGATTTAACTGAGACAGATGGAGCCCAGGCTTGATTTATAATCTCTGCGGTCTGGGCCATAGCAGCCGTCAGGTAAGCTTGTATATCATCATGAACTGCCTAGGTTTCTGGGGTATTGGGTAGTCATTGCATTGTCACCATAGCAACAGCTACGTTGGCGCTTGGGGTCCTGATGACCTGCTTGTCCCCCACCCTATCAAAGGCATTGTTAAGGTCGCGTGGCTAGACCCTTATGCGTCGTGCCTTCTCTTCTACCTCGGCTTCGATTTGTCGGTGATTAAACCGGTCAATATTGTGTGCTTCGTGTGCTAGCCTTTCTTGTTCTGTTTCGCCAACTACCGGTGGTTCATCATTACTAACAACATTGATCAAGTCTCCTTACCTTGGTGGGAAGGATGGGAATCGTGGGAACCCCGGGGCATGGTCTGGTATATCCAGATCGTATTCAACGCCTTCATTATCATGATGCTGGAGCTCGGTGTGGACGGAGCCATTAGATGTGATGCCAGATGAGGAGCTTGAGCCACCCTCTTGAACTGTGTGGACTGATCCTTCTTGATAATCCTCAATCCGGACCATGTTGACGAAGTTACGCATGCCATAGGGCTGGGCTTGGTAGTTCTCCATCGAGGCTTCGTACTCGGAGAGCCATAGACCCATCGCGGGGGCTGGCCGGCGACGAACATAGCACCCTTCAGGAGTAGATGTGACCACGAGATCCGTACCGAGTCGTGCAGGACAACTGGCCTGAGCTGGTCGGGTAGATCTGTTGTGGGTAGTGGTTACCTGCTCATTAGGTTGACTTTGAATCAAACTTACCAGAGCTAGGGTTTTAGCAAGTTTGGTGCTGACCCGATCGATGGAGTCGAGCAGGTCGGTGTTGTCGATGGTTGTTGATGTAGCTGAAGACGATGTTGGTGTGGCTAGAGCCAGATCCACCGTGGTCAGAGCCATAGCCAATGTAGATGAAGCAGTGGTCGACGTAGATTGAATCCGCGCCTCCTCCGTGGTCATGGTGATGTAGTCATCGGAGCCAGTGGTCCAAGTGATCTGGCTGATGGTGGACGTGAGGCCGTTCGGTACCGCCATGGAACCGGGGATGATGACCATCTTGTTCATCTAGAGAGCAGTATGCACACTCCCTACCTGGCGCGCCACTGTCGATGAAATATGGTCGGCAGTCTACCTAGGGGTATGCCCAAGGTAGTAGATTATCGGCAGACAGATACGTAAGCTACAAACAAGATGGTGATGCAAAACAAACACGAGGTTTTATCTAGGTTCGGCCGCCGTGAAGGCATAATACCTACGTCCAGTGTCTGATTGTATTGTTGTATGTCAATGAAAGATGATTTTTAGAGGGGTCCCCTGCCCGCCTTATATAGTCCGAGGGGTAGGATTACAGATCTAGAAACTAATCCTAATCAGTTACAATTGCCATAGATGGTCAGATAAGGATTCCTATTCTAACCGACCAGGATCTTGCTTGATCTCTAAATCTGCCTTGATTCCTTACGCGGGACTCCAAACAGATTGGCCGGGCCATGCATCATCTTCTAGTGGGCCAGACTTCTGGTCCGGACTGGTCCAAGCCTAGCCGTAAGGGTATAGGGGTTAATAATCCCACAGTTACCAGCAGCCGCCCCAGGGGACACCACCCTCGAGAGGGAAGGCTTCACCACTGCCACCCTGCTACCACCCTCGCTCACCGCAACACGCTGTAGGGTGGGCCTCCAAACCTCTTACATGGAGACCAGGGCGATGCTCAACCCCGGCATCCCTCGCCTACTGACAAAAATCATGGGCAAGCCACACTCCAAAAAGACTCGACCACCAAAAGTCGAAGAAGCAACAAAAGGAAACATACCGGGTGGCGAGTGACACTACTCTGAAGACAGGCTTCGACGATGATGGGCCCATAGGACGAGGATCGCTCCCCCTCACTTCAGACGGGGTCAGAGTCGACACAACCCGCTCTTACCCAGCCTACGGGTCGCTACGACCGCCAGCTCAAGGCTCCCCAACTGGAGCAGCGGGCAGGGTGTCCCCCACTACGAGTTGTGCATCGACTGGGCACCAGTCTACCCCTCAGACCACCCAGACTGTTTGGCTGCACCCACAGTAGGCGGGGCCTCCTCTGGCCGCAAGTTCGGCATTGGCACCGGCCCCATCGCCGCACAGTCGCCAGGCCGCTCCTCGGACCGTCTGGCTCGTCTAGCCGCGTCCACCATACGCAGCGATGGAGCTGGCAACGCCGCCGAGGGGTGCCGTGACCGCGTTCGCTTCGTCGCTCGCTCGCTAATGGTGTCCGCGTTAGCCGCACGCTTCCTCGATGTAGGAACCTCCGCGCGCCGTGCGGCCTCCTGCTCCTCACCAGCAGACATCACCTCAGGGTCACGACGCAACGCCGAGGTCGCAACGACCTCCCAACTCTCCTCCTCATCGGAGAAGACCATGTCGTCCAGATTCGTAGGATCATATGACGTGAGTTCTGACTCGACATCGCTCGTACGTTCCTCGGCTCTCACGCGCCGGGCGACCTCCTTCTTCTTCTCTTCTTTCCGATAACCCTCCTTGGTTTTCTTCTTCTTCTGGGCGTCTGCCGCCTCCTTCTGGGTGGCCTACCAGGCCTGGCCCGCCGGCCCCTTGGGAAGGTGTGGCCGGGACTTGTACCTCCCAAGCTCCTATGGAACGAATGAACCAAAATAAAAAAAGAAGAGGGGCAGAGGAAAAAGCACGAGCAAAGTAAGGGAGCATACCAGTGAGGGCACGATCGAGGCATTAAACGGTATGGGTTTTCCCACCACCGTCTCTTTGGGCCTCAGCTGCAGCACTCAGCCGATGTGACTCTAGATCTCATCGTCCGGTGGCTCCTCTGGTGACGTGCGGTCTTGGTCCGATCGACCGTCATACTTCCACATCGGGTGTGTCCTCTCCGCTAACGGCGTGACCTGATGGCGATAAAGGGTGTGGAACACCTGCACCACATTGAGGCCGCTCCTTACGAGCTTCTAGAGCTCCTCCTCAATGGCCTCCACCTTGTGCTTCTCCACGTGGGCGCAGCTCCACGACCAACTCTTCTGCTTCATTGGCCTCCCACCGGTAAACGCTAGAAACGGCGCCCCCACCGGATTCCTAATGTAGAACCACTCCCTATGCCATCCCCAGTTGGAGTCACATGGGGAGTACACGGGATACAAGCCTCCTGTGCGTGGCTTCCTCTACAGGGAGAAGCCTCCGACCGGAGCGATCTCGGTCGAACTCCAGTCCACCATAGCTCTCCTAGAGAAGAAGAGCCGAAAGAGGTCCACGTGCGGCTCTATCCCAAGGAAAGCCTCACAGACGATGATGAAGCCAGCGATGTGTAGCACCCCCGTCGGATTGAGGTGCTGCAGTTCTAGACCCCACGCGTTGAGGAGCCTACGCAGGAACTAGTGCGCGGGGTATCCTAATCCACGCTCATGGAAGGTAAGGAAAGAAACCACCTCATCAGGACAAGGTTGCGGGAACTCCTCCTTCCTAGGGACCCTCCAGTGTGCCACCTCCTGCGGTGGCAGGAACCCCTTCGCGATGAACGCCTCTAGCATCGACGCCCTCATGATGGATGACCTCTAGTCCGACATGTCGGTGAGTTCCTATCTTCTCTCTCGCTCTCTCCCTTTCTTTCCTAGAAACCTTCGTGGCTCTTAGGAGCGCTCACGGCAAAGAGGAGGAGAGAAGGCGGCGGCAGACGAAGAATAGGCAAAAGAGCGGAATGAAAACCCTCTCCCCTCTCCTACTTAAGGAAAAGGGAGCAGCGGTTATGGAGGGGTGCGCCAATCGAGGAAGCCGGAACGACGGGGCAAGATTTGCCCTTTCTTTCATTTAATGCAGATAAGACGCGCCCTGCTCGATGGAACGACACCTGATCGGATGGGATATGGCCTGGCCATGGCCCACCACTACCGCACGATCAACCACTACCACACCACGAGCACAGGAATCGAAGCACCACCGCACATGGGTGGCTCCCCACTTCCCTAGGTCAGACCTAAAGGAACCCGAATGACAGGTAAGGATAGACACCGACTGATAGGTAAGGAAGTGAAGGGGCGCCCCATGTAGGCCATGTCGACTCCATTGTGGACAACGAGCATGGGTCCCGGTTGGACATTTCTAACTGAAGCTCTTCGAACCCCATCGCTTAGGTCGTTAGGGTCCCAGTCAGACTTTTCCGACTGAAGCCCTCTAAGCCCCGTCACTCCAGTCGTCAAGGTACCTCAAGGGCGTCGCACCTATAGATGCTCAGCAGAAGAACACAGAGCTCCTAACCTTCTTATGTAGCTCCTGAGTGGGGGCACTGCTACCAAGGCACGAAACCCTCCATCGGCACAGTCGTGAGTAACCTCCCCTCCGATGAGGCTCGCCCGGTAAAGATCCACCAAAAAGTCTACACACGGCTCCATCCCAAAGGAGGCCTCGCAGACTAGATCCAGCGTCACCTCCAATCTGACATCACGCTCTGGGTTCACAAAAGGATCCGTAAGTCCTCCCCCTCGCTCACTCTTCCTCTCACTTAGGAACTGCTGCAGCGTACAGGCACTCTCGGTGAGAAAGAAGAAGGAAGAGAGAGCGAGGAATCTCTGCTAGAAGAGACCACCAGACCTCCCTGAGTCGATCGAATCACCCAGGAGGGACACCAGGCGACAGGTAAGGAGCAAAGGGATGCCTCATGCAGGCCATGCTAACTCCATCTCGAACGACGAGCACGGGTCCCGGTCGGACATTTCCGACTGAAGCCCTCCAAGCCCCATCATTCTAGTCGTCAAGGTAAACGTTACCAAAACCCCCTCTATTTCATTATAAATCATTCATACATCCATACGCGCATTCATCTCATACGCCTGAACCCCCTAGACAGTTAGGGCATGAACTGCCTAGGGGCTCGGGAACTAAGCATCGCACGTGAAGTGAAATGCACCAAAACGCTCCATGTTGTGCCACCAAGCGGCGGCTTGCCTCATTCAACATGAGCAACCAAATAGAGCTAGGGGAGAAAACCGTAGATGAGCACCATGTGGCCTTTGCCTGGTCTGGCAAACCAGGTCATCTCAACCTTCTCGTTCGATCCTGAACCTCTCGCCAAGCCCACAGAATCTTCATCGAGGGGAGGCCATTAGGCCACCCGGGTCAGTCTCCGGAATGACCTAGACATCTGCCGGGCTACAGGTAAAGGAGTAGTGGAATGCCACAAGAGGGCTATGCTGACCCCGTCACGAATGATGGACTCAGATTCCACTTGATCACACCTGTTAGCGAGCTCACTAAGCTAGTCTTTGAGCCCGAGCGATCGGGACAGGCGACAAAACTCAGCCCCTCTGGTTGTGAGGAATCGGATGAGGTAGCGCAAAACAACTCACACCTACCCCATGAAGGCCTGACAAGGCTCGGGGGGTCAAATGCCAAGGGACCGCGACTCCAAACTCACGTCGATAGGATCGGCGACATCCGGCTATGGCTCTTGGGACCGCGACTCCAAACTCACGTCGACAGGATAAGCGACATCCGGCTACGGCTCTTGGGACCGTGACTCCAAACTCACGTCGACAGGATCGGCGACATCCGGCTATGGCTCTTGGGACCGTGACTCCAAACTCGCGTAACGGCTTCACTAACTAAAACTAACTTTCGATCCACGGCGCGCACCGACGCCTGGGTCTACTTGCGACTCCACCTTGCCCGATTCCACGACGCGCACCGACGCCAAAGATCAAACTCTGTTGCATCCAAACTAAGCTATCTCCGTTCACGGCGCGCACCGACACCAGGGTTTGTCTCAAACTAAACTTCCTCGCCCGATCCACGGTGCGCACCAACGCCGGAATCAGTAAGTTCTGTTTCAATCCAATCCCCGCGCTTAAAAACACCTCGGCTGCACAACGACGCCATGGTTAAACAAAATTCCGTCTCAAAACTAAAAACACGCGCACCCACCGACACAACACAAAACCCCCCAGCCGGTTCCGCCCAAACCACCCAGGGCTTGGGGGCTACACCCGTGGGTGCGCTCGCACGCACCCGCTAGCAAGACAAAAAATCCACCAGACGATTCGGCTCAAATCGCCCGGGGGCTCGGAGGCTCTTGTCGGGTTCATAAACCTGGGGTCCCTTGAGGACCGGCTTCCACGCCCGGGCTCGGCCCAAGAAAACAACATATAGTTCATGGGCCAGCCCAAGAGTCTAAAAACACAATGGGCCAGAAGGGCAGTCCGGTCGTCGACCGGAAGGTCTACCCAAAAGAACAAGTGCCCGTTCGTCAGCTTCTTCGGCCCACCTCTCCGACCGGAGCACTCGCTTCGGGCACCAGCCGTCTCCAAGCAGCCTCTCCAATCAGAAGGCCTAGCCCAAAACGTTGCTTCCTACTCTGACCCCATGACTGGGACTCGTGGGAACCCTGCTCATCGCTCTTCTTCGACCAGCGCACTGAGAGTCGACTGGAGCCATCCGACCGGGGGCACTCCGTTCGGAAGGAACCAGAAGACGTGTGGAGAAAGGCAAGGCATGGCTCACAAGTCAAAACCAATGTACCAGGGACCATACCTTGCACAAAATAGTGCTCTGCAGTCACCCTGACACAAAGTATTGTAGGGGCTGCTAAAAACTCCCATACGGTAAGCCCTCCGCGTGTCTCTGGACATCGATCGTAGTATGGGCTCTAGGATTTGCCATACCAGGCGAACATAGCGCGGCTCTTCACATGCCACTAAGGATCAAGAAGTATTTGTAGGTACTGGCGTCCATCCTTCCTGAAGAAGATAGCTCGATCTTCCGTGCGCATCTGACATTCTACAGCGACATCGACAGTGTTGGGGGCGCCTACCATTATCCGGTCTTCATCAGCGTAGGCAACAAGGCTTAGAAACATCTGTACTCTCTCCCTCTCACCTGTAAAGCTATCCCCTTCATCTATAAAAGAGGATGCGCTCCATCCTACGAAGACGACGGACTTCTTCAAGTTCAGACTCGCTAGATCGACATCAACACCTCACAGCCGCAGAACCACCAAGTTCCGACCACAACCCTTCCGGTCAGAGCCAACCGAACCTCTTGTACGCTCCCTCCTTTCTCCTTCTCGTTTATAACCCCACTAGAGACTTCGAGCACCTGGGCTTAGGAATAAAGTCACCGACCGACTCTGACTGGACGTAGGGCCCGTTGCTCGAACCAATATAAATCATGTGTCATTGTGTGCTAGGCCACCTCCGATCATAACGTACAGCAAAACTATAAATATTCACTAATTGGTTATTTTCTGTACCGACATTAATAATGAAGAGCTAGCTACTATATAAACGAATCGAAAGAAGACGGTAAAGAAACCTTACATCAGCTGACGACCGGCTGTATTATTATTAGCCAGTCGGCAGGTTATTAAGCCAGTCGGCAGCGTGGGAGTGTTTCTAGAAAAAAGTCTCATTGGTGCTGGGCCCCGCTCCATGATGATGGTTACGGTAGTCCTACTAAATGACCTTCGTTTCGGCTGGATTGTATATATATGGTTTATAATTAATGTCTTAATAATATTTTTTTATATTAAATCAATCAGTAGTATTTTTAGTCATAAGTTACAAGCCAATCAGGTCAAAACGAACAGCGAGGCATGTTTAGAACGTGGCAGTGTTCGTCGTTGTACTACTGCACGAAAGGAATGGACGGCATCTTGTGCAGTAGTACTACTGTATTGCTTGAATAGAAAAAGATAAAAAGATTTCCAGGAATTCAACGAAGCTCGTACGTAGTCACTGTGTGCAAACAGCACCGATTGTCCGTGACTGTGAGTTACGGTACGGCCGCCGGGGAAAGCAGTAGCACCGTGGGATCATCTCGGCCGCCGCCGCCGCACCGGAGCGGAAGAGCAACAACCGAGCAAATCATCACAGGTGGTTGTGTTGTGCGTGCACGCCGCCGATCGCTAATCACGCAACCGAGCAAATCATATGGTTGCGATGATTTACCAGCGTCGTGGATCCGCCGCCGTCCGTTAGGTAGGCGGCACGCCGCGGACCGTGCCCCGTAACCACGCGTGTACAACCTAGGAGTGTTGTACGTAGCGTACTCCCACTAACCACCCACGGTAAACGTAAGGTAAGCCTGGCCGTGCCGACTACGGACTGCCCAACCCAAGGGGGTCAAGCACTCGATCTTAATTAAACTAAGCGGTGGTGGTCACGTGCTTATTAGTGGCGTGCTGGCGCTAGCACGCACACGGGACATGTGGGGTTAGGACTTGCTAGGAACCAGCTGGGCTGCTGCAGTGCTGCGCCTAATGCTAATCCGCCAAGCCACAGCTAGCAGCGCGCACGGGGCCGGGCGGGCGGGCGGACAGCGACGCGCGGTGCGGTGCGGTGGGCGCCGGGTCGCCGAGACGCAGACACGCCTTGTCCCGTGGCCGTGAGCCCACCGCCGAACACGCGCCCTGTGATAAGCGGGCGGGCGGCGGGGCCGATGGCTTTCGTTCGGCGCGGGCTGCCTTTTTCCTGCGGTTTCTCTCTTTTCTTTTGTTTCCGGTGCGCCGGGGGCCGGCCGGTCGGTCAGCTTTGGGCGGCCGCTGCCCGCTTGCTTGCTCGGCTCGGCAGCTGCCCAAAGCGAAAGCCTGCCGGCCTCGAGGGGAGGGGCAGGTACTACGTACTACTAGTCGCTGGCGGACGCGACGTGACGTGGCGCCTCTGACGCCTCGCCGTATGACCGTTCTGCCCCCCACCTCGTGGTACAGTACCGGTATGGGCGTATGGTATGGTGTCTCTCGAATGCTCGCTGCACAAGCACAACAGAACCATGTACCGGTACGTGCGTACGTACGTCAGCAAGCTAAGGAAAGGAAGGATCACCGAACAAACCGCGAACCCGCGACTCGCAACCTACGGTTACATTATTACAGCCTTGCCGACACAGACAAACAGCAAGCGTAGCATGGACCAAAACCCAAAAATGTAAACGACACCAAATCCTCGCCGTCCGTAGACCGTACGTACCCAGGTCCACCTATACACATCACAGCGTACGTATGCCACACCCACAAGGCCAGAAATACATGCGCACTCGCTTGCCTCACAGCGGTCACGGTCCTGTGCACTTGTTTTGCTTACTTTCCAAGCAAAAGACCGCCTCCAACCAGCGCGATTTTCACCCGGGCAAGTACGCGGCCGCGTGCACGCCCAAAAGTCCGTTTGCTTAGCCGAGTCCACCCGTGCACCGTGGGCGTCAGGCAGAGGGCCACCCACACCACACCGAGCCGAGACCCACAGCCATTCCGCGCCGCGCCAAAGGTAGCGGGGGGCACACCACACGTCGCTGTCGCGCGTCGGCCCGGGGAACGCGTACGCCGCCCGTCTTCCTCCTTCCGCTCTCCCCGCGATAAAAAGGCCTCCCCTTCCCCCCTCCTCCCCACCCCATTTCCCACCCTCACCACCAGAGGCCAGGCCGAGCCGGGCGGTAGCTTACCTAGCTGCCTCTCCCCTCATCGTCTCCGCACAGAGGCTCCTTGCTGCCGTCTGCCGGGCTTTACTTTGAACCACGCCGTGCCGCCGCGTCACAGCTCCTTCTACTCCTCTCATGGCGCAGCGCGACAAGAAGGTGGAGGAGCCCACGGAGCTGCGGGCGCCGGAGCTCACGCTGTGCGCCAACAGCTGCGGCTTCCCGGGCAACCGGGCCACCAACAACCTCTGCCAGGCCTGCTTCCAGGCCGCCACCGCTTCCTCGGCCGCCTCCGTCTCGCCGCCGTCGCCCTCCTCCTCCTCCTCCCCTTCCCCGCCGGTGTTCCAGTACGACGAGCAGCAGCAGCAGCAGGCGAGGCCGTCTGCGCCGGCGGTGTTCGCCGACCGGCCCGCGGAACTGTCTCCGTCCAGGCCGGCCCGGACGTCTCCATCGTCGGCGTCGTCGTCCGTCAACCGGTGCCAGAGCTGCCGGAAGCGCGTCGGGCTGACGGGGTTCCGGTGCCGCTGCGGGGAGCTCTTCTGCGGCGCGCACCGCTACTCGGACCGCCACGACTGCTGCTTCGACTACAAGGCCGTCGGCCGGGACGCCATCGCCAGGGAGAACCCCGTCGTGCGCGCCGCCAAGATCGTCAGGTTCTGATCTGGTCCCGTCCGGGAGCGACAACCAGCGGCGGCGTCTCGATCGGAGCCGGACGCAGGGCACACGTACGGTGATCGGCGGAGATTCGGTGGATCGGTCCATCTCCCTCTAGAATTCCTTCCTCTCTTCTGTTTTTCTCTCTTTTCTTCCTTTGTTTTCCTTTTTTTTATTATTACAAGAAAAAAAAAAGATTAGAAGGTGATCGATCGAATCCATGGAGGGTGTTGGTTATTGTTGTTGTCACGCTGTTCTTGAGAATTATTCCATCATGACCACGAGGAGGAGGAAGAAAAGCGTTGCAAAAAGAAGGGAGCGAGGTCATGGGAGGCAGAGAAAAGAACAGTGCGATGATAATGTTATTGTAGCGGTGGTGGTTGGCCAGTTGGCGGGAAGAGATAGGGTTCGGGTTGGTGTGTTGTGCTGCTGCAATCACAAATCTCTCTCTATATATACATTTTTATACCTTGTATAAAATTATTTACATTATTTAAATTATATATGGTTGCCAAGTTGCCATATCGCCCAACTCGAGCTACTAGTACTATATTCCATTCCATTGGTGGTGGTGGTTTGTCATGACAGCTAAACCAACCATTCATGTTTGTGTTGTACCATTATGGTTGGATGGATGGATTAGCTCACCAGCTGCTTGGTGATTGGTACGTGGACGGGCTCGTTTGCTTCGTTGAAAAAACTGATCGAAACACGGCTGAAAAGACGGATTACAAGGGAAAAAACTGATCGAAACACTGTGCTGAAAAGACGGATCACAAGGGAAACGAACAGGACATAGTCGAAACACTGTGCTGAATAGACGGATTATAAGCGAATATAGTCAAAACACTGTGGTGAAAAGACGGATTATAAGCGAAACGAACAGAACATGATATACGGCCATCTAACCCCATTTCTGCTCCTCTGTTTCCGAGGCTTATCTTCGTCTCAGCTTGTGTAATCTAATCTAAAGGAGAAAAAAGCTGTACTACTCGAGCTGGAAAAAGGTCCTCCACCAAATCTTTTTGGGAAGTCTGATGAGCATCCAAAGTCCAGACAGGGGCAAGAACAGGAACAGGAATCCTAAGTAGCAGTAATAGGTGTTTGTGTAGGTGCAGCGTGCGTGGACGGACGACGGCGACCCCCTGTTTGCCGCCGGTTGCAATTGCGGAGTGAGTGCCGGGTAAGGTTGGCGCCGGTCATGACGTCTCCGCGGTCGCAGAAAATCTGCGTGCGCCCGTGCGCCCGCTCGCCTTTGTCTCCTCCCGGCCGGCGGTGGAGGTGGAGGAGAGGATCTGTTCCGGTCCGGCGGATCATCCGCCGCCGCGCCCACTTGCCGAGATGCGTAGGCATCATCGCGCACGGCAGTGGCACAGGTCGGCAGCCGCGCGCGGTTCTTTATTCTCTATTTTATCTTAGCGTCTCGTAGTGGTCGAGCAGCTAGCTAGGTAGCCGCAATCAAATGCATGCCAGCGCCAGCCGTCGTGGACGCCACGCGGCACAGGCTGGATTGGAACGGGACGCGACGCGAGGGATCTCTCTTTCGCTCGCCTTTCTCTTCTTCCGGGAGACGGAGACGGCCCCCGTGACGCTCGCGCCGCCTTTGGTTCGTCCGTCCGGGCCGTCCTTGGTCGCGTCCGGCTGCTGCCCGGCAGGCCGGCCTCCGATCCGGCGGCGGGCGAACCGTGTCCGGGTTCACTGTCCTCTCCCTCCGTTTTCCGACGGTGACGAGAGGGCCTGCAGAAAAATCGTGTTCGGCCTCGCGACAGGTTTCGACTTTCAAGTTAGGATTTAAAAAAATAATTTAAATTAGCTAGGCTGGTTGGCTAACAACTATTAAAGACTTAGCGAAAGATTAGCCAACCTATTAGCTCTCCTAGACTTAATTTGAGCCAAAAAAAAATAGTTAACTAATTAGCTAACAACTAGCACACAGTATCAAACATGCCCTTAGGGCAAATACACTTTTTTAACAAGGTAGGGCAAATACATTGGTATTGTCTAATCAATAATTTCATGCAGAGCCGCATAATTTTAAGGACGACTTAATAGACAACATGCATAATTATTGTCTTTTAAGTTGTCTCATGATAACTCAGGATCCCTTAATTTATACATAGAATAAAAAGAATGTTGTGTGTTGCACGGCAACAACAACTCATACAGTGGTGCAATTGTTGTCTCATAGTCATAATTTTAGTCTCCCGAGAACAATCGTTTCGCAAACAACCACCACTTTTTCTCGTATCTTTCGCTTCTGTCCATATCATAAAAAATTAATCGCACGTGACGCTGCATGAGACGACCTATATATGAGGCCGCTGATGTGTAGCAATGTACTTGTCCTTAGACATGTGGCTGTACATAGTACCTTTGTGCTAGATACTAATACTCCCTTTGTCTTAAGCTAACTAGAGTTTAATATAAATAAGTATTATAATATTTTTTATTATAAAACCTATATTTTTATATTATACCTATTTGATATCATAAATAATTTTTCTACCCCCACCTCCCAACGAATTTCGGCCATTAGTTTCTCTTAAAATATGTTGCATTTATCAAAAGATCAGTATTATCTTTGGGACACTTATTGAAAGCAAGTATTTTGATGCAAATTAAAGCTTAATGTTAGACTTGTATGTAATTTGACTAATTATTCTATAAAATTTGACCACTCCTTGTGTGAAATACACTTTTTTGCATTCCGAAACTTGTGGAATGTTAATTTAGTTTTACTGCACCGAACCAAAAACACGAGTTTTTTTTTTATTAGGACGGAGGTAGTACGCGGTATCGCCACCGCCAGCGAGTCAACAGTTTTTACGTGTATAGATGAGCGAGGGAGGATCACGTGACAGTACTGGTTTAATATTCTCCAGTTTCAGCAGCCAGGAACATGCATGGTCTGGTTCTGGCTGGCACACTGGTTTAGCGGAGGCTCTGCGATTAGTCCGCGAGGTGATAATGACCCAGGATGGGAGAGAGGAGCCTAATGGTACGATTAACTGTATAATCCTTATCTTTTGCTCGCAACGCATGTCAAGGACGGGACGATGACGGGTGGCAGAAAACAAATACCTGAGTCCACCTTGATCAGTGCAATGATTGGGATGCTCAGCTCGGCTCAGGGGGCTCAACTAGCTCGGCCTTTGGGACAGCGCGAAAGGGCAGGCAGGCAGGTTCCGTGAACCTTTGCTGTTGCTTCACATCTCTCCAATTGCCTTCCGAAAAAAGTCTGCTTAGCCCCTTAAATATAGGTAGATGTCTATTTCATCCTCAGAACTATAAAATAAGGTATTCTACATTTTAAATTATTGAAAGCCATCTAAATAATCCCCTGAGACGGTTTTGCATGTGGTTTTGCATATGTGGTATATTAAAAAAATCTATATAACCACCTAACATATCGAGGGTTGACTGCATGACCCCCTCGACTATAAAACATGATATTATAGTCCGTAAAACATAAAAAATGTTCAAATGACTCATCGGATGGTCTTTGGTGTCGTTTGGACAGTGCATTCCGCCATATAGAAGGAGAAAGTGAGAGGGGGCAAGGATGTGGGAGGAGCCGGATGACATGGGCGCAACCGTAGTGCATGTGCTCAATGCCGTCGGGGAGTGCATGAGGTGGAGCAGAAAACAAGTTGTGCTCAACAGACGGTAGCACAAGCCTAGAAAGAGTTCAGATAGGGAGGCATCCGATGGGCCTATGTATATTTGGCCATGCAGACCGAGCCCGTCGGGCCGACCCAAGGCCAGTTTTTTTGGCCCAGCCCAAGCACGGCCCCTCACGGAGGCTAGCGGGCCCGGGCTGGCCCAGCCTAGAGGAGCAGGCCGTGCCTAGGCCTTACCCCAGGCACGTGGGGCGGCATGGCACGGCCTGCTACAGTCGAGCGGACCCGCTAGTGGCTCGGCCTGCCAACTCCGCGCGGCCGCGCCCCCAGGCCAGGGCGACATTCAGCCCAGCTCCCCGCCTCCCCCCGCCTCACCCTCACCGGTCGACTCACCCCGAACCCTAAATCCTACCCGCTCCCTCTCGCCTCTCGCCTCTTCCCCGCGCGGCGGCGTCTCCCTCCCGTGCGCAGCCCAGCTCCCCGCCTCCCCCTGCCTCACCCTGACCGCCTCACCTTGAACCCTAAATCCTACCCGCTCCCTCTCGCCTCTTCCCCGCGCGGCGGTGTCTCCCTCGCGCGCGGCCGTCTCCCTCGCGCGCGGCCGTCTCCCTCCCGCGCGCAGCCATGTCCCGCGAACGGCGACGGCCGGATTCAAACGCACCGGCGACCGCCTCCTCCATGCCTCCCCGCGCGGCCCCACCTCCAGGGCGAGCGCGCTGGCGACCGAATCTACCTCTGGGGCGAGCGCGCCGGCTGTCTCCCTCCCGTGCGCAGCCGTCTTCCTCCCCACGCCCGAACCCTATCCCTTCAGTTGCCGCACTCGCTCCTCCTCCTCACTGAGATGCAGAGCTCCTCTCTCTCTCCCTCCGGCCCTCCCTCCACTCTCTCCCGGCGCAACAACGGCGCCCCTCTCCCTCCCTCCCGATGGCAGCCCCTCTCGCGCGGCCCCTGCAGCGGCACTCCGCGGTGGAGCTCGTGTGGCCCCCTATGGCGGAGCTCGCGCGGCCCCTGCAGCGGCATGGAGCAGGGCGGCTCTCCTCCTGCGCGAACCTCTCCGGGCAGGGGCGGCGCGGATCCAGCGCGGGACGACGCGGATCTCCTCCTCCGTGACGGATCTGCTCCCAGCGTCCTCCCTCCCTCCCTTCTCCGGCGGATCTCCAGCGAGCGGCGTCGACCCCCTTCCCCTCTCTCTCTCTCTAGCGGCAGCCAGTGGGCCTTGGGCTGGCACGGCCTGCGAAATTGGCCGTGCTTCTCGGGCCGGCCTGGGAGGCATGGCGTGCTGTGCCGGCCCGTTGGCTATCGGGCCGTGCTTTCACGGGCCCGTGCCTTGCCGTGCCGAGCCGGCCTGTTGGCCATCTATGGGCCTGTGTGCAAGCATGTGTCCTTAGGCCAATGTGGTGGAATACGGTATGCGAACGACCCTACATGGCCATCATTTCAATATTATTATATGCTTTAAGTGATACAATATCATATTTTATAGTTGAGGGGGTCATGCAGTCCACCCTTGATACGTTAGAGGGTTATATAGACTTTTTAATTTGTCACATCAGCAAACCACTTTTAAAACCGTCTCAGAGGTTATTTAGACGGTTTTCAATAGTTTAGAGGTCAGAATACCTGATTTTATAGGTGAACGAATGAAATAGATAACCACCATAGTAGTTGAGGAGGTTAAATCGACTTTTTTTCGTCGCCTTCCTTCGCCATCCAACCAGCCTTCCTCCCCTTCTCTGATTTGAGGCTTCCACTGCTATGCGTTTTCCCTGGTATGCTATTGCTAGGAGATGGTGGCTCGGTGCAGGGCAACTTTTGACTAGACTAGATAGGGCTACTGGAAAGGCTTAGATGCAGCTAGAAACAGCATAGGTACTGGCACTTGTGAAAGAAGCAGCCGCAGAGCGGAAAGCCACCGCGTATGGATTGCGACTTTGCGAGAGATCCCCTCTCACAGTCTTTCAGTTTCAGTGCGGCCATTCACCAATGAGTTCTTCTCAGGTTCGCTTTGGTGGATCTTAGCCGACTGGCTCGGTCAGTGTGCCTCCTGCCGTCCCGCGGTACAAAGTTGCTAACTGTGATACTGTATGCGTCTTTTTTTAAAAAAAAGAAAAAAAAAGAAAGAAAGGCAGCCCCATCTGTTTTTTTAAGTCATTATCTGTTTGAAAGCACGATCGAAGGGACAGAACGAGAACCGTGAGAACGTGTTCGCTTCTTGGTTTCAGCCAGGACTTATCGGAGAGCTAATAATGTTTTTCTCTCACAACAAACCAGCACCAGTCAGACTTACCAACCCAGAAACCAATCAACGAACAAGCCGTAAGAATGGATGAAGCCTATATCCTGATTTGAACCCAAAAGCCTAGCTTTGAGCAATCGCTAAAATCACATAGTCACGGTGAATCTATGAGCCTAGGAAAATATCCGCTGCCCTGGCAGAGCTTGCACAAGTTGTAGCTTAGCAGTGCCACTGCCCGCTGCAAAGTAGTGTTGGTGCAGAGCAAAGTTACGGTAGAGTAATTGGCAGCAGCTGCAAAGCACTTATGGCAACAAATACTTATGACTAACAATAAAGACTGATACAGGGCATGGAAGAACGTTTAATTTAATAAATAAATGTTGAAACTCGACTCTTTTTGCATCGAAAAATCCTCCCAGGCCCAACCCCGCCAAACCCGGCCTGCCAGAGGAGAGGAGAGCCCAGCCCAGCAGCACGTCTCACGGAGTAAAGGCTTTGAGCCCAGCCGATCCGACTCATTACGGGCTCTCGACTCTCGGCCCAAAATAAAAACTCTTAGTACCAAACCCAACTCGTCGTCTCGTCACGGAAAAATGGAGTCCACGAACGATTTTTTTTTTTGTAATTTAGCCCCTTTTTCAGTAAACAATTCACGTTTAAACCCAACTTTAGACTCTTTTCTCGACGCCATGACCTATGTCGCCGAGCTAACATGTCTCGGTGCCGAGCATCGAGACCAGATGTCGACATGTCTCAGCGCTATATCGACATCTGGTTTCGATGCTCGGCGCTGCCGAGACGTGTTACCTCGACGTCATAGGTCATGACACCGAGAAAAGGGTCTAAAGTTGGGCTTACCTTACCTAGGGGTGTAAACGTGAAATTTTTACTAAAAAAATGGCTAAATTGTAAAAAAATCCAAAGTCCACGACGCCGCAATGGGTGGGGTACGGCGCCCACACCCCGGCCGTGCTCCCTTCCCCGCCTTTGCCAGTAAACCCATCCGCCAGCACCGGCCACGGGCCACGGCAAAGCATTTTGCTCGGTTCGCCCGCTCGCACCGTCGCACGCACGGGCACGCTCCACTCCCCGTTCGAGGCGGGCGCAGCGCTCTCGCGACTGGCGACTGGTCCTCCTACGTACGTCGTGTAGCTAGAATTGCGTTTTTTTTTTTTTTGACGGAGGGAGTACGCAGACGCTACGCTGCTGACGGCGCGGCGGTGGTGCCACGGCTGCAGGCGTGCAGATGCGCTCGAGCCGAGGCATGGCGCCTGACACCGAGACGTGCGTGCAGGCTGCACAGCAGACGCCCTGTGTAAAGGCACGCGCGACCGGCTCTCGAGGGATCGGAGGCAGTGCATTGCAGAGTGCTGCCGCTCACTGGACCACAGAGGTACTGATGCGCACAGGACTCGATCCAAGGTTCGTCAACCCACTGTGAAATCGACACGATGGACGGACATGGACCCTGCAATGCATGCACGAATGAATGCTTGCGGGTGCATGCGAATGCGAGAGGAATGAGGGCATGTTTGTGTCGCAAAATTTATGTCACATCAAATATTTAAATATATATATATATAAAGTATTAAATACAGATTAATTATAAAACTAATTGCACAACTTACGACTAATTTACTAGGCGAATCTTTTAAGTCTAATTAGTCCATAATTTGATAACGTTGTGCTACAGTAAACATATGCTAATGATGAATTAATTAGGCTTAAAAATTCATCTAGCAAATTAGCCTCAATCTATGTAATTGGTTTTATAATTAATCTATATTTAATGTTTCTTATTAGTATTTAAACATTCGATGTGACATGAATTTTAGGAGCACTAAAGAACCAAACACCCCTAGTGGGTCCGTTCACGTGTCCTTAAATCCAGCTTGATCCGCTTCTTTTTCTATCCAGAATAGTATTTTTCTCTCACAAATTTCTTTAGAATTCTCTCAAACCGTCTAAATTCGTCCTGAACAAGGCCAGCCGAACACCCCCTAGGTGCTTCATCATAACCGATTCATGTCATATACTACTCCGTACTCATATGACAATGCAAGTTGGCAACACGATGGATGATGCATGCATCCAAGTCACCAGGTGCAATGCATTTCATGTCGCTGTAAACAGTGACAGCGAAAGGCGCCGTGCACGTACGAACACATGATCCGAGGGTAGCTCTAGCTAGCACGATCCGTTGTACGGTCCTGATAGAAGAGCTGCAGCATGTTTGGTTCAGCTAAATTGACTTATAAGCCATGATTGAAAATACTGCTGACTGGTTTGGTGTGAGAGGAAAATACTATTTAAGCTGTGGATTATAAGTCAGATATGAGCGAATAAGCCAAAATAAACAGGCTGCTAATTGCTAACTACTCCTCCGTTCTAAATTATAAGTCGCTTTAATTTTTTTTATTCATCTATTTTACTATGTATATAGACATAATATATATATATATATATATATATATATATATATATAGAGAGAGAGAGAGAGAGAGTAAAATAGATCTACCAAAAAATCAAAGCGACTTATAACAAAGAGGGTAGCTAAAAAAATGGTTAGAAATAGGTCTAGTGTATCCAAATAGGAAGACTAATGTGCAAACTAACTTTTTGCAAGCCTTCGACCAGTTGTTAGCCAGGTAACTAGCTAAGCGTAACTAATTTGAGCTAATTTTTAGTCCAATTAGTAACTAGCTCTGGCTCGTTCAAATAGACCCTAAACTTGGTTATTGCGGCAAAAGAAAGGGCGCACGTATATACGTGCTATATATCATTGACTTTGTTCACCTTGATCATCGCGGATATCACTGTGTGACGTCTAGATTGACAATACAACATCAACAAAAGTAGACTCGTTGCAAAAAGGAACTATTTTTTTGTAATAACATATATTCCTTCGGTCCATAAATATAAGGACCTATTTGGATCCTCTTATTTGAAGGAATTGTAGTCTATTTTATGGACCTGGCTATTTGAAAAGTTTAGATATAAATTTGTCTTAAATTCATGAGGTGAGAGTTATAATTTGGTTTGTAGATCTCCATGCTATGCTTCTTCTCTACAACTTATAGCACATTCTTCGGCTCGTTTCGCTGCAGTAGAAATTCAGCAAATTTATACTTGTGACTGAGATCGGAGGAAGTACGAGAACATATCTGGTGTGTTCCCACCCCATGCTCCTGTGCTCCCATTAATTTAAAAAACATCTAAATGCGTCAAAGAAAATCTAATAAAAATATGAATGGATAGATGATGAAAATAAAATTCTATATTCCTGTAAAGTTTGAGATGCAACAAAAAATATGTACAATGAAGTAAAAAAAAATGAAATCAACACTTGAATAGTTGTGAACAAGTGTTGATTTCACTTTCTTACCTTTACCTCCTTGCATAATCTTTTGTCGCGCCTTAACTTTTTTTCATGAACACGGAACTTTGTAACATCTATGTATTCATATTTTTCTTGGAATTTTTCGGATACATTTGGGTGTTTTTCCCCCCAAATGGTAGCATGGGATGTGGGAGCACCGGGTACGTTCTCTGAGGAAGTACTTCAGCTAAAACCTGCATTACCGACTCCAGATGGTTAGATGGGTTCTCTAAACAAGTGCTGATTAGTGGCACAGATGGGTAATCACCACCATCTTTTCCCAGTTGCAACAAAAGGCCCTAGTTAGCTAGACCACAGGCACAAACAGCCTAGCTAGCCCTCAAAATATAATCCTCATTACCAAAAGATGACAAAAGGGAGAGAATGCACACTGAACTAAAACACACAACTGTGCAGTGTGCTCTGATCAGCTCATCAGCACCTTTACCACTCACTCATGTCCCCCATTACATGGCCAAGCAGGATTATTCAAATAGCTCCCGATTACTAAGCACGGGCTTTGGCTATGAACGGTCGCATGGGCTGTTTGTGCAATGGCCGACCGAGCCACCCATACAAAACTCTGAAAGTTGATCACCCTTGCTTAGGCTTTAGGCCTTTTTTGCACTGCTGGGCTAACATGCTTGCAACCATGCTAGTATACGTATACTACAGTGCTACTAGCTTTAAGCCTTTTTGCATGTCACTTGGGAGTTGGCCATTGCATGCAGCAGTGAGTGAGACTGTATGAGCAAATGATGTCCAACAGTGCAACCTAAGCAGGGGCCCTACTCGTCTCCCCCTTGTATGCCATGTCATTTGGCTTCTTGCATCTGCATCTGTTAGTTTTGTTGTATTTGCATCAAGGAGATGGTAAGAAAATGTTGTACCGAGAGACTCAAAAGAAAGCGGCCGAATTCAGTTGTAAGTAGCCGAGGTGGTAAGATATACATGCTTAGGGCTTAGTTTGGATACTCTCGTATTCATTTTAATTCACATAATTTGAGGTGGATTAGTGTGTAAGTTAGTTTAAATTCTACTTCAATCTATTTCAACAAAAGTGGATTTAGGTAGATACAAGGGTATCCAAACAAACATTTATTATAAGGAGTATTCCAAATATTTTTTATAGTTGTTTTCGTCTTTTCGGATTGTTGGCGATCAGCAGCACTATAGCACTACTACTTGATTACTGAAGTGACTGTGATGAGTTCATTGTTTTAATTGCAGAGGGTAATAAAATATGCCAGGCCGTTGTCCTCTGCGTTGTCTAGCTTGTTAGAACCAGAGGTTTACTTTGCTAACTGATGATTACCCAGGCACATGTCTGATGTCCCCCGTCGCTACCTCGCTTAGCAGCAAGCCAGCAAATAAATCCAACAAGGTTGTGTTTTGTTTTTGACACTGGTAATGCCACGAGAAGAATCTTTCTGACGCAAAAACTTGTCCCCTTTCGGCACTCTGTCGCGAGTAAAATACTCACCCTATTTACGTACACTAACCTGTGGCTGTGGCTATGTTGCACAAGCTCAGAGTGATATGGAGGAACACATGTCCAGCTCCAGCCTTTGTCAAGGAAAACATATAAATGGTTGGTTCATGAAATATGATCGAATGCATGTGGAGATGTTTTTTTTTCTCCTTTCAGTTATCTTTGTGAAACCAAGCAACCATATTTTTTGGCCGTTCTTTAAGCAGGCGTTATAAAACAAATCCATCAACGGTATAAGTACGTGCTCAAACGTGGCAGAAACGTACGTGCGTGCACTTGCACAGAATCCAGAACAATCATATGGAGGGGATTTTTTTTTTTTTTTTTTTTTTTTTTGCGAAATATGGAGGGGAATGTTTGTTGGTGCAAAATCTTGTAGATGGCGGTCAGCACTGAAGCATGTCTCCAATAACGACCGTGCGATCGGACATTCACGTCGTGGAAGATATTGCATCAACCAACAGCAACAGTGTTCTTCTCAAGGATGCCAAATTGCTAATAATACCATTCTTTTTCCATTCCTCAGACAGTTCATAAACATACTTTGCAGATTCTATTTTTTAAGAAAGTCAGGATATTTATTTATATATTTATGTTGTAATATTAGATTAAATATCTGATGACGACCACAGATACGTTATGTTGGTTCCTGTATTTGTAATGTCGGGGGCTGTCATATCCCTTGCGGGTGAGTTTTTTTTTGTTCTTGTATTTATAATGCGTATCTGAGCTTTCAAGTTTTTTTTTCTTTTTTTTATTTGCGATCACGAGCTTTCGAGTTTAAACTTCTTTTTTCTTCTGTCTCTTTCGCAATACGGAGATGTGGAGATGTTTTTTTCCGTTCAAGTTATCTTGGTGAAACCAACCATATTATATTTTTCGCCGCTATATAAGCAGCCATTATAAAACAAAGTCCACCAACGGTAGTACGTGCTCAAACGTGGTAGAGACGTACGTGCCGTGTACTTGCACGACAAAATCCTGAACAATCATATGGATGAGAATGTTGGTTGCTGCAAAATCTTCTAGACAGCGGTCAGCACTGAAACATGTCTTCAATAACGGCCCTAGCTGTGCGTATCGGACATTCACGTCGTACAAGAAGATATTGCATCAACCAACAACAGTTTTTTTTTTTTTTGTTTGAAGCAGGGTTATTTTCTTTGTATATACACAGTATGTCTATTTGGGAGGATCCGTTAGTTGGTTCCGTTTTGGTTTTCTAGGTACATCGTTTTCACTAGCATATCTAGATATTGTGTATATCTAAACGCATATCAAAACTATATATTTATTAGAAAAATCAAAACATCTTACAATTTAGAATGGGGGGAGTACATATACTTCCTCCATCGTCCTAGAATACATTGCTTTATGACTTCTACAATTTCTAATAAAATATAAGACATTCTATACATTGTGTCCATACTCAAATTTAGCAAAATTTGTTAAAACCATAATATGAGTAAAAGCTTTTTAACTGGCTTTAATCGATCCTACATGTATCATTCGAGTATTTCTTTAAATTGTCTTCAAAAATTTTAGGATGCATTTTATTACAGGACGAGAATAGCTAATCTAGTTATTTTCTCAAGGATGTCAAGTTGCCAATACTAACTTTTTTCTCCATTCCTACAACAGTTCAATGATACTTTGCTGATTATACAACAACAACAACAACAACAAAGCCGTTAAGTCCCAAACAAGTTGACGTAGGCTAGAGTTGAAACCCAGCAGAAGCAATCAAGGTTCAGGCACGTGAATAGCTATTTTCCAATCACTCTTATCTAAGGCTAAGTTTTAAGGTATATTCCATCCTTTCAAGTCACCTTTTATTGCCTCTACCTAAGTCAACTCCGGTCTTCCTCTGTCTCTCTTCACGTTACTATCCTGGCTTAGGATTTCACTATGCATCGGTGCCTCTGAAGGTCTCCGTTGGACATGTCCAAACCATCTCAACCGGTGTTGGACAAACTTTTTTTTCAATTGGTGCTACCCCTAATCTATCACGTATATCATCGTTCCGAACTCGATCCCTTCTTGTATGACCGCAAATCCAACGCAACATACGCATTTCCGCGACACTTATCTATTGAATATATCGTCTTTTCATAGGCCAATATTCTACACCATACAACATAGCCGGTCTAATCGCCGTCCTATAAAACTTGCCTTTTAGCTTTTGTGGTATTCTTTTGTCACATAGGACACCAGATGCTTGACGCCACTTCATCCACCCTGCTTTGATTCTATGGCTAACATCTTCATCAATATCCCCGTCTCCCTGTAGCATTGATCCTAAATATCGAAAGGTATCCTTCCTAGGCACTACTTGACCTTCCAAACTAATATCTTTCTTCTCCCGAGTAGTAGTGCTGAAGTCACATCTCATATACTCAGTTTAGTTCTACTGAGTCTAAAACCTTTGGACTCCAAAGTCTGCTGCCATAACTCTAGTTTCTGATTCACTCCTGTACGGCTTTTATCAACTAGCACTACATCGTCCACGAAAAGCATACACTAAGGGATGTCCCCTTGTATATCCCTTGTGACCTCATCCATCACTAAGGCAAACAGATAAGGGCTCAAAGCTGACCCTTGATGTAGTCCTATCCTAATCGGGAAGTTATCCGTGTATCCATCACTTGTTCGAAAACTAGTCACAACATTGTTGTATATGTCCTTAATGAGTTCGACGTACTTCGTTGGGACTTTATGTTTGTCCAAAGCCCACCACATAATATTTCTTGGTATTTTATCATAAGCCTTCTCCAAGTCAATAAAAACATGTGTAGGTCCTTCTTCTCTCTATACCACTCCATAACTTGTCTTATTAAGAAAATGGCTTTCATGGTTGACCTTCCGGGCATGAAACCAAATTGGTTCATAGAGACCCGCGTTATTGCTCTCAAGCGATGCTCGATAACTCTCTCCCACAACTTCATAGTATGGCTCATCAACTTAATTCCCCGATAATTAGTACAACTTTGAATATCCCCTTTATTCTTGTAGATCGGTACCAATATACTTCTCCTCCACTTATCAGGCATCTTGTTCAATCAAAAAAATATGATTGAACAGCTTGGTTAGCCATACTATAGCTATGTCCCCGAGGCATCTCCACGCCTCGATTGGGATACCATCCGATCCCATCGCTTTACCTCATTTCACCCTTTTCAACGCATCTCTGACCTCAAATTCTTGGATTCTCCGCACAAAGTGCCTATTGGTGCCATGAAAAGAGTCATCCAACTGAAAGGTTGTGTCCGTATTCTCACCATTGAATAATTTATCAAAATACTCTTGCCATCGATGTCGGATCTCATCCTCCTTCATTAAGAGATGCTATCTTTCATCCTTAATGCACTTAACTTGGTTGAAGTCCCTTGTCTTTGTCTCACGAACCCTAGCCATCCTATAAATGTCATTCTCTCCTTTCTTTGTACTCAAATGATAGTAAAGATCCTCATATGCTCTACCCTTTGCCACACTTATAGCTTGCTTTGCAGTCTTCTTTGCCACCTTGTACTTCTCTATGTTGTCCACACTCTTATCATGGTACAAGCGTCTATAGCATTCTTTCTTCTCCTTAATAGCCCTTTGGACTTCCTTGTTCCACCACCAAGTATCTTTAGCCTCGCCTCCACTTCCTTTGGTTACTCCACACACCTCTGAGGCCATCTTCCGAATGTTGGTTGCCATCTTCTCCCACATGTTGTTTATGTCCTCTTCTTCCTTCTAAGAGCTCTCTTTGACAACTCTTTCCCTGAATACCTTCGACATCTTCCCTTTCAGTTTTCATCACTTTGTTCTTTTAATCTTAGCTTGTTTATCCCTATAGGCACACATATGAAAATAAAAGCTTCCACCAAAAGCTTATGTTGAGAAACAACACAATTCCCTGGTATCACCTTGCAACCCAAGCATGCTCGTTTGTCCTTTCTTCTTGCGAGGACGAAGTCAATCTGGCTAGAGTGTTGTCCGCTACTGAAGGTCACTAGATGAGATTCTATCTTTCTAAAGAAAGTATTGGCTATCATCAGGTCAAAAGCTAACGCGAAGTCCAGAACTTCCTCCCTCTCCTGATTCCTACTACCATACCCAAAACCTCCATGAGCCGCCTCAAAACCTACGCTTGTAGTACCTACATGCCCATTAAGATCTCCTCATATAAAAAGCTTCTCACTACTAGGTACAGCTCTAATTAGGCTATCTAAGTCTTTTCAGAACTGTCTCTTAGCACTCTCGTCGAGGTCTACTTGGGGGCATACACACTAATTACGTTCAAGACCATATCACCAACGACAAGTTTGACTAAGATAATCCTATCTCCTTGCCTTCTCACTCCCACCACACCATTCTTGAGTCTCTTATTAATCAAAACTCCTACTCCATTTCGATTCGCGATTGTCCCTGTGTACCAAAGCTTAAAACATGTACTGTCCACCTCCTTCGCCTTCTGACCCTTACCATGCCCAGATCACAACACGGTGCATCACTAAGGGGGTGCCGACCCGGCCCTTGCCCATTTAACACCATACCCGGGTTCCGATATGGCGCGTCACTAAGAGGGTTGCGTCCCAACGGTTTTCTTTTGGGTTTCATCTCTATTAGAATGACTAGATTTAACGTTGGCTCGCCACGCCTATCACAACCCTCGTCCTTTACCAGGGCTTGGGACCTGCTACGTTGAGACAACATAGGTGGAGTGGATACTTTGCTGATTATAGTTTTTTTTAAATAAAGTCAATCCTCTCTCTTGCATACAATGATTAGGTTGATCAGCAACACATACAGTTAATCTAAAAAAGCAATAATACATATATGGTTCTCTTCATTTCTCGTAATATCGTTTTTAAATTTATGAACTACTAGTAGAAAAAAATAGACTTGAAGTAAGAGAACCACTCGTGTTGATATTACTTTTCTATACGCATTTTTTTTTCTATCAGTCTAAATACAATTATATATGGCCTGTCGCACGTGTACTTCTGGAGCCTAATGCATCCACAGATCGGATCAGCTGATCGGCCTCAGAAATTTCGGTCAGAAATTTATTGGATTTGGATTAAATAATGGCATTTAAGGTGGTTGCGCTGAGCTGAAGATTGGTCTCGATGAATTGCATCCTTCAACTGTCAGGCAAAGAATTCATTTTCCATCAGCTAGCTTCTTGTCCTGCAACTCATAAGCATTCGAGTTTTAACTTTTTTCTCTTATGTTTTTCACTATACAAACATGCATGCTTCATATTACGCTATGAATCAAAAATAATTTGAGAACTACTTCAAATAAGTTGATCCAAATTCGGGCCGGAATCCAGCAGAATTACTGCACAAAAGGCTATTAGTATCATTCTGCAAAGCAGAAGGCGCACACCACAAATTAAGTCCTGTTTGGACACGATAAATTTTCTCTGTTTTTCCTATAAAACTAAACTAATTATTACATGATTCCTATAAAATTTCTGCGTTCCAAATAGGCATAAATTATTGTCATTAATTTTCATTGAGACCAATCCCTGATACTAATAATGTTCATGTGTTGCAATTGCAACTTGATGTGCATCTCAGACATACTAGCAACTAACTAAAAACTGCACAAGTGGGAGTATAATACAGGCCCTACCCTACCTATCTACTAATCCTCTACCGCGATTAGGTGTCAGTCACCAATGCAAAGAATAATAATTCCAGCTCCGGCTTCATGATTCTCCTCACATGCGGCTCATCACTCCGAGCAGCCAATGCAATATTGCTTGGATTAAACAATGGGCGCGGCTCGGTGGTGATTCTGATTCATCAGAGGAATGAAAGGTTGCACGGGCAGCTGCTACTGCTGCTAGCTGTATTATTCAGGATAGTGAGCTGATGAACCACTGACAACTGATCATTTGTTACTATTTCCAGCGCAGAGTGCTTTGTGCTTAACAAATCCTTGCAGGCTCCGCACCTGTGCCTGTGCACCCAGGGCAGGGCAGCTAGCTGCTTCCAGGCAGCTGCAGCTGCTGCTGAGGTCTGAGGATCACTCTATCGATTCGCAACGGGCTCTGACAAATTGCAATCGTCCAAGATAATAATAAGCATTGTAATTTATATTAGTCGCTGTGATCTGATGCATGGATTAGCTACAAGATTAATTAGTTTTCAGAACCGAAGCAGCTGAAAGGATCAGGTTGGTGTTATCACCGATGCCAACGATTTCAGGCCTCGCGAGTCACCATCGTCGACGCATTTGTAAGAACCTGTTTGAGATAGATACCCACCAGTACGTCTTGGACTCGCTCTTGGCATTAGCATCAGCTGCTTGCATTGGCTCATGTGTACACAAGTGACGGCCAATCCACGTCTGCATGCTTCAATTAACAATGGAATGCCATCTCAGTTCGTCTGAACTCGCATTGTGCAGGTCTGCAACGTACTTATCATATACTATAATATCCATCGGCCTGAAAAAACATCTCCGTGGCCTTATTGGCTTATTCGACAGTGACAATACGTTTCAGATGCTTCAGGATGGGACAGGACGCATTGAGAATTTGAGATCAAGACAAACGGCAAACCGCACGCCCCGGGAGATTACTGTACGACGATTTTTTTTAAACGAGAATTAACTCTGCTTTTATGAAAGCAACAGGTAACAACTGTGCGACGAATCGCGTCAAATCTCCGTATATTTTGTCATTTTGGCGTTCTTTCATAAAAAAACTCGTCAGTTGCGATTGCAACATGAACACATACCAGTAGCTCCTAGAGTAGCTAGCAACTGTGCCAATGGCGTCCAATTGCCGCCACTGTTCCTTTTATTCCTTCTAATCCATCGCAGCTTGCATGCATCCATATGATTGATGGGTTTTATTCGATTCCTGCTGCCATCCACACGTGGAAACCCCGCTTTTGCCTCCTCGAGCTCCACGCCCGGCGAGCTCTTTTTCTCTGCATCCCTAGTTTATCGGGTAGCTACTAGCAGCAGTTTCTTGCTTTGTTTTTGCGAGATCGAAACCCTGCGTGTTTGCAACCTTTTATTTTAAACGCCCAGCGGGAGGAGTTTACTGGGCTCATCAGTCATCGTTGAAAGTAGCGTCGACTGATTTACGGTAAGAAAAATATATTATTTATTAATTAAAAAAAATACAACTTATAAGCTAAACGAACAGCGCGACCAACAAAAGACTAGTAGGTTCCACTTACATTCGCGTTTGACGTTGGTGCAAGTGTAAAGTTAACTTGTAGTAAGGCTATTTTACTTGGAAAAAAACAGTGTTCAAACCTTTCGGAGTTATAACGAGTCTAAAAAAGTTCTAGCATAGTATCAAGTTAAATCATCATTTTCTGGTTTGAAACTTGGCTGAAACTGGCTGAAAAACACTTAGGCCCTGTTCGCTGGTCTGAAACTTGGCTGAAATTGGCTGAAAAATACTATTCCGGCTGAATTATTGTGAGAGAAAAATACTGTTCCGGCTGAAAAAAGAAGTCGAACAAGCTAAATATGGGGTAGGCCGAACAAGGTCTAAGTGTTATTTCTTTTTTTCGAGATCCTGCCATGGCACGTTTTTTATTAAGCAGAAGTGGAATGCTTTGTTACAACACTGTGAAGCCACGGTAATCCAAGGTTACCGAAGCCCACAACTACCGCCCCTCACCTTTCTCGCATGTGGTTATGATTACACAAGGACATTTTTTCGCAACTCAGACAGGGAAAAATAAGTGTTATTTCATTCGTCATGACATACATTTTCATATCATACGTACTTATTTTGTGTTAGAGATATGGATGCTCTTTTTTATAAACTTAGTTAAACTTAAGAAAGACTGACTTGAGATAAAGCTAGAATTTTATATCTTTTCAAGATTGAGGCAGTATATTGCAGTAATAATTGAGAAAATATGTAACCAAGAATTATTTACTAGCTCTCGAAAACCTTGGCAAGGGGATTTTTTTAAAAAAAAAAATTGAACATCTAAAGGCTTCTTTGGAATGTGGGAATAGGAAAAGGTAAAAATAAAATGCCATGAAACACAGTAATTAATCTGTAAGATTGAATGTTTGGACAAAGCGTAGGAAAGACACATAAATTTGATGAGAGTTTGACACGATGGTAACTTTTGCATGAGATTCAATCTGTTGATAGAATTCCTCTATAGTTCCTATCAAATAAGAAATTCCATAGGAATTTTATAGAATTTATAAGATGCCAATCTTTTATTCCAAAGGGCATCTTAGAAAATTTTCTTATTGCATTTCAATCCTTTAGAATTCCTATTGGTGGTGGGAGTTGATAGAGGTAGTCGCTTGAAAGTTTGTTCTGTTAGTCTTATTATTCCTTTGTTTGAGTTATTGAGGGAATTAAGAGAGGAAATATGTCCTTTGTTTGGTGTGAGTGTTTGAGAGTGAAAAGTTATATCATAAGTTATGATAAAAGATGCGGATGCATCCATCTTTCATTTGACTAGCGAAAATTGCCTCCCTCTCTCCTAAACTCATTCCTCATCCCATCAAAAGTTTCACTCCCACCAAACAAATGACATATTTAGATTTTAGAAACCTATATCTCTAAACTCCTATTTCCTCCACCAATTATCTCGAACCAAATGGACTGCGGAGGTAGAAAGATGAACCAAGTCACTGAATCTTGAAGTAATGGCATTAGTAATGTTTGAGGCCGATATCAGTCATAAAATGGGTGCCATTGAGCATGAGGCTATCCATGTTATGTTTAAGATTGGGACTGATCTTTAGGTGGGTAAGTCGTACCACTTCCTCAAACCTTTTTTATTAAAAAAAAAGACCCTCACGCCTCTTCTTCCCCACTACCGGATCCGCCTCCCTCCCTTTCCTTCCCTTGTTCCCAGCGTCCCTACCGCCTTAAGCGGGAACTGCCACTCGCCTGCTACTTCCTCGGTGATGTCAGGGGCCATGGGCACATTCCATGGCATTACGCATAGGTGGTGACATGTCAAGGAAGACGATAAAGGCCTCGTTCGCTTCGCTGAAAAACAAGCCGAAAACACTGTTCCGGCTGATTTGTTGTGAGAGAAAAATATTGTTCTGGCTGAAAAAACAAGCTGAAAAGTATGGATTATCAGACAAACGAACATGGCTAAAGTCGTAGTTAGGGGAGACGACGAGCCAGAGTTGCCTCCTTATCCAGCGATCGGTTAGCGATGGCGGGGTCAGGGGGTTCGACGAAGACAACGGAGCCAAGGGCTGCCTCTTCCTCAGTGCTCGATGAACATTGCCAATGACACCAAGCAAAAACATTTATAAAGCCGGGTCTTAGGGTTGAGGCTTGTCCTCTATCTCTTTGTGCTAAGGTTGTCCCTAAGGTGAGTGCGCAATGTATGGTTGATCCTAAATTCCTTAAGACCTTATTTTCAAGACTGTAGCAGTAAGATGTTCAAGGGTGATACATACGTCCCTAATAATAACCACTTTTTCTATACAACGGTCGCCTGAATTCCGTGCTTTCTTCAGACAACGTGTCGTTCGCTGATATAGCTTCAAGATTTGTGCGTCTTCGAATCTAAAGAATGTGAATCTAAGGGATGATAACTGTTACCTAAAAAGAAGCAATATTTGAGGCACCTGAAATATAACAGGTCCCAATAATAAAAACTAAGAGCCCGTTTGGCCGGGCTCCGAGCGGCTCCGGCTCCTTTGACTCCTCCCCTGTTCATCTCTGGAGCCGTTTTTCTCTCTCCTCCTTTCCTCTCTCACTGACAGCGCCGGAACTAGAGAAGTTTTTTTTTCTCCTCCGACTCTAGCTCCTGCGCGCTACAGTGTGGAAGCCAGAGCCGGAGGGAACCCGGCCAAACGCCCCCTATAACAACTTGTTAGATGAAGAACGAGACAATTTTAAAAGCAGAAGGGTGCTGTCAGTGTTTCCCTGGCCGCGCCTCCTATATCTTCCCTGCAAACCCTCCTCGCCTCTCCATTAGTTAGCTATAGTGCCTCCGTTGCACGGTTGCTCCTGCTCGCTATTCTTAGCCCAGAGAGCGCGCCACCACAACACGTCCCGGCCGCGCGCGGCGTGCAGACACACGGCTGCCCCGGCCCGCGCACCCGTACGTGCCGTGCCGGCAAGCAGCCATGGACATCGACCTCGACCGGGCGCGCGCGCTTCGCGTCCTCGGCCGCGGCGCCATGGGCACCGTGTTCCTCGTCACGGAGGCGGGCCCCTCGGCCTTGCGCCCCAGCCGGTACGCCCTCAAGGTCTTCGACAAGCGCTCCGGCAGCAGCAAGCCCGACGCCGACCGCCGCGCGCGGTGGGAGATCAACGTGCTGTCCCGCCTCGCGCACCCGCACCTCCCTTCCCTCCTCGGCTTCACCGAGACGGACGACCTCCTCGCGTGGGCCGTCCCGTACTGCTCCGGCGGCGACCTCAACGAGCTCCGCTACTCGCTCCCCGACCGCGTCTTCTCCCCCGCGGCCATCCGCTTCTATATTGCCGAGATCATCTCCGCGGTCGCCGAGCTCCACGCCGCGGGCGTCGTGTACCGCGACCTCAAGCCCGAGAACGTGCTCCTCCGCGCCGACGGCCACGTCACGCTCACCGACTTCGACCTGTCCCGCCTCCTCAATCCCAGGTCTGCGGACTCGCCGCCGCCTCCGCCGCCGGCGTCATCCCGCGGCCACAACAACCGCCGGTCGCGCGTCCCCGTGCGGAGCGACTCGGTTCTCGGCCAGGCCAAGTCGTACTCCAACTCCAACTCCAACTCCAAGCCCCCTCATCAGCCGTGGTCCGCGGCGGCGTCGCCGCGGCAGCAGCTCCAGAGCCTGGTCCGGTACATCATGGGCAGCGGCGGCGACGGAGCCGGGGTGGGCAGCAGGAAGAGCAAGTCGGCGCGGGTGTCGCCCGTGAGCCGGAAGCCCGCGAGCTTCGGCGGCTGCGGCTCGGGCGCGTCGGCCGCCGCCGCCGCGTGGGGCAAGTCCTACTCCTTCGTGGGCACGGAGGAGTACGTGGCGCCGGAGATGGTGCGCGGCGAGGGCCACGGCTTCGCCGTCGACTGGTGGGCCGTCGGCGTGCTGGTCTACGAGATGGCGTTCGGGCGGACGCCGTTCAAGGGGCAGAACCGCAAGGAGACGTTCCGGAACGTGCTGCAGAAGGAGCTCGAGTTCCCGGGCGACAGCCTGCGACGGTCACCGGAGCTCGCAGACCTCATCTCGGGCCTGCTGGAGCGGGACCCGAGGAGGAGGCTCGGTTACGCCGGCGGCGCCGACGAGATCCGCGCCCACCCGTTCTTCGCCGGCGTGGCGTGGGACATGCTCATGGAGGTGTCCCGGCCGCCCTACATCCCGCCGCCGACCGACGAGGACCTCGCGGACGGCGCCGAGGGGTTCGACGTGAGGGGCCACTTCAAGGACCTTCACCAGCCACCGCCGACGAAGTCTGCGTCGGAGTCGTCCTCGTCGGACTTCTCGACGGAGTTCTGAGCTCTGACGGACTAGCTCCTTTTGCGCTTTGGTGCTCAGTAGATTACTGTATTGTAACCAAAGGATCGAGGGTGGATACATGGAGGCGGGGATGGTGCTGTAAATTCGAGGTAGAGTCGGTGGGGTTGTGCAAACATTTTAGGAAGGGCTGGCTGGCGCACGTGTGGGCTCGCGCGCTGCGCTCGAGTCATTTTTCTTCGTGTGATTTTTTCGCTTGGCTTGCAAGCGATGATGACATGATTACCGAAGAAAAAGAAGGATAACGTGACTTAGGCAATTTTACTGCTTGTTTACTCCTACAGCGTACACGCAATGATGAATTCTGATGCGAATTAAAGTAGTGTAGTTCTTTTGTTTCATAGACCGGGCAATGTGCAGTGCTCTGATCATCATAATACACAATCTTTAGTTGAGCCACCGCTACAGAAATTTTAATCGAGGCGGGCATTTTTGCTTAACCGAGGCGAGCAAGCTAACCGTCTTGGCGTAAAGGTCACGATTAATTGTGGCCTCAACCGAGGCGGTTGGAGTTAATAGATTAGCCGTGGCGGGCATCATAAGCTAACCGTCTCGGTTAATACATATTAACCGAGGTGGTTGTCGTAACGCGCCTGCCTCGCTTAAGATTTTAACCGAGACAGTTGAATAAAGACGCCCGCCTCGGTTAAGATTTTAACCAAGACGGTTTTTATTACTTGGCCGCCTCGGTTAATGATTTTCAGATTTAAAAAAAAGCTTTTTTAAATTTGAATTTAAAATTTCGCTAATGAAAACATAGATAAAGCAGAAAATAAATGACAAACATATATTACATTCATTCTCGTTCGATGAACCGACATTAAGTTATTACATTAGTGATGTCTTCATCATTGTTTCACAAACACAAATCATTCATATATCAGCAACTAAGGTCATTCATACATATCATTTTTTACCAGAAAAGATGTTCGGCAGAATGTAATCCGAGATTCGTAACTTGGTGCTCCAATTTCTGATCCTCTCGAACTTTGGATCCCGCGCTAACTCGCTTTTCTGGTTAAAGAACGTATTCCCTTCATGCGCGCTCTCTGTGACAAACTTACATATGTCTGCTACTGTTTGTCTGAAGTCTTGGTCGACCTTTTCCCTTCGCCACCATCCTTGTGCTTTCTTGTGTTGCTGCCAGCTGCTGCTGAATCTGCTGCATGTCCTTAGGTACTCACAAACATAGAATCCACATAGAACTGAGCCATAGGGTTGTTTAGCTATTGCATTATGTATAATACACAATCATTAGAGCATATATAATAAACAATCAGTAGTAGTAGTAGAACTAGTAGTAGTGAGTAGAGTAGAGTCGTAGTAGTAGGAGTACTAGAGTAGAGTAGAGTAGAGTAGTAGGTGTAGTATTAGGAGAAGAGCAGTAGTAGTAGTAGAGTAGTAATAATATTGTTACTTACTGGGAACTCACGTCAGAGTTTCAGTTTCGTGTCATTCTTGATCTTCCTTTTCTCAGATCTCCAATTATAGCAGTCGGGATCTTTCACGTACTTCTTATAAGCCTTGTACGAAAAATCACTAGTGTCAACGACATTTTCAACAAGTATGTTAACTGTAAATGAATAAGTTCCGTCACTATCTCAAACAGCTTTCAAATTGCTTATACCCTACTTTGTTTGTATCCTGCAAAGAGTCAAATATATAGGCCCTTCTGTCCTGAGGATAGATTATAAATGCAATCCAATGGCCCATGATGCCCTGGCTGCACTATTCACACAATACATATTAGAAATGTTTAAATATGAGAAGTCATGATCCCAGTACATATATATATGTTCCAAGTATCTTTTGGACTTACCCGAACTGGTGGGCGGCCATGACGCACCCATTTCCCCGGACCTTTTTCATGGCCTCATAAATGTACATTCTCGCCCGATACTTATATTCGATTACTAGATCTTCCCTGTATTTCTTTCTTTCCTTTGGGTTCAAGTTCACTAGCTTTTCATGAGTGTCTGGTATATCGTAACCCATGATGGTTCTCTCTGTAATAAGCATCGGAGAGAGATAGATAATATCTTTGCCCAATTCCTTGCTTACATACGCCTGCATCCTGTAAGGAAAAGTCATCATGACATTATTAGTTTGTTCCTAAAGTACCTACATCGATGCAGTAGTGTCAAAGTCATAAGTAACTTACAGGGCAAATAAGGTGACTTGGGCGACGTTAAGGTCTTTTCACCGTAGTAGTTTATGCATGTCATGGAAATCTACGATGACTTCACCATCCATGGGCGTGTGGAAGTACTCCACCGGAATGTTGATGACAAAGTTTTCTTGGCCCACTTTCGCTGCTTCCATGTATCATAGACGGAAACCTCGTTCCATGCATCAAGGAGGTCGCCTAAGGTCAACATAAACTTCCCATGCATGTAGTTTTTGGGGCAATCATTCGACCGGGGCCAAAATGATGGTGGTGTTTTTGGCCTGCAACACCGGGGCTTAAGACGTTAGGGAGTGGAAGCAACAGATAGCATCTCAAAATGAATTATAGATTGACTATGCTTGCTAGTAGCATACCTTTCAAATGTAGTTGAGTATGGGTGCTCGTCGGCTATTTGATAGGCCACCCAACTCGACTTGGTGTGGTTCAGGGGTATGGCCTCCTCTTCATCTACAGGCTTCCTTAGTGGGGGGGCATTGGTTTGAGCACTGCTTCGAACCACTTGTAGGTGGTGGTGTCACATCGCCTGATGCTACCCCTGTGCTTCCTTATGAATTGTTGTTGCCAGGAGGCGGACTACCTAGAGGACTGCTGCCTGGGCCACTAGCATTGTCGTTATCATCACCGCCATCATCGTCATCACCTAGGTCACTCGAGGGAGACGACGCTGTGTGTGAGGGCTGTGACGCTGGCATCGGCATGTCCAAGATAATGTCGCTCTTGTTCCATAGCATGCGCATGCCAATAGTAGCACCGATGAACCTGTACCCCTCTTCAGTGGGAATGTTGATTTCATCCTTGTCAAAATCTTTGTTGGTCCTCGTCACATTGACCCAGGCATAGTTGGGCGGGATTGGCTTAACATCGTACATGGCACCGCTTTCAGGTGGTAGTGCCACTCCCATGGCCACATCCTTCTTCCGTACGCCCTACCGAAGGGCACTTGGAGCGTGCAACTTGTTGGTTCAATGATGTTGTCGACCGGATACCTGGGGAGTTGTCTGGTCCACGGCACCATCTGCCCTTGTACGGTGGCTTGACCCTGTGGTAGCAGCATGCTAGCATGGCAAAACATCTATGTCCTTAGCTCCACCATCTTAGGGTCAGTGCTCGTGAAAGCATCTTATATCTTCCCCATGATTATGTCCTTGACTGCCTCATCACGACCTTTCTGGAGGATCCCTTCCTTATACCTTTGCCTCATGTGGTAAGAGTTGGCGTTGGATTGCTAGGCCTCCACATCCTTCTAGCTCTGCCTCGAGGAAACCCCATGGATGTGGCCACGGTGCTCGGGGTTTCCCAGCGCCTCGGTTAGTACGTCCCTCTCTCGGCAAGATTCAAAGGATCCACTCTTCTTGGCCATAGAGACCTCCAAGATCCTCTTCACCACCTCCTCGACCTTTGGCTCATTGTACTTGGTCCTGCCCTCCTTTAGCTTTTTTTGGCTTGCAGGCATAGAGGTAGTTACATGACCTCTCATTGATGCCCTATAATGGATTCGGCTGCCCGGCCTTAGTGGCCTCCCTTTCTTATTGCCACCACTTCTCCGTCTTTACGGCGTACCCTGTCATGCCTAGGTGGTGGTGGAGCTCGTTCCTCTTTGTGAGTTCAGAGAACTTCTCGCCTTGGCCTTTGCTTCTTCAGTCGATTGTTTCACGATGAACTCTTCCTAGATGTCATGCATGATGAAGTTGTAGTCTTTGAATGGTGTCGTCACTTTCTGCATGTACTCCCTATTGAGTATGGACCTAAAGTTGCGAAGCGCTTTGCCTGCAACAAACAGCACATGCCCCATGCACTTGTCTTCATCATAGCCCTCCACTAGATACGTGAATCGCCTCTTCTCCTCTCCCCACACATTTCCCTTGATGTCCTTTGGGACTTTCCTCCAATCATCATATGTTATAGGCACCTTCTCCCTGATTATACAGGAACACTAGTTGTCGAAGGTGCCGATGATGATAGTTGGCTCCAAGGCTCTCCTTTCGTCCCTATCTTGTGTATCGCACGCACTTTCTTCTTGCTAATCTGATGCCTCCCGTGTTGGCCCCTCTTCAAGTCTAACTTCTTCTTGCTACCCATCGTTGTGGTTGAAGAAGTGCCCAAGGAGGGATCGGGTGCTTCCTCCTCCTCCCCTTCTTTACCATCGGGGTACTCCAAATGAAGAGGCACCATCGGTATTTGTCGAGGACAAGAACTCGCATTAGTTATATACTTGTGTGAGGCCCGCGAACATTGTGTCAATTAACGTTTGGTAGAACCACCCAAAATAGCATGCTACCAGAGGTGCTCGTCTTCCACCAGACACTAAGCACACCAAAAGGTAGCTACATTAGATGGTTTCGTCGAGCACACCCTAAGGGAGAACTCGAACAAATCCATGTTTTCCCTCCAGGATCCAATAATAAGAACAAGTTTACATTACTTAGTCTATTTCATACAACAAAAGTTCTTAGAAATATATTATTATAATACCAAGTTCAGAGTGCAGAATTTAAACAGTGGAATTAAAATAAACATTTAATGGTGAGATACGAGGATCTATCTATGTCCACAAGAAGAATCTTCCACACAACAGTCATTCTTCAAGCTACACCTATAACAGGGGTAACAAACCCTGAGTACACAATGTACTCGCAAGACTTACTCAACTAGTGGGAATAATTTCCTGACTCCAAAGGATATGATAAGCTTTATAGTTTGTTGGGTTTTCTTTTTGCAAAAAGCCTTACTAGTTGTGCAACCTTATGTATGTTTCTTATTAGCAGTCATGATTAGTTCATTATCTAACTATTCTATGTAAGCACATGTTCTACTTTCAAGTAAGAGTTGAGCAATTAGATCCAATTCACCATCATTCATCTTCTAGTTCTTACTATGGTGCTAGATCATAGACAAGTTGTACCGTATTACATGACGATTCGTAAATAAATGTAGCCTAGCTGGGTACCCCAAAACACACGTCCCGCTTGTACCCTAGGTACAAGCAGGACCAACCCACTACTCTCCTATCAAGGGGTCTAGGCCCTCATCGAAACTTAGACTCCAAGCCCCCACTCCTGAGTCTTGAACTTAGTGTGGTGCTTAGACCTCCACCATCCCTGCCACCAATCAGTCGGTCAAAAAGAGCCAAAACCCACAATAAGAGAGCAACGAGCCTTCCCTGCTCCCATAAACAAGTATGTGTTCAGGATAAGAAGTCTATGACCTGACTAGAATCCAATGCAACGACCAGTCCTTAACCGACACAGACAGGGAAAACAGTGTAACCAAGCTATGCCCCATTGGTCATGGGACACAACCTCTTACACCCACTAATACCTATACCATATCCCTGCCCGGTCTCCATTTCTTTTCACCATTTTATCGTGAGAGTGATAATAATAATCACCTATTATGAGTAACAGCAGGTTACTCACGCTACTAGAAAACATAAGCATAACAGCTACTTGACCTAAGCTAGTAGGACTCATAGGTAGGTATATCTATGCATGTAGTTTCCACAATAAACATGTAATGTAAATGCACATCACATATATATATATATTCATTGATTATTCAAAATAAGGGTTATGCACCAGGGCTTGCCTTAGGTAGGCGCAGTGTCAGCTCAGTCAATTAGTGGTGGCTCTCGGACCTCCTCCTGCATGAGAATCTCCTCCTCATACTCCTCGATCACCTTCTTGAACTCATGATCTCCGATGGTCACGATCTCCGTCAATTCGTTCTCTACATATATGTGATGATGATGCAACACGTTAATATTAAGGCAACAACAATTCTTAAAATAAGAATACATCTACTAAGCCACTAAGCTAGCTCTAATGGTTAAGATACTAACTACTTATCATTTCCACCAAGAACAGGTATGGATTCATCTAACGAATATTAACTTAGCAACTAAAATGTAATCATACTCTTATTAGCGATTTAACTTATATTACAACAAGGAGCACCTAACTATGCTAGTAATTAGCCTAGTCTAAGGCTACAAAAATTATAGGGAGAACATAATAATACCATGAAGCTACTGTAAAATTTTCAAAGCAAAACCTATCACCAATTTACCACAAAAATTCCTATAATAATTAACTTAATAATATTGAGCACTCTCAAATGATTTAATAGATCCTTGTATCAACAAGTATATATATATGAACTAAATACACTAATAGATAGAGCACAATTTTAGAAACTTAACAAAATTGGTTTTACAATTTTTAGATACCTACATGATTTTATATTAATTACCAAAGTTTAGCTCAAAAATACAAATGAAAAGCTATTTCTATTCTCCACGAAAAAGCTAAACTGATTTTGGCCCAACGCGGCCCACATGCACGTAGCGCGCGTGAGCTCATGGTGGCCCATGGTGTGGCCCATGCGGCACCGGTCCACGCACGCGAGGCGGCCCACGACGAGGATGCCTGCGCACGCTGGCACATTTATGAAAACGCCCCTAGACTATGAGCAAAACAACCCACAATCTACGTTACTATTTCTATAGTCAGCGACTTTGCAATGAAACCCTTAGATCTTCTCCTCTTTACAATGACAAGGCCGTCTACCATCCCCGCGCGCGTTGACACGGCAAGCGATGGCACTGGTGCTCACACTGGCCATACTAGACCCACGCAGACCTATCTACGAGACCGAGGCTCACCTAGGGATCGACGCAAGATGATGGGTGGTGGTTGCAAGAGTCGGGACACCATAGAAGGACCTCTCCATGAAAGCGAGCAAACTACGGCAATGGCAATGGCGTTCAGGTGAGCCACAGCAACAACAAGGCTATAGGGGTAATGGGTGAGCAACGACAACTCAACAGTGACCCTACCGAGAAGCTAGCTCGACCAAAGACGACCCAAGCGAGGCTTGCCATGTGCGTGCGGCAAGGTGAACGGCAGACCACAAAGGCATGGCCACATCAGTGGTGAGGAGGTGGCACTAGAGCTATGACTAGCATGCGCACGATGAAGAGGGAGCCAAGGCGAGCGAGTGGTGTAGAGGAATTGGTGTGGGGCGAAGTGGTGGAGACTGGCCACAACACGGGCGATGATGGGCCTTAATGGCATGATGGCAGCAAAGCTCCAAAATTGGAGCTCGGTGTGACATGAGTCAAGGCAGGGTGGGGTCTGCTAGAGAGGAGACGTGAGGGTAGAGATGCGAGCATGAGAAATTAATGAGAGGTGCTCGCTCTCTGGCTTACCGTGACACGACCCAACGATGGTGGAAAACAGAGGGAGAGAGATACGGGGCATGACAGTGGGTTTGGCTTGTCCATGCCTTGGCAAGACATGGCTGACTAGACTTAAGGCGGTGTCTGCGTACCTGCTACACAATAATGTGGCCAAACCATTAAGGCAAGATGACGGCGCGGGGTAGCCCATGTGCGAACTAGGACAAGGCAAGCGACAGCAACACAACGTCGTAGTGGCATCGGTAGTGGCAACATCATGACGCGAGGCAGGTCGACAGTGAGGACGTGATTGTGAGTTGATGGCGCTGACATCGGCTCCGTCGCGGTGTGTGCGGGGCAGTCGGCAGTAGCAGTGATAGCTCCGCACAGCGGGGCTAGCAATAGCCGAGACCTGGCTAGGCCAGAGGCGGCCGTGGCCTGCCACATGCGGCAGCACATGCACGCACATGTGCGACCAACACAGTGATGCCAAGCACCCGAGCGTGGTGATCGCGGCCACATGGCCAACCAGCCAAAACCGTGACACGCACGAATTTTAAAGTGCTCAACATGACCAAACGGTTGCTCCTAAACCTAAACCGTCTTCACCATGCTCAAGATGGCATATGAGACTACCAAATTGAGCTATAACACTACACCACTCCTTAATCCAATCTCTCACAATAAATTGCTAAACATAGCAGTGTCAACTGTTGGTAGACTTGAAAATTTCTAAGTTTTTGAGCTGAATTTGATTTCAAGTTCAATTTCTAGACTATTAGAAATACTAGCTAGTAACATTATTTTTCGACCGCAAGTATTTCACTATCATCTACAAAGTTTATACTTCAAACTTTATTAAGGTGACCCATATATGTTCTATAACAATTTTACCTAATAAAAATTAGTTTTCAACCTTAAGTGATATAACATGACTCCTTGATCACCTCCTCGAACTCCTTGATCACCTCATAGACAAGGATCTCCTCCTCATACTCCTTTATCACCTCTTCGAACTCGTGATCTCTGATGGTCATGATCTTCGCCAACTCGTTCTCTACATGCATGCGATGATGATGCAACACTTTAATATTAAGGCAACAACAATTTTTAAATAAGAATACATCTACTCAGCCACTAAGGTAGCTCTAATGGTTAAGATACTAACTACCTATCATTTCCATAGAAACAAGTATGGATTCATCTAACAGGTATTAACCTAGCAACTAAAATGTAATCATACTCTTATTAGCGATTTAACTTATATTACAACAAGGAGCACCTAACTACCCTAGTACTTGGCCTATTCTAAGGCTAAAAAAATTACAGCAAGCACATAATAATACCATGATGCTGCTATAAAATTTTTAGGGCTAAAGCTACCACCAATCTACCACAAAAATTCCTACAATATTTAACCTAATAATATTAAGCACTCTCAAATAATTTCATAGCTCCTGGTATCAACATGTATATATATGAACTAAATATGCTAACAGATAGAGCACAATTTTAGGAACTTAACAAAATTTGTTTCATAATTTTTGGACATCTACATGATTTTATATGATTTACCAAAGTTCAACTCAAAAATACAAATGAAAAGCTATTTCTATTTTCCCCAAAAAAGAAAAACTCATTTCGGCCCAACACGGCCCACGCGAGGCGCGGCCCACGCGTGGAGGCGGCCTGCGGTGGGGAGCCCGCGTGTGCGCTGGCACTCTTGCAAAAATGCCCTCGTGTTATCAGACAATAGCACGAACACTATACGTACTATTTCTATAGACAACGACTTTGTAACTAAGCCCTCATATCTTATCACCTTCGCACCGGAGAGGTCCTCGGGACGCCACGCACTCGCCGGCATGGTGGGCGGTGGCACTAGGCGGTACGCCAGCCACCTGAGACCCTTGTAGACCTAGCTAGGGGACCGATGCTCACCTATGGGCTGACACGCGATGATGGGCGGTGGTTGCACGAACAGGGTAAAGTAGAGCGGGCTCTCCCCGGCGGCAACAACCTATAATGGTGGCAACCATGCTCCGATGAGCCATAACGCTAATAGGATGGTAGAGATAGGGGATAAGCACTAGGGGCACACCACAAACCCGACCGAAGTGGTGGTTCGGCTGGCAACTACCTGAGTAGGGCTGGCCACATGCACGCGACGAGCAGGAGATGCGCCATAGCAGACACGACTACGTTAGTGGCAATGGGGAGGAGGTAGCGCTCCCACTGGCATGTGGATGGTGGAGAGGGAGCCAAGGCGAGCAAGTGGTGCAGAGGAATTTGCATGGGGTGAAGTGGTGGAGGCTGGACACGACGCGAGCGGTGATGGTTCATAATGGAACGGTGGCGACAAAGCTCCAAAAATTGGAGCTCAGCCTGGCCGTAATCAAGGCGAGGTGAGGTATGGTTGGAGAGGGGATGTGAAGGCAATGATGCAAGCATAAGCAATTGATGAGAGGTGCCCACTCTCTGGCTCACCGTGATGCTACACAACGATGGCGGGAAACAGAGAGAAAAGAGAGAAAAGAGAGAGATGACGTGGCAGGTGGGCTCAGCTCGTCCACGCCTTAGTAGGACAGGAGTGGCGGGATTAGGAGACCCACGTGCTGGCGCTACAGACAATGTGTGTGCATGTCTAACCAGCATGGCCCATGCGTCATAGTGTCATAAATGACATGGCGACAGTGGCATTGCCACGTGTGCGCAACATTAAAGCAGGCCAATGATGTAGCTCAATGTAGCGGTTACATCGTATAGGCATGGATGCGATGACTGCGGCAGCGTCATGATGCGAGGAGTGTCGGTAGTGTAGACACGATGACAGCGCAGCACGGCCGCAGTGGCACCCAAGACGGTAGCGTGAGGTAGAGCAGTAGGGCACGAGGCCAGCGGCTCACTACGGCTGGCCTCGGCCAAGCCCAAGTGACCTGACCTATCGAGCGCGATGGCATGGGTGATCATGCGGGATGCGACCGTGTGCGTGGTGTGGGGAGGCTGCATGGTGACCGCGCACCCAATGCTAACCAACCCAAGACAGGCACTGCTTCGTCTACGTACCTCGAGCCTTGGGCTTGGGTATCATCTTCTAGAGGCTATCATGGCTCTGTGCGAGCACCTCATGCCTCACCCTTTGGATCAAAGTCTGGATCATCTTCATCCTCACCACAAGGTCTCTTCACCAGCCTCGATGTTACTTCCTTGCTCTCATACGAGGTGCTCCCATCTGATGATGGGCCTTCATCATTGCTCGCATCAGGAGTAGCCTCGCGCCAATTTTCAAGAGCCTCCTTGGTCGACATTGATAGCTATGACAAAGAGAGAGTTATAGGAACATTTCATAATTATATAAACACAATGATATATTCATCTTAGAACATATATAAAGGAATCATTAATTATATATATTCATTTGAAAATAAGATTACATCCTTTTTTCATATACATTGGGTGTAGGGATTCAAAAAGTGAAGAAAAGTATAAAATTGTACAAGAAAAGTACAAAATTATACAAGAAAAGTACAAAATTTAAGAATTTGGAGAAAAGTCATGTACATAGTTGGCTCAGATTCGCCCATTGTCATCACATCGCTTCTAAACTGGTTGCTTGTATACAAACCATCCTAGTTTAGGAGCTTAGTACCAGTAGGGGGCATTTGATCATCATAGCTGCTGCCTCAGCATAAAAGGGTTCACATCATTGCAAATGCCACTGCCTCTGCATATTTTTCAAAGTTTAAACAGTTCATCATTGCATATGCCACAGAGAAGCTCAAATTCAAATTGACCCCAAAGGCACTACTACACAAATTCTTTTACACAGCGTTTCACAAGTGGGCTCTGAGGCGGTTGGTCTGGTTGCCTGCCTCGGTTATTCGAGGTAGGGCTGCTCAAATCATCCTCGAAGGAGCAACCGGATATGGACAAGTAGAGAGTAGTAGAGGATAGTAGTAAGAGTAGTAGGAGTACAGAGTAGAGAGGATAGTAGTAAGAGTAGTAGGAGTAGAGAGTAGAGGATAGTAGTTAAGAGTATTTGAGTAGAGTACAGAGTAGTAGTAGGACAATAGTATAGAAGTAGTAGGGTAGTAAGAGTAGAGGAGTAGAGTAGTATAGTAGTAGAAGTAGTAGGAGTAGCAATAGTAGAGTAGAGGAGTAGACTAGTAGAGTAGTAGTAGTAGTAGTAGTAGAGTAAGTGTAGTAGTAGTACAGTAGGAAATAGTAGTTAGGACCAACGAGTAGTTAGGACCAGCAACAATGTTGCAGTACTAGGACCAGCAAGTAGTAGAAGTGTAGCAATAGGAGTATAGGAGCATAGAGTAGTATAGAGCAGTTGTAGGAGTAGTAGTAGTAGTATATAGGAGGAGGAGGAGTATATAGGAGGTATATAGGCAGCAGTAGTTAGGGAGTAGTAGTAGTATAGAGTAGTACAGAGTAGTAGAGCAGTAGTAAAAATAGGAGCAGCAGCCAACACACTAGTAGAGTAGTAAGAGTAGTAGAGTTGTAGTAAGTAGTATGTAGTAGTTGTAGTAATTAGTATAGGGTATTAGTAGTTGTTGTAGGAGTATAGAGGAGTAGTAGTAGTTGTGGGAGTAGTAGTAGTTGTAGGAGTAGAGGACAACCAAATTCAGTGAGGGAATCACAACCAGAGGAGGGTGACAAAATTTGGGGAGGGCATCAGTGAGGGCATCACAACCAGATAATAAGCCAACAGTAAGCAACAAAAATAGGTAGCATGTGCTCAATTCAAAATAAACCAGCCAAGTAAACATGTGCTCAATTCAAGAATAGGCAGCATGTGCTCAATTCAAAATAGGCATGTGCGTGCTCAGATAATAAGCCAACAGTAAGCATCATAGGTAGCATAATTTTGCATCACAGGCAGAGGCAGAGAGGGAGAGAGCAAGCACAGCAAGCACTAGCCTTGCCCTATGCTAACTCCTTCGGTCGTTTCAAATCGACCCCAAAGGGCTACCCGAAGCATAGAAGAGTAGCCAGAAAATAGTAGTAGTAGATAGAGTAGTAAGTAGTAAGTAGCAGGAGTATAGGAGTAGTAACTAGTAGGAGTAGAGGACCACCAACAGTAGTATATAGGAGGAGGAGGAGGAGTAGTAGTAGATGAGTAGTAGTTGTATATAGTTGTAGGAGTAGATGAGTAGTATACACCAGTAGCAGTAGTATATAGTTGTAGGAGTAGATGAGTAGTAGTATGTACCAGTAGTAGTATATAGTTGTAGGAGTAGATGAGTAGTAGTAGTATATACCAGTAGCAGTAGTATATAGTTGTAGGAGTAGCAGAGAGCAGCAACCAACACCAGCAGTATACAAGAGCAGTAGCCAGCAGACATAGAAGAGAGAATTAAATAGACAAGTAGCATATATTTTGTCAAATTCATCTCAAATTTATCCCAATTTACCTCAAATTCAGCACAAATTTATCCTAATTCATCTCAGATTGACCCCAATTTAGTCAAATTCACCTCAAATTCAACTAAAAGTGGACATCTCTCAATAAATCATTCAGACAACGACAAGTGCTCAGTTGAATATGAAATTGGCATCATAGGCAGTGGCACTACCATAGTTAAAAAATTTGCATTATAGGCAATAGTTCATCAAATTAGCATCATAGGTAGTGGTAAATGCTCAATTAACTAATACATTAGGCATCATAGGTAGTAGCATTTGCATTGTGACAAAAAATGCATCACGGGCAGCATTTAATCAAAACTGGCAAATTGAAACAAAAAAACACATCACAGGCATCACAGATCATAGGCACAGGGACAAGAACATCACAACCAGTGTACTAGGGAAGATGGAGCTGGGGAATATGGAGTCAGGGGAGAAGTTGGGGAAGACGGAGCCGACGGAGATTCTCGGTGCGGAGGAGGGAGCACACGTCGGCAGTGGACAGCGGCGGTGCTAGGGTTCGGTGAGAAGATGGGTCCAGGGAAGATGACATGGTGGCATGGTGCAGATCTCCATGGTGTGGGGGATGATGATGTGGGGCATAGGATGGATCTCCTCAATGTGGGAGCGTACAGTGCGGGAACCCATGCTAGTGGCTGGTCGGAGATGAGGACGGCACGGTGGAGCTACGGTTTGGTGAAGACGGGTCCACAGAAGATGACGCGGTGGCCTCAGGGTGGATCTCCTTGGCGCTGGGGATGATGAAGTGGGGCACGGGGCAAATCTCCTCGGTGCTGCGGTCGGCCAGAGATGAGACGACACGATAGAGCTAGGGTTTGTGGCACCCCGATGGATGGCGTGGTGGAGCTCTCAGGGCTAGGGCTGTGGTAGTGCTCTGGGCTCTTGATGGCAGGGGCGGGTGCCTAAGCATGCAAGGTCCGGGTAGGGGTGGAGGAGCTTAGCGATGGTGATGGTGGCAAAAAAATTAGGTAGCCCTTCGGGGTCAAATTGAAACGACCGAAGGACTTAGAAAAAATTGGGGGGGAAGGAGGGGTATATATAGGCCATGATTTACCAAGGTGGGCGGCTTAGGGTGCCCACCACGGTTAATATTAACCAAGGTGGGCGACTTAGGGTGCCCGCCTCGGTTAAGATTTTGCATTTTTTATATTTGATGAAATTCGTTAGTTATTTTGGTTTTACAACATTTTAAAATTGATATTTAATTTGTAATGTTTTTTAAAATTCATAGGAGTAATAGAGTTGTAGGAGTACTAGGAGGAGTTGTAGTAGTGTTGTAGGTGTAGTAGTATAGTAGTAGGAGTAGTAGTAGTAGTAGTGTTGTAGGAGTACTAGGAGTAGTAGTAGTAGTGTTGTAGGAGTAGTAGTATAGGAGTACTAGGAGGGGGAGTAGTAGTGTTGTAGGAGTAGTAGTAGAATTGTAGGAGTAGTAGTAGAGTAGGACTTGTTAATGAAATACTCGTTTCATTCCTTTCAACAAATATCAAATTATTTTTAAAAATCAAACACTTAACACGTACAGATTACGATCTCCCACAGTCATATATATATATATATATATATGATTCCATTACAATAATAATCAGTTACATAAAAGTTCTTGTTAATCAATAAGTGACTACAATATTACATATTTGTGTGGCACACATATCATTTTGCTGTAAGTGTTCCCACGACGGTCTTCTTCTCACTATCGGGGTGGAACCAGGGCATCATCTTGGTATTGTTTACACATGTTGACGTAGGTCTCGACCAACTTGATCTTCTATGGATGATCGGTAAAGAGTGAGAGCTCAACGTAGTATTTGTATTCTTCGGGGCTCTGGACTCCATCAACTCCTACAATCCTCTGCCTTTCGAACATAACTACGTGTTTTTTGCTCTCTTTGGGCATCGGCCAGTAGGCTACTTGCATGCAGCGACTTGCTAGTACCCACTGATCATCTTTGTAGCTAACACTTTGGAGCTCCATGGTGGTTAGCCCAAAGTCGTCCATGACAACCCCCTTTGGTTTGACCCACTGGCACCAGAAGACAACTAATTATAGGTTATCGTAGTAGTCAAGATCCCATATCTCTTCAATCTGCCCAAAGTATGTCTTGGTCTACCCCGCTGACTCATTGATGCCCTCATATCGAACATTACTGTTCTGTGCCTCGCTCTTCTTATCCTTCTCCTTTATGTGGAACCTATATCCATTGATGTCATACCCTTGCCATGTGGAGATTTGGGTGGATGGGCCGGATGCAAGCCTCGCTTCATCGGACTCTCCACGGGGTATGTCCTATAGCTCTTTGATCCATGTTGTGAAACTAATCTTGTGCTATTTCTGGACCCATGCCTCCATGCGCTATCCATCTTGAGCGGTGTGGATCTCCTCCAAGTGCTTGTCAACATATGGTTCCATAACCACTAGCTGATTGAAGACGCTGTGATGAACTTCTTGCACCATTTCGTACTATACATCGGTACATACTTTCCTCTTTGTGCAACCCATTCCTAAGGTTTTGCCTTCGTGCTGAGGGACAGGCAGGCAAATCGCCCTTCCATTCCTGATGTACCTAGTGCAGCAGTTAACAGCCTTCTCGGTTGTGTATGCCTTGATCATAGAGCCCTCCGAGTAGGCACAATTAAGGACATATCTATTGAGGGTCGACATGAACCGCTCGTATGTCCACATCTGGTGTAGGTACATGGGGCCCAATTCCTGTATCTGATCAACCATGTGCATCATTAGGTGTGGCATAATATCAAAGAAAGATGGCAGGAAGCACATCTCGAGTTGGCAAAGGGTCTTCGTGATGAACTGCTTTAGGCCTGGTAGCTCAGCTTCATCGATGACCTTCTGTGTGATGTAGTTGAAGAAGTAGGACATGCGTGTAATGACCATCTTCACATACTTTGGACCGATAGCCCTGATAACAATTGAAAGGAACACCGTGAGCTTGATGTGGTAGTCATGTGCGTTGAAGCTGGTTAGTGTGAGGTCCTTCATCGAGACTAGGCTCTTGATGTTGGAAGAGAAACCGATCAGCACCTTGACACCCCTAAGCCAACTACACATGACCCTCTTCTCATCTCTCATTAGGTTGTAGCTCGCGCCCAGAAGGTCAACTTTTTGGCTCTGCGTCGCTGGTGTCGGGTGAATTTCGGACCTGATGTCTTGGTTGACAAGATCCATCCATGACTTCAGACCATCCTTCATCTTAGTCTTGATGTCTAGCACTATGCTAATGGTGCTTTTGAAGACATTCTTCTTATGGTGCATGTAGTCGATGGCATGGGGCGTATCTAGCTCCTTCTAGTATGATAGGTACTTGAAAAAACACGACTACTTCTTAAAAGGAACAAGGGTGATAGGTGGTTCCTCCATCTTATCTCGCTTCCTCTTCCTTATCATGGTCCCATCTTCCTCTTTCTTCTTCTTCTCGAACTCAACGTCTATGCCCTTCACCATGTTAAAAAACCTTTTGCCCATACCTCATCCTTTTTGGCTCATCAGTTTCAGACTCCTCCTGGTTGTCGAAGTACTTATTCATCATAGCTACCCGGTACCTGTGCTTTTTAATGAGGAATCACCTATGCCTCATGTACACCATCTTCTTGGATGCACTAAGGTAAGTGTAGCAGGTACCGTCAATGCAAACTATGCAACTTGACTTACCTTTGATCTGTGCCGATAATGAAAAAAGACCAGGGTAATCGGTGATGGTGACAAAGATGATGGCTTTTAGAGTGAACTCCTTCTTTAGGAACACATCCATCATCTTGACCCCATCTTCCCATAATATCTTCATGTCCTCCATGAGCGGCTCCAAGAACACATCTATATCATTGCATGACTGCCTAGGTCTAGAAATAATCATGGTTAGTAAAAGATACCTGCGCTTCTAACATAGCCAGAGAGGTCGGTTGTAGATGGTGAGGATCACCGGGCAATTGCTGTGCGAGCTACTGAGGTCACCGAACGGATTCATCCTATTGGTACTCAATGTGAACCTGATGTTCCTTGCCTCGTCGCCAAACTTTCAGAACTTGGTGTTGAAATGCTTCCATTGCTTGCCATCGGAAGGGTGCTGCAGCTTGCCATCGTCCTTCGTGGCTCATCAGATGCATGCCAAGACAAAAGCTTGGCATCCTCGGGGTTCTTGAATATATCACGCAGGCGATCGATCATGGGTAGGTACCACATCGACAGGGCCAGACTTTTTCTCTGCGTGTAACCCTCTTCTTCCTCGTCCTCAGGAGACAGGATCTGCTTCTTCGCGGTACTCTTCTTAGCCATCTTCTTCTTCTTTGGCCCTCTCTCGTCATCCACATCCACGTGACAATCGGCATTCCTCTTGTACCAACTCGCGCCATAGTGCGGACAGCTCTACAAGTTCTCATACTTGCCCCGATAAAGTATACAGTGGTTAGGGTAGGCGTGGAACTTTTTAAGCTTCATCGCCACTGGCCGAATCAGCTTCTTCGCTCGGTAGGTATTGGTGAGCATCTTGTTACCCTCTGGGTATGTGTCAGCAAGGATACGTAATAGGTTGTTGAAGCTAGTATCGAACCAGCCATGGCAAGCCTTTAGCATCAGCATCTGGAGGTTAAAACACAGCACCATCTAGTGCTTTGGATAGTCCTTATAGAGAGGATCAATTGCCGCCTGCTTCATCTCTCTAAAATTCTCCAGCCACCTCAGGCTCCCAAATAGAATGTCGTCATGCTCAAGACGGTTAGCGATTGACTCAAAAAGGTCCGCAATCCCCATCATCATCGTTAGCCGTGTCTTGGAGTAGATCATCCATTGTGATGTAATCATGATCTGCATTGTCGATAGTAGCAGCATTGCCATGCCCATCGGCCGCTGCTGATGAGGTTTGTTGTTCGGCATTCACCACCACCGTCGTCGTTGTCGATGAGTTCCCTCCTCCAGATGCACCGGCACTCGGATCCTCTGCTTTCCCAAGAAACTTCTAGGCGGTGTAGTCCTTGACGAAACCGTACCAGATCAAGTGAGATTTCATCGTGTCATCTCCGTGGGCAAGAAGGTTCTTGCAGCTCTTACACTAACAGATGATGAGTTCCCGCTTCAGACTTAGACGATGCCTTTTAGCAGCGGCAATAAACTTTGTCACATGATCTAGGAAACCTGGATGCAGCCTCGATGTCTTGTACATCCATTCCCTATCTATGACCGTGAACACCTTGCACACACAAACAACAAAAATGGCGCATATAAGCAGAGCATTACAGAAAAAAGACAACCGGGTAGCTCTAGATCTGATGATTTCTCTCTCCTCCAAATAGATCTAGATCTAGATCTTGAGGAAAGGTGCCCAAATTATGGAAAAGAGAGAGGATTGAGGGTTTGAGAGCGAGAATCAACCTCTTGCGGTGCCCCCTTCACCAAATGCAAGGGCAAAACCTCCCCCTAGAAAATGGACAGTTTTTAGGGTTTTGAGGTCAAAACCCAAAAAAATGGAGGAGAAGCCGTGGGAAAGAAGGATGGGTGCGGCTGTATTTATAGCCCAGACTTAACCGAGGTGGGCACTATAAGAAAACCACCTCGGTTAATCGTCTATTAACCGAGGTGGTTGCTTTAGACCAAACGCCTCGATTAATGAATTAACCGAGGTGGTTACCCTAAGCCAACCGCCTCGGTTAATCCACATTAACCGTGGCGGTTTCTTTACAGGCAGTTGCTGGCCCGGCTGCACAACCTCGAATAACTGAGGCGGGCAACCAGACCACCCGCCTCGGAGCCCCAAAGTGAAACGCTGCACAAAAGTTTTTGTGTAGTAGTGAGCTAATTAATTTTTCGCAAACGTGTCTATGACATTAAGACGAAGGAGAATAGTACAAGAAGGATCGGTAATCAACAACTACCGGATCCATCTCCCAGTGCTACAACACTTAGGACTGTATTACATGAACAGTTTTTGCGACGGTCGACAATGGAGGCTTCATTTTCATAAGCCCTGCCAAAGCGACTGAATCTTACCACCATCAGACTACTAGCCACAAGGCCAAAGCTAAATACAAAAACTAAGGTGCGAGGTAATCACAAAATATACAATAAGCACACCAAAACAAAAGGCCAAGCAATAATAAATACAACCGCAAATTAAAAGAAGTTGCATAGTGGGGAACCAAGCAATAACTCAAACGGTCAGTAGTTTTCTTTTAAGGTGAAGATTGTACCATCTATATATCAATCATAACTAAACTCCTAAGTTCAATTTACCGGTGGACCTGAATCTCAGAATTTGTCAACAATGGTTGGCTTTCATATATAGGGGTGATCGACAGAGTTTCATGGCTTAGTTACAGCTTACGAGCTTAACTAATGTGGCCTCAGACAGACACATACTCTCAATAATTGTTGACTCACCATGGCCGTTGCTTATATTAAACACGCCCATCGGATTCGTACAGATGCTGTGTTGTTCCGAGCTGTTGGTTGTTGAGACAAACCATGCCATCTCCCACGGCGCCACAATTTTTCAAATGACACGCGAAAAATTATTTTTGTCTGAATTGAAAATTCAACGTTTAAATTAATTCAGAATCTCTGACACTGTGCACGGGTGAACGATCCATCCATGCTGATGGACGTACTGACCTTAATTATATATTTAAGCTCCTTATTTATTATATGTATATCTTATTTTTGGTTCAGAAAACACTATAATGTACACCTAACTAATCGATTGTATGTATATCAGCGGTTGGCAATTATTCTGATGCATTGTACATCATAACGCTCGTGTATTATCTATAACCAATCGGTGGTCTACAGTACGTCTGCATGCGTGACACTAGTAGCTGGCTTGCTGGTGCGCCATTACACATCTTGTTAGCTGCCTAAAGCTAGTGTTTTAGTTTGACCAAAACTTCTTGGGTAGGGAATTCAAAAAAAAAAACTTGTTGGGTAGGCGCCTCATACTAATACGCAGCAGTCGTAACCCTTTTGATCCCATTGCTTGTTTTTGCAACGTTGCCAATACAAGTTTTAAAACGGGTTTGTGCATGTTAAGTTGCTTCTGACCACCGCTCTCTATGCAAAGTGTGAAGTTTAATAGTAGTATGAGTATGAGTGCATGCATTTGATTTATTTAAGAGAAGTTCGTGGAGAATGTTCAAGGAGTAGGAGACATATGAGCCTTGCTTTATGCGCAAATTTGCGGACTGGTAACCACATCCAAAAAGCACTTGGCTTGTTAATTCGGTACTCCTATCAAGATAAGAAAATGAAATTGCTTGTCACTATGTTAGACGAAACCAGGCGGTAGTGATGGTTCAAGACACGCCACTAGACACTAGCTAGTTCTTCTCTACGTACACTGAATCTTCTGCTTCTTTGGATGACGATGTATGTAGTGGTGGCCCAAATCATCTGGAACTTTTCATTTGAGGTTACCTATCATGATGCATTAGTGATTTGCGACCAAGAATGTATTGCAGCTTATTGCTGTCTCCGTTCCAAAATAGCTGCACATCTCGTTTTATGAGAGCCTATAATACTTTTACAACGGCACCGCTAACGCCCGGACGTCCGGACGAATGTCCACGTTCAGACGCCCGTGGCTACAGACCTTTTCTGTGCCTGACGCCGGTGTCTGCTGCTCTCAGGAAAGTGTGCCCCCACTTCACACCTCTGTCCGGGCGCCCGAGCCCCTTCCACTTTCCTCCCACGTCCCCTTCGTTTGCCGCACCGGGACCACCTGCGCCCCTACCGCCATTGCCCTCCGCTTCCCGCGCCTGCTACCGAGCAGTGCTAGCTCCATCCCTTCGTGCCCCACATGCATGCACGGCGCCCAAGCAGCTACAACAGGAGGTTGTGGTAGAGTGGGTCACATTGCAACATGTGCAATATTTTGATCTACTTTTAAAATATTCAGACGAAACACTTACAATATATGTATAAAATAACTGAAAAACTTGCAATATGTGTTTAAAACACTTGAAAACTCTTGAAAACCATTGCAAACATACGCAACATCCAGATAAAATACTTGCAACATATGTGTGAAACCTATGCAACATCCAGATGAAATACTTGCAACGAACGTATGAAAAAATAGATGCAACATTTGGAATTGAAATATACATGTATAGTCATTACAACATGTTCAACATCATGATCTACTTTTTCAACATCTAGATGAAACACTTGAAACATAAACTTGCAACATGCGCTGTGCAAATGTCACCTTGTTGCTTGGAGGAGGTACCGAGCAGCGCGGGCACGCCAGCGAAGTAGAGCGCCGCGATGGCCAAGAGCTTCCACACGCCGAGGTTGAGGTCCCTGCAAGGGAGGTCCGTGTTGATGAGCGCACAGAGGAGGTCATCGTTGTCGCCCCCCCACGTCGCCCAAGACGTCCAACTTGTGAACCACCCCAACGTTGTCGAGGTTCTAGAGGAGGAGCGGGTGCAGTGTCACGGCAAACGCAGAGCGGGATAGGGCATGTGTGGTGCGCGGCGGTGAGCGGAGTGGGGCAGGCGCTCAATGCGGTGAAGCTGCAAATTTCTATCAACGGGGTTCTGTCGCGGGGTAAAGATGGAGGAGAGAGCGTAGAGGGAAGTCGGTCAATTACCTATTGGGTCTGATCGCTGTGCAGGCCTGAGAACGAGGGCGTTTAGACATTCATCCAGTCCGAACCGCTGGACCGGATGCATTTGTTGAACAGTATGCGCGGGAATCACCGAAGGCGGGAAAGAGCACCCAGGAGTCACCAAAGCACGGGAGTCAGCGGCATACTAGGACCGAGGTACGATGTTACGTTAGTTTCTTTTTCTTTTTTTATTCTTCTTATTTCTTTCTTTTTCTTTTCTTTTCTTTTTCTTTCTTTCTCTTTCTTTTCGTGCTTCATTTTTTTATTTCTTTTATGTGTTATGTGATTTTTTATTATTTTTTATATTTTGTATGTTTCTTTTATTTATTTTTTCTTTTCTTTTCTTTTCTTTCCTTTTCTTTTCTTCTTATTTTTTTATTTCCTTTCTTCAATTTATCTTTTATTTCACGTTTCTTGTTATTTTTCATTTTTGTTTTTATTTTTTTTATTTTCTATGTTCCCTACACGTATGTTTATGTTCTTTCTCGTTTTTATTTCTTAAATTTATTTTTTTCCTTTTCCTTTTGCTTTTTTATTTTCTATTATGTGTTATTTTACTTTAATTAATTACTTTATTTTTCATGTACATATTTATTTCTTATATTTCTATATATTTACATTTGTTATTCATGTTTTATGTGTGTTTTATTTTCTTTGCTATTCTTTTCATTTATTATATTATTATTGTTTTTACTATAATTAATTACTTTATTTGTTTATTTTATTTTATTTTTATATTTTACTCTTTTTTGTATTTCTTTCTTTTTCTTTTTCTTTTTCCTTTTCTCTTTTGTCTTTATCTTTTCTATATATTTTTTCATTTTCTATTTTTTATTTTACCTTACTTAATTATTTTTTTATGTTTAATTTTTTATTTTTCTATATTCCATGAGATTCTATGTTCATATAGTATAGATGTGATGTTCTACGATATTTTTTGTGATGTTCCCGTGCTATATAACGTCATGTTCTGTGATGTTTTTTATGTTCATGTAGTATACATGTGATGTTCTATGATATTTTTATGATGTTCACGTGTTATAAATGTGATGTTCTATCATATTTTTATGTTGACGTGGTATAGATGTGATGTTCTATGATGTATTTTGTGATGCTCGCGTAGTATACATATGTTCACGTAGCATATAATGATATTCTATGATTTATTCTGTGATGTTCATGTAGTATACATGTGTTGTTCTATTATGTTTCTTATGATATTTTATGTTGTATTTAGTAATGTCCACTTAGTCTACATATGATATTCTATAGTATATTTTAGGGAGAATTGGTTGTTGAACATGCAAAGTGATGGTCATTAGCTGGCAGATACCCCTTTTTAGTATTTTACCAGAAGACACTCTGTTTTTATGAAATTAGGCCATAGGACACCGCGGACAGGTTGTAGCCGGTTGAGGAGAGAGAAATTTTTATTTTGGACATCCGGTGTCTCTGAGCCACAATTGCGTCCGCTCCTCTCCCTCCCACTAACGCGCGGGCCCTACCTGTCATCTTCTTCCTCCTCTTCTCCTCTTCTCTTCTTCTATTGCATGCGCTCGCTTGCTCATGCTGCTTGCCGCCCACGCACAGCCACATCACCCCACTTCGCCCTCCACTCCTAGACTCCCGGTCGCTCGCTCCATGCCGACACCCAAGCCCCGCCAGGAAAGCTAGCACCGATGGCGGATGCGTCACCATTACTGCAGCCGGAGCTTAGGAAGTCATCGGCCACCGTGGTGCGGTTCACGTGGTGCGCGCCGAGCACGAACGACGAGCTCTGCAGCTTACGCGCCTACCTCGCCTGGCTCTGCTTCGACCACTCCTTCTCGTCGCGCGTGGTGGACGTGGGATCCTAGGCGGTCTTCGTCCTCCTCACTGTTGTGGTGCCACAGCCGTCCAGCTCCTCTCCCGTTGTCGACCCCCACTGTGGCCCTTCGACGGGTAGGTCCAGGTCTCACTGACCCTGGCAGCGTCACTTGCCTACGTCTCCCTCCATGCGCTGCTCCATCGCACGGGCGGGCTTCGCTGCCTGCTCTACCTCGACCACCTCCGCCGTGACTCTGAGGACATGTAGGTAGGCCGCTAGGGATGGGAGAGGTGCCGCAGGGCTGTGCCACGTAGGGGCTGGTCTATCGGTGCACGGAGCCATAGGCCATCGACCGGCGGAGGGGCCAGGCACGGGGGCGGCACGTGCGGTACTATAGGGGTGCGACGTGGAGGCCAGAGCAGCGGCGGGGTTTCTAGGTGTAAGGAAAATGGACTCTAGTCCCCATTTACTTTGGATTTTGGTGTTGGATGACCAACACAACCAAATTGGACAAATGAATTTGCAAGTGTTTGTTTTGTAGTTGAATAGGTGCAAGACGTGACTTGGACGGAGGCGACGTGATGATCCAACGATCAACACCTCAAGCAAGACCTTAGGAGCATAAGAGAAGACCCAAGATATCAAGCAAAGTCCAAGCATAAAGATAGTAACCAAGCCGCACGCAAGATTGTGAAGAAACAAGCTCACAGAAGTGACCGGATGCTAGACCGGACGCTAGAAGAAAGTGACCGGATGCTCCGTTCAGTGGCTCGGCAACAGCAGGCGTCAGCAGCAGCGACCGGATGCTAAACAAGTGAATCGATCGGACACATTGATGGCACTGTTCATCAGTCCGACAACACACTCAGCAAGTGACCGGACGCTGACGGCAAACCAACCGGACGTAGGACAGCAACATCCGATCGAGTACAGAGAGGTTCCAGAGCGGCGAACTTATGACCGGACACTGGCAGCGTTCGATCAGTTGTTCATGGCTCCAACGGTCGGGACGACCAGATGCATCCGATCAGGATGACTCCAGTGTCCGGTCAGCAGCAGAAAAGTGGGACTTCATCCCCAACGGCTACTTTCTCAGTGGGGCTTATAAATACAACCCCAACTGACCATTTGAGCATCGTGGAGCTAAGAAACATACCAAGGGTGTTGATACACCATTTTAGTTATCTCCACTTGCATAGTGTTTAGTAATTCATTAGGTGATTAGCGTAGGTGCTTTGCGAAGTGCTTAGGTTGATTAGACCACCGCTTATGCGTTTGCCCTAGGTTTAGGCCTAGTGTTTAGTGAGATTTGCATACCTCTTACCACTCGGTGCTTGCGCGCACCATTGTTATACATTAGAGGGGCTTGTAGTCTTGCGAGATCACACCAACCGAGTTTGTGGTGTGGCCGCCACCGTGTACCGAAGGGAACAAGCCCACGACGTTTTGGTCGAAAGCTTGATAGTGAAGATGGCGGGGAGCATCTAGAAGAGGCTTACCGGAAGGCATGTCAGAGACCCACTTACGCATGGGGAAGGCCCAAGGCTATCCATAGAGTTATCCGATCAGGAGCTTAGCCCTTGCGAGGGATTCCTTACGAGGGGCTCCAACGAGGATTAGGAGAAAGCTTGCGTGCTTCTTGATACCTCGATAAAAATACCAGAGTCGTCGACGGGAGTTTGCATATCTGTACCTTGCTCTTTAGGTTCCACATTTACATTGATCGTATTACTTCTTTTGTGTTAGAGATAGCAACACACTAGCAAAACCGTAGTTGCACATTTGGATAGTTTATCTATTGCATAGGTTTTGCTAGGGTTAGAAAAAGAGGCCATAGTAAGGACTTAGATTTTTAAGTTGCCTAATTCACCCCCTCCCTCTCTTAGGCATCACGGTCCCCTTCAATTGGCATCAGAGCCGGTTGGCTCAATTTGGACCTTTGGCTTAAACGCTGTTGAGCCGACGTTATTTAGAGTGGTTGGGATGGATACCTCTAGGCCTCCGCACTTTGACGGCACTAACTTTCCCTATTATAGAGCTAGAATGGCTTGCTACCTTAAGGCGGTTGATTTAGGAGTTTAGAGAGTCACTCATGACGGGATGAAACCCATTAAGAATCCCAATAAACCCACAAAGAGTGATGAAAAAAATTTATTTCAATGCTAGAGCTAAGAATTGCTTGTTTGAATCTTTTAGCATGGATGTATTTAACCAAGTCTTCACTTTAAACATAGCACATGAAATATGGTTAAAACTCCAAGAGCTCCATGACGGCACATCTAATGTCCATGAGCAAAAGCATTATCTAGCTAAGCAAAATTATGATTCCTTTACAATGAATGATGATGAGCTCATTCGTGATATGTATTCTCGTTTGAATCTAATTATCAATGAGCTCCATTTAATAGGACTAACAAAGCTAGATGATGCAAATATCATGAGGAAGATCATCTCTGTGCTACAACAAAAGAAATATGCAAGCATCATCACCATCCTTCACAACATGGAGGACTTGAGCATCATGACCCCGGCCATAGTCATTGGCAAGATAGTGGCATTTGAAATGTCATGCAAGATGGGTCAAGAAGAAGCCTCTTCATCAAGCAAAGGCAAAGCCCTCGCATGCAATGAGAAAAAGAAGATGAAGGGCAAGCAAGTTGAGGCAAGCTCAAGCTCAAGCTCCTCAAGTGAAAATAAAGAAGAAGATGAGGATGATGATGATTCAAGTGATGATAATCAATCTTCCTCCTCCACCTCTGACCTTGATGAAAAATCAATCAAACTTATCAACAAGGTGGAGAAGATGATCCAAAGGCTCAATGTCAAGGGTGTGTCCATCCAAATTTAAGATCTCATTTTCACTAATCAAAGAAATGAGCAAAGAAAGAGAGGATGCTATGGATGTGGCAAGTTGGGGCACTTTGTGGAAGTTTGTCCAAACAAGCCCACACCCAAGATAAAGAAGAAGGTGTGCAAGAACCAAGCCCTCACATCAATAAGATCATGGGATGATTCTTCAAGTGAAGAAGAACACCATCACAAGAGGCAAGGCCACAAGCACTCATCATCAAGCTCTTCTCGTGTGTGCCTTATGGCATGAGGTAACGAAAGCCCATCCTCTAGTGAGAGTGATAGTAACGATGAAATGCCTTCTTATGATGAAATTGTGCAATAAAATCTTAATTATGCTAAAGTTTGCACTAGTCAATAAAAGAAGCTCGAAAAATTAAAAGAAAAGCTAAATAGTTCACAAGAACCATACAAAACTTTGCTTGAACAATATGAGAACTTTGCTAATCTCAATGTTAAACTATCTACTAAAATTGAGCAACTTAAAGCTAGTGCAATAACAAATGCATACACAATCAATGATGAGCAACTTGTAAAAAAATGAAAGATTAAAAGAAAAGTTAGCTAGCTCACAAGATGCTTATAAAAGTTTGCTTGCTAAGATGGAAACTATGTGCAAACATTATGATAATCTAACTAATAAAGTTGCTAATCTTGAAGTCGTTAGTACAACCCCCATCAAGGCATCTAAAAAGAAAAGTTCTATCTTTAACATGTCAAAAAAGGATGCCTTTACTTCTTGTAATGATTTATGTTTAGACTCACCTTTGTGCAACTAAGTTTGTGTTGGGAAAGTTGTTGTAGATACATGCACACAAGAGGTTGCAAAGGAGAATGAGCAACTCAAGCAAGAAGTAGCTCGCCTCACCAAGGACTTGACTCAAGTGAAAGGCAAGGCGAAGCAAGCCCAACTTCATCAAGATAACACCATCAAGGGAGTGAAGAAGCTTGATGAAGGACAAACCATGGTTTGCTACGTGTGCCATAAGGAAGAGCACAAGTCCTATGAGTGCAAGGTGAAGAATGTGGGAGGAGCAAAGAAAAAAGAGAAGAAGCAAGCAAGCAAGCACTCCAACACCTACACCAATAAGGTGGACACACTACAAGGTTCTACCTCTAAGGCCACGCCACATGATTGCAATACCACTAATTTGGTTGCCATAGGTGGGTCGTATTGCAACCTTTTCAAAAAATGGTTGCAATATGTGTCTATAATGCAACGGACTAAATTTATTGCAATATATGTGGTTTGTCGTTGCAATAGGCTTGTGCTACTGCAACCATTTAAGAATTATGTTGCAATTAGTTGGCATTATTATAATGGCATTTTTGAGTTGCAATAGTATTGGTTTTCGTTGCAATTACTTGGTGTTATTGCAACTATATTGGATTTGGTTGCTTTTGCTTGTGACTATTGCTACGGTTATTATGGGTTGCAATAATATTCCATGGTGTTGCAATTGCTAGGGTAGTTATTGCAACAAGAATTCTGAATGGATGCAATAGCATGTTTCTGTTGCCATGGTTTTATGGGGTTGTAATAATCTTTTGTGGCATTGCAATTGTTAAGTACTTATTGCAACTACAATCCTAAATGGACGCAATATCATGTTAATATTGCCATGATTTTTTTGTGTTGCTATAGACTACCCCTGATGCAACGGCCTAAAAGTGTTGCAATATACAAAAATGATTACAATAGATAAAATACTCCACGCATTAGACTACCCCTGATGCAATGGTCTAAAAGTATTACAATATACCAAAAATGGTTGCAATAGACAAAATGCTCCACGCATTTCTGAATAATATACCAAAAAAGTGGGGGTGAGAAGGATTCGAACCCGCTGACCTACTGCTAAAGATGAGCATGTCTTACCACCACATCATGGTTGTGTTTGTGATTTTTTTTGGCATGTTTCCTTATACATGTTTGTTCCAATCATTTGAAATTCAAAACCAAAAAAATATGGGCTAGGTTGCACGCTTGCGTCTGGTCCGAGCAGGCCGACTGGCACCAGTTGCAAGCTAGAGCCCATCTGCCAAGGGAATTGACGTTAAAAGGGCAAAAAAAGATGCTGGCCAAGGGAATTGAACCTAAAACCTCGGACTAAAGCCAAGCGCATTGTACCATCACACCACTTCATTGTTTGTGACTTACTTCGGCATACATTGTTCTTAACATGTCAGTGAGAGAATAGAGAAATTAAATCAGAAAAAAATTATGCCTTAGTTGAGACTCGAATCCAAGACCTCGACAAGGAACCAAGGAAGTCTAACCACCAGATTACAGCAAGTGTTTGTGCCAAGTTGGGAGAATTTTCTTCCAAGTACTAATTCCGTCCAGTTAGATAACTGATTTGGAATGAAGAACATATGAATAGTTGGTATTTCTATTCTTAATAGTTGGTATTTCTAAAACTTTTTTAACAAGCAATAGCCTACGTATATGCTGTTGTGTAGGAGTTTCAAAAAAAATAGAACTTATTAGATATTTTCTATCTTTTAAATAAATTTCTGCGTGCTTACCGAAAGTAATTCCAAATTAAACTGTGCATACCTCCAATAGGAGTTAAAAAAAATGTACAAAGAACATATTTATAGTCATACATTTCACTCTATCCCATATCCCATAGTTGTTAGGGAAAACATTTGTTTGCTAGGGATAATTCATCCTTCTATTCCTAAATTAATATCAAATAATTGTAATAATTCTAAAGTTTATCAGAAAATTCTACAATTTTGCATGGTAACATGTTTTTGTTATCTAATCATCATATAAAAAAACTCAAATGATTTTAACAAGGTGGCAATAGACATTGTTCACGTATTAATACATCTCTCACATGGTTATAAGCGATTAATATGAAAGATGTACCCAATTATGAACAACGTATACTACCATTTTGTCGGATGGAGAAATTATCAATACGAGAGTTGTAGATCAAGTTAGGTTGTACAACTTTGTTGTTGACAAATTTTTCATTTGAAATCATTAACTATCCCAAAAATATGTTTGAAGCACTCATATTTTGAAATTCAAATTTTGAATTATTCAAACAAAGTAGGATAAAAAAATGACCAAAATAAAAGTTGTAGATCTTGATGATTTCTACAACTTTGTTGCTGATAACGTTTTCATTTGAAATCATTTACTATCCCAAAAATCTATTTGAATTTTTATATTTTAAAATTCAAATTTTGAATTGTTGAAACAAAGTCGGATGGAGAAAGGACGAAAACCGAAATTGTAGATCTTAGTGGGTTCTACAACTTTGTTTTTGATGACTTTTCCATTAGAAATTATCTACTATTTCAAAATTGTAGAAGTTCATAAAAATTCTAGAAAGAAAAGAAAAAGAAAAAGAACGAACACGTGATGACATGCGTGGCAAGCGGTTCTGTCTTCATCGCTGACCATGGTGCCCACCGTAACGACGTGGAGGCCTAGGACTGGCCGGACCACGTCACCAGCCTCGCGGCCTACGCCGCTCACCGCACCATTTCATTCACACCTGCATGGGAACAAATACTGGTTGCGCAGGAATCTAGCCAGTGGGGCCCGCTCTGATGCAATAGCCTAAAAATGTTGTAATGTACCAAAAATGATTGCAATAGACAAAATGCTCCACACAGTAGACTACCCCTGATGCAACGGCCTAAAAGTGTTGTAATATACCAAAAATGGTTGCAATAGACAAAAAAAAATATATTCTATTAACAAAAAAAATGCTCCATGGAGGATTTGATCCTAGGAACTAAAGTACAAGCAAACCCTCATCTACCACTAGGGTACTAAGGTGTGTTCGACATTAAGCAACCTTTATATTACCATCTGGCTGCCATCACCGCGCTCGATGCGCCTCAACGCCGCCGTGTCGCGCCAACAGCTCGTCGCCAGCGCCCGACCACGCCGTCCACACGCATCGCCGCTCGAGCAAGCTACTGTGTGCATTTTTTGAAATCTTATTAGAGGTACACATAGTTCAACTTGGAATTACTTTCGATAAGCGTGTAGAAATTCATTTAAATGATAGAAAATATTAAATCTATTAAAAATTCTGGAAACTCCAACATGACAACTTAAATGTTGTCTATTACATGTAAAAATGTAATTAGGGGTATATAAAATAATTATTTTGCATGTTACTTCACAAGGGTGTATTAATTAGTTAGTTAAAAATAGAAAAATAACTTTTTTGCACAACAAGTGGCAATGTAAATCCACAAATATCAACAGCATGGTAAAGGTAAGGTTGTGTCCAATTTTGAGGTGCATACGAGTTCAAACATATTATGAGGTATTCAAATCTCAAAGTTTGACTTGAGTTGTATGAAACAATGTGAGAGGATTATCCATTTTGTGAACAACATACACTCTAATTTTTGTAAAATCTTATGAAACTTTTATGTCAAGCTTATACGTCAATAAATTGATTGTATGGCAATTTTCAGATTTTTTGGAGAAGTTTTAGATATTATTACCATTATTTTATAATAAGGTTGTAACTAGAAGTTTGAATTATCCCTAGCAAAAATTTAAACATATCATCTATTTTCAATATACGAGCTATAATAGAACATAGATACTTAAAATATATTTTTTAAGATTTTTTTAAATATTATTTGAGATACATGTAGTTCAAATTGTAATTACTTTCAATAAACCTACAAAAAATCATTTAAACTTATATGAGTTAGAAATTTTTTGAAACTTCTACAAGGCAACTTATATGTAGTCTATTGTATATATAAAATATATTGGTGTATAATAGATAATTAATTTTGTGTGTTACTTCACAATGGTGCAATAAAAAGAAAAAAGAAAAAGAAAAACATTAAGCAGAGAAAGAATGAACCAAGCCCATTTTAGCCCAAATGGCCCAAATATTTTTCGCCGTCTATCGCCGATCCTGTGGTTCTGATTGCACCCTCATGGTATAAATCGCGTTCATTTGTGATACTTGCATTGTAGTTTTCCGGATGAGCACATCTATGTCACTTATTCTAAATTAGTGTCACCTAGATAGCCATTGTCAACATCAAGCTCAAAACATAGCATGTAACATGCACCGTCAATGTTGAAATATAAAGCTATTCCATCTAAATGAAAATTTCTCCCATCATAGGTCTGGCAAAAGAAAATTCAAAATTAAGAGTACATGGGAAAGTTAAACCATGTATACAAACCATGATATTTAATTACATTTCATACAATGTGGAAAGTTCATGGATATAATACATTTCATTAAATTCAAATTCTCAACAAAATTAAAATTTTGCTCGTGCATGGAAATTTTGCTCCTCATAAGAATATTTTTAATTTAAATGTATTTCTATTTAAACAATAAACATGTTGATTGATTTTGTTAAATGGGCTCAAATATCATGTCCTGAGATGTTTCTTCTAAGGCCCAGCTCCGCATAATCGTTCATCTACAAAACGACGATCAAGATCTCAACTAGCATAAAATAGATCTATAAAACCGTTCTAAGGCCTAGCTCCTCCACGTTTCAACCCTACCTATCCGTCCCCTGGCCACACCCCTCGTGGCGCCACCAGTGCCCCCCGTCCACGGGTGGCGCTCACGCGCGCCACCGGTCGCCTATCGTCGCGGCACTGCTAGCCCCCCACCGGCCACCCTCGCCCCTGCGCGCGTCGCCGGTCATCCATCGTCGCGGCGCCGCCAGCCTCTCTGGAGATCCGCCACCACTCTTGACCCATCATCATCCTGCGGTCCTGCCTGGCGCATCATCGAATCCGAGATATTCTTCCATCCCCTCTAAGCTGTTCTTAGATCCATGTGCAAATTGGTATCGTCTGATTCTGTGCGTAGTCATGTGGGATTGGGCTTCTACTAAACCATTCGCTTGCAAATTGCTCTGGTAAGTTTTTGGGCAGTATTTTTTACCTTGCATCCTTCTTTTGTGGGCCCCATTGGTCTCTCAGATTCATAGTCTAGTAGGGATTCCATTGTGCCAGTGATGAACTAAGTTTGCAGTGGTAAGTTTCTGAAAGCTTTAATTCATAGACTACAAGGTCTACTTGCTAGCTGTTCCTATCAAGTTTTCTCTACCATATCATCGATCCTATGTCCATCACATTTATGCATTATAGCTAGTATGTTGTTTGTATTATTTTGCCTAATTGAATTCCTGCTATATCTGATTGATGCCCTTAATTCTTTTTCCTCTACATGCTGCTCTTGAGGGAAAGTGGTCTTAACTGGAATGGTAGTACTGACAGAGTGTGCCGGTAACTGAGTACCCTGATGAGGTTTGGATTGGGGAGAACCCCTTTAAGCCTGGTAGTGGTATGTTCTGTTGGACCATCAACCCCAAGTGTTTTCATCTCCCTGAGTTAGATGACTACCGGTGCATAGTCCCTACAAGAGGTGTGAGTACTTAATTTTGCATTTGTTTTTTTTCTGTATTTGCTTTTATTTGCTTTTTGAAGTTTGTGCTAATCTTATTTTGATATCTTTAATTACTACTAACTTAGTATTTTAATGCCATATTACTTTTTAAAAAAACTTCACGGGAAGGAGCAGACCGAACCCCCGCTTTAAATTAAGGAGATGCAGGGCTCGAACCCGGGTCTCTAGACTAATGTCATATTACTTTTTTATAACAGTTTGCAATTAAGTGAAACTAACCAGTTTTCTTTTTCAAGTCATTTTGTCACTGATCCTAGTTTGCTACTGTTGTCATAATCTAAAATGTTTTCATTTATTTGCGGATAAAACCTTGTTTTCTAACTTGCTTTCCACTTCCACCACTCCTTAGACAAGGTAATTTCTATTATGCATTTGACTGCATATTAGCAAAAGGAATTGTCCTTTGAAAGAAAAAGGTAGCAACACTGAAATAACTTTTTTAAGAATGAGTTCCTTACTAGTTTGTATCAATCTTGAAGTCCAAGTTATTAGCCTAATAGATCACTTTCTCATTTCTCACTTGTTGACTTGTTGTCCTGCTCAGCCTGTCAGTATTCAAAATTTCAACTAGGCCATATCATTTGACGACGTTGGTTTACTAATGGAATTTCTGTGGGGTTGGGTGTAACTTGATCGTCAAAAATTTCCTAATACCGTTATTTGACATTGCAGGAAACAAATGCTAACTTGGATGAGATAGTTGAGCTAGCAAAGTAGCTCTAGGTTAGTGTAATCTAAGTTGCTAGCACTTGGGCTGTACGAAAGTGTAGTGCATTTCTCTGTTTGCTCAATTTTATGTTTCATCTGAACTAAATGTAAGATGAGACCAATATCAAGCCATTGTGGGGAACCACACAACTCTTTTTGCATCCACGCTACATGCATGGAGCTGCTACTAGGTTGGTATCTTGGAATTTTTTTGTATTAGACAAAGTTATGGACTCAAAAGTGTGTTGTACAAAACTATAGTGGAGTGACTGTTATGGACTCAAGAGGATTTTTTTGTCATGACTTTAGTGGTTATCTGCATTTGTGCTCTTATAATTCTCTTGAGATCAGTAATAATGTGCTGTTATGGTTTCTGCCTCACAGAATTTATCTTAGTAGCTAACTGCTATGGTTTCACTGCCTTTCTATTGGCATTGCTTTGAACTATTTGATGTAAGTCATCCTGACTTTTATTTCTTAGGTTGTTGAGGCAGTTCAAGGTGTGAAGATTACAAATACCAAGGGAAAAGTGAAGTATCCAATCAAGGTCAGTCAATGACATTTGGTTACAACACTGCTCCACTAAATATATTCTATCATATGGATTTGTTATGTTGTGAATAAGACATCTTTGCGATATCCTTTTGATCAATTTACTTTTCCACTGCTTACGTACTCTGTAGTGGCACTTGTTGCCATATTATTGTCTAGACAATGTGCTCTACCAAAACATTCAATTAGGATGTTCGATGTTAACTATAGCATGAACTGCTTTAGACCATCTAGGTGGTCCTTCTACCCATGCTGGGTCAAAGACCTTGATGATTGGTTGCTTAGTAGTGCATGGACAACAACTTTTAAACATGTATTATTGTTCTCTTTAATCTCCCAGGTTTGGTGTTAATTGTTCTTATTGTTGAGTTCTTTCATAAATTTAGCTTGTAACTATGGGTTTTATCTAATCTTTAGAGCATCAATATTTTGAAAGCTCATGGTAAAAGTGCCAAGGATAGTTACCTGCCATGTTATAAGGTTACTTGTACAAGATGCACTTGAGTAGTGTGGTATATCGTTTTCTAGGTAGCAACGTAACATGTACAAGATGCTTAAAATTTTGTTCACAATATTGCTCATACAATGTAGAGATCATTGTATTTCTTTTATCCTCAAAGTCAATGTTTGTAGTTTGTGAACTGAAGAGTGTTTAATGTTGTCATGTGATAGTCCTTAGTATGGGGCCTAATTTTCCCTTCATCTATTGATTTGTAGGAAAACCAAGATAGCAGCCCGCCACAAACACAACTCATAGCTACCACAACGGAAGGTACAAGTACTGGTCGGAGCAAGATAGAGTTTGAGTGGAGCGCACAAGTGATGGGATGGTCAATGTCAAGTCAACCTTTGCTATAGTGCTACACATAGTTCATTACATTTTGATGTGTTCAAACTAGCTAGTGTGTGTCGGATACCTTATGTGTTTCAGCTGTGCGTGTGTTATCGACTAAGTTTGACATTGGATGTGTTTCAGCTTTGGGTACGTGGCAATAGGTATTTCTAGCAACATTGGGTGTGATGCAATAGTAACTATTGCAACACCCACGATGGTTGCCTATACTATGGGTTGCAACACTACATGGCGTTACAACAACACTCCTTGGTGTTGCAATAGGGAAAAACCTATTGCAACACCAAAATGAGTCATTGGGCAAACCTTTTGCCATGGTTACTATGGCAACGCCTGCCAATGAAAAAAAGTGTTGCAATTTTGTCTATCGCAACCATTTTTGGTATAGTGCAACACTTTTAGGCCATTGCATCAGGGGTAAAACCTTGTAGTGATAAGAAGGCCTCCACACCATACTTGTTAAAGAAGAAGAAAAATGACAAGGTGGTGGCCATCAAGGTGAACAAGCAAGCCAACAATAGGGTCAAATGCTTTTAGGTGCCAAAGGAAATCATTTCTAACATGAAGAGCACCAAAAAGGTTTGGATCCCAAAAGGGAAGTGAGAAGTCCTATGGACTTTGGGAATTTGGAGACTTGGCAAAATATGGATGCATTTCATGGGGTGCATCATGATGGACAAAATCATTACCAAGTGGGTTAGTAAATACTATGAACTCAAATTCCCCTTCCCATGTTAGGTAACTAGATTCAATTTACTTCAATTGATATTAGATTTAAATTTTTCTACAATAAGTATTTTTAGCATCTAGTTACTCTTCATGCCTAGGTTTACATTTGCATTCTTATATATTTTGTCATGCATACACTAGGTACTTCATATGGTAGGCTTGCTCGATTTTACTCTTATTCCTTGGAGCAATCCTACATGGTTTAAAATTGTTTAGGAGCATGGCACATAGCTTGTCCTTCAATTGTTCATCTAATATATGTCAAAGTCCAAATTATAGATAATTTCTCCCAAATATTACCTTCGAAAATGACTCTCACATTTATGTGATGTCATCTTTCAAGTGGTATTTTTTATTCTAAAATCAATGTGCATATTTCCTACAAGTATTCTATACTTGTGTGCACAAATTTAGGGGGAGGTTACTCTACAAGTTGGATGCTTTGAGACTAACACCTTTTTAAGCTTATCATGTATGTAGTAGTCTCATTATAAGGAAAATAGAGTCTCCAGAGTTAAGCATCATACTTTAAATTTTCACCACCGATTGCAAGTGGTAGAAATCAAATTTATTTTCACATGTGGTATTTCTAAACCGATATCATCATGTTGATTTCATTTTGATATTTATATGCTTTCTCCATACATTATATAGATTAAATTCCCTTGTGCAATACTTTGCCAATTATGCATATGATTTGCCTTCTATCATATGTATATATATATTTAGGGGGAGCTTAGTCTATATAAAGTGAGAGTCAAATTTTGTGATCTATTTCACTCTATACACAAAGGATCACAAAGTTTGCCCCTCCCTTATACTACTAATGTCTTCTTTTGGGTGTTTGATTCCAAAGGGGGAGAATTTAGAGGACCAAAAGCAAGCATTAATAAGTAGGACCAAAAGCTAGATCATTTACAAGTGGTAATGGTCTACAAGTGGTGTCTACAAGTGATGATAGTCCGAGAAAGGGAGGATAGTGGATTATAGATTAGCCTATATAATAGGGAGAATTTATAGGAAGCAAGGCTTAAATCCATAATACCACATGGGGACATTTGCAAGGGCAAGATAAGTTTTTATGTAGTCTTACAAGTAGTATCTTTTAGCATCATATAATCTTGCCCCTTGCATTGCATCCTAGCAAGTAGGTAGTTTTTAAATTTCAAAATTCTATTATTTGCTTACTTTGGTCATGTTGTCATCAATCACCAAAAAGGGGGAGATTGTAAGGAAAATGGATCCTAGGCCTATTTACTTTAGATTTTGGTGTTTGATGACCAACACAATCAAATTGGACTAATGAATTTATAAGTGTTTGTTTTGTAGTTCAATAGGGTGCAAGACATGACTTGAACAGAGGCGACGTGATGATCCGATGATCAACACCTCAAGCAAGACCTTAAGAGCACAAGAGAAGACCCAAGATATCAAGCAAAGTCCAAGCATAAAGATAGGAACCAAGTTGCATGCAAGATCGCGAAGAAACGAGCTCACAGAAGTGACCGGACGCTAGACCGGACGCTGGAAGAAAGTGATCGGACGCTAAACAAGTGAATCGACCGGACGCACTGATGGCACTGTTCATCAGTCTGACAACACACTCAGCAAGTGACCGAACGCTGGCGGCAAACCGACTGGACGCTAGACAGCAGCGTCCGATCGAGTATAGAGAGGTTCCAGAGCGGCGAACTTGCGACCAGACGTGTCCGGTGGCAAGTGACCGGACGTTGGCAGTGTCCAATCAGTTGTTCGTGGCTCCAACGGTCGGGACGACCAGACGCGTCCAATCAAGATGACTCCAGCGTCCGGTCAGTAGCAGAAAAGCGGGACTTTGTCCCCAATGGTTACTTTCTTAGTGGAGCTTATAAATACAACACCCAACCGACTATTTGAGCATCGTGGAGCTAACAAAACATACCAAGGGTGTTGATACACCATTTTAGTGATCTCCACTTGCTTAGTGTTTAGTGATTCATTAGGTGATTAGCATAGGTGCTTTGCGAAGTACTTAGGTTGATTAGACCACCGCTTATGCGCTTGCTCTAGGTTTAGGCCTAGTGTTTAGTGAGGGTTGCATACCTCTTACCACTCGATGTTTGCGCGCACCATTGTTGTACATCAGAGGGGCTTGTAGTCTTATGAGATCATACCAAATGAGTTTGTGGTGTGGCCACCACCGTGTACCGGAGGGAACAAGGCCTGTGTCGTTTCGACTGGAAGATTGATAGTGAAGACAGTGGGGAGCATCCGAGAGAGGCTTGCCGAAAGGCACGTTGGAGACCCACTTACGCGTGGGGAAGGCCCAAGGCTATCCATGGAGTTACCCAACTGGGAGCTTGGCCCTTACTAGGGATTCCTTGCGAGGGGCTCCAACGAGGACCAGGGGAAGCTTGCGTGCTTCTCAATACCTCAGTAAAAATACCAGAGTTGTCAACGAGAGTTTGCATATCTCTACCTTGCTCTTTAGCTTCTGCATTTACATTAATTGTATTACTTCTTTTATGGTAGAGATAGCAACACACTAGCAAAACTGTAGTTGTACATTTAGATAGTTTATCTATTGCATAGGTTTTGCTAGGGTTAGAAAAAGAGGCCATTATAAGGAGTTAGATTTTTAAGTTGCCTAATCCAGCCCCCCTCTTAGGCGTCATGGTCCCTTTCACTAGGTGAAATCGCCGCAACTTGGAATGGCGGCGCGTGCGGTGCTGTAGGGACGGAGTCGCCAACTTGCCCACATGGCCAGGGCTGCTCGACGGTGGTGGCTGCTGCTCAGCAAAGGAAGAAGAGAAGAGAAGAGGAGAAAGAAGAAGATGACAGGTGGGGCCCGCGCGCCAGTGAGAGGGAGAGGGGCGGACCCAACTATGGCTCAGGGGCATCAGATGTCCAAAACAAAAATTTCTCTCTCCTCAACTAGCTGCAACTAGTCCACTGTGTTCTGTGGCCTAATTTCACCGAACCAGTGTGTCTTCTGGCAAAATGCTAAAAAGTGGGTGTCCGCTAGCTAATGACCATCATTTTGTATGTCCAACAACCAATTCTCCCTATATTTTATGATGTTTGAAAAGTACCCATGCGATATTCTTTTAAAATTTTCTCTACTATGTGTTTTTATTTTTTTCCTTATACTTTGCTCTAGATTTCATTATTCTTTATTTGTGTTATTTATTTATTTATTTATTTATTTTTATGTATATTATAATATCAATTTCATGAACCTAAACTGAGAACGTTTGAAAGCTCTAGTTTGGTTTTAGTGAATTGATGAAACCCTAGGTGTTAACCTAGTTTATCAAGTGATCATGAGACAGGTAGCATATTCCAAGTGGTGAAGCAAATGAAGATCATGACATGATGATGGCGATGCCATGGTGATGATCAAGTGCTTGGTCTTGAAAAGAAGAAAGAGAAAAACAAAAGACTTAAGACAAAGGTATAAATGGTAGGAGCCATTTTGTTTTGGTGATCAAGACACTTAGTGAGTGTGATCACATTTAGGATTGATAGTCGTACTATTAAGAGGGGTGAAACTCGTATCGGAATGTAGTTATCTAAGTGCCACTAGATGCTCTAACTCATTGTATATGCATTTAGGACCTAGTGGAGTGCTAACACCCTTGAAAATGGTTGTGAAAATATGCTAACATACGTGCACAAGGAGATACACCTGATGGTTGGCACATTTGAGCAAGGGTTAGGAACTTCACTAACGGAGTGTCCACCCGTAGTGTGCGAACAGTCTAACGGTGCCACCGGTGCCCTATATAGAAAAGATGGAAGTCACTGTAAATGACCAGACGCTAGGTCACTTAGTGACCGAACGCTAGAGGGCAGCGTCTAGTCTCGCTGACGTGGCAGTGCATAGAGGAGACGCTGAGTGATCAGACGCTGGGTGAGTCCGGTCGAGCATGACTAGACACGTCCGGTCGTGATTTATCGTTTCTGGATGCTTACTGGAAACGACCAGACGCTGAGGTCCAGCGTTCGATTACTTCGCAACCAGACACTGAGGTCCAGCATCCAATCACTTCGTAGCAGCGCGTTCGGTCATCACTTAACCGTTGGGATCAGGCGCTCGGTATTTGAAGAAAGGTGACACATGACGTGCATCGCACGACCAGATGCTGAGGTCCAGCATCCGGATAATCTGACCGGTGCGTTCGGTTGGCCCGTGTTCAGTGCAGTGAGGAGCCCAACGACTCTATTTCGTGGGGGCTTTTATTTAAGCCTCATGGCCGGCTCAAGCTCACTCTCTTGGCCATTGGTATTGACATAGCAACCTTGTGAGCTTAGCCAAAGCCCTTCCACTCATCTTCATCATTGATTCATCATCTTTGTGAGATTAAAAGAGAATCCAAGTGCATTGCTTGAGTGTTTGCATCTAGAGGCACTTGGTGTTCGTGTTTTGCTGTGGGATTCACTTATTACTCTTAGTGGTTGCCGCCACCTAGATGGCTTGGAGCAGCGAGGATCGTCGAGCGGGGTTGGTGATTGTCTCCGGCTCTGATCATGGTGATTGTGAGGGGTTCTTGACCTTTCCCTGGCGGAGAGTCAAAAGATACTCTAGTGGATTGCTCGTGGCTTGTGTGATCCTTATCTTGTATTGGTTGTGCGGCACCCTATTGAGGGTTTGGTGTGTAATGCCAATTAACGTGTGAACCTCCAAGTGAGTGAATTGCCACAACGAGGAGTAGCTTGCCGGCAAGCAAGTGAAACTCGGTAAAAAATCATTGTGTTTATCATTTGATTCTGAGGTGATTGGTCTTTATTTATATTGATTCTTATGATTGATTGGTTCACTCCTCGATACGGTGGTATAACTATCTTGCTCTCTCTCTTTACATTACCGCAAACTAGTTATCAAGCTCTTTAGTGTACCTAGTTGTGAGAGCTTGTTAGTTTGGTTAGTGTGGCTCTTTAGTTAGTCTTTGAGAGCACACTAACTTAGTGTAGTGCCATAGCTATTGTGTGGTTAGAGACAATAGAAATTAAAATTGTGGTAGATGACTTGTATTTTTAGTAGGCTAGCGCAACACTTGCTTCACCTCATAATTATCTAACCAATTTGATAAGTGTTGTTGTAGAAATTTTTATTTGGCTATTCATCCCCCCTCTAGCCATTAGGACCTTTCAACGTTCTTCTTACAAAGGTGTAACATTGTTTTTTGAATCTAGAACATCGTCTCTGCACAATAAAAGAAAATGTTATATCTTTATAAGATAAATGTTCACGTAATATATATATATATATATATATATATATATATATATATATATATATATATATATATATATATGCGATGTTCTATAATGTATTTAATGATGGTATATGGTATATTTAGTTATGTTCACTTAATATACATATGATGTTTTAAGTATATTTTAGGATGTTTGAAAAGTATCACTGTGATGTTCTTTTGAAATTTTTCTCTATTACAAAGTCTTTATTTTTTCCCTTATGCTTTGTTCTAGATTTTATGATTTTTGTTTATGTTATGCATTTATTTATTTAAATATTATAATAACAATTTCATGAACCTAAAACTAGAATATTGTTCTTCTAAACCGAGAATATTTTTCTTACGTAGACAAAACATTATTCTCTGAACCTAGAATATGGTCTCCGCTCAATAAAAGAAAATATTTTATCTCCATAAGATAAATGTTCGTTAATAAAATTTTATCGGAATATCCATATGGGATCTTGTTTTGAAGGATTTATTAAAAGAAAACCGATGGTGCAAATCAGAATTTAATTTGGATATTTAGTTTTAGAGTTATAATTTTTTTAATTCGTTAAAAGTCACCGCATGCCACGTGGATGTGGTGGGCCCTGCACGATTGGCCAGCCTGCGCGCACCATGCGTCCGTGTGTTGCCGCCTGCGAAATTTCCCACGCTGCCGCTTTTCTCGCGTTGCCCGTCGGCGCGTGGAGTCATCCGAACGGCCGGACCGTAGGAGCCCCGCACGCGGACGGATGCATTACCGTTTTTACAAAGGAAGTTCATCGAGAACGAGCTCTGGCTCGGTTGGCAAGCGGTGCAGCCGTGCAGGTGAGCACGCTGCCCACCAGCGTTCGAACCCTGGGTTCGGCGCTGGTGTTCTCACTGGGATTTATTCCCATAATAACTTTCAGTGAAGCCTCTCAACGTGTGGTGTCATAAATGGACTGTGACGTTCTCATCACCTACAGAGCCTGTTGGTTTCTCGTGATCTCTCTAGAGCACGTGTAGATGTGTGTCTGTATACGAACAGATGCTACAGATGAGAGGTGAAAAAAAAGTTCATCTTAGAAGCGCTAATCTTGACCCACCAATACTGCACGGCGTTGCTGTATTTAATAATGGACCGTGGTCTGGCTCAATTCTTCGCCTCTGTATTGGCCCAATTGATGGACGATAGCAACAAGCCCAAAGGTAAAAGGGCCCAAACCGTTAGTTCTTCCATCTCTTGATCTCCTGTGTCATGGGTGCCCTCGTTTATTGGCAAGTAGTTGAGGCCGTGCGGCTCCACTAATCAGCAGTAGAGGGCTAGATGCAACAGGGGTCTGGGGTTGGGGGTTGCTCCAGAGTCCAGATGCAGGGGCAGGGGTGAGACCCGCAGCTTGGTGGGCCTTTCTCAGTCCGAAGCTTCGCCGGCGGTGCTCCGTGGATTCGCTTTCTCCGTCGACGCCGTCGGTCCTCAGGAGTCAGGATGCTTGGCTCGCTGATGACATCCGCCACCAGCTTGTAAGTACTCATCAGCTCGAGCAACAGTGTAGGAAAAGAAAACAATGGATTGGAGTTGATTCCTTTTTTTCCTGTTTTTTTTTCGATCATATCCTAGGGCACATATTTCATTATATAGAACTAGAGTTTCAAGGTTACATAGGACTACACAATCCCACATGCACACACGAACAGCAAGAAAACATAAGAGGGGAGTAACCCTCCACCTCACAGCCTTAACTGATTGAGCCTAATACATGAATGCAACAACCTTTTATCTATGATATTGTCTTCCAGTACAGGTCCAGTTACGCTTCAGGTTACGGCATTTCGAATCCATGAGTTGGTTTGTGTAATTTTCTTCCTCTTCTACAGATTCCTCTCGAATCGCATTTGGTTTTCGCTGATTTCTCTACACTAGATTAGCTGTTCAGGCCCCATGATACAATGGTTTGGTTAGTTAATCTTCACTTACAGGAAAAGCCTGCCCACTGCAATCTGTGGGACTAGTTTGCCACTGTTTTACTAAAAATCTTCAAGATAACAATCAGGACACCTTAATCTGCAACATAACTTTACAATTGTGCTTTTCATTTTACTTTGTATATATACTCATCATTGGAAGATGTTCCATCTCTTCAGAACCTGCAGAGCTATGTGATTATGCAGTTCCAGGTTTGGGTTTTTATTATACCCCTTTTTCAGGTAACCAAAAGGCAAAAATTGAGCCTACAGAAGCAATAGTGAAGGTCTCTAATGGTTCTCTTACTGTGCAACAAGTCACAGTAGAGCTTGAGAGACTCGTACCAGGCTGGAAATGGGTTTTGGAAGAAATTAATAAAAACTCCTTTGCCACAACTTTTCCATCTAGTGCTGAGTTAAAACGGATGGATGATTGGGGTCCCGTGGAAGCAAGGAGTGCAAAAAGCAAAATTGACTATTTCAAAGAAAAAAGATGCAGAGGTGTACAAGTATGAAATTCCTAAAGTTTGGGTACAGGTCCATGGTCTCCCAAGCGACTTACGGAATTTTTCGTATCATCTGGGCTGTGGTACTATTCTTGGTGCCACAAAGATGGTGGACATGAAATTTACCAAGCGATTTGGAAGACCAAGGCTGAGAGTTGCTGTACTAAGTCTAGAACTAATTCCGGATTTAGTTGACGTTGTAATCGGAGAATTTGTATATGAACTCCAATTCAGGCTAGAAACAGAAGAGGAGGAAAATGACCCAAGACTAATTGACATGGATAATCAGCCGGGTGAATCCGGCAAAAAAGATGATGGTTTGGACAAACTCAACAAAGATTCAGGACCTAATACTCCAACAAGGAGAACACAAAGAAAGATAAGAAAGATGGGAGTTCTTCTGCTCCACCAGCAGCAAAAAATTCAAACAAAGGGATACAGGCTGTTGTTCTGTCATGGCCCATTTTGGAGCTGAAGTCGACCGGGTTATCTAACTCGACCAAAGCTTGGGTAGTTAAATCTTTCCATGGGCCTTTAAATTCAGAACCCCCTGCACAAACCCTGCTGAGAATACCACGCCTACCTCTAGGAGCAAGCGCAATGTGGCGATAGGCGACCAAGACTCGACTGAGAGAGCGGCCAAGCTAAAGGCACATAAAAATTTGGAGGAACCTAATAATTCAGGTAACATTTTAAACGTTTCTTTCATTCTCTAAAGATGTAGTTGCTGATAACATTAGTAAGGTGGTGGTTTTGTTAGGTTCAGAAGATACTAGTGTTAGACGAAAGGAACTACATGCTAGTAGCAAATAATTGGATTGTAACTTAACAGATTCGGAGGATGAACTTGATCTCTTAGCTATTAACCAACTTTGTGGTGAGATAGCCGAGGATATGAGTGAAGGGGAAGCTAGTGATCTATATGATCTACAGGCGGTGCCCCGAAAAAATAAATCAAGTTCAAAAAAGAAAAAGAAATTAGGCAAGAGAAAATCAAAAGAGAACCTTTAGTTTAACAAACGAAGGGCATATTTTGGATTTGTAATGGGTTAGGTGACCCAAAGAAACATAGATTTGTGTCTGATTTGGTGCGGGAAAAGGAGCTAGGTTTTGTTGCTTTATCAGAGACCGGTAGGAGAGACTACTCACCAAATTTTCTAAAAAATTTGTGTGGTGGCAAGAACTTTTTATGGCACTGTAAACCTCCTTAGGGAAGATATGGTGGCATGCTAGTAGGCATAAACCTTCTAGAGTTCGACATTGGTGAGATAGAAGAAGGAGATTTCTTTGTAAAATTGAAATTGAGAAATAAACAGGATGGCTTTCAGTGGTTGCTTGTGTCTGCCTATGGGGCAGCTCAACATCATCTTAAAGAGGCATTTTTAACAGAGTTAGTCCAACTATGTTCTAAAGAAACCTTACCTATTTTGATAGGTGGTGATTTTAACATCATTAGAGGGCCACAAGAGAAAAAAATGCCAATTACAATGATAGATGGCCATTCTTGTTTAATGCTATCATTGATGCCTTTAACTTAAGAGAGTTGGAACTTTCTGGAAGACAGTTCACTTGGTCTAACAACCTAGAAATTCCAACATTTGAAAAGTTAGATAGGATTCTTTCTTGTACAGAGTGGGAATTAAAATTCCCATGTACCACTGTCTAAGCTCTATCAAGAGAGATCTCTGATCATACACTCATATTTATTAATATCGGGGAACCTGCATCTAATAATAATCAATACTTATTTAAATTCGAGTTGGGTTGGTTGTTAAGAGAGGGGTTTGTGGATTTAGTTACAGATATCTGAAATAGTGTGGATGAGGGGCGTAACTCTTTAGAGTGTTGGCAGGCTAAAATTAGACGCCCGCGTCAATACTTGAAAGGGTGGGCCAAAAATACAAGTGGTGCTTACAAGAAAGAAAAGAAAAAGTTGCTAGCAAAATTGGATGAATTGGATAAAAAGGCTGAATCAACTTTATTAGATCAAAATAAATTGAATCTTAAGTATGTCTTGAATGAAAGATTGTCCGAACTTCTACGAGAGGAAGAGATAAAATGGTACCAACATGCTAAAGTAAAGAATTTATTAGAAGGGGATGCCAATACAAAATACTTTCAGTTAGTAGCAAATGGGAAACACAGGAAAACTAGGATATTTAGGCTGGAGCGGGAGGAAGGTTTAATTCACGGTGATGCTGAGCTTAAAAAATATATCACCACTTACTATAAAAAATTATTTGGGCCATCTGATCATAACAATTTGGTGATGGATGAGTCATACCGTGATGACATCCCTCAAGTTACAACTGAGAAAAATGATCTCTTGGTTGCTGAGTTTACGGAGGAGGAGATTAGAGGTGTAATTTTCCAAATGAACCATAATACAGCTCTAGGTCCTGATGGCTTTCCTCCAGAGTTTTATCAGGTATTCTGGAATGTAATTAAGGATGATATGATGGCTTTGTTCACATATTTCCATAAGGGAGAATTGCCTCTGCATAGCCTAAACTTCGGAACAATCATTTTAATACCAAAGTCTAAAGAAGCTAAACAAATACAACAATATAGACCTATATGCTTGTTAAATGTTAGCTTCAAGATTTTTACTAAAGTGGCTACTAACCGAATTGTAAAGATAGCTCAACGCATAATTAAACCATCCCAAACAACATTCCTGCCTGGGAGAAATATAATGGAGGGTGCAGTTATTTTACATGAAACCTTACACGAGTTACATAAAAGGAAACAAAATGGAATTATCTTTAAGATTGATTTTGAAAAGGCATATGATAAGGTGAATTGGAATTTCTTACAACAAGCACTAAGAATAAAGGGCTTTCATCCGGTGTGGTGTGATTGGGTCAAAGTTTTTGCTCAAGGTGGGAATGTGGGCATTAAAGTTAATGACCAAATGGGCTCATATTTCCATACCAAGAAAGGTCTTAGACAAGGTGATCCTCTGTCACCGATCCTTTTCAATATTGTTGTAGATATGCTAGCTATCATTTTATCTAGAGCCAAGGAGGAAGGCCAAATAAAAGGGGTTGTTACACACCTAGTGGAAAATGGCTTGTCTATCTTGCAATATGCAGATGACACGGTTCTATTTTTTGACCATGATATTGAACAGGCAAAAAATTTGAAACGTTTGCTTGGTACTTTTGAACAATTATCAGGTTTGAAAATCAACTTCCATAAAAATGAATTATTTTGCTTTGGCCAAGCAAAAGAATTTGAGGAGCAATACTCATATCTATTTGGTTGCAAAATGGGATCATACCCTTTTCGATATTTGGGCCTTCCTATGCATTACAGGAAGTTATATAATAAGGATTGGAAATTAATTGGAGAAAGAATTGAAAAGAAGTTAAGTGGGTGGAAAGGAAAACATTTATCATATGGGGGTAGATTAGTGTTAATCAATTCTATTTTGTCAAGCTTACCTATATTCATGATGTCTTTCTTTGAAGTCCCAAGAGGTGTTCTAAAAAGATTGAATATTTTAGATCAAGAGGTTTTTTGGCAAAATGATGAGCACAAAAGGAAATATAGACTAGCAAAGTGGAATATTTTGTGCCAACCAAAAGAGCAAGGTGGTTTAGGAATTCAAAATCTAGATTTACAAAATAAGTGTCTTTTAAGCAAATGGCTTTTCAAACTTTGCAACGAGGAAGGCACTTGGCAGGAGTTAATTGGCAGGAGTTAATAAGGAACAAGTACCTAAAGAACAAGACTCTTAGTCAAATTGAAAAGAAAAATGGGTTTTCACAATTTTGGAATGATTTGCTCGGAGTCAAAGACATTTTCTTAAGTCTTGGGAAGTTTAAACTAGACAATGGAACTCAAATTAGATTTTGGGAAGATAAATGGTTGGGCTCCCAAGCCTTGAAAATCCAATACCCGAATTTATTTAATATAGTGCGGAAGAAACAAGCAACGGTGGCTGATGTACTTAATTCCACCCCTCTCAATGTATCTTTTAGAAGGGCACTAGTTGGGAACAAGCTGTTGGAATGGCAAAGTCTAGTTGCGAGAGTTGCTTTTATTAACTTAAATGAGGGTCGGGATACTTTCATCTGGAACTTAAATAATAATGGCTTGTAATCTGTTACACCCATGTACTAATACCTAGTCAATAACGGGATTAAGGTTATCCAGGAAATTTGGCATATAAAAGTGCCCCTGAAGATTAAGATTTTTCTTTGGTTCTTAAAGAAGGGGGTGATACTAACAAAAGACAATCTTGCTAGAAGGAAATGAAATGGCAGTAAGGCTTGTTGTTTTTGTAGTACACCTGAAACTATCCAACACTTGTTTTGTTTATTGCCATTATGCCAGTTTTCTTTGGCGTGCTGTGTTTGTTTTGTTTGGCATTAATCCTCCAAGGAACACGAACCATCTTTTCAATAGTTGGTCTAAGCTAGGAGGTTCTAAACATAATCATCTTTTATGGACTGGGGCTGCGGCGTTTTGCTGGGCAATATGGATCACAAGGGACGATGTGGTTTTTGATAAAGGTCACCCAAAAACTTTTTTGCAGGTTCTTTTTAGGGGAACATACTGGTTACGGTTTTGGGCCCTATTGCAGCGCTCGGATGACGGCAATGAACGGATTCTTGACATTGCAAGCTACTAGAATCGAGAGCCATGGAGTTCTTCGCATCGCATGGATGGTCTTTCATTTACCGTCTTGGACTTTAGTTTTGAACATGTAATAAGTTTTAATTATGGGTGTGCTACTGTAATAAGTTTGGACTAATACTTTTTCTTTTTAGAAGAAGGCTGAAGCCGAAAATTTTTCATTTTCTAAAAAAAATCTGTTATATATACTGATCATCTATTCTCATCAAGGTGCTCACCACCTCCCTCATGGAAGGCCTGGATTCGAAAGCCACCTGAGTGCAGGAAATCGCCAACTCCAACAAGTCCAGCGCCTTTGCCTTCTCATCTTCAGGCCAGTACATTATCTCCTCATCTAGAAAGCTCATCACGCTGCAGTAATCAGCATGCTTCGGGTTCAGTCTCATCCATGCCACAATGTCAACGCCGTCTCCGAAAGCAGGATCTACCGGCATCTTCCTACACAGGAGCTCGAGCAGCACCACACCGTAGCTGTAGACGTCGCTCTTCTCGGTCAGTCTTGTGTTGTATCCATGCTCTGAAAATTTTCCGACAACACAGGTTAACATAAGAGACCAGATGATACGGCATCGGAATGATTGTGAAATTTCTGAAATGAGGAAATGTATGTTACCTGGAGCAATGTAGCCAAGGGTGCCAACAACAACTGACACCGTCGCATCTGCATCCTCATCGCCTACAATCTTCCCCATGCCGAAGTCTGTAATTTTAGGCACCAAATCCACATCCATCAGTATGTTTCTTGACTTGACATCTCTATGAACAATCATCGGCACGCAGTCATGGTGCAGGTAGGACAAGCCCTGCGCCGCGCCAAGCGCGATCTGATGCCGAACCTTCCAGTCGAGAGCCACCTGAGGTTTTCTTCCATGCAATAGCTCAAAGAGCGTTCCTTCAGGCATGTACTCGGACAGAATCACGCCGAAGTTGCCGCGGATGCAGTAGCCCTCCATCTTGACGATGTTCCGGTGCTTCACCATGTTAAGAATCTTCATCTCGATGGGGAATTTGATCTGGGACAGGTCCACCGTTTTGACCGCCCACCGCCTTCCGGGAGCAAGCTCTGTCCGGTAGACTGTTCCATGCCGGCCTCTTCCAATCACATACTTCTCGCTCCAGTTGTCAGTGGCACGAAGGATGTCATCATAGGTCAGGTCTTCAGGCAATTCCTCCGTCGTGTCCAGGCCACGCACCGAGACATGTTTTGCCAACAGGCGCCGCCGTGACCTCTTCACCATGTAGTGAATTGCACACAGCCCAGAAGCCATGACAGCCAGAGCTGACAGTAGCAGTGCTATAATGATCCGTGTGTTCCTTCTTATACGCCTCCTAGACTGATTCTTGGAGCAAGGTGCATTTTCAGACTGTATGCATAGCTGAGGATTTCCCAGAAACCCCTCCGGAGACCGTTCTGCAAGCTTAGCCCAGCCAGCAGGGAGCAGACCAGAGAGCTGATTGAACGACACGTTCACCGCAGAGAGCGAGATCATGTTGTTCAGCTGCGGTGGGATCGGGCCAGAGCATCCGAAGATTGCCGAGGCTGCTTGGGATCGTGCCACTCAACATGTTGCTGCTGATGTTTATGATCTGAGAGATGAACTGGAGCTTGCCTAAGCTCCAAGGGATAGCTCCTTTCAAAGAGTTGTCGCCAAGCTGCAGCTCAAGGAGGCCCTGCGTTGAGGTGAAGGCGTCTGGAATTTCTCCACTGAGCTTGTTTCCACTGAGTACAAGATGCTGCAGGCTGCTGAGTGATATGATATCTGCAGGTATGCTTCCATTGAGAAGATTATTCTGAAGATCCAGACGGACGAGTCTCTTGCAGCTTCCCAACTCATGTGGTATTGGTCCGGACAGCTTGTTCGACGACAGGTTCAGGTTGCCAAGAAGGGTTAGAGCGCCGAGCTCAGGTGGTATGGGACCAGAGAAGCCGTTCCGAGACAGATCAAGCACTGTGAGGTTCCGCCATGGACCGAGCACACTTGGTATCCTGCCCTCAAACTGATTGCCACCCAATTCCACGTATGACCAGCCAGTGTTTATCCCCAAATCTGAAGGTAAACTGCCATTGAACAGGTTGTTTGCAAGATGGGCTCTCCACAGAGACTGACACTTGATGATCTCACTTGGAATGCTCCCACTGAATCTGTTCAATGCAAGGTCAAGAATGGCGAGCTGACCTCCGGTGCAGAGACCAGGTGGCATTGTGCCATGGAAGTGGTTCCCCATAACGTCAACCCGAACAAGTCCATGCGTCGTGTTCAGCCCCAGGTCTTGTGGGAGCTCGCCGGTGAAGTTGTTGAATGCCAGGAGGAGATCTCTCAGGCTGCTCATGTGGTTTATCTCTGCAGGGATCTCTCCATTTAGGCTGTTGTTGTAGAGCCCCAGCTTCTCCAGCTGCGGCATCTGCCACAGTGCTGCAGGCACAGGTCCATGGAGCATGTTGTGGTACAGGGACAGGGACCACAGCTTCTTGAGCTCGGCGAGCTCCGGCGGTATCTTCCCTGTAAGGTTGTTGTTCTGCAGGTCAAGGATGAGCAGCTCCTGGCATTTCCCTATCTCCGGTGGAATTGCTCCGGTGACGAACGTGTCCTTGATCGTGAGCCGCTGCAGTCTGCTGAGGTTGCCGATGACCGCCGGAATTGTGCCGGTGAACTGGTTGTTGTGCAGGAGTAGCGTTGTCAGAGACCCACACTTCCCGATGGACTCAGGGATGGAGCCATTGAAGCCATTCATCGAGGCCATAAACTTCTCCAGATTCCCGAGCTCGCCGATGCTCGCTGGCAGCTCTCCGGTGAACAAGTTGCTGTCGAGGTACAGCTTCTGCAGCTTGGTCAGGAAGCCGAAGATGTCGGGCAGGGTGCCCCCGATCTTGTTGGAGGATAGGAACAGGACGGTGAGGTTGTCGCAGTTGCCGAGGCTCCGGGGGAGCTCGCCGGTGATCTGGTTGCCGTAGAGGCTGAGGTACTGGAGCCCGTAGCGTGCCGGGAACTCCGGGCCGTTCCCGCTGAGGCTCAGGTAGGTGAGCCCCGGGAGCGCGGCGACCTCTGGCGGGATGGCGCCCGAGAGGGAGTTGTTGCTGAGTTCGAGCGTGGCGAGCGCGGCGGGCACGGCGCCCGTGAAGCTGTTCAGGCTCAGGTCCAGCGTCGCGAGCGCCGGCAGGGCGCAGAGCCGAGGCCCGGACGCCGCGAGCTCGCCGGACAGCCCCTGCCCGGAGAGGTTCACAGCCGCGACCGCGCCCGTGGCTGTGCACTGGACGCCGAGGAACGCGCAGTGGCTCGGCCTGGTGTCGCCGCTGCTGTTGGTGGTCGTGGCGTTCCACGACGGGAGGAGGACGCCCTGGGAGGCTGGCGGCAGGGAAGTGAGGAATGCGCGTAGGACGGCCGCGTCGCCGGCTCCCTGGGACGCCGCCGGCGTAACGGAGGCGGCGAGCGTGACGAGGAGCGAGAATGCGGCGGCACAAGACATCGGAGGGAGCTAGCTGCTGCCTTGATGTGGAGGCGGCGGCGGAGGAGGCTGTCTGCTGCCGGCGCGCGCTCTGAACTCTGAAGGGAGGAATGACAGCAGAGAGATGGGCGTATGGCCATGGTGAACCATGAAAGCATATATATATATATATAGAGAGAGAGAGCTCTGACCTCTGACAGCGATCACCATGGCGCGCGTAATTTAAAATTACTGTTGGGTCTAAATTTTGTGTGTTGCTGCATTGCAGTTGCAGGCTCCGCCATCTGTGGATTTTTTTTTAAAAAAAAAAGTTGAATATAGTTTCTGAATCCACTTTCTAGAGCCTGACTGTGATGATCAGGCTATCCGAGACCAAGTTGCTGATGGTGGTTGAGCTTTCGGCTAATATTCCAAGCACAGATGCTATGGAACAAGAACTGGTGAGGGTGCAGGTGATATCCACAGGAGGAATTCATCTGTGCCAGTTGGATTTTTTCTAGGGTTCAGAATCTTTGCCCTGCCTTTGTGACCGCTGATGATCTGTGGAGGCAACTAGATTTTGCAGTGGGCTTAAGTGCAGCCGTGCAGGATCCTCTTGTTGCAACTTGCTATAATTATATTGTTGTCTTGTTCATTCTTTGTGTCAGCAGCATTTGTCTGCTTGTCTCACATCTCATCCACTCACCTATGTTTTCGTTTACGTGCATCGTTTTTTAACAGTTTTGACCGTGTTTTTTTCTACAAATTGTTTTCGATACTTCTAGTGTGGCAATATCATTTGATATCCATAACATATGATTTGTGATACTTTAATAATTCTATGCATTGTAAATTATGAATAATGCCCTGTTCTGCAGTACTTTTCAACGAACGAACAGTGCACAACATATCAGCATAAGCCAAATTTCAATGAAACGAATAGGGCAAATTTTATAAAAAAAAAGGAAGCTCAAAGTTTCTACAGTAAACTGGGGAACAGGTAAATGGAGGACAATAGTTTTGCTTGAGAGAATCCACAACTGTAAGAGCTACTTACTAGCTCTAAGACAACATCTTCAATAGTGTTAACTTTTATTAATGACTCATACTATGATTAGACCCACGTGACAACCTCACGTGATCTTGAAATTGATATAAAACTGGCTCTTGATTAAAAGTTAGTTTTTCTCTCTCTTCTATCCATAAAATGCTTAGAGCTAGTTCAGTCATTGATGGAGCTGCCCTGATGGTCATCTGACTGTTTTTTTACATGGAACCCAAAAAAGGTTGGTCATCATGTGTGTATGGGCATTGTCCTTTGTGTCAGCCTACCACACCTCACCATATATCTGTTGGAGATGCCCAAAGTTGGATGCATGCCTGCTGAGGTGGTGCTTGAGTGGGGTGGATAAACTGTACATCAAAATGCTCCCATGATAGAATCTGGCTCCACACCGCCTTGGCGAACGGGCAAAGCAGTGAAAGATGAAGACACGTTTCCAAAGGTCCGTTACATAGGGCGCATTGGTCCTGGTGAAGCCAGCCTCTCTTCTGTAGATTATCCGCTGTTAGGATTTTTTCTACCTTTATTCTCCGCATGTGCTTTCCATATGAGGTCATTACGGAATTCACCATAGGAACCTCTGAACTGGATCCTATATGTTGAGCGGGTGGAGTAAGAGGCATCAGGAGTCCATCTCCAAACTATGGAGTCGCGAACACCCGGCGTCAACTGGATATTTTGGAGCCTTATCCAAAGGGAAACAAACTCCTCAAGTTGGACGGTGGTGATGATCCTGCCTCTTAGCGTTCGGATACAACTGTTGCTTCGGAGTTCCTGTTGGACCGATTTGTTTTTTCTTCTAACCAACTCAAACAAATGTGGTGCTAAAAATTTGGGGGCCTCGCCCTCCAGCTAGTTGTTGTGCCAGAAACGGGCCTTTGCACCATCAGCGACCGTGACCTTGGTTGATATGTTGAAGAGTATCTGGTCGGTCTCATTGCAAGGTAGATCTGCGCCTACCCAAGGTTTGGATTCATCTATCCAATCTTGCCAGAGCCATTGTAGGCGAAGAGCTCTACCAATTTTTTCTAAATCCGGTATCCCCAAGCCGCCAAGGCTTTGGGTCTAGCCACCGTTGGCCAGTTTACGAGACAGTGGCCGCCATTTACATTTTCTTCACCTTTCCATAGAAATGATCTCCTAATTTTGTCGTTTCTCTTCCTCGCCCAGGCTGCGAGGGGGAACACCGTGAGGTGGTAGGTCGGCATGGATGAGAGTACCGAGGAGACTAGAGTGAGGCGACCCGCTCTGTTCAGCCATCTTCCTTTTCACCCCGGCAGTCTTTGGCCAATGCGCTCAATAAGTGGTTGTACATGAATTTTCCGAAGTTTACGGATGTGCAGCTGCAGCCCTAGATACTGGCAGAGGAAGGTACCTCTGATTCCCGCAAAGGAAGACAAGATGTGTTCCAAATCCACCTCCTCGCACCTAATCGGGTGGATCAAACTTTTTTGCAAATTTATGTGCAGGCCTGAGAAACTCCCAAAAGCTTAGATGACCGTTTTGATGGCATCCAAATCATCCTTTATGGGGTTGATGAAAATGACCGCGTCATCAGCATACATGGAGATCCTCCACCTTGCAACAACCGAAGGTAGAGGAGATAGGATTCCTTGTTGTGTGGTCAACTCCAGCAGACGTTGCAGGGGATCCATGGCAAGGATGAAGTGCATGGGCGAAAGGGGGTTGCCTTGATGAACCCCTCTGCCGTGGCCGAAATTAGGCCCATGTTGGCTTGTGCCCATGCGAAAAAGGATGGATACCCATTTGCGCCAATGTTGCCCGAAGACCAGGGCCTGCAGTACCTCCAACAAATAACTCTAGTTGATTGTGCCAAAAGCTTTGTGGATGTCCAGCTTCAAAAAGAGGGTCGGGGTTTTTTGTTTGTGAAGTTTTGTACTGTGGTATGGACATATAAGAAATTGTCGTGGACGCTTCTCTTTTTTTATGAACGCGCTCTGACAACCGGAGACCAGCCAGTTGAGTAGAGGGGCAAGCCTGTTGGCTAGGAGCTTTGAGAAGATCTTTACAAAGCTGTGGATAAGACTAATGGGTCTATAATATGTGATCCTCAGTGCATCTTCTTTTTTGGGGAGTAGAACAATGTTTGCCGAGTTCATGAGTTCGAAGCCTTGGGAGTTCAATTGGAACAAATTATTCATGGCCGCCGTGACGTCATCTTTGACGCTCTCCCAGCAAGCTTTGAAGGTGCCAGTGAAGCCGTCGGGGCCCGGGGCTTTGTCGGACGGCATCGAGTTTATCGTGTCTTTGATCTCCTCCCGTATGAAAGGCACTTCTAACTCCGAGAGATCCCGCGGGGTGTATCCCAGAGATTGCCAATCTAAAGTCATGGCTCTTTGGGCCGATGTGCCCAAGTGATTCCTGAAATAATCTCCGGCCACTTTTTCCTTCTCCTCATAGCTGAAAGCCATCCCCTCATCTGTTTGTAGGCAGTGGATATAATTTTTTCTACGTCTGGCGCTTGCTCTTATGTGGAAGAATTTTATGTTCGTCTCCACAGCGGATATAAGTGAGCCTCGATTTTTGCCTTATCCTTGATTTTTCAATTGCCGCAAGTCCGGTGCTGCGAATTTTCAGACGTCGTCCCAAGTCCAACTCTTGGTCCGTGAGTGTCCTGGATTCCTGCGCCATTTCCAATTGCAACAAAACCTCTTTTATTATTGCTAGTTGCAGTTTGGTGTCCCCTATCTTCTCTCTACGCCATCTTTTAATACTTTTGGCCAGCCTTGCCATTTTGATATGGAGGCGCTTGAGAGGAAGCTGTGAATTAACCGGCCGGCCCCAAGTGGCTTGGACCATCTCGTGGAAACCGGGCATGGTGGTCCATAAATTCTCAAACTGCAAGAATGTGTTGGGGCGATGGTCGAGGTCACCTTGTAATAAAAGCGGTGTATGGTCCGACATGAGAGACGGCAAGGAGTGAAAGAAGCAAGCTGGGAACAACAAGTCCCATTCAAGGGTGCAGAAAATTCTGTCAATTTTGGTTAGGGCAGTCCCAATGCTAGAAACTACGTATAGTTTCTATACCTATTAATTTTTATAGACACTATGTATAGAAACCATGGTTCCAATGGATAGTTTCTACAGAACAACTTTTTATCCAATCACATACACTCTCTCTCCATTCGCTACCAATCACATCCCTTCGTGTCTTGGTTCTCGTGTAGACATGGTTTCTAACTTAGACCCGGTTTCTATGATTTTTGTTCTCTCTCTTCAATAACTACCTTGCCACATCAGCCAAATGCTTAGGTGGCAGTACAATTAATGCCCATAGAAACTATAGTGGTTTCTGCATTGGGAGTGCCCTTAGCGTTGGGTTTGCCTGTTCGTTGCTCCACGTGAATCGATGACCATTTAATTTGACCTCTTTGACCCCTTAGGGTATGTACAATGGACAGACAGCTGCTGTCTGTAAGTTTTTGGGATTTACAATATAGACAGCTAAACAGACAGCTCATACAACTCTGAGACAGCTACTATCTATTTGGCTATCTACAAATTATTTAATGCTTACATGCAGCCGTGATCAATCATGAATATCATTTCTATGTACCATTGTGTACCATGGTGTTGCTAATTGATACAAAATAAATCATTCAAAGTAAATCATATATCCTTCAAACTATTTAATGATTACATGTAGCAGTGATCAAATGTGAATATGGTTCATCTATACCATTATGTTGCTTGTTGATATAAAAGAAATCAAACATAAATAAGATGAACATGATTATAATATTTCTCATCAATATAAATGATATATTAATTTATTTATATCTAGATTTAAATCAAATTTATTCCATGCCAAATTGCTTTCTCCCCAAATGTTCACATACTACAATCTTCTACGGACCAAAATATTCAGGATCATTGACTGGCCCTATAGACCAAGGGAGGATCACTGTATATATCAGACATGCAGACGAGCTGCCATCTCTGTATCAGTTGCTAGTGTATACTTTTGCAGCATGTAATGAACCGTGTCAGAGTCCATGCCAGGCGCGATGGAAGGGATTTGGCGCGCAATGCTCATCTCTCGTGCACACCCGCAGCCGATCCGCACGGTGTACCTCGGCTCGACGAGATCGCCTGGGAGCACGAGCTCTTGCCGTCGTCTCACCAAGAGACGGCTTCTCCCTCTTTCTTCATTTATTGCGCTGGATGGAGGTGTTTCTGCAATTTTGTCATCATGGAGACGGCATCTCAAAGCCCGTTGTACGTGCCCTAAGGTTGCCTTGAAGGAGTTCATCAGACGCCGGTTGAGGTTGGAATTATTTTTGTCCTCCGCTTGCTAGATAAGGTTGAAATCTCCCAAAATGAGCCATCTATCGTGAGCCCGAGGGGGGACGCTTTTTAGTTCTTGCAGTAACCGAATCTTTTCCTCGTCCCTTTGTGGTCCATAGACCACAGTAATTTGCCATTGGATCCTGTCCGCCCTCATGGTAATTGTCACAGTGATAGCATTTGTGGACGACTGGATATCTGATAGATCGAAGAAATCCTCATTTACAGCGAGCAGGATACCACCTCTGGTTTGTGCCGCTGGCAAAATAGCGAAGGAATTGGCGAATTTTGGACCTACTGTTCGACTTACTGCACCCTGGTCCATGCTTTGAAGCTTTGTCTCCTGGAGACAAACAATTGTGGCACCTGTGTCTCTTACCAGTTCATTGACAGTGACGACAGTTCAATCAAAATTGCTTATCATCTGTCTTTGGTATATTACTTAGTAATCATCCAAATACCCTGTTAATGTTATCTGTCTCCGGTGGTAATAGCTATAATAACCCTGTTAATGTATTCACAGTTCCCCTTTTTTTAGAGTACAGTTCCCCTTTGATTTTATCGCATCTCCATGTGTGCTTGAATGTATTTGATTGAAACATTAGCTTGAGCTATATATGTGCTTGATATGGAAATAGATATCATTGTACCTTGCATAAATGTATATGCGTTGTGAATGCTGATACACCTAATGCATATATGACTTGAGTCAATTTCTCAATATTAAAAATGGTAGAAATCACATGAGGAGGCGAATATATGGCTGGGTTGGTGGTATTGCTCATCATATAAAAATAGTTCAAAAAGTATTCTACAAACTTATTTCTTCTTATAAATGACTTCACACGAGACATTCAACAAATCTAACTCCTTGAAGTTCATCCCTTTCATAACAAGGAATTAACCCACCTCAAAATTTCTTAGACTTATTTGATGTTTGGTATTCTCGGAAAGATCAAAACTTTCCAATCTTTTTCACTGATAGGTGAAACAGCCATTTTATGGTTAATTTAGATAATAAAGAACAACATTGTCTTTTTTACAAATGCCAACCTAAATATTTTTTTGCAGGTTCTATTCAAGGGGATCCATTCGCTTTGATTCTGGGCTCAATTGCAATGGCATGAGGACCAACGAGCGCTTGTGGGCTTGTAAAAAATTGGAGACCTTATGGATGGCCTTCAAGATCTAGAATTGGGTTTTAGCTTGAACTTGTTTATGGTGTTAATTAAGTTGTAATAAGTTGGTTTGATTCCTCTTTGATGCAAATACATTATCTAAAAAAAATGCATGCATCAGTTCTCTCTAAAAAAAAAGCATCTTCTTTACTTGCATGGAAAGTAGAAAGCATCCAGAAACTCAAACTCTAGAATTGGAATATCAAGCTTGGTAAAGGATAGAAATATAACATTCTTAGTCACAATATATATGCAACTTATTTTCAAATAATATTCATATTCAGTAGCGAGAAATACATTGCACATCCCCGTCACCAAATACTGCTACATAATAACAAGAACCGACATAAAGGATCAAGTTAGCTATATAGCTAGTTGATAGTTCTTTATGGGACTTGCACAAAGATCACTCATGTATCACTATAGGCCACATGCGTCCTCTAGGAATTCCTATAAACCCTTAAGTCAGCAGATTACAAGGTTCAGACAGCTCAATAACTTCAATTCCTATTGAGATGACAACTTGACATGTATGAACAGAACTGAGAGCTACTCCAAGCTAGGCTAAGGAATAATGCCAATCTTATGTATATACAGGTTATCCAGTACGCAGAATATGTAACTGTAAAAGTATTCTTGAATTCATATATGGTACGGAATCGATGAGGTCAACGAGTAGGGGATCCGGGTAACTGCAGCTGGTTGTTGCTGGAGCTTGTGGATGTCCTTGACGATGTGAAACACGGCTTCGGGTTGTGCTAGCTTCAGCGCGTTACGTGAGTATCTCTTGAGCTCATCCTCTTCTGTACTGAACAAGCGCGCAACCTGTCTTGCCGACTCCCTTGGGTCCTTGGAGAACACACCGGCACCGTTGTCCACGACATAAGGCACGTTTCCAACTTCCTGCATAATAAGAGCAAAAGCTGTTGATTTGCAATTCTTATACACCGATGCAAAGAACCAATTTACAGAAACAATTTAGGGTAAGGTATAAGAAAAGCCAATAAAATACAGAAACAGTCACTCTCAAGTGGCCTACATGCTTGTAGAACTAGTCAGCCACCTAACCTAAGAATAATTTCAGTAAACCAAATTAGTGATGCTGCCAGTTGATGGGGTAGTAGAGCTGTAGAGGCTGGCTGAAAATTCCACAATATATACTGAAACAACAGACAGAGGTACACTGACCTGTCCTGGGATGAAGTCGTTCAGGATAATAGGAAGTCCTCTTATAAGTGCCTCTGCAATTGTACCAGGACCAGCCTGCAAATGCCAGAAAAAACATGCATGTCATTCAGTCAGTGCAAAATACTAACACTGCAAGCAAGCAATTAGTACTCCGAAATAAACAGTCATCAGATCAGATAAAGCATCACAAGCCAAGGACAAACTTTTGTGATGATGCAATCGCAGGCGGCCATCCACTTCTCCATCTGTGTTTCGAACCCTCTGATCTGATGAATGAAGACAAAAAGAGCTTGAGACGTCAGGCAACCACAACCAGCAGTTCCAATTCCATCCAAACCGTAAAAATGCAGAGGTATCCATCCATCCGAAATGCGCATCTAAACAAGGCATCCTCATGCTCTAGATACGGCATATTCATTCTCATGCAGACATGCATGGTACCTACCTTGACAGGGACCTTCCATCTGAGGGACTGCAGGGTGGACCGCAGCGCCTGGTTCCTGCCGCATATGACAACGACCTGCCCCATCCGGCGCCGTCTCCGGTGCTCGTAGAGCTCCTCACCGAGGGCCCTCGCGGTCTCCTCCACCGGACCCATCCCCTCGCCGCCTCCCATCAGCAGAACAGCGGGCAGCCGAGGATCCAGTCCAAGCTCTTTCCTCACTTCATCCTGTGAACCATGCGAGCCAGCCAGCAGAGGTAAGGTAAAGTAAGCCGTCGGCCGTCGGCCGCCGGCGTCCCAGGCAAGGCATGACAAGGCAATGCAGGTCGATCAGAATTCGTACCTTGTCGAGCACGGCGCGGCAGAAGGAGGGCCGGATGGGCAGCCCGAAGACGCGGACCTGGGACGGGGCGAGGCCGCGCAGCAGGGCCCTGTTTGCCACTTCGGCGGACGGGCAGTAGCACCTTGTCACGCCGTGGTGGAACCTGAACCAAACCGATGTCAGCAAGACTGTCTAGAAACTCCTAGTTGGCAAATGGCGAGGCTGATGCACAACACTGCACTGCACAGGACGAGGAGGAGGAGAAGCAAGCACAGTGGTGATTAGTGGTTAGCATGCATGTGCGTACCATGTCGGGTGGCAGGTGTTGAGGTCGGTGATGACGGTGACGAAGGGCACCTTGGGGTGCAGGCTCTGCCACTTGAGCACCCACAGCGGGATGTGCTGCATCAGCGGGTGCACGCTGATGATGATGTCCGGCTCGTACTTCATGATCCCAGCCACCACCTCGCAGCATCCATTTGCAATTGCGTCGATAACAATAACTCAGAACATGTGCATCAGGGATGAATTGAATCAGTGAGAAAATTAAACTAAACAAGAAGACCAGCAGCAGCAGCAACAATGGTGTATGATCAGGCAATGCAATGCTGCGGCTGTCGTCTGTCGAGTTAAGCGTACGTACTTGGCGTAGTAGTAGGCAAGCGCGGCGAGGTACATGCCGTGCACCCATCGCGGGGAGGTGCCGTGGAACGCCACCTTCCAGAGCCTCACGTGTCGGATCATGAACTTGTACGACCGCTCCATGTCGTTCAGCGGCCACCCGCCGTACTCCTTCCCCAAATCCGTCACGAACACCTGCGCCAAGCAATCCAACCAGCAAACTAATCTATCGACTTCATATTTCATCCATCCTTTATTTGTTTTGTTAGGGGAAAACTCCAAAATGTTCGCTGAAGAATTTGGAGCTCGATCGTCGATCGATTTCTTCTTCTCGAAGAAAGAATTCAAAAGAGTTCGAAAGGACTGGAGCATTGGGCGGGAAGGCAGAGACGACGACGAACCTTGTAGGCGTCGCCGAACTCGATGCGGAAGGCGTCGCGCAGGGCCTCAGCCGAGGCGCGGTGGCCGCCGCCGGTGTCGCTCATCAGGATCAGCACGTTCCTCGCCGCCTGCTTCTGCTTGCCGCCGCCGCCGGCGGCGGAGACGCGGGTGGGCTCCTCGGAGAGCGCGGCGGCCAGGCCATCCCCGGGCAATCCACCGCCACCTCCCCCAGCCGCGCAGTCGTAGAAGGCGCAGCGGAGGGGCTGGTACAGCTGGCGCCCGCCGCCGCCGAGCACGGCGTCGCGTATGGAGGTGGAGCGGCGGGGAGTGGCCACCGAGATCACCATGGCGGGCTGGCGGCGCCGGCGCGGGTTGCGGGGCCTAGGTATTCGAGCTCGGCGTGGACGGAGCCTCGCTGTTGCACACACGCGCGGCGAGAGCGCGGCGTGCAAGGCGGCGCGCGTGGAGAAGGTGGCGAGGCGTGGGAAGCAGGGGGAGGAGAGAGGCAGAGACAGAGGAGATGCTGCTGAGATGGATTACTTCTTTCACTTTGGTACCTCGTCATCTTGCTTATTATTTCTTTCTAGCGAACGGTCCTGGAATCAAACGCGTAATATTCCCTCCTAGATACTGGAATTATCCTCCAAGGCTATGGCATAACGTGACTTCAGAAATATTTGATTTCTCCATTTCACGAGCACGGAAATGTTATTTCGTAACGAAACATGACGCTTTGTTTCTCATTTTGAACGAGGAAATGTCTTTATCAGTATGATAAATTTTTGTGTTGCTAGCCGAAACCAGTAGATGCCATTTTTGTATGTATTTGATACTTCCGTTTCACAAGCACAAATAATTTTTTCGAAACAAAACATGGTGTTCTATTTCTCATTTCAAATGAGAAAATCCCTTGATCAATATGTAAAATTTTGTGTTGCTAGTCTAAACCAGTACATACTACTTAAGTCCCCCTTTGGAACACAGGTGAGAAAACACATAAATATGGTAGAAATGCATGTGCAAACCTAAATAATTGTGTAAGATTATGTGTTAGGGTGAGTACAGAAAAAACTAAGAAATTTTAAATAAATATTAAGAACCAATTCATGTTACTTCTTTATTCAACACTACTACTTGATTAGGATAAATAAGAAGTAACAGAAATTTCCTTAAGAACATGATACCTTAAGAACAAACCGCGTGTTCAGCTGATCTGGTCTTGGATTGTTTCAGCTTGTTTCAGTTTATTCTCTCTCACAGAACATTATTGAATCATCCAAAATCAGCCGAACTACAGTAGAAATCTGTACCGGCCGAACGTCTTCGAATTTTCTGTAAACTTATGTGTGTGGCAGGGTACAAGAATAAACTAAAAATTCTAAAGGAATCTTAAGAACAAACCTTGTTTAAGAACAAAACATAGGAATGTGGTATCCTGTCCTAGCAACATCAACAATTTAGTTATCCTTGTTTTGAAGGCTATTTTAGCATTATTATAGCAAAAAGTTAGCTCCAATAGATATGCTATCTGTCTCTGTAAAATAGCAAGCTGACTATTCCTTGATTTTAGGTGGCCATATAAAGCCAACCAGGGCACTAGCTATCTAAAGATGAGAAATAGTAAGGTTATTGTAGACCTCTTCTTTTTTGAGAAGTTTTCTATTTTAAAAAATGGCTAAACTATGAAATTTGGCCACTCATTTTAGCCAAGCTTGTTTTTCTCTCACAATAAATCAGCGAACAGTACTTTTCAGCCTGGTTTTTCAGCAAAGCGAACATAGCTATTGTTCGTCATTGTTCCTTGTGCTTGTGCATATGGAACCAGAGGGAAGGGAATTTTTCCTTTAGTTTTCCTATGACATATTCTTATCAACCAAAGGCTGCTACAAGAAATAAATTCTTTAGAAATTGAAATTCTATAGTTTTCCTCCTTCATTCCAGGGGGGTTCTTAGGCCCTGTTTGGCATGACTCCAACTCTGGGTGAAGCTGCTTCACTCCAGAACTCCAGGTGGAGTTAGCTCTGGGTGGAGTTGGAGCTGTCTGATGATGATGTTTGGCTGGGAGGGTGTCTCCAGCTCCAGAAAAGATGAGTTTGAGGGTAGATTGTCATTCTTGCCCCTGGTTCGACTTGAACTACTTATCACAAATATGAAATGAAAGTACATGCAGTGGAGTCCAAAATAATAATAAATTACATGTCATTTGCCTAGAACTGAAATTATGAAATAAGTTCATAGTTCCAAAATAAGGTCGTTACAATAATTATTGCACTAATTCCATGCTAGGGCGATGGATGTAGCCATATTATTACGAAAGGTGTCCATAGACACAAAGCTTGATTTCGAAGTTGATCCATCGGAGGCATGTTGAGACACGGCATACTTGTTGTACCTTTCTAAAATAGTAGACATGTAGGTAGGATCTCTATCAAAATTAGCAAAGTCCACATCAACACTAGCATGTTCACGTATGAAATTGTGTAGGACCATGGTAGCTGCAATAATCTTCTTTTGTGTGACCATTAAATAACTGGGCATCTTGTAAAGAATTTGCCATTTTATTTTTAATATTCTAAATGAGCGCTCAATAACATTATGAACAGATGAGTGTATATGGTTGAACTTCTCTTTTGGAGTATTTGGTTCCATACCTCGATGCCACTCGGGTAAGTGGTATCTTTCACCCTTGTATGGAGCTAGGTACCCCGGACGATTAGGATAGCCCGCATCTACAACATAGTACTTGCCTACAAGTATGTAAAACAAGATAAGTTTGTGCATTCAAGTATGAAAAAGAACGTAAGCAAAAATATTTACCTTGAGGAGGATGTGGGAAGACATCTACATCTGCTTCCAATGCATGGTACAATACACTAGTGTCATGCAAAGAACCCGGTTGACCCGTAGCCACATACGTGAAGCGCATATCAAAATCACAAACGGCAAGCATATTTTGAGTTGCAATTCCAGTCTTACCAATATATCTCACTTGTTCTTTAGGTGATAAAGACACACGAATACGGGTTCCATCAAGTGCACCAATGCAATCCTTAAAATATGGATATGCTCTCTTGTCATTCCTAATCCTCTTGTGCACATTGACATAAATGAAATGTAAGATACAACTGCCATACATAAATGAACTGCAAGAAAATAAAATGTAGTATACATGCGACAAAAATAAAATGTAGCATACAACTGCCATACTCTCACTACCATTTCTACTTTTCATATTTATCATTGTACTTCCTCCTAAGCCAATTGAACCTAATCTCATTAGTAGGCAAGGTCATGAACATCTCCCTTTGCTCCTTCTTCACAAACAGTTCAGTTGCAAATGTAATGTTCATTGCTATCATAGCCAGCCCCACAAGCAATCACAACCTCCATCACTTCATCAATAGAGTATTTTTCATGTCTCTTCGAAACATATTCATTGCCTGAACTTGCCATACTGTTTACTGCTTCTTAAATTAGGAGTGCATTTCCAGACTTCACCTTCTTGCCACTTCTTTCAATAGGCCTAGCCAATCTCTTACCACTAGCAGGTGGAGGAGAAATACCAATATCCTCCTCTTGTGTTTCAGGAATGACATCATCATCTTGTGGCTCAAAATTGGTTGCCTCATCTTGTGTCTCATCAACATTTTCAGTTGCTTCAACATTCACAACATGAGGAGACCAATGATCAATACCAATAGTAGTGATGTCAACAAAACACTTGCCTAAGTCATCTTCATTCTTAAGGCCCTTCTTTTTGAACTTTCCACAACCTGGAATGTCCTGAAATAAGCAAAACAACACATATTATTATAAGTATTACCAATAGATTTGACATATGGAAAACAAATATAGCAAAATTTTTGAACCAACTTATAGCTCTAGCTTTTTTCCACCATTCATCATCCATAGCAATAGTCTTCTTTATAGGATCCCAACCAGTCCCTATTTGCCTCAGCATTAGTTTCTTCCATGCCTTGAAATCTTCCTTCAACTTGTCCCATTTGTTCTTTATCTGAATCTTGGTAACCACAATTCCAGTCTTTTCTTTGAATCCTTTCTCAACCTCAGTATAACCAAGTGCATTCAAGTGTGTGTTTGGCCGATTTCCTTTTCCAACTTGTTCAGCAAACAACATACACAACACTTGAGTGTTCTCCGAGTTCTAATCAATTTTAGGCATCTATTGAGCTCACAAATTTCATATATGAGGTTCTCATTATGCTGAGCAATTTCAACTGGAATATACTTATAAGTGCAATCAAGCCCTATTGTGGGTTTTGGCATTGATGACGACCAAATTAGAGAACTAATGAGGTTTATCGAGATGACAAGCAGGGAATCAAAGAATGAGGATGATGTATAGGTTACAGGTGTCCTAATTAAGAAAGGTGGCTAGACCTAGCTTAAAAAAGGTTTAAATTCTTTTATGTTTTGAATTTGAGTTTAGAGAAAGCTGTACTATTAAGAGGGATTTTAGGACAGTTGGTCAACTGTTGAACCAGATGCTCAAATTCACAGATCTACATCATCTCACCTAGTCAAAACAGCCAACCAAATTTTAGATCATGTTACCTGTTTTGGCTAGAGCGGCAGTGCCGCCCTGTTAAGAGCGGTAGTGCCGCCCTTAACCGACCGTTGGGCTCAAGGGGTATTTATTCCCCTCAGACCCGGCCCACAACGGTTATCTTCCTCACTGAGTCACTCTGCTCGAAAATAGATAGAACCAAAGTTCATCCCTCTCCTCCATTGTTGCTCCTCCATCCCTTAAGCAAATTCTTGATTCCAACCATCAAAACTTGAGAGAAAAGGCAGCAAAACTCGATTAGAGAGTAGATCCACTGATTCCCAAAGTCTAAGAGTATTTGGTTCACGTTTGGCCGGTGGTTCTAGGGTTTATTACTCTTGGAGCTTACTCCTAGCCGACTAGGCGTCGCCCTTGTGCTTGCCAACTTATGTGGCAGCCTTAGGAGGTTTGTAACCTCATTCGAAAGCTAAGAAATCACCCCTCACTTCAAGAGTTTACTCTCTTGATTTGAGAACGAGGGTAAGGCGAGCCTTTGTGGCAAGCTCAAGCCTTTTGTGGCTTCCTCAACAACGTGGACTTAGGCAAACCTTAGTGGTGAGCTGAACCACGGGATAAATCTTGTGTCTTGCGTGCTTCATCTTGATTATACTTGTTGTTTACTTTGTTGCTAGCTGTTGTTAGGGTTTAGTTGCTCGATTTACATTTGTGTGAAGTTTTTGTGGTATCCAGTCTTCGAACTGGATCTTGAAGTTATATTGCAGGATTAAGCAGCTAGTGAGGTCAGGTTCATATCTATTAAATCTCAACTGTGTTAGATTAATTTCTATAGAGCGGCAATGCCGCCCTATAAGGCCGGCAGTGCCGCTCTCAGTTCTAATAGAGTTTTGAGTTAAATTTTTATAGGCCTATTCACCCCCCCTCTAGGCCTTCTTTGTCATCCTGTAGATCCTACAAGTGGTATCAGAGCGAGATTGCTTCGCATACGCTTCACCGCGTGAAGTATGGAAGAAGGAGAAGGTTTGAAGAACATTCGCGTTGCGAACGCAAGTGGTGTACATGTTGAGGATGTCGACAGCAGCAGCGAGCTGTCCATGTCCACAGCAAGTGATGCCACCATCAAAGAACCCAAGACCACCGATGCCGAAAGAAGAAAGGCAAGAAAAGAAAGAAAAGCCACAAAGATCTCGACAAGAGAAGCTAGAGAAAAGAAGAAGGAAGAGCAGCGTCTCAAAGACAAGAAGAAGAGAAAAGAAGAAAGAAGAATCACAAGAGAGGCAAGAGCTAAGAGAAGGGCAGCAAGAACTCAAGAGCAAGAGAAGAATGAGTATGATGCATCATCTAGTGAGCTCTCTAGTAGCTCGGACGATGGATATGATGATGTATCATACCATGCTTCAAAAGATAGCAAGGAGGTGAAGAGCAAGGACAAAAAGAAGGATAACAAGGACAAGGGCAGCAACAACAACAAGAACACATATGACACCGTATCCTTTAATTATTCTTATTTGTCTAACCATAACAAAAGGTCCTTTGTCAATGTACCCGCAGGAAAGTTGCCTCATTTTGATGGGACAAACTTTACCAAGTGGAAGCACTTAATGAGTGCCTATCTTGTAGGTCTTCACCCTGGTCTTTGGGAGATTGTGGTGAATGGATTACAGCCACCAGAAGATCCCAAAGCGCCAACAAATGAAGAGCTAGCTGCTGTCCATCTCAATGGCCAAGCCACAAGTATTCTCCTTAGTGCCTTGGATGGAAATGAGTACAACCGAGTGATGAATGTCAATGTTGCAAAACAGATTTGGGACACTTTGCATCTAGCACATGAAGGTGTAGATAAAGTGAGGAAAGCAAAGATTGATTTGTTGATGGCCAAGCTCAATAGGTTCGTAATTATAGATGGAGAGGGGCCATAAGAGATGTTTGATAGATTAATGACCTTGGTGGGCAAGATTAGAGGCTATGGGTGTGATGAGCTTGATGATCACAAAGTTGTGAAGGTTATGTTGGAGGCCTACTCACCAAGAAATGAGACCGTAGTCACCTTGATTAGGGATAAGAAGAAGTTTGAGCACTTCACACCTAATGATGTGCTTGGAAGATTGTTGACATTTGACATGCAAATAGAAGAAGCTAATGAGAGGAGAAGACTTGGTGAGTTGCAAGCCAAGCTAGAAGGCATGAAGATCAAGGAAGTAGCTCTCAAGGCCAACAAATTAAGCAATCAAGGCATCTCCAACAAGGTAAAGGGCAGCAAGCAAGCATCAACAAGTCAACCCAAGGAAATCAAGTCAACTCCATAAAATGATGATCCAAGTTCATCCTCAAGTGAAGATGAAGATGATGGGGCTGATTATATGAAGATTGATGACATGGCTTTGTTCATGAAGAGCTATCACAAGGGGTTGAAAAAGAATGGGTACAAAATAGTGCAAAGAAGGTTCCCAAATAAGAAGAAGAGGACTTGCTACAATTGTGGCAGCACAGAGCACTTCATTGCTAAGTGTCCTTATGATAAGAAAGAGAACAAATATAAGAAGGACAACAATGAGGGTAGGCATGAGTACAAAAAGAGATACAAGCAAATGGGAGAGGCACACATTGGGCATGAGTAGGACTCAACTAAAGAGTCAAGTGAAGAGGATGTGAAGATTGCAACCGTGGCTATTCAAAAGTCATCCTCTACATCAAGGCTCTTCAACAACATGTCCGATGATGATGACCACCGCTCCACTCACGTTTGTCTTATGACAAAGGGTGAGAAGGTAAATCGAAAAGCTAAATCTCCTCCACCTCCTAGTGACATCTCTAGTAGTGAACTTAGTGATTCTAGCGATGATGATACTAGTGATGTTGAGAAATATGTTAAGTTGACCAAAAAGTTAGATTCTAAAACCAAGCTCTTCATCATGAATCTAATGGAGGAACTAGAAAGTGTCAAAGTTGAGCTAGCCGATAGAGATGATTATCTTGAGGAAACCGAAAAGATGTATATTGGCTACAAGGAAGCTCTTGAGTTAGAGAGAAGTGAGGTAAACTCTTTGAATAAGGCCTTGGCCAAAGAACAAAGAGAACATGCTCTCACAAAGAAGACAAATATTGCACTCAATGACAAGTATTGTGTCTTAGTTGAAAAGCACAACAAACTTGAGAAGCAATATAACCTTCTATGCGAGAGCACCCTACTTCCCTCCAACACAAATGACATTTCTATTTTCTCCACTAGCTAAGGGTGTGGAAAATGCTATAATCTTGACTTAAAAGTTTATTCCACTAACCTTGCAAACTTGAAGGTCATGAAAAAGGAGATTGCTAGGCTCAATGCTATGTTAGGAAAAAGGGGCATGGAAGGTAAGAAACCTACTGGTGGAAAAGGAGAAAAACCAAAGAAGACACAATACAAAGATGGAAGAAATCCACGCATCAAAGATGGGCTTAGGCATACTCATGGAGGTAAAACTAATGGGAGAAAGGTAATAAATAGATATGAGTGTGTTTAGTTCATGAGCAAAGGGCAGGAAGGTACAGATAGGTCTGCACAGAAGGTGGCACAAGGCCAGCCCAGAGCAGCACCGCGGCCTATGGGCAGCAGTGCTGCTGTGAAGGGCAGCAGTGCCGCTCCCCACAGAAAAGGGAAGACCACCTCCTACTCCTCTGCTCATGACAAGCCCAAGAAGAAGGTGTCACTTCCAGAGCAGGTTGTTCAAAAACCAAAGAAATCTATTTAGGTCACTCCAAATAGATATTCTTATCAACCAAAGGCAAAATCACCTCCTCAATGTTTGGATTCTAACTTTGTTTTGCAGCACAACAGCAAGGGGGAGGTGTTTGCCAAGTTTATTGGCAATGGTCAAAATGTTTATCATAATGCTTCTATTTGGGTTTCTAAAGTTCTTGTGACTAACATGCAAGGCCCCAAGAATATTTGGGGACCTAAGACTAGGAACTAAACTTGTGTTGTAGGAATACTCCTCCAGTGGGTTAAGTTGGGTGCTTGACAGTGGCTATACAAATCATATGACCGGAGAAATGAGTATGTTCTCATCATATTCCCCAACTACAAATTCAGATGAAAATATCATATTTGGTGATAATTCAAAAGGGGTGTGATTGGACTTGGTAAAGTAGTTATTACACTTGATCATTCAATTACAAATGTCTTACATGTTGATTCCTTGAAGTATAATCTATTGTCTGTCTCTCAATTATGTGAGATGGGCTACAATTGTCTCTTCACGGATAAGGGTGTGGAAGTCTCTAAGAGGGAGGATTCCTCAATTGTCTTTACGGGTCACCTTAAGAACAAGCTTTACTTAGTTGATTTCAGCAAAAGTAAAGCTAAGCTTGAGACCTGTTTAGTGGCAAAATCTAGCATAGGTTGGCTATGGCATCACCGACTGGCTCATGTCGGGATGAGGAACTTGGCCAAACTCCTAAAAGATAACCACATTCTTGGACTAACCAATATTCAATTTGAAAAAGACAGGATTTGTAGTGCTTGCCAAGCTAGAAAGCAAGTAGGTGTACCACACCCACCAAAGAGCATCATGACTATCACACAACCACTGGAGTTGATTCACATGGATCTCTTTGGACCGGTCGCCTACATAAGCATCAGGGGGTAACAAATATGGTCTAGTTATTGTTGATGATTATTTCCGTTTCACTTGGGTGTTCTTTGTTTATGATAAGTTCTAGGTGCAAGAAAAAGTCAAAATATTTATGAGAAGGTCACAAAGGGAGTTCAGCCTTTCTATCAAGAAGATAAGAAGTGACAATGGGACCGAATTCAAGAACACTCTAGTTGAAGAGTTTCTTGATGGTGAGGGCATCAAGCATGAGTTTTCAACTCCTTACACCCCTCAACAAAATGGTGTAGTAGAGAGGAAGAACCGTACACTTCTTGATATGTCAAGGACAATGCTAGATGAATACAAGACGTCAGACCTCTTTTGGAGTGATGCCGTCAACACCGCTTGCCATGCCATCAACCGTCTCTACTTACACAAGAAACTCAAGAAGACTTCATATGAGCTTCTAATCGGGAATAAACCAAAGGTGTCATACTTTAGAGTGTTTTGGTGCAAGTGTTTTATACTTAACAAAAGACCAAAAACCTCTAAATTTGCACCTAAAGTTGATGAAGGAATTCTTCTTGGCTATGGATCAAATGAGCATGCCTATCATGTCTTCAACAAAACCATGGGAAGATTTGAAGTCACGGTAGATGTGACATTTGATGAATCTAATGGCTCCCAAGTGGAGCAAGTTGATTCAAGTATTGTAGGAAAAGAGGATCCACCATGTGAGGCAATCAAGCAAATGGCTATCGGCGACATTAGGCCACAAGAAGATTAAGCCACTGATGATGAGGATCCCCAAGCAGTTGCTGCACAAATTTCCACTGATGTACTTCATCGACAAGGGCAGCACTCACCTGCTGAACATCAGTAGGGCAGCAGTGTCACCCCTAAGGGCGGCAGTGCCGCCCCATCCACCATAGTGTGGCAGAACCACCTAACGTAATGCCTTACAGGAGTGCTCGTCTTCCATTAGACACTAAGCACTCGAGGGAGAACACTAAATTACTCGGTTCCGTCGGACACACCCCAGGGGAGAACCCGAAAATCCACATTTTTGCCATCAGGATCACAAATGAGAGAATAAAGCTTACATCATTCGTAACCATTTCTTACATCACTTTTAATACAACGTCAGCGTATAATATCTATTAATATAATAGTGGAATGAAATCATATTATTAGAGTTGTAAACAATTTAATTGAACAGCGGAATATAAACATGTGATCAGAGTTACAGCGGAAATAAACCTCTATTAATGACATGATGAAGTATTGATATATAAACTACGACAATAGATTATTAAACTTCCATTTATAAAAGCATTTGGCGAGAGTTATAAATAAAAACTACGATCGCAGCGTAAAGGAAATCCTCTCTGAGCCCACTAGGAGGAATCCACACACAAGAGTCAGCTTTAGCATCCACCTGTCACCTGCAATAGGGGGAATAAAACCCTGAGTACTCAATTGTACTCAGCAAGACTTACCCGATAGGAGAAAAGAAAAGACTCCAAGTATATGCAAAGCTATTTGGCTTGTGGGTTCATTGCATTTGCAGGAAGCATTACTAAACGTGAGTCCTTATATTCGGTTTTTATTAAAAGCCGCATTGGTTTATTAACTAACCATTCTATGTAAGCACCTGTGCTACTTTCAAGCAGGTGGTAAGCAATCAGATTTCCTTTGTCCATCTTTCATTTTTCATCTTTCAGTTCTTACTACGATGCTAAACCGTAGACAAGCCGTACCGGATAGCCCGGCGATTCGCGAATCAATGCCCCCAGCTGGGTACCCTGAAAACACATACCCCGCTTATACCCTAGGCACAAGCAGGACCAACCCGTCACTCTCCTGTCCCGGGTGTCTAGGTCCCCGTCCAAACTGGGACTCCAAGCCCCCGCCTCTGAGTCCCAGACTCAGTGCGGTGCAAGGACCTCCTCCACCAAAAACAAACCCTGACAGTCGGTCTAGAAAGAGCCAGATCCGCGACAAGAGAGCAACAAGTCTTCCAAGCACCCATACACAAGTATGTGCTCGAGATAATAAGTCTGTGACCTGCCTAGAGTCATATGCACGATCGGTCCTTAATCGACTAGACAGGGAAAACGGTGTAACCAAGCTATGACCCGCCTCCGCAGCGACACAACTTCTTACACCCACCAATACCCAAACCATATCCCTACCCGATCACCATTTTCCTTTCCACCATTTTGTATATTCCAAGTGATAATCATATAGTAACATATTTCCTATATCTCACGAGTGACAGGCAATCACTCAACTTCTGCCGGAGTCCTATAGCATAGCAATCTACACGATCCTGTCATACTAGTAAAACTCATAGGATAAAGATATATATGTAGGTGGGTTTCATTCAACTCCTTAAAACTTAATGCACATATATAATTTAAACTGCAGAAAAGTAGAGGTTGTGCACCGGGGCTTGCCTGGGTAAAATATAATCAGAAGTTAGCTTTCCATCATGGCGACATGATTTCCAAAAGCACCATTCCTCCAGCAACTCCCGACGACTCCATGATCCATCGATGTCCCTATCATGATATGCAATGTAATGAAATGCAAGGGTATGATCAACTGACTGCAATCGTGACTCATATAAATTCGCTCTACGTCTCTCAAGTGAACAAGCTAGTTCTAATGCCGACCGTACTTAGGCTACATATCAATGTTGTCGCATAAGACGTTATTTCTCAACAATTCTTTTAGTTATATAAACCAACGTTGTTTCTTCATTCCTTCTATCTGATATACTATATTCGGATTAGGACCTCATTGTCTATCTAGCAACTAATTATTGCTAGAAATCTACTGTCGAATTTTCAGAGTTAACGCTATTACCAATTTACCTGAGAAATTCCTACAAGTTCATCTTGTACAATATTAAGCATTTTTAAAATAATTATATAGCTCCCAAAAATATTACCAAACTATGTGAACAAAAAATACTAACAGGTAGAGCATGATGTTAGGAGACTAATGACACTGGTTTCATCATTTTTGGACACCCACACAATTTTACATTGATTTTTCCAAGTTTGTTACCGAAATTAATTAACACATGTTTCATAAAACTAAATAGCTAGCGGCCAGCTATTCGGCCCAGCGGTCAAGGTGGCCTAGGTGGCACGGCCTGCGTGGCCCAGGCGTAGCACAGCGGGTGGCCCAGCGCAGGCAGCCCAGCAAGGCGCGGCTCGCTAGCGGCCCAGTAAACCAAGCACGGACGCGCGGCCTAGAAGAAACCAGGCCGGCCCAGGCGCAGGCAACCGGCCGAACGCGTGGTCAGCGGTAAAACCGGCCCAACGCACGGCCTGCCCGATAGTCCTAGCGATTAAGCAGAAACAACCCTGTGCTTCTCCTTATTTAGTACACTACTATTCATATGGGTCACATAATTTGCAAAAAGAACCCTGCAACTACTTGTTTCTTACCCCTGGGTCCCTTTCTTCATCTCCAAAACAGAGCACGGACGGGAATCGATCCGCCGGCCCAATCGGCGGCTCACCGGCGGTGGAGGAGACACGAGGCGGCACGGGGAAATGCCAGCGGCTCCGGCCGTAGTGGGGCAGCGCGGTGAGGTGGAGCTGCGCGGACACCAAGGTGCCGAGCGGGCACGGCATGGCGGCGACTGGCGCATCCAAGGCGGGCACGGCGGAGGAGGAAGAGGAGAGCTATGGCGGTGGTGTGGGGCAACGCGGTCAACAGCAGGAGACCTAGCCGGGGAAGATGTCCGGCCATGGCAGGGCACCCGCGTGAGGCAGCAGCAGCGAGAGGATTGGCGAGGCGGCCAGGTGACGCGGGTGGCCAGATGCAGCACGGCAGCTGCGGGACCGAGGGGCGCCTGGGGGGTGAGCGGTCGAAGGCAGGTGGGGATGGCCTCATGGGCGCGACAGCCGAGGAGCAGAGCGGCAGTTCCAGCGCGGGGAAAGCCGGCACCTGTGCAGAGAGCTCGGGCGTGGACGCTGCAGGGAGGAAGAAGGAGAGGCGCCGATGCCTCATGGGCCCAGGCGCGCAAAGAAAAGGTGCCGTGGTGCTACGGTGACCGCGAGCAGGGAAAAAGGAAGAGGAGCACAGGAGAAACCAACGACGGCGGACTCGGCCAAAGCCGGTGCTGTGGGCACGCGCGTGCGCCCAGGCAGCGAAGAGCGAATCGGCACACGAGGAGGAGGAGCAGCGCTCGCGGCCGGCGCATGGATTTCGCCGTGGAGAGAAAGAGGAGAGGGGGTGGGGAAAAGCAGCGCTCGGCCAAAATCAGAATGACTGGACTGAAGTTCTTGGCTGGGGCGCTCGGCTTGGAAGAGAAGAGTTGAGACCGAGACAGACAGGCACACGAGGCAGGGCGTGGGCTGTCGGGAAAGAAAGGTGGCCATGTATCCGACAACGGAGGCAGGCAGGACTTGGCGCGATGCACATGGAAATGGAGGGGTCAATGCGAGCAGTGCCCTCCGATGGCTCTAGCGGGACAAGCAGGGCAGGGGCATCCCATCGCCATTGATACCGGGCCCCAGGGGCCAAGCGGCTGGAACAGTGACCGACACGATTTTTAAAACGTCGACCAAAGCCAAACAAGTAAGACAACTTATTATATGTTTCCTATTAGGATCTCATTAGCATGTTTTCACCTAACATGAACTCACCTACAATGTTCGTTTAGTTTTTCTTAACCGCAAAAGCGACTCACGTAAGGTTTGTTTTATCATTGCATGTGAGTTTAAAATTTAAAATCCATGGAACTCATGTTGATAATTTCTCTTAAGCCTATATCGCGGTGCTAAGTAAACTCGTAACACCAGAGGTGTTACACATAGCAACAGCTGCTTCAACTCCTACTCCACCACTTCAAGGGCTCAACCTGGAACCTATTTTCGAACAAGAAGAGACTGAAGGTATAGAAGAAGAACAAGGAGGTGTTGAGCATCTAAGGCTACGTCAAACTATACAATGGAATCACCCCGTTGACAACATTCTTGGGAGCATTCGAAAGAGGGTAACAACTCGCTCACATTTAGCAAATTTTTGTCAATATTACTCGTTTGTTTCCTCTTTGGAACCCCTCAAGGTAGAACAAGCACTTGGAGATCTGGATTGGGTCATGGCCATGCAAGAAGAGCTCAACAACTTCGAGAGAAACCAAGTGTGGAACTTGGTGGAAAGGCCCAATACCAATGTCATTGGTACCAAGTGGGTCTTCCGCAACAAGCAAGATGAAAATGGCATGGTGACAAGGAACAAGGCAAGATTGGTGGCCCAAGGCTTCACTCAAGTAGAGGGCTTGGACTTTGAAGAAACATATGCACTGGTGGCAAGACTTGAAGCAATTCGAATGCTTCTAGCCTTTGCTGCCCATCATGACTTTAAGATGTACCAAATAGATGTCAAGAGTGCATTCCTCAATGACCCAATACAAGAGTTGGTGTATGTGGAGCAGCCACCGGGGTTTGAAGATCCTAAGTTCCCAAACCATGTCTATAAACTCCAAAAGGCGCTCTATGGGCTTAAGCAAGCACCAAGAGCATGGTATGAATGCCTTAAGGAATTCTTGCTCAAACAAGGCTTTGAAATAGGCAAAGCCGACCCTACACTCTTTACTCACAAAGTTGAAAATGATATATTTATGTGCCAAATATATGTCAATGACATAATATTTGGTAGTACTAATCATGTGTATTGTGATGAGTTTAGTAGAACTATGACTAAGAGATTTGAGATGTCCATGATGGGTGAGTTGAAGTTCTTCCTTGGATTTCAAATCAAGCAAATGAAGGAAGAGACATTCATTAGCCAAACCAAGTACACCCATGATATGTTTAACAAGTTTGACATGGTGAATGCCAAGCCTATCAAAACTCCCATGCCAATTAATAGACATCTTGATCTAAATGAAGAAGGGAAAGCCATCGACATCAAGGTATGTCGTTCCATGATTGGCTCTTTACTTTACTTATGTGTATCTAGGCCGGACATAATGCTTAGTGTGTGCATGTGTGCTAGATTTCAAGCTAACGTGAAAGAGTGCCATTTAGTGGTTGTTAAGAGAATCTTGAGATATTTAGTACACACTCCTAACCTTGGCTTGTGGTATCCCAAAGGCTCCAAGTTTAATCTACTTGGCTATTCAGATTCCGATTATGTCGGTTGCAAGATAGATAGAAAAAGCACTTTAGGGACATGTCAATTCCTTGGATGGTTCCTAGTGTCTTGGAATTCTAAGAAGCAAAATTGTGTAGCCCTCTCCACCGCTGAGGCCGAGTATGTTGCAGCCAGTGGATGTTGTGCTCAACTACTTTGGATAAAGCAAACCCTTCTTGATTTCGGATGTCAATTTACCAAAATTCCACTCTTGTGTGACAATGAAAGTGCCATAAAGCTTGCAAACAATCTCGTAAGCCACTCAAGAACCAAACACATAGACATCCAACATCATTTCTTGAGAGACCACAAAACCAAAGGAGATATCGAAATTCGTCATGTGAGCATCAAAAAACAACTAGCCGATATCTTCACTAAGCCTCTCGATGAGTCAAGATTTTGTGCTTTGCATAGTGAGCTAAATATACTTGATTCTTATAACATGGTTTGAAATATGGCATACCTCTGTTTGACAACCTAGCAATATAGGAAAATGTTTTAAAAAGATATTACATTGTGTTTCAAAATCACTTTAAAAAGGCCAACTAAGTGTCATGACCATTGTCTATATTGTTGATTGCTTACTGGTCATGATATTTAGAGAATATATATCCATATCTGAGGTTAAGAAGGTCATAAAGTTTTAGCGTAATCCCTGCAAAATTGGTAGGGCGGCAGTGCCGCCTATTATGGCCGGCAGTCCCGCTCTCTGAAAACTGGGCCGTTTTCAGCCAATTTTGGCTGGGTCGCGAGGCTCATTTTCTTCTACTTATTCCTTCTCTAGCCCCCGATGCAACTCTCTCCTTCTCTCCTAGCCGACGCTGACGCCTGTGCTTCTCTCTTCCTCTCTCACAAGCACATGCCGCCGCCGTTCTTCATAGACTGCCACCCTGGTAGTGCCGCCCCTGCAGCCGGCCGAGACTCTTCTTCACTGGTCACTGCAGGAGGCTCCTGGCCGAGCCATTTCTTCTCTTCTCCCTCCACTCCAATGGTTTGGAAGCAAGGTGAAACCCTAACCCCTACTCGATCTATGCAATGTGAAACTTTTGGTCATGGATTTCAGTTTCTAGGGGGAGTATGAAGGATTTAGAAAGGTTTTTGATGGTTAAATCAAGTTGATTTTGGATTTCACCGATTGGATGATTTTGGGGAGAGCGGCAATGCCACCCTTGGGACCATTAATGGCACCCCTCGTAGATTCTAACTGCTATACTCAATTTCATATAGCCGATGAAGTTTAGAATGGATTGGATTCACTTATCAAAAATTGTTTTAAAAGTTTTTCATACTCAATCTTTCAAATCCATGGCTAGGGTTTCATGTGTTCTCTGTTTAGACTGTGGTTCTGAAATTGTGATGATGAATAGACACTGTTGGAAATAGGATTTAACCAGAACGAGAAAATTAAAGATGAAATAGTGAAGCTACTGAGGGCGGCAGTGCCGGCCTCAGGGGGCGGCAGTGCTGCCCTACCATGCTGATTTCAAATCCAGCACAGTTTCCTATGTCATCTTCAAAGTTCTTTTTCTTGTTAAAACCTGCTTGCAGCTATGTCTAACTCATTATCTTATATAGTTTCTTATTAAGTCTCATTTATATTGCATAGATGGATCGAGGTAAAAGGAAGGTGTTGACAACTAAGCAAAAGGTCAAGAGAGGCAGGGGACAGGCGAGTTATACTCCCAGAGACAAAGATCTTGATGAAGACCTTGCTGAAAAGGAAAACATTCAGAGGATAGGAAGAACTATTCGTGCGTGGCCTGATTCTCCTTTGCACATTTCAGAGTTTGATAGCAGCTACATGAGAAATAACACCGATAGGTTCTATCTCATTCCTCCCCAAAACAGTGATGATCATAGAGTTGTTGATTATTCCATGAGTTGGAAGAAGACAGGTGAAGCTAGAGAGATTGATCCCTACTCTTCTGACAGATCAAGTGGTATTGATTATAGATTTTGGAATACTTTCCAATCTGATTTTTATGCTACAGCCATTCTATCTAAGTCCAAGGGCAAGATTAGCAAGATGCAGTACATTGACTTTGGTGACTTAGAGAGCAAGGATGATCATCAGTTTGCTACTGCAATCAAGACCTGTGACCGCTTTGAGATGACAGACATCATGAGTTTCAGGTATGACTAGAACAGGGAGATTCTTGCTCAATTCCATGCTACTTACTATTGGAACAGGGAAGTGGATGAGCTTCATTGGATGACTGATGGGCGACATTATCGTATTGATTTTGTCACCTTCTGTCGAATTCTTGGTTTTAGACACATCCACAGGGCATATGAGAGGATACATAATGAGCATCGTTTTGAGCCAATGGAAGTAAGTTTCATGTGGGAAGATCAAAATCTTGCAGTTCCTGATTGGTCAAGAACAAAGCTCAAGAGTTTTTATTACATCATGAACAATCTCTTTAGGATCACTCTCAACCCTAAAGACAATGCAACAGATTTGAATGGCTATATCACTAATGTGCTATCTAGGTTTCCCAATAGTGAGAAATTTAATGTTTCAAGGTTTATTTGGGTTGAGCTTGCATATGCCATGGATGATGGGAGGAGATCTTTGCCATCCTTACCTCATGTTTATGATTGAGAGAGTGACTGGCATGTGGTTTCCTAAGGATTGTGAGCATACTATTTATAAGATAAAAAAGACCTATGGTGGTTTAGGGAGACTTGGCTCAGCTACTCAGCACACTAGTTCTAGAGGACTTGGAGATAGTGGGGCAGCAGGCGTTTATCCATCTAGAGCTGAACACAGAGATATTTCTGAGCCATCCAAGGCTAGGGAACAAAAGAAGAAGTCAAAGTGGGGAAAGATGAGTGCATAGATGAAAGCAATTTTTGCTCAGTGTATATATGCTTCACAGACTGCTTATGAGGATCGAATGGAGAACAGAGAAGCAGTGAGGCATGCTAGGGAGATGGCAGGGCTGCCACCACTTCCACCAGTGTAGCCACCACCTTAGTTTCCTAACTTGCCTCGCCTTTCTTCTTCTGATGAGGAGCAGGATCAGGTAGATGAGCACCATGATGAGTAGCCAGAAGATCAGCAGTATGGGCACTCATATGAGCCATTTAGTCAGTACTATGGGTACCCACAGGGGCAGCATTTTGAGGAGCTCCCAAGGCAGGAGGACCTTGGTGTAGAGATTCACCCTATAGAGGCCGATCCACAGGTTCAGGCAGCTTTGCTTTGCACTTATTCCAGGAGACTGCGTCCTTCGATGGATCAGCCAGTGCCTTCTACATCAGCTAGGGCAGTACCTCCGTGATGTTCAGCATGCTTCACTTCGCACACCCACGTCGTCGGACATGCCCGCGTCGACTCCGACAGTGATGAGTGATCTCTCTTCTTCTTCTTCTCTTTTTGGTATTTGATGCCAAAGGGGGAGAAAATTAAAGGGATCAATAGTTTTTCGACGCTATATGATTCTTTGCTACTACGCTTATGTTCAGATCCGATGAGAGTAGTTGTCAGGTTGTGAGTTTGAGAGTCGCTCAAAACTCTATTTTATGAAATTATGCTACTTTGTGACTTTATTTGCTTTGGATATGGACATGTATTCATGGTTACTGTTTTTAGCTCATCATATTATGAGATTAAATTGTTTTATATATATATGATCTACTGTAGAAATCTGTTTGCTACCTGACTGACATAGTTAGGACGACAGTGCCGCCCTATTAGGCCGGTAGTGCCGCCCTCTGCGGTATCAGCCAGAATCGTGTGTGCTTAAACTGATATAACCTGTCATATGCATCATGTTTATTCCCGTGACACTTTGTTCAGCACCTCACAGCAAGCATGGATGTAGGGGAAGGTTCCCATCGCACCTAAAATGTGAATCATGGCCTTTTATGTCAGTTTGAGAATTTAAATCTCTATTCATAGATTTAGGGAGAGGCTCCTACATCCATGATTCAAAAATCTTAGTTTAGATTTTATATCATATGTAAGCTCTAACTAGGTTGTCATCAATTACCAAAAAGGGGGAGATTGTAAGTGCAATCAAGCCCTATTGTGGGTTTTGGCATTGATAACGACCAAATTAGAGGACTAATAAGGTTTATCGAGATGACAAGCAGGGAATCAAAGAATGAGGATGATGTACATGTTACAGGTGTCCTAATTAAGAAAGGTGGCTAGACCTAGCTCAAAAGAGGTTTAAATTCTTTTATGTTTTAAATTTGAGTTTAGGAAAAGCCGTACTATTAAGAGGGATTTTAGGACAGTTGGTCAACTGTTGAACCAGATGCTCAAATTCACAGATCTACATCATCTTACCTAGTCAAAACAGCCAACCAAATTTTAGATTATGTTACCTATTTTGGCTAGGGTAGCAGTGCCGCCCTGTTAAGAGCGGTAGTGTCGCCCTTAACCGACCGTTGGGCTCGGGGGGTATTTATACCCCTCAGGCCCGGCCCACAACGGTTATCTTCCTCACTGAGTCACTCTGCTTGAAAATAGATAGAACCAAAGCTCATCCCTCTCCTCTATTGTTGCTCCTCCATCCCTCAAGTAAATCCTTGATTCCAAACATCAAAACTTGAGAGAAAAGGCAGCAAAACTCGATTGGAGAGTAGATCCACTGATTCCCAAAGTCTAAGAGCATTTGGTTCATGTTTGGCCGACGGTTCTAGGGTTTGTTACTCTTCGAGCTTGCTCCTAGCCGGCTAGGCATCGCCCTTGTGCTTGCCAACTTGTGTGGCAGTCTTGGAAGGTTTGTAACCTCATTCGAAAGCTAAGAAATCACCCCTCACTTCAAGAGTTCACTCTCTTGATTTTAGAACAAGGGTAAGGCGAGCCTTTGTGGCAAGCTCAAGCCTTTTGTGGCTTTCTCAATAACGTGGACTTAGACAAACCTTAGTGGTGAGCTGAACCACGGGATAATTCTTGTATCTTGCGTGCTTCATCTTGATTATACTTGCTGTTTACTTTGTTGCTAGCTATTATTAGGGTTTAGTTGCTCGATTTACATTTGTGTGAAGTTTCTGTGGTATCTAGTCTTTGAACTAGATCTTGAAGTTATATTGCAGGATTAAGCAGCTAGTGGGGTCAGGTTTATATCTGTTAAATCTCAACTGTGTTAGATTAATTTCTGTAGAGCGACAGTGCTGCCCTGTAAGGCCGGCAGTGCCGCCCTCTGTTCTAACAGAGTTTTGAGTTAAATTTTTACAGGCCTATTCACCCCCCTCTAGGACTTCTTTGTCTTCCTGTAGATCCTACAATACTAAATCGCCAACAGGCTATTTTCATCAATCTAGAACTACAACAGGTTCTCATTATGCAACGATATATCCAACAGGCTAATTTCAGCAAACAAGACTCTAATGTTACAGAACCTAGTGAACACTTCAGTTGCTACAATAATTCATCGATCTATAACAGAGCATGCAACCCAATTCATGCCTTGAAATCTATAGCAGAGCATCGATCTACAACAGAGCATGCATCCTAAAAACAAAGTAGGCACCATACCTTGGGGGGCCTCTACGGACGGCTGTTGGCGGGCCTCTACGGCCGTCGGTGGGGGGCTGCGACCGGTGGGGGATCTTCGGCGACGTGGGGCAGCGGCCGGCATTGGGGCTTCTGCGGCAGGTGGCGGGACTCGTGCAGACGTGGAGGGAGGCGGAGCTAGGCGGCCGGGCGGGGGATCTCCGGTGTCGGGGCTTCTATGGCCAGCATCGAGGCTTCTGCGGCAGGCGGCGGTCCTCGCACAGACGTGATGGGAGGCGGAGCTTCTGCGGCCGGGTGGGGGACCTCCAGCGTCAGGGCTTCGGCGGCCAGCGTCGGGGCTTCTGCGGCAGGCGGCGGGCCTCGTGCAGACGTGGCGGGAGGCGAAAACCCTAACGGGCGGTCTCGCGAGAAGAGGACAGAGGGAGGCTCGGTACGGGGAAAATGAGATGCGCGGGTGGGGGGGACTTAGAGAATAAAAGTGAAACGTTCTTCTGTATAACCAGTGGCACTGGTGGATAATTACCCACCAACTCTATGAGGAGGTTCAAAAGAGAGGGTTCTGAAGCAACAAAAGAGGTGCTCCAAAACTCCACCTCTATTTGCACTACAGCTCCATAAAAGTTAGCAGCTCCATGGAGTTTTAGAGTTGGGGTATTTGGCTGGATTTTTTGATGGAGTTACTGGAGTTTAGGAGTGGAGCCATGTCAAACAGGGCCTTACTATGCATTTGAACATTGATGTCAGAAAACTCTGGTCTGGGCCTATTTTGGGTTCGGCCCATCCACGTGGGCGGGCGGGCGATCCGTTTGTTTCCTTCCTCAATTCAGCTCTCTTTTTTTTTTTGGCTGACAGCGGCCACCGCCCATCATCGTCCTCTCAATTCTCATCGGTGATCGGCTCATAGCACTCCACTCGACCTTTTTTTTACAAGACCACTCCACTCGACCTTGCATAAATGCATAGCTGCATCGCATTGGATTTGGTTTGGTTTTGAGTGGAGCAAGTTCGTTTTGGCGGGTAGCGTTGCAGTGGCAGGCGAGCACAGAGGGGATCGGAGAGCATCAATTCCATCCACCTTGCCGGGGTGAGTTGGCCAAGAAGGCCGGCAGCAAGAAAGAGGAGGGGAGATGGTGCCCTGCGCCCAGCAGCTGCAGCTGCCCACCGCTCCTCTCCACACTCTCCGTCAAGCGGGCAGGATTCCGCTTCGTCGTCCGCATCGCCGCAGCGGCCGTACCATCGCCGCCATGATCTCCGCCTCCGCCTCCTCCGGCACCCCCAACCCCGTCGTGGTACGGTGCTGATTCCCTTCCCTTCCCATAAGGCTAGGTTCCGTCCTCCTCTTCCTCCGTCTCGGCCTCAGTCCCTCCTGCTCCTCTCCCGTTTGCAATGTGCTTCTGCAGCTCGGGTGCGGCGGCATCTCCGTCGACTACCTGGCCACGGTGGCGTCCTTCCCCAACCCCGACGATAAGATCCGAAGCCTCGCCCTCAAGGTGCAGGGGGGCGGCAACACTGGCAACGCGCTCACTGCAGCTGCACGCCTCGGCCTCCGTCCCAGGATCATCTCCAAGGTTCATTCTTGATTTCCCTCTCCCTTCCCTTCAACTGGATGCAGCTAGTCAACGCATCACCTTGCTCTAATGCATAAAATAACCCATCCATCCATCCATTCCGTCGGGATCAGGTAGCCAACGATGCTCAAGGAAGAAGCATCCTCAACGAGCTCCAATCTGATGGCGTCGACACATCCTACATCCTGGTGCGAATTGCTATCCCTCAACGATTCAGTGCCAATCACTCCGGTGCTAATATCACTGTCCTCAAGAATGCTGCATCCATTCATTTTTTTTTCAGGTGGCAGAGAACGGGAATTCACCATTCAGCTACATAATAGTTGATGAGCAGACGTGAGTTCACTTGACAAGCTCCCTCTCTTGTGAACGTCCCCTACTTTTCATCCTGGAACAGGGATGCCTTTTTATTTAGCCCAATTATCTTACTGAATTATATTCGAACATCCCCTTTTGACTTTCAGGAAAACTCGTACATGTATACACACTCCTGGTTCTCCGCCCATGGTACCAGAAGAGCTCACAAAGGCAAACTTGTCGTCCGCTTTAGATGGCGCGGACATCGTCTACTTCGATGTACGATTGCATGACACTGCTTTGCTTGTTGCAGAAGAGGTAATTTCTTCCAGGCACAATCCCTCTTAGTGCACAAGAACAAAACAAAATATAGTCCCCTATTTCTGTAGTTTTGATTGCAAATAGCTTATAATAAATAGATATGGCTTGGAATAGGAAAGTTGTTTTTATTTTCTCCATGTTGTCAGCCTACAACTTCTGTTGCATTAATGCCATGCATAAGCCTTTTTATGGTTCGTTTTCTCCTTTCTGTACTGCTACTGAGACTGACCTGTGTTTATGGAACAATCCAGTGCAGGCAAGTCAAAGAAAAATCCCTATTTTAGTTGATGCTGAAAGAAAGAGGGAAGGGCTGGACGAGCTTCTTAATTTTGCATCTTATGTTGTATGCTCGGCAAAGTTTCCTCAGGTAAGCTGTTGGATTGCATAAGAGCATAAGTGCATAATCCTGCTCAAGACATGCCCAGTTTACTGTTGTCAAGTTTTACTATAAATACATTGTTTTTTTACTAGCTTCTCCTTGTAGCAATGAAAACCACTTACATTTCCTCTGGCTGAGGCAAGAATTTTCTTTATATACTTCTCATGGTGTATGGCCCGCTTTCATATTATTTATGATGCAAAAGTGTGTTGGCTTTGCTTTACTGTAATCTAGCTTAGAGTGGTAACTGTAGTTGGATTAGCATAATTAAATCAGGTGGTTGGCAACAAAATTTCATTGTGCTGGATATTTTGGAATTCACTAAGGCTTTGGCCTTTGGCATATGTTTACCACTTTCAGTTCTCTGGTATCTTGTTGATTAGTGATTACATTCTTTCCACCTGATCTAAATTTGTAGGCTTGGATAGGAGCCTCATCAACACCTGTTGCTTTAGTATCCATGCTTTCAAGGTTACCAAACATCAAATTTGTTATTGTAACTCTGGGGGAGAAAGGTTGCTTAATGCTTGAGAGAAGCATGACAGGTTAGTTTACCGTAGCTCTATGTGTTAATGTTAGTTAAGTATATTAGATATGACAAGGATACAGGGGATTATGTATTCTATCATCAAAGGATCCAGTGATATTTTTTTTCTTCTTTTTTGGAAAAACACACACATGTTGCAGATGCTTCTGAAGCAGGGGAAATAGATGCAGAGGCTTTATTCGAATCACTAGAGAAGAAAGTTGACCGGAGTTCCAATATACCAAAATGCATTGCTTCCAAGGTATGATGCCTTACAAGTTACAATGCATATGGGCTGGGTGTATTTTTCCACATATAGCTACATTCCTCTATCATCTTGAACTATATCTAGAAATATAATCACAGGGTTGGAGCTGCAATACACTTTTTTGGTTTCAAAATTAAAATTGAAATAAGGGGCATCACCGCATCAAAATCTCTGCTTCTAGACTAGCACATCTTTTGGAGTATATCAGTGGCAATCTGTATGAAATTATTGAGTCATTATGCTCACAATTTTGAATAGTATTTTCCTAATCCATTTCTTTATGCTTCTGTTTGTTTTCAGCCAAACTTGAGAATACGCGCAGATGGAGTAGGCTCGATAAGTGGCAGGTTACTTCTAGGTACTGCTGAAGTTATACCACCTGGTGAACTTGTAGATACAACTGGTGCGGGAGATGCATTCATTGGAGCAGTTCTATATGGTCAGTGTGCGACGTTCCTTTTCGACGCCACATATGACTACAAAAACTGGTTCTTCTGTTTATTGCTTCTATTTTGTTGGTGAAGCTAGTCAACTTCCTTTTTTGAAATCAGTTGTGTCAAGCGAAGCAATTAGTTTCCTTTGTTATGCCGATATAATGGTCTGTACCAAAGTTGTTGAAGTTCTGGTTACATAATGCTCTTTCCATTAACCTAGTAACTACTGATGACTACAATACCAAAACAAATACAGTACACGACCTGCTTGCATCTGATTGTTGTTTCTTTGTGATCTCAACCAGAAGCACTTTGTTTAGTTATAAATTTGATTACTGAGTCAGTTTTGAAATGTTTACTACGTGGACTAATTGTTTTGTTCTTTTGGACTAGGTTTATGCACTGGCATGCCACCAGAGAGGATGCTGCCTTTTGCTGCACAAGTGGTAAGACACTTTTTATTAATGTAGTCTCTGTTGATCAAACTAGTTAAAGAAGGAAGTTGCCACTAGTAATTGCGCATTGCAATGCATGGCTGCTGCTTACTTTGGTCTTGTTGACTCTCAAATTTGATGCCCCCTGGTGATGTGATCATGTCCGAACAATTCTCTTATAAATCAAAGTGTTTGTGCAAAATATGCAGGCTGGTTGCGGTTGCAGAGGTTTGGGGGCTCGAAGCAGCCTTCCCCATCGCACAGATCCGCGCCTGGCTGGCTATTGATCTGAATTCAGCAGGACTGCATCCTGTTTGACCACCTGCCTGCACCCCGTCCAATGGTTCTGAATATTCCAATAGGATCGGATACAATAAGATGCATAGCTTGTAAGAAAGCAGATTGCAGCAGTAGCTATTAGCAGCACATCAAGACTATGTTAAAAGCCCCTGAAAACTAGAGGTTTATTTCCTTTGTTTACCCATATGTTATTATTTTGCGGAAGATTATGTTGTTCCTGAGCCCTGATTTGATTTATAGTCATATATATACTGCCCATTTGGTGGTTAGGATCCTAGTGTGGAGCCATCTGACACAATAGCATGATGGATGCTAGAGTAGTTCGGAAGCTAGTTCACATGTTTCCTAACTTTGATGTATGCCATGTAATGTACTGTCCAAGAGTTAGCATCAACTACATCAGTTTGCCTCAAGGCTGTTGTGTTTGGCTCGAGGATTTTCCATAGCCTGTTTCACATACTGTAACCAACGATTGAGTTGAGCTGGGTTATTGTTGCATCTTCCATTAAGGGCTTGTAAACTGGTAGTGGATCTCATGCATTGAATTGCATTCTCGAGACAAGTTTAACAAATAACTTTGGATATAAATCTCTACAGTTGGGGCTCACCTGCTTTTTTTAAGGTTCAAAAAAAAGGTGAATTGTCAAAAATGATACAAAATTCTGATTGTCACGAGGTCTGCCCTAATAAAAGTTAAAGGTTGAGTTATGAAAATGATACAAAATTGATTGTCACGAGATCTAGAATTTTCAAAAAAAATATATTAAATTTTCTACCAATAAATTTTCCACCCAAATCTTCTTTCGCAAACCCATGTTCAGGCTTTTGCATGGTTGGCCCAGTACCGATAAGGAGGTGGCATTTAAGCCACATACAGCCCACGCGCCCCAATCTTTCACCCGGCCCACGCGGCCCGAGCAATGGACACATGAATGGGCTGGCAGCCTGGCACACCACCCAGCCCATGTAGCCACGTCGTTCTGCGTGCAGCTCATATAAAAGCACCCCCGTATCCGGTAGGGTTTACTTCTCGCGCCGCCGCGGAACACCACCCAGCCGAATCCCCCACCCGTACCCGGAGCAGAGGAGAGATGGCGGAGAGGAAGGGAGGAGCGGCCAGGAAGGAGGAGGTGGTCACCAGGGAGTACACCATCAACCTCCACAAGCGCCTCCACGGCTGGTACCTCTCCTCCCTCTCGCCACCTTGCTGCGCGCTGCACACTGTTCTCGCTGCGAAATCCGGCTCGCTCGCGAGATTTCGTTTCTCTGCAGATAGTATTTATTTTCGTTCTGCTGCAGATAGTATTTAGGTGCGGTAGCAGGTGGTGTTTTTCTATTCGATACTACTCGTAGACAAGATCTCTCGGTTCCGCAGTTCCTGGGGCTCAACTAGTGTATGTTCTATGCGATCAGTTATATTCTCTTCGTACTTTGCATATGACCACGAGGAGATGAAACAATTCGACAACGTTGCCTGCTTGCTTTGTATTTTTTATAGTGGCACTTGTTTGATATTTTCTTCATTTCATTTGCTAATTACTTGAAAGGTAAATGTAATAAGCATCTAGCACCGCCCATTTTTTCCATTAAGAATTGCAAAATTTGCTACCAGTTAGGAATTGATGGACCTGTCTTAAGAAGATATAGCCTGTATATGCTCAATTAACATTCTTATAAGGGGCCGTTTGGATCCTTTCATTTGGAGGAATTGAAATCTACTTAATAAATTAGACTATTTGGCTTGGAATTTGACATTCCACCACTTTCCAAAGTTCACATATAAGCCTATCTTAAATTCATAGGGTGGGAGATGGAAATTGATTCTATAGATCATCATTCTATGTTTCTACTTTGCAACTTTTTGCAACTTATAACACACTCTTCAACTTGCTCCCCTAAGGTAGAAATGCAACACATAAGTATCTCTCTCGTATAGCCAACAATAATACACAAATATAACCATATTAGCTTAATTAATATGTGTCTAAATTATGATTATTAAAATGAATTCAATTCCAAGGATCCTAAGGTAAAATTTTAGTGACTGTTGGGTGCTTCTATACCATGCAAGGCTTAGAAGCCTCAGGAGACTGCATTCATTGATTTTTGGCATTGTCTGCATGAGTATAGACTCAAATAACCAAGCATGAATTGAAAGTTGGCTGCTTTGATTGCTTGTTCAGCTTATTTGTCTAGAATCAAAATCATTTGGATCCAATGTGTCCGTATATTGTTCCATTTCATTTCAGTTGCTGAATGCCTATCCAAGTGTCTTCTTATATCTGAATGGCCTCTTCTTATTTCTGCTTAACCTTGTACTGTTATTGGAACTGAAGGTATTACTGTTATTGGAACTGAACGTTACTGAATGCCATGGTCCCACTTTCTTCTTACCAACATTTTCGTCTGTTTGGCAGCACATTCAAGAAGAAGGCACCCAATGCCGTCAAGGAGATCAGGAAGTTTGCGCAGAAGGCTATGGGCACCACCGACGTCAGGATTGATGTGAAGCTCAACAAGCACATCTGGAGCAGCGGAATCAGGAGCGTGCCACGGAGGGTTCGTGTGAGGATTGCCCGCAAGAGGAACGACGAGGAGGATGCCAAGGAGGAACTCTACTCCCTTGTCACCGTTGCTGAGATCCCTGCCGAGGGCTTGAAAGGACTGGGAACCAAGGTCATTGACGAAGCGGATTAAGCTATCACATTCTCTACATCTTTAGAGAGCTCTTAGTTTGTATTTGCAACAGCAAACCTTTTGTATCCAAAGAAGTTTTGTGCTCTGGTACTGTGATCGACATCACAAAGTTGTCTATTTCCTCAATCGAATTACATGGCTAGTTCTTTCGTTTGTGCTTTACATTCTCAGTTGTGTTCCTTGGATATATGTAAATCGTGAGTATGGTTTAGCAACTTCGTGGCATGGAATCTCCCATTTCAATGACAGGGTGACTTGTAATCTCCCATTTAAATGAAGGGTGAATTCTCTTTTTAGCTGAAACATATGTCCGACAAGCTTGACTAAATTGTTGAGCTTTGTTGTGAAAGATTGAGGAACATTTGTTCACTAGTATTTGTGATGGGAATGCTAACTGATCAGCCATCACAATCCAGGTGGCAGCTGGCTGCAAATGTTGTGGGGTATTGGTTGAGGGAGAAGACACCTGCATTGAGAATTTGATCAGGTCACTATGTATGATCAAACGCCAAGCTCCACATCAAGTTGCATTGAACTTAATGGATCGGCGCAATCCAATCCAAAGTAGCATCTGCAGATGGGGAGTCACCGTCGGCGGCCGCCGTCCGACTGCGATTGGTTTCCGTTGGCCCGTCACCATACACTGATATGTTAAGAATAGTGGAGACAGCTCAAAGGTAAGTGTCTCGAGTGCCCATCAAATTGTTAGGTGAAGAGAATGTCATATATCATTATACAATTGTAGCTCAATACTGCATTAGTATCTTTGCCGACACCCTACAGGCCTACACAACAGTGGCCTGGTAAACATACTTTCATTTCACAAACTTGCACCGTCCATAGTGTTATTCGTATGTATCTGAGTTTTGCTGCTATACTACAAAAGAGCTACATATATAGGATTGTGGGAATGTACTGTACAAGAAAGTGTTGCATTTTACTGTAAAGAATGCTGAAGGGCCTTCTTTTGCTCTCATGGGGCAGCTGTAGAAGAGATTTTAGGTTTTACAGGTTTATCCATCACCGTTGCTCCAACCATACTTCTCTTAGGAGTGTGTATCTTGTATTCTCCATAGAAACTCCTCTCTGAGAACTGAAATGTGCGAAACCATTTGATGGTGAAGGCGGAGCGCTCCTGTCGATTAGGGATGCAAGGGGAGAATCCAGGTCATCAAGGTCGTCATCACTGGTATACCCTCTTCTCTGCACCATTGAGGCTTTCCTGTCCAGCTTTGCACCACCTCCTATGTCTGCCACTTTCTCTGCCGCATCCAACGTTGAAGGTGCACGGTACACTATAGGAGCAGCGATGCATGGAAACACATTGATCACATCTTTGTTGGTGTGACGCTCCAGCAAGCTCTGCATAGCATAAGTATGTATCAATGCATTTGAGTGATATTGTCAGCAAGATAATATGTGTAAGGCTGGAGTTGAAAACGAGAGTGGAACAAACCTCAGAATTCAGCTCTTCTAAGACCGTGCTAGGAACCGCATCAGGGCAAAACTCATCTGGGGTGAAGTTGCACAGGATTCTTGTCACTAATTGAAGGCCAATTGAAGGGCAGACCTAAGAAAGACATTAAAAGGTTAACCACGGCAGAATTGATGGTTACATAACAAGAGGAAACAGTATAATAATTTGCCGGTTGCTATGCACAAACACTGACCTCTTTCCTGATAGATTTTTCAAGAAGCATGTCCTTTGGGAGCATCAGGAGATCACTTAGTTCATTAAGCAGTTGAAATGATTTTGTTTCAGCTCTGCCTCTTCTTTCATCTTCAACATCTCCTATGTCATCAGAATCATCATCATCTATGCCAAGCTTATCTGTCAGCCATCTGGACCAGTTTCCAATCTGCATAGTCACTTTATTTCATATAAATTCGTTGTTTGAGGTGAGATGTAATAGCAAGATCCAATAGCATTTGTATCTAGTATTGTTCCTTAGCAAGCTACATCCTGACAAACAACTCATAACAATTACAAAAAAAGAAAGAAAAGGAAATGGTAGTAACGCACAAAAAGCGAGTGAATCAGGCACGTACAGAGTTCTTCAGCTGCGCGCCTGACCCAAAGCTTAGATCACCAGCTGGAATTGGTAGGACTTTTGGGTCAACAATTGGGTCAGATATAGGGTCTGTTGGTATCTCACTTGCTGATTCACGAAGGATGGCATTAAACATGGCAACATCCAAACGGGCTACACATTGTTCCATCACCTAATAATGAAGAACCCGTTTAGTTCAGAAATATATTTGCAGTAACAAAAAAATGCTTATTCTTTCAAATTAAGGATGTTAAAAAAAATACCAGTTTTGCTAATACTGGTAAACAGCCACACTCATGTCCACCAGCACGAAGGGGGCACATTCTGCTGAATGCATCATGAAATGCAGCTTTCCACAGGTTAACAGAAAAGGTGCCCTGCTGCTGATCACCCAAAGCAGGACCTAACACTCTACCAGCCTTTGGAGTTGATGAGCCTTCCGCCCGTTTTTGCATGTGAGGAGTTAGTGCCTGGAAGAGAAACATCCTTAAGAAAACTGACAGCATGAAGAATGAGAACATATTCAGATAACACGTAGGCCATAAGAGACAGTGACTTTTTTTTTCTTAAAAAAAAACACCAGACTAGGACAGGATGTTCCCAGCTTCATGAAAGTGTCAGTCAGAATGTATTGTCTAAGACAGACACTTACCTGCCACCATACTGTCTCAACAATGCGAGAAAATATCCAAGATTCGATCTTCTCTAATGCAGCCAAAAGTGTACTTGTTTCCTGCCAATCATCTGGCATCTGCATTGCAGCAAGTTTGTCTTGCTTGCCATTGGAGTTGTTTCTCCACAGCGTTGTCATAGATTTCCCATCAAGTTTTTTGGCACCACCATTCATGTTCATAGTCGTCATGGATGGAGTAAATTGATGTGAAATGCCAAAAGTTTGTACAATTATCTCCCTGAGGACAACTGTGTTGGACAGCCAGAATATCAGCCTATAACAAGAGTAGTTTGTTAGTTAGAGGATTTTGTTTGGGTATTGTTGTGCTGGAGCTAAAATTCAGATTAAGTGTAGCTAAGTTATACCTCGAAGCATCATTGCTACTGGACTTTGTAACAAGAACGAGACCAGAAGCAATGCTTTTAGCTACTGAAGCTCTCTTATCTTCAGACCAAAACTTGGATGCATGGATATATAGCCTAGAAAGACGCCGAGCTGGGGTGTGCAACTTATGTGCTGAACTTCCATGCTCGGGCACTACAGAGTACAGGGAAACTTCAAGAGCAGCAATTTCACGAAGTTCCTGTTCCAACTTGTCAATTTTCAACACTAATTCCCCATTGCCTTGACCTACAACTGATTTTCCATGATCAACTACCTTGTCTTCGATATCAGGAATTTCATCATCAGTACCAGTACTCTGATCACAGTGTGGAGCTTCATCTAACACATCGATCTCCTTGGCCTCCTCGGTGCCTTTATCATCAACAGTTCCAGCATCACTGATTATATCATCTGTTTCCTCGGACAATTCTGACGGAGGGCGGGAAGGAATTCTTGTAATTTCTGGTTTTCTAACTTCAACAGCCTTAGCAGCACTAACTGTTTTCTTTTGTTTCTGAGACTTGTTCTGTACATTGTTTAATCCTTTATGTTGCAGCTTGTTTTGAGGTTGACGGCTGGCGCTGCTTTTTGTCGTTCTGGGGCTGTTATCTTTTGTCTCCTTTTTACTGAGCTTCCTTGGAACCCGAGACTCACCTTGTGATGAAAAGGAGTCTCTAGTAGGTACATAATCTGATCCAATCCCCTTCTTCTCATCTCTTCCCTGCCCATTATCTTTTGCGCCCATTTCAGGTACTTCAAATTGTTAGAAACTTGATGCCTACAGAAATAACAAGCACAGATGGTTAAATTGTTCTAGCAACTTTTGCAAACTGATCAGCCTTGCAAGCATGTTCAAATAAATATAATGCTGATGACACTTGGATCAGAATTAAGAAGAAACAGGAGATCCAGAAAAGGTGCTCATGCTAAAAGGAGAAACCTTCATCTCATTAAAGAAAAATGTGACCAACCAAGGAGAATCAGGTGGTTTTTTTATTAAGAAGAAAATAGGTACCTAAATTCTAGTTGAAGAGGACTCAAACCTGGGTGGTTGGGTGCATGACCACACCTCCAACCCAACCAGTTAAGAAGATTGACGATGGACACACTAAGAAGTAAAGAAGTGAGAATGCACACCTTAAAAGCGTGGTTATTAATCGTGAAGTGTGAAGATAACCGATCTGAACTCAGATCAAGCTCACTCTTGCTTCCATAAGATTGAACTCTTGGAACCTTATCAAGGTGCTGACTGCCTAAGGAGGACACGACTGCTAAGAGTTCTATTGGAATCCCATCTATGTAAGGTACTTGAACAAGATTGAGCGGCACTTTGGTGATCCAAGCAGCTCTACAAAATTTAGTGCTAGCTAATGAACAGTAAGATCATCGAATTCAAAAGCTTATCTTAAACATGACTACCAATCAAAATTGCCAAAAGATGGTTACCATAGTAGAGATACGATAAAGTGGAAAGTGATTAAATTCCCACCTAAATAGGAAAACGCACCACCAAACCACTCTAGTAGGAGTAAAGACAGTAGCATCAGAGAAAAATTGCCAAACATGCATCAGAAGCCACTCCCTAGACCTTCTTTCCCACACCAATCATGAAACAATAACAGCTGCCGGAAATCACCAATCACAACCCAAAGCGGGGTAGGCTGGCCCAGGGCAGGGCCTCCTATAGCGGCAAGGAACAGGCAATTCAATACTCCGAGTACACGAGCAACTTAAAAGTAGGAGAACAATCCTTCATAAATGCGGACGGAACAGCATCACCAATCCAACCAGACCGCCGCCACGAAATTCTATGGCCGCAACCACCTTGCCGGTCGTATGGGAGCGGATCCGAAGAAGGGAATAGTAGCAAGGCAACAAGGAAGCACCGAGGCACCTCGGCTAGGCGCCGGGATTCAGAAATGCGGATCGCGGACTAGCGCCCGTCAAGCGTGATCGTGTCCCTACGCGCTTGATCCGTCGCTTGAAAAAAAAAAACTCAGGAGACAAACAGATCATCAATGCTGCTGTCGCGGAACACACAAAGGTCCCCAACTCAGGTGGAGTGGCAGAGCTGCCGGTAGAATCCCTCCCCGGAATCGAGAACCGAAGCAAGGGAAAACTTCGAAACAAGTTCAAATCCAGGGCGAGGCAGTCACCGCGGCGTAACAGAGATCCGGCGGAGGCTTCCGTTCCGCAGGGACAGGGCTCCTCCACACATAACAAGGGAGAACGAAACCGCTGAGGGGAGCAGTGGGGGAGAGAAGCGAAGAGCAGCGCCTCACCGTCTCCGCGTCGGCCGGCTAGGCGCAATCACCAGCAGCAGACACCAACAAGTCGCCAACCGCCGCGTGATCCAATGCGGAAGCGAGGGCGCGCGAGCAGCAGGCCGCCGCCGTGGGAGGCGATGCCGACGCCCGCGGCTGGCCGGCGCGCTTCGGTTCGCGGCTGCCCGTGCGGCGTGCGGAGGGGAGATCGTGGTGGGCGGGGTGGGAGAGCGGGCGGTTGCTCCTCTGCTCTCTGCTCTGCTTAAATCCAGCGTCAGGGAGGCGAGTGCGTTGTGTGTGTATTTTCTTTTTTTCTTTTTTCTTTTTCCGGTTTGGGACTTGGCCTGGTCCGGTCACCGCGTGGTGAGATGCACGCCGGCAAGTGGGCCCTCTATTTTATTTATTTATCTTCAAGTGGACCCTCTTGGCTGTATCGTTGCCCTCTTCGCCGTCCGAATTTGATTTTACATGTAATTCTTTTTCTTTTCAGGTTATTTTTTGAAAGCATCTTTTCAGGTTTTGGCTTTGAGTTTTTGGCAAGTCATATTGTCGTGTGATGGTTTCCGTATGTTTTCTTTCTTAGAATTTCTTTTTTGTCATTTGGCGAAGTGACACGTCCACAACGACATTTACGGCCACGACCATGACCACGCTATGGAATTAGTTATTTTTATATATCCTCTAATTAATTGTGCGCAAGTAATATTTAACATGTGGTAAATCATATTTTGTGTAGAAAACTCCTCATTAGAACTTAGAAGTATGAAAACTTACATTACCACCAATACCATTGCAAAATTTTGTCTTCCTTATCTAGGACCGCTTCAAGTTTTTTTTCCTATCTAGCATTTTTGTCAGATTTTAGAGTATATCCTGTTAGGATTCCGTTAAGTATATATTATTTTGACCAAAATACTCTTATGGTAAGACTCTATCTTAGAAAAGTTAAATCTTTTTTATATAACGCCAGATAAAAATAATTTTTATATGAAAATTATAGCTATCGACGAAATCTACAATAGTTTCGAGTTTTCCATTTGAGGTCATCAAGATGTTCAAAAAATAATATACCTTTTCAATAGCATATTAATCACGTACCAGAGCATGTCGCCTTAGAAAAATTATATCATTCTTGTATGGTGTCGTGTAAAGATATTTTTTATATTAAAATTATAGCTCCTAACGAGATCTATAACTTTTCAGTTTTATTTTTTTATTTGAGGTAATTAAGATGCTAAAAAATTGATATAAATTTTCAGCAGTATATTAATCGACTCGTCTTCTTAGAAAAATAATATCTTTCTTATATAGTGTTAGATAAAGATACTTTTTCTATGAATATTGTAGCTTTCGATAAGATCTATAACTTTCTAGTTTTGAGTTTTTTTATTTAAATTCATTTAAATTTAAAAAAAATGCTATAAACTTTAACTAGCTTTTAATTGTGTAATGGGGCTTGCTATAAGCACTAGTACGCGATGAAAAATTATATTATTTTTTAGCTTCTTAACGATCTCATATGAAAAAACTCAAAAATAAAAAGTATAATTAGTCATACACAGACATAATATTAACAACTCATTAAATTGTTGTTAAGTGTGGAGACAATGCCAAATAACAATATGGGCAAACGTGTTTTTACATGGCGCACTTAACGTTATGATGGACTGAAATGCTAGGTAGGGCACTACAACTTAAAATTCAGTGCTATCGAAGGAAGATGAAGTTTTCATAGTTCTAAGAGAGAATTTTCTCTATTTTTTTTAAAGTTAAATTTTCTCTATTTTGTGTGCACGGCTATCTCCGCCTGCTTGTTCATGTTCTTGTTCCTCTTTTTTTTTCCATTTTCGTTCTCTTAAACTTTTTTCCTCTCTTTGTAGTTTCTCTAGATCAAGTATAAATGCCTCCTCAAACGGATTCATACACCGTCTTTATGGGAGGCACGTGGTACTCATCATCGAATCGGCGTGTCGTTTATATAACTTTTGGCCCCTCCACATTGTCCATGTCTTTGTAAGTGATATCATCTTTAATTTGCCACGGTATTTTAAAAACCAACCTATACAAGATTATTACATAATGAATAACCACAAAAGAACAAAGAAGCTGTCCTTCGTCAATCTCGACTGGGTCCTACACTTCTTTGTCGCCACCTTTGATTATCATATCATCCTCCTCTTTTAAATATTCCTTTGAACCTTTATTCTTCTTCCAAAGTTTCTCAGTCGGGGCATCACTTTCTTCCTGAATCCTTCCTTACACACATGCAACATGCACCAAATATTTCCACTCAAAGCATTCGTTCGTTTATGCTCTGTTGTTGATTACAGATCCTTTTTGTTCAGGGTGTGCGTACGTATATTTGTAGAAATAAATGTACACGCGTGTATGTAAACGTCTACGTTTGTACTTGGTTAAAAAAAACAAGTCGTACTTAGATGATGCACCGGAAGACATTCCCTGCAAACGTGCCCAGCTCTGCTCACCTAATTACCTAAGACGATCTATGTTTCTCTTCTCCCACTTGCTCCTGTCTTGACCTCACGAAACACGACATATTCTCACACCGTCGCACGCCGCTCGTTGTCTTGTCTGGCACGGCGTTGACAATATGACTCACTTGAAAACCTGGGTTTCTTGATCCCTGTAGTATGTGCTGTGCTAGCTGCAGACTTCAGAGATCAACATCTCAGGCCGTGTTTAGTTGAAAAAAAAGTTCCAAAAAAGTGTTACAGTATCCATCACATCGAATCTTGTGATACATGCATGGAGCATTAAATATAGATGAAAAAAAACTAATTACACAGTTTTGTGGAAAATTGCGAGACGAACGTTTTGAACCTAATTAGTCCATGATTGAACACTAATTACCAAATAAAAACAAAAGTGCTATAGTAGCCAAATTCCAACTTTCCCCTGAACTAAACAAGGGCTCAGCACCCCGTAGAAATCTGCATTCTTGATCCACTGTATAAATTGGGAGAAAGTGGAGCTAGCTCTGTTGGTCGAGCGTGTAGATATATACCTAGGTTCAAGTTCTCGCTGAGTGCCTATTTTCTTCTTATTAATAGTAATAATGTTAATTAATATTATAAAATTTCTCATAGGTTGCTCAAGTTTTTTTACAATATAAGTTAGAGGTATCTAGCAAAATATATCATCTCATATAGAAAAAAAGGTTACGTATTATGAGAATGTTTTTATAATTGGGCTTGTTTGGATACATATGGCTAATTACTAGTTGGGGCTAAAAATTAGCCTAAATTAGCTATAACTGGTTAGCTAGTTGGCTAACAATTAGTTGAACATTTGGCTAAAAAATTAGCCCTCCTGATTGATGCACTAGAGCTAATTTTAACTAATTTTTAGCTGACTAGCAATTAGCTCTGATATCCCAATAGGCTCATGGTATTGTGTGTTAGTCTTATATTTTTTTTAAAATATTTTGAAGAGTAGTCGTAGGTAAAATTGTTTGACTTAGGACAGACAATCTAGATGCATTATATTTTTATCTCACAAAATAACTACAATTGTTTGTAGTTCCTAAAAAAACTTTATCGTTTGTACATAATCACTCAGTATGGCGTCTCCGGTCTCCACATGGCAATTGGCATGGCCTCTGTCTCCCTATAAACGCTAGGGGTGGAGCTGGACAACACTAGTACACTATTGTTATCATCACTCACTCCATGTTCCATGCTACCCTTGTGCAGCAAACATGCGTGCTCCATTGGCACCCTATCAAGAACCGAAGATCCCCAATCATGTCGCCGAAAGAAACCAAACAAAAGAACGTATTCTCACTTATGCTGTTGTGCAAATGAAAAAAAAAACAAGAATAAAAAAGCAACCCTTCCCCTTTCCTTCTCCAAGCATCTTTCATTTCATTTTATATATACATTGCATATAATAAAAAGAGTGGTGACCTGACTCCGATGCGACCAAAGTGGCAAAAGTGCCGTGCCGGATGCAACCGGGAGAAGCTGTCGGTGGTGGTACAAGCCACCGGCCACCTCCGGTAGCCGTGGTGCGTATCACAGAATTTGGCTCATGTTCGAGTGCTGAGACCGATCGACCAATCACCATTCTGCCCACGGCGAGCCGCCGGCCGGCCGGCAGCCACGGGCGCAACTGGGACATGGCAAGCCGGCCTTGCCTTGGCCTTGTTCTCTCGTCCAAAGTTGCAACAGCCCGTTCGTTTGGCCGTGGCTTATCGTAAACGATCGTAAATTTCCAGCCGGAACAGTATTTTTCTCTCACACAAACCAGTCAACGGTATTTTTTTACGAACCAGCAACGATACGAACCAGCCAACCGAACAGGCTGTTGAGTTTATGACGAAAACGAGCTCTCGAGAAACAAGTTCATGCCCAATTAAACAAAGCGGCCAAGCCATCGTGTCTCGTTAAGGACGTAAGGTCAGGACGTAAGGTCGCCAGCCACCGGCAATGCTGCTCAGAGTCGACCGGATTGCGCCACGTGGGCCCCTGCAAATAGACCATTTTCTATGCTTCCTGTGCCAACAAACCCCACACGATAGATCGTCTATCGCTGACGGTCGGTGAGAGGGCCTTTTCAGTTCTCATTATCATAGTCTGAAAACATGGCATCCATCCATCCATCCTGACCAAAGATTGAGGCCTTTGGAAAAAGCATTGTTTAGACGCTTGGAATCGTATGTGCACTGAGCAAGCACTGAAATGGTGGTGTCTGGTGAATGGATGCACTTACAAGTTACTACCACAGAAACTTCGTGCCCAAACAGCTCGCCAGTGATGATCAGCCATGTCGCTGGATACAAAGACAGCAACAGGAGTAGGTAACTGGGTACTGACTGACCTGGAGTCACGTTTCAGTAACGTTTGGAAGGTGAAGGCAAACGCACGGGCTGACAAGGCCACCGCACCACACATGACACATGCACCTGCGCAAACGCAACAGCAGAATGATGGTTAGGAAAGCAATGTTTCGTTTACCTCCATCTGGGATGAGCAGAGACGAGCTATAGTACTATACATACCCGCTGGAGCAGCATCATTACAAGATCGAGGAGTGAGTGCTGTAGGATGGGGGGACGAGATTCAAAGGAAAGTGCAACTGTACAAGTAACACGTAAGAAGATGGAACAGCATGACGGATAGTAATGATTCTAACCACCCTTTAGTTTCAAGTATAGGTTACTTTGATAATACATGACCAGCCAACGGTCAAGTGACCCAGTAGCAGTAGGCAGTAAACCGAGAACTGTCATCATATCTGCACCTACGCATGCATTTTGCAGGATACATCGCATCACAGTTGAAACCTGAAAGATTAAGATCATGATCTATTTTGAAAACAACCCTGTAACCTGCATTTAGAGACTGTCCCTGAAGACAACATCGCTTAAACTGAAAGACAATAAACTTCACTTACATCCTGAAAAGGGTAGGAGATTAGCAACCAGTGAAATCAACTCAACTCAGCCTGTAGTTTAGCCTATGTGAACTATCCCTCGACGGCACCATGGCAACTACAGTCCTCCATCCAACTCCATCATTAGGTCATATATTAATGTCCGACACTTCTAAAGCATGGCCAACCATGCGTTAGACCAGCCGCACGGCTGCTCCGGCTTGGCTTGCTCCCTTCTTCCTCCCCGGCGTGTGGCTCTTCCTCCTCGCCTCCGGCTAGCAGCTCCCTCGACCCCGCCCTCCTCCTCGCGTGCGCGGTCGTCGTCTTCTCCCTCTCCGGCGCCCCTCGCCCCCGCCGCTGCCCACCGTCCCACCACGGTGCGCTACGCGGAGCTCCGGCAAAACCTAGTGCGCCCGCAACAACCACCTTCTTCCCCTTCCCCCTCCCGCCGCCACCATGGCCATGAGTGCCCCCGCCCCGACCTAGCCCGCCCGCCTCTCACCGCCGCTAGGACCCTAAAGCCTCCCTCCCGCCGTCCCCACCGCCTGCCCGGCCTACCTCCCCTGAACCCCTTCTCTTCTAAGCCCGCCGGAGTTGGGGAAGAAGGGGGTAGGTCGGGCGCCTGGGTGGACGCCGCCGGAGTTGGGGAAGAAGGGGGCAGGGTGGGCGTTAGGGTTGGAGAAGGGGACATGGGGAGGGAGATGGGGGAGGTGGTCGTACGATGCGCCGAAAAGACGTGCGGCCGGTATGAAGTCTTTACCATTAATATCGCAGCTTGGTTCATTACTTTCGGCTACAAGCAATAAGCTTGTGACATAAGTTGCCCATATCCAAGTTTAGAAATTAGACACCAATGTGCCTTATAATGATGTAACAAATATCTAATAAAAATCTTTTAAAAAAAATAAAGATCTAACAAAGATCTTTTAAAAAAACAAATATCTGATGAAAAAAGAACAACGGCTCTTTATAAAGAGCACATGCCCTAGCTTCCAATATCTCCAAAGGTTAAAATTTGTATCCAACTACTCGCAAGAATATAGATGTGTATAGACCAACAAAAACTTTATCTCATTGAAGCTTTCTAAACATTCACAACGATAAATCTACATCAAAGTGACAAATAAGCCACCCCATAGGCTAAGGTTACTGGGCTGGAACGTTGAGAAAAACATACTAATAAAAGTGACAGGTCTTTATTTGTTAGACCAAACGTATTGTGAAATCAACTCTCAACAGTTACCTAGCAAGTATTGTGGATAAGAACTGCTAATGAGCAATGCGTAAATACAATCACTTAGTATATGACTTAAAAAATTATTGTTATGATAAGCTGCTTGTTACCTAACAGAATGTAAGCAAATAAAAGAGTCCTTATCATCAATTTCATTTAACAATTAGTCACATCTGCATGTTATGCTAAGGAATTCTCCAATACCGAGGCTGTGATTGTATTCGTCACAAACCACCCCAGCCTTCAACCATTTGAGGATAGGATGAAGCAGATGACAATTCTAACAAATATATTAGATCAACTTGTCAGCCTCACGCCTTTTATCAGTTTGAACAATCATATCAAAAGGTTTTTTTTTGAAAGGATTCAAACTCATAGGCCTTTGTTTGAGACTTTCTCATGCAAAGTAGACAAAATAATTGTTTACTATCTCCTCGCCCACATAAGATTTGAAAGTAGTAAGAACCAAACAGTAGTTTTCCTCATCTACATGAATGAAACTGGTGCTATATTTTGTTACCATTATCAAATCAATTGATATGTCAAATGCAACCGTCATAACAGAGCGTGATGCTTTTAAATACAATCCACGATAATCGTCTGCATCCATAATCTAGATATATGTAAACAAACAAATGACAAAATAGATTTAGATAGATACATAAAATAGTAAAATGCAACAATATTAAGAAGTAATAATTAACTTCGGTTATGGTTGTCGTTTGTGAAAGTCGTTGGTGATAGTCTCGGTGATCACCGCTGGTTTTGAAGTCGGTGGTGGTATTGTTTATCACCGTCGGATCAGCGTTCTATCCGGCGGTGTTGTCGTTTATCTTCACCTCTGCGTCGGAGTTCAATCGAGCGACAATCGGTCGCATACCACTGCCGGTTTGGCAAACGATCCGGTGCTGATGACGAAAACATCAATATCGGTTGGGTGTACCATCCAGCGGCGATGAATGAGACATCAACGTCGGTCCAGGTTATGATCCAGTGTAGATGTAAGTACCAGTACCGCTGGTCGGCGTTCGATCCAACGGTGTCGATGGCACTATCAACGTCGGTCTGGCGTACTATCCAGTGGTGATGTCCTGTCCATCACCACCGTGCTTGTGTTTGATCCGTTCTATTGTCTGTCACCGCTGGTGTTACATTTTTTTACGGTGTTGTCACTATCATCACCACCGGTTGTTTTCATATCACCGAAAATTTGGATAGGCCATCAGTGATATTGTATTTTTCATAATACAATTGTAATATATCATAATAGTAACACAAATATTATTCGGATGAGACCAGAGCCAGGTCATATATATACACAATGTATCAAAATATACATCACTGCCAAGACAGTTCCATAAAACAAATCCAACCACAATGACATATGTTTGAGAACACAAACAAAGAAATCGGCATTACAAGGTGAAGAAGATTAGCACCTTCATTAGATAAGGCAATGGTCTCCATTCGGATTCACGACTTGGTCCATAATGAAACTGGCACGGTTCTCTTGCAACTCAGATATATATCTCTCCAAATAATCGGTTAACTCCTGTTGTACTTGACCTTAATTTCTACAACACAAGAAAAAGGTGAAACACAGTTAAGATATGTATTGCTAGCTATACACTCAAAATTAAGTCGCTTGTCAATTGACTATAAAGGGAAACAAGTTGTGGGCCAGAGTAGTCATATCTTGGATGAGGGTGTGCATGTAATTCATGACAAACTGCATTAATTCAGCCCAAGGGCTGCATTGCGATCAAATCGGTCTCAAGTATAGTGAACACAAAATTTCAAAACGGTCGATATTTTCTTGCTCTTTTTATTGTACTTCTCAAAGACATGTGACAAGCACAAGCTCATGAGAGTGACATATAGGTCCGTTCGCTGATCTGAAACTTGGCTGAAACTGGCTAGTTCTGTGAGAGAGAAACACTGTTTGGCTGGTTTGGTGAACAGTAAATTGTGAGGGGGAGCAGCCGGCCGGCTGATCTTTCCAGACCAGCGAACGGCCCCATAATGATCAAAGCTAACAATAATATAATATTTTGCCCAATATGGGAGTAGTAGCTTGTCTTACTTGTTCAGCGTGACAAGTAATGGATATGCTCTAGCGGTCTCCTTCGAGAGTCGAAAACGGTGAGAGTGCATTTCTCTAGGTTGAAGTAAAAAAGGATATAATGGTTGCCACATTCACAACGTCCTGATGAGAATTAGGCTCAACCATTAAATATGTAGTGAACTAGAAAATTAGGCATTTACAACACACTTGGAGCTATAGGCTAGAAGTATGGTGGATTTCGTTTGTTGGGCAAGCAAGCCCTTTCTCAAATCTGTGGCGCTATATATTGTCATGTATTGTCTTCTCATTGTACATCACTGGGTTTAAGAAACCCTTATGTTTAATCCTTCCCAGCCTGCATGTGCATACCTCTATCCAATAAAACAATTGTGTAGTTAGACATTCACCTCCGTGTTGTAAAATAATGCATTTATTAGCGAAACTGACATGGTCCACAATTTGATATGACTGCCAAGGGTGAACTTTTGGTAAAATTGATACAATTCCTTAAACTCAATCGATGACACCAATTGGCTCCACGGGTTGTCCCACATTGTCCTTGACTAACCATTGCCGCCTGCACAACTCAGGCTATAAGATTCTTCCCCAAAAGAGTTGTCTCATCTATGAATATGCCTTGTCTTTTTACTCGAGGTTGAGGAATGATAACAGCAACCCTTAGCCGCTACTATTTCGTTCGAAGTGTCAATCACACCATCATCGTTCCAACCATTTCCTCAATGACGAGAACTGTACCAGGTAAATCATCTCTTTGGCTGTGTTTAGTTCGTGAATTTTGAGAATTTGGCTACTGTAGCACTTTCGTTTTTATTTGGCAATTATTGTTCAATCATGGACTAATTAAGCCCTGTTTGATTTCCATAAGTTAGGTGACTGAAAACCAGTGACTTATAAGTCATGCCTGTTTGGTCGTAGATGACTTATAAGTTCATTAAAGGTGTGGGCCCCATACGAAAAAGGATGACTTATAAGTTTTAAGCAGGGGTGAACCAACTTAAAACTTATAAGCAGGGGTGACTTATAAGTTGGTGATGTTTGGCAAAATAAGTCATTTTTTTCACTTTTTAACTTATAAGTGGTGACTTATTTGGAACCAAACAGGCCCTTAGGCTCAAAACGTTCGTCTCGCAATTTCCAACCAAACTATGCAATTAGTTTTTTTTTCGTCTACATTTAATGTTACATGCACGTATCGCAAGATTCGATGTGATGGCTACTGTAGCACTTTTTGGAAAGTTTTTGGGAACTAAACAAGCACTTTATTTGGTTGTATAAGTCCTAATAAAAAACAGTAAATCATCCCTTTATGTGGTTGTATAAGTCCTAATAAAAAACAATGGTGCGAACTCATTATTCAAACAGAGCTTCATCAATGAATTCAATGGCAACAGTACACACCATTTCCTCCAGAGTAGGAGGCTCCCACGCACAAATTTCAATTTTTTTTTCCAAATGCGGCAACCCTATTTCCATTATAGCATAAGGAAAATTTAAAAGATTGTTCAGATCAGGAAAACAGAAAGAAAGAACCAAAGGAAAAGACTTAAACGAACAAGTACTGCAATGGACCATACAACTCTAGAAAATACCAGCTACATTTACTTTAAGTTTGTGCAACCCAAATTAACAATGCGAGAACATTCACAATATTCCAAAAAGAAATTAAAATCAAATGCACAATGAGCAAACCTAATTTTATTTACATTCAGAGCTCACTGTGCGGGATGGTGAGCGGGTAGCCGGACGCGAGCGGCACGAGGTTGAGCCAGTGGATGGGACGACAGCCAGCAAGAGGGAGGTCGACGGCCATCGCCCGTGATGGCGGGCAGCAAGAGGGAGGGAGACACATAGCGGGTGGGTGTGGTACCTAGCGCGCCTAGCTAGATAGCGATTCAAGCAGGTTAGGAGGCAATTAGATGATAAACATGAGGGTGACACCTAGTGCCCAGGCAAACCTTGCTTCTTTAAACAGTGCAAGTGACATGCTACAGCTCAAATTTAACCTAAGGAGAGGAGGAGGGGGATATAGAGAACAGTTTTCTAAGGTAGCGTTTGGTTGGGAGTCAAGGTGGAATAGGACGGTCCTGTCTCTGATTTCGGGGATGGGATGACTTCATTTTCTGTTTGGTTGACGAGGGACATGATTGACCTATTTTGTGTTTGGTTCAGAGACATAAAAAGTGGGATGAGCTACCGACAAGTGGGACCTATTTGTAAGTTTTTTTTTCTTTTTTTTAATCTTTTTCCTTCTCTTCTCCTTGTCTCTTCCTCTCTCTCTCCTTATCTCTTCCTCCCGCCGCCCGCCCCATGCCTCTTCCGTCCTCCGCCCCGAGCTCGGCCGCCCACCGCCATGGGTCTCCTCTGCCCCGAGCTCGGCAGCGAGCCACTGAGCGCTTCCTCCGCCGGTGAGCTCAGCCACATGGCACAAGGCCGGATCCCGCCCACGCGCTCGCAGGGTTGGCCCACGCGGTGGCGCCGAACCTCGCTCACTCTTCCTCTTCCTCCCCCTGCTCCGCCGGGCCTACGCGCGTCGCCGCCTCTTCCTCGCCCGCGCGGCATGGCTTGCGGCAGAGATGAACCACGCGGCATGGCCGGCGTCGGAGCTCACCCACATGCGCCACCTCTCGCTGCCCACACTCGTCTTCCCCGTCGTGGCTCATCCCAGAGAGGACGACTCCGTCCGTCCAAAAAAACAGGGACGGGAGTCACGGCATCAACTGAGAATATTCCCAAGTGGGACGAAGGTTGGACAACCTCACCTCTCAACCAAACAGCTCCAAAGTAGGATCACCCCACTCCCATCCCACCCCATGCCACCGACCAAACACCACCTAAATTTGTGTATCCCAGTCAAAATTGTTGCCTTTCTTTTAGTGAAGTTATTGCACCTGGTCACCACTCACCAGCAGCTGCATTGCCAGCAACCGAACACACAATGTTCCTGTAAACAAAATCTAACATCAAAACTGGAACTGTTGCTGTAAACTGGCAAGCCCTTGCCCTTTCTTAGTTGCATAGCTTATTTTAAGATCCTCAACCATTCTTGTTCGAATTGGAGAGCCACATTTACCTTGGCCACCTGAAGCCACTTTCCAGTGAGACATGTTTATATCTAGCACTCAAAATCTTCATTCTAAAATAGCATGATTATAAATCCTTGATAATATCACAACATTGAGTCCTAAATTAGGGCATCGTTCCCATAGTTTAACACATGTCCTTTTCACAAATTTTGAGCATATCCAATTTCAGAAAAACACGAGGAAGTAATGCCCTATAGTGAGTTAAAGACCCATACTGAAGTTTAGCATTCGTCATCGACACACCCTAGCGCAATCCAAACTTCCAACTACATCCAGAGCTAAGGCCATATTCAACAGAAGATAGTTCAAACTTCATATGATCGTCTAAATTTGATCATCCATTGTAGAAACTCCTGAGTTTGGAGGATTACATCCATACAAACATGGTTCAAGCACAGCAATAGATTATATTCATTCTAATCACATGTAGTACTGTAGAATTGCATTTCATATCTGCATTTTAACTGCCAATGGCAGATTTTTTTTCATTTTTGAAACGTAGTACATAAACTATGGTACCTTGCTAAGTTGTTAGCATTGCACCTCAGTAACAAAATAACTTTGCCATGTCTCATTAGGAAGAACCAATCCCAAAACATCTCATTTTACCTACTAACAATTCATTCTGTTAAGGAAAGGCGGAAAGCATTTGGACCAAATACTAGGGGGTGCATGATACACCTAAGTATAGCCATGAACAATTTCAGTGCAATAAGCAACACAGGTGCAAACCATCCATAGTGTATAGCATGTTCGCCATCATGCAACAATTAACAAAGATTATACAGTGTAAGTTATCCAGTGAAACAGCAACAAGGATACAGTGTTCAATCTGATGTCCATCAATTTCTGGAATCTCATGACAAACATCTCAGTACAGACTGCCTTATTAAACCGACACAAGCATGAAATCAGAAAAATCTAGAGTTCAGCGTGATCTGACCAGCGGATCACTCGGCATCGGCGTCACCGCCGCCGGGGACAGCGGCGAGCTCCTGCTGCTGAAGGCGCTCGAGCGCCTTCTCGTGCGCCCAGGTCTCGATTGTGAGGTCGGGCTTGGCGTTGAGGCCGACGCCGAGGATGACGACGGTGAGGAAGGAGGTGATGTAGCAGGGCAGCTCCCAGTCCTCCCACTTCCGCGACTCCCCCGGCGGCGGCGGCGGGCGGTTGAAGAGGTACCCCTTGGGCCGCTCCTCGTGGCCCGGCGTCGTCCACCGCCCCGCGCCCTCGCCGCCACCGCGCACGCGGGATGCGGAGCGGAGCCGCGCGCGTAGCATGCCTCCCGCCGCCGCCGCGGCCGTCGAGATCGCCCGCATCGATGCCGCCGGTGGAGCGCGTCGCCTGCGAGATTGGGGAATGGAGAAGCTGTGCTGTGGGAGTGGGAGACGGAGACGGGGGAGGAGAAAGGCTGGAGCTGGACTGGACTGGGCTGCACTGGGAGCTTGAAGACGTGAGCTTTAGGAACGAATTGGGCTGGGCCGATATGAAATGGGCTACCGATTTCAGCATTTCAGTAGAGTTCAGAAGAAAAAAGAAACATGGTCACTCGTTTAAAAATGTTTGTTGTTTTAATTTTCTACAAAAATTGAAATTTTATAACTACGGTAAAATTTGTAAAAAAAATATATTAGTAACATTTCCTTAAAATAAATGCATATCAGGATATATTCCATGATTGATTTAACAAACTAATTTAATGCTATAGTATATAGCTGCGCAGGAGTTATGATGTCTAAAATTTGTAACCTTTGGTCAACTATTTATCTACAAATATTCAGATATACTCATTGGTGATTGGCATTTTAAAGTATTTTTGTAGTTTTGTCTGCAGTAACACGCAGTGTAATTATACTCACGAAATCAGCAGTCAAAGTATAAACCGTTAAAGACCATGCCAAGCTAAACCCCATCTTATACTTGAAATAGAGGGAGTATAGTGTGTGTAATAACTCCGGCAACGGTGGTCCATAGCAAGCATGTCTTGGCTCTACCACTGAAGAGAGTAAATGATGTTACAAAGAAAAAAACTGTCCTGAACCGCAAGAAAGCGGAAGAAAGCAAATGCATGTACCCACGGTGCTACACCGTATTCAGTCTGATGACCGTGCTGTTGGTCGTTGAGACCTGCCTGGAATTGGAGTGTGTTTGATGGGAGGTGATTCCTGATCTTCCGTTGATGATAACTATCGTTTTAGGTGGAGCACGACACACCGATCCGGCTTCAGATCGAAAGACCTGAACCCTGCAATTTTAGTACCATAACTCCTCTGGTTATCAACCGTGTCACCAATCCGGTTGACCTCGCCAGGAAGGCTAATCCCTACCTGCGAAATGAAGAACACAAGCAAGAACTCGAAAGCACGCAGCTCAAAGTATGGGACAACTGCAGATGTATGATTAAGTTCTCAAAGTGGGGTCTCACAAACCGATGAACGGCAATTGTCAATTGATAGAATGATCTAAGCAAAATCCAAAACCTAACGACGGCGGCGACGAATGATTCTAAATGTCTTAGGGTCGTCGTCTACTCTGGACGCACCCCCTTAACGAGCTCAAAGACGATGCACGGCCCATTGGACCAAATACGGTGACGCAGACGTCAACTTGTTTCGACGATTTCCGTTGATTCTGAAGGGATTTTGATGTGGGACCACTTCCATTGGTTTCCGTATCAAATTATCTTTCCATCCATATGTGGATTGTCGAAAACGGAGTCCAGATGTATTCTGGATGACCAGTTTATGGTAGACTGGTACTAGAGGCCGAGGTAGATTCAAAGTCATGTTGGACCGGGTCTCCGGCTTGTGTTGGACGTCCTTGTTGGTCATCTTTGCCTCATCTCTTTCTCCAAGTTTCTCATGATTCTCTCCAATATTCCTAAGAAATATAATATCATTAGGTAGTAGTCTATTCTTAAAAGTATAAAAATGATCATTTAAGAATGAGCTTATCTCTAAATTTAGTTGGCTTATTTGAGCTCGGGCCATTGGACCTTGTATGTTGTTAGAGGATCAGCGGATGTATTCGAAGAAATGATGTCCTTCTCAGTGTTGGTGGAGTAGGTGGCAGCATTTTTGCAATTAATGAGCTGAGCATGTGCTTAATGGCGAGCGGACAAGGGCAGGGCAACGAGGCGGGGGAAAGACTGCCTATGGCTGTGGCCCGGCCCCGAAACAGGGCCTGATAATTGGAGATGAACGTGTAATGACGCACGGACACGACAAACTCTTTTATACCCCCGTAAATTAAGCCGGCACGCAAATTATGCATGACTAGTAGTATTCATCTAAAGGTTATTTTACGATAAAAATCCCTTAGTGCAAATGGTATAAATATTTTGGTCCGTATCCGACTTCTAACTCGTTTGGAGGAGTTACACTTTTATACCTGAGTTCGATTCGGATATACAGAACCCGGCACTAGATACTAGCTCCCGGACATCCACACAAAAGCGTGTATCTGGGCGCCCACGTCATCTTCGTCACGCGCGCTTGCGGAACAGGCTGCGCCTACCGCTCTTTCCCCTGGTCCCCTCCTCTCTCTCCACGGCCGTGAGTCTGGACATCCGTGCGTTCGCTGCTCCTTCCCCTTAACTCCCTCCTCTATCTCTAGGCGGGCGGCACCCGAGAACCAGCATGAGGACAAGCACGGCCGTCCGCAAGATCCTAGGTGTGCTGCTCGCCCTGACCACCAGCCCACGGCTCGCCGCACCCATCCCTCGCCGCCTAGGTTGTGCCCCCCAGGACTCTCTACCTCTAAAACATAAAACACTTGGATGCAAAATACTACTGAAGCAGATGAAACATTTGGAACACACAATTGCAACATGTGTGTGAAACATATGCAACATCTAGATAAAACACTTGCAAATTGCAACATGAAAACACTTATTGCAACATAAGACAGAAACATTTCGAGTAAACTCTTGCAACATAGGTGTGAAACATATGTAATATCTAGATAAAAAACGCTTGCAACATACGTCTGAAACAGATGAAACATCTTGAACAAACTCTAGCAACATGCCTCTAAAACACTTGCAATATATACAACATCCATACGAAACACCTGCAACATACATCTGAAACACTTGAAACATATATTTTTAACATGTGGGAGGGGAGGACGGAGCCGGTTGATTCCGGCCTCGGGGCATGAGCACCACCAACACGCCCTGAGCTCAGGGGCTCCCTTGGCTCGGGCGGGGACCGACATGAGGTGCGCGACGGCACCACGAGCACCAGCAGAGGCAGCGCGACGGCGAGCGGTGCGGGTGGGTGCGCAGCAGGTGGGACTGCAGGAGCAAGGAGCGAGAGGCGCTGGTGGGCGCGCGCGATGGGCAGGAGCGAGAAGTGAACAACACAGGGTGGGCACGTGCGGGGAGATGGCTGTGGCGGCAATGCAGAGTGGGGCGGACGGACAGCAGCATGGCACCGTGAAATGTGCGATGGGTGAGCAAAGTTGTAGACATTTTTGAGATACAGAAGTGGGAGACGTAAAGAGAATGAGGCCAGCATGATGGGCCGTGCAGCCCAGGAAGGCGGCGTCCGATCGGATGGACAACCTCCACCCTAAGCATTACCGTGTTTGTATTCGTTACTCAAATTGAATATATATGATTTCAATATATATTTATTTATATATTTATTCAACTAAGCTAACAGTATATTTATATGCGTATCTAACCGTTTACATCCCACGTGGAATGCATTGCCGCCGCCGGCCCCATTTGATCTCCCAAATCCCAATGCACGTTGCTAGCATGTGCTGATGTCAAGCATAGCACAATCTCACAGACAGTACTTGGTTAATCTACTACTGATGATACTGATAGTTGACAGTTGTCCCATCCACTATTTACAACTCAAAGGCATGCAAATTCAGCTCAGCATTATCCACTCAGCTTCACATACAATTTTTTTTTTGAAACAACCCAAGCTCTTTTTAAAATAAAAGAAAAGAAGATAAGGAAAAAAAGAGGAAGGGATCCGAGGAAAGACAAGCATTCTTCTTTTCCTCACGTCATCACGCACACCACCACAACGCGAAATTATCATCATCTATACCACTACCACCCAAACCTATACGATTAACCTGCAGGAGTGCAGGTTATATTAACGAAGCATCACGTACGTATACATGCGCCCGCGCACGGACGTGCTAGAAAGTTCGTTACGCGTCGTGCATGCACATACGGTACACCACGTACCTCACACACTACTAGCTGTACGTGGGGTAGCACGGTAACAAAGCTAGGGACCGTATGAGCGTCACGTGCACTTGCCGAGCGGGCCGCCGCAGAGGCAGCTGTTGCTGGCGAACGACGCGGCGTCGAGGTGGTCGAACGGCGCGCCGGCGGGGATGGTGCCGCACAGCCGGTTGTGGCTGAGGTCCAGGTGGCCCACGTACGCGGCCGAGGCCAGCGACCGCGGCACGCCGCCGGTGAACCGGTTCCGCGACAGGTCCAGCAGCATGAAGTAGGACTGCGGCGTGAACGCGTCGGGGATGCCGCCGCCCAGCGCGTTCCGGCTCAGGTTCAGCATCCCGAGCCCGCTGTTCGCCAGCAGGCTCGCCCGGACGCCGCCCGACAGCCGGTTCCCGCCGAGGTACAGCGACGTCAGCACGTTGCCGCCATTCCCGGCGGTCCCGGAGCCGCCGCAGCCCAGACCCTCGGGGATCGCACCCGTCAGCTGGTTCTCGGAGAGGTCGAGGTCGGCGAGACGGGGCATCGACGCCACCGACGCCGGCATGGGGCCCGACAGCCGGTTCCGTCCCAGGAGCGCGCGGCTGAGCATCCGGAGCCGCCCGAAGTCCGACGGGAGGCGGCCCGTGAGGCGGTTGATGGAGAGGTCGAGGTGCTTGAGCTCGGCGAGCGACGTGAGGGACGGCGGGATGCCGCCGGAGAGCAGGTTGTCGGCGAGGTTGAGCACGGCGAGGCGCGACAGCCCGCCGACGGGCGGGATGGCGCCCGTGAGGCGGTTCCCGGGGAGCTCGATGATGCGGAGGTACGGGAGCGACGTGGCGACGCAGGCCGGGATGGGCCCCGAGATCTGCTTCCAGTCCGCGAGCACCAGCGACGAGAGGCGGTCCAGGCGGCACACGGCGTCCGAGACGTACCCGGACATGAGCCCCGACGCCGGCCGCCCCGCGGGCGCCATCACCGCGTCGTCGGCCTCCCCGCGGAGGGACAGGTCCGCGACGCGCCCCGTGGTCGGGTCGCACGCCACGCCGTACCAGCCGGCGCAGCAGTCCGTGCCCGTCCACGTCGAGAACACGCCCAGCCGCTCCTCCGACAGCGCCGCGCGGATCGACAGCAGCGCGTCGCGGTCCGACGCCGAGCATGCGGACGCGGCCGCCGGGGCCAGCAAGGCGGCCAGGGCGACTAGAAGCGCCGCGGCGGTGGCCGGAGATGCCATTGCGTGCTTTGCGTTGCTTTGGGCCTTTGGCGGCAGTGGACGACAGTGCTCAGTGACGAGCTTCTCAAAGAGGTTTAGTAAAGGCTGGCAGGTGGCAGAGTGTGGCATCTGGCATGCATTGACGGTTTTGCCCTCCCGTAAGCGCGTTCGTTACCGTTTTGAGCTAGTGGGGGGGGGGGGGGGGGGGGGGCAAGGGTGTCTGCGGGGCACGTGCATGGCAGTGCAGCTACCGCCACCGGCGGCGAGGCGCCTTTACCTCTCGTTGCCAAATTTGTGCCTCTGCGAGGTGCGTCACTGTGCTGGCAGCTCAACGCAGTGGCTTTCTCTCTTCCCGCTGTGGAAGTGAGGAGTGATGAAGACGGGCCCGGGCAAATGATGGCACGATCTGCCCGCACCAAACTTGATTGAATGCTGCAGCCGTCTGGATCTCGACCGGGCGGAGGATCCGTCGCCGGAGCTGATCATGGCGTCCACGCCGCGCCCCCTCCTCCACCCCTCGGGCCTCGGCCGATCAAATCCATCGCGCGTGATGGCGACGAGGCGGCGATGGTGGCGCCCCATGCAGACCAGGATCGCGCCGGCGTCGACCGTGCGTGAGGAGTCCAGGACCACGTGGCCGCCTCGTGGTCCGTAGGCACACCGACTGCTGTGGCGTTTGCCTTGCACCACCAAATTGTTTTTAGATGGTACTCTTAGAAAATCACCTCTATCTATATTTTTTAATATTATTAAAGAGCCAAAATTTCTCTTCACCTATTTTTCATCAACCTCCTCCTACCTACCGGATAGTGGAGAGTTAGATAAAAAAATACTCACGTCTAGCGATGATAAATATAAAGTCAAATTTCAAAATGTATTGAGTTGCAGCATACATATCTCGTATACGTGACCCCGACTCATGATCAGCGCTCATACGAGTTAGAACAACTCGCATCTAGTGATGATACGGAGTCTAATTCCTATGTTAGGGTTCCATTGCAACGTACATGCACGTTTGCTAGTTTAGGACAAAGAGTAACGTAGCTAACGATTTATCTCTAAAAATTCATTTTCTGAGGTGACTCCGTTAAAAAACCGATCATAGAGATACATCTATTTTATGGCCTATTCGGAACGCAGGAATTTCATACGAATTCGATAGGAATTTCACATAAATCAGTTTAATTTTATAAAAAAAAATACATGAACAGAAAAAAAAAAAAAACTCGTGTCCCAAACAGGCCCTAAAGGGCGGTCGTCCAAGAACCATTTTCGAAAACCACATTTTTAGGTACAGTTCTGTTAAGACGACCGCCCATAAAAATATGAGATTTTTACGGGTGGTATTAAGAGAATCTTATTTAAAAATAATTTATATGGATGATTTTCTTAGTGAACCTCCGGTGAAAAATACTCTTCGGTGGATGACTCCATTCTTGAGCTCACTAGGAGGCGAAAAAATTTCAAAATTAGAAGGGACATGTTTTGCCCTTAGAACCTTTAAAGAAGTTAGCTTTAAGACACCATCCCTAATGTCTTTTAAAAGTTTACTCATACATCTCTTTGCTTAATTATGGTTTCCATCTAGAGAGGTATGCTGTTCATTTTCAATTTTGTATTAGTTTGTGCCATTTTTTTGCGCTCAATTTACTTGTATGGAGTAGGCTCAGATGAATCTCTAATTATTTCCAAAGATTCTTTCTTCTTATAGGATTATACAAGATTGTCCATAATGGAGATATTTCTAGATCTAGATCTGCATGTAACCATGCATGGATAGGGGAGAGAGTAAGAGAGATGTGTTTTTTTTTAACGAAAATTAGGTAGCGTGCCCGTGCGTTGCTACGGAACAACTAAATCTTTTGTACTAAAAACACATGGATCGCACGATAAGATAATAATACTGTTAAATTAAATACTGACGTCAAAGTGACATTTAATTCAAAAAGCAAAGTTCGTGAAATTAACACAGTCACGGAGAGTGCGACGTCGCAGGCTCACAAACTCTACTGTATAGATTTTTTTCGTGATACGGCTAAGATAATATTTTATATCAGCAAAAAGAATTCTACGATATTAATTTCTTTCATGCGCTAATAAATCCATGAATAAGTTCCGCTGCATCTCCATATAATCATGTACACATATGTTCGAGTATATATGCAAATAGGTTCGTGCCCGTGCGTTGCTACGGGACAGCTAAACTTTTGTACTTAAAAACACACGGATCGCACGATAAGATAACAATACTGTAAAAGTATATGACCGACGTTAAAGTGACATTTAATCAAAAAGCTAAGTTCGTGAAATTTACACAGTCATAGAGAGTGTGGCGCGTGGCTCACAAACTCTACTATGTAGATCTTTTCGTGATGCGGCTAAGATCATTTTTATACCGGCAGGAAAATATTTTCGATATCCATTTCTTTCATGCGCCAACAAATCCACGAATAAGTTTCACCACATCTCCATATCATCCTGTACACGGCGCTGGCAAGCGAATTAGCCGCAACTTATGTAATTAGTTTTATAGTTAGCTCATGTTTAGTCCTCCTAATTGATATCTAAAAATTCAATGTGACAGGGACTAAAGTTTAGTCCTAGGATCCAAACACCCCTGACTCTCGACTCCTGCTGGCTGCTCACTTGCACTACCATACCTATGTATCTGCATGTATATACTCTAATGCCAGAACGTCTAAGATGGTCTTTATTGTCTACCCTTTAAAAATATCATAACTTTAAGGTTGCCATTTGTGTATGCTGTATGATTGGGATGTTTTACACTAATCCATAAGGGTGTCCATAAGAGTCGAAATTTTTGATGCAATTATGATGTCTAAGCTTATCAATCAGACAGAGAGGAACTTAATTGTTAAAATATTTTTAACACTGCTTTCATATACTTCTTTTGTCCCAAAATAGAATTCATTCTCGCTTCCTGAGAAGTTAACTTTTTTTTTAACTTCGACCAATTATATATAAAAAATATTAATATTTATAATGCATAATTAGTATCATTACATAGAACATTAAATATATTTTTATAATAAACTTATTTAGAGATATAAATGTTGCACGTATTTTTTACAAACCTAGTCAAAGTTGAGAAAGTTTGACCTGCACGCATCCCATAACAACTTATATTTTTGGGTAGAGGAAGTATATGCTAATGGGAGTAGTCAACTGAAAGTGGTGATGAACACAACAATACTTTCATATTATATGCTAATGGGAGCACGAAGAAACGCAGGAGAATGGACCTATATACTAATGGTGGGAATATTCGTTTAGAAAATTATAGAAGGTTCACCAGTCTCACCATGTATAACCAACACATCTTTTATTTGGCACCACTGATGTTTCATTCCATGCATGATTATTGTTTCCTTCCATGCATGATTATTGTTTCCTTCTATGCATGTGGCCTCAGGTGATCGATTTGTTTCCTTCAGAGCAGGCGGGGATCGCAGGGATGACAATTTCTTTTTCTATGCGCCTTTTCTTTTCTTGCTCGCCTGTTGGACAGCGTGGAAGGTGGGATCGATCGCATGGGGTGGCAAACGGACGAACCAAAGCAATTGTCGCACCAAAACGGTGTCCACACTTTGTTCTTTTTAGTTGTAGGAGATAAAGTGTTTGTAAATGTAAATTTATATATAGATCTATATGTCTAGTTAAATGATTTTATAAATCAATTTATGGCCTTAAATTGAAATAATATTTTGATCTAATTATATTTTTTTTATTAAGGCTCACTAATGAATAGATCAAGGATGTACACGAAACGAAGGCATGATGTTTCTTTTATCCAAGAGGTGAACAAATTTCTTGAAGCCGTCAAAAAGCATCCGTTTATTAAGCAGACAAAGGGTATATTTGTCCATGCTATGACTGCCGGAACCACATAGTATAACAAGATTCAAATATGACTACCGGTCCACAATTACTTTAGAGTACTATAGCACATCTCTACTATACTCGGTACCTCAAATTCTTTTGTAGTATATGTTAATATGCTGAAATACATGTTAGATGAGAAAGGCGCTTGAAGATGAGTTCATTGATCTGAGAGAATCAAATGATGGCCATGACACCACACCTATTTGTTATGTTTAGTGTTCTTAGTATATTCATCGGATCGGGATACTTAGCACAGTAATAGAGCATTCGGATTTCACAGAGAGATTGAGAGATGGGTGATAGGTGCCAAACCGTCAAATGCCGTAGTTGTTGAAGCTCCGGCCGGGGTTTCGTTGACGGACGCCATCTGCGCGCCGGCAGCGACGGTCGGTGGAGAGGGAGTCGGCGCTGTGGAGTCCTCGATGGCGGCGTGAGCGTCGGGTGACGTTGCCGGCGTCGGTGGTACTTCCCGTCGCTGGCAGCGCCCCTACTTTCGATCGGGTCTAGGGTTTAGGATGTCGGTGGGGTGACTGGCGGCACGGTGAACCTCGTGTCGCGAGCCCCGGCCCCCACCTTACTTTATAGCGCTGTGCGACGGGGGGCCACCAACCATATAGGGTTGGGCGCCCCCGATCAGGGCGTGAGGACAAGGCAACCGGTGGGAGATCAATACTAACACTATTGTCTCCAAGGCAATCCTGAAGCTTCTGCCGATCCAGACAACACTGCTGATCTTAACTATCATTCATCGGTTCCTGGCTTTTATCGGGACAGTCTGCTTGGTATTCTTCACGTATATGTGTGAGTCGTACTACAATGAATCAGAGGCACCGTGGAGATAGGAACAAATAAAGAGTCACTATTTACTGGTTTGTGTGGAAACAATTAAAGTGTACCAATTGAACTATTCACCTTAGCATCTCATAAACTAATTTCACATATCTGTGCTAGAAATTCCCAACTCTGAATATTATGCCATCTATACTCGATACTCCACCTTGCTAGTGGTTCATCGATAACTAGGAATGAAAATGGATGGAAAACCCTCTTAACCGTTTTTGTTTCCGTATTTGAACCGGAAATCAGGAATATGGATTCATTCTTGATAATCTTCTAGAATAGGGGGTGCTCCACTGTGAATGAGACCATTCATTCTTGACAACCTTCTAGAATATTTTGGACCTAGAAGGAGTCTAATTTTCCATATATCATGGTAAAGTTATGAAATATCATGTACTATATAGTTTTGAATAGTACAACAACATAATACAAGGATAATGAAGAGTCCTAGAATATATTGAAACAACACAAGAGCTATTGAGTTCTATAAATAGGGGGCTCCCCTCACCTTTGTCATATCTTGGCATAGAGTCTCTTATGATCCAAAATCGAGTAGCACATCAAGGCTGCCATGACATATTCCCTTTTCTAAAAAAAGTGTCACCATGCTAAGGTGGCAAGAGTAGTAAGTGGGTCTTAGTGTTACCATGCTAAGGTAGAACAATACTCCAGTAAGTGTGAATATCTTGTTAAAATCATGTTCAGTAGTGAACATAGGGTCGAGTTGTCTTTTAGAAAGTCAATCTCCATATTACTATAGTTAGAAATCATTGGTAACAAGCTAGTTAAAATGTTAGTCATCTTTTGTATAAGAGAACAATAACAAGTTGTTGGTAACAAGTTAATTAAAATGTTAGTAGTCTAGGCATCCTTAGTAGTCTAATTATTTTCAAATTCTAGATTCCAACTATTCTTATACACTCTTGAATACTGATTCTTAGGTTTCAATTATTTTTGCCCGAGTTGGTGACAACGATTCCGGCAAAAGAAAAAATGACAACCAATGCAGAAATCCTACAGTTCCAAGTTATTTTCAGCTGAGACTGCGATGACGATCCAGCCGATAGAGACCACTAATATGTAGAATTCATGACTTAATTAATTATAGTTAGTGAACTCTCTCACATGGGCATTCGAAGAGAAGAGATTTATGAAGAATCAGAAAGTTGTTACGTTAAAACTGTAACTCTAAGTTATTCTAGTGGCTAGTGGGCAAAAATCAGAGCGAGGTCTTGGATGATATGTGAATAAATAGAGATTTATCTTTTATTGTAATCAGCTCTGGACCATTTTGCTCAGATGAGAGGTGTACTAAACTTTGAAAGTCAATGAATTTAATTAGCAATTTTTTTATTAAGGTGATACATATTGGTTTGGGTATTTACCCATTTGGTGTTGACTTGATCCAATATGATACATCCCAAGTTCTCTAGGGTGAACAACCTATAAAAATTCTCTACAAAAACACTAGAGTAAATGGTTAGTGACCTAAATGCCGAAAATCAATTTTGCTCTAGCTCTATAAGGGTTGCAAGCCACCTATACCAACAATTCTAGTTTCTATGATCTCTAGGCACACACAAAGGCTATGTCACTACTCTTACACTAGTTGAGCTAGTTAACAACTAACAAGAGACTAAACAAACTTCTCAACTAACTAGCAATAGAGCTACACTACTCAAACTAACTCTACAACAACTAAGAAAGCAAGTAATGCAAAGGAGAGGTAGGGTGATTATACCGCACGTGGCAAGAGATGATCAATCACAATATGAATGTCAAATGAGCACCGGGAGACACATGATTTTTTATCACGAGGTTCACGTGCTTGCTGGTATGCTAGTCTCCCAGTTGTGTCGACCATACACTTGGTGGTTCACGAGCTATTGACGGTAGTTACCGACCATTATAAACATCAATATAACCTGAGATAATGCATGAAAATGATTACCGACATAGACTTAGGGGTTTAAACTGACAATTTTCCATGAGTTTTGGTGAATCTATGTTTTCAGCAGGGTTTAATCAGAAAACCAACAAGGGGAACTTAAACGTCAAAGGAAAAATCAGAATTCCGCCGTGAAACCAACTCCAGAATGTTCTAGGGACTCTAGAAGCCACGTCACCGAAGCGGAAGCCGAGAGGCTACCAAGTGGGTGAAAGCTCTAGTTTGGTTTTGGTTAATTGATGAAACCCTAAGTGCTAGCCTAGTGTATAAAAGTGATTATGAGATAGGTAGCACTACTCCAAGTGATGAAGCAATGGTGAAGATCATGATGATGGTGATGGCATGGTGATGATCTAATACTTGAACTTGGAAAAGAAGAAAGAGAAAAACAAAAGGCTCAAGGCAAAGGTATAAATAGTAGGAGCCATTTTGTTTTAGTGATCGAGACACTTAGTGAGTGTGATCACATTTAGGATCGATAGCCATACTATTAAGAGGGGTGAAACTCGTATCGAAATGCAATTATCAAAGTGCCACTAGATGTTCTAACTCATTGCATATGCATTTAGGATCTAGTGGAGTGCTAACACCCTTGAAAACACTTGTGAAAATATACTAACACATGTACACATGGTGATACACTTGGTGGTTGGCACATTTGAGGAAGGGTTAGAAACTTCACCGATGGAGTGTCCGCCCGTAGAGTGCGGACAGTCCGAATGGTGCCACCGATGCACTATACAGAAAAGACAGAGGTCACTATAAGTGATCTGGACGCTGGTCTCGGTAGGATCGACGCGTCCAGTCAGTGGAAGCGTGAAGAAGCATGGCGTCGGTCTTCGACCAGACGCTGGGTCACTTAGTGACCGGACACTGATGAGGGTGCGTCCGGTCCTGCTAACATGGCAGCACACAGAGGAGTACATCGAGTGACCTGGACAGCTGGGTGAGTCCGGTCAGGCATCATGATTTTTCGCTTCTAGATGCTTACTAGAAACGACCATACGCTGAGGTCCAGCGTCCGGATCACTTTGAGCAGCGCGTCTGGTCACTACTTAAATGTACTGATGACCATTGAAATCAGGACGACCAGCATTTGAATCAAGGGACACGTGGCGTGCATCGCACGATCCGGACGCTGAGGGCCAGCGTCCGATCACCCCGTGTTCAGTGCAGTGAGGAGCCCAACGGCTCTATTCGTGGGGGCTCCCTATTTAAGCCCCACTGACTAGCTCAAGCTTACTCTCTTGGCTATTTGCATTGACATAGCAACCTTATGAGCTTAGCCAAAGCCCTTCCCACTCATCTTCATCATTGATTCATCATCTTTGTGAGATTGGGAGAGAATCAAGTGCATTGCTTGAGTGATTGCATCTAGAGGCACTTGGTGTTCATGTTTTTCTTGTGGGATTCGCTTGTTGCTCTTGGTGGTTGTCACCACCTAGACTGGCTTGGAAGCAGCGGAGGAGGATTGGCACGAGTTGATGATTGTTCAGTGGCCATCTCTGGTGATTGTGAGGGGATTTGTACCTCCCCCGACGGAGCACCAAAAGGTAACTCTAGTGGATTGCTCGTGTCATTGAGTTATGTCACTTGTGGGTAGGTTCTTGCGGTGTCCAATTGTGTGGATGAGGTTCATGCAACACCTCTTAGCCTGCCGAACCACCAAGTGTTGGTCGACACAATGGAGACTAGCGTGCCAGAAAGCACGTGAACCTCGGGAGAAAAATTGGTTGTCTCTTGCCATTTGGTATTCTCCCAGTGATTGATTTAGTATTGATCTTGTGATTGGTTCACTCCTCTACACGGCAGTATAATCACTCTACTCACTCATTTATATTCTTGCAAACTAGTTATAGCAAGCTCTTTAGTGTAATTAGAATTGAGAGCTTGCTTTGTTGTTTTAAGTTCATCTAGTGGAGCTCTTTAGTGTAGCAAGTGTGAGAGCTCTTAGTGAGTAGTAACATAGTAAATTATGTGTCTAGTGATCATAGCAACTAGAATTATTGGATAGGTGGCTTGCAACCATTGTAGAGCTAGAGCAAGTTTGCATTTCATTATTTGTCATACTAATCAGGGGCCCACCTGTTAGCCTCGTCGCTATGTCGGTTTTCCACCGCCTCCTAGGATGCATCTAAACCATTGCTTAAGTCGGTTTGATCCAAGGGCTCACGTTGTATCCTCAGTGATATATAATCCAGCCCCCTCCCTCCAGGGAGAATCAAGTCATCAGATCATAAGTTAGGGCTAGACAGAAAACTAGGGTTTCCAGAGATTAGAGATTAGAGCTCCTAGTTCTTCAAGTTTCTAGTATAGATTAGCTAGCAAGGTTCAAGAAGAGTGTGGGACTATTGCTCAGGATTTCGGATCTACCATCTAGAGACTAGGTATAGCCATTGTATCTCTATATTTATGACTTTGTGCTACTTTAATATTATTATATTGCTATTTATTATGTTCTTAGTTTGCTCTAGTTGCATGCTTGATATAGTTATGATTAATGATGAGTTTATGCACATGTTCACAAAGCGCTTAGCTCATTATGCATGTGAGTTAAGTGGTCGACACTATGTAAGCATGGTGCTTAGATATTGTTTGCCTACGGATGCCCTCTGCACTCTGGGTCATAGTGGTAGATCGCGGAATGTGACACTCCCATTGAGTCCTTTGTAGTCCACTCCCTATTTGTAGAGCACGTAGAACGTGATTGCGAAGGTAGACAAGCTCTATTCTTGATCTTCCTTAGTAATATTCCTTATGCATAGATCTAGAGTTAGTTATACTATAGATGAGAGTGTATATATTAGGGTGTACAAAAGACTTAGTAGATAAGTAATGACTTAGGAATCTTTTGCTCTTAACGAATCTCCTGCTTAGCTGTACTACATTTTATGAGTCTCTAATTCTATCTCTGGAATACCACTATTACCTTACACTTATTATTTATTTACCCTTTGACTTACCCCTGCCATAGCATGAGAGTGATTATTATCATAAGTATACACATTTGTCAATATCTCTATGCCAACACCACTCCATAAGCTCCTCCCTATGGTAAAAATATAAATAACGATACCTGATATACTTTCGGGTGAAATGCGACAATGGTATATTATCTGTGCGCTTGCGGATACTTTAATATATATATTTTTCTCTGAAGTTTATAAGTGTCATTAATAATTACCAACCACACATTTCTGACATTATGCTAGGGATGACAACCTAGTAACAAGTGATGCTAAGAAATGCCAACATGAGCTAATTGGCACCACGCCAAGCCCTTCACTAGGGCACCGCAAGAACCTACCCAAAGTGAGGGTAACTCAAAGACACGAGCAATCTAATAGAGTACCTTTTGTCTTTCCTCCGGAGAAAGGTCAAGAACCCCTCACAATCATGATCGGGATGGCAAAAACAATCTCCACCTCGTGCCAATCACCGCAAGCTGCTCTAAGCCATCTAGGTGGCGGCAACCACCAAGAGTAATAAGAAAACAACAGCCACAACGATCCCCAAGTGCCACTAGATACAACCACTCAAGCCAATGCACTTTGGATCACTCCCAATCTCACTATGATGATGAATCAATGATGGAGATGAGTGGGAGGTGTTTGTTTTAGCTCACAAGGATGTATTACTAATGAAAATGTGCAAGAGAGTGAGCTAGAGTCGACGCAAGTCGATCTATTTATAGAGCCCTCTTTTCTCAAAGAGCCGTTAGGCTCACGCAGACATGACCGAATGCACTAAACAGACTCTGGCCAGAGTCGGTCGGCTGATGGACGCCACATGTCCCTCCTTTGAACTTCGCACGTTCATCTCCAACGGTCACTTAACGTTCACGCGCAGGGTTAAGTTGTGACCGGACGCGAAACTCAAACGACTGGACTCACCAGCACCTAGCGTCTGACCCAATCCAGAGAGGGTCTAGAGCGCGTTTTTCATGACTGGACGCGTCCAGTCGTAGGTGACCGAACTTGCCACAGTGTCCAGTCCTATCAGTTGTTCGCCCTAGCACCACCACATCATGACTGGACCCGGTGAACAGTTCCACCAGCGGGTCTGGTCACCTTCGCAAGACAGGGATCGATCGAGGACATAGAGCCGTGCCCTCTTTGGATGCCATGACCGGACGCTGCGGCCAGCGACCGGATGCGCCAAGCGCAGAGTCCGGTCCTACACCACAGAGCCGCACCACCCTAGGGTTAGGCACCAGACTCTGACCCTCAGGGTCCAGTCCCTCCTGACCCGGAGTCCGGTCATCTTGAACTCCACCTTCTCAACTCCAAACATTTCACTCTTGCTTCCAAGTTGCTAACCACAAAGTGTCTCACCATAGTGTGCACGTGTGTTAGCATTTTCCAAAGAATTTTTCAAGGGTTAATTTATTAGCACACTAGGTCCTAATGCATATGCAATTATGACTTCACCTAGTGGCACTTGATAACCGCTTAGCCATGATTTTCCCCTCTTCATAGTACGACTATCTATCCTAAACACACTCACACCCTCTATGGTGTCTTGAGTGCCAAAAAACCTATTTGATACATTTTCCTTGATCAACACTTGGTTTTTGTTTTTCTCTTTCTTCTTTTCCAAGTTGGAGCACTTGATAATCTCTTTTGGTCATCACTACCACCTTGATTACCATCATCTAGCTCCATTGCTTGGATGTACCAACCTAGCTCACATTCACACTTAATGACATAGGTTAGTACTTAATTAGGTTTCATCAATTAGCCAAAACCAAACTAGGGCTTTCACTCGTGGACTCTACTTTTCCTTTGAGACCCAAACTTATACATCCATAATATGCAAGTCTCCAAATTCTCTGAGTCTTGTAGACTCTTCTTCTCTCCAAATGCTCCGAGTCCCTCTACTTTTCCTTTGAGACCCAAACTTATACATCCCTAATATGCAAGTCTCCACATTCTCCGAGTCCCGGGGACTCTACTTTTCTTTTTAAGACCCAAACTTTTGTCTGGTGTTCAACATGTTTGAGATGATTTCCTTCGACATACAAATTGGTACGTTTGAGATGATTTCCTTAGCCACCCAAATTGGTTTGGTCTGTTTCTTCTTGTCTTGCTTGTTGACTTTGTGAGCTACCACTTTGTTGGCTTTCTTGTCGAATAGGAATGGAGTGCTCTTCTTGTCAACTTTGATTGTGTTGGAGAGATGACTTGTTTTCTTCTAGAACCCTTTCTTCTTCTCTCCTCCTTACTCACTTTGCACCCACAGTACTTTGTGGCTTCTTGATGACATGAGTTGCAAGTCACGGTTGATCCCTCACCAAGCTTGTTCACCACCTTGGGATGGTTATATTGTTGAGTTTGGACTTGCTTCTTCTAGCCTTTCATTGTGATAAAGTTCACTACCACGGCTTCTTTGCCGAGTGTCCCAGACTTTGCCGAGTGTTTTTTATCGGATACTCGGTAAAGAGGCTGTTTGCCGAGTGCCAGAGAGAAAGCACTCGGCAAACAACTGGCACTCGGTAAAGAGGTGGTTTGCCGAGTGCCGAGCACTCGACAAACAATAACACTCGGCAAAAAAAAGTTGAATCCGGTAGTGGTTCTCGAAGAGACGACCTATTTCTTGCCTTATAGCACCTTATTTTCCATAGAAATAACTTCATCATTGTATGGTTCTATAACCACACTGTTAACACAACACTTGTCGTCGGAGCTGATCATGACGTCCACGGCCCGGCCCTTGCCCGACCGATCAAATCCATTGTGCATGATGGCGACGAGGCGGCGATGGTGGCGCCCCATGCAGCCAGGATCGCTGGTGTCGACCCTACGTGAGGACGACTCCAGGACCACACAGTGACACAGAGCCGTCTCGTCGTCGTCCGTCGGCACACCGACCCGCCGGACACCGCAGTGGCCCTTGGCGAGCGAGGCAGCGGCGGTGCGCTCGGCACACATGCACGGCATGTGGCGTGGGTGTGGCCTTCTCGTCGCTGTGCTGTGCATCAGTGCATGGATAGATGATGACTTGATGCTGCTGCGCGTCGCGTCGGAGGATGGCCAGCCGCCGGGCGCGGGGCGGCACACGTAACCGCGCACATGGATGGGGCTAGGTAGCTCACCGCACGTTGCATGTCCATAACCTTGACGGGAACCCACGGAGCTTTCGGAGGCTCGATCGCTACCTCACACACATGGTGTGGGTCTGTCACGAAAAAATAACACAGCAGAGGAAGATTAGCTAATTGCGTGCCGGGAGCAGGGTCTCCAGCCCACCATGTAAATTGGGCCCCTATATTTTTCATTTGCAGGCTGGTCTGCAAAATATAGGGACCCAAATTTGCTTCCAACTCCAGCCCAAGACCCTACCGCTCCAGCTCCCAAGCAGGCCCCCGCGCCGCGCACCCGCCGCAGGCGGCTGTGCCGCCAGGACCATTGCCTCCATCGTCCTCGACTCCGCCGAGTCCTCCTTCACGGCCTCCTGTGCACGGCAGGACTGCTGCTCTGACAGCCTCTCCACGGCGTCCGAGGCGTCAGCGCTAGCGGCGGCGTGCGACGACGCGGCGGAGGACGCCATCGTCGTGCGGGGCATCCGCTCCGACCGGCTCCTCTTCGACCCAGGTGCGTCGGCCACCAACTCCATCCTCGAAGAGAAGTCCGCCGCCGCCGCCGCCTCGGCCTCGGCGGGCCCGCGCCCCCTCGACCTCCGTTCTCCGTGGCGGCGTGAAGGTCATCCGCCATCTGCCCTCGCCCCTCCCGTCATCGGTGCTGTTCTTGGCTGGCGGCATTTCTTGGCTGGCGGCAGCAGTAGCAGCACATTATGGAGTCGCCCCAGCCCCCAGCCCCTGCTTCACAGTGAGTCAGTGTGAGTGCTTGATTTCTTTGTTGTTTACTTGGATCTTGATTGAAATCAAAAGAAAGGGAATACGCAGAAAGTTTAGTGATGAAGTATAGGCAGAGCTAGCAGATCACTTTATGCAAAAAATTTCATGGACACATTGCCTTCGATGCTCTAATATGATGGACATGTTATATGAAAACTAGTGTATCTGTTTGATTCCTGTAGAGAAGAGAGGATGGCAATCATGCCATGTACCTGTTTCATTCATCGTTTCTAGCATTACATCATGTTTTCTCACATGTATGCTTTATTTGTTTGCTGAGTAGAGCAAGCTCTTTTGGTTTTGATCCAGAAATTGGCCTGAACAAACAGAGCTTGCAAACATCTGCTAATCTTATTCTTTCCTCTAAACTGTACTGCTTGTTGCCGTCTAGGTCCTTTTCTTCTTCATGTTTGCAAACAGAGCTTTAACTATACTACTTAGTTGACAGCCTTGATCCCATTCTTTGTCTAAAAATGTGGATAACATCATTATATCCCTGACATTTTCCCTTTTTTTGTTGCTATGGCAGATGTCAAGGTTTGGAACTAGAGTTCGTCGACGGTGGGATGAAGAGGACGAATCTGATGTTGACGACCTCTTCATCATTGCTGGTCTTCTTGAGGGCTCCAAGAGAAACAAGCGCAAGAAAAAGTTTCGTGGGTCGTTGCTGGGTCGCCGCAAAGTGCCACGGGACATTTCGGGAGGTCACAATCGCATCTACCTGGACTACTTCGTGGACCAGTGTGTATACAGTGAGAGACATTTCAGAAGGAGGTTTCGGATGTCCAGGTCGCTCTTTCTGCGGATAGTGGATGCAGTGAAGTCTCATGATGACTATTTCCGTCAGAAGCCCGATGCCATCGGAACTCTTGGCGCCTCTCCCATACAGAAGGTTGTTGCCGCCGTTCGGATGCTTGCCTACGGTATTTCGGCCGACTTTTTGGATGAGTATGTGAGGATGGGAGAGAGCACCATCATTGAGTGTCTGAAGCATTTTGTGAAGGCTGTCGTCGATGTCTTTGGTGAAGAATACTTGAGGGCCCCCAATGCCCAGGACACAGCCAAGCTGTTGGCAATTAATAGTGCAAGAGGGTTCCCAGGTATGCTTGGTTCCGTTGATTGCATGCATTGGAAATGGGACAAGTGCCCAGTAGGTTGGAGAGGAGCATATGAAGGGAAAGAAGATGGGCCGACCATGATCCTTGAGGCCGTTGCATCACAAGATCTATGGATTTGGCATGCATTCTTCGGCCTTCCAGGTTCACTAAATGATATCAACGTTTTGCGCCGCTCTCCACTCTTCCAAAGTCTGACTTCTGGGACGGCGCCACAAGTGGAATACATGGTCAATGGAAACAAGTACACAATGGGGTACTATCTTGCCGATGGGATATACCCAGCCTGGGCAACGTTTGTCAAAGCTTTTCAAAGACCACAGGGCAACAAGAAAATCCACTTCACAATGGCTCAAGAAGCAGCGAGGAAAGATGTCGAAAGAGCGTTTGGGGTACTCCAAGCTCGATTTGCAATAGTGCGGGGTCCTGCAAGAATGTGGCACAAGGAAGATCTATGGTACATAATGCAAGCTTGTGTAATCTTGCACAACATGATAATTGAGGATGAGCGAGATGAGGAAGATGACTTTAACTACCATCAGGAGGGTATCCCTGTGTTGCAACCTGTGGACTACCAACGCCGTAATCCTCTTGTGCTAGAGGACTTCCTGAAGATACACGACGAGATTGAGGATAGGTCTTCACATGAGCGACTTCGTGATGACCTTGTAGAGCACTTGTGGGCAATTCATAGTTCTAGGTAGTTAGCTGAAATTGTAGAATATATCCACCTATGTGAATTGCACAAGTGTGAATTGTAGAATATATCCACCTATCCATTTTCTCCTGTTCAGTTTGTTTATTTCTGATAATGCAGCTCTGTGCTAGTCTGTTTATTTATTTCTGATAATGCATTAAAATTGAGCCATGGCATGAATCTACAGTGTGATTATGGAGTGTTCTGTTGTCCAGCTTTCTGATAATACAGTTTCACGGGGCGTTGCCGGGTCGCCGCAAAGCGCCACGGGACATTCATAGTTCTAGGTAGTTAGACTAAATTATGTAATATGGAGTGACATTTGGCAATGTCCTTCAAATATCTGGAAAATTATGTAATATGTAGTTTCATATTGTGTTACCATTCATACTTGTATGAAAGAATTATGTCTGTAGTTTCTGGAACTTATTACTGCACGTGTGCTTCTTTTCTGGAACTTATTACTGCAAGTGTACTGTTTAGATAAGCAGCTGCTAATCTCTGAACATGTAATCTGTACTCAAGCTTCTTGACTCATGTAATTTGTGTTTGGTTTCTTGAGAGATTGGCTATCACTCTTGATATGAATTGCAGAAACTGATGAATACTGACCATGTTCTTGTGCCATACTGACTGTATCACTTGGATAGTGCCATACTGATGAGAAGCTGTTATTTCTGAGATGGAATTGGTGTCGAAGACTAATGCATTCTGTGGAGATGAGAAGCTGTTATTTCTGTTGCCGTAGCAAGTAGCAACTAATAAATGGCTATGCTTCTGGACATCTAACGTCTGTTGCTTTCACTGGATGAAACAACAGTGCTCGTGCTCATTTTCTTAAAGAAGTGGTAGTTATAAACTGACTTGGCAGCCTGTAGCACATGTCCACATATCACAAATATGAGTATTTCAAGTACATAAAAAGTAGTTACCTGAAGCTCTGATCAGATATTTGGATATATCAGTGATACAGTAGTAGCGTCTGAAAGCAAAAAAAAAAGAACATATGTTCCAGAGCCTTGGCGCATCGTCACGGTATGCATGATGGATTATCAAATGTGTACAGAACTACAAATATGTTATGTATGCATGTGAGAAATAAAAAAATTCAAACTTAAGCTTATTGAGTTCAAAGACTACTAGAAAAATAAAATACTTAACAAAAGAGTGAGTAAAAATCAATATAAAAAAGGTCCAGAAAAATAAAAAAATAACCAAAGAAAGAAAATATCAGAAAAGAAAATCCAACATCTGTAATTCTAAAAACCCTGCTTTGAAATTAAAAAAGAAAACACGAGAGCAGAATTTCACATAGAAAATAGAGAAATTAACATGCATGCGCATGGCTGAACATATTACACATTCATGAAATATTTATAAGTGAACTAGAATCATTGATTCAACACTGACCATCCAAGTAAAAACAGCACACACCAGACTTCGCTCAATCCCACTAACAGAAACAAATCCCACTAACAGAAACCAAATCTTTGAAGGAACTAACATTTCCTGATTGCAGTGCATATAGCATCTCTGATAACACATATAGCATCTCTGATAGCATAGCATATACTGAACAATACTGATTGCAGTGCCATTGATAATGATAACAGTAGCATAAGAAAACTACCACTACCAGATATAAGTGACTCCACTCTCACCAAACCTACACTCCACTCTCACCACTAGCTGTCTCGCCTACACTAGCACTCATCGCCTTCACAATCTTCGCTCTCTTCGCCTTCACGTATGCCCTTTGATCATCGTCCATGGTGGTCAAATCACAAAACATAATTTTTTGTTCCTGCTCCCACTGCAGCCGCTCCTCCTCCATCTGAAGCCTGCGTTGCTCAAGCATCATATCCTTCTCCCACCTTTCTTTCTTCATCATATGTTCCTCGGTCTTCATTACCAACAAATTTTGCATCATATCCTTGTACTCGTCATCTCCTTCATTTTTTTTCAGCTTGTCTTTGGATTGCTTTCTACCCGGAGGTCGGGCTTTCTTGGCAGAAGGGATTGAGGAGCTTTCTTGGCCTTGGGCGGTTGACTCATCGTCCTCTTGTTCACTTCCTACCGGGAAGTTGAGCTCTCTGGACTTGGCCGGCTTCTTGTTGCCTTCAAGCGTTGATTCGAACTTCTGAGTGTGCCTCAACGTGAGCCAACAATGTTCGAATTGACAATTTTTGCCGTTCGCTTTTCTGGCATACCTTGCTTGGGCTTCCAGCAGCTGCAGCAAAGATCAAGTGCATGATTAGATATATAGCAATGACAAGATATGGGATGAACCAAGTGCAAGATCAATTACATGCTCTTGGTATGGAATGCCGCTTGGATGACGACGCTCGACCTCCTCGTAGTAGCCTTGGAATTTCATGCACTCCTTTAGTATGATCCCAAAGCGATGCTCGAGTGAATTGGGAGTCCTATCGGACTCAAAGTCCCTGTTCCTGTGGAAATCATTTGCGATCCTCTCCCAATAAGTTTTTCCTGGCTGCTGATTCCCTATGATAGGGTCATTGCTGATATGAATCCAAGATTTGCAAAGTTGGATATCTTCAAGATTAGTGTAGTTGCTGCCTCGCTTGGATTTGCCGCCAGTACTTGGAGTGGCATCCTGCTGCCTCAACAATTCCAAATCATCATCCACTTCCTGTGTCAATATATTTGTGAAATATCCACTTCCTGCTGCACTTGAAGCCCTTGGTTGCTGCAAAGAAATATACAGAAATATGAGTGTTGATTCAGATTCAGCTATTAGAACAATCTTAAGAGCGTAGAACTGCAAGGCTTGTTACGTTAGGAGAAAAGAAAAGACGCGATAGGTTTGGTTTAGCCCGTGAAAGCACAGCGGTACGGTTCAGGTTCAGCTCAGCTCCATCGACCACCACAGGGACATGGCGATGGTCCGCCGCCGACACGCCTGCCTGAACAGAACTGAACTAGTGCTGTGTGTTCGTGTTCGCTCTACCTGCTGGAAAGCTACGACTACGGTGCACCGCTGTGCCTGTGGCCCGACCTGCTTAAAGCAGTTGCAGCGTGTCCCTGCAGCCTGTTTAGACGTGACAAAGGCGATCTCACAAGGATGGCCCGGTGTAGCGGCACCAATAAAACTTGTGCCTGACATTACATCGTCACAGCGAGGCACATGCATGTTGTCAAAGACAAGAGTAGAAAGCGAGCCAGATTATATAATAAAATAAACAAAGTCATACTATTATTAAAGATTAATTAAAGTAACACCAGCTCATCGATTAAGATTTCATACTGATCGAGTATTGTCAAAGGGAGATGGATGGATCGATCGATCCTGCTGGGCTCTGCAAAGGCGACGGAAGGAATCGAAAGGAGGAAGAGAGGAACACGCGATCAGGCCGGCCTTGCCTTCCTGAGTCCTGATCAAGCGGAACCAAAGGCAAAGCAAAGCAGCGAGCGAAAGGGCTCCCATGTCCTTATCAACCAAGGCTTCAAGCTTTTGCTCGCCGCGCCGCAGAAAGGAGATGGATGGATCGATCGATCCCCGGCCAAGTGCATGCTGCGGCGTCTGCGGCTGGCCTTTGCATCATTCACAGGGCAGGGCAGGGCAGCGCGTCTGTATTGCAGTGCGCCACGATGCGTCTGTGGGAGAACTAGCTAACCAGTTCAAGCCCTACTACCTTTATGTATAGCAACCTGTTTTACAAGAATGCCCTAATTACCTTTATGTATAGCAACCTGTTTTACAAGAATGCCCTAATTACCTTAACTGAACCAAGTAAAATGGCATACAATTGCACATGACTATGATGAAGGCAAGTATGTAATAGATTGCAAAGAAACTTCAGAAGCCCAAAGTTCAAACTTGTGATACTTATACTGAAACTCATCACAATGGCATACAAGCAACAAGCCACAACATCTAGTGTCTAGAGGTAAACTCAACTATTTAATTCACAATAAATGCCTAAACACCATGATGGAACTCTAGTGCCAGAGTACTCCTCCTATGACAGTGGAGTATTAAATTGGAACCCTCTGTAGCATTGCAAATGTGCAGATCCCCAAGATCAGACATAATGAAAATCCAAGATTATGCAGTAGAGGCAGCTCTTAGGTAAAGATTATCATATCTGAATCTAGTGCAGCTACAGCTTTGCATCTGAATCAAAAAGAATATACAACTGCTACTGCTATAAACCAGGTGGGTTTATGTTTAACCCTAGAAAAGAAAGGCTAAACTAGGACTTGTTGGATTGTTGATATGTCAACTACTATGTGTTCAGATTAGATACCCAAGACAAATTGGCTATCAATATTGACGCAAGCTCTCTTGGGAATGAATCAGAACTTCAGAAGGCTCTCTTGGGAATGAAATTAGCACAACTCACCGAGTAGTCAGGCGTCCAATGGTTGGGGCTGAAGTCGTCGCCGGCAACCTCATAGACGTGTGCTGGTGATGTTGTGGTGCTGCCGGCGTCCCAGGTGGCGGCGTGAGGCTCCGTGAAGGTCAACGCGCGAGGGCCGAGTAGAGGCTGGTCGTTGGGGAACCGGCGAGGTAAGCCGCTGCCGCCACTGCCGGGAGAAGGCATCCTGCCGCTGTCCGCCGCCGGGAGAAGGGCCTTCTTGTCGACGAGGCAGGTTGGCAGTGAGGGGAATCGAGGCAGATTGGCGATGAGGAGCGACGAAGGAACGACGTTTCGTGGCAGCAGCCGGACGGGGAGGCAGCGCGCCTCCGGAGAAACCCGGCGCCGCCATTTGCGGCTCCCCGCGCTGCCACAAGCCCACGCGATGCCCGCGCGACGCGCGAGCGTGGCTGCAGCCCCGCGACAGGCTCCACGCGGCGCGGTGCTCCTGGGGTGGACGGGGGCGCTCGCGATGCCGTGCCGAGGTAGAGTCCGGGAGGGGAGGAGGCTCGCGGCTCGCGGCAGGAGCAGCACGGCGGCTCCCGAGCGGCGGCGGGGAAGACGATTCGGGGGAGGAATAGGAGGGCCTGTTTTCTAGGGGACCCGAAACTAAATTTTGACAGCTCTCCTAAAATGGGAGCCCAAGTAGGAGCTGCATTGGAGTGGATTTTTTTGGATCAAGTCCCTAAATTTGGAATAGGGACATGTTTAGGAAGGTGGGCTGGAGTTGCTCTCAGCGAGGGGTTAAAATCAGACCGTGAACGAATGGCCACGTGGCAGAGTCAATGCGGCGGTGGAATGGGTCAGCGTGGGGACCGGGGGCACAGCGCGCCGGCACAGTGGGCCACTCGCGCTCACGTGTTCCGCGGGCCCAGAATTAAGGGTCGGCGCCCAAACTTGGGATGCAAGGGAAGGGGGTACCCTCAATCAATGCGCTAATCTAATCCCAACAAGACTTGCCTACGTACGTGCTACTGCCTACTACTTTTGGATTGTAGGATTTTTACAGGATTTTTGAAGGGTGCCATTCCTAAGAAAAGGGAGCATGTGGGTGTGTTTGGGACAAGGGAAAGGAGATTTTCGTTCCGGAGGAAAGGAAACGAGCAACGTGCATTTCACAGCAAAAAAAAAAAGCATCCTGTTAGAACTAATGGAAATCATGCTGGCCCCGTTCGCGTGTTCTTAAATCCGGCTTGATCCGCTTCTTTTTTTATTCGGAACAGTGTTTTTCTCTCACAAATTCTTCTAACATTCCTCAAAACCATCAAAATTCCTCCAGAATTCCTCCCAGCGAACAGGCCCGCTAGCGCTTATCACGGCTGCATGCGCCCTTGTACTAGTGAGAGCGGACAAAAGAAGATAAGAACATCCAGGAGAGAGAATGGATGTAGTTAATGAGTAGAGAGTACAGCTGCTAAAGTAAAAGATGGATGTAGTTAATGAATTAAATAATAATATGCGAGACAACCTATGTGTCCTGAATAATCACTTTAGAATGCAACAATTGTTAGAACTAATTTATTGTTTAGGGACATGAGATGATTCAACCATATTCCTACTATCAAAATAGCTCAAATTATCAATTCCTGTGTTTTAGAATCTTGTAGTTTTTTACTTTTCACTCCACTCTATTCCTGCGGCTATTCCTCCGTTTTGTATTCCTTTGTTTCAAACAGACCTTAATTTTTTTACCGTAAAACGCAGGGACCTGTTGGCTTGTCTTATAATCCGTACTTTTCAACTTGTTTTTTTTTTCAGCAGGCTCAGTGTTTTTCTCTCGCAACAAATCAGCCGGAACAGTGTTTCGGCTTGTTTTTTTCAGCGAAGCGAACGGGGTGAAAGAAACCTGAGGTCCTGACTCCTGAGCGATGGCAATGCATGGGCTGATGCGCAGAAGCCTGGCGCTGGCGGTAGATGAGAATGAGATGCTGAGATGCATGCAGGACAGCAGGAGGGAGAGGGACCGGACCATCCTTTGCTAAAGCTGGAAGACCACGAGCTGGGTTGCATTCGAGCCCGCCATTACTCGTAGCTTCTTTGCTTGCTTTCCTTTTTTTCTTTTTCTTTTGCTGGCAAATTTGCTCGTAGCTTTGGAACGCGTTTCTTTAGTGATGATGCGGTCACATGAAGCAATCTGCTAGTAGTATCATCACTCCGTCAGCACCGTCACCTGACCAAGTTGCATTGCACGTGCGAGACACTGCCAGCAGATCATGAGCATCCACCTCGGGACCAACGGCGATCTTTGATGGGCTCTATGACATGCTGCTGCTGAACCTGAGCGTCTGGACTGAAATCCGTCTCTGGACTGGACGGGCATTGGCGATCGAACACGAAGCCTGCAAGGTGATCCAGCCAAACTCTCAAATCAGCCCCGTGCTATCATCAACATGATGAAGATGGACATTGGCGGGAAACGCTTGCTGGGCCCAACCAACTGATGGTCTACCTGCCGCACGGGCTACAATACCCCTGCAGGACTTGAACGGGCCAGGCCCATGGATCGGACTGTGCGCCCTATCCTTTGGGTCTGGTTCCATTCACTACCAGAAAAATGATTTTTTTCTTGGTGGCCACGAATTTCCTTGAGAGACCAAATCAAACCGGCAAGTAATATATGTTTCCATGGCGGTGATAGTAATAATCCACAAAAAAACTGTATATTCCTTGACGGGTGGTGAAAACATCTAAGAAAATTGCGCTTTTTCTTGACCGTTTCACTAGGCCTGCAAGGAAATTGGACATTTTCCTGTTTGTTTCGCTAGTCCCCTGTGGAAATTTGACATTTCCTTGAGGGTTTTCAAGTTACCTTGGCGATTGGCACCCAGGAAAAAAATCCATAAGTATTCAAATTTAAATATGACATGCTCATTACACTTACACACACACACACACACACACACACACACACACACACACACACACACACACACACATATATATATATATATATATATATAGAACTACTATCCTGTAGCTGGCTACAAAATAACTTATTCTGTAGCCACTTTGAGTTACGATAATTACTATGTTAATTTACGAGATTATAGTAACTCCTTACTAAGTGGTTTAATATAACGTTATGGTAAATATCCCCCGTGTGTTATAGTAACCCAACTATCGTAAATATATATTGCCATTACGGTAAATTAGTATATAAAATTATGGTAAATGGAGGTGGCTACAGAATAACTTATTCTGTAGCCGGCTACAGGATAGCCTCTCCCTATATATATATATATATATATATATATATATATATATATATATATATAGAACTACTATCCTGTAGCTGGCTACAGAATAACTTATTCTGTAGCCACCTTGAGTTATGATAATTACTATATTAATTTACGAGATTATAGTAACTCCTTACTAAGTGGTTTAATATAACGTTATGGTAAATATCCCCATGTGTTATAGTAACCCAACTATCGTAAATATGTATTGATATTATGGTAAATTAGTATATAAAATTATAGTAAATGGAGGTGGCTACAGAATAACTTATTTTGTAGTCGGCTACTGAATATCCCTATATATATATATATATATATATATATATATATATATATATATATATATATATATATATATATATATATATATATATATATATATATATAGAACTACTACCCTATAGCCAGCTACAAAATAACTTATTCTGTAGCCACTTTGAGTTACGATAATTACTATGTTAATTTACGAGATTATAGTAACTCCTTACTAAGTGGTTTACTATAACGTTATTGTAAATATCCCCATGTGTTATAGTAACCCAACTATCATAAATATATATTGACATTATCGTAAAATAGTATATAAAATTATCATAAATGGAGGTGGCTACAGAATAACTTATTTTGTAGCCGGCTACTGAATATACTCTCCTATATATATATATATATATATATATATATATATATATATATATATATATATATGTGTGTGTGTGTGTGTGTGTGTGTGTGTGTGTGTGTGTGTGTGTGTGTGTAAGTGTTTGTGTCATGTTAAGGTTTAGTGTTTATGTCTTGTTATGTTCACTAACACACAAATGGCATTTAAACTTGTTAACTTCCTATATCACATAGAAGCATATATGGCATACTTGTTTTAGCTTAATAAACATATAATCTGACATATATATATCTTTTAGTGTCTATGTATCTCTAAGGTAAGTGTTTATGCATGTCTTGTTAAGTTCACTAACACATACATGACATTTAAACCTTGTTCGCTTAAACACATATGATACTTAAACCTATTCACTTAAACACAGCAGACATATATGACACCTAAACTTGTTGTGTTCACTTAAACATATACGAAACCTAATTAAACTTGTTCATTTAAGTATACATGACATGTTTGCTACATTTAATTAAACATATATGAAACTCAAATGTTTTTATATTTTAGAATCTAGTTTTCATAATGGATTAAAACATCTTAAATTGGCGGAAGAAGTTTGAAAGTGGTAAATATTTCATTCCTCTTATGTGTATAAATCTTGTTAATTATATGCATTTACATATATATAGCACTTTGTTTAGTCTGGTTAAATTATTTGTATGCTCAATAATGAATGGATATAATTCTATATGTAATAAAAATGTGTAAACAAACATTTATAAATGATTTGTATGCCTTATAGTTTATTCTATTATCTTATGTAAAAACAAATATTATGTTAATAGGCATTATAAAAAGTCACAAGTAGCAGATATTAAAAAACAAACACTAAGATTATTATAGCCCAAATATGGTCTTGGGCTAGAAATATGCTTTAGGCAGTGATGTCGATCCAACGACCGAGCTTATGCCTACCTAAGCTAAACTCAGTATTAGGCTTGATCGACACGATCAAATAAAACTTTAAGATTTGAAATTTCAAACCACAGTGTCTAGTCGTAAATACATGCTGAGGCATAGAAATTAGTGTGTTCAGTCGTAAATACTTGTCTCCGGGCATAGAAAACACTATGTCATAAATACCTTCATCATCGGCATGCATAGATATACAAAAGATGTGCTCTTCTTTCGGAAAAGATTGAAATTTGAATCATCGACAGTTGGTGTGGTCTTGTTCAGTACAACTGTGATAAAAGAAATGGTGTTGCAATAGTATAAAAATCAATGACCATGGTTGTATAGAAACACAAAGTTGGCACCACTGGTTGTCTAGACCAAATTAAAGAGATGTGCTTGCTTTGGGTACATAGACTTACACCATGAGAGGTGCATATATAGTACAATTTAGTTATTTTTCATTTTTAGGGGGCATGTGCACCCCCTAAGCACAATGTAGCTTCGCCCCAACTGATGACAACTGAGGGGGAGGAGTAGGGGGAGAGCCCTACTAGACGACACTCTCTACCAAACCTATACATTTCTTACGTCCCACGAGAAGATCCATTATTATGGCATCAAGACAATAAATATCAGCCTTGTATGTGATTACTCCATCCAACAACTCTGGTGCTATATATCTATTGTAGATAAAAAAAAGATGTAAACCAAAATGTTGGATTTCTAGAGGACTTAGAAGCCTACAATGTTCCACCTATCTATTTAGTAATAGCATGAATTTTTGATCTTCTTGAAACCACCTTGATAGACCAAAGTCCACGATTTTTGGCACAATCTAATGATTTAATAGTATATTTTGCGGTTAAGATCCCTATGAATAATATGGTGCACATGGTGTAGATATTCTACGCCCTCACAAATACCCTTTATTATCTATTATCGTGTGTTCTATTGGAACCTGCAAGATTTGTCTATGGAAAATATGCAATTGTCAATTAATTTAAGAAAACAAGAGAGCAAAGAAGTTAGGGTATACATATGGTTGATCATACCCTTAATATACTTGTGGAGGCTCCCATTAGGCAGGTACTTGGAGCAAATCAGCAATTGTTGATTTGTGTCAATCTTTTGTGCATCGTGGGCATCTAGAAACCCCAATATATTTTGGTGCCTGGCTTCTTCCATACACCTAATCGCATTATTAAAATCCCTCTGTTGAATCTGATAGTGTTTGTCATTGAATCTGATAATGTTCGTTGTCATTAATTTCTGAACTGTCAAAAAGCTTCTTTACAGCAACAATCTCGTAAAGCCCTTCTCTGCAGATGATATCGCTGATTACTTATGATGATCAGGTAATTTCAAAGCGGAGGCAGCTAAAGACTATTACATTCACTTATTAGCAGTGGCAGTGACAGGGGGTACAGGGTGCGAGAGGGGGGGGGCAATTGCCCCCGCCCCTCCAAAAAGGAAAATCATATTTCTAGCTTTACCACTAGTTATTAGTTATCACCTTGTATACTGTCGCATATCCTAGGGCTCTAGACATCGTGTTTTACACCTGAAAAATCTGGCAAAACTAACTAAATTTAGTTGTCACTGGTGATAGATTAATGTGGCTACATCTATATATGGACCCCATGTCAAAATTGGTGTGACTTGGTGTGATACTTAAAGTAGACTAATGTGGCTACAATACACATGGACCACACGTCAAAACCGACTCTATAAGTCTACAACTAAACCTTGCATCCACATTTAAATTTTTTTGTTGAAATTAACTTTTGAATATGACTTGGGACTAAATCAACATGAGAGTCCTACATTAAAAGTCAAATTTTAGAGTAAAAAAATCAATTGGCATAATATATATCTGCAACATGTGGTACACCTAATCCGATTCAACCCACTAAACCTATAAACCTACATCACATAATGAACCTAGGATAAACCTACATAATCTACAAAATAACTAGGATAAGCATGTTTAACCAATATATGAACCCACTAAGGCTCGGTCTATCAAAATTTTCTAGGATTATCAACACAATTACACCTATTAGAAGGATGTCCACTCAAGAACCCATCTCACTAGACATGTTTGAACTCAGCTCACTAAGGGCAGTCCCAATAAATCCCCAATCATGGAGATCACAATCTTCTAGGCCGAGCAAAACTTCTGAAGCCTCCTGCATGGGGTTCCACCCTCCTTTTCGCATCCAAATAAAATCTCATTAAAGTCCCTACTACAAATTAAAGCCATGAGACGTCATATTCCTCCTTCAGATTACAAAGATTTCCCAAGGTAATAAATAGCGTATAGCGGGTAGGTAGCGGATTGGCGTCGAGGTAGCGGATTGCGGATAGTGGGTGATATTCACTACTACAGAAAGTCAATTCACCGCTGGGACCTTCACCAATGATTTTGAGATAACCGACAATGATACGTATCACCGCCGGCTTATGACCTATGGACCCCTCCTAGCTGAATAACCGACGGTGATGAAGGCTTTCACCGTCAGGTGGACATATGATCCGGCGGTGAACAAAATGCCGGGCATCTCCACCGTATCATACGTCGAACCGGCTGTGCAACGCTTACCACCGCCGGTCGTTGATCCAATGCATGATGCGCGAACAACACGTCCGAGATAACAAATTTTCCCCGCCTGTGCCAGGATTGATGGGCCCTACACCGTAAGATCCGGCGGTGACGCTTACGTAACACCGTTGGTTCATCGTATGGTCCGGTGGTGGAAATCACAATAATTGAAGACGTCTTCCCACCCTTTCATGTCGGCGGTGATAAGAAAGTTTTACCGCCATTTTGTTCGGGCACTGAATACCATAATCTATGATCCGACGGAAAAACTTAGAATCACCACTGGCTGTCCAATTAACCCGACGGTGATAAAGGGCTGCAAGAGCAATGAAAACCCCATTTCCCTTCTCTTCTTCTTCACTCCCTATTTCCCTCCTCTTCTTCTTCATTCGGTTAACTTTTCTTCAGCCGTGGCTCCTCCCACCATTTTTGGGGACCGCCAAGCTAGTGAAGTTGTTGATTTTCGAAGGATGTTCTATATTGGATGGTATGTAATTAACAACTCTTTTTGTGTAGCTACCTTAGTTTGATCATGTGGTTAAATTGTGACAAAAAATCATCCTTCTTCATTTTAGAGTGCTTCTCTTGATTTTGGAGGTGGCTTCTCTGATTCTTGATTGTTGTGCGCATACCAAATTACCCTACAGTTAGTATGTATCCTATAGTTTTGATTGTATTAAATTGAATGACACATTAGTTAGTTCAACCTATGTCGATTAGTAAAGTTGCATTGTGTTAATCACAGATGGATCGTGTGGATGGATGTACTTGCTGCCCTATTCGTGGAAGGCATTGACTCTTTTGTGAATGCGACCCCTGTGGTTAAATTGTGATAAAAAATCACCCTTCTTCCTAAGGGAGTGCTTATTGATTTCTTCTGATTGATGATTGTTGCGTGCACACCAGATTACCCTACAGTACGGTCAGATTGTATCCTCTAGTTTGCTTGTATTAAATTGAATGACTATAGTTGACCTATGTCACTAAAATTGTGTTATTCATAGATGGATCGTGGGTGGATGTACTTGGAAACTATGAGTTCTCCATTCGTGGAAGGCATTGACACTTTTGTGAAAGCCACCAAGGCGTATGTAGGAAATAATGTTGCGAGTAGCAAAGGATGCATACACTGCCCATGTGTTGATTGCAAGAATGAAAAGGCATTTAGGATCTGCGATGTTGAGCAGATATGATATCATCTGCTAACTAGGGGTTTCATGAAAAACTATAAGGTTTCGAACATGCATGGTGAGGAGGGTGGCAACTTACCTGAGGAAATTGTCCAAGGACCATTGCTAGAGACTACAACGAATGAAACCTTACAGCAAATCGTCCATGAAACAGTTGATGAAACCGTGCAGGAAACTGTCCATGAACCAGTGAGTGAAATCGTGTAGGAAACCATCAATGAAACAGGTCATGACACTTTGCTAGATACTGAAGTGCTTGATGCTCTAGACAAGATGATACGTGATGGGGAGCCAGAGTTCCTTGATGCAAGAAATTTGAAGAAGTTGGAGCAAATGAGAAAGGATGCAAAAACACCGTTGTTCGATGGTTCTTCTATGACCAAGTTAGAAGCTAACCTTTTGCTACTTGAGATGAAATCAAGGAATGGACCGTCGGACAAAGGATTCAATGATTTGCTAACTCATTTGAAGAGCAAGATGCTTCCACGGCCAAATGAGTTGTCGGAGAACACATATCAGGTGAAGCAAATGATCTGTCCATTGGGGCTAGAAGTACAAAAGATTCATGCGTGCTACAATGATTGCATATTGTACCATGGCAAATATGTAGAGTTGGATTAGTGTTCGGTGTGCGAACTCTCACGCTACAAGTCTGAGGACTGTCCTGAGGCGATGACAATCATTGACCGGAACAAAAGACCACCCAAGAAGGTTGTGTGGTATTTCCCTATAATTCCACACCTGAAGAGATTATTTGCGAGTGAAAAAATAACAGAGCTAATGAGGTGGCATGCCGAAAAGCGCGTGAATGATGGAAAGCTCAGACACCCAGCCAATGGATCACAGTGGAGGGCTATTGATTCTAGATACAAGATATTTAAAAGAGAAATAAGGAACGTAAGGTTTGGGTTGAGTACTAATGGGATGAATCCTTTCAACATGGTCAGCACCAATCACAGCACCTAGCCCATGACTCTATGCATATACAACCTTTCACCTTGGTTGTGTATGAAGCGCACCTACATTATGATGCTATTAGTGATCCAAGGGCCACACTAACCTGGCAATAATATTGATGTCTACCTACAACCAGTGGTGGATGAGCTAATGGAAATGTGAAGAACAAAGGTCAAGGTGTGGGACGAGTATAAGAAAGAACACTTTTATCTGAGAGCGTTGCTATTTGTAACAATCAGTGACCTACCGGGCCTTGGTTGCTTGTCTGGACAAGTTATGGAAGGACACAAAGGATGTGTGGTTTGCATGGAGGACACAGATGCTAAATGGATGAAGAACAGTAAAAAGATGGTGTACATGGGTCATCGTCGGTTCCTAAGCCTGGATCATCTATACCGCAAGAACAAGAAATCCTTTTGTGGCATAACTAAGGATCGCTAGGCTCCTCGCACTCTAACTGCGAAGGATATCTTAACAAAAGTGAACAAACTAAAAGTCGTCCTTGGAAAGGGCAAATGAAGCAAACAGGCACCGAGTTCCTCTATGTTCAAAAAGGAATCGATATTCTGGGATCTTCCTTATTGGCGGTTCTTGGATGTTCGCCACGCACTTGATGGGATGCACATCACTAAAAACATGACCGAAAGCCTGCTCGGCACCTTAATGGAGGCAAAGGGCAAGGGGAAAGATTCACTTAACACTTGTTTGGACCTGCAAGAATTAGAAGTGAGGCCGGAGCTACATCCTGAACTTAAACCTGATGGGACACAAAAAATTCCAATAGACTCATGGACCTTGGGAACAGAGGAGAAAAAGAAGCTCTTAAGTTTCTTCCATGAACTCAAAGTGCCTATTGGCTACTACTCAAACATCAGGAGGCTAGCGAACATGAAAGATTTGAAATTCAACATGTACTTAATGAAGGCACACGATTGCCATGTTATCATGACACAACTGTTGCCAATTGCAATTAGGGGTGTCCTACCGGAGAAGCTGCGTGACCCGATCATAAAGTTGTGCTCATTCTTCAATAATCTCACACAAGGTTATAGATCCGGCTACACTTGACAAGCTAGAGAAAGACATGCACCATACTTTGAGTAGGTTGGAGATGCATTTGCCACCGACATTTTTTGATATGTCTGTACATATCATATCACATCTCGTTCAGTAAATAAGAGCACTTGGTCTGCTGTTCTTGCACCAGATGTTTTCTTTTGAGAGGTTAATGAGCGTCCTGAGGAAGTGTGTCCGGAACAGGTACAGGCCCCGAAGGGTGCATGGTGGAAGGATGGTCGGCAGAGGAGACAATTGAGTTCTGCACATACTATTTGGGTCTAAATCGAATTGGTGTTCCTGTGTCTCGGCATGAGGGAAGGCTACTGTCACACCCCAAAATTTCCATTTTGGGATGTGACTAGAAAACACTAAACAAAATAAATGATTTAATAAATTTTCCTAAAATTAACTAAGATTTAGAAAGTTTGTTATTATTTTGTTAAATAAAAATAGCTTTATAAAACTCTTCCTAATTAAATTTTCCATATGGGTGTTGTATTCATGCTGGTTGCATTGATTTACTTGAGTGAAAAATGAGTTAGAAAATTTGATTAAGCCTCGAATAAGTTTTGTCCTATTTACAAAATTTTAAAACAAATTTCAAACTTATTTTTGTCAAATCAAGTTTCAAAACACTCATTTATTTATGATAACAAAAACTTTAAATTTTGTTTTGCATCAAATCTCTTCATTGCCCAATCTTTATTCTATTTCTAATAAAGATCATCAAATCTAACCCAATATTTTTTCTTTACAAGAAAATCCTTGGCCTTTTGTCCTTTCTTTCCTTTTTCCCCTTGAGCCTCTTTCCCTTTTCACGTGTTTTAATCGATGCATGAAAGAAATAGCCATGCCATATGTCATCACGTATCAAATTAGCAAGTTGACCAAAAACTCTACTCCTACCTTCTTATATTTGTTTTCTTTAATCTGGTCCACAGCAACCCATCAGGACAGCCCACGCAAGCTCCTCTATCCATCTCACTTGCAACCTGGCCCCACATGTCATCTCTCACCTTCAGCTCCTACGTTCCTCTTTGTGCAGACTGCAGGTGCAGAAGCCGAGCCCTGAGCACGCCCGGCCATGGCCGAATTTTTTATATTTTAGCCCTTTTTTGAAAGTTTCTCACAAATAGACCCCTGGAGGAAAGATTTTAGAATATGAACCCTTAGCTCTGCGCCATTGATGCTAGCGCTGAGCTAACACGTCTCGGTGCCAGCGTCCCTAGTGCCGAGCTCCTAGGCTCGAAGTGAACGTGGAAGGTGACATGGCAAGAAGCTCGGTGCCAGTCACTCTGCCGCCGAGCTCGGCGCCATAGATCTTGGCACCGAGCTCGGCACCAGAGTGACTAGCGCTGAACTTCCTGCCATTTAACCCCGGCCCAACCTTCATGCCCGAGCGTTCTTCCTCTTCTTTCTCCTTCCTCTCGGGTTTTTTCTCTCCCCACTTCACCCTACCTCACAAATCGGCATATTGGACCTTGGAAACTTTTATTTGATCCGTAGATCTTCAAGAGCAAGGTATCCTCGCTCCCCTCCTAGTTTTTTTCTCATCGATTCGGTATATATTAGTCGGATTTTTCAACCTAAGAATCGTCATGACTTAGGGTTTCATTCTATCCCTCAATATATGTATTATACAACCGTAGGATGATGCCAAGGCGTGGAAAAGCTAGCAAACCTAGGCGCATGTAGTTATGTTATGGGTTTATTATTGTGCATCAAATGAAAAACCCTAGGTTTAGGGCTTAATGTTAATTGCTTTCGGTTCTTAGAACGAAATTGGTTGTATTGTAGTTATGGTTCGCATTGACATTTATTTGTGATGTTTTGAGTTTTGTTTGTTAAATTACATCTATTTTGTTAGATGCAAGAAATGTTTCGGGAGGAGTTTTGGCGAAAATGGGGTCGTCCTCGAGAATTATACCCCGATGCGTCTAGCAAAGATGCCTCCGCCCCTCCTGACCTCCCTGTCCCTAACTGTGACTGTGGTTTCCCGGCCCATGTTTTTCAATTGAAACATCCGGACATAGCGGCGCGTTGCTTCTACACATGCAGTTGTTTTAATGTAAAAAATATTTCCACTATCCTTTTTCTGTATTTGTGTAAGTATGCTACTAATATTTTGTTGGAATCTCATTGTGTAGGACCATGAGAGGTGCTTTTTCTTTCAGTGGATCGATGGTGTAGATAAGTTTGATCCTAGGTACCTCCTTTTCAACTATTGGTTTAGAGGGAGACATCCACGTGAGCACTTCAAGCGGTGGGTTCCACCCCCTAACCCTCCACCAATGATGGCTAAGGAGAAGCACCTAGCTGTAGTTAGACGACTCGAGGAACCTCCTCTGTGCAATTATGGAGATCGGGCTGTGATAAACCCTGAGAATACATTGGAGTTTGTGTGTCCAAACAAGCATGAAGTAAGTGCAAAGTGTATGTGTTGAAATGTTGAGCTATATGTGTTCATGTACTAATGTCTACTTATTTAGGTGTTTTCAATGGCGAAATGTCGTTTCAAGGAGTGGTTGTATGGTCCTAAGAACCAATGGCTGGAAGAACCACGAAAGGTTAAGGAAAAGAAGAAAGAAAGGGTAATTTACAAAGCACCTCTTGTCATATGCGAATGTGGTGTTAAATCCAACTATGGCCTAGTCCCTTCAGAGCTTGGAATAGGCCATTATTGTGGCCATATGGTTGAGTATGATGAGGTTGGTTATTTTTGTGGTAAACATGAAATCATATTTTGTTTCTTTTGCTAAGACATATATGATATAATTTTTCATTTGAATAGAGCACTAGGAAATGCAGGTGGGAATGTTATGATGGTCAAGCTAAGTTCTTGGATGAACTAAAGAAGAGGTAAGTAATTGCATGGAAGAGGGGATATGGACCTGACTATGTCAACCTATTCGTTAAACATCACAAAGAAAAGATGCGTGAGTTTGCTAGACAACGCGGTATTTGTAACCCGATCGATGTTGGGCTTAACAAATGGGGATTGGAGAGATGTATGATGTTAGAGGAGGAGAGGGCAAGGAATGAGGCAAGGGAGGAGACACAGAGTACAGATGCAGGTACTTGAACGAGCATGTTGTTGCATTATGTGCCAGTGAGTGCTTGAAAGCATTTTTTTTCATTACCTGATTTTAAATGTAATATAATCGCGTTGCTAACTGATTGCATTTTATACATGAAGGGATTGGTTGCAGCGAGGAACATGCCACAGAGCTGGCTCATGCAAGGTATGAGGAGAAGTTAGATGAGCATAGATCACGAGTTGGTCGTACCGTTCAATCACCGATTGTGTTGTCTGATGAGGGGGACGAGGATGAGGACGACACTGGCAGACTGAGTGAGCTCATTGCTCTAGTAGAGGTGGGCTTGCAGGTGGCGCAGGAGGCTAAGGACGATACTAGCAGACTATGCGAGCTCATCGCTCTAGCAGAGGTAGGGTTGCAGGCGGAGGAGGCTGAGGAAGACACTGGCAGACTGAGCGAGCTCATCGGTCTAGCAGAGGATGATGATTACACGTTCTTCACTCAGGCCGCAGCAACTGCAGATGAAGCGAAGGCTGCTTACTACAGGCGATAGGCAGGTCAGAGCAATGTAGGTGAGCCTAGCCATAGCAATAGTGTTGTAGTAGAGGACTGGTACTCGGATGATGAGTTGCTTACTCAGTATGTTTCAGACTGAGGATTTGAAAGTGTATTTGCCCCTATGTCTACTGTCGGCACGTACTTCTAGTATTATTATGTTGTTTAATGTGGCATAGTATTGAACTTTTCATTATGTGGTTGTTTTCATTATTTATGGTCTCAATATTCTGCTTAATGTTACGGACATATTGAAATGTGAACACGTGCTGCAAATAAAACCTAACGACGTACGACATTATATAATTCAACACACAAAACACATGAAATGGCATGTGAGAACATGTACTGAACCTGGGTATAGAGTTTTCCTTCGACTAAACCTAACATGCCTTAGGTAATTAAACCAAACAACAAACACATAGATGTGGCATATGAATAAGAGAAAGTCATCCTAGTAGTGTGGCCACATCACAAATTATGTTGCATCTTCTCCATAGTAGCCTCCCATTGTTGTTGTTGGTGGTGGCGGGGATGACGGGGGAGGCCCCTTGTTCTTGTGGTTAGGGTAGGTGCAATATGGATCATTGCAGAGTGCCTCTTGTGAATCGGCACCATTGTTGTTGTTGTCATGTCCGTCATCCTTGTAACCGCTGCTAACTTCCCTTTCTAGACCAAAGATACGGTCCTACAGGTAGTAGATGTATTCCGCATGTAGATAAATAGGTCGAGGATCAACCCACCTAGTGAACCCATAGTTTTGTTTGGCCAAGGAAGACTACAATAAGTATGTCGTGTAAGTTATATAGAAGAGGAACATATTGAAGAAACAAATAGTAATAGAAATTACCCATGCTCGCGGGCATTTGAAGAAATAACGACCTCCATCTATTCCCTCGGTGAACATCTACACTAGGCAGTCCTCACCATGCATGCATTTTGGCCACTCTTCTTTCCTTTCATCGTATCCTCTCAGTGGTGTCTCTTTGGTGAAATCACTTTTGCTCTCAACTGGGAACCTCTCATAAAGAGCTTCCTCAAAGAAATCAGGACAAAGAGGACCCTCCCACCTAATGGTAGTTCCCTTCCCCTTTCCTCTCCCTCTGGATGACCCTCTAGACATTGGTACTGCAATGAAAGAAAATACTGAGGAGTGTTCTTCTTTCTTGTTGTGTGTGTGAATGAGAGGGAGTGAGTGGTTATTTATAGGTTGAGAGGAGGAATGGAGGCCTCTCAATGTGCCATGTCAGCGATCCGTGTGCCTCTTCACCTCAGCCCTTGGATCAAATAGTCATAAGATGGATGGTGGAGATAGAGTGGAGTTGTGCTTCCTTGCATGCCAGTACTATGTCAGTGAAGTGATAAATCACTACTGTCCTTATATCTGAAAAGTCTATTTTTATTGTCTGAAAAGCATAGATTAATTCACTGTTGCTTGGTAACCCAAGATTCATCTACAAAGTGTATGTATGATACGTTTAGATTATACACATTCTAATAAATTTACATTTAATCTGTGTACTACATTTGTGCCTTTTTAGCAGTGTAGTATGATTAATGATTGATGGAAAAAATTTGCAAGAGTTTCCCTTATTTTAGGAGCATCCACAGTTACAAACAGAGACATCATTATATATTCCAAACATTTAATCATCCAAGGAGCATAATGCAACCACAACGAACATCACAACCAACATAATATGTCCTACACAGTCCAAATAGTCCACAATGTCCGTACAGTCCCAAATAGTTACAGAAAAGTAAATACAAAATCCATAATAGTGCATACTAACAACTACCACATCCCTCACTGCCTCCTACTCTTGCCCTTACCCTTGTGACCGAGAGCGCTCATACCTAGAGTGTAAGGGTCACGCGGATGGCGTCGCCTAGTGCCTAGAGGCGGTGTAGGATGAGTCAAGGGAGCATCATGGAGCTGAGAGGGGCCAAGCTCCTCGTGCCTCTTGTCCACGTCATCGTCGTCGTCTTCCTCATCCTCGTCCCTATCCCCTATAGCTGCTTGGCTAGAGGAACCCAAGCCTCCTCTGCCTATGAAAGGAATGTACACGTCTTGCGTTGTGTCTGTCCTACAACCACAACGACCAGCCACACGGCGTAGACGACGTGACAGCCTCTGTTGTACAAAATTATGTTAACTGAAAGAATCTAATGTATTAATGATATGTTTGAAAGAATATTTTTAATCTTACATCCAGGAAGCTAACCATGTAGTCATCCGTGACTCTTGGCCGAATGCGCTCAATCTCTTCAACTAAGCATTTGAGTGTATTGCCCTGCAACAAAGTTCTCAGTAATAATACTTCTAAACAAATAGCAATAGGTTTTGTTTTCTTTTGTACAAGAATCTAACGTATTATAAGGGTGATACGGCTTGAAGGTGGCACTAACTAAAATAGATAACTCCTAATGTCGGTCCAAGAACGCCTAATGTACTGTTGTGCAACTTAATGTAGAAAAATAAGGCAATTGGCTTACCACTCTGTCCAAGATCGGTCCTGCCTCCACCTGCCTTCCTGCATGAGTCGATTGGTCATACGCCGTGTCTTCATTATCAGAGGACTCAATGTCGGCATAGTCATCTTCTATCCACTATACCCTCAGCCTGCAACATGTCGCACGCTGGTACCAAGCTTGGTACCGCCTGAACTCACGATTTGTGTGTGGCTCATTGTTGTCGTCCATGTTGTCGTGCATCTCCTCCCATTGCTCAATGAAGGACTGGTGGTGCTTCTCCTAGTCAAAAATCTTCTTGTTCTTATGACGATCCAACCTGCATGTATGTCATTATTACTTGAATCCATGTACTTGTCACCATATTAACAGAAATGGATCATCATGAGACTTTTGAAATATCAAAACACTTACTTGTGTAAGTCAACGCCAGTCGAGAATGGAGCCATAGGCCAAAGCTGTCTCACTCCAAATTGGCATGCAACCCTATCTGGCAAGTGAAACTCAATAGCATAGAAGCATATTAGAGGGCACCTCATCCTATAGAAGTCATCGTCGAACCCACAAACATTGCTCAGCTAAAAAGGAAGTGCGCCCTTTCCACCGTACGTCTCCCACTCCACCTGCAACATGTCCAAACAAGATGTTAGATGGTATACTAATCCTTTTCAAACCAGCATGGAAAATAAAATTTACTTACACTAGACGCCATCAGCGTGTCTAGCTTATTTGTGAACTCAATGTACGCCCGGTCTAACCTCGCGTACGGAACCCTGACCTAGTCCCAAAGGTACGCCCACATTGGCTGCCGACTTGGAGGCTAACCTTGGAACCACTCACGATGAGCCAGAACCTCTGGATGGCCAACTGGAAGATGAGTCCACATCCACAGCTATAATAGGTACACGCATCCACCAAGTGACACGTTGGACAAAGACCAATGACACCCCTCATACAGCTGCCAGTATAGAAAACACAAGACTACAGAGCCCCAGCTGTAGTGACACGCCTAGTCCTAGTCACTGAGGCAGTGGACCCACATCCAGGACGCACTATCACCCATGGCATCAGGGAAGAGAACATAGGCAAATAGGTGTAGGATCCACGCCCTGCAGTAGTACCCAACTATCTCCTCATCTACCTCCTCGGGGCACTATGTAAACTCTTCCCGTAGCCAGGAGATGAGAACTCCAGAAGTGTGATCCCCTTGCTCGCCAAGCTCATGCCCAAGGAAGGCCTCCACTCGTGCTCTCTAGCCCTCTAACCTGCACTGCCCGGTGACTGAGTTGCTGTGAATCCTTAGGCCTAGCATCTTCTAACAGTCCTAGAGCGTGACTGTCATCTCCCCGAAAGGTAGGTGGAAGCTGTGAGTCTTTGGCCGCCACCTATATTTAAGACAAAGCAAGATTACTTGTCAAAAAGGCAATCGCATGAATAAATGGCCATGAATGGAGGCAATGATTCAATTTAATACCTGTCAACCAACGTAGTTGTGGCCGCTGAGTTGAACTTGGGCAACCCACGATGAACCTAAGAAGAGATGACATCCAGGCCAGCTCTTTACAGGAAAGGAGTGTACCTATCGTCGTACCGCATGTCCAAGAACCCACTGTGGGTTCTAGGATGAAGGAGCGGAAGGTCCTGCATCGAATAAAACATAGTCTCATGTTACTTCATGAACACATATACGCTCACCATATTTTGAACAAAACTTATAGATTATTACCTGCCCCAGCGCTATGAGACGTCCTCGGTGGGTCGCCTCATACGTCGGGTCGAGCAGGTGGAATTGCGCCATCCTACAAAAAAAGTGAATGAATTAGAATTTCAATATACAATGAAACATGAACTTAGAAATGTATAAGTAATTGACACAAATACAGGCATAAATTGAGACATACATAATTAATTAAATGAATACGACAAATATAAAATAATAAAATCAACCAATAGTCGCACCTCACTAATCTACCAATGGCAACTTCATAAATTATGGCCAAGTCTATCGCACTTGCCACGCTCGTACTGCTCGGGGTCAGTAACAAATGGAGTTCCTCTCCCATGCCTCATTCTTCTGGGTATCTGATCTATAACCGTCCTGTGCCTCATCCTCTGCCTTGATCCACGCTTGTTCCAACGGTAAGCTAGATCCACAATATACTTTGGCCCATCAGATGGAGGCCACTCTCTAGGGTCCTGGAAAGGCACGAAGCGGGGGCTCCATGTGTGCACAAGCGTGTCGACACTAAACTCGTGAGATATCCTCCTCTCGATATTATAGTTGCGATGCATAGCTGCTACCACCAAATGAGAACATAGAAAGTGGTACTGCCTTTGTTTACCACAAGTGCATTTGAAATCTTGGAGGACAACCACATGGATCCTCGACTCTCAGACCTCACCATCGGACATTGTACCTCCCCTATGCTCGACCTAATAAGTCCCTGTGGCATGGTCAAAGCATGTAACCTCATGTGTGTCAGCCCTTTCTGTTGCCTTCTCTAGGTGTGTCTTTGGTTTCGGAGCCCATATCTCTCCATCACTCCGCAACTGTAATGCATGGGCGTGTCTATCGTTGAACCAGGCAACAAGCTTATAGAAGGTGAATTGAATGATTGCATTCATGGGCATACCATGTATCCCCAATAGCAACTTATTGAATGACTCCGCCATGTTGCTGCACTGAAACTTGTACCTCCATCCACTGGCGTCGTGAGCTCTCGTCCATTTCTCCAAATCCCTCATCAAACTTGTCAGCCATTGTCTACCTTATGCATTTGATGCGGTTCTGACCTGCTCCAACTTTTCCTAAAAGTACTTGTCCTCAAGCTGTCAAGTAGCCTCCTAGAACAGATCAAAGTTACCCTTCACACCATCCTTCCAGAGTAGATTCTCGGCAAGATGCCGAGTACACCAATGATGGTGCAAAGGTGCATACCCCTCTATCTGCTCTCGCATGGCATTAAGTATGCACTGGTGCCTATCAGATATGATGCCAACCTCCCTACTAGGCCTAACCACGTGTATTCGGACTAGCCTCAAGAACCATCGCCAACTGTCATTGTTCTCCTTCTCAACCAAAGCAAATGCCAAATGAACCAACTTGTTGTTCATGTCACAGGATATGGCTATAAGAAGTGTGCCCTGGTATTTGCCAATCAAGAATGTATCATTAATGGAGAAGATGGGACGACAGTGCCTAAAGGCCTCGACACACTGAGGGAAGCACTAGAAAGCATGAAAGAATATCTGCCTCCTATCCTTTCATGCATTTGGTTTTGGGATGTACTCATAATGCATGCCTGGATTCACCGCTTTGATTGCATTGAAAAGAACTAGTAGCTGCTCATACCCATCCTCCCAGTCCCCATATATCATCTTCCATGCTCGATGCTTAGCCCTCCATGCTTTACCATAAGTTATCACATAACCTCCATACAATGCCTCAACGGTCCTGATAATTGTCCTCACCTTCATGTTGGGTTCTCCCTGCAAAATTCCCATCAACCGCTTAGCAATGTGGGTAGATGTCAACTGCCGATGCCTTAGTGTTAGCTCATGGTTAGCACAATTGTGTGGCCTGACAACTTTTGTGATCTTCTATTTTTTGGTGACCTGTTGCTTCCTTGCACAAACCCTCCATGGGCAGCATTCTTTGTCACACACAATTGTGTAACGGCACTCCGCATATGAATGCAATACCTTGAAAGGTCTCTTTCATATCACTACAAAAGCCTGCAACCACCTCTTCAATGCAGGGAGGTCATTGAACACTCTCCCATTCTCAATTACCATGTTAGGACCGGCCTCAGGAGCTTTTAGGAGCTCATCATCACGTCCTTCTACAAACGCCTGATCAAAATGAGCAAGATCGCTGAACTCGTGAACTCTAGGATCACGACGGCCGGGAAAGATACGCCTCAGCATCTCAACATCACTCTCTATTAGCTCTCCAACAGGGCGATCATCATCAAAATCAAGAGTCCTAGTCATCTCATATGGCTTTGAATCATGCATAATTTCAACACTATTGGAGCCATGGAATCCATCTCCAAAGTGCACTTGCACAGCAACAGGGGGCACATCCACATTCTCAGGAATGTCTCCTGCAACATAAGTAGAGAAATGAGGAAATAATGAAAGAAATAGATGTAAGGAATGGGGTAAGCTCCTAAAAACCATGCGGTTAAGACACTTACTCAGATGATTCTGTGTCAAAGGGATCTCATGGGGAGGATCTGCCATGGAAACATGAGTCTAACAACCATCTCCAACTACCGCATTGGGGGCAGATTGAGCATCGAGAACCATAGGTGCAATCTCCACATGCATATAAGGTTCTAGAACAGGAGGGTCAATGTGTGCCTGCTGATCCATTACTGGGGAAAACCCATGAGGGATGGGATCAACTAACACCCAATGCACAACCACGTCCAAACATTGCAGCTAGCTGTTCATAGCCGATCTCACATAGTTCTCCCACCAATCCGCACAACAAATTAAGATCATTCGCCTGAGGATGTTGGGATGAGAACCTAGGTGCAGTACACCATCAACTGCAATGCCATCATCTCCAAGGCAATGCAGCTCCTCCCAAGCCCTTGCAACCATCTCACAAAATAAAGGCCTATCATTGAATAGCACAGGCATGCGTTGCATGTCAACAAACTCAACATATCCATAGCGATCGCTTTCAACGGTGCCTCCATAATATATGGTCACTAGGTTGTCCATCTAGTTCAAACACGTAACGAAACACATGTCCTTTAGTCCAAACTAGATGATAGATAGTACCTAACAAGTACTTTCTAACTTCAAACTAAGTAAATAAGATAATAACTACGTATATATATACAGTGTACTCACTAAATAGCTAGATCATATTTAGTTAACTAAACATGTAACTATATATCTAAGTAGCTATCTAACTATATCTATGTACCAATGTATCTATGTTTCTATCTATCTACATATATATCTCACTAGATCACTAAATAAATCAACTACCTGAGTCATAACATTAACTAGTAAATAACAAATGCCAACTAAGTAGGTACATTGCATATTCATAATTTTTACCTTTCCAACGACTGATCCATGGACGTCGACGGAGTCATAGCGGACGATGGGCGTGGGTGAGGCCGACGATCTAGGTCGGCAGTGGCACGGCTGGCCGCTGCAGGTGGCAGGGCCGGCGGTGGTGTGGCCGACGACAGCGGTGGCGCGCGGTGGGCGTGGGATGCCTAGGGCTCCGCGCGGTGAGTCTGGCTCAATGGGCATGGGAGGCACGGCGGCCATGGCTGAAGCTGATGGTGGTGGGCAGCAAGGTAGGGTGAGGCCAAGGTGAGGAGAGGGCACAGCGTGGGTGTAGGAATCAGCGAGGAGACCGGGGCATGGGCGGAGGGGCACTGGCCGTGGCGCGGTGGCAGCAGCGTGGCACGGGTGGCCAGCCATGGGCAATGATGTGGCATGGGGGGGCGGCATGCCCGTGGGGCTCGGTGCTCCTGCACGCCGAGGCACGGCGGCCACAGGGCGCGGTGCTTCTACATGCCGAGGCACGGTGGCCGCGGGGCATGGGCTGTCCATGGCGGCATGGTGTGGGGCGGGCTCGGGGCGGCCGTGGTGGTGCTCGGCGGGCTTAGGGCATGGGTGCGGGCGCGGGCACGGCGCGACATGGGCGAGGGTGGCCGGTGGAGGCGTGTGCGGCGGCGGCGGCGAAGCTCGGCTCTGCTCTGCTAGGGCAAGAGAGGGAGAGGAAGAGAGGAAGTGAGGGGTGGGGCCCATAGGTAATAAAGGCTCGACGCCAGTCACTCTAGCGCCGAGCTTGGTGCCAAGATCTATGGCACCGAGCTCGGCGCCAGAGTGACTAGCGCCAAGCTTCCTACCGTGTCACCTTCTACGTTCGCTTCGAGCCTAGGAGCTCGACGCTAGGGACGCTGGCACCGAGACATGTTAGCTCGGTGCCAGCATCAATGGCGCCGAACTAATGGTCCATATTCTAAAATCTTTTCTCCAGAGGTCTATTTATGAAAAACTTAAAAAAGGCTAAAATGTAAAAAATTCGCCTATAAAAGTCGCCAGTAGTAACAGCCTCCATCACTTCTCCGTTACCCCTCTTCACTCCCTCCCACAATAACTCCTCTCAATTGCTCCAGTAACCGTGCGCCATTGATGGCATTTACCGAGCTCCATCCCAGGCCTTCTGCTCCGGTCTCCGCCCTATAAAAGCAGGTCTATGGCCTCGCACGCGGACGCCTCCACCACTTAGCCTCTCCGCTTGGCCTCTCACCCTCCCTAGCCACACCAGCGCTGCCGACCTCCACATCCATCGCCATGGCCGAGCTGAGGTGGAGCTCTTTCATCTCCCTGCCTGAGCCACCTCCGGCCTCAATTTCTCCTTCTCTGGCATAGCAGAGACACCGCAAGATCACTCCACTGCTCCTCACTATCAATCCGCATCCCGGTGCCGTCTACCCATGCTCACCGAAGCTCACCGCCGCTCTCTATCCTCACGCGGGTAGCCGCCCTAGCTCCCCCGCACCGATGATGAACACCACTGGCGTGATCGCTGTAGCCACCTCATCCTGTGTTGTCACTCATCGGAGTTCCCCAGCCACCAGAGCATCGTCCCTGGCAAGCCTCGATGCCCCTGCTCCATCACCGATGGGCATAGAGGTGCAACGCACGACAACTACCATGACCAGCACCCTTTCCGGCATCATGGGCCTCACCGGTGAGTTCGCCGTGGGCCTCTCTTCCTTCTCTACCGCCTGCCGGTGCCCCACAGTCACCGGAGCATCGATCCCGGCCACGGCCCACGAGTCCACGTCGTGCTTGTGTGGTGCCCATGCCCACACCTCGAGCGGCAGCCTAAGGAGGAAGATGCCTTCTTCACCGCCTGATCTGAACTAGACGGTTCAGATGGCATGTTGACCCAAGGTCAGCAAGTCAACCATGCGCCATGTCATCGCCCTCCATCTAATCACCGTGTGCCACGTCGTCAGCTGACCAGTCAACAAGCCTAGTGAGCATCTTTATTCATTCTACCCCTTGTAGTTTCCTAGAATCCTACTACTATTCATTGAGTCTTGTATATCTTCCGACCTAGCTCTTGTAATCTACCCATAACTCCGTTTCGGCCCTGACAGTAGTGTTTTTCTTACAAAATGATATATGCATATGTAACTATTTTATTTGCTGATATCATAAGTGCCTTTAAGGGTGTAAAAATGTTTATAAAGATGTTTTAATATATTTGCCTTTAATAAAATTATTTGAGAGAAATGTATATAAATTCTTGCAAACATGTTAATATGTGTTATTTATTTATAAAACTTAAGAAAATTTTAAATGCCTTTTGTTTTGTGAAAACAATTACAAAATATTTTAATCTGTTTTGCCTTTATAAAATTACTATCATACGATTTATGTACTTAGTTTTTATAAAATTGTTAATGATGCCATAATATTTTATTTGTGGTGTCATTAATGTGTTTTAATCGATAAAATAATTCTAAAAATGACAAAAAACATTTTTAGCATTTATAAAATATGTTTTGTGGTCCAAATATGTACACTTTGGACCCATCTTTGAAAAGTAATTACAACTAAGTACTTTTAGTTATTATAAATAAATTTCCAAAACTTCAAAAGCTTATAACTTTGTAACCGTAGCTCCGTTTTAGTTGGTTCTTGCGCTCACGAGTTCGCAACGATGAGTAGTACATGTTAGTTATCTTTATAGTATGCTTTTGTAATGATTGGTGTACTGTTTATAGGTTCTTGTGATGCTTGTACCAGTTGTTTGCTAACGATAGAAGTGGAGCTACATGAGGAGCATATTTGAGAAATGGAACTATCGGCATGTGTTTTGGAAGGCAAGTGTAACATGAGTACCCTTGTTACCGAATAACCTTATATTCACATTTCATGTGCATGTGTCTAATTTGATAAACCCTTAAGGACTTTACCTAGAACTATTGTACCCTGCATTCCTTGATTACCTTTGGGTTTATACATATGGGTAGTTGCTTAGTCTACAATCACCAAACTATATAATGTTAATCTTGACTAATGGATTATGGAATCAATGTTAAAATGATGCTTTTCAGCAACATGGACACAAGGGGGCTAGAGCATTGGGCCTTTTTAGGTGCTCTAGTCTGCCCTCCGTAAGGACTGAATCTTAAAGCGACAATCTAGGACTTATAGTATAGCCACGAGAACTACATGGCTCTGGTCTTAGCATAGTATCTTGATCTGTTCTAGTTCGTCAGCAGCTTACCAAAAGAGCAAGAGGGGGGCACTAGTTGGTATGTTTCTTTTCCTGCCAGGGTGTGTACTATGCCGTGACCATGAGTGCCACTCTTGGAGGAGGGCTGCATACGGCTAGATGGCTGAAACTTTAGCGGCTGCTACTTATTAGAACGACTGGTGAAATGTTTCGTAGTGATCCCTACCAACTTACCTTAGAAGTGAGTCAAGAGGCTGATCACCTCGGGCAAAGGGCAATCACGGCTCGTGGTGAAAGTGTACAAACTCTGCAGATTATAAAACTGATATATCAGCAGTGCTCACGAACACGAGTGGCCTGGATCCTTTTTGAGATAGATGGTTCTATGGATGGTTTGGGATATGATCAACCTTGATGTTAAATATACTTTCACCTTGGGAGCTTAAGCATAACCTTGCAACATAGGTTTAACAAATAAAATATGACCAACTAAAAGTGCTTACCGGAGTTCAGCCGTGTCTAGCCTTTTGAGCCTTGCATCCCCCTTATGTTATACTTGTTGAGTATGGTGCGCTCACACTTGCTTTACAATCAACAAAAAATCCTAGATGGGTACTAGATGGTGGATCAAGTGAAGAGTTTCTTGTAGGGTCCATGAGTACTTGGCGAGTGTTTCCCCCAGTCAACCGTCCCTATGGAGTATGTAGACCCAAAGAGAAGATTAACAGTAGTTTCTGCTATGCTTTGTAATAGATGTAAGTCTTGTTGTAACTATGTTTCGATATGTAATAAAGCATTGTCTTTGATAATCTCCATATTTGTTGCTATATGTGTCATGTGGACATCCTGGGCACACATATAGTTAGTGCTTGGTATTCTTCAGAAAAATGGTTGCGACAGCTACATGGCAGGGGGATGATTGGGGTAAGGTCAAAACATGTTGAGGTTGATGCTTTCTGGCAAGCTCATTTCACCATCCTTCGCCAAGCAAGCATAGTTTCTCCCTATATCGAGGAGCACAAGGCAGAACTATGAGCTGCAAACAGTGCCATGTCAAACACATGGCTGGCAAAGCAACACATAGAAACTTTGGTCCATGGTTAAAGGAGAAATTTTTGGGTCAACAAACTAATTCAAAGGATCTTTATCACTTGGCGATGGGACCATCCTTGACAATGTTGATGTGCGAAGGATATTACATAAATGGGTAGACATTCTACACGAGAAAACAAGATGCCAAGAGCACCAACCAAAATAGTGGTGTCCAAATCAAAGCTTATGACAACAAAAATCATGCATAGACATACTGTGGATTCATAGAAGAGATCTGGGAGCTAGACTATGGATTAGAGGAACTGAAGATCATTCTTTTCTGGTGCAAGTGGGTAAAAGTATCAAAGGGCGTCATGACGGACAAGTATGGTACGTGTACCATAGATTTCAAGCATCTTGCCTACCTAGATGAGCCTTTCATTTTTGTGAAAGATGTAGTCCAAGTATTCTATGGAAAAAACCTAGGTGATGGAAGCGGTGGGCATGTGGTGCTTCAAGGTAAAAGGAAGATCGTTGGTGTCAAAGATACAAACAAGGAAGAAGGGAATGGCTATCGAGACATGCCTGCTCTTGGTCTAGATGTGGATCTCCCCCTGTTTGTGGAGGGCGACGAACCAGCTTACATGAGAAGCGATCATAACAAAGTCACCTACGTCAAGTAAATGTACCTAAATGTGAATGTAACATTTGAGTTGGATAAAAATTGTACCTGTAGTTTGAAACATTTTAGTTTTAAACAATTATGCGTGCAATTTGATCATATGTCACTGGTTCTCACATGGTTTAGTCAATCTATGTATCATAAGGTGTACATGTGCTGGGTGTTCTGATGTGTATCATACGGTGAACACTTTAGTTTTCAACACTTTGCCATCTCAGTGGGGGTTTCATGGCTCAGTTTCTAACACATCAATATTTTGGAAATAGTGTAGAAGAGTTTCTTCGCTATGAAACTCTCTCTATTCCCATGAAACTTTCTTTATCTCTCTCTTCATCAATATGGTGCCACATCAGCATATTTAATGCCATGAAACTTTGATGAAACCCCCGTTGAGCCTGGCCATATCATATGGTGTGCATGTGCCCGCCAGATATGCGAATCATATGGAGGAGAGTAGGCAAAACAACATAGAGAAAACTTTGTACATGTGCTCAATCACGTGCACACTTATGCAAATCATATGGTGTGCGTACGGGTGTCCTTTGATCCGCTAGATATAATGCATTGTTTCCAAGAAAATGAAACTTAAAGGACCAACCATTGTACATATAGTCTATTATTAATTCGTCTTAAGTTACGGGGCACTACAAATAATATTGAAACAAAAGAACAGAAAAGCAAAAGCAAAAGCAACAGAAAATCAAAAGCTAACTACATATAGATTCTTATCACCATATCCCATGCGAACAACTCAAATTCTTGGGAAAGCCTGCAGTCCTCGCTGCAAAACATAGCCCTTGACGTCATCTTCATTGCGCCATCGCTCGTGACCCGCGTGGGTGATCACGCAAATCACACATTTTGACGGTTCCTTCCCCGCTCACGTCTTGAGGTGGGGCTATTTAAGCAAAGGTAAGGCGAGCCTCTAAAGCGCACTCTAATCCCAACCTTCTTCATCCCTTACCATCAGACAACTAGAGAAACCCTCCAGTCGCTCGTAGTCTCCTGTCACCATGGCTACCCTAGTCCTCCATCGACTCCAGTGCCGCTGGGAGAAGGCATTCAAGACTAGCTTCCGCCATCACCTAGGCGTGGCTATGTCCACTCGTCCTGTGTGTTAGAGGATGTTTCATGAAGATAGGGAGGAATGCCTCCATGGTACGGTCCCGCTACTAATCGCCATCCACGGTTAGAGCATGCGAAATCAAAACCATGGAGGGCCTAGCCAGACCTGTCAAAGACCTTGTCAGTCCTTATCAGTGTGGCAGTCAAAGGGCTTCTACCACAGCACAAAAGTTTGTCATTGGCTCTAGTCCCTGTGTATCAATTCGGCACGGGTGTTCCTCTCTCCTGTGGTCTATGGAGTAATCGGTTGAGGGAATAGATGGCCTTGATGTTCTGCTTCTTCTCATCCTCCCACTGCTCCTAGGGGGATGTTAGAGGAAGTTTTGCGAGGTTGTTCCCCATCTCGATTCTCCTATGCTGTCAGGTATGGGTTACCCCCCATACGTGTAAGGTCTTTGTTATTGTACATGTGGTAGTATTGTTGAATTTATCAATAAAGAGTTCCTTTAACGACTTTATTGTTGAATGTTTGACTCAGTTCTAGTTTATTTCCTACTTAATCTAACATTTTTCTAGTTACAATCTCACTGTGATAGGTCTAGGTAAATAGCCATATCAAACTATGAACATATGTGCAATTAGTTCAAAATTAAAATGGCACTGGTTATCACAGTAAGTAATGGAATCTATTCACCAACCAATCTAACTGCCCTTGTATTCATGCGCACCTACTTTGGTCCGCTAGATATTGCGCGTACCGCTATAGATGAGGATGAAATATGCCATGGAATCAAATGTGCTAGGGAATCAAATGGATGCTCTGCCTTGTCTTACCCGCTGCGTCGCCCTTGACCTGCGAAGGTGACCACTCAAGTCACGGAGTTCACTGTTTCCTTCCCCGCTCACGAGACGTGGGTCATAGGGAATCAAGTGTGGTAGGGAATCAAGTGTGCGCAATTAGATCAGAGAACACTGGTTTCCGTAGTATCTCACGATGATCGGTCTTGGTAAACAACCGTATCAAACTATGAACATATGTGCAATTAGATCAAAATTAAAATGGCACTGGTTATGTACCTTCCATCTTCACCCTTAGCGAGGTGCTCTACCTTCCATCTTTGAACCCTCACGGTCAAGGGATGCATATTTGCTTCTTGACCATGAGAGGACAAAGATGGAATATAAAGCACCTAATCTTGGAACCTTAGTTGATTGATGACCTATCGAGTATGGAGGCGCTGAAGAGGAGAACACCTTAATAATTGTAGATGTTTTGTATCTGGAAAGGAGATCTGTAATCATCAAGGTGCTCTGCTATTAAGCACCTTGCACCATGAGCACAGACGAGGAAGAGTGTATCTATTTTGTATCTATTCTAAAAGATTGAAGGAGGAAGAGTGTGTGGAATGAGCCCAAGAGGTGCATCCAGACCCAGCTTAAATAAGCCAACCTTGAAGATGGAGAAGTAGAAAGGAGTAGTAGATCCGTGATAGGAGTATACACATACACATACACCTCATCTTCCTCGCTGCCATGGAATCAAATGTGTTAGGGAATCAAATGGATGCTCTGCCTCATCTTCCCCGCTACGTCGCCCGTGACCCATGTAGGTGACTGCTCAAGTCATGGAGTTCACTGTTTCCTTCCTCGCTCACAAGACGTGGGTCGCAGGGAATCAAGTGTGGCAGGGAATCAACATATATGGTGCCATATTGTGCCATTTCCCAATAACGCATACATTTTTCAATAAACAAGGCGTATCAAATTGTCATCGGTTTAGGTAAGTAGGCGTACCAAACAGTGCACATGTGTGGTATTAGATCAAACGACACTAGTTCTCCTAGTAACTAACGGTGACTTTTTGAGCATTCGGCGTATCATAAGTTTACATGTGCGAGGGTATTTGGGTAATGGAATCTTCACCAAGCACTCCGACTTCCCATGTACTCATGCGCACCTCCTTTGGTCCACCAGATATTGCACGTACCGCTATAGATGAGGATGAAATATGCCATGGAATCAAATGTGCTAGAGAATCAAACGCCTTGTCTTCCCCGCTGCGTCGCCCGTGACCCACGTAGGTGACTGCTCGAGTCACGGAGTTCACTATTTCCTTCCCCACTTGAGAGACTTGGGGCTTTTTAAGGCAAGCTAAGGGCAGCCTCGCAAGCTCACTCCAAACCTTCTTCCTCCCTTAGCATGAGACAAACTAGAGAAAACCTTGAGTTGCACGTATAGTATCATGTCGCAATGGCTTTGCTTGTCCTCCATCGACTCCGGTGTCACTAGGAGAAGGCCTTCAAGATCGGCCTGCGCCAACACCTAGGCGTAGCTATGTCCGCTCATCCTCGGTGTTAGTGGAAGTTTCACTAAGACAAAGAGGAATGCTTCCATGGTCTGTCACCGCTGCTGATCGTAGTATGCGGTTAGAGCTTGTAGGGTCAAAACCATGGAGTGCACCGGTGGTGGACCTCGGCGAGTGGGGTATTCTACAATGTTGTTCCTGTGACAAGTGGTTGTCATGAAACCAAAATGTACCCTGCTCATCCTAGCGCATCAACTCATCGGCTTGGCCATCATTTTGCGTCGATTGTTCCTCTCTCCCGCTTGGTTTCTAGTGCGGGTTGGTCTCCTCATGGCCCCTTCTGCTTCTAGTGGGGTGTTAGTGGAAGCTTCGTGAGGATGCTCCCCACCGTAGGGCTGAGTTGCAGTCGGGTATAAAGAAATCCCTAACTCGATAGGTCTTTGTTATTGTACATCTTGTAGTCTTTGAATGAAATGCAATTTATCAATATTATTGTGTGATGTTCCACTCGGTTTGAGTCTATTTTGTACTAAATTGGCTTATGGATTTGGACTTAGTAATCCTTGTACTAATGGTGACTAAGTCCTCTCAGCGGTGGAAAATAAAAAACAAAGAGGCAGCAAAACACAAGATTACATCTAAGCATGAGAGTACATAATTCAGCGGTAAACATATATTACAAGTCTTGTGGAATTAATAATTTAGTTATCAAAATATAAGCACTCCCAATGCAGAAACTACCATAGTTTCTATGGACATTAATTGTACTACCACCTAAGCATGTTGCTGATGTGGCAAGGTAGTTATTGAAGAGAGAGAGCAAAAATCATAGAAACTGGGTAAACCAAGTCTACACGAGAACCAAGATATGAAGGGATATCATTGGTAGAGAATGGAGAGAGAATGTACGTGATTGGATAAAAAATTCATACAAATATCAACGTGGTCGCTATGAGCATGAGCATGTAGTACGGTGGGCGAGTGCCTATAGTACTCTGCAATATGATATGGTGATGAAGTGCTAATTCATCAGAGTATTATCCGGTATGAGCTTCACTCAATTCACATTGGAGGCCTTGTTTGGATGCACATGTATTCATCTCAATCAACATGTGTTCAAATGGATTACAGTGCAATTGAACTAAGTTTCATTCCAATCCACTCCAACACATGCATTGAAGTAGATACACATGCATCCAAACAAGGCCGGAATGAATGTTTTGATTCCTTTGGCATCATCGTTGTCTTTGCTTTCCACAATTCCACATTGCTTTGCACATAATGTAGTTCTTATAGCCACATTGTCCTTGACTCATACATGTTGGATATAGTATGTTTCATTGGAGAATAAGGCATTCAATCCAAGTTGAATTGTACAAGCAAGTTGAATTGGTCGTGTCCCACTGCTCGTTACATGACGAACAAAGATGGTGCAATAAGTTGAATTTACCAAGATTGTATGCAAAACGTCCTCCGAACATTCATCATTGCTTCACCATTGTATTCACCGTTTCACTTTCCCAATGCGTACGTATGGTGATCGTGTCGTCCTACTTTAGATTGCTTTGACAAAGTGATCCAATGCTGCTATACAGTGAAAGACATATAATACGGCTTGCAAGCGCATTGTATGACAACGGTGGCGGTGGGGACAATAGTGATGAGGTCGTGTGTGGCAGAACCGCCTAAAATAACATGCTTTCGGAGGCGCTCGTCTTCCACTTGACACTAAACACCCCAAAAGTTAGCTACATTGGATAGTTTTGTTGAGCACACCCCATGGGAGAAATAATCAATACACGTTTTACCTCCAGAATCCAATAATGAGTATGAGCTTACAATACTTAGTCCATTTCATACAACAAGAGTTCTTGGAAATTATTTATTACAATACCAGGGTTCAGAGTGCGAGAATTAAACAGCGGAATAAAAATAAACATCTAGTGGAAATGATACAAGGATCCGTCTGTGCCTACTAAAGGAATCCTCCACACAAGAGCTACTCCTCAAGCTGCACCTGCAATAGGGTAAAATAAACCTTGAGTACATAATATACTCGCAAGACTTACCCGACTAGTAGGAATAATTTCTCGACTCCAAGGGAGTATGATAGACAATATGAGTTTGTTGTTTTCTTTTTGTTTGTGAAAAGCATTACTAGAAGTACGTCCTTAAGATCAAGTTTAATTAACAGTCATGATTACTTCATTAGCTAACCATTCTAGGTAAGCACCTATTCTACTTTCAAGCAATGGTTGAGCAATCAGAACCATTTTACCATCTTTCATATTCCAGTTCTTACTACAGTGCTAGACCATTTTACCATCTTTCATATTCCAGTTCTCATGGAAACAACGATTCGTGAACCAATGTATCCTAGCTGGGTACCCTGAAACACATGCCCCATTTGTACCCTAGGCACAAATAAGACCAACCCATTCCACTCCTGTCATGGGGTCCAGGTCCCCATCCAAACTTGGACTCCAAGCCCCCACACTTGAGACCCAGTCTCAATATGGTGCTTAGACCTCCACCTTTCCCTGCCTCCTATCAGTCAGTCTAGAAAGAGGTGGAACTCATGACAAGAGCGCAACGAGCCTTCCCGCTCCCATAAGCAAGTATATGCTCAGGATAATAAGTCTGTGGCCTAACTACCATCCACATCAACGGATGGTCCTCAATCGACATAGATAGGGAAAATAGTGTAATCAAGCCAAGCCCCATGGCCATGGGACACAACTCATTACACCCACCAATACCCATACTATATCCCTGCTCGGTCTCCATTTTCCTTTCATCATTTTTATCATGAGAGTAATTATAATAACAACCTATTGTGCGTAATGGTGGTATCAAGATGGTGTTACTCAAGGAAGTGAAGAAGATCTAAAGTTGAAGTATCCCTCTCTTCTTTGCTCTTCTTCTCCGAATCTCGGGGACGAGATTCATCTTAAGGGGGGTAGAATTGTAACACCCTAAAATTAGCTACTTTCTAAAAAGAGGAAAACGATTTCTGTTAATTGTTTTGTGCTCATAAAAACATAGGTAAAAGAAACTTTCTTTAAATTAAATCCAACATAAGGGTAGCAACATGTTTGCGCATATATGTAGTTGCATTGGTACTTTTGTGATGAGTGGGTTGGAAAATAAATTCAAATCTCAATCTTCAAAATATTATTTTCAAGTAGTGGTTTAAAAAGAAATTGAAAACTTGCAAAAACAAAAGTTAGATAAGATGCTTTGTTTTCAAAATCTAAAGGCTTGGAAAAGGTTTTAAGACACGTTAGAACGATGCCTCTCTTTCCGGGAAACTTTCCGACCTTTTTCGAGATTAAATTCCTATTTCTTGAAGCTTTGTCTTTTTCCTTGATCAATCCAAAAGTTTTTTCCGGGAGCTAAAACCACTTTGGTTGTGTTCCTTATCCTTTCATCTATCCCTAGGAATTTTTATAGATTTTTTCGGAGCTCAGAGATATTTTTTAGAGCCTAAATAGTAATTCTTGATTTTCTGTAATTATTTTAACTCCGAAAATCAATAATTGCTAAAATATCTCGACTTTCCAAAATATATATATATGCCGGCATAGCCCTCAACGCGAGGATTCTAGAAGTACAGCCCGTTTTTCGAGCCGCCACTCGTAGCCCCGCAGATCGGACGCCGAAGTTCTCCAAAGCTAGGTTTCCGGCGAACTCTTCGGCGAGCTTTTCCGGTCAAACCGTCATGTTCTGGCATCAACCACCACCACCACAAGGTAGATCTCATCGTTCTCTATACCGTAGTGTATCCCTTTTATCAAATCCATCACCGTTTCACCCTTTCCCGTTCTTTTCTCTTTCTCCGGTGACGTCTCCGACGAACTCACCATGGAAGCTGGTCTTGTTACTGTCTGCAGGTCCGCTCGGCCCCTCCTCCCGGCCATGCGCAGCCACCCCCGCCCCCTCGGACCCATAGCGCCAGCACCCCGTGCCCCAGCCCCTGCCCTGCGCAGGAGTAGCAGGTGCTGCTTGGGCATGGTAGGCCGCCGCCGGTCCCTGCATGGTCGTGCAGACCAGCCCGGCTCCACGTGCCCTGATCCACCGCGGTCTGGCGCCTCCGGCCAGCCGGCTGCTGTAGCAGGCCGAGGTCCCTCTCTCCCCCTCTGCGAACAGCAGCAGCAAATTTCCAAGGCTGCCATGCCACGTCCGTGAGTTTGAAGAAGGCAAGGAAGAAGATGATGCAAATTACAGAATTGTCACTGGTTCGTTTATTCCCCGCAGTTTAATCGTTTTAGCTCCGTTTTAGTTCGTTCTAGTTGCGTTAGTTTCGTGTCATGGAGATCTATGTAGTAGAATTATTAGTGTTCATATCACATGTTTATGAATTTATTTTATTAAAATATTAATTATGTCTATAATTAATTAATCGCTGATTAATTAAAGTCGATTTAGATTTTTAATTTTGATTCGATTGTCCGAGTTTCATCGCAATGGGTGATATGTGTTCATGACAATGTGTTCCATGTTACCTTATTACGCTTTTATAATTAAATATTAAAATGATTAAGTACGCGTGCAAATAGTTTTACAATTAAGTAATATATGTTTTATATCTCGGCAATTCATGTATAATATTAATATGATTAATTGTTGATATTAATATTCTTTTCAATTATAAGTTTGGTTAGTTTAAACCCGTTGTATATATGATAAACTTGTATAGATGCTCTCACATACATTTTACTGTTGCAAAGTTTAAGTTTAACTTGCTTAATCTACCTGGCAACATTTATAAATAAAACATGATTACTCTAACTCAGTTTCTAAATTAAAATATAATTTGACTAAGGCTACGTGTTAGCAGTGACGTTTAACATGTCTCATATCTCAAAATTTTATAAGTTAAATGTTAATTTGTTTAATGGTTATGCAACTGGGTTTATAATTAAAAGCAACTTAGGTGAATACATCAGTCTTTCATAAATCATTATCATTATGATTAATATCGACATTAATACATTTTTAATTTATAGCATGCTTAGTTCAACTTCAACACATGATGCTTTCGTATGGCTTTTGTCACATGTCCTTTAATCTTTCTAGTTAAATGTTTAAATGACTTAAATGATATGAGATATTTTTATAAATAAAATATAATTAGCTTTAACTCAACTTTTCAAATTGAATACGTTCTGAGTAACCTGAGTGGGTACTACTCACATAGTTTTTCTTAATTAACATGAATCAAGCTCGTAAATGTTTCTTTTGTAATATATATAAAACTGTTCGGTAGTTGTTTCTTCTTAACGATAGTTTTGTTATCGGCGTGTTCTACGTAGTGGCGTTAGTGGTTTTATACTACGCTCTTTCTTAAGTAATGAATCAAGTTGATTAATGAAAATATTTACATGTGTTTCTACAGTTAAAATAAGTTAAATGGATAGGTTTTATTTTCCATTGTACTGAAAATCCTTCGATAGTCGCTTTTTCGTTGAATCGCATATAGCGTGTCTTTTGCGTTTGTGTGTTCGTAGCGATACGTCGTTTTGCTTATTTTATTGATTGATGTACTGTTCTCATATATTCTTGTTTGTATGCCATGTATGGATGTTTGTGTGGTGATAGGTGAGGTTTACGTGGTGATTAAGAAGCAGTTCTCTAAAGACTAGAAGCTGAGAATTGAAAGCAGAAGATTGAAAGTGGAATACTAAAGGCTTTTGAGCGTATTGCTTTGGAGGAAAAGCAAGTTAAGGCAAGTATAGCATGGGACCATCCTTGTTACCTATTCATATTTAATCACTAAATTCATATTGCATGTGTCTCCCTTGTTGCCAATAAGGATATCCTAGATATTTGATATCTTGTACCTTGAAACCTTTGAGACATTGCATTGGGTAGTTTTTGCTAGTGCTTAACTAAACCATGATCTTGTAACTTGACTAATGATATATGCAATAAACATTAAAATATGACTTTTTAGCAACATGGAAATAGGGGGCTGGAGTGTTTAGCTACTTTCTAAATGCTTCAGATTCCTCTCCCTAAGAACTTATCTATAAGCGATCATCCGGGACTTACAGTACAGCTATGAGGGCTATATGGCTCTGGCTTTAGCTCAGTATGAGGACCTTTTCTAGCTTGTTAGTGGTTACCTTTATGGCACATGAGGGTATGTTTCCTTTTTTGCTAGGTTGTGTGTATCGTACTGCGATGCCCACGCGTGCCACTCCTAGAGATGTGCCACATACGCCTAGCGGCCCTAACTTGTTAGACGAACCTTTGAAAGGCTTCACATGAACCCTGCTGACCTTCCTTGGTAGTGGGTCAAGAGGCTGATCACCTCGGGCGAAAGGGTAAATCATGACTTACAGTGAAAGTGTACAAACTCTGTAGAGTATAAAACTATTATAACAGCCGTGCTCACGGTCACGAGCGGCCTTGGACCCTTATGGAATAGAGATGATCACTAATGGATAATGATGATGCTAATAATTAACTGTTTATGCTATACATTATTCATGTTTACCCGATCATGTGTTTATGGGAATGATAAATTCTTTGCCACTCAATTGCTTAAAAAGATGATCTATTAAAGCTAATCGCAGTAAACCAGTGTCAGCCCTTTTAAGCCTCATGAACCCTATGATATAATTGTTAAGTACGACATGTACTTATGCTTGTTTTACTTTTCTATACTTTGGATAAAAATCCTAGATGGGTACCAGATTGCTAGTCTAGAGGAGTTAGACTTGTGGTCAACCAGTCAGTTGTCCCTATGGATTTGGAGTCTTCGCCAGAAGATTGGAGTCAACTTTCCGCTATCTAAACTCTGAGGTTATTTTCCTTTTACTAATACGTTATGTAATAAGTATTGTCTCTTGATATTACCCTAATTTGTGGCTATATGTGAGATTTGACTTTCTGGGCTCATATATAGTGTGTATCTGGTTTTGTCTTTAAAACTGGGTGCTACACTCATGCTATCGAAAACCTAAGCATAGCAGCTACTCGAACCTACACTAGTAAGACTCATATGATAGATATATCTATGCATGTGGTTTCCATAAAATTCATGTAACATAAATGCACATCACATATATACATATAGTGATTATAAAAAATAAGGGTTATGCACCGGGGCTTGCCTTGGACAGGCGTGGTGTCAGTCGAGTGAGTTGGTGGTGGCTTTGGGACCACCTCCCTCACAAGGACCTCCCCCTCATATTCCTCAACGATCTCCTCGAACTCACGATCATCTGTGGTCACTATCTCCACCAACTCATTCTCTACATGCATGCGATAATGATGCAATCATTTAGCATTTAGGCAACAACAACTCTTAAAATAAGAATACGCATACCAAGCTACTAAGCTAGCTCTAATGACTAAGATACTAAGCTAACTATCTTCTTCATCAAGCAAAGTGTTGGGTTCAACTAACAAACACGTAGCTTTGTAATTTAAGGGTATATCTTTAGTTCTACTAAGGATTTAATGTATATTGAAACAAAGAGCACTTAACTACCCTAATGCTTAGTCTATTCGAAGGCAACAAAAAATTATAGTGAGCACATAATAATACAATGAAGCTACTATAAAAATTTCAGGGCTAAAGTTACCACCAATTTACCACAAAAATTCCTACAATGATTAACTTAATAATATTAAGCATTCTCAAACGATTTAAAAGCTCCTAGTATCAACACATATAAGTATGAACTAAATACACCAATAGATAGACCATAATTTTAGGAACCTAACAAAATTTGTTTCATAATTTTTGGACACCTACATAAGTTTATATTAATTACCAAAGATCAGCTCAAAAATTAAATTAGAAAACCATTACTAATTTCCTAGGGAAAAGAAAAATGAATCTCCCGTGCGGCCAACACGTGCGCGCACACAGCGGCCCGCTGAAGCGGCCCATGTGACGCCGACCCGCACACGAGATGGCCCGCGATGGGGGAATCCTGCATGAGCTAGCGCTTTTGCAAAATAGACCTCGCACTTCTCCCAAATTATAACTAAGTCCTAATGCTATTTCCCCTCTCTTAAACCTTCTCACTTAACCCCCTAGCTTTCCTAGAATTCCAACGCGTGCACCCTCGGTGACTCAACGCATGGCAGCGCGGTGGGCGGTGACACAGCGCGGCCGCACCGGCCACCTAGGACCTACATCGACTCTCCTAACGGGTCGGTCACCATCTCCAACCCGAGCGGCTACGCTAAGTGGCAGTGCAAGGTGACATGACTTGCTAGGGAAAGCTGTAGTGGTGCATGGCCATCCGCAACGGTGATGCCACTGTTCCAGCAAGCTAGGGCAGCTACAGACCTAATTAGTTAGTGCACGAGCATCAGGAGGCTACCGTGGACCAGGCCGAGGTGACGATTGGAGCGGAGGATGATGGAGAAGGGCTAGCCACATGTGGCCGAGCCATGCAGTGGTGCACCATGGCGGCATGGTCACGTCAGCGACAATGGGGAGGCGGTAGAGGTTCGGCTATGGCGCGCAGGGTGAAGAAGGGATGAAGGCGAATCTAGTGGTGCACAAGAATTGGCTCGGGGTGCAGTGATGGAGGGCTGCCCTCGGCCATGGCCGAGCGCGGCCTTATCGGCATGACGGTGGGGAAAGTTCCAAATTGGAGCTTGGTCGTGCATGATTCAAGGCTGGGTGGGATCAGGCAGCGAGTGGACTTGATGATAAAGCTATGGATGCGCTGAATTGAATGGAGGTGATCGCTCGATGCTTAACTCAACATCGGTAGTAGAGAGAGAGAGAGAGAGATAGGCGCGATAGGTGGGGCTCAGCTTAGGCTCGCCTTGGTGAGACGCGATCGGCGAGATTGTGGAGGCATGTGCGCAGACACTACAGACAAGTGTGCACATCCATGACCTGCATGGCCCGCATGACACAGCGCCATAAATGGCAAGGCGACGACGAGCTCAGGCCACGTGCGCGTGGTAGTGGCAGCCTCGTACTAGGCTAGTAGTGGCGTAGAGGTGTAGAGAGAAGCGTGGATGTGACGGTGAGGCGATGGCACCGGTTATGGCTGCATCACGGTGAGGGGCGGGTTGGCAGCATGGCAGGGTCAGCGACAGTACCGCTTGGCTACGCAAGCAGTAGCGGTGGCTCTGCACGCTAGAGGCCAGTGGTGGCTAGGCCACAGCTAGGCCAGAGTAGCTACGGCCAGCCATGCATGGCAGCGCACGCGTGACCAACGCGTGACGCTGTGCGGCCGGGCATGGTGATTGCGCTCACCCGGCAAACTAGCCCGAGAACGTGTTGTGAACGAATTTTAAAGCATCTATAAAAACTAAACGGTTGTTCTAGGAATCAAACCGCCTTCACCATGCTCTAGAGGGCTTATCAAGCTACCAATTTGAACTAAAACACGACACCACTTCTTAACTCAATTTCACAAAATAAATTCCCAAACATGGCATTGTCTTGCTGTCTTGAATTTTGAGCAGAAGATTGAAAGTGGAATACTAAAGGCTTTTGAGCGTATTGCTTTGGAGGAAAAGCAAGTTAAGGCAAGTATAGCATGGGACCATCCTTGTTACCTATTCATATTTAATCACTAAATTCATATTGCATGTGTCTCCCTTGTTGCCAATAAGGATATCCTAGATATTTGATATCTTGTACCTTGAAACCTTTGAGACATTGCATTGGGTAGTTTTTGCTAGTGCTTAACTAAACCATGATCTTGTAACTTGACTAATGATATATGCAATAAACATTAAATATGACTTTTTAGCAACATGGAAATAGGGGGCTGGAGTGTTTAGCTACTTTCTAAATGCTTCAGATTCCTCTCCCTAAGAACTTATCTATAAGCGATCATCCGGGACTTACAGTACAGCTATGAGGGCTATATGGCTCTGGCTTTAGCTCAGTATGAGGACCTTTTCTAGCTTGTTAGTGGTTACCTTTATGGCACATGAGGGTATGTTTCCTTTTTTGCTAGGTTGTGTGTATCGTACTGCGATGCCCACGCGTGCCACTCCTAGAGATGTGCCACATACGCCTAGCGGCCCTAACTTGTTAGACGAACCTTTGAAAGGCTTCACATGAACCCTGCTGACCTTCCTTGGTAGTGGGTCAAGAGGCTGATCACCTCGGGCGAAAGGGTAAATCATGACTTACAGTGAAAGTGTACAAACTCTGTAGAGTATAAAACTATTATAACAGCCGTGCTCACGGTCACGAGCGGCCTTGGACCCTTATGGAATAGAGATGATCACTAATGGATAATGATGATGCTAATAATTAACTGTTTATGCTATACATTATTCATGTTTACCCGATCATGTGTTTATGGGAATGATAAATTCTTTGCCACTCAATTGCTTAAAAAGATGATCTATTAAAGCTAATCGCAGTAAACCAGTGTCAGCCCTTTTAAGCCTCATGAACCCTATGATATAATTGTTAAGTACGACATGTACTTATGCTTGTTTTACTTTTCTATACTTTGGATAAAAATCCTAGATGGGTACCAGATTGCTAGTCTAGAGGAGTTAGACTTGTGGTCAACCAGTCAGTTGTCCCTATGGATTTGGAGTCTTCGCCAGAAGATTGGAGTCAACTTTCCGCTATCTAAACTCTGAGGTTATTTTCCTTTTACTAATACGTTATGTAATAAGTATTGTCTCTTGATATTACCCTAATTTGTGGCTATATGTGAGATTTGACTTTCTGGGCTCATATATAGTGTGTATCTGGTTTTGTCTTTAAAACTGGGTGCTACACTCATGCTATCGAAAACCTAAGCATAGCAGCTACTCGAACCTACACTAGTAAGACTCATATGATAGATATATCTATGCATGTGGTTTCCATAAAATTCATGTAACATAAATGCACATCACATATATACATATAGTGATTATAAAAAATAAGGGTTATGCACCGGGGCTTGCCTTGGACAGGCGTGGTGTCAGTCGAGTGAGTTGGTGGTGGCTTTGGGACCACCTCCCTCACAAGGACCTCCCCCTCATATTCCTCAACGATCTCCTCGAACTCACGATCATCTGTGGTCACTATCTCCACCAACTCATTCTCTACATGCATGCGATAATGATGCAATCATTTAGCATTTAGGCAACAACAACTCTTAAAATAAGAATACGCATACCAAGCTACTAAGCTAGCTCTAATGACTAAGATACTAAGCTAACTATCTTCTTCATCAAGCAAAGTGTTGGGTTCAACTAACAAACACGTAGCTTTGTAATTTAAGGGTATATCTTTAGTTCTACTAAGGATTTAATGTATATTGAAACAAAGAGCACTTAACTACCCTAATGCTTAGTCTATTCGAAGGCAACAAAAAATTATAGTGAGCACATAATAATACAATGAAGCTACTATAAAAATTTCAGGGCTAAAGTTACCACCAATTTACCACAAAAATTCCTACAATGATTAACTTAATAATATTAAGCATTCTCAAACGATTTAAAAGCTCCTAGTATCAACACATATAAGTATGAACTAAATACACCAATAGATAGACCATAATTTTAGGAACCTAACAAAATTTGTTTCATAATTTTTGGACACCTACATAAGTTTATATTAATTACCAAAGATCAGCTCAAAAATTAAATTAGAAAACCATTACTAATTTCCTAGGGAAAAGAAAAATGAATCTCCCGTGCGGCCAACACGTGCGCGCACACAGCGGCCCGCTGAAGCGGCCCATGTGACGCCGACCCGCACACGAGATGGCCCGCGATGGGGGAATCCTGCATGAGCTAGCGCTTTTGCAAAATAGACCTCGCACTTCTCCCAAATTATAACTAAGTCCTAATGCTATTTCCCCTCTCTTAAACCTTCTCACTTAACCCCCTAGCTTTCCTAGAATTCCAACGCGTGCACCCTCGGTGACTCAACGCATGGCAGCGCGGTGGGCGGTGACACAGCGCGGCCGCACCGGCCACCTAGGACCTACATCGACTCTCCTAACGGGTCGGTCACCATCTCCAACCCGAGCGGCTACGCTAAGTGGCAGTGCAAGGTGACATGACTTGCTAGGGAAAGCTGTAGTGGTGCATGGCCATCCGCAACGGTGATGCCACTGTTCCAGCAAGCTAGGGCAGCTACAGACCTAATTAGTTAGCACGCGATCATCAAGAGACTACCATGGACTAGGCCGAGGTGATGATTGGAGCTAAGGATGATGGAGAAGGGCTGGCCACATGCGGCCGAGCCATGTGGTGGCGCACCATGGCAGCACGATTGTGTCAGCGATGATGGGGAGGCGGTAGAGGTTCGGCTATGGCATGTAGGGCAAAGTAGGGATGAAGGCGAATCTAGTGGTGCACAAGAATTGGCTCGGGGTGAAGTGATGGAGGGCTACCCTCAGCCATGGCCGAGCACGGCCTTATCAGCACAACGGTGGTGAAAGTTCCAAATTGGAGCTTGGTTGTGCACGATTAAAGGCTAGGTGGGGTCAAGCAGTGAGAGGACTTGATGATCAAGCCATGGATGCGCTGAATTGAATGGAGGTGATCGCTCGATGCTTAACTCAATGGCGGTAATAGAGAAAGAGAGACGGGGCATGACAGGTGGGCTTAGCTCGGGCTCGCCTTGGTGAGACACGATCGGCATGATTGTGGAGGCATGTGCGCAGACACTACAGACAAGTGTGCACATCCATGACCTGCATGGCCCGCATGACACAGCGCCATAAATGGCAAGGCGACGACGAGCTCGGCCACGTGCGCGTGGTAGTGGCAGCCTCGTACTAGGCTAGTAGTGTGCGTAGAGGTGTAGAGAGAAGCGTGGATGTGACGGTGAGGCGATGGCACCGGTTATGGCTGCATCACGGTGAGGGGCGGGTTGGCAGCATGGCAGGGTCAGCGACAGTACCGCTTGGCTACGCAAGCAGTAGCGGTGGCTCTGCACGCTAGAGGCCAGTGGTGGCTAGGCCACAGCTAGGCCAGAGTAGCTACGGCCAGCCATGCATGGCAGCGCACGCGTGACCAACGCGTGACGCTGTGCGGCCGGGCATGGTGATTGCGCTCACCCGGCAAACTAGCCCGAGAACGTGTTGTGAACGAATTTTAAAGCATCTATAAAAACTAAACGGTTGTTCTAGGAATCAAACCGCCTTCACCATGCTCTAGAGGGCTTATCAAGCTACCAATTTCGAACTAAAACACGACACCACTTCTTAACTCAATTTCACAAAATAAATTCCCAAACATGGCATTGTCTTGCTGTCTTGAATTTTGATTCCAAGTTTCATTTCTAGGCTATCAAAATGTTAGCTAGTGATGTTATTTTTCTACAGCAAGGATTTCATTGTCATCTACAAAGTTCATATTCCAAACTTTATTTAAATGCCACATATATGTTCTATAGTGTTTTTGTTCAATAAAAATTGGTTTTAAACCCTACTTGATATACATGGGTTATGGAATAGCCTCTCATTTAGCATTTTATTGATCATCTTAGGTTCCAAAAATTTTATCCACACATTCCATCACATGCATTATCACATAAACATGATGCTCATGACATGGTTTAGTAATTTGTTTAGGGCGTAACACCGAGGGTATTACACCGTGCCCTCCAGCAAAGAGGCACAAGAAGGAATGTGGATCCTCTGGCACCAAGGATTAGAATTAGTTTAGTATAGCTAGTCCTACTGTGCAGTCTAATCTAGTAAGTTAGTTTTAATTAGTTAAAAATGAAGTAGTTATGTTTGGTACTTTTGTGCAGTCTAATCTAGTAAGTTAGTTCGAAATGCAGTCTAATCTAGTAAGCTAGGAGGGAAAAAACAAATCCCCAATCAGTGTCTTAACTTCGTGGATCAGTGGCTTAGCATTTTGGAAAGACCTTAATGTAGTTGCTAGAAGGGGAAAAATTCTCAATCTAGTAAGTTTTGTGTAATTACTTGGTAATCTAATACCAATGTGTGCTACTTTTGTAATCTAGTAGCTTGGAGCTTTTGGAAAGAATGAAATTAAGACATATCTGAGAACAGTGTGTTGAATTCATGGATTCGTTAATGTTAATGGCTTGGATTTTCTGGAACAAACGAAATCAAGTCATCTTTGACAGCAAAGTTCTCTTTTATTAACTCATGGCTAAAGCAAAGATTGTAATTGAACTGATCTTTTTTGTTTGCTTCTTTGTCTCTTAACCCCCCTTATTTTCCCCTTTTTGTAATTAGGCATGTTTGGTTCCTATACATAGTCTACCACAACTAACCTTAGCCAAGTGTGGCAAGCCACAAAAAGTGTGGCTAGCAAATTGGTTGCCACACTTTGCCATGCCTAAGGGAATCTTGCCACACTTATTTACTCTATGGCATGTGGAGCCCAAAAGAATCATGCCTAACCTTAGTTTAAAACCAACAATTGCCAACTTGGTTAAACTTGGCTAAGGTGAAATGTGGCAAAGTGTGGCTAGCAACCAAACAGGAAAGTTCAGTAGGGGCGCAAGCCCCTCCTGTTTACTAAAAACAAACAAACAAACAAACTTCTCTTGGAAGCTATCGTTCCACAGGGATCCATATATCCTTCAACACACTTTTTGGCCGTGAGATTACATCAATCCTTCAACACAACACATTGAACATTAACAAACAACACACTCTGAGAGAGATTCACAAATATAGTAAAGATAGGGGGAGCAAACAAATAAATGACATTGTATGGGGATCAATTAAAATTTGAAGCACACAAGTAGGGGGAGCAAGCTCATAAACTTGTTTGTTGCATTTGTATGTGCATTTACATTGTTTGTTTGCATGGCATAAGTTTTAAATTCCCTATCTATGCTTGTGTGGTGTATGCTAAAGTATAGAAAATGATTGATGAAATGAAAACTAGCATGCATAGGAACAATAACTAGACTCGTGCTTATCATGTAAAAACTAGACCCTTTCATATAATGTTGATCTCATGGGGTTTTCTAGTTTTTGTGAATGTCTAGTTACTAATGGTGCTAAGGATGATGTATGTTGGCAACTCCGATTGGTATCACGCTTCAAAGGTCCATCCTTTACACGTTAGCATCATTTGGTAGTCATTACTCTCCCACACTTTCTATCTATGCATATGTGCAAGCTTTCAAATCCAAACTCTTAGCACATATGTAGGGGCAGCTAATGCTACCAATTTGGGTTGATGAAACTTGTCCATAATCTTTACACAAGGTAATATGCTTGGGCAAGCAACATGAATCCAAGAAAATTTCATTGAATATCTTTGTAAATAGGTTGTCATCAATTACCAAAAAGGGAGAGATTGAAAACCCTAGTTTGGTTTTGGATAATTGATGAAACCTAGCACTAACCTTTGTCATGAGCGATGATATGAGCTAGGTTGGTGCAATACAAGTGATTGAGCAAGGTGAGGTCCATGGAGATGAAGATGGACTTGTGTTGATGATGATCAAGCTCTAACTTAGAAAAGAAGAAAGATATGTTTTTGTTTTGCACTCAAGACACCATAGAGGGTGTGAGTGACTTAGGATCGTTAGCCATACTATAAAGAGGGGAAATCTTTGGCTAAACGGTTTATCGAGTGCCACTAGGTGACATGACTTTTGCATATGCATTTAGGAACCTAGTGTGCTAACCTTGACCCTTGTAAAATGCTTTGAAAAATGCTAACACATATGCACACAAGTTCTACACTTTGTGGTTAGCAAGTTGGAAGCAAGGGCAAAGCGATTGTAGACTTAGAAAAAGAAAAATAGGAGAAGGTCCACGACCGAACACTGGCCACGGGGTGACTGGACTCACCCCGGTGCGTTCGGTCATTTATAGACGAGGCAACGTGGCTGGCCGAGAGCGGCAAGGCACGACCGGACGCTAGCCCTAGCTTGATCGACACGTCCGATAACATGTTGAAAGGTGGCAGCTTCGCGCAATTAGATGCGCAGGGCGCGAGTCAGGTAGCGCTGACGTATGGTGATGTAGGCTTTGTGTGCGTGTGCAGAGAAGAAGAAAGCCAACCAAACACTGGGGTGTGTCAGGTCGCTCTTGACCTGATGAGTCCGGTCAATAGAAATCGTCTCAGAGATCTTACTGGAAATGACCGAACCTTGAGTGGCACCAAGTCCGGTTGCTGCTCAGGCGCGTCTGGTCATAACTTAACTATTTGCATGCTCGGGTTTTGACCGTTGGAGATCAACAGCATGAGTTCAAAGTGATGACACATGACGCAGGATCCACGACTATGACTAGCTCTCTTTTGGGTGTTGCTTGCTCTCTAGATCAATCCTTTTGATTTGCTCCAACTAAGTATATCAAATGTTCCTTGGATTATCACTTCCATTTTAACCTTCCATGAACCACACTTGGTTTACCTACAAAAGATGGCAAGTCCCTACACTAGGGAGAAGTGACCTCTCTCCAAAGAACCATCTTTGACACTCACTTGAAATGAATTGATTGATTGATCCAAGTGATGGACTTAACTTGATGTGTAACCTTGAATCCTTCTTCTTTAAGTCCTTTTCTTTCTGCTTGTCTAAGTCCTTTTCTTTCTACAAAATGATCTCCAAATTATCACTAGAAGTTAAACTTCATCTTCATCTTGAGTTTGATCTTGATCTTCAAATTGAGTACCAAATATGTGCCAAGTATACTCCACAATCAAATGGCCTTGTACTCTTTGCTTGTCATGCTTCTAGATCAATCCAAAACCAAACTTAGGTACCTCAAACACTTATAAACATGTTTCCAACTTGAGGACCTTTCAATCAAAGTGACTCTTGATTAATTCAATAGTTCTCACTTTGCTAGCAGATTCTGTACCCTTCAAAGAAAAATACATATCTTCCAATGTACAAACTCAAATGCCATGAAATTTGGTGGAGATATGCTTCACTAAGTTATCTAGCAGCTGTAAAAAATTGGTCTTCATTTGACTTCTAGATTGCTACCAGATTTTCAATTCTTCCACTACTGCTATATGCTAAAAACTGCTGCACTATAACTGACAAAATCCACTCCAAACCCGAAGCATTTCTTATCCAATTCTCATGAAATTTTCACAGCCACTAATACCATAAGTCTAGAGCATGCATACCAAATTTCAAGACAATCAAAATAGATTTGTTCACTTAAACTCAGACTTGATCTTCAGCTAGCTCAGTTTTCCAAATATAGGACAGATTTCTTCACATGAGCTATTCTTGTTCAAATTAAATCAAACTTGAAACTAACTTATTTGAATACTTTCACAAGACTATAAATCCATTCAATCTACTTATTAAAAGTAATCTTATAAATTTATCCAACTCAAATCAATCCAAACTTGATTACTAATCAATTTATCCATTCAATCATCTCAGAGCAAGCAACATATGTATATTTATCCAATTCAACCAACTCATATGCACCCAAATGAATGAGATCAACTAGAGATATACCTTGGTTAGTTCATGATCATTCAATAGCAAGCTTCAACTCAAATATTTGCAAGCCACCTAACTATAGCCAATGAATCATCCACAACTTGACAAAATGCACTTGTATGTTGTAGCACTTGGACTTCACTCCATTTGACTTGGCATTGGGATAGGAATAGCACTAAGCTTCAATACTTGACTCAACATATGATGAACAATAAGAATTCCATTGAATCAAGCCTCCAATGTCATGATACCTACATATATTCATCCACTGTCTTGATGGTACCCAAACTAAGTTTGGGTCCTCTCAAGTTAGGTACAACATACTTAGGCATAGCCTTAGTATGAATAGTGGGATAGTTTTGTAATTAACAACCAATGAGGTATCATTGCCATCCTTCCTAAGCATAGAATCATCATCAATTGAAATAGGCTTAGGAGAGTTACCTAGGGGACATGAATGAGCCATGTGTCCTCTTTCCCTGATATGAGTAGCACTTTCCTCCTTGATTGAGCCTTTTCTTCATTGCTCATGTGGTACTTCTCATTGCCTTTCTTCTTCTTATTTGCTTGAGCCATCTTCTCAAGCTTGTTTGGACAACCCGAAGCTAGGTGGCCCAATATAGTCACAACTATGGCACTTGATGTGAGCAATCATCTTCATCTTTTCTTCTTTGTTCTTGCTTACTTTCTTTGTGTCTTGATGTCATCCTTGGACGCATTGCTCTTTCTCTTGCCTTTTCACCCCTTCTTTTTTCTTCTTCTTCATCATCAAGTCACCACCATCTTCATGGTTGATCTTGATTTGCTCTTGGGGTGTCTTCTCTTCTTGCTCAACTTGTGGCTTTGATTGAGGCTCTTCTTGTTGCCTCACCACTTGCTTGGTTGGGCACATAGAGGTGAGATGACCCCATGTGTGGCACTTGAAGCACTTGACATGCTTTAGCCTCTCTTCTTCCTTGTTCAACTTGAGCTTTTCTTCATTGGGGCAACCATTTGCAAGATGTCCCACTTCATGGCATTTGAAGCATATGAAATGAGATAGCTTCATTTGTTCTTGCTTCTTTATCTCTCTTTCATATCTTTTCTTGCCCCATCTTTTGCCTTTGATCTTGCTCTTGTTGAAGCCAATGCCACTCATGTCACCAAAGTTTCTTTGACTCTTCAACATATGCTCAAAGGTGAATTTAGAGTTGTCGCACCTCTCTAACTTGTTGCTCAAATCCTTTACTTCACTTTTGAGCTCAATGCTCTCCTTCAAAATGTTAGTCTCACAAGACATAGAAGTACAACAAGCGTCTAAATGTGAAGAACAAGGCATATCTAATAAATCATAGCATGAGGTGGATACATTCTTCTTGCCTACATCACAAGGGTTAGCAACATTATGTGATTGATCATTTGACCCTTGTGAAGAGCCCTCACTAGTTTTAATTTTTTCATTGGAAAGCTCTTTAGTGAGAAAAGCATGGTCTTGTACCAAGTTATCATGATCAACACTAAGTTCCTCATGAACCAATTTTAGCTCCTCATGTGAATAGGTAGTAACATAAAGTAGATGCTTTTGTTGTTCACATGTGTTCTTTAGAAAAGAGTTTTCATTTTTCAATTTCTTGGTTTCAGCCATCTCTTTTTCTAAAGCTTTGATCATGCAACCATATCTATCTAGAAGCTCCCCATATGAATCAAGATCAATCACATTTGCATTAGATACCTTAGTGTCACCTTGTGACATGAAGCAATGTGACGTATTTGGAGAGCTTAAGGAAACATCACTCTCATAGCCCGAGCATGATCCATCATCATCACCATCAATCTTGTCAAGTGGTCTTGTGGTAGAGGTATCATCATCATCACTTGACCATGAGGTGGAGTAATCTTCCACAATCACTAAATTGTGGTCATGCTCAACACGCTCATGTGCCTCCTCCTTGGGCTCATCATCATCATCATCATCATTGAAGACCGTCCCATATTTCTTGTTGAGATAACTCCAAATCTCATGGGCAGTTTTCATGTCAATGATCTCTCCGAATATGCTATCATCCAAAGATCTATACATGATGTCGATAGCTTGGGTGTCGAGATCTAGGCATTTTTCTTGTGCTTGAATTAGATTATTTTCATCCAACACATAAGAAAGGCCTACATCTACCATCCACCACGTTTGAGGGCTAATAAATTTAAAATTGCATATCATCCATTTTTTCCACCGTGCAAAGTGTGTGCCATAAAAATGTGTGGACAATCAACATCTAGCCCATAAGTCGCCATCCTCTCGGGTCGGTGAAGACCACAAATGAGAGACCTCGGCTCCGATACCACTTGTAGGGTCGAGATGGCGGACTAGAGGGGGGTGAATAGTCCTTTTTAAAATTAAAACGCACCGGCTAACCGAAACAAATGTGAAAATAAAACTAACGGTCTAGACAAGACTACACCCCTCTAAGTCTCAAGCACCTTAAAATGGTTCTAAACAGGCAACAAAGGTATCGGGCTAGCTAGAGCTCACCTAACAATTCTAGCTTGCAAGGTCACACAAACCTATGCAACTAGTACTTCAAGCAACCGGGGGAGCTCCTACACAACTAGTCATGCAAAGCGCACAAAGCTCCTAAGCTCACTAGCAATGTTCAATAACAAGGCTACTAATGCCAAATTAGAGAGCACAAATTACTTAGCTACATGAACTAAGCAATGTGACTAACAAGGTTACTCAAACCAAATTAGTCACGCAAGGGAGCTACTTCTATGCTACACAAGCAAGAAGGTAACTAGCAAGCTACACAAGCTAACTAATTACAAGAGCAACTACACAAGCACAATATATGAATATGTAAATACAAGCTTGTGTAAAGGGATTGCAAACCAATGGGATGAACAATGTTGACACAAAGATTTTTATCCCAAGGTTCACTTGGTTGCCACCAAGCTAGTCCCCGTTGAGACAACCTCCAAGGTTGCCGTCGGTCCTCTTGCTAGTGGTGACCCACAAGTCACACTCTCCCACATGGAGTGCTTACCACAAGCTCTAGCACTTTGACACGGCCGGACCACTTGTCGCCCTTCGCGTCTCGCTCTACTAGAGTTGCTCTTCGCGGCTCCCACAGGGTGAGCACAATACCCCTCACAATCTCTTCTCCGGAGCACCGCACAATCTTCTTTGCGTGCTTCGACTGAGACCACCACCAAGCCATCTAGGAGGTGGCAACCTCCAAGAGTAACAAGCACCACCGGCTTGCAACTCGATCACCTAGTGCCAATCGATGCAATCATTCAATGCAACGTACTAGAAATCGCTCACTTCATAATGGATTCGCACTTCTCGTAAGCACAAGTGAGTTAGAGGCTTCTCAAACTAAGCACACACAAGGGCAACACATCCCCAAGGTGCTCAACATCAGCCAAGACCGAGCTCCACCTCTATTTATAGCCCCCAAGCCAAATAGAGCCGTTGGAGCCAAGTAGCACATTTCTGCGCGGTCACCGGACAACAACGTGCGGGCACCGGACATAGGGTGGCGGTACCCAATGGTCAAATTGCATTGGCTATTTCAACTAGCCGTTGGTACCCTGGTACCGGACATAGGGGGGCGGTGCACCACCCTAGGGGTGGCGGTGCCCCCCAATGAGTTTCCCCCTCTCTGGAAAAAGGGGCGGTGCCACACTGCCATGGTCACCGGACAGTCTGGTGACCAAAACTTTCCCCAAATCAAATTCCACCACTTCAGGTTTGTATATCTATTCGTTAGCTTTCCAAAAAGTCCTAGATCATCAAAATTGGAGTTCGGAGCTAGGAGTTATGCCCGAAATACGAAAGGTTGTTGCTGCTGTTTTTGGGCACCGCCCTGGGGTGGCGGTGCCCTGTCCGGTGCACACCAAAAAGGGCGGTGACACCCTTTACAATGGCCGGAAGTTGGCTACAAGTTAGGTTGCAACTTCTGATCCCCGGACAACCAAAACCTTGCCATTTTCTTCTCCTTTTCAACTCTTAATTGATCCAAATTAACTCCAACACCTTCTCCTTTGCAAAAGTGCTAACATCATCAAGTGTCCACCATCTTGTGCATGTGTGTTAGCTTTTCACAAACATTTTCTAAAGGATTAGTCACTTAATTCACCACGCCACTCGATCCTAGCAACAATGCAAAGTTAGATCACTCGAGTGGCACTAGATGACCGATATGCAAACAAGTTTGCCCCTCTTGATAGTATGGCCATCTATCCTAAACCTAGTCATAAACTTCTCTACACACCTATGACTAGTGAAATGAAGTGCCCTATAGGTTTTACCTTTGCCTTGTGCATTCCATTCCATCTCCTCCGATGTTCATGCAACACATGCACCAACCTTGATCAACAAATGATATGATCCACTTCATATCATTACGTGACCATATTGGTTCATCGATCTTGACCTCACTTGCTCTTCACCATTGCCTTCGTCCATCAGCGCCAAGTCTTGCTCAAGCTTCATAGCCACATGATCCATCACTCCAAAGCCTCCAACTTGCTCTTCATGCTTACAACTGGCCCATCAAGCCAAGTCTTGTCTCGATCTTCTCCACCTTAGTCACATGACTCAATGTCATATCTCATATGCAATGAGCTCCTTCATCACATGTGTGAGCTTTGCAACATATCCAAACCATTTTCACCATCATGGCATGAGTTGCTCGCACAAGTGTACTTGTGGACTAATTACATGTGTATCTCACTCAAACACATATTAGTCCACCTAAGGTTGTCATTCAATTACTAAAACCAAACAAGGACCTTTCAATCTTCCCCTTTTTGGCAATTGATGACAACTCTACAAAGATATGAAAATTAAGCATTTTTGGATTCATGTTGCTTGCCCAAGCAATTTTACCACGTGTAAATGATTTTGGATAAGTACCACAAACCCGAATAGGTAGTATTAGCTCCCCCTACATATGTGCTATAGTGTTTGGTTTAAAGCTCGCACATATGCATATATTGGAATTGTTGGAGAGTAATTACTACCAATGATGCTAAGGTGTAAAGAATTAACCTTTGATGCGTGATACCAATCGGAGTGCACATTTTAACACCATCCTTAGCACCATGAGTAGCTAGACAACAAAAACACTAGAAACCCCATGAGATCAACATTATAAGCAAGGTTCTAGTTTTTGCTTGAAAAACACAAGTCTAGCTACCATCCTATGCATGCTAGTTATCAAATCATCAATCAAGTTCTATAACTAGCATACAACATACAAGCATGTATATCAAATTTAAAAACTTATGCAATGCAAGCAAACACTTGAATATGCACATATCAATGCAACCAATAAAATTCATAAGCTTGCTCCCCCTACTTGTGTGCTTCTCTTATCCAATAATTTTGAATATGCACATATCAAATGCAGCCAATCAAATTCATGAGCTTGCTCCCCCTACTTTTGTGCTTCTCTTATCCAAGAATTTTGATCCTTCTCCATTCTTCAATGTTGCTCCCTCTTTGTCCTTTTTCCATGTCCAACTTCTACTTCTCCCCATGATGCATTTACATATCTTTGAACTTCTCATTTGTCATCAATTTCCATAAAAGGTGTGCTTCTCATTGATGCAAAGGATTGCATTTGGGTAGATGGTTGACACTTGAATCTTAATTTTTGATGGACACTACCATATGTTGGAATGACACCACCATAGCCCTTGAGATCACCCATGTAGGATCTTTGGCCTTGATACCAATCGGTGGGGCACCTCCCCCTATGTCATAGCATGGGTCATCCAATTGATAAACTTAAACTCTTGTATGTGACGGAACTTGCTTCACTTGATTATGTAACACCCTAAAATTTGCTTCTTAGAAAATAGAGCAAAAATGGTTTAATTTTGAATTTTTGTGCTCACGAAACATAGGAAAAATAATATTTTTATTAAATTAAAATTCATCATAGGGTTTAGAACATGGTTGTGCATACATGCTGCTGCATTTGTATTTTTGTAATGAGTGGTTTTGATCCAAAACCAAAATGATTCAAATGCTTTTGAAACTAAATTTGAAAATGGCTTTGAAATAAAAGAAAAAAAGGAAAAGGAAAACTCGACCTCTTCCCTTTCTAGCCCAAATAGCCCACCGCCTATCCCTCTCTCTGATCCACCTCAGCTGGGACAGCCCAAGCAGCTTGGAAAGCTTCTTCTCTTCCCCGCTGCGGCCCAGCTTGTTTCCATCCCAGCAGCCCACGCAGGCGCTCTCACTCTGTTTGGCTGACAAACAGGCCCACTCCTTCACCCGCTGACACCTCGAGCCTACCGGTCAACCACTCATCGCTATCTTCCTCGCGCCATGGAGGAGCAGAACTCCGTCGTTGGAAATCCACCGCATCCAGATCATGGTTCTCTCGGATCGTAAGCTGAGCCGCCCTATAAGAATCCCAAGACCCTCCGCATCCCTGTTTCCTCTTCTCCGCCACTGCTAGCCCTAACTTCGCCTTGCGGGGCCGCACTTGGATGTTGTAGAGCAAAGCGCGTCCGCCCGCTGCTGCTGTCGACACTGTGCTCCGCTTCACCGCCATTTGTGACCCTTTACCGAGTTCCATGTAGAGGTGAAGAAGCTGCTGATTCCTTTTCCCTTTTCTCTTTTGATTTCCGTTGTTCAACCATCACTGTTGAACGTTGCAGCCTGCAGGAGGCACCGACCACCCCGGAGAGCTCCGTTCTATCTCCGTCCATTTTTGCCCGCTAAAACCTCCGCGGTGAGTTCACAGTCTTGCCCTCTTTCTCCCCGTGCTATTCCCATAGCGAACCGAGGCCTGAAACGCCATTTGGCAAAGCTCCAGTGCGCTCCAGTTCGCCAGCAATGGTGCCACTACATCCCACACCGATGCTGGCTGATCTAGCGGTGTTGTGCCTGACCCACAGGCCACAGCCGAGACGAGCACGCCAGCCCCTGCATCCCGCATCCCGGCGCGCACGCACGCGCGCAAATGCGCGACATCGCACTAGCAAGCCGAGCCAGCAGAGCAGCCATGCGTGCCTAGTTTTGCTCTTTCTAGCTTGATGACGTCATCATCACATCACCCACACATTATGGCCGTTTCTCCTACAATTAAAAAGACTAAAAGTAAGACTTTTTTGGTGCCGACTTTTTTTGGGGTCGCTCCTCCCTTCCAGCCATGTGATACCCCACGCGATAGAAAAAAAATTGTCATCCCTATGATCCCCGCCTGCTTTGAAGGAAACAAATCGATCACCTGAGGCCACATGCATGGAAGGAAACAATAATCATGCATGGAAGGAAACAATTGGCAAAGATCAAGCAAGACTCCTCCCTTCCGGCCATGCAATACCCCGCGCGATAGAAAAAGAAACTACCATCCCTGCGATCCCCGTCTGCTTTGAAGGAAACAAATCGATCACCTAAGGCCATATGCATGGAAGGAAACAATAATCATGCATGGAAAGAAATAATTGGCAAAGATCAAGCAAGACAACTCAATGAGGTTGGCCCTTAATTTTAGTGTTTCCGGCATGCAGACCTGAAATTAAAAAGTGGCTGCTCTTTGAGAACATCAATGGTGCCAAATAAAAAATGTGCAGGTTATACATGGTGAGACTGGTGAACCTTCTGCAATTTTCTAAACGAATATTCCCACCATTCGTATGTAGGTCCATTCCCCTACGTTTCTTCGTACTCCAATTAGCATATAATATGAAAGTATTGTTGTGTTCATCACGACTTCCAGTTGACTACTCCCATTAGCATATACTTCCTCTAACCCAAAATATAAGTCGTTATGGGATGTGTGCAGGTCAAACTTTCTCAACTTTGACTAGGTTTGTAAAAAAATACATGCAACATTTATATATCCAAATAAGTTTATTATGAAAATATATTCAATGGTCTATGTAATGATACTAATTATGTATTATAAATATTAATATTCTTTTATATATAATTGGCCAAAGTTAAAAAAATGACTTCTCAGGAAGCGAGAATTAATTCTATTTTGGGACAGAGAGAGTATATGAAAGCAGTGTTGAAAATATTTTAACAATCAAGTTCATCTCTGTCTGATTGGTAAGCTTAGACATCATAATGACATAAAAAATTTCAACTCTCATGGACACCCTCATGGATCAGTGCAAAGTATTCCAATCCTACAACATACACAAATGGCAATCTTAAAGTTATAATATTTTCAAAGGGTGGACAATAAAGACCATCTTAGATATTCTGGCATTAGAGTATATATGTGCAGACACATAGGCATGGTGGTGCAAGTGAGCAGTCGGTAGGAGTCGAGAGTTAGGGGGTGTTTGGATCCCAGGATTAAACTTTAGTCCCTGTCACATTAAATTTTTAGATATCAATTAGGAGGACTAAACATGAGCTAATTATAAAACTAATTACATAAGTTGTGGCTAATTCGCTTGCCAGCTCCGTGTACAGGATGGTATGGAGATGTGGTGGAACTTATTTGTGGATTTGTTGGCACACGAAAGAAATGGATATCGGAAATCTCTTCCTGCCGGTATAAAAAATAATTTTAGCCGTATCACAAAAAGATCTACACAGTAGAGTTTGTGAGCCTACGACGTCATGCTCTCTGTGACTGTGTAAATTTCATAAACTTAGCTTTTTGGATTAAATATCACTTTAACATCGGTCATATACTTTTACAGTATTGTTATCTTATCGTGCGATCCGTGTGTTTTTAGTACAAAAGTTTAGCTATCCCGTAGCAACGCACGGGCACGAACCTATTTACATATATACTTGAACCTGTGTGTACATGATTATATGGAGATGTAGTAGAACTTATTCATAGATTTATTGACGCATGAAAGAAATGGATATCGTAGAATTTTTTCTGTCGATATAAAATATTATCTTAGTCGTATCACGAAAAAGTCTATACAGTAGAGTTTGTGAGCCTGCGACGTCACGCTCTCCGTGACTGTGTTAATTTCACGAACTTTGCTTTTTGAATTAAATGTCACTTTGACGTCGGTATTTAATTTAACCGTATTGTTATCTTATCGTGCGATCCGTGTGTTTTTAGGACAAAAGATTTAGTTGTCCCGTAGCAACGCACGGGCACGCTATCTAGTTCTTATAGAAAAACAAATCCAGAAATACTATAGAAATACACCACTTACAATCAGTAATCGATCTCCACCGTTTCTTTGTTTTAATTCTGTTTTGACCCGTTCAAGTTGCGTTAGATCCATAACGACGAGATCTACGTGTTGCTAACAATGTTTAATATATCACTAGCTCTAGAATTTTATGGTTTAACTCCTAACTTGAATAATGAATATGCAACAAATATATAAATAAAATATGATTAAATTTACTTTAGTTTTCTAATTTGAAATATAATTTGACTTAATTCCAATTGGATATTTCTTTGAAATGTCTTATTTATACTTTTATGCAGTTAAAATAAATGAAGCTAGTAGTTTTCTTTATCTCCTATAAAGTAAATACTTCGGAAGACGTTTCTTTTGCACCACAGTTTCGATAAGCGTGCTTCTTTGCATCTGTGTGTTCATAGCAACGTGTCGAACATCTTTAAAACCTTTTCACTCGTTGTTGCATATGTTTGGTGTATTGTTCTAATTTAGTTCTATTATTTGCTTCGTGTATGATCGAATGGATGCTTGTGTGGTGTTCTATGATTAAGTCTAGTCGGTGGGCTTTGCGTTGGTGATCTAGAAGAAGTTGGTGATCAAGAAGGAAGAAGTTCTTTGAAGGCTAGGACAAGTTGAGAATCTAAATTTTTAAGGCAAGTGTAGCATGGGATCATCCTTGTTACCTATTCACTCTAATGTCACTTAATTCATATGCATGTGTCTACCTTGATTCCTATAAGGATATCCTAGCTTTTGTACCTTGTACCTTGACACCGTGGGATTATGCATTGTGTAGTACTTTGCTAGTGCTCAATTAAATAACCATGATCTGTAACTTGACTAATGGTATATGCAATAAATGTTAAAATATGATTTTTAGCAACATGGAATAAGGGGGCTAGAGCATTATTTTTATCCTGAGGTTCACTTGGTTGCCACCAAGCTAGTCCCCATTGAGACAACCTCTAAGGTTGCCGCCGGTCCTCTTGCTAGTGGTGACCCGCAAGTCACACTCTCTCACGTGGAGTGCTTACCACAAGCTCTAGCACTTTGACATGGCCGGACAACTATTCGCCCTTCGCGTCTCGCTCTACTAGGGTTGCGCTTTGTGGCTCCCGCAGGGTGATCACAATACCCCTCACAATCTCTTCTCTAGAGCACCGCACAATCTTCTTTGCGTGCTTTGATGGAGACCACCACCAAGTCGTCTAGGAGGTGGCAACCTTTAAGAGTAACAAGCACCACCAGGTTGCAACTAGATCACCTAGTGCCACTCGATGCAATCACTCAATGCAACGCACTAGAAATCGTTCACTTCGTAATGGATTCACACTTCTCGCAAGCATAAGTGAGTTAGAGACTTCTCAAACCAAGCACACACAACGACAACACATCCCCAAGGTGCTCAACATCAGTCAATCCCAAGGTCCATCTCTATTTATAGCCTCCAAGCCAAATAGAGCTGTTGGAGCCAAGTAGCACATTTCTGCGCAGTCACCGGACAACAACGTGCAGGCACCGGACACAGGGTGACGGTGCCCAATGGTTGAATTGCAATAGATATTTCAAATAGTCTTATGACCAAAACTTTCTCCAAATCAAATTCCACCACTTTAGGCTTGTAGAGCTATTCGCTAGCTTTCCCAAAAGTCCTATATCATCAAAATTGGAGTTCGAAGTTAGGAGTTATGCCTGAAATACGAAAGGTTGTTGTTGCTATTTTTGTGCACTGCCCCTGGCACCGCCCTAGGGTGGCGGTGCCCCGCTGTTGATAAAAGATGCTCGGTAGTCCTCCGAGGGGTATCCCACGAAGGTAGATTGATCGGCAGAGGTGCACGTAATCAAGAACAAGAAGGCAACAGAGACACAAGAGTTAGACAGGTTTGGGCCGTCAGCACGATGTAATACCCTACTCCTATGGTCTGTTGGTTTGTATTGGCTATCATATGATATTGCGTGTGTGATTGGATGTGGGATGGAGATGTCGACTAGGGGACCCCTGCCCCTCCTTATATACTCTGGAGGGGTAGGGTTACAAGGAAAGTATCCTAGTCGGTTAAATGGCAAGTATTAGATTACAATATATGTAGTATCTGATCAAATCTTCTAGATGTCTTGCAGTGTACGCCGAGCAGTGCCGTGCACCGCAAGTCTTGAATCTTATGGGCTAGACCATCCCTAACCATGTGGCCCATGTAGTCTGCCGTGGGTATCTAGCGTTATACCCCCCATAGCTAGTCTCCGAGTGCCTTGTATCCTTTGAGCAGCGTCGTCTTGAACAAGTCCGACCAGTTTGACATGAAGCCAACTAGTTTAACTGGTGATCCGAGCAGTGGAAGTCAAAGTCGACCAGTTTAACTGGTGACCTAGGTAGTGAAAATCAAAGCTGACCAGTTTAATTGGTGACCTAGGTGGTGAAAGTCAATGCCAATCAGTTTAATTGGTTAGGAGACCTCAGATTTAGCCAAGTAAGGCTTGCCAGAATGATGTAAGGGGCTCAAGATAAAATTTGAAAAATCTTCCCCTTAGGAGAAGTGTAGCCGCTTAGACTCCATCAATAAGGAGGGTAAATCAAGAAATAAGCACTACATTCACCGCTAGGTGAAGTGTAGCCACTTAGTCCCCGAGCCTGGCAGTAGGTGATGTGGTCACATAGTGCCAGGGTCCAGAAAGTAGAAGAAAGGCAGAAGACTAGCTGAGCAGGCAACCAGTCCATAGGCTGAGCCCTGAAAAGAAAAGCACACATTCACCGTAAGGTGAAGTGTGCCCACTTAGTCCCCGAGCCTGACAGTAGGTGACGTGGTCACGTGGTGCTAGGGTCAAAAACAATAGTAACCAAAAAAGTCCCCAGTATGGTGAGAGACTGAATCATAATGATGATGTAGTCCCCGAGCCATAAGTGGAAATCTCTGATAAATCAAGAAGGACCGATTACACAATCATGGAGAAAAAACCAGAGTAATGGTTGTATAGTAGAAATTACCGAGCCTTGATGACATTGTGGAGAAGTCGACAAATATTTGGTGTGTAGTACCGAGTTGCGTTGAAAAATGGGCGATATGGGCTGAAGTTGCGCGAAAGCCCAGATAATGGCCCATCACGCCGCTTTGGAGAATTCGAAAGGGCACAAATCAGCATGGTGCGATTTCCCAAAAACCCTTGAATGCCAAAAGTGGGTACGATTTCTTTATAACTGCATTGCTGCACTCCGCGCTCCCACCTTTGCCACTTCACCACTTCATCTTCCTCCTCAGCCTCACGCTCCCCCATTCGCATTCACACGTGCTCCGCCGCTAGGGCTAAAAAGCTTGTGAAAAAAGGCCAGATCCGATCCAGATCTAAGGGATGGCGCCGAAGAGGGGAGGTGGTAACGTGAAGAAGGTGGTCGTCGAGGCGAGCCGTGACAAGGAGTGGGTACCATCACTCATGGGGGAGACGGAGCTCAACGAGATAGTGGAGGCGGGCGTTCTTCCTGACCGTGTCACCGCCGGATGGCGTCCGACCGACGGTGAGCCCTATCCGATGCCACACACCGACAAACTTGTTGTATTCAAAGATTATTTCTAGTGTGGATTAGGACTTCTGGTACACCTTTCTTGCAGGATCTACTGGAGTATTGGGGAGTAAGCTTGTGTAATCTTCATCCGAACACTATTTTACACATTTCGGTGTTTATCCACTTCTATGAGGTTTATCTTGGCATTCTTCCCCATTTCAATCTCTTCTAACACCTTTTCTAGCTCAAGAAGAAAGGAGGAGCGGTTCCAAAGTGATTGACGGTGTGTATCTATAGCTCCGTGATGGGATGGTGGGTGAATACATTACTGTGCCGCTAAATACCTCACTGAAGGGGTGGAATGCCATGTGATTCTACATGAAGCAAAGTCATCCTACCATCCGATGCGACGTTGACCAGACTCTAGAGAATCAAAGGAGCTGGTCGAAGAAACCAACTAGTGCCGATATGGAGCAGGTGAAGGAGCTCCTCAAGCAAATAAGGGGCATGAAGATGAATGGAGTGGTGGTGGCGGTGAGCTTCATAGTGCGCCGCATCCAGCCCTGCAAGGAGAGGGCTCATCTAGGTTTTGACTTCAAGGGAGATACTGACGACACCTAGGAGAGGATGGAGAGACTGACGAAGGAGGCTATGCTACGCTGGGCCACTGAACTATTCACTCCAAACGTGCCATTCAGCATGCCAGGGCAGCCGAAAGCCTTCAACTGCATGAACCCACCTCCTCAAGTAAAAATCTTGACTGTTGTTCCTGGTGCTTTTTATCCCGTGTCGGCGCCGAGCAGTGGACTGATTCGCTTGTAGAAAGATCCATTTGCAGGAATGGGAGGTGTACTTCTCAGGCGTGCCGAGGAATGATTGACCAAAGGCAGTGGATGCCAGGCCGACCACTCAGCCAGAGGAAAGTGCCGTCAGTGCCTCGTCCGAATCCGGGGGTGGAAGTGCTGGTAAGAAGGAGAGTCCCCCTGGTATCAGAGAAAGTTCTAGGGAAAAGGGCGGTGGAAGATGAGCTAGCCCAAAAGAAGAGAAGAATGGTGGATGTAGCTCCCCGCAAGGGCGGTGCCCTATTCGGTGCACACCAGAAAGGGTGGTGACACCCTTTACAATGGCTGCAAGTTGGCTACAAGGTTGCAACTTCCGACCCCGGACAACCAAAACCTTGCCCTTTTCTTCTCCTTTTGAACTCTGAATTGATCCAAATCAACTCCAACTCCTTATCCTTTGCAAAAGTGCTAACACCATCAAGTGTCCACCATCTTGTGCATGTGTGTTAGCTTTTCACAAATATTTTCCAAAGGATTAGTGAAAGTGCATATAGCCCTTTAGTGAGTTTTGGATGATTGAATGACAACGTGATTAAAGAACTAACCTGTTTGCTAAGTATGGACAGGTAATAGGTTATCTCATAGGTACTTAATGAAAGCCAAAATGATGTGTTATTGTGTAAACAATCTAGTTCAAGCACAAGACAACAATGCAAATAGAATTCATGCAAAGGCTTATTTATTGTGGGATTTCCATGTTCTATGTGAAAGCAAGCTTGTAAGATTTAATTAATGAGACATAAGGGATTGCATATGGATTGGTCTCATATTTGAAGCTTGCTAAATTGAAATGAAAAAGATAATAATACATATGAATGAATGATTCAACACAAGATGTGACTTAATGGCTTGAGATGGTGAAGATAGCAAGGAAAGGCTTCGAGGTACTAAGCAAGGGTGAAGGGCAAGCGACGGCTTGGCGGCCGAAGAACCTAGCTAGGGTGAAGAAGAAAGTACTTGCATTTAGTTGAGGTACTAATCAAGCTAAGATGGTCATATTGATGTGAAGGATCAAATCTATATTGGACAAGTTGATTAAAGTGACTTGATGCATTTGGAGTTATTCATATTTGATGAATGGAATCAAGTCACATGCTCAAGATGGCTATGCTCAAGTGAAAAGTTCAATATTGACATGTTGGCACCCTCACTTGATGAAGATTGAAAGACACGGCATCAATTTAAAGAAGATCAACTCAAAAGGTTTAATTTCGTTTTTCTTTTGATCTTGAGTTAATAGGTATGCCGTACTATTAAGAGGGATGCAAGTTTAGGTGGTCTGAGGAAGATAGAGTGCTCAAGCATAATAATTAAATCAAAAGAGAGACACTCTAGCACTTCACGAGCACATAGAATAATTTTCTATGACTGTTCGGTGTCAGAAGTCCCGACGTAAGCCAGAACTCCCGACAGTCGGAAGTCATGACTCTTGCCGGAAGTGCTGACTCCCAGTCACTGCCTGTGCGATGACTGTGGACGTCGGAAGTCCCGACGTGAGTCGGAACTCCTGATAGTCGGAAGTCCCGACCCAATCCGGGAGTCCCGGCATCGATGGTTCTACTGACCTGCTGACTGTGCACGTCGGAAGTCCCGACGTGTGTCGGAAGTTTCGACCATCGGAAGTCCCGATGTTCGTCGGAAGTCCCGACGTTGGCTGTCTCGAGTGGACTTTGACCTCGCATGAACAGTGTTTTCTTCATACGTCGGAAGTCCCGAGATCTGCGTCGGAACTCCCGACGTAGATCTGAACGGTTAGATTTTGCCTTGGAGTATATATACCCCTCTCCTCATTTCTAACCGCATGCCCACTCATTTCATTGCAACGAACACTCAGCCAAAATAGCCCCCAAGCATTCTAGGCTCCCCTCTCTTCACTCCTTTGCCTCCAACTTCAATTCCTAAAGGGTTTGAGTGATTGGAGAGTGGATTGAGTGAGAAAAACACTTTGAGCAAGCTTGAGCACTTGATTTCTTCGTCAAGCCGGTTTGATTTGCATTTGTTACTCTTGGGGATTTTCCCCTAGCCGGCGAGGCGTCGCCCAAGAGCTTCCATCTTGTGGAAGAGCCTTGGGAAGTTTGTATTACCCTTGTTTTCTAGTGAAGAAACTCAAGTGACCTTTGTGGTATCCTTGAGTGAGGCAAGGAGGTGGAAGAGACTCCGACCAAAGTGGTCACCTCAACAACGAGGACGTAGGAGCTCCTTTGTGGGGCTGCCGAACCTCGGGATAAATTCTTGTCTCCCGCGTGCTTGTTGTTGTTGTGATTTGCTCGAAATTACTTGTATTTGGTTGTCTCCCTCTCTCTAGCTATTTCTTAGGGTTTGGGACTCGATCTACGGAGTGGTGGCTTATCAACAGTCAAGAGAGTGACCCAACACCTTACCTTACCACTAGGAAGTGGGTTTGTAAGTTATCGGCATCACAAAGTTCATTTTAGCACTTGTAGTTCATTTCCCGTAGGGGTCGGAAGTGCTGACAGTTTGCGTTGGAAGTTCTGACCCAAACTGTCAGGACTTCTGACACGTCGGAAGTTCTGACCCAAACGTCGGGACTTCTGACACGTCGGAAGTTCTGACCCAAACTAGTCGGGACTTCCGACATTAACTGACTAGTGCATTTTGATTCAACTCTTTGGTTGCCGTTGTTTGGCTCCCTAGGTTTATCTAGTATCTTTTATATACTTTGTGGCTAACTTGTGAGGGGTTGTATTACTTTGATTTGGAGTTTCTATTGTGGAAACTCCTATTACTAATCGTTTCCGCTTTTAAAGGTGTTGATTTTTCAGAAACGCCTATTCACCCCCCTCTAGGCGACATCCTAGATCCTTTCAATTGGTATCAGAGCGAGGTTCTCACCTAAAGCTTCACCGCCGTGAGAAAAGGATGTCGACGCCTATCGAGTTGGAGCCGATGCTTCTCCAAAATGATGGTTCAAACTTTCTATCTTGGTCAATTCATGTACTCAATGCTTTTAGAGATATTAGTCCTCTTGTTGAGCATATTGTGTTTGCAAGCATACCTCTTCCTATAGTTGATTGGAGCAACTATAAGAATTTATCGAAAGAGGAAGAAATATGCGTGCAACTCAATGCTCAAGCTATTAATATCATTTTGAGTACATTGAGTGTAGAGGTTCAAGATGAGGCAATATTCAATGGACAACCACCTCCTGAGAGTGCTCATCTCATTTGGACCAAACTCGTTGAGGTATATGGAAAATCCAAATGCGATGATGCACTTGAGGTCGAGTCAATGGAAAATATGTCCATTATGTCTTCATGCGGCGAAGAAGCCTCACAAGACCTCAAGAGCGTCGAGCCGGAGCAAGAGATGCAAGCCTGAGGTGACTGCGCTGTCTGCAAGCACATACCGGACGTGTTCGGTATCCCTGCCAAACGTGTCCGGTATGGCTGAGGTAGCCGGACAGCAGGCAGTCTATGATGATGAGGCTCAAGCTCGGTGGCGGCCAAGTGATGAGTCAACCTCAGTATCTCATGATACTCATCACTTGTGTCTCATGGCCAAGAAAAGCAAGAAGAAGGCTAGCAAGAAAGATCAAGCCAAGGAGATAGCACGAGTAGATGATCAAGAAGAGAGTGATATTGAAATTGAAGATAGCTACACTCTTGATCATCTAAGCAACAAAGACAAGCTCATTCTCATGAAGCTAGTTGAGAAGAATGATGAGCTAGAGGAAGAGAATGAGAAACAAGAGCAATCACTTCAAAATCAAGAAAAGTTTCTCATCTCCAAATTGCAAGAGCTAAAGGCCATAAATGAGAGGTATGAAAAATTATCAATTGAGCATGCTTTAGTTACTAACTCCTCTTCTAGTGTTTCACAACTAGAGAAGGAAAACTTTGAGCTCAAGGCAAAATTAGATGAACTCTCAAGCAAATATAATGTGCTACAAGCAAACTATGTTCATCTCAAGTGCTCTCATGAAGAATTAGTAGAATCAAGCATCATGCTTGAGGTGGCTCATGAGGTTGTGATTACAACGGTAAAATCATCTCAACCTCCTACTCACACACTCACTTGTACACAATCTCAATTGAATATTTCTTGTGCTAATGAGTGTGCTTCTCAAGCAAGCCAATCTTCGATTGAGCAAAAATTTATAGAAAACATAGAGCTCAAAGAAGAGGTGAAAAGATTAAAGAATGATGTGATTCAATTGAAGGGTAAGGAGAGAGCACAACCTTCTCAAGATAACCGTGTTAACATGGTGAAGAAGCTTGAGAAGGGTTCAAACCTTGCTTCCTCCAAATCCCAACAAAAGAATCACATTTCAAGCAAGGCCAACACAACCAAGAGCAAGAAACATGGAAAAAGACTATGCTGTGGTTGTGGAGTGAATGGACATGAGATTACCATGTGTCCACACAAGAGTTGGGCCGACAAGTGTGAAGTGGCCGATCAAACGGCCTCAAACAAGTTGGTGCAACCAAAGGAAAAGTGATGGACAAAGCACTTATCTCATGTGCAAGAAGTTGGGGCATCCAACCAAGAAATGCCCAATGCACAAGGAGGCAAGAAAGGAAGCCCAAGTTGCAACAAGAAGATGCTATGGATGCAATGAGATGGGCCACAAGGTTGATAGATGTCCATACAAGCAAAACAAGCATAAAGCAAACAAAGGTCGCATATGCTATGCTTGTAAAAGAAAGGGGCATCTAAGCTATGATTGCCCAAATGGTAACATCCCTAAGCCGAACACATTTGTTTATGATAATATGCTTAGGAAGACCACAAAAGGAGTTAGCACTAGCAAGGTGATGTGTTCACCACAAACTAGTACTAAGGCCATTTGGGTGCCTAAGCACTTGTTTACTAACCCAAAAGGACCCAACAAGAGTTGGGTACCAAAATATGCTTAGGTTGATAATATAGGTACTTGATGGTGAGATGAAAGCTTCGGGGTGGTTGAGCAAGCAAATTGAAAATATTCACTCAATCTATCAATCAATTCTTATCATAATCTCATATATGGTTGACCCGAAGATAAATCAATGACCATATCGTTTACTTCATCTCTACCATTGGTAACAAGTACCTAAAGACCTTATAGGATAGCCACTTTGTGTTTAGTGCTCAATGGCTCACAAATAAGCATATTTGTGAAATAATTAGAAGTGACTAATTAGTTTTATTTAATCATTATCATATTTGCCATGTGATGCTTTTAATGGCTCTCTAGTAGAGCAATGCATTTGTTCAGATGCAGGCATACAAGAAGTACTAGAGCTAAAATGAAGAATCACAAGCAGCGCTTCAATTGTTTTTGTCCTGCGCCTACCAGACATGTCTAGTATGGCCAGGGTAGAAAGGAAAAGTGTTTATGTTCTTCACATGCCGGACGTGTCTGGTATGTCTACCGGATGTGTCTGGTATGGTAGGAACCAGAGCACTAATTGGGATGCAATTGAGGTTTGATCCATATGATTTCATATATCCTTAATTTGCTCAGAAGCTTGTGATCTATCAAACCTAAGTGGGTTGTGAGTATGTCTCAACGAAATTTAAATATGGCAAATTACTTTGTGTTGGTCAAAATAGAAAATTGACTCCCAAATTCTTAAAAGAATAAAGTGCTTGTTGAAAGTCAGTCAAATTACTTGTGGTACTTATTTAGGGGGAGCTCAGTTTCTATTTTGCACCATTGTGGACTAACAAATTTATCTAGTATTATTTGTAGTCCTTTGGATGAAAATTGATTTCATATATGGTATGATTATTTGACAAGTGAGGTCAACATGATGTTGTCATGCCATGTATTATCTCAGTGGTGATATTGTGGGCTCAAGACAAAGGTATGTATTTACATACATGCATTGTAAGTGCATCTAAGGCCCTTTATATGCTAGTGTGTGCATTTGTGTGATATAGGATAGATGTTTTTCAAAATCCCTAACTAGCATGTGTAGGTGGTGTGGTTTTTGAAAAACATGTGGTTTTTGGGTCTTTGTGACCTAGTCATGTCATATTGTGATTATTGCTACCCTTGGTTGATTATTTGCCTAATCACATGTTACATGGTTCTCTCAAGTCCATAAAAATCCCTATGTCCGTCTAAAATCTCTCTCAAGTTTTTGAAAATCATAATTTTGCCAAATATTCGAAAAAGAGAAAATCAATTCTTGGCTAATTCATGTCCCCTAAGTGAGAATCCTAAGCCTATTTCAATTGATGCAAATATTATGCCTAGGAAGGTTTGTTATTGTACCTTATTGGTTAGTATTACAAAAATTCCGCTATTCATACTAAGGCTATGCCTAAGTATGTTGCGTCTAACATGAGAGGACCCAAACTAGTTTGGGTACCATCGAAAAGTGGATGATCGTTTGTAGGTACCATGGCATTGGAGATTTGATTCAATGAAATTATTATTGTTCATCTTATGTTGAGTCAAGTATTAAAACCTAGTGCAATTCTATCCCAATGCCAAGTCAAAATTGAGTGAAGTCCATATGCTATCAACATACAAGTGTCATATTTAAGTTATGGGAATTTATTGATATATTTGAATGCCTGCAAATAAGTGGAGTTGAAGCTTGCAAAGATGATCATAAGCTATCAAGGTATATCTCTTGTTGATCAAAGTTTATTTGGGTGCATATGAGTTAATTGAATTGGATATATATGCATATGTTGCTTGCTATGAGATGTTTGAATGGATTAAATGCTTAAGTAATCAAGTTTGAAGTTGGTTTGATTGGATATGTTCATAAGATTTCTTCTAGTAAGTGGTTTGAATGGACATATATCTTGTGAGAGTATTCAAACAAGTTGATTTCAAGTTTGGTTCAAATTGGAGAAAAATAGCTCAATTATTGAAATATGTCCAATATTGAAAATCTGAGGTAGCAGTGATCATAGACATGTTTGAGTAACCAAATCTATTTGTATTGGCTTGAAATTTGGTCTACATGCTCTACACTTATGGTATTAGTTGCTGTGCAAACTTCATGAGATTTGGATAAGTGATACTTCGGATTTGGAGTAGATTTTGTCAGCTATAGTGCAGCAGTTTTCAGCATGTAGCAGTGTGGAAAGATGTGAAATTTGGTAGCAAGATAGAAGTCAAAAGAAGCTCAAATTTTTACAGCTACTAGAAGACTTAGTGTGTCACATCTTCACCAAATTTCGTGGTTTTTGGATATGTACTTTGGGAGATATGATTTATTCTTTGAAGAGTACAGAATCTGTTAGGAAAGTAACAATTATTGGATTGATCAAAAGTCACTTAGATTCAAAGGTCCTCAAATTAGAATCATATCTATAAGTGATTGAAGTACCTATGTTTTGGTTTTGGTTTGAGATAGAAGTATGACAAATGATGAGTACAAGACAATTTGTTTGAAGAGTGTATCTGGTACACATTTGGTACTCAAGCTAGAGATCAAGACCAAGATCAAGATGAAGATGAAGTTTAAGTTCTAGTGATAATTGGAGATCTTTTGATAGAAACAAAAGGACTTAAACAAGTAGAAAGAAAAGGACTTAAAGAAGGATTCAAAGTTATTCATCAAATTAAGTCCAACAATACGGATCAATCAAACAAAATCTTTCAAGTGGATCAAGAGGTTTCCTTTCAAGTTATTTCAAGTGAGTATCAAGGATGATTCTTTGGACAAAGGTCACTTCGCTCTAGGCTTGGATGGCTAAAATTGAAGTGGTAATCTAAAGGGACATTTGAGGTACTTGGTTGAAGAAAATCAAGAGATTGGTCTAGAAAGCAAGCAACACTCAAAAGAGAACAAGTCATGAAATTTCAAGTGGTATCATGAAATTTCAAGTGGTATTACAAGTGGTGAATCTTTTAGTTCTCTCAAGCAAGCAATGATCAAAGAAGAAGCAAGCCAACCACAACAAGAAGAGTGCACTTGATCATTAGTGATTCTCAATTCATATGGGTGAAGAATAGGAATTCAAAGAATTGGTATCTATTGGTCTTCACCAAGCTTATAATTGAACTTCATGGTGCTATTGGAGAAATGAATTGAAATCTATATGACTATCTTCCTCTCCAATATAGCAAAGGTATCATTGTATTGTGCATGATCATTTTTCATCCCTTACTAGTATGCCGTTAGTACATATAGTACATGCTTATAGGATCATGCATTACAAATGAAAATTTTTAGACTCATAGAATACCACTATTGCTTGAATGATTATATAATCTAGTGGTTAGTGTATGAGTTGGTTCATGAGCTAGTAAACCCATGTACTTGATCTATTTTGAATTGCAAACAAGTGACAAGTACAACCTCTTTAAGATGACAAAGGGGGAGAGTTTAATACAAAGAGAGAGATTAGTACAAAGTTTGAACCTTAAGCACCCTTTGTGCTTTGTGTGACAGCTTGTAGCCCCTTTGTCCTTAGTATGTCATTGTTGGACCTTTGTGGTGATAGATGACAAAGGGGGAGAGAGACTGATTAAAGCTTCAGGATAGTCTCATTTGCTTATCTTTGTACCTGAAGATATGTACTACAGGCTGTCGTTTCTTGTTTTTGAGCTTCATTGTTGTATCTTGGATTTGAGATAGATTGTATCATGTGAGAGATGAGACTCACTTATGCTTTATCTATATATCTCTTGAGATATGATCTTTTTTATATATCGGTGGTTTCTAGACTTGAGAAAATGTGTAATGAGTGCTATGTGTGAATTACATCACTTATGCTTTATCTATGTATCTCTTGAGATATGATCTTTTTTATATATCGGTGGTTTCTAGACTTGAGAAAATGTGTAATGAGTGCTATGTGTGAATTACATGTGTTATATTTATTTTCATAAGGACTATGCATGCTAGAATGAAAATATTTGATGTGATGCCTTTATATTTATTCTTGTGTGATATATCTTGTCATATGCATCACGGTTTAACTTTGTCACACACATGCACCCCACGGATGCAATGATTTAGGGGGAGTCTCCTATATGTTTTAGTATGTGCAATTGACATTTGAGGTCATTTTGTGAATTCTAATCATAAGCACATATTAAGGGGAGCCTCTCATAAATCATTGAACCCAAAAGTTTAAATGTTTATATCATTTTGTAAGCTTTAATCAAGTTGTCATCAATCACCAAAAAGGGGGAGATTGAAAGTGCATATAGCCCTTTAGTGAGTTTTGGATGATTGAATGACAACATGATTAAAGAACTAACCTGTTTGCTAAGTATGGACAGGTAATAGGTTATCTCACAGGTACTTAATGAAAGCCAAAATGATGTGTTATTGTGTAAACAATCTAGTTCAAGCACAAGACAACAATGCAAATAGAATTCATGCAAAGGCTTATTTATTGTGGGATTTCCATGTTCTATGTGAAAGCAAGCTTGTAAGATTTAATTAATGAGACATAAGGGATTGCATATGGATTGGTCTCATATTTGAAGCTTGCTAAATTGAAATGAAAAAGATAATAATACATATGAATGAATGATTCAACACAAGATGTGACTTAATGGCTTGAGATGGTGAAGATAGCAAGGAAAGGCTTCGAGGTACTAAGCAAGGGTGAAGGGCAAGCGACGGCTTGGCGGCCAAAGAACCTAGCTAGGGTGAAGAAGAAAGTACTTGCATTTAGTTGAGGTACTAATCAAGCTAAGATGGTCATATTGATGTGAAGGATCAAATCTATATTGGACAAGTTGATTAAAGTGACTTGATGCATTTGGAGTTATTCATATTTGATGAATGGAATCAAGTCACATGCTCAAGATGGCTATGCTCAAGTGAAAAGTTCAATATTGACATGTTGGCACCCTCACTTGATGAAGATTGAAAGACACGGCATCAATTTAAAGAAGATCAACTCAAAAGGTTTAATTTCGTTTTTCTTTTGATCTTGAGTTAATAGGTATGCCATACTATTAAGAGGGATGCAAGTTTAGGTGGTCTGAGGAAGATAGAGTGCTCAAGCATAATAATTAAATCAAAAGAGAGACACTCTAGCACTTCACGAGCACATAGAATAATTTTCTATGACTGTTGGTGTCGGAAGTCCCGACGTAAGCCAGAACTCCCGACAGTCGGAAGTCATGACTCTTGCCGGAAGTGCTGACTCCCAGTCACTGCCTGTGCGATGACTGTGGACGTCGGAAGTCCCGACGTGAGTCGGAACTCCCGACAGTCGGAAGTCCTGACCTAATCCGGGAGTCCCGGCATCGATGGTTCTACTGACCTGCTGACTGTGCACGTCGGAAGTCCCGACGTGTGTCGGAAGTTCCGACCGTCGGAAGTCTCGACGTTCGTCGGAAGTCCCGACGTTGGCTGTCTCGAGTGGACTTTGACCTCGCATGAACAGTGTTTTCTTCATACGTCGGGAGTCCCGAGATCTGCGTCGGAACTCCCGACGTAGATCTGAACGGTTAGATTTTGCCTTGGAGTATATATACCCCTCTCCTCATTTCTAACCGCAGCCCACTCATTTCATTGCAATGAACACTTGGCCAAAATAGCCCCCAAGCATTCTAGGCTCCCCTCTCTTCTCTCCTTTGCTTCCAACTTTGATTCCCAAAGGGTTTGAGTGATTGGAGAGTGGATTGAGTGAGAAAAACACTTTGAGCAAGCTTGAGCACTTGATTTCTTCGTCAAGCCGGTTTGATTTGCATTTGTTACTCTTGGGGATTTTCCCTTAGCCGGCGAGGCGTCGCCCAAGAGCTTCCATCTTGTGGAAGAGCCTTGGGAAGTTTGTATTACCCTTGTTTTCTAGTGAAGAAACTCAAGTGACCTTTGTGGTATCCTTGAGTGAGGCAAGGAGGTGGAAGAGACTCCGACCAAAGTGGTCACCTCAACAACAAGGACGTAGGAGCTCCTTTGTGGGGCTACCGAACCTCGGGATAAATTCTTGTCTCCCGCATGCTTGTTGTTGTTGTGATTTGCTCGAAATTACTTGTATTTGGTTGTCTCCCTCTCTCTAGCTATTTCTTAGGGTTTGGGACTCGATCTATGGAGTGGTGGCTTATCAACATCAAGAGAGTGACCCAACACCTTACCTTACCACTAGGAAGTGGGTTTGTAAGTTATCGGCATCACAAAGTTCATTTTAGCACTTGTAGTTCATTTCCCGTAGGGGTCGGAAGTGATGACAGTTTGCGTTGGAAGTTCTGACCCAAACTGTCAGGACTTCTGACACGTCGGAAGTTCTGACCCAAACGTCGGGACTTCTGACACGTCAGAAGTTCTGACCCAAACTGTCGGGACTTCCGACATTAACTGACTAGTGCATTTTGATTCAACTCTTTGGTTGCCGTTGTTTGGCTCCCTAGGTTTATCTAGTATCTTTTATATACTTTGTGGCTAACTTGTGAGGGGTTGTATTACTTTGATTTGGAGTTTCCATTGTGGAAACTCCTATTACTAATCGTTTCCGCTTTTAAAGGTGTTGATTTTTCAGAAACGCCTATTCACCCCCCTCTAGGCGACATCCTAGATCCTTTCAATTAGTCACTTAATTCACCACGCCACTCGATCCTAGCAACGATGCAAAGTTAGATCACTCGTGTGGCACTAGATGACCAATATGCAAATAAGTTTGCCCCTCTTGATAGTATGGGCATATCTCCTAAACCCGGTCATAAACTTCTCTACACACCTATGACCGGTGAAATAAAGTGTCCACCATCTTATTTGCTTGAGCCATCTTCTCAAGCTTGTTTGGACAACCCGAAGCTAGGTGGCCCAATATGTCACAACTATGGCACTTGATGTGAGCAATCATCTTCATCTTTTCTTCTTTGTTCTTGCTTACTTTCTTTGCATCTTGATGCATCCTTGGATGCATTGCTCTTTCTCTTGCCTTTTCACCCCTTCTTTTTTCTTCTTCTTCATCATCAAGTCACCACCATCTTCATGGTTGATCTTGATTTACTCTTGGGGTGTCTTCTCTTCTTGCTCAACTTGTGGCTTTGATTGAGGCTCTTCTTGTTGCCTCACCACTTGCTTGGTTGGGCACATAGAGGTGAGATGACCCCATGTGTGGCACTTGAAGCACTTGACATGCTTTAGCCTCTCTTCTTCCTTGTTCAACTTGAGCTTTTCTTCATTAGGGCAACCATTTGCAAGATGTCCCACTTCATGGCATTTGAAGCATATGAAATGAGATAGCTTCTTTTGTTCTTGCTTCTTTATCTCTCTTTCATATCTTTTCTTGCCCCATCTTTTGCCTTTGATCTTGCTCTTGTTGAAGCCAATGCCACTCATGTCACCAAAGTTTCTTTGACTCTTCAACATATGCTCAAAGGTGAATTTAGAGTTGTCGCACCTCTCTAACTTGTTGCTCAAATTCTTCACTTCACTTTTGAGCTCAATGCTCTCCTTCAAAATGTTAGTCTCACAAGACATAGAAGTACAACAAGCGTCTAAATGTGAAGAACAAGGCATATCTAATAAATCATAGCATGAGGTGGATACATTCTTCTTGCCTACATCACAAGGGTTAGCAACATTATGTGATTGATCATTTGACCCTTGTGAAGAGCCCTCACTAGTTTTAATTTTTTCATTGGAAAGCTCTTTAGTGAGAAAAGCATGGTCTTGTACCAAGTTATCATGATCAACACTAAGTTCCTCATGAACCAATTTTAGCTCCTCATGTGAACAAGTAGTAACATAAAGTAGATGCTTTTGTTGTTCACATGTGTTCTTTAGAAAAGAGTTTTCATTTTTCAATTTCTTGGTTTCAGCCATCTCTTTTTCTAAAGCTTTGATCATGCAACCATATCTATCTAGAAGCTCCTCATATGAATCAAGATCAATCACATTTGCATTAGATACCTTAGTGTCACCTTGTGACATGAAGCAATGTGACGTATTTGGAGAGCTTAAGGAAACATCACTCTCATAGCCCGAGCATGATCCATCATCATCACCATCAATCTTGTCAAGTGGTCTTGTGGTAGAGTCATCATCATCATCACTTGACCATGAGGTGGAGTAATCTTCCACAATCACTAAATTGTGGTCATGCTCAACATGCTCATGTGCCTTCTCCTTGGGCTCATCATCATCATCATCATCATTGGAGACCGTCCCATATTTCTTGTTGAGATAACTCCAAATCTCATGGGCAGTTTTCATGTCAATGATCTCTCCGAATATGCTATCATCCAAAGATCTATACATGATGTCAATAGCTTGGGTGTCGAGATCTAGGTATTTTCTTGTGCTTGAATTAGATTATTTTCATCCAACACATAAGAAAGGCCTACATCTACCATCCACCATGTTTGAGGGCTAATAAATTTAAAATTGCATATCATCCATTTTTCCACCGTGCAAAGTGTGTGCCATAAAAAATGTGTGGACAATCAACATCTAGCCCATAAGTCGCCATCCTCTCGGGTCGGTGAAGACCACAAATGAGAGACCTCGGCTCCGATACCACTTGTAGGGTCAAGATGGTGGACTAGAGGGGGGTGAATAGTCCTTTTTAAAATTAAAATGCACCAGCTAACCGAAACAAATGTGAAAATAAAACTAACGGTCTAGACAAGACTACACCCCTCTAAGTCTCAAGCACCTTAAAAAGATTCTAAATAGGCAACAAAGGTGTCAGGCTAGCTAGAGCTCACCTAACAATTCTAGCTTGCAAGGTCACACAAACCTATGCAACTAGTACTTCAAGCAATCGGGGGAGCTCCTACACAACTAGTCATGCAAAGCACACAAAGCTCCTAAGCTCACTAGCAATGTTCAATAACAAGGCTACTAATGCCAAATTAGAGAGCACAAATTACTTAGCTACATGAACTAAGCAATGTGACTAACAAGGTTACTCAAACCAAATTAGTCACGCAAGGGAGCTACTTCTATGCTACACAAGCAAGAAGGTAACTAGCAAGCTACACAAGCTAACTAATTACAAGAGCAACTACACAAGCACAATGTATGAATATGTAAATACAAGCTTGTGTAAAGGGATTGCAAACCAATGGGATGAACAATGTTAACACAAAGATTTTTATCCCAAGGTTCACTTGGTTGCCACCAAGCTAGTCCCCGTTGAGACAACCTCCAAGGTTGCCGTCGGTCCTCTTGCTAGTGGTGACCCACAAGTCACACTCTCCCACACGGAGTGCTTACCACAAGCTCTAGCACTTTGACATGGCTGGACCACTTGTCGCCCTTTGCGTCTCGCTCTACTAGAGTTGCTCTTCGCGGCTCCCATGGGGTGAGCACAATACCCCTCACAATCTCTTCTCCGGAGCACCGCACAATCTTCTTTGCGTGCTTCGACTGAGACCACCACGAAGCCATCTAGGAGGTGGCAACCTCCAAGAGTAACAAGCATCACCGGCTTGCAACTCGATCACCTAGTGCCACTCGATGCAATCATTCAATGCAACGTACTAGAAATCGCTCACTTCATAATGGATTCACACTTCTCGCAAGCACAAGTGAGTTAGAGGCTTCTCAAACTAAGCACACACAAGGGCAACACATCCCCAAGGTGCTCAACATCAGCCAAGACCGAGCTCCACCTCTATTTATAGCCCCCAAGCCAAATAGAGCCGTTGGAGCCAAGTAGCACATTTCTGCGCGGTCACCGGACAACAACGTGCGGGCACCGGACATAGGGTGGCGGTACCCAATGGTCAAATTGCATTGGCTATTTCAACTAGCCGTTGGTACCCTGGTACCGGACATAGGGGGGCGGTGCACCACCCTAGGGGTGGCGGTGCCCCCCAATGAGTTTCCCCCTCTCTGGAAAAAGGGGCGGTGCCACACTGCCATGGTCACCGGACAGTCTGGTGACCAAAACTTTCCCCAAATCAAATTCCACCACTTCAGGTTTGTATATCTATTCGTTAGCTTTCCAAAAAGTCCTAGATCATCAAAATTGGAGTTCGGAGCTAGGAGTTATGCCCAAAATACGAAAGGTTGTTGCTGCTGTTTTTGGGCACCGCCCTGGGGTGGCGGTGCCCTGTCCGGTGCACACCAAAAAGGGCGGTGACACCCTTTACAATGGCCGGAAGTTGGCTACAAGTTAGGTTGCAACTTCTGATCCCCGGACAACCAAAACCTTGCCATTTTCTTCTCCTTTTCAACTCTTAATTGATCCAAATCAACTCCAACACCTTCTCCTTTGCAAAAGTGCTAACATCATCAAGTGTCCACCATCTTGTGCATGTGTGTTAGCTTTTCACAAACATTTTCTAAAGGATTAGTCACTTAATTCACCACGCCACTCGATCCTAGCAACAATGCAAAGTTAGATCACTCGAGTGGCACTAGATGACCGATATGCAAACAAGTTTGCCCCTCTTGATAGTATGGCCATCTATCCTAAACCTAGTCATAAACTTCTCTACACACCTATGACTAGTGAAATGAAGTGCCCTATAGGTTTTACCTTTGCCTTGTGCATTCCATTCCATCTCCTCCGATGTTCATGCAACACATGCACCAACCTTGATCAACAAATGATATGATCTACTTCATATCATCACGTGACCTTACTGGTTCATTGATCTTGACCTCACTTGCTCTTCACCGTTGCCTTCGTCCATCGGCGCCAAGTCTTGCTCAAGCTTCACCGCCACATGGTCCATCACTCCAAAGCCTCCAACTTGCCCTTCACACTTGTGAAAGGTCCTTGTTTGGTTTTGGTAATTGAGTGACAACTTAGGTGGACTAATTGTGTTTATGTGAGATACACAGGTGATTAGTCCACAGGTACATGTGTGTGAGCAACATATGCCATGAAGGTGAAAATGGCTTGGAGATGTTGCAAAGCTCACACATGTGATGATGAAGGAGCTTAAATGCACATGAGACATGACATTGAGTCATGTAATCAAGGTGGAGAAGATCAAGACAAGACTTGGCTTGATGGACCGGTTGCAAGCGTGAAGGGCAAGTCGAAGGCTTTGGAGTGATGGACCACGTGACGGTGAAGCTTGAGCAAGACTTGGCGCCGATGGACGATGGCAACGGCGAAGAGCAAGTAGAGTCAAGATCGATGAACCAATATGATCATATGATGATATGAAGTGGATCATATCATTGTTGATCGTGTTGGTGCATGTGTTGCATCAACATTGGAGGAGATGGAATGGAATGCGCAAGGCAAAGGTATAACCTAGGGCATTTCATTTCACCGGTCATAGGTGTGTAGAGAAGTTTATGACCGGGTTTAGGATAGATGGCCGTACTATCAAGAGGGGCAAACTTGTTTGCATATCGGTCATCTAGTGCCACTTGAGTGATCTAACTTTGCATTGTCGCTAGGATCGAGTGGCGTGGCAAGTTGAGTGGCTAACATCCTTTGGGAAATGATTGTGAAAATGCTAACACATATACACATGGTGGTGTACACTTGGTGGTGTTGGCACATTTACAAAGGCGGTGGTGTTTGCAGGGTTGAGATGGGTTTGGGTCCCTCTCAAAGGCAGTGGTGTACACTTGCTCGGCGGGATTCGGCGCTTTCGGGAAAATGGAATGTCTATTTTCTATTGCGCCGGATGCAAATTCTTGTGGTTAGCACACTTGAGCAAGGGTGAAGAGAATGGAGAAGATGCTGGCATCGGTCAACTGACCGGACGCTGGATCTGAATGCACCAGACGCTGGCATGCTGCATCCGGTTGCGCTGACGTGGAGTGTCGCAGTAACTGGAGTGTGACCGGACGCTGGCTGCGTCCGATCGCGTTCGACCGGACGTGTCCGGTCATGCTCAGGAGCTTACTGGAAACGACCAGACGCTGAGGGTCCAGCGTCCGGTCAGTTGAAGCTGGTGTGTCCGGTCAGGTCAAGTGACCGTTGGAACCGGGACACATGGTCGTCTGCGGGCGACCGGACGCTAAGGTCCAGCGTCCGGTCAACACGACCGGAGCGTCCGGTCGGCCCGACCGTTGTCCAGTGAAGGGATAACGGCTAGTTTAGCCCTTGGGGCTATAAATAGAAGTGGCCCTCGGCCATGGCTGGTGCTGAGCACCTCAAGAGACTTAGTGTCCATGCTTGTAAGTGCTTGGGAGCCCTCCATCACACATATACTTGATAGTGATCATTCGATTGTGTGAGTGAGCGATTCTAGTGCGATTGCATCGTGAGGTTGCATCGAGTGGCACTAGGTGATCGAGTTGCAAGCCGGTGGTGCTTGTTACTCTTGGAGGTTACCACCTCCTAGATGGCTTGGTGGTGGTCTCCGTCGAAGCGCGCAAGAAGCTTGTGTGGCGCTCCGGAGAAGTGCTTGTGAGGGGCATTGTGCTCGCCCCATGGGAGCCACGAAGAGCAACTCTAGTAAAGCGTGTCATTGAGCTACCCTCACTCAAGGGGTAGGTTCTTGCGGTGCCCGATGTGCGGGCTTAGCGGGTGATGCTAATTAGCCGCCGAACCACCAAGTGAGCGGTCGACATAACGGGGACTAGCGTGTTGGCAAACACGTGAACCTCAGGAGAAAAATCATCGTGTCAACCTTGTTCTTCCCGTTGGTTTGCATCCCCATTACATAAGCTTGCAATTACTTTTATACATATTAAGCTTGTGTAGTTGCTCTTGTAATTAGATAGCTTGTGTAGCTTGCTAATTACCTTCTTGCTTGTGTAGCATAGAAGTAGCTCCCTTGCGTGGCTAATTTGATTTGTGTAACCTTGTTAGTCACATTACTTAGTTTGTGTAGCTAAGTAATTGCGCTCTCTAATTTGGCATTGGTCGCCTTGTTATTGAGCCTTGCTAGTGAGCTTAGTTAGCTTTGTGCTTTTGCTTACTAGCAAGTGTAGGAGCTCCCTTGTTGCTTAAAGTACTAGCGGCATAGGTTTGTGTAACCTTGCTCCTAGAATTGTTTAGGAGAGCTCTAGCTAGCCCGGCACCTTTGTTGCATAATTAGTATCTTTGCAAGGTGATAGTGAACATATATAGTGGGGTGTAGTCTTGGCTAGACCGTTAGTTTAAATTCCGCATTTGTATCGGTTAGCCGACGCGATTAAGTTTTAGAAAAGACTATTCACCCCCCCTCTAGTCGCCATCTCGACCCTTCAGCTTGCAACTGGTCCATCAAGCCAAGTCTTATCTTGATCTTCTCCACCTTAGTCACATGACTCAATGTCATGTCTCATATGCATGAGCTCCTTCATCACATGTGTGAGCCATGCAACATATCCAAACTATTTTCACCGTCATGGCATGAGTTGCTCACACAAGTGTACTTGTGGACTAATTACCTGTGTATCTCACTCAAACACATATTAGTCCACCTAAGGTTGTCACTCAATTACCAAAACCAAACAAGGACCTTTCAACGAGTTGGTGATTGTTCGTGGCCATCTTCCGGTAATTGTGAGCGGTCTTGTGCCTTCCCCGGTGGAGAGCCAAAAGGTAACTCTAGTTGATTGCTCATGTCATTGAGTTACCTCACTTGTGGGTAGGTTCTTGTGGTGTCCAATTGTGTGGACGAGGTTCGTGCAACACCTCTTAGCCACCAAACCATCAAGTGTGGGTCGACACAATGGGGACTAGCGTGCCAGCAAGCACGTGAACTTCGGGAGAAAAATTGGTTGTCTCTTGCCCTTTGGTATTCTCCCGGTGATTGAATTGGTATTCATCTTATGATTGGTTCACTCCTCTACGTGGCGGTATAATCATCCTACTCACTCATTTACATTCCCACAAACTAGTTGTAGCAAGCTCTTTAATGTAGCTAGAATTGAGAGCTTGCTTTGTAGTTTAAGTTCATCTAGTGGAGCTCTTTAGTGTAGCAAGTTTGAGAGCTCTTAGTGAGTAGAAACATAGCCTCTTGTGTGTCTAGTTATCATAGCAACTAGAATTGTTGGATCGGTGGCTTGCAACCCTTGTAGAGCTAGAGCAAGTTTGCATTTCGCTATTTGTCATACTAATCAAATTGTTCTAGTTGGTTTGTAGATTTTTAAATAGGCCATTCACCCCTCCTCTAGCCATATTAGGACCTTTCACCATCCCCTGCTTGCCCTCGAGCTACCCCTGACGCCGTGGGGCATCGACCTTGACTCTCGCTGGGGGTCCTCCCATCCGCCGATGCACGGGCCTCCGGTGAACGGTGCTGCGAGCGCAAGGGATGGCAGAGAGTGGGCGGGGTGGAGGGGCAGCTCGATGGCGAGCATTGGACAGGAGCATCTAGAACCTGAGGGCGTGGGGCGTCGACCTCTTCTCTCTTTGGGGGGCCTTCCATCCGCCGGTGGAAGGGCCTCCAGCGAGCGGTGCTGCGAGCGCGAGGGATGGCGGAGACCAGGTGGGTTGGAGGGGCAGCTCGACAGCGCGCGGTGGACAGGAGCATCTGGAACCTGAGGCCGTGGGGTGTCGACCTCGCCTCTCGCTGGGGGTCCTCCCATCTGCCGGCGCGACCTCATGGTGGTCACGTCCGGCTACCCGCCCGCTGTCCCGCACAATACCTCTAAGGTAATTAAAATTAATTAGCTTTAGAATTGTTAATTTTAATTTAATTTCCCTTTCGAATGTTGTGGATGTTCTCGAATTGTTGTTAACACATTTCCTATAGTTCAGGCGCCTAAGTCCTTCCATAGAAAAAATCGTAATTTGTTTATTGTGATTTGTGCTAATAGATTTGGACCATTGGATGAAGATTTGATGGTTGTTAGCTATCGCCTGAACAAATGCTAAATTTTAGGCACCTGAAATATAGCATATCCCCAAAATTTTGGGTTAAAAACTTCAGTACACGTAGGTGGTGTATTCTAAAACTGTATATATGGTCCGTTATAGTACTTAGCTTTTTCGTCGACGGAGAGAGTTCATACATGGAATATGTTGACACCGTGCGCATTGTTTTTTGTTAGGACTTATTCTACCAAATTAGGTGATGATGTACACTGCAAATGAAGTAGCAGCGACTGATGGTTTTGCTGGAATCATCACACTCAACCTGGAGTCAAATGACAAGGATGGTAATCCATGTGCATATCCATAGCAGCAGTTTCTAGGAACAATCTTATAGCATGAGTATTGTGCAGGCGCCCATGGTTAGTGAACACAATGTCGGACAACCCATGGAGGCAATTGGTGTCATGGATCGAGTAGAAGTTGTATCAATTTTACAAAAAGTTTGCCCTTGGCAGGCATATCAGGTGGTGGATCGACCATTTCAGTTTCGTTAGTATATATAAATGCATTTATGTGAACACCGAGGTGAATGTGTCTAACTACACATTTGAATTGTTTTGTAAGGTTCAACATACTCAAATGCAGGTTGAGATGGGGTTCTTAAACCTGGCAAGTGATCGCTGTTTTTGATGAATTGACAAAGGGCTTGCTGTTTAACAAGTCAGATATCCTCCGTACTTGTACCAATGCCATGTAAGTTTGTTGGAAATGCCTCATTTTGTAGTACACGTTACATGTTGAGTGGTTCAGCCCAGCTATTTTCCATGGGGACATTGTGAATGTAGGAACCATTATTTATGTCCATTTTGACATCATCTTATAGGAATGCACTCTCACTGTTTTTGGCTGACCAATTTGGAGATATCTGGGTTGCAAGCTCTTGGCGGTTTTATTATGGAGTGATTTCATGAGTGGGATGAATCTGATGCGCATGCAGCCTCATCCATGATCTCTCCTCCAGCTCAGAGGTTGTCCCCTGAAGCCCTTCATTCAATTGACAACCTAGTTGTCTAGCCATAATTTTGAGGAAAACAGGAGGGGTTGCCCCCTACTGGACTTCATTAAAATTTAATAACAATGTTTGCCAAGTACATACTTTAGGAAACAAAGAAAATAAGCAAAATTACACATAGTTGTCTAGCCATAATTGTAACTGTAACTGGAGATCACTCTTAGCTCTGAGCTTAACTTGAGCTAACTCTTGTTTGAAAACTACTTTGCAAGTTTGCAAAGAGTGCTGTTGATTTCTGAAGATGTCTTAACTGTGTTTCACCTTTTTTTCTTTTGTTGCAGATAGTAGTGTCATCTTTAGTGGAGCTGATCATTTTGGAGATATCCGGGCTGCAAGAAGATCTTGGAGGTTTCATTATGGAGACCATCACCTTATCTAATCAAGGTGCTACAGTTCCTAAACTTGGAATGCCGGTTTCATTTTGGATGTTTGTTTGTGTTCCGAAAACTATATATTCGCTGTGGTTGAAAACTATGTATGTTGCTATCGTTTTGTATGGATATTTGTCTTCGTGTTCTAAAAAATATATATGTTGCTGGCGATGCGTAAGCCATGGAATGTCTGTATTATATGTTGGTGTTATAATGTATTGTGAACAATAATGATGCACAATGGTAACGTCGGCGGTAATGGACAAAACATTACTGCCGGAACAAACACAACAGCGCCAGTGACGTTGCCCCTCATTACCGCCGGAGCGAACACCGACCGCGTGCGCTGGCACCTACATCACCGCCGAATGGTACGCCGATCCAACGATGATGTACTCAGCATCACAGCCGAATGGCATGCCAGTCCGGCGTTGATGCTTTCGTCATCACAGCCAAATGGTACGTCGGACCGGCGTCAATAGGTCTATGGTCACCGCCGGTTGGTATGCTAACCCAGCAATGATAGGTGCACTATCACCGCCGGATGGAACGCTGGGCCGGCGTCGATGGAGGCATCATCACCGCCGGATGGTACGCCGGACCGGCGTTGATGGACGCATCATCACCGTCGGATGGTACGCTAGGCCGGCGTCGATGGGTTCAACATCACCGCCAGATAATGCGCTGGGCCGGCGTCGTTGGACGCACCATCACCGCGGGATGGTACGCCGGACCGGTGTCGAAGAACACATCATCACTGCCGGATGGTACGCCGAGCCAGCGGTGGTAAGATACCGTCACCACCGTATGGTACGCCGGGCCGATGGTGGTAAAATACCATCACCGCCGGCTCTCCACCGGCGAAGATAATGGTCGCCATCACCGCCGACATACACCAACGGGGGCCAAAACCGTCGGTAATGAGGGTTCTGGAGCCGGCGGTGATTAGCTTTATGTAGTAGTGATTGCGGCGATAAGTTCCAATAGCAGGCACCTGATAATCCCACATAATTTTAATTACATATATCATGAATAATGAGTATAAATAGACATTTAATTACACTCAAATAATGCTTGAACGAGGCTACAACCGATGCATGAGTGTTTGAGTTGGGGGTGTGAGTCGTAGTGGGCAGGGTTATTTGCTTCCACTCTATTGCGGCCTGCTACGTGCAATTGCAGTCGCAATATCGCCCTGCTATTCAGAGTTGCAGCCGCAAAGTTTGGAGCGCTACCTCGTAGCAGTAGCGGACATGGGCCTCTACCGCGATTGCGGCGGCTATTTATTTCCTTGAGATTTCTCCATGTTTTGTCTTTTTGCCTCGCTGCTTGGTTCCCCATATATCCCCGTGAATTTCCATTGTAGCCCATCCTCCTCCTTAACAATACTATAATCAATGTGATACTTAGACAAACTCCGGAGACAAATATCAATATCCTTCTTCCAAAAGAGTGCCAAGCCACCACCAACTCCCATACTGTTCACTGTTATCATATTTGGCATTTCTAGTTTCCATCTCAACCAATCCATCCATTTCCCATAATGCATGTTTGGTTTGGGACAGGCAAAAGCTATCAGGGACCACAAATTGCCAGGCAATTCCCCAATGCTCGGTAATTCCAAGTGATAAGCCTCATTTTTGTGGGCGGGATCACCCAAGCAATCCCGCATATGTTCAAGTTCCGAACCAAGTCCTTCATCAACCAGCCTCTCCTCCGCCTGTAATTTCATCCTCGGCTGCCTAGCTATTTCGTTCTGACAGCTTCTCATCTGTTATATCCATCCATGGGAATACATTCTTCTGGTTTCATCTTGTTTTTCTGTTCTAGATCGGGAGCTGATATTGGAAATCTCTCACCTGTGACTGTGAGAGAAGTGCTCCGAAGACATTCAGGTCTGCTCGAGGCACAATTGCTAAATCATTCACCGAGTCTTGATGCATGCATGAGTTGACGTCAATCAATATCTAACTCCAAAATCTTCTTGCATGGCTGCTTGCGTTTCTTACTCTGTAGGTCCATCCATTAGATTATTCTCAGAAATTAAAGTCTCCCTTCTAGTAGTATCACAGTGTCGAGGCTTCAAAGTATTCAATGGGCCGTGATGTTTCTTGTTCTTCAACCCTCCACCCATGTTTCAGTCAATGCCTTGTTCCCTGAATCGCTTTCATTCCCACAAATGTCAGCATTATCATGTGAAGTAATTCTTGTATCTGTAGCATCATGTATGCAGGTGCGGCAGGCAGAAGCATTCGCGCTGGTCGATATGTTTCAGCGGAGCAGGTTTCGTGGTCGGCGCGACGCTGGGCGCTGACCAGTAACCCATATCAGCTGCCCCTAAGCCTAAAGCCCAGCCCACCACCCGCCAAGTCCACGAGCTGAGTTCCACGGACTTGTGCGACTGCCGGACACTCCGGCCGGCGTCCGGTGGATAGCGCGGCCCGGCTGACAGGCTCGACGCCGCTGCTGCGCTCATCACACCGAAGGGCGAAGGTGCTGGGCGACTTCTTCTCTCCTTGCATTGAGACTTGAGAGCGCAGGCTAGCTATCAGAAAAAATGCTGCACCATGCTGCACGTGCTTGCAAGTGTGAACGTGCATGCACACATGCACGCCAGAGTGGCCTGAAGGCTGAAGCCACCGCGTCAAATAGAGTGGCCTAACGCCATTTTATTCTATGCTGCCCTGCAGGTGAGTAACACGCGACCTTATTTTTAGTTGTGAACAGATCATTCATTAGTTGGGAACAGATCAGATCACGCCGGATAATGGCAAGTGCTAAGGGCTATACACTCAGTTCCAAATTAAATCGATTTTTAGAGTTATCTTAAGTCAAATTATCTTAAACTTGACTAAATTTAAATATATATTAGAAAGCACGCATATATTTATGACACTAAATTAGTATCATTATAAAAATACTATGAAATGTATTTTCATATAATATACTTATTCATTATTACAGACGATGTTTTCTTTCTTATAAAGTTGTTTAAATAAACTTATTAAGATAAAAAAATTTGATTTATTTTAAAATGGAGGAAGTACATGTACGTATCTGCCTCACTGACCAAGAAGCTGGCTTGTTCGGTTTCTTTTTTCAGTCGGAACAGTATTTTTCTCTCGCAATATTTCAGCCATGACAATGTTTAGTGCATTTTTCATACCAGCCGAACGGGGCCTCTTCGTGTATCTCGCGCCATTATCCTGAGAGATGAGCTAGTTAATTAATCATATATGCACATGATGAACGAAGACGGATGTACGTCTATAAATTTGCCCCCTTCTCATCCGATGCATTCCACACTTCCACAGACCACAGCCAACGCACAAAATCACCTCAAGCATCCACACACATCATCCCCAGTTGCCTGGCCTCTCCAAGCTAGCTAGTAGCCAACCAGACATGGCGGCAAACGATAACCCTTCCTACTACCAGACTGCTCAGCTCCAAAGGTCACAGGTGCGGCACCAGGAGCACGTCTTCCACTTGTACGCGCACCAGCAGGGTGGTAGCAACGAGCGCACCATCCTGGCGGCGCCGGCGAGGCTTCCCCATCACTTTGGCTGCACGAACGTTTTGGATTGGGACATACATGTTGGTCCTGACACCCGCACAGGGCTTGTTGGGTGGCTGCAGGGCCTGGAAGTCTCCGCCGGGAGAAACACCGAGCGGTGGTATTTATCTGCCAATTTAGTGTTCACCGATCAGAGGTTCGTTATTTTTTTTTCCCTTCCATATGGTGCTCACTGTTAATTTACTTAAAGTTCAAATGTAGGTTCAGTTCACTTGGATGTACTAAGTAGTGTATATTTTGCTCTGGCGTATCTGTCTGATATTTGTTACAACTTTGGTTAGGTTCAAGGGGTCCACCCTGAGTGTGCAAGGACCTCTCGGACCTCCGACTCTTGGGGATGGTGGTGATTGGGCTGTTGTGGGTGGGACTGGAGAGTTTGCTTATGCGCAGGGTGTTGCCACCTATAAAAGGATCAGGAAGATAAACCGCATGACCAATGTTATAGAGCTTGATATTCGTGTTGTGTGTCTTGTCACCTCTCCAAAGCCGGTGAGATGTAGTACTATTTTTCCATCTTTTGTTCGTTTATTCTTTATGTTCTGATTTAAGCTTAGCTTCTTAGCTAGTTCTCCCATGATTCGGGAACATATACAACATGAGTTTATCATTAAAATTCTAGCACAAAAATATCACTTGAGCTCTAACATCATATACATACAGGAGGGACAAGATGACCAAGATAAAGAGGGACAAGATAACCAAGACCAAAAGGGACAGGAGGGGCAAGATGGCCAGGATGACCAAGACCAAGAGGGCCAAGAGGGCCAGGAGGGCCAGGATGGCCAGGATGACCAAGAGGGCCAGGAGGTACAGGACGGGCAGGATGGCCAGGGTGACCAAGACCAAGAGGGACAGGATGACCAAGACCAAGAAGAACAAGAGGGACAGGAAGGACAGGATGACCAAGACCAAGAGGGCCAAGAGGGACAGAATGGCCAAGAGGACCAGGAGGGACAAGAAGGACAAGAGGGACAGAATGGCCAAGAGGACCAAGAGGGACAAGAAGGACAAGAGGGACAAGATGACAAGGAGGATCAGGAGGAAGAAGAGGGAATGAAGGGGCAACAAGGCTCGAAATAGTGCAAGCAAGTGCTTCTTGTATAAGAATTTTTACTAATTTCATTTTCTATGTAATTGTTGTTATTTACTTTTCTTTTACTTTGTATTCTTTGTTATATATTTCATAGCATTTTTCTTGTATACACGATCTTGCGGTGTGAAGTATTTATTTCTAAGGTAAGATATAATAAAACTATTTTCATAGTATTTGTGATGTGTACTCAGAATTATACTTATGTTATCATTATTATTAATGATATGTTTCATGATGTATTCTGAGTTGTTTACATAGTATTCTTTAGGTGTTTCATGATGTATTCTAGATTTTCCTCTATAGTATATTCATGTTTTATACATGGTGTATTTTGCAATGTTCATATATAGTATCCGTGAGGTATTCCATGTTTCATTTTCGGATGTTCACATGACACCAATAAGGTGTCCTATCGTGTATTTTAGGTTATTCATGTAGTATCTCTGAATGTTTAGGCCTTGTTTGATGCATGTGTATTCACTTCAATTCACATGTGTCGAAGTGGAATGGAATGGAATCTAGTTTAATTCCACTCCAATCCATTTCAACACATGTGAATTGAGATGGATACATGTGCATCTTGCCTTAAGGGTATATTTCAACCGTTCCCATAGTATCCATGATATATTCTCTTTTCTAGGCTACCAGACACAAATATTATGGAATGTCAATGTCAATAACCTGAACCTAGAATTTATTAGGATATTGGTGTTCTTGCTTCTGTTTTGAAGACCAATTCTGATTTTACCCTTAACTTTGTAATTTTACCCTCATTTTTTTTAATCTGAAGCCACCATTTGGCCCTATTCTAGGCCGAATATTTAAATATTATACTAGCCCTAACCTTATGATAGTTGGTTAAGCACAGTGCAACTCGTTAACCTTTGCCTGTATTTAAAATATTTGCAAATTTTCCTGTTCTTTTAGCGCTTCCCAAATATTCTATGTCAAAATAGAGGGTAAAATTAGAGAGTGCTCGAAAAATTAGGGGCATATTAAACAGGAAAACTAGTCTTTTTAGTTGAGCTAACACTATTTGCTCCTCTTAAAAAAACGAGAGTAAACTATGCCTTATATGAGGGCAAAATCACTTCGAGGCTTTAAAACCATTTTAGGAACATAAGAGCCTCAATTTTATTCTTCTAAATTTAGAATATTATTCTGTGGACTTAAAATATTTTTCTCGTGAAAGCGGAACATTTTATTCTTAACCTGGAACATTGTCCTTGCTTAACAAAAGAAAAATCATGAGAAAATAATTTTCAGCAAAAAATTATCTAAATAAATATACCTATATAGGGTCTTGTTTTGAAGTATTTATTTTGACCGATTTTTGAAGTATGTCAATACTAGAAAAAAGAAATGCTCTTATGGCCAGCGTGCAAAAGCCTCGCACATGTGAACGAACGTGTGCTTACGTGCATGATGCCATGTGCTTGCAAGTGTGAGCGTGTAGCACAGACAAACCAGGGCAACAAGTGGCCTGAAGGCTGAAGCCACCGCGTGAAACAGAGTGAGGCTAAACATTTTTTTTAAATATGTGCTGGCCACGTGAGTAACAAGCGACCTGAAGCCGTTTCTTTGGCTACGCGCAATCGCTAGCTGCTGCCTTTTTTTTGAAGCAAAAATGACCAGGAGGGGAACACCGACACCTTGCCCCTTTGTGAGTGGCATTGGCCACAAAGCCTACGAGGCTTTGCTAAAACAATAAGTAGTTCGCTACACCTTAATCTTTTGCCCCGTTCGCTTCCTGGGGATTGGCCGCCGGGAAGAATTCCGAACCGGATTTATTACTTAATTTATACTGAACTTTTCACATCTGGAATAGTTCCTCGCGTCATACCGGCTAAACGAACGGAGCCTTAGTTGGAATCTGATCAGATCGGATTAGATCAACCATTAGAGCCTCCTTTATTAAGGGGGGGGGGGGGGGGGGGGGGGGGGACGTAGAATGCCTATAGCATCATTTGGTTCTTATTGTTTCACGTAAAAATGTAAGATAGGACAATTTTATAGCATCATTTGGTTCTTATTGTTTCACGTAAAAATGTAAGATAGGACAATTTTCTTTGTGATCGATTTCTCGAAAAAACTATACCCTAGGAAAAGACATCCTCTCAAATTAATCTCACTGTTGTTTCCTGTTTTTTTTTTTTGTTTTTTTTCTGTAGTTCATGGCCATGCTAACGCGGCGCTATTGGCCGGGCTTCTGATCCCTGGGCGGATCTGTCCTGTCCTCCCAAACTAAGCCTCGTCGGCGCACCCTGCATACCAACGTGGCAACTTGCATTTGTCACACCCATGTACGCATAGGGCTCTATGCTTCTCCGTGTACCTCGCGCGCTATTATCCTGAGAGACATGAGGTAATTAATCGTATTTATATATACTTATATATAGGCCCCGCCGTGGTCGAAACATTATTCCGACTGATTTATTATGAGAGAAAAACATTGTTCCGGCTGAAAAACAAACTGAAAAAGACGGATTATAAGAAAAGCGAACATGATCATAATTGATTGACTAGAGAGCGCATGCTCGGCAAGCGGGAACGTGCGGGTGTTTCGAGGCTGATCCGATGGGCATGGCAGGCGGCACCGCACGCCACGTTCCCTCCATGTGGTCTACGTGGCTCTCCACGCGCATGTGACCCCGATTTGGTCAAACGTCAACAGGAACTTGCCATCTCAGCTGAACGTAAGCGCATGCATGTCGGCGGGCGGGATTGTAGGTACTCTGCTCCCTCGGTCCCAAATAATAAGGGATGATTTTTTATTTATCTTAAGTCAAGCCATTTCAAATTCGACCAAATTTATAAAAAAAACATTAATTTGGAATGAAGGGAATAGCTAGGAGACAGCATGAACAATCCTAAAGATCACACATGGATGTTAATTAATGACCACTCGGCCATGATGCTCGTGATTGTGCTACGCATTACACTTAATCTACTGAGTGATCACATGCAAGCCTCAAAAAGACACCACCTTCGAAGACGTACGTCCGTCTATAAATTTGCCCCTCTTCGTCCCATGCATTCCACGCCTCCACAAGCCATAGCCAACGCACACCGAGCATCCCATTCCACAGATCCAGTTGCCTCTGTCCAAGCTAGTAGGCCAGCAGCCATGGCGGATGGTGATAACCCTTCCTATTACTGAACTGCTCAGTGTTAGATTGATCTCTAATTCTAACTGGACCCAACGGCCCAGTTAGGCCTTTGATTCGCGTTATGATCGGGGGTGCCCAGCCCACCATGGCTGGAGGGCCCCTGTCATACTGCGCTATAAAAAGAGGTGGGGGCCGGCGGCTCTTATCACGAGGTTCGCCTGAGCCGATCTCCCCATCGACAAACCCTAATCCGATCTAGAGGGCGCGCAGCCAGTGACGGGAAAGCCACCAGCCGCGCCGCCATCAGACTCCACTGCCTTCACCGCCGTTGGGGGCCAGCGAAAGACACGTTAAAGTTGCAAATGGAGTCCGAGCAGATGTTGAAGCCGTTGACGATCTTTCTCTAGAGCTTGCTGATAGCTTCACACTTATACTTAGAGATGTTCTTTATGTTCCCTCGTTACAGAGAAACTTGATTAGTGTTTCGTGCTTGGACAATGATGATATGATTGCCATTTTGGAAATGGCAAATGTAAGATAATATTTAATAATGTATGTGTTGGTCTTGCTATCTTACAAAATGAGCTTTATTTGTTATCACTACGTGATGATGTAAATGTTGTATGCGATGATGGGAACGTTGCGTGCGACAATGTGAATGTATTCTCGTCTGCGGATGTAAACAGAAAACGAAAGAGAGCTCATGATGCGATGTCAAAATTATGGCACTGTCATTTAGGCCATATTTCGAGGGAGAGAATAGAAAGACTAGTTAAGAATGATATTCTTCCTCCATTAGAGCTCTCAGATTTAGAACAATGCAAAGAATGCATAAAAGGAAAGTATGTAAAGAAAATTAAGAAAGATGTCAAACGAAGCGCAGGAATTTTACAGATTATTCACACAGACATCTGTGGTTTGTTTCCTATAAAGAGTGTGGATGGTTATGATTCATTCATAACATTCACAGATGATTACTCCCATTATGGCTATATTTATCCAATCAAAGAAAGAACAGAAGCATTGGATAAATTTAAGATATTTAAGGCAGAAGTTGAAAACCAACACAATTTAAAGATTAAGATAGTCAGGTCCGACCATGGGGGAGAGTACTACGGTCGGCATACCCTATATGGCCAAGTTCCTAGACCTTTTGCAAGGTTCTTACAGGAGAATGGCATAGTAGCCTAGTATTCTACACCGGGCGAACCTCAGCAGAATGGAGTAGCTGAAAGGCGCAATCGTACCCTGATGGATATGGTGCGCAGTATGATAAGTTACTCCACCTTACCGATGAGCCTGTGGATGGAGGCGTTAAAAACCGGTATTCATATTCTCAATAGAGTACCAAGTAAGTCGATGCCCAAAACACCGTATGAGTTGTGGATAGGAAGAGTACCCTCACTAAACCACTTACGTGTGTGGGGGAGTCCTGCTGAGGCTAAAGTATTTAACCCAAACATTGGGAAGCTAGATCCCAAAATAGTGAGTTGCCATTTCATTGGTTACCCAGAAAAGTCAAAAGGTTTTTGTTTCTACTGTCCAGACAGACATACAAAGTTTGTGGAAATGAGACACGCTGTCTTTCTAGAGGATGAAATGATGAGGGAAAGCATGGTAGCTCGAGAAATTGACCTTGAAGAGAAGCGGATGTATACGCCCACTCCAATGATTCATGAGCTATTTTTCTCACTACCTGCTGTCGCTGCACCAATAGTACAAGATACTGTGGTGCCAGCACCTGTTGTTATTCCGCCTGTGGCAACAATGAATGATGATGAGGAACCTGTTCTTTGGAATCCTATAGAACCTATTGCCACACATGAGGGGAGCAACAACAGCCTCAAACAGAAGATGTGTCAAATGTGGAGGCCCCTAGAAGGTCTCAAAGAGTTAGAAAATCAGTTATTCCTGCTGATTATGAAGTATACAACACTGAGGAATTTCAAATGGAGGATGATCCCACCTCATTTGAAAAAGCCATGAGAAGTGATCATTCATCAAAGTGGCTTGAGGCCATGGAAGATGAAATGAAATCAATGAATGCCAATAAAGTTTGAGACTTAGAAATAATTCCTAAAGGAGCCAAAATAGTAGGTTGTAAATGGGTCTACAAAACAAAACTTGACTCTCAAGGGAATATAGAGAGATATAAAGCTCGACTTGTGGTAAAAGACTTTACGCAAAGAGAAGGGATTAATTACAATGAGACCTTTTCTCCAGTCTCATGTAAGAAATCCTTCAGAATCATAATGGCATTAGTGGCACATTACGATTTAGAATTACATCAGATGGATGTAAAGACGACATTTCTCAAAGGAGACTTGGAGGAAAATGTTTACATGGCACAACCAAAAGGTTTGTCATGGAAGGAAAAGAACGAATGGGATGCCGCCTAAAGAAATCCATTTATGGATTAAAATAAGCTTCAAGACAGTGGTACTTGAAGTTTGACCAGACAATAAGGAATTTTGGGTTTAAAGAGAATGTTGAGGACAATTGTGTCTATGCAAAGTTTAAGAATGAAAAGTTTATCTTCCTTGTCCTGTATGTGGACGACATCTTACTTGCTAGTTGTGATGTCAGTCTACTACTGGAGACAAAAAAGTTTTTGTCCTCAAAATTTGATATGAAAGATCTTGGTGAAGCTTCGTTCGTTCTAGGGATCGAGATTCACCGAGATAGAAGTAAAGGGGTATTAGGACTATCACAAAAGGCATACATAGAAAAAATCTTAAACAAATTCAGTATGCACAAATGTAGTCCCTCACCTGCTCCTATAGTCAAGGGCAACAGATATGGAGATTTTCAATGCCCCAGGAACCAATATGAGATCGATCAAATGAAAGCGGATCCATATGCTTCAGCTGTCGGAAGCTTGCAATATGCTCAAGTATGTACGCGCCCTGACTTGGCATTTGTTACCGGGTTACTTGGCAGATTCTAGAGCAATCCTGGAACAAAACACTGGAAATTAGTAAAAAAAGTCTTGTATTATTTGCAAGGAACGAAAAGGCCTCATGATGACGTATAAAAGATCTGATTCACTCCATATAGTGGGATATTCAGATTCTGATTATGCGGGAGATGATAGAAAATCCACGTCTGGATATGTATTCACTCTCGCAGGGGGAGCTATTTTATAGAAAAGCTCAAAGCAAACCATCACTACATTGTCCACAATGTATGCCGAGTTTGTAGTGTGTTATGAGGCAACGGGGCAGGTGAACTGGCTAAAGAAATTCATACCCGGTTTGAAGATGGTTGATGACATCTATAGACCACTTAAGTTATACTGCGATAATAATCCGGTAGTACAGTATGCTCACAACAATAAGTCAAGTGGTGCTACCAAACACATTGACATAAAGTATTATGTTGTGAAAGATAAAGTCCGGGATCATGTCATAAGTCTTGAGCATATAAGTACTGAAAAGATGCTCGTGGATCCGCTCACAAAAGGCTTACCACCCAACGTGTTCAGAGAACATGTAGCCGGCATGGGTTTAAGGGAAAGCCTATAATTCCTGGACAAAAGAAGGCCCAAAGATGAGTATCTATTTTAGAACAGAGTGGTGTGTTATAACTGTTAAATCTATCGGCAATGGACCATGACGATGAGACATGCTCTATGCACTAATCTGTAATGGAATGAACAAAAGTAAATGATATGAAAATGAAAGATAGAAGGAGATCAAGGGGAAGATTGTTAGATTGATCTCTAATCCTAACTGGACCCAACGGCCCAGTTGGGCCTTTGATTCACGCCCTGATCGGGGATGCCCAGCCCACCATGGCTGGAGGGCCCTATCACACTGCGCTATAAAAAGAGGTGGGGGCCGGCGGCTCTTATCATGAGATTCTCCTGAGCCGAGCTCCCCACCGACAAACCCTAATCCGATCTAGAGGGCATGCAGCTAGTGATGGGAAGCCATCAGCCGTGCCGCCACCGGACTCCACTGCTTCACTACCGGTCGCCATAGCGCATCACCGACACTGTCTTCACCGACCGTTGCTGCCCTAGCGCAGACATCGACTCCATGGCGGATGCGAGCGGATCTTCCTCCACTGTCGTATCAGGTTTGACGTGTCCATCTTCGACCTCTCCCTTTTTCTCGTTCTACCTACTGTTACTGCTCTGGTAGTCGTTCTAGGGTTCATGACACTATCCACAGCAAGTACCCGGCTAGATCTATGCTCCTAGTGATCCTATAGAGCTAACACTCAGCTCAGCTCACAGGTGCAGCAGCCGGAGCATGTCTTCCACCTCTACGTATTCTAGCGGTTTGGAGGTAACGAGCGTACCACATTACGCCTCTAACGATTTGTAGGGGTGGTTTTTGAGGGTATGTAGGGACGGTTTGGCCAACCCAACCATCCCTAAGCAACTGTGGCTACAAATGCAGTTCGGAGATCAGAGGTTCGTCATTTCCCCCTTGCATTTCACTGCATTGAAATTTTAGTGACGCATTTGGTGCTCTCCGCTCACTATCAATTTATTTACTTAAGTTTCACTCCTCTATGTACGGAGTATATGTATATTTTGATCTAACAAATTTGCCTGTTATTTGTTACTGTACTACTTTGTCTTATTAGGTTTATGGGGTTAGCTCTCAATGTGCAAGGAAGCAGTGGACCCACGACTCTTGGCAGCGGTGGTTATTCGGCAGTTGTGGGTGGGACAGGAGCGTTTGCTTATCCACAAGGTGTTGTCAATAGAACGGTTCGGAGCATGAACCGCGGAGTCAATATCGTAGAGCTTGAAATTCGTGTTGTATGTCTGATCACCTCTGCAGAGCCGGTGAGTTATTTGCCCCTGGTGTTCTATTACTTTTCTTTCACGATTCGGACACATACAAACATGAGTTTGTCAATAAAATTTTAGTGCAGTATCTTCTGAGCTCTAACATCATACATATATAGGAGGGAGAGGAGGACCTGAACAACTAGGACGATCCGAACAACCAGGACGACCCAAACAACCAAGGCGACCTAAACAATCAGGACGGCCCCAACAACCAAGACGACGCCAACAACCAAGACGACGCGAACAACCAGGACGACCCGAACAACCGGGACGACCTGAACAACCAAGACGACCCAAACAATCAAGATGACCCAAACAACCAGGACGAACAGAGCAACCAGGACGAATAGAGCAACCAGGACGAATAGAATTAGTGCAAGCAAGTGCTTGTTGTGTAACAATAAATGGGATCTTTACTCTATATCTTTCGCTTTTGAATGTTTAACACGTGTTTTCCTCATCAACCCGTCTTGCTGCACCATGTGGCCTATAAATAATAAAGTTACAAGTATTTGTGTCAAACACTTCTCTATTTATATACTGGAAGCTAAAAAAATTCCCCCCTCAATGCTCCGTATTAAATCAACACTAGAATCACTCCAGACTCAATTCTTGCATGTTCTCCATCTTGCATCCCATCAAAATTAATTAGAATCACTGCACCAGATAATTAGGGTACTAGAATTAAAGAATTAGGGAGTAGAGCTCTACCAAACAAGCACTTACTCAAGTAACTCAAGTCAAAGGACTCATTTTTGCTTTCTATAAAAACAACATTGGCAACATTAGGCCCAACCCCCCTAAGCATCAGCACAAGAAATTTGTACGAACGTAAAGGGCCAGGAGCCCAGGAGAGCCCAGCAAGGCTCACATGGGCTCGGCCCATGTAGATCGTACTGTGGCGCGGCCCCGCTTGTCCGTTCGTACTCTCTGGGTAGTAGGTTGGCGAATCCTCCAGAACTTAGCCCCGCTTGTCCGCTTCCTGCCACCGAGCCGAAGCAGAAACCTTCCCCGATCTTCCCTTCCCTCCCACGCCATTGCCCTGGCTCCAAGCAAAATCCCGCAATCTCGTTACCACCACACCGCACCCTGTCGCCATTGCCCTGGCTCCAAGCAAAATCCCGCTTGCCTCGCCCCAATTCCCCAAACGCTCCTCCTTTCACCTGGCTGCCACTCTTCCCCAGTCCCCACCACACAAGGAAGGCGGAGGATTCTTTTATCTAATCTTGCAGCGCGGGCGTTTCCGTCCCCCCTTCTGCGCCTTCTGCGGCGTTTGGAGTCTCTCTTCCCCGGGTTCGTCCAATTCGCAGGTATTGCTCATTTTGGGCTCTCCCTGTTATGATAGCGGCGGTTTTGCGCACTGTTCGTTAGTAGCAATTCTACTCTCGTTCATTAGCTTGTCGCGTTTGTGACGACTGACGAAGTGATGGATTCGATGCCGCCGAATCGCATTCAGCCGGTGCGCGTCCCCCTGTATAAAGGGTTTACCCGAGAATGTGATGTTATCTGAATGACTGGATGCTGACGCCTCTTTCGGCAATCTGTAGCTTCCCTTGCCCCCCATGTTTTCTCAAGATTGCATCAGTTAACTACCCCAGACTGAGGGCAAGTAAAGAATAAAATATATAGGTGTTGCGTTGTTTAGTAGGCAACCGCCATATAAGAAGGTAATGAGTAACAATTCTCTAGCGAGTCATGTAGTCCGCAACCTCGTAGTTGTCATCATCTTGGTAACACTGATATCCTGCGGTCTTGCGGATAATTCCACAGTTCAAGACGCTATATATATTGCTGTTGCCAACGGTCCGCGTGTGTTTTGCTGCTTCAACTGTTTGTGGTGAGATGGACTAGGTATTTGATTTTGGAGAATGTCTCTATTTCGAGGCTAATGCATCCATATTGTGCTGTGCTATTCCTGACATGCCACTTCTCCATTACTATGCAGCTTATACTAATTTTACTCAATGCGGCTCTACTCACCTGCACTCTGTTTGCGGCGATCAAGCACACATTCTCATCCTAGCCAGTTCCGAGGAGGATTCACGCAGAGTATGGCCTCATGGAAGTGCCCGCACTCGCAGTCAAGCCTGTACAATCCGAAGTCGGGTTTAGTTGATTTTTCTCTTAGCAAGAATGTAAAGTCTTCTCAGCCACGAAGTATAAAGTACTTTGTCAGCTTAATGGGCCAGCAGTTCCGTTGTGGACTGTCAACCAGAGAGGGTAGCCTAAGCGTAAAGCTTGACATTCCTTCGCACGAAAAATCAAGGATAGGCTGGAACTGGAAAAACATGCATCACAAGATAGGAGGTGCAGCCGGTGGATTCTGCTTTGGTTTTTCGGTTACTGGACTAGCAAGCGCTGAGGTTCCTGTCATTAGAATCAAAGACAATGCTGAAACTTCATCGTCATCTACCAGTTCAACTCATGGGAAGAAAGTCTACACAGATTATTCTGTCACTGGTGAGAAGTGCTCACTTCGTTTGGTTTTAAAACTTCACGAATCATGTTTCACTTTTAATAATTCGTAGTTACAACAGAAAAATGGGCGTTGATCTCATTACTTGTGACTGATTTACATGGATCCCCAGGTATTCCTGGAGATGGAAGATGTTTATTCCGCTCTGTGGTACATGGTGCATGCATTAGATCAGGGAGACCCATACCTAATGAAGATCTTCAGAGAAAACTAGCTGATGAATTGAGAGCAATGGTAGGGCTGGGATGCTTGTTGCCAATACTGACACTTTTAGTCACCTACCATTCTTAAATTCTTGGATGCCTAAAGTAAAAAAGAGAGAAGTGCTAATATGATTATTGGTTGTTACTGCCATTCCCTATGCTCATGTATAATTTTCCTATTGAATAGGTTGCTGATGAATTTGTCAGGAGGCGGGAAGAGACTGAATGGTTAGTTGATACACTTTCTTTGTTCTTCTGGTCTAGAATGAAATTGACCCATAAGTGTTTGCTGCTTGTGAATCGTTGTATTCGTTGTGTCACCAATTTGCAGGTTTGTCGAGGGGGATTTTGATACATATGTATCCCATATCAGGGAGCCACATGTGTGGGGAGGCGAGCCAGAGTTGTTCATGGCGTCCCATGTTCTTCAGTAAGTAACTGTACGTGTTTTTTCATTTACATGCATTTCAAATTTGGCTGCCAGCAATCACTAGCATTTAAGCTTACCACTTCTTAGCTAAAATTTATATCAGTGCAGTGTATTCATAAGCTGAATAGTGTCAGAGGCAGAGCGAAAATTTGGAGCCTGCGTTGTACTTGATTTTACAGAGAAAAGTACTACTGGCCCCCCATTTTTCTCTGATATTGCCATCTTATGCAATGACCTATGCATTTATTTTCACTATCCTCATGTAAAATGTTTTCAAACACCCAGTACCAATTGAAATTTTGTTTAAAATAGATTTAAGTAGACTTGTGCCACTTGACCATAATAAATAGTAATTTGTTGAGTTGATTAACAAAAAAGGGTTGTTGCCTTGCTTTTATGAGTCAAGTTATGTGTGATCTCTCTCTTGTTACAGATTAGAATAGTAAATAATTAGAACTGTAAGAGCATCATAACTTTGTTCACAGGATGCCAATAACGGTTTACATGTGCGATGAGGATGCCTGTGGTCTGATAGCAATTGCAGAATATGGCCAGCAGTATGGTAAAGAAGACCCAATCCAAGTCTTGTATCATGGTTTTGGCCATTACGACGCTCTACAGATCCCAGCAAAGGTTGGTTCGAAGAGGAAGCGGTAGACATGGTGCGAGCTATGAGGTAGTGACCCTGTTTCAGTGTTTATACAACCTTATTGAATATTCATGCTATATGCATGTGAATGTGGAAGATAGCCTTGATGAAAACATGAAATGGCATTAACTCACCATATGCATAAATGTTACTACATGATTCAGTACTTTCCCAGTAACCGATGGATTAGGAGCATGGCATCACTTGTTGTGCTTTCTTTTTTTTTAACTGATATCATCTATCCCCCCTTTATCAATAGATACAGAATTTCGTTGTGCATCCATCTAACCTCCTACCTTTGGGAAACTTCTGAAACAGTAAGTTGCATGCAAGCATGAAATCTGTACTGTACTATGTTAATGCAAGCTTTGAATGCTGAATTGGTACCATAGAGGTCCCTGTTACATATAGTACTATCTACCATGCCCTGAAAATTGCACTTGTAGTTCTGTAACTGGTACCCTAGATGTTAGAAGGGGCCCCATTTATCATACTCTGATTGCCTTTTGAGTTTTGACTGCGAGTACGATGGATAAGTCTCATGTGTGGCTGGTCTTTGTGGGGCTGTGCTGCTCACATGGTCCTTGTGGCTGTTTTTCTGTTTTTAGGACATCATCTTAGACTAGAGGACAGCATCTTAGACTAGAGGACAACATATTAGCATCTTAGACTAGCATCTTAGACTAGCATCTTGGCATATGCTTGGCTGGCTAGCAGCTTATAAATATGTAACCCCAACCCCTCAGGTTGACATGGCATTTGTGTGAGCTTGTGTGAGAAATAGACAAGAAAATTGCCCCAACTCTTAGTGTCATCCTCTCTCGATGAGAGTAAGAATTCTCCTACTACCAAGAGTGAGAATTCAGCGACTAACAACTGGTATTAGAGCCGTATTATCCTGTAGCCTGAGCATCTCTTGCTCATCTTCTCTCCCAGCCCCACAACAGCCCCAACTGTTGGCAGCACCAGCTCCTTCGGGCGCTCCTGTTCACTCGTCTGAAGCAGCCCTCTCCCCACGCAGCAGCCTCCCGGTAGCGCGTCATGTCCGCAGGGCAGTCTCAGCGCTCGGTCGCCTCGAGCATGCGGCGTCGGTAGGAGGCCGAACTTGCCGCGGCAGAGGAACGCGAGCGAGCGGCGGCAGAGACCGCTGCGGCGGCGGCAAGGGCATCGAGGCTGGCAGCGGCGGAGCTAGCAGCAGCCAGAGCGGAGGCGGCGAATGCAGCGCGTGCGGCGGCGGCGGAGGTTGAGGCTCTGCGCGGCAGCATCGGCAGCTCCATTTCCGCTGACGACACCGCCGACGCGGACCTCGAGCTGCTAGAGAGGGAAGCAGCGTGAGCGCGGGCGGCGCAGTGGGCAGCCGCGCACGTCCACGAGCGTGGCAGCAGCCCAGATAGGCGCGGACGCGCTGGCGGCGCTCCTGGAGGAGGCGCGCACGGCGGTGGCGCTCCTGGGGCAGCCGCGCACGCCCACGAGCGCGGCGGCAGCCCAGACAGGCGCGGACGCGTCGATGGCGCTCCTGGAGGAGGCGCGCACAGCGGCGGCGCTCCTAGAGGAGGCGCGCAGGGCAACGGTGGCGGACGAGTCGATGGAGAGCGCGGCCTTCACAGGCAGCGTGGCTCTCTCTCCCCGGATCGGTACCGACGGGTCGATGGAGAGCGCGGCCTTCACAGGCAGCGTGGCTCTCTCTCCCCGGATCAGTACCATGGTTACCACGGGCTCCAGGCTGTTGTCAGGGACGTCGGTCCCGGCGGTGGGTGGCCTACCCTCACCAAGACCAACTACGTCGCGTGGGCTGCGGTGATGAGGGTAAAGCTCCAGGTGCGGCACATGTGGGAGGCAGTCCGATACGGCGACGTTGACTACGACCTAGATCGACGGGCACTGGATGCCCTCATCGCTGCAGTCCCGCCCGAGATGCAGTTCTCGCTTACCAACAAGCGAACTACTAAGAAGGCTTGGGATGCCATCGCTGCGGCACGCATTGGCAGCGACCGCGCCCGCAAGTCCACACTGCAGGCACTTCGCAAGGAGTGGGAGAACCTGGCCTTCAAGCCAGGTGAGGACGTTGATGACTTTGCTTTCTGTCTCAACACTCTGTTGTAGAAGATGGTGCAGTTTGGCGATGACACCTACGGCGAGGAGAGAGCTGTTGAAAAGCTTTTTCGCTGCGTCCCCGAGAAGTACAAGCAGATGGCTCGCTCGATCGAGTCCTTGCTGGATCTCTCCATGATGTCGATCAAGGAGGCGATAGGTCGCCTCAAGGTCGTCGACAGCGATGAGCCACAGTCTCTCTCGGGGCCCATCACCACTGGCGGGAAGCTCCTTCTCACTCGGGAGTAGTGGCTTGCCAGCCAAGGTGACCGGAAGAAGGGGGAGCCTTCTTCCGCGACAGGCGGCCGCAAGCGTGGCAAGCCACGTAAGGCGCGTAGAGACGCCCAGGCCAGGGCGCGAGGGCGTGCCGAGGGTGATGCCCGCAGAGGCGCCCAGGTCGGCGCCGCCGGCAGGCACAAGCCGGCACGGGACGACGCCTGCCGCAACTGCGGCCAGCTCGGCCATTGGGCCAAGGACTGCCGACAGCCACGACGCGGCCAGGCCCACGTCGCACAGGCGGAGGAGGAGGAGCCGGCTCTGTTTATGACACATGCAAGCATTGAGCTACCTCCAGCGGCACCGGTCGCAGTGGCTCTCCTCCACCTCGACAAGCCAAAAGCACACGCCCTCCTCGGCGACAGCTCCGGCAACGACAAGACTGACGGGTGGTGCCTCGACACCGGCGCCACCCATCACATGACCGGTCGACGGGAGTTCTTCACCGAGCTTGACTCTAGCGTCCGAGGCTTCGTCAAGTTTGGGGATGCCTCCGGCGTGGAGATCAAGGGCGTCGGCTCCGTCATCTTCACCACCGTGTCTGGTGAGCACAGGCTGCTCACCGGAGTCTACTACATCCCCGCGTTGAAGAACTTCATCATCAGCTTGAGATAGCTGGATGAGAACGGTTCACGCGTGGTGGTTGAGGACGTAGTCATGAGGATTTGGGATTGTCGTCGTCGCCTTCTTGCCAAGGTATCCAGAAGCGCAAATCGACTCTACGTCCTTAACGTGCAGGTGGCACAACCCCTCTGTCTCGCTGCTCGTCGGGACGACGAGGCGTGGCAGTGGCACGAGCGTTTCGGGCACCTTCACTTTGAGGCCCTGAAGCGGCTCAGTGCCACGGAGATGGTGCGAGGCCTGCCGTGCCTCGACCTTGTGGAGCAGCTCTACGACGTCTGCGTGTTGACGAAGCAGAGGCGACTCCTCTTTCCACAGCGGGCTAGCTTTCGAGCCAAGGAGAAGCTCGAGCTTGTGCACGGGGACTTGTGTGTCCCGGTGACACCGACCACACCGGGAGGACGACGTTACTTCCTGCTGCTCGTCGACGACCTCTCCCGCTACATGTGGGTGATGGTCCTCGGCAGCAAGGGAGAGGCTGCGGACGCCATCAGGCGCGCGCAGGCTGCTGCGGAGGCGGAGTGCGGTCGCAAGCTGCGCGTGCTGCGCACCGACAACGGCGGCGAATTCACGGCGGCTGAATTCGCATCGTACTGCGCTGACGAGGGCATTCAGCGCCACTACTCCGCGCCGTACAGCCCGCAACAGAACGGCGTCGTCGAGCGGCGCAACCAGACGGTTGTGGGGATGGCTCGGGCCCTCCTCAAGTAGAGGGGGATGCCGGCTGTCTTCTGGGGAGAGGCGGTGGTGACGGCCGTCTACATCCTCAACCGCTCGCCTACCAAGGCGCTCGACGGTAGGACGCCGTACGAGGCTTGGCATGGGCGCAAGCCGGCGGTCTCCCACTTGCGGGTCTTCGACTGCCTCGCGTTCGCCAAGGAGCTTGGCCACATCAGCAAGCTCGACGACAGGAGCACTCCGGGAGTGTTCATCGGCTACGCGGAGGGCTCGAAGGCCTACCGCATCCTCGACCCGAAGACAACGTGTGCGCACGGCGCGCGACATTGTGTTCGACGAAGGGCGAGGATGCGCGTGGGACAAGGCGGTGGACGACGGCTCGGCTCCGACGTACGACGACTTCTCTGTCGAGTACGTCCACTTCGAGGGAGATGGGGGAGTAGGCGGCTCTTCTTCGGCGAGCGCGTCTACCCCAGTCCCCGAGCCTCCACCGACCCCGGCGCCTGCTACTCCGATAGCACCACGCTCTCCCGCCAAGACCTCGACTGCGATGAGTTCTTCGCTGGCTCCACCACAGCCAGCAACGCCACGCACTCCAGCACCGACAGGCACCACTCCGGGCACGTCTACTCCACCACCAGCTCGTGTCGAGCACGGCCCGGTTGAGCTCGCTACTCCGCTCTCTCACGACGAGGAGCGCGTCGACGCGTACCACGATGGCGAGCCGTTGCGGTACCGTACGATGGAGAACCTTCTCGGCGACCAGCCGGTGCCAGGACCGGTGCCTCACGACCTGGAGACGCAGTTGCACCTTACGTGTGACGACGGCGAGCCTCGGTCGTTTGCAAAGGCCGAGAGACATGTGGCATGGCGCGCCGCGATGCAGTTGGAGATGTATGCGGTTGAGAAGAACCGCACCTGGGAGCTTGCTGACCTTCCTCGTGGTCATCGCGCGATCACCCTTAAGTGGGTGTACAAGCTGAAGAGGGATGAAGCCGGTGCCATCGTCAAGCACAAGGCTCGCTTGGTGGCACGAGGTTTCGTGCAGCAGGAGGGGGTCGACTTCGACGACGCCTTTGCTCCCGTGGCACGGATGGAGTCCGTGCGACTTCTCCTTGCGCTAGCTGCCCAGGAGGGCTGGCGTGTTCATCACATGGACGTCAAGTCGGCGTTCCTTAACGGTGACTTGAAGGAGAAGGTCTACGTGCACCAGCCGCCGGGATTTGTGATCCCGGCAAGGTGCTCCGCCTGCGCAAGGCCCTCTATGGCTTGCGGCAGGCACCGAGGGCGTGGAATGCCAAGCTGGATTCGACGCTAAAGGGGATGGGCTTCGAGCAAAGCCCACACGAGGCGGCCATCTACCGACGGGGCAATGGAGGTAATGCCCTACGGGTGGGTGTCTACGTCGACGACTTGGTGATCACCGGCACTAAGGATGCGGAGGTGGCAGTATTCAAGGAAGAGATGAAGGTCACCTTCCAGATGAGTGACCTGGGGCCTCTCCTTCTACCTGGGAATCGAGGTGCACCAGGATGACTCTGGGATCACGTTTCGACAGACCGCCTACGCCAAGCGCGTCGTTGAGCTAGCTGGACTCACCGACTGTAACCCAACTCTCACTCCGATGGAGGAGAGGCTGAAGCTGAGCCGCGACAGCACGATGGAGGAGGTGGACGCTACGCAGTACCGGCGTCTTGTGGGGAGCCTTCGCTACCTCGCCCACACATGGCCGAACTTGGCATTCTCCGTCGGCTACGTTAGTCGGTTCATGCAGCGACCGACGATGGAGCACCAGCAGGCTGTGAAGAGGATCATCCGCTACGTTGCGGGGACTCTCGACCACGGTCTCTACTACCCGAGGTGCTCTGGGGCGGCACATTTCGTCGGGTACAGCGACAGCGACCACGCCGGCGACATCGACACCAGCAAGAGCACGAGTGGGATCCTCTTCTTCCTCGGCAAGTGCCTCGTTAGCTGGCAGTCGGTCAAGCAGCAGGTGGTGGCCCTGTCCAGCTGCGAGGCCGAGTACATAGCGGCCTCCACCGCTTCGACTCAGGCGCTCTGGCTCGCTCGACTGCTTGGTGATCTCCTCGGCAGAGACACTAGAGCGGTGGAGCTCATGGTGGACAGCAAGTCCGCTATGGCCCTGGTAAAGAACCCCGTGTTCCACGAACGCAGCAAGCACATCCGGGTGAGGTACCACTTCATCCGAGGCTGTTTGGAGGAAGGGAGAATCAAGGCGAGCTACATCAACGCCAAGGATCAGCTTGCGGACCTGCTCACCAAGCCTCTTGGGAGGATCAAGTTCCTTGAGCTCTGCTCCAGGACCGGGATGGTTCAACTCTCCCACAAGACGACGCACAAGACTTAGAGGGAGAATGATGGATAAGTCTCATGTGTGGCTGGTCTTTGTGGGGCTGTGCTGCTCACATGGTCCTTGTGGTTGTTTTTTCTGTTTTTAAGACAACATCTTAGACTAGAGGACAACATCTTAGAGGACGGTATCTTAGACTAGAGGACAATATCTTAGCTAGGACATCATATTAGCATCTTAGACTAGCATCTTGGCATATGCTTGGCTGGCTAGCAGCCTATAAATATGTAACCCCAACCCTTCAGGTTGGCATGGCATTTGTGTGAGTTTGTGTGAGAAATAGACAAGAAAATTGCCCTAACTCCTAGTGTCATCCTCTCTCGATGAGAGTAAGAATTCTCCTACTACCAAGAGTGAGAATTCAGCGACTAACAGAGTATATGCATTTAAAAATAAACTACACAACTCACCAGTTGGTCCAGCCGTTCAGTACATGTTTTGAATGTGCATGTGAAGAGCACCTCGACAGTTGAGTCTGACACTCTAGCTTGAGGAATTGAATTTGCAACAGAATCCGGCGTGATTCTCCAACTGTGAATCATAGCCTCGTCCTCACAGCAAACATTGCATCACCTCACCCCACCCCCCCCAAAAAAAAAACACTGAGGTCCTGGGATTATGGAAGCATCAGCGTACATTCGTAGAACTGAAAAGCTGTTGCTTCCATGGTCAGATATTTTCTCATGCATAGATATCTTCTCCTAGAACTAGATTGCACATAAAACTTAGCTGTCAAACTTTCGGTTGCAGGCAATGCTGCACAAGGGTTTGGTTTGAAATTTGGTGGAGTGACCTCATCGTCAGGCGGAGACGACTCGGTTTGAGATCATGAGATGATAAAGAGATGCTATTACATGATGTAGCATATGCTCGATTTATAACATGAGCGAAGGTGCTGAAAGAACAGGGGACTGTTGCGCGATCTCGACGTGATGGCGTGGAACATCAGAGAGGAAGAGAGATTAACGACAGAACGAGTCCTTGCACGGTAGTCATCATCTGTAAGACTGTAACCTGAGATTATCATCTGCTGGAGTGGTAATTCCAACCGTGTTGGCTGCACACGTCCACTCGAAATATACTATTGTCTCGTCGATCGGCGCGGTGCGCCCCACGGCACGACGAGGACTCGAATCTTCTTCTTTGTTTGTTTGGGTTTTGTTGCTGCATTGGCATTTCACGCACGATGCGGTGCGTGCGTCATACGGCCAAAAGGCGGGCCGCCGTGGCGCCGTGGCCGAGCTGTCGTGTTGTGTTGACAAACTTTCAGCGCAGCAAAGCCGAAGCACACGGGCCTCTTTCTGTTTGTCCTGAAAAGCAAGCCGCCTGCTCCCTCTCCCTCCGTGGCTCGCCGTAGCCGTCCCAGTATATATAGAAAGAGTGCAATTGCCTCCTTTCAAATAAGTCAATATCGATTTTAAATTTTACTAAACTTATAAAAGCGCATATTTATGTTCCTAAATAAATTTACAATGGAAATATATATATTTAATGTGATTAACCTATAATATGCTTGTTTGGTATTTTTTTTTAGATTTTATCGGATTCTTTACGACAATTGTATTTTGGAAAAAGTCTACTTAACCCCCCACCTTTCATACTTGGTCTATTTCACCCCCTAACTATGAAACCGTCTGTTTTACCCCCTGAACTTTCTAAAACCGTCTATTTTACCACCTGAACTTTCTAAAACCGTCTATTTTACCCCCTAAATGCTACAGTAACAGAGTGTCTGCTCCAGTAACAGCGGGTTGCTACCGTGCCAGTGTTTTGAATTTTCTTTTTTTTTTTATTTTTGATGAATTTTTGAAAAATCATAGAAAAATCATAAAATAAAAAATCTAATTTTATTGGACTCCACATGAGTAGATCTACACAGTGAATATATAATACGGTATGCTTTAGTACATTTTTTTTTAGCTTTAGATTAATACTGTAGCAGACCCGCTGTTACTGTAGCAACCCGCAGCTGAAAACTGCCCAGGGGGTAAAATAGACGGTTTTAGAAAGTTCAGGGGGTAAAACAAATGGTTTTATAGTTGGGGGATGAAGTAGATCAAGTATAAAAGGTGAGGAGTTAAGTAGACTTTTTCCATTGCATTTTGTTTGAGGAATGACTGAGGAAGGGAGGGAGGGAGGAGTAGCCCTGTACGTAGGCAGCTGCCTAGCAAACCAGCTGTCACTCCCGGGTCCCGGCGGTCCCCGCCCTCCGCCGTACGCACTGCACTGTGCTAGTGCACGCCGAGGCCCGATAGTGTGGACCAAACGGACCCGGCCATCTCTTTTTCACCCCAACAACTCAAGAGAGTGTACATCCTGATTCTGATCGTTGGTTTCCCCTGCCAAGTTTCACCTTTCACGGTGCGGATGCGGACTCAGACGGACGCGGACGGGGACGGGGACGGGGACGGCCCAGGGCGAAAACGTGAGTGTCCGGCAGTCCGGGCCTGGACAGTGCCTTATGCTTGTGCTGTCCAGGGCCGCGGCGCGACACAGGAGTCGCGGTCGCTACGGATTTGGGATTTCAAACAGCGTCACGACATCAGGCCTCTTGGTGTTCTGATAAAATACTCCCAAATTCGAGTCAAAACTGCTGAGGCACCCCCAAAGCGCCATGTGCCGCTGCGAGCACAGCACTGGGGGTTTTCGAACGGGGACGCCGAACCAGATCCACCGCCGGCCCCACCGCGCAGCGTCACCCGCACAGCCCCACTCCACTCCACTCCACCTGCTGGGCTGCTGGAACCGGAAACCTCCAAGGCGAAGGCAGCAGCACTGCAGCAGCGCCCTGCCCATTTCGCCATTATTACCAGCTCCCTACTACATTAGAAACTTGGGGATTGGATTAGAGTAATCATGGGGATCAAGGATAACCCTTGAGATTTCACCCAATTTTTTTTTTTAAATTTGGCCCTTTTTAAAAAAAATTACGTTTGGCCCTCTGGGTGACGTAAACTGATCTTTGAACCCTAGGGGTGGGCGTCAGAACACATGGCTCCGAGGTAACACGTCTCGGCGCCACTACTGGCGCCGGGGTGCATGGCCACGCATAGCATGGCAACTGAGGTGGCGCTGACGTGGCAGATACCTCGGAGCCACAGATCTTGACGCCGAGCTCGGAGCCAAGATCTGTGGAGCCGAGCTCAGAACCGTAGAGCTTAGCGCCGACCTCGGAGCCATGGATCTTTGCGCCGAGCATGGATTCAAAAATCATGGCCAAGTTTCCCTGGCCGAGGCTGCTTTCATTTGTTCCTCCTCTCTCTCGGGTTTTTACTCTCCCCAACCCGTCCAATCTCTTGAATCGACGAATTTGACCTTGAAAACTTAGATTTGATCCATTGATCTTCGCGAGCAAGGTATTCTCTCTCCCCTCATCATTTTTTACGCATTGATTTAGTATATACTACGTCTATTTTGCAACCCTATATACGTTATTACTTAGTGTTTGAAGTGATTTTTATTTTTTGTATTATGTAACGGCAGGATGCCAAGGCGTGAAAAAACTAGTAAGCTAAGGTAATCTCTTATCATCGTGTTATATTATGGTTTCATATATGTACAACAAATGAAAAATCTTAGGTTTAGGGTTTAATGTTTATTGCTTTTTGTAGGATCTCTGGTTGGCCTAGAGGGGGGTGAATATGCCTATCAAAACAAACACTCAAACTTTTATCAAATTCACCCAGTGGCACTGCCGCTATGGAGGGCGGCACTGCTGGACTGCGACACTGTCGGGCCAGAACAGCGGCACTGCCACACCTTTAGACAACTTCGAATCATAGTTCAAAATCCATTAACGAAAACTTAGATCGGAGAAATTTCTTAGCTTACTGCAGGTATGACAATCACAGATCAAGAGCTAGAAGTGGTAGGAACACCACACACAAGTAGATCGACTAGAAACCCTAGAAATCACCTCAACAACAATATGTCATGCAAGTAATGTAAATCAAGCACAAGTGACACAATAATTTATCCTATGGTTTGGCTCGCCACCAAGGCTTACCTACCTCCATGTTGTTGAGGTTAGCCACTAAGGCTTAGGACTTTCCAACCCTTTCTCGTTCTCAAATCAAGAGACTTAACTCTTGAGGTGAGGGGTGAGTTTACTAACTTCAAGAGATTGTTACAAACCTCACAGGGCTACCACACAAGTTGGCAAGCTCTACGGGCGATACTCTAGTCGGCTAGGAGCCAAGCTCCAAGAGTAACAAACACAACCACCAGCCAAAACATGAATCAAGTGCTCTTTAGAGTTTGGGAATCAATGGAGCTGCTCTCTAATCAAGTTTTGGACCCTTTTCCCTCAAGGATTGATGGGGAAATCAATTGATTTGCTTAGGGGCTTGATGTCAATAATGGAGGCAGGGAGAGAGAGCTCCTGCTCTGTTTTGGGCATGCTAAAGTGAGAAAGAAGAGGCAGAGAGCCATTAGAGATGAAAGAGAAAGGTATATATACCCCTAGCTCCCAACGGTCACCGCCCCCAAAGGGTCGGGTGAGACTGAGCTCGTGGCCTCGGGGTCAGGCGAGATGGAGCCCACGACTTTGGGGTCGGGCGAGACAGAGCCTACGCCCAAGGGGTCGGGCGAGACAGAGCCTGTGGCCTCGAGGTCAGGCGAGACGGAGTCCACGACCATAGGGTCGGGTGAGATCTTTTAATATGTCTCGAGCCATCTAGGGAAGTCAGCGTGGGCGCTAACTTCCTTGTGTTGTGACTCAAGTGCGGTGGTGCCTCTCTTCAAGTGCGGTAGTTCCACACCACGTAAGACAGCAAAGGTAATAGTGAAGTGTAGACTATCTTGGCTATGAATCTAAGGATACATGTGGTTGTTTGAGCACTTGGTAGCACATATTAGCTTAAGCATTGTGTCCCCTTTATAGTATGACTTTTCCTATACTCAGATTCAAAATATGAAAGAATTTAAACCTCGTTTGAGTTTGAAGCCATCTACATTTGTAATTGGGGGCTCCTTCGTTTCATGTAGCATCCTCGAATATAAATTCTCTGCTTGTCATCTCGATAAATCTCATTAGTTCTCTAATTACGTGGTCATTATCACCAAAACTCACAATTAGGGCTTGATTGCACTTTCAATCTCCCCCTTTTTGGTGATTGATGACAACCCAATTAGAGTTTACAAAAGATATAAAATAAATACTGAGATTTTCAAGCCATGGGTGTAGAGCCTCCCCCTAAGTATGTGAATAGAGAATTAAATTCTCAAATTGGTATAAGAAGCTAAGATTCATATTTTAGTGAAAGTGATGGGGCTCTCCCTACATCCATGCTCCTATGGGGTGTTGCATACTGTGTCAGGTATGTAAAACGTGATGCAAATGATAGTTTATGCACAACATAGTTTGCTGTTGCAGCTGGGTGTGGCACTGTCATACTTGCTGTAGCAGCACAGATCAGAATAGACACCACATAGCATATGATACACATAAAGATATACATTCTAGCACAATTGTATCACAAGTGACAACATAGATTAATATATGTCCATATCCCACACATATAAAGTACTTAAGTAGCATTATTACATAAATAGAGTTTCTAATAGACTCTCAAACTCTCATCTAACAAAGACTACTATAAACGGATACGAACATGACTCTAGCTATAGCAACCTCCATGGCATCAAAAAAGTTGTTGACCCCTCTAATTTTCTCCCCCTTTGACATAAAGCACCAAAAAGAGAAGAAAAGAAGTGTCGGTGCAGAATGTGACTGTCGACACAGAATTTCGTCCCGTGCCGAGGACACACGCAGCAAGCTAGAAGGGTCCACTCGATGGAGCAGATCCGCCTAGCTTCAGCGCAGAGGTGGTCGATCCTACGTAATCCTCCTAAGGTGTGCCAGTCAATTTGACCCTGCAATTGATAAGGAGAGAAAGTTCATCAGTAAGTAAGGGCAGAACTTGTCGGTGTTACCAGACAGTCCTGAATGTATGGCTGTGAGAGCCAATATGAAAGGAAATCGGCTAAATAGCCGATTCTAGTATATTCATGAGAATAAGTTAGTTAGAGCTCATGGGATCATATGAAGAGAATCGGTTATCATTCAGGATAAACATCATTTAAACAAATATTAATCAATGATAATAAGATATCAGCAGTGATCGGTTTGTACTGAGCCAATGATTATTAGTCACCGAACTCCTCTTTGTATAAAGAAACAATTCAACATCACTTAACCATTTAATAAAGATAAATCTAATGAACATGTTAGATCTTATCTATCGCCATGACCAGTGGGGCATGAGACAGAATCATACAGGCCATAGAAACAACAATAGACTCGACAACCCTAACTTATTACTAATATCAGTGGGGCATGAGGTAGAATCATATAGGCCGTAATACAATAACAAGATCATGGGACTAACACATCTTTCAACTTATCTCTACTTCAATGATCTTGTGATGTGAACTGTTCGTGAAAGCATTCGATATCGGCTAAACAGCCGATTCAGGCATAACGCATAGTTAAGGTCATACTTTCTCAGGAATGGATCGACCAACCAATGATCCCCACTCCACTGCGCCAACAGTGGGGTGAGAGGCAGAATCCCATAGGCTATGATGATAGGTCATGGAATGGTTTTCATTAACTAATAGATCTACTCAAGATCGAACATGCCTTAACCACACGCTATGCATGATTAAGATTGACGCAAAACAATCGATAAAAACATAACTCATCGTTTAAGATGTAGATTAGATCGGTTTTAGATTAGTAAACGATGAGTTAAACAAGATATAAGGCCGATCTAGATCAATCTCAATCGAGTAGAGTGATATTGCTATAATTAGATAAACAATGAAAGCAATAAGCAATATCGGTAACTTAATGAATCTATCAAAGACTACCATACTAAGGTAGAGCCAATAACTTGACCTTGATCTAATTCAAGCGGTGGGGTGTGAGGCAGAATCACACAGGCCATACTTGAATTAGGCAAGAGTCAATAACTAGCTTATACCAGAGCCATAGTGGGGGTCGACCGGATCGATGCAGCCATACGAACAGAGGTATAAACCATGACGGTACTTACAACAAGCAGTGAAGGTCGACCGGATCAATGCAGCCGTACTTGCCAAAGAACTCACCAAGATCTACTCTACTCCTACTCCTAAGGGGTGGCCAGAGCCAAAAAAGTAATTGACTTGTATTTGATTGATTGATTTCCTTACAATAGCCAGGGTTTGGTATTTATACCCGGAGCCTAAATAAGAGTCCTACTCGAGCATGATTTGTTACAACCTTTGGCATAAAATGAAATTTTTCCTAATTTAAGATAACTTGGACTCTAATTTTTTCCTTTTGTAGAGTCCGACATGTAATTTTCTGGTGCCAACCGTAGTTCATCATTGATGTCTGCTGTCGTCACCCTAATATATCTGATTCCAGAGTTGTATTTGAATCGGCTAACATTGATCTTTCTTGACTGGCACAACCTTGAAAGCCTATGAGTTCCCATGTTCTTTCTCCCAAATTTTGGTGTAAACACATGCCCCCCAATTTTGGGATAAGAATGGTTTTATCCCAAAATTCCGACTCATCGGTTTACCGTGCCGCAATTGTCCTTATCCGAGAAATACGCATAACTCCTGACTTTTCGACCTGAGCCTCACATAACATCAATAGTGCCTCTTTCGACGCACTCAGCCTTTTTGTTTTCCCCTTTTTTCTGGAGCCAACTTCAACAGCCGACGTCGCCGTCACCAGGGACCCAAACCCAAGCAAATCTATCGTTCCGTCAAACCGTTTATTCGAGCTATCTTTGTTAGATCTGGACTTGCTCCGGCTATGATGGCGACCTACGATCATGTTCCTAAGGTATGTTTCTAGTTTCTGTTCTCCAGGTGTCGGCCGTTACCCCGTATTTCTGCTCCTTTTGAATTTATTTTATCCGATTTCTAGGAAATGAAGAACAAGATCTTGATTCCATCAGCTGTTGTCCCTAATGCTTACTTCCTTAGGCCGATGGGAGACCCTGATCCATCTAATTTTATCTGCTAAGAAACCCACCCGATCCCTTTTAAAAGGTCCGTAGTGGACTTGTCTTCTTGGAACAAAACTCCCTTCAGAAACTGGCCTAAAGCGCCTAAGGGATGGAGAGACTGGTTTTGTAGGGTATCCACGAAAAAGGGTGGAGATTGGGAGCTTTATGATCTGAAACAGTGTCTGACACTTTCGTTGTCCGAAATGGAGAGAAACGATTCACTCCTGATCTCTGCTTCTTATTTTTGGTCCAATGCTCTAAATGCTTTTATTTTTGGCCATGGCTCGATGACCATTACCCTGGCTGATGTATACATGTTGACCAGCCTTAGAACTACTGGATCAATGCAACCTTATGAGTACTTGAGTGCTGGTTCCAAAAGACTGGCCAAGATAGCAGACTATACCGGATGGGCGAGTTACATTCTGAATCATGCTGAGGATGGATCATCTATTAGTGAATGAGAGTACATGGCCTTTCTGAATATGTGGCTGGAGAAATTTATTTTTTGTAGGTCATCTTGTGGCCCAACTTATAATTACAAACTTATGGCAGAACACCTGGCATTAGGTAAGGATATCCCTCTTGGAAAATATCTGCTGGGAGCTACTTATCATCTGATGTACCAAGTGGCTGCTCGACTGCTGAAGAATGAACTAGTACAGACTATCAGCGGCCCTTGGTGGCTGATACAATTGTGGCTCAATCTGTACATGCATAAGTCGGTAAGGCCTGATCTCAGAGATCTAAATTTTCCCTCCTCCAATTTTGATGAGGAATACAGAGGCAAAGGAGGAAGAACCCGACAGTGTATGAATTATGGTGAGGCTGCATCGGCCATAACCATTGACTTTGATGTTGGCCACTTCTTCAAAAAGCTTTACAGAGGGTTTGATATAGCCGTCCTGACTTGGCTACCTTACAAGGAGGATGATGAACTGATCTTTCCATTCAAGTTCTGATTTGAGTCCGGCTGCTCGAATGAGATAGTGGTCATGATCTTTAATACCTTTATCAAGCCCTATGTTCTTCTGGTTGAATTTTATCATGGTTGTGGCAAAATGGTCAAAGGCTCCTCCACCCCGGGCAATCCTTTGACCTACGAGTTTTACAACCCTTCTTTTGTGACCCGTTAGTTCGGCCTCGACCAACTCCCCCCCCCCCCGCCTGTTCTTTGAGAACATCTTGAAGCCAAGGGAAGATGTCAACGACGTGCTAGAAGCTTCCATAATCTTTCAATTGGGGTCAAACCTTCCTTCTTTTCCTTGCACGACTGGGTCATAGCCAGTTTCTCTTTTAGCCTCTTCGACACCTGGTGGCAAGAATGGCATTCCCATCTTTTCTATGGGCTAGTCCACCCTCTGTGTATAGCTTTGGACGAGGAATTTGCTTCTGGTAGTGAGGTAATCTTTTATTTCCCTTTTCAGATAGACTACTTGGCGAATCCTTTTGCCAATCATTCTGATTGATCCTTTTAGGACATTGAATTCGACCCTCCAAGCCTAGACAGGAGAGGGCACCTTCCTTGAAGAGGTTGATGAGAACCCCTACTGCTCCCACAATTGTGACATGTCACCCCCCAAAGCACAAGGCGTCTCCAGGGGTAACTCAGAAAGCTACTACTAGGAAGAGACTATGTAGAACGAGACCATCAGCTGTTTAGGTAATCAATTTGCCTTTTCCTCAGATTGGTGTTCAACTTTCTAATCTCGTTCATTCATAGTTATCGAGCATTGCATCACAGTCTACTTTGGGCGCCAGACTGCTATCCTAGGCATTTGATTCAACCCCAACTAAACCTTTATCGGCTGATCCACGAATGGAGCCGATCTCGGCTGAAATAACCGATACTCCCATAACGATAGAAAATGTAAGTTCCATATTTGAAATTTACTAGAGCATCCTTCTTGATTTCTTGATTCATTGTTATCCCCACCTCTTATTTGGCTATTCATTATTCTAGACATCTTTTGATGAAACATTCATGTAAGAATAGGAATCTGGTAGTTCACCTATTGGCAATGATCCAATTAACATTGGGAATAATCCTATGGTCGGTGTTCAGACTGCCGATTCCCCAATTCGGCACACACCTAATGGTAAGGAAACTATACGTCTTTTCCATCGCGACGATCGTGAACTGAAAATTTCCCCTGTCATTGCAGATGCCAATGCTGGAAGTTTAGAGCCGACTTAGCTGGATGTTATCGGAGCATCATCAGCTGCCCCTTCCCCTACGACAGAGGCCGCTATAGAGAAGGCGCCATATCTTCTTTGTTGTTCACTTTGCGATAAATCGAGCCAAACCTTCTAATCAAGTTTTCTCTTGTACACAGGCATCCAATCTTCTAGCCTAGAGCCATTCTCTCAATTTTGAGGAATATTTTGATGAGGATGAAATCAAATCGTCAGCTACTTCTCCTAGTGAAGCCCTGTCAGAAGAGACCAGAAAGCGGCTAAGACATATATTGCCAATGCTCAAGAAGGACGTAGCCAATCTGATCCAAGACACTGACTTGATGCAGAGAGTCTTCTTGGCTATAAATGGTGATCCATCTCCAACCCTCTCTAGAGTCTTGTTATATTTGTCTTCTTTTGAAGATCAAGCTCTGAAGGCGAAAAAGATTTAGAGAAACCTATCCAACCATGAAGCTTTGATGGCCCAAGACAGCGCCAACAAGCAAGAGGCTAAAGAGTTGATGCGGCTAATTGATGATCTGAAAAATTCCTCCTCCAGGACCGATCCAGAGCTTTCCTAGCTAGAAATCAAATGTGCTGAACTTGAGAAGGAGCTGGAAAGCGTGAAAGCTGCTATTGACCGTCGCAAGTTTACTCTAGCCCAAATCCCCGATGCCATCAAACAGAAGAAACAGGAATTGCTGGCCAAAGTAAAAAGAAGCAGAGCCATTTGTAGTAGTCTTGAGAACACTCCTGGAACAGCCGAAGAGTATGAGCAAAAGATTGCAGAAGTCAATGTCATCTGGCTAGAACTATTGAAAATTATCCAGGATGTCTTGAACTTGTAATTCATAAGTTAATGCATGTATGACCATACTTTCCTGTTGTCTCGTTGTATCTTTGTTTTGACTAAAGAGCTGATTTAAAACAACCGATCTCAGACTTCTGATCTTAATCCAGTTGAGTCTGCAAACACGGCTTCTATTAAGAGAATCCTTCGATTTCCCTCCTTCAGCCATTTGGTACCTTTGCGTATGACTGCTTTTTTCTTTTGTCTTTGTTCTATAGGCGATACATATCATATCAGCTTTTACTGTTTTTGAAGATTTATTTTTTTGAACTAGAGGTGATACCCTCCTGGTATCGGCTATTAGAGCCGAGAATGAATCGGCTACCGAATGTTGCCCGGGTGTCAGGATAACGTACCATAGAAACTTTCACATCAAAAGTCGAACAAGCAGTCAACCCAGGTCGAACATCCTGTTAAGTGAAACATAACTTCTTCAAATCCATTAACTTCGAATTCGCCACCTTATCTAGCATTCATGCATCGGCCTAAACCTCATAACTAATACTTGTTTTCCTTTATTCCAATGACCGATATGAAGCCATAACCTTTACTAAAATAAACTCTTAGAGCCGATCGCTTGCATCGGCTGTTGGCTTTCATTACTAATCTTAATGAAGCCTCCTTCCCATGACTTGTCAGAAAAACACTAGAAAACTCCTAGTTTCCAAAAGACTGGATTAGCTGTCGCAATACTTACAGACTCATCAGCGTGAACCATCTTAACATCATCTCCATACCATTGAATCAAACATCGATGCATGGTCGATGACACACAATAGTTTGAGTGAATCTAGTCACGACTGAGTAAACTATATGATCCTTTTCCATTGATGATAAAGAACATGGTGAGCAGAGTTTTACTCCCGATTGTTAGTTCGACGTATTACCTCCGAAGTCTCTAAGCATCATGTCGGTCTCAAGCAAATCTCCTGGTCCCTTGCCAAGCTTACGGAAAGTGGTGTATGGCATAAGATTTATATAAGCACCTCCGTCCACCAACATCTTGTTCATCGGCTTCCCATCAACAAAACCTTTCATATATAAAGCCTTTAAGTGATGATGCTTGACTGGCTTATCAAATATTGCTTGCTGCATGACCGTTAACTTGGCAACCATCTCTTCATACTCTGACTCGTCGAAGTCTGAATAAACTTCCTGATCTGCCGAAGCTTTGAATTTAGGTGGTAATAGAAAAGTCATTTGGATATTAGTTGATGGTTGCCCCTTATTAGCTATCTGCTTGGTACGCCATACTTGAGTTTTACCGGGTGCCTGAGCCTGTTCCATCTCTCTGTTCCTTAGGCGCTGCACCCTCCTTTTTTGGCTTCTCATCAAATCTCCTAGGCACCACTGGCTTTCCTGCTACATGTATCTTCTCTCAGTGCCTTCTTCTTCATGATTAGCCCAGTCCTGTCCAATGACTCTTTTTCCCAACTGATCATGAACACTTTCATTTTTAAGCGCCGATCCATGTTGTTATGATGATATGCATCTTGAGCATGTATAGACCGGTGGTTGGTTTGAGATTGCCTATACTCCCGATATTGATTGCTACATTCTGGACAGTCATGTCTGGTAGGCAACTTCAAACATTCATTCCAGCAATGCCTAAAGAAGGGACAATTCCAATGTAATTCAGCTTATTCCCTTTCACACCTTTCTTCTTCTAATTGATGCTGGTATGCTTGATCTTTTAACCAACGTTGATAATCCTTTTCCTTCTGCCGCTGCCATTTGTTCAGCAGAATCCAAGATGTGACCTACAGCTTTGACGTCTCTGCTTTTGATGTCTTCCTCTGCTCGTATCGGCTCTTTTGTTTAGTACGACGTCTTCTAATCTCTCTATACTCATCAGCCGATATTTGTATTTTGGGATCGACTGTCCTAGCTTCTCTTGATTTGATCGATGTTAGGACCTTGGTTTTTCCTTTGAACAGCCCAGCATCAACCATGTTCTGATCTCCTAGGAAAGGATTATCATTGACTTTCATCCTCCGAGGTGTATCGAATTTGAGCCTCCCTTGCTGAATAGCCCTCTGTATATGCTGCCAAAAAATTCTACACTCATTAGTGGAATGAGAAGTAGCATTATGGAACTTGTAAAACTTCTTATTCTTCAACTATTCAGGAGGTGACATAACATGATCGTCTGGCAATTTGATCTGGCCCTTCTCAGGTAAGAAGTTAAAGAGCTTGTCCGATTTTGTGACATCAAAGTCATAGGTCTCTTTAACTCCTCCTCCCCAAGGATTTGGCACCATTGCTGTCTTCTTGCCCCAATTCCATTCAGCTGCAGCAACCTCTTCTTCTTCATCTTCATAGCCATCATCGACTGAATATGGATCGTAAGCTTCGGCCACTGAGGTACTCTTCTAGAATTGGGTATCTCTGCGTATGCTCTGGAATTGGCTATTAAGTGCTACCACTCGTTGAGCCAATTGACCTAAGTTGTCAAACTCTTGTCCTAGTAGCTTTTCTTTCCACATTGGCAGCATTCCTTGTACGGCTAAAGCAGCTAGTTGATCATCGGCCAAGCTCAATGAGAAACATAGATTCTTAGTCTCTCAGAATCTCTAAAGAAATTTAGTGCCTGATTCATTAGTCCTCTATCTCATGGTTGTCAAATTGGTTATTCTCTTCTCTCTAGTCCTACTGTAAAAATATGTATGAAACTTCTTCTCTAGGTCAGTCCAATTGGCAATGGAGTTGACTGGTAGTGACGAGAACCAAGTGAAGGCTAGCCTGACAGGGACAAGGAGAAGAAACGAATTCAATGGGCATCCTCAACTGATGCTTCACCCAATTGTGTAAGATACCGACTAACATGTTCTATTGTGCTTGTACCGTCTTGACTAGTGAACTTGATGAATTTTGGGAGCCTATAATTTATAGGAAGGGCAACCAAATCATACCATTCTGGATATGAGCGCTTGTACGAAAAAGTCATTCCTTTTAGCTTCAGATCGAACTGATTCTTCATCATCTTGGTCACCTTGAGTAGCAACTCGTCAGCTTGTGGATTTGGATTTCTCGGTACTTGCTGACCCATCTGTGGATTGAAATCCTACGTGCCTTGATATCCTGGATTTGGTATCATGTGGAGGGTGTTATAATCCGTGCCATAATGATAGCCTTATGGAATCTCAATCTGTTGGGTCCTTTGCTGGCTTGCTGCTTGAAGTCTCTGATTATAGACATAAGGATCTATATCTCTACGGATCCTCTGAACGGATGGTGCTATCTTTTGAGCCGACGATGGTATGTGGCCTGATGTGCTAAAATTGATCATCTGATCTTGACTTTGCCCTGCCGACTACTGCACATGTTGTACTGACGGTCCATGATTATACTGTATCTGATTTGTAGCAGCACCCAGAGTTTGTTCAAATGAACCTTGAAGCGTCTAGATGCCACTATTACCAGTTGGTGCTACTTCTTGATAACTGGTACTAACTTGATTAGTCCCTTGAGTCGACGGACCTAGAATACTATAACAAGTCGATCCAACCTGACCAACTGGAATTCTATGAATCGACTCTTTCATGGCGTTATGAAACACGTCAACGAAAGCTTCATTACGGCTTGATATGGCATCACGAACAGACTTGTCTATGGCTTTTGTAAAGAAACGTCTGTCTTCAGCTTCAACCGTATATGTCTGCCCATGTAGTAGAACTCTTCATAGTGGAAATTTCAGAATAATTGTATTGTCACGTGTTTTGGTGTAGGACAACAAATACTTCTTCTAAAATTCTTCCGTAGCTTTGTTGATGGTATCCTTATCTTCATCAGGCATGTCTTCATAATGTACCATAAGGATGTTATCGTTGTTGTGAACCGCCATGATGAGGTGTCCCACGGGGCATACCAGAAACGTGTGTCGACACAGAATTTTGTCCCGTGCCGAGGACAAACGCAGTAAGCCGAAAGGGTCTGCTCGATGGAGTAGATCCGCCTAGCTTCAGCGCAGAGGTGGTCGATCCTGCGTAATCCTCCTAAGGTGTGCCAGTCAATTTGACCCTACAATTGATAAGGAGAGAAAGTTCATCAGTAAGTAAGGGTAGAACTTGTCGGTGTTACCAGACAGTCCTGAATGTATGGCTGTGAGAGCCAATATGAAAGGAAATCGGCTAAATAGCCGATTCTAGTATATTCATGAAAATAAGTTAGTTAGAGCTCATGGGATCATGTGAAGAGAATCGGTTATCATTCAGGATAAACATCATTTAAACAAATATTAATCAATGGCAATAAGATATCAGCAGTGATCGGTTTGTACTGAGCCAATGATTTTTAGTCACCGAACTCCTCTTTGTATAAAGAAACAATTCAACATCACTTAACCATTTAATAAAGATAAATCTAATGAACATGTTAGATCTTATTTATCGCCATGACCAGTGGGGCATGAGGCAGAATCATACAGGCCATAGAAACAACAATAGACTCGACAACCCTAACTTATTACTAATATCAGTGGGGCATGAGGTAGAATCATGTAGGCCGTAATACAATAACAAGATCATGGGACTAACACATCTTTCAACTTATCTCTACTTCAACGATCTTGTGATGTGAACTGTTCGTGAAAGCATTCGATATCGGCTAAACAGCCGATTCAGGCATAACGCACAGTTAAGGTCATACTTCCTCAGGAATGGATCGACCAACCAATGATCCCCACTCCACTATGCCAACAGTGGGGTGAGAGGCAGAATCCCATAGGCTATGATGATAGGCCATGGAATGGTTTTCATTAACTAATAGATCTACTCAAGATCGAACATGCCTTAACCGCACGCTATGTAGATTAAGATTGATGTAAAACAGCTGATAAAAACATAACTCATCGTTTAAGATGTAGATTAGATCGGTTTTAGATTAGCAAACGATGAGTTAAACAAGATATAAGGCCAATCTAGATCAATCTCAATCAGGTAGAGTGATATTGCTATAATTAGATAAACAATGAAAGCAATAAGCAATATCGGTAACTTAATGAATCTACCAAAGACTGCCATACTAAGGTAGAGCCGATAACTTGACCTTGATCTAATTCAAGCAGTGGGGTGTGAGGCAGAATCAGACAGGCCATACTTGAATTAGGCAAGAGTCGATAACTAGCTTATACTAGAGCCGCAGTGGAGGTCGATCGGATCGATGCAGCCATACGAACAGATGTATAAACCATGACGGTACTTACAACAAGTAGTGGAGGTCGACCAAATCGATGCAGCCATACTTGCCGAAGAACTCACCGAGATCTACTCTACTCCTACTCCTAAGGGGTGGCCGAAGCCAAAAAAAGTAATTGACTTGTATTTGATTGATTGATTGCCTTACAATAGCCGGGGTTTGGTATTTATACCCGGAGCCTAAACATGAGTCCTACTCGAGCACGATTTGTTACAACCTTTGGCATAAAATGAAAATTTTCCTAATTTAAGATAACTTGGACTCTAATTTTTTCCTTTTTGTAGAGTCCAACATGTAATTTCCTGGTGCCAATCATAGTTCATCATTGCTGCCTGTTGTCGTCACCCTAATATATCTGATTCCAGAGTTGTATTTGAATTGGCTGACATCAATCTTCCTTGATTGGCACAACCTTGAAAGCCTGCGAGTTCCTGCGTTCTTTCTCCCAAATTTTGGTGTAAACAGTGACCAACTAGTAAATATTTGTAGTTTTATTGTACGTTGTGATCGGAGGTGTCCTAGCACTCAATGACACAAGATTTATACTAGTTCAGGCAACGTGCCCTACATCTAGTGGGGGTCGGTTGGTGACTTTATTCCTGAGCTCAGGTGCTCGAAGTTTGTAGTGGGGTTACAAACAGGAAGGAGAAAGATGGGGTATACAAGAGGTTCGGTTGGCTCCGGTCGGAAGGGCCAAGAGTGACAGAAACTTTGCTATGAGCTAAGTGTTCAAGTGAATGCTTGTGGTCCAAACCTGGTGATTCTGTGGTTGTGAGCTATCGGTCTAAGGAACTCTGGCCTACTGGAATTAGTCTTCTTTGTTGGAGGAAGCACACCCCTTTTTATAGATGAAGGGGATGGCTTTACAAGTGAGAGGGTGAGGGTATGTATGCTGTCGAGCCTTGTTGCCCAGCCTACCGAGCCATGTTGCCCACACCGGCGGGTATAAGATAGTGGTAGGCGCCTACAACACTGTTGCTGTCACTGTAGAATGTTAGATGCACATGGGAGGTCGTGCTACCTTTTTCAGGGATGGTGGACGTTGGTACCTACAGATACTATTTGATTCCTAGAGTCATGTGAAGAGTCTCTCTATGTTCACCTGGTACGATAAATTCGGGTGCCCATACCGCTATCGATGTCTAGAGACACGCGGGGGGCCTTACCATATAGGAGTTTTAGTGGCCCCTACAATACTGTAGAGGGAGATGTCGGCGCCTACAATACTATTTGTGGTAGGGTGGCTGTAGAGTACTGTTCCATGCAGGATATGGTCCCTGGTATAGTGATTTTGACTTGTGAGCCTTGCCTTGCCTTTCTCCACACGTCTTCTAGTTCCTATCAAATGGGAGTCCCCGGTCAGATGGCTCCAGTCGGCTCTAAGTGTGCCGATCGGAGAAGAGCGGTGAGCAGGGTTCCTACGAGCCCCGGTCGGAGGGACGTGGGGTCAGAGTCGGAAGTAGCACTTTAGGCTAGGCCTTCTGATCAGATAGGGCATCCAGAGGCGGCTAGAGGTCGAAGCGAGTGCTCCGATCGAAGTGGTGGGCCCAAGGGGTCGATGAGCGGGCGTCGCTCCTTTCGGTCCAGACCTTCTGGTCGATGACTGGGCCATCCTTCTGGCCTGTTGTATTTAGACTCTTAGGCCGAGCCTTAGCGCGGAAGCTGGTCCCTGAGGGACCCAGGTTTATGAACCTGATAAGAAGAAAGACCAATACTCACTCCTCATCCTCTTGGATCGTGTCCCAATCAACATCATCACCACCAGTAGCTCCACTAGCACCTATGATGTCCTCCTCTCCACCATCATCATCATCGTCGACGTCGTCGAAGGAAGAAGAAGACACCAATTGACGATAGTGGTCGAAATGTGGCGCTCATGCCTAGTGCTCTTCCTCATGGACTACAAGTTGGATCTCAAACTATTATGTGGATCAAGATCTAGCTGCTCCTGCTCCTCCTACTCCTCCTAATCCTCTGAATCTATGTCAGAAAGACTATGGAGGTCATCAAACCTCGACGGTGACTGAACTAGAGAAAGAGCTGGCAGCCCTACACGCTCTCTAGCCTCCTAGTTGGCTTCATGATTCTCCAACTGGTCTAGATATGTGGTCCTCACTGCATAAGTGCATTGATGAAGATGGCCTTGATCCATTTCCCAAACTTCTCCATCTTCTTTTCCTTGCGAGGCCTAGATCGGGACAACTCAGGCACATCCTCAACTGATGGAGAGTGTCTCACTACCCTGCTAGCACCTGCCCCTTGGGTCTTCTCAATTTTGTATATGGTGTGAAGACCATCTTTCTCAAATCTGTAGCTAGTGACCCTCTCAATCATAAACATGAGATAGGGGGGCATAGTGTATCCCCTTTCTCCCATCCTCCATGGCATTCCTCAGCTCACGCCACATGAAGAGAGGGACATTAAACCTATCACCTCCAGGAGCAAATCTAGCTAGCACATTCCTCACATATCCATTAAGATCAGAAGCTGCTCCATCCTTGAGATTGATAGTGTGCCTAATCAAATTGTTCATAATGTAATAATAGCTCTTCAGGCCACTGACCTTCCCATCTTCACTTCTCCTATCAATCCATATATATGCAATGTCATGGATCTCAGCTCTAGCCTCATCATGAATGTAAGTGAAGCCCCGCTCCTCCTCTCCAAAACCAAGGATCTGGCTAAAAGTCACAAAATTAACTCTATAATGCCATCCCTCAGTCATCTAGTGAATCTTATCAGTGTAGATACTATAGAAGAAAGTGGCATAGAACTAGGCTAGCACTTCCTCATTCCAATTATATCTGAAGCTCATAATATCTGTGAGGCCAAACAACTCACAAACTTTGATCACCTTATTGAATTCTAGCTCATTCTTTGCCTTCATCTCCTGCCAATCAACATACTGCATCTTGACAACTTTGGATTTCTTGGAGTTGAAGTTCATAGATGCATAGAAGTTGAAATGAAACTCATTCCAAAACCTGTAGTCTATCTCTAAATCCTTTGGCTGCTCATAGGGATTGTTCTCAGTGCTTCCTCCACCATCTTTAGCTTTCCCGCATAGTTGAGCATGGGGTGAGCACGTGTGTCAATAAGGACACCTCATAACCACATCCTTAGAATACTCTCTGATGTACATCCTATCAAACTCCTCAAGATGAGGTGGAGTATCTGGGCAAGCACCTAGAGGAATAGTGTGGCCATCCCTCTCTAAGTTCTCCTCCTCCTAGATCATCTTATCTCTCCTCCCCCTAGTCTCTGGCAACATCTATGCTTGTTGCACTGCTGCTGCCCCCTGTGGTCATACCACGACCACGACGAGGCATTTGCTTGTCCCAAGGCTCTGTCATCTTCCTCTTCCCCCTCTAGTCATCATCACCTCTAAAGGACATCTTGATTTACACAGATTGAGGAGGAAAGAAATGAATCAGCTCAGTCCATGAGCTAGGGTTGTTGCTAATGACGACATAGAAGAACAATAGTAGGCCGCGACAATGTCGAAGGTGGCAGCACAGCTAGATAGGGCGGTGGTAGCATGGCTATGTGCGTGAGAGGGAGAGAAAGGAGAGAGAGAGAGGTGGCGGCTATAGGTGAGAATGAGGTGAGAGTTACCCTAGGGCTAGGTGAAATAAGAAGAGTAAATAGGCCCCGATGGCAACTGCTGTCATGGGCTGAATTTCAATTGAAATTCATAGTGCGGCACTGCCGTAGTCCACACGTGGCACAGCCGCACTCTCTAGAACAACAAGATTTAGCTACTAACTTAATAGCTATATACATATAGGGTATGGACACATATCTCAAGCACACTATGATCAGCAACAATTAATCAATACAAACAATGATCATAATGCACTTGTTTCTTATGATAAATCATTTTGAAGCACAATATTTAAACCTTTCCAATTCATTTCTCCTATCCATGCTAGTTCATCAATCAAGGTGTGCTATAGTTCAAACCACATTACGAGAATCAAGAATATTTAGCTCACTACGCAAAGCACAAAACATTGACTCATCAAGAGGCTTAGTGAAGATATTGGCTAGTTATTTTTCGGTGCTCACATGGCGAATTTCAATATCTCCTTTGGCTCCATGGTCTCTCAAGAAATGATATTGGATGTCTATGTGCTTAGTTCTTGAGTGGCTTACAGGATTGTTGGCTAACTTTATGGCACTTTCATTATCACACAAGAGTGGGATTTTTGTGAAGTGACATCCAAAATCTTAAAGGGTTTGTCTCATCCAAAGTAGTTGAGCACAACATGCACCAGTTGCAACATACTCAGCCTCGGCGGTGGAAAGGGCTACACAATTTTACTTTTTAGAACTCTAAGACACTAGGAACTGTCCAAGGAATTGGCATGTCCTCAAAGTGCTTTTTTGATCTACTTTGCAACCGGCGTAATCGAAATCCAAATACCCAAGTAGATCAAACCTAGAGCCCTTAGGATAGCACAAGCCAAGGTTAGGAGTGCATACTAAATATCTCAAGACTCTCTTAACGGCCACTAAGTAATACTCTTTAGGGTTAGCTTGAAATCTAGCACACATGCACACACTAAGCATAATACGAGCCTAGATGCGCATAAATAAAGTAGAGAGCTGATCATAGAGCGATATACCTTAGTATCCACGGCATTCCCTTCATCATTGAGATCTAGATGTCCATTGGTTGGCATGGGAATTTTGATAGGCTTGGCATTCACCATGTCAAACTTCTTGATCATATCATGGGTGTACTTTGTTTGGCCAATAAAAATTCCATCCTTCACTTGCTTGATTTGAAATCCAAGGAAGAACTTCAATTCACCCATCATGGACATCTCAAATCTCTTGGTCATGATCCTACTAAATTCCTCACAAAAAGAATGATTAGTACTACCAAATATTATGTCATCGATATATATTTAGCACACAAATATATCTTTGCCAACTTTGTGAGTGAAAAGGGTAGGATTGGCTTTGCCTATTTTAAAGCCTTGTTTAAGCAAGAATTCCTTAAGACATTTATACCATGTTCTTGGTGCTTGCTTAAGCCCATAGAGCGCCTTTTGAAGTTTGTATACATGGTTGAGAAACTTGTGATCTTCAAAGCCCGGTGGTTGCTCAACATAGACAAGTTCTTGAATAGGGCCATTGAGAAATGCACTCTTCATATCTATTTGATATAGCTTGAAGTTGTGATGAGCAGCATAGGCTAGAAGCATTTGAATTGCTTCAAGTCTTGCCACCGGTGCATATGTTTCTTCAAAGTCCAAGCCCTCTACTTGAGTAAAACCTTGAGCAACCAACCTTGCCTTGTTCCTTGTCACCACTCCATTCTCATCTTGCTTATTGTGGAAGACCCACTTGGTACCAATGGCATTGGTATTGGGTCGTTCCACCAAAGTCCACACTTGGTTTCTTTTGAAGTTATTAAGCTCTTCTTGCATGGCCATCACCCAATCTAGGTCTCCAAGTGCTTGTTCTACCTTAAGAGACTCCAAAGAGAAAATAAACGAGTAATATTGACAAAAGTTTGCTAAATGTGAACGAGTTGTTACCCCTTTTCGAAGACCCCAAGGATGTTATCAATAGGATGATCCTGTTGTATTGTTTGCCTTAGCCTTGGATGCTCAATGACCTCTTGTTCATCTTCTGGATCTTTATCATCATCTTGCTCAAATATGGGTTGTAGGTTTTGTCCACGAGCTAGAGTCAAATCAGCTGCTGCTGACTATGTAGGTGCGGCACTGCCGCCCTCAAGTGTGGCACTACTATGCTCTGGAGTTGTAGTAGGTGTTTGCTGCATTGTAGCATCAGGTACGTCAGCAAAAATTGGTGCAGCAGCAACTTAAGGAACCTTCACTTCAGTGGCTTCATCTTCTCGTGGTCTAATATCACCAATTGCCAATTGCTTGATTGCTTCACATGGTAGATCCTCCTTTCCTACAACACTTGAATCAACTTGCTCCACTTGAGAGCCATTAGATTCATCAAATGTCACGTCTACCACAATCTCAACTCTCCTGAAGGTTTTGTTGAAGACATAGTAGGCATGTTCATTTGATCCATAACCAAGAAAAAAACCTTCATCAACTTTAGGTGCAAACTTAGAGGTTTTGCATTTCTTGTTAAGTATGAAACACTTGCACCCAAACACTCTAAAGTAAGATATCTTAGGCTTGTTATCTGTTAGAAGCTCATATGAAGTTTTCTTCAACTTCTTGTGTCGGTAGAGGCGATTGATGGCATGGCAAGCGGTGTTGACAGCGTCACACCAAAAGATGTCTGGCGTCTTGTACTCATCTAGCATTGTCCTTGCCATGTCAATGTTCTTCCTATCTACTACACCATTTTGTTGAGGAGTGTATGGAGTTGAAAACTCATGAGTATTCTTGAATTCGATCCCATTGTCGCTTCTCACTTTCTTAATGGGAAGACCGAACTCCTTTTGAGCTCTTCTAACAAATATCTTCACCTTCTCTTAAACTTGGCACTTGTCATGCAAGAAAAATACCCAAGTGAAACGAGAATAGTCATCAATAATAACAAGACCATATTTGTTACCCCCGATACTTAGGTAGGCGACCGGTCTAAAGAGATCCATATGTATTAGCTCCAATGGTTGCTTGGTAGTCATGATGCTCTTTGGTGGGTGAGGTGCTCCAACTTGCTTTCTGGCTTGACAAGCGCTAAAAATCATATCTTTCTCAAAGTGAACATTTGTTAGTCCAAGGACGTGTTCATCTTTTAGAAGTTTGGCCAAGTTTCTCATCCCAACATGGGCTAGTTGGCAATGCTAAAGCCAACCCATGGCAGATTTTGCCACTAAACAAGTCTCAAGCTTAGCTTTACTTTTGTTGAAATCAACTAAGTAAAGCTTGTTCTTTAATTGACCCATAAGACAATAGAGGAATCCTCCCTTCTAAAGACTTCCACACCCTTATCTGTAAAGAGATAATTATAGCCCATCTCACACAATTGAGAAACGGACAACAAATTGTAACTCAACGAATCAACATGTAATACATTTGTAATTGAATGCTCAAGGGTTATAGCAACTTTACCGATACCAATCACATCATCCTTTGAATTGTCTCCAAAGACAATATTTTCATTTGATTGCATCATCAGGGAATATGATGAGAACATACTCCTTTCTCCGGTCATATGATTTGTACATCCACTATCAAGCACCCAACTTGATCCACCGGAGGAGTATGCCGACAAAACAAGTTTAGTTGCTAGATTTAGGTCCCCAATTTGACTTGGGGCCTTGCATGTTAGTCACAATAATCTTAGGAACCCAAATAGAAGTATTTCTATATATGTTGGTTTTCTTTCTAATATATTTTGCCACCACTTTTCCACCGATGTTATTCCTCAAAACAAAGCATGATGTCAAGCTTTGTCGAGGTGCATAAGTCTTTGGTTGGTACGCATACTAATTCTTGGTGGCCCACACTGATTCCTTAGGCTTCTATAAAACATGTTTCTCCTGGTAGACCTTCTTCTTGGACTTAGTTTGATCAGGAACAAAATTGGCAGCCTTCCCCATTTTGCGGGACGCGGCACTACCGCCCTTCACCGCGGCACTGTCATGGTCTATGCAGGCTGATCTGTACTAATTTTTCCCTTCCTCTCAAACTACACACACTCATAGCCATTCACTATCCTTCTTCCATTTGTCTTGGCTCTTTTTGTGTGACCGAGCACATGCTTGATTGAGGGATGCCTTCCTTGCTTGAATTGTGGCCCTTTTGATTCATCAACCTTCTTATCATTGGATTGGGTCACACTTATCCACCCTTTTCCAATGACTTTATTGAGCCTAGCAATCTCCTTTCTCATAGCTTCCAAGTCTGCAAAGTTAGTGGAATAAGCATTCAAGTCAAGATTAAAACATTTTCCACAACCTTGACTAGTAGAGGGAGTAGAGGTTTCCTTTGCCTTAGTGAGATGTGAGTTGCTATCCCAAAGAATGCCATATTGCATCTCAAGTTCTTTGTGCTTTTCATCTAAGGTACAATAGTTTTTCTTGAGAGCTTTATTTGCTTTCTTTGTAATAGTATGGTCCTCTTGCTCTTTGGCCAAAGCCTTGCGTAAGGATTCCACCTCACATCTCTCTAATACAAGAGCTTCTTTGCTAGCAATGTAGATATCCTCTTATTGGATAAGAGTCTCTTCTCTAGATTCTAGCTTGGCTTGGACACTCTAAATCCTCCATTAGCTTAGTGATGAATAATTTGGTCTTTCCATCCAAATTTTTAGTAATCGTGTTTATTTCTTCATCACTAGATTCATCATCACTAGAGCTATCACTAATATCACTACTAGAGATATCACTAGGAGGTGGAGGAGATTTGACCTTCGATTTGGATTTTACCTTCTCACCCTTTGCCATGAGACAAATATGAGGGGAGTAGTAGTCATCATCAAACATATTGTTAAAGAGCCTTGGTGTAGGGGATGACTTGTGAATAGCAACGGTTATAACCTTCTTATCCTCCTCACTTGTGCTCTCTCTAGTTGAGTCCCATCCATGCCCAATATGAACCTCTCCCATGTACTTCTTGCTCTTTCTATGGTCGGCCTTCTTGTCTTTCTTGTCCTTATTGTATTTATTGTCCTTGATCTCATATGAACACTTGGCAATGAAGTGATTGGTGCTTCCACAATTGTAGCATGTCCTCTTTTTCTTGTTTGGAAAGTTTCTCTTCATTACCTTGTAGCCTTGCTTCTTTAGCCCCTTGTGAAATCTATTCATAAAGAGAGCAACATCATCAATCTTCTCATATTGATCATCATCATTTTCACATTCACTTGAAGATGATGTGGTCTCTACTCTTTCTTGAACTTGCTTGCTTGCTTTGGGCTTGCTAGTTGAAGCTTGTTGGTTGATCTTGGACATGCTTGTAGAGCCTTGCTTGCTTGATTTATTGACCTTGAGAGCTACATCTTTGATCTTAATGCCCTCTAGCTTTGCTTGCAACTCTCCAACTTTCTTTCTCTCATTCACTTCTTCTCTTTGCATGTCAAAGGTCAAGATCCTCCTAAGTACATCATTTGGTGTGAAGTACTCAAACTTTTTCTTGTCTCTAATTAGAGTCACTATGGTCTCATTTCTAGGTGAATAAGCCTCCAACACAATCTTGATAACTTTATGACCATCTAGCTCATCACAACCATAGCCTCTAATCTTGCCCACCATTGTCTTTAACCTATCAAACATCTCTTGTGGCCCCTCTCCATCCAAGATTACAAGCCGGTTGAGCTTTGACATCAACAAGTCAATTCTTGCCTTTCTTACTTTGTCAACCCCTTTATGTGCTATGTGCAAAGTGTCCCATATTTGCTTGGCAACATAAACTTCAATCACTATATTGTACTCATCACCATCTAAGGCACTAAGCAACACACTTGTGGCTTGACCATTGAGGTGAATGATTCTCATCTCTTCTAGTGTTGGGTTCATGGGATCAACCGGTGGCTCAAATCCATTGCAAACAATCTTCCAAATGCCAGGGTGAAGACCTATAAGATAGGCTCCCATCAAGTGCTTCCGCTTGGCAAAGTTAGTCCCATTGAAATAAGGTAACTTGCCCACGGGCACATTGATGAAAGACCTCCGATCATAGTTAGTCATAGGAATAGAAGAATAGTTAAAGGATACGGTGGTATATTTGTTGTTGTCGGCCTTCAACTTTCCTTTCTTCTCCTTCTTGTTCCCCTTCGACACTTGGTATGACTCATCATCATCTTCATCTTTGGAACTACTTGATATGCTTGATGATGCACTTGTTGCCTTCTCTTCTTCTTTCTTCTTCTTTCTAGCTTCTCTTCTTTTTCTTCTTGCTTCTCTCTTGAGCCTTATTTCTTCTTTCCTTTGCTTCTTCTCCTCTAACCGCTCCTCCTCCTCCTTCTTCTCTCTTGCTTCTCTTTTTAGCTTTCTTTCTTCCTTCTTTCTTCTTCTCTTATTCTCATTGAGAGCTCCTTCGGCATTGGTAGCCTCAAGATGCGGTAGCATGGTGTTGCTTGTTGTCAACACGCTCAGCTCGCTGTTGTTCGTGTCGACATCCACCCATTTTGCACCACTAGTTCCTCCTCCAGGCTCCATACCTCACGCGGTAAAGCGTATATGAGGTAACCTGCTCTGATATCACTTGTAGAATCTCTAGTTGGCCTAGAGGGGTGAATAGGCCTATCAAAACAAACACTCAAACTTTTATCAAATTCACCCAGCGACACTACCGCTATGGAGGGCGGCACTGCCAGGCCAGAACAGGGGTACTACCGCACCTATAGACAACTTCGAATCACAGTTCAAAATCCATGAACAAAAACTTAGATTACAGAAATTTCCTAGCTTACTACAGGTATGACAATCATAGATCAAGAGCTAGAAGTGGTAGGAACACTACACACAAGTAGATTGACTAAAAACCCTAGAAATCACCTCAACCACAATATGTCATGCAAGTAATGTAAATCAAGCACAAGTGAAATAATGATTTATCCCATGGTTCGACTCGCCACCAAGGCTTGCCTACCTCCACATTGTTGAGGTTAGCCACTAAGGTTTAGGGCTTTTCAACCCTTCCTCGTTCTTAGATAAAGAGACTTAACTCTTGAGGTGAGGGGTGAGTTTACTAACTTTAAGAGATGGTTACAAACCTCCTAGGGCTGCCACATAAGTTGGCAAGCTCCATGGGCGACGCTCTAGCCGGCTAGGAGCCAAGCTCCAAGAGTAACAAACATAACCGCTAGCCAAAACATGAATCAAGTGCTCTTTAGAGTTTGGGAATCAATGGATCTGCTCTCTAATCGAGTTTTAGACCTTTTTCTCTTAAGGATTGATGGGGAAATCAATGGATTTGCTTGGATGCTTGAGGTCAACAATGGAGGGAGAGAGAGAGAGCTCCTGCTCTGTTTTGGGCGTGCTAAAGTGAGAAAGAAGAGGCAGAGAGCCGTTGGGGAGGAAAGGGAAATGTACATATATCCCCTAACCCCCAACGGTCACTACACCCAAGGGGTCAGGCGAGACGGAGCTCGCGGCCTCGAGGTAGGGTGAGACGGAGCCTACGACTATGGGGTCGGGCGAGACAGAGCCCATGGCCTCGAGATCGGGCGAGATGGAGCCCACGACCTTGGAGTTAGGCGAGACCTTTTAATACATTTCGATCTATCCCAGGAAGTCAACGTGGGCGCTAACTTCCTTGTGCCATGACTCAAGTGCGGCGGTGCCTCTCTTCAAGTGCGGCAGTGCCGCACCACGCAAGACAACAAGGATAATAGTGAAGTGTAGACTATCTTGCCTATGAATCTGAGGATGCATGTGTTTGTTTGAGCACTTGGTAGCACATATTAGCTTAAGCATTGTGTCGTCCTTTATAGTACGCCTTTTCCTATACTCAAATTCAAAATATAAAAGAATTTAAACCTCCTTTGACTTTGAAGCCATCTACATTTGTAATTGGGGGCTCCTCCATTTTATGTAGCATCCTCGAATATAAAATCCCTGCTTGTCATCTCGATAAATCTCATTAGTTCTCTTATTGCATGGTCATTATCACCAAAACCCACAATTAGGACTTGATTGCACTTTTAGCTTTCGGTTCTTAGAATAAAATTGGTTCAATTGTAGTTATGGCTGGATGATCGGAAATGCCTTCGACCCATTGCATCTTTCTAGTGGTGTTCCAGTGCCCATGTGCTTTTGCGGTGATCCTTGCAAGGTAGCCAAGTCCGACGAAGAGGACATGTATAGGCAGGGGTATTGGATGTGCGCCAATTTTGCGTTTTAGCCTACACTTCATCAGCGCTGCATTAACAAGATGGTGAGAAATTGATGTTGTGTATTAATTATTTTGTGTCATATAAAATCATGCATGATTTATTTATTGTGTAACAATTGCATGTATTGCAGACCCCTCCACCGCTCTATGATTTTGAGCAGTGGATCGACACTGGGATGAAGCCAGAAGACATGGAGTGGATGCAGAACTGTTACGGTGGGAGACAGAGGACAAGGAGATGATGGAGAAGAGATGCAGAGAGGAGGCTGTAGAAAAGGAGCCCAAGGAAGAGGAGGAAAGGAGGTGTGTTGCTGCGTATAGGGAGGAGGGGGACAAGAAGCTTGAGCGTGCGCATAGAGCGCAAGCAGCGATGGAGAAGAATCCTGATGCCCTGGGTAAGGAAAAATGGCCTTGTTGCACTCAGTAGTCTTCATGACTTGCTAGTTCTACGGTTTATTCATGAACAATGTTGTTTAGTCTTGGACTTTGCATTGTGTTGTCATGTAATGCACTTTAAGTATGGACGTAGTTAGGTCATGTACTGCGTAATTTAGTTTGTCGGCATGTACTTCTATTGGTAATGTGTTGTTTAATATGCCCTATTATTGGCCATTTCATTGTGTCATTGTTTTCATTATTTGTGGTCATAATATTTAGTTTAATATTGCAGAGCTAGTGAAACGAGTTCACGTACTGCAAATGAAACTTAACAAAGTAGTGCATTGCATAATTCAACACGCACAACAAATGAAATGGCATGTGAGAACATGTACCAAACTAGGGTACAGTGGTCCTAGACTAAACCTAACATACCTTAGGCAATTGAAGCGAACAACAAGCACACAAAAATGGCATGTGAGAACATGACCAAACAAGGGTATATAGTTCCTTTAACTAAACCTAACATGCCTTAGGTAATTAAACCAAACAACAAACACTTGGATGTGGCATGTGAATAAGATAGGTTCATCCTAGTAGTGTGGCCACATAGCAAATTGTGTTGCACCTTCTTCACAGTAGCCTCCCATTGTTGGTGGTGGTGGTGGCGGGGGTGGCGGCGGAGGCCCCTTGATCTTGTGATCAGGACAGATGCAATATGGATCATTGTAGAGTGCCTCCTATGAACCTGCACCATTGTTGTCGTCGTCTTCGTCTTCCTTGTAACTGCTGCTAACCTCCCTTTCTAGATCGAAGATACGGTCTTACAGGTAGTAGATGTATTGCTGATGCGAATAAATTGGTCGAGGATCGACCCGCCTAGTGAATCCATAGTTTTCTTCGAACTCGGAAGACTGCAATAAGTATGTCCTGTGAGTTGTAAGGGTATTCAAGAAACATATTTAACAAACGAATAGTACTAGCAATTAACCATGCTCGCGGGCATTTGAAGAAGCGACGACCTCTGTCGATCCCCTCAGTGAACATCTACACTAAACAGTCTCACCATGCATGCATTTTAACCAATCTTCCTTTCGGTTATCGTATCCTCTAAGAGGGTACTCTTTAGTAAAATCACTCTTGCTCTCAGAAGGAAAATGATACACTGGTTTGTTAAAGAAATCAGGACCAAGAGACCCCTCCCACACAATGGGAGTTCCCTTCGTCCCCCTTTCCACTCCCACTGCCTAAAACCTTTCCTTTAGACGACCCTCCAGATATTCCTACTCCAACGAAACCAGATACTCATTTGAAGTGAGTAGCAACGCATCCAACACTGCGTATATATAGGTAGCCCAAGATTTAGTAGTCGTTGTATTGTGGCATAAATGGTCCTAAAAAACCTACTAGGTATCACTGAAAAGCCTATTTCGTAGGACACTAAAAAAGCCTAGATTCGATTACTGAAAAGCCTATTTGAAACCAGACTGGAATCACTATTTCAAGTCAGACTAAAAGGCCTATTTGAAAAATCAACTGAAAAGGCTAGATTTTAGCGATCAATCAATTCATCTGTAAGAGTCTGTGTACGATACAACGATGACATGATCAATCACGAGTCCTACCAAACAACTCACAGAACAACGACCGATCATCGAATATCACAAGTACCCTTTGCATTCCAACAAAACTGACATTCCCAAACTCATCTTCCTCCACACTTTCTCCATGATAAAGGGTGACTACGTTGTCTATCTAGTTGGTATGCACAACACCAGAGTTATTATGAGTTAAATTAATACGGATATAATTAAATTACATACATAAATAAGTATCCAAGTCTCTACCTAAATAAATAAGTATCTAAACTACCTAACTATCTATCAAACTATATAAGTAAATTTACTAACTACATTGACTACAAGTACTACCTATATAACTAAATTACCTAACTATCTAACCACTAATCTAAATTAGCTAAATAAATAAACTAACTACCTACATAATTCAATTGTCTCACTATCCGACTAAATTAGCTAACTAATTTACATTAGTAAATAACTAAAAAAACTAACTAAATTATCTCACTACATAACTATATATAAAATAAATAACTACATTATATAAATAAACAGAATTAAAAAACAAAATTAAAAAAAAATTACCTGAGATGGCACTTGGATAACGCCCGGCCGAGGGTGGAGGGGGTGGTCTCATGAGAAGGCCGGTGGGGATGTGGGGGAGAAACGGGGGCTGCCCTCACCGTCGGTGCGCGCTGAGGATGACGATGGGACGATGAGGGCGGCCGAGGGAGCGGACGGGGGTGCGAGGGAGCAGACAGGCGCGCGGGGAACGGCGGGTGGCGGGGAGAGAGAGAGGGAGAGAAAGAGTGCGAGAAAGAGGGAGAGAAAGAGCCTATGTAGGTTTAATAGGTCGGCGCCATAGATCTTGGCTCTGAGATCGACGCCATAGATCTGTGGCTCCGATCTACCGGCCACATCAGCATCACCTCGATTGCCATGCTGTGTGCGGGCAAGCACCTCGGCGCCATAAGTAGTGACGTCGAGACATGTTACCTTAGAGCCATGTGTTGTGGTGTGGAGGGTCCAAAGATCAGTTTACATCATCTATGAAGCAAACGTAAATTTTCTTTAAAAAAAAGATCAAATTAAAAATATTATAAAAATTTTCTACGCGTAAACATACTCCCTCCGTCAATAATAATAATAATAATAATAATATATAATTCTAGCTTTACAACTCGGAGGTAACGTATGTCCAGATTTAAAAGCTAAAATTGTTTTTTTTACGGAGGCCGTACTTTTCCAAAAGTCATCGTCCTCCTCCCCTTCCCGACCACCAATATCAAATGTTTCGAAATCGAATCCTCGCCCACCTCACCAACAGCCCTCCAGCGCGACTCCCCACTGCATTCATTTCAATCTTTCTCCCCAAACTACCCCTGCCTTCTCCCGTTAACCCCCACATAAACAGTGACCCTCCCGGACTCCCGCTGGGTCTTCCAGTCATTTCGCCGCTAAATCTCAGTCACCTAAAACCCACACCCCACGCCGGCACGCCGCCCCTATCGCTCCCCTCCTCTGGCTGCTTCCTCCACCTCCCCTATTCCCTTCCCTTCTCTGCAACTGCTACCCTGCAGCCTCGCCTCACGGAGTCCCAGGGAATGGAAGCACTGTGATCCACTCACCACCACCCCGCAGCGTTCGCGCTCGCTCCGTGCAATGGCGGCGGTTCTGACGGTCCTGGTGGCGGCAGCCACCGTCGCCTCCACCGCGGCGGCGCTCAACACGGACGGGCTAGCGCTGCTGGCGCTCAAGTTCGCGGTGTCAGACGACCCGGGTAACGCGCTGTCCACGTGGCGGGACGCCGACGCCGACCCCTGCTTCTGGGCGGGCGTCACCTGCGCCTCCTCCTCCTCCTCCGGCGCCACCGGCCGCGTCTCCGCCGTCGAGCTCGCCAACGCCTCGCTGGCCGGGTACCTCCCGTCGGCGCTGTCGCTGCTATCCGAGCTCCAGGCGCTGTCGCTCCCCTACAACCGTCTGTCCGGCCAGATCCCGGCGGTCATCGCCGCGCTGCAGCGGCTGGCGACGCTCGACCTCGCGCACAACCAGCTGTCGGGCCAGGTCCCGCCCGGGATCGCGCGCCTCGTCTCGCTGCAGCGGCTCGACCTCTCCTCCAACCAGCTCAACGGGACGCTTCCCCCCGCGCTCGCCGCGCTCCCGCGGCTGTCGGGCGTGCTCAACCTCAGCTACAACCACTTCACGGGAGGTGTCCCGCCCGAGTTCGGCGGGATCCCCGTCGCTGTCAGCCTCGACCTCCGCGGGAACGACCTGGAGGGCGAGATCCCGCAGGTCGGCTCGCTCGTCAACCAGGGGCCCACGGCGTTCGACGGCAACCCGCGGCTGTGCGGGTTCCCGCTCAAGGTCGAGTGCGCGGGCCGGGCGAGCGGGGAGGACGGGCCGAGGATCCCGGACTCCAGCGCCGCCGGAGGCGGCGGCGTCACCGACCCTAGCGCCGCGGCGGAGGTCAGGAGGCCGGGAGGTCCGAAGCGGCGGCGGTCGTCGCCGACGGTGCCGGTCCTCGCCGCCATCGTCGTCGTCGCCATCGTCGCTGGCGTCGCTCTGCAGTGGCAGTGCAGGAGGCGGTGTGGCGCGGCGGCTGCGGACGAGGAGAAGGAGTCGGCCAAGGAGAAGGGCTCGGGGGCGGTGACGCTCGCCGGCTGCGAGGACCGGCGTAGCGGCGGCGGGGGAGGGGAGGAAGGGGAGTTGTTCGTGGCCATGGACGACGGCTTCGGGATGGAGCTGGAGGAGCTGCTCCGGGCCTCCGCTTACGTCGTCGGCAAGAGCCGCGGCGGCATCGTGTACCGCGTCGTCCCCGGCCGTGGACCCGCCGTCGCCGTCCGCCGCCTCAGCGAGCCTGACGATGGCGACAGCGACGGCTCCGGGTGGCGCTGCCGCCGCGCGTTCGAGGCTGAGGCTGCCGCCATCGGCCGCGCGCGCCACCCCAATGTGGCCCGCCTCCGCGCCTACTACTACGCCCCCGACGAGAAGCTGCTCATCTACGACTACCTCCCCAATGGCTCCCTCCACTCCGCTGTCCACGGTAACAAAAATATCCCCGTCTTTTGGTAGCAATGCATTGTACTATCAGTGTCCAAGAAGGAGAAGGGCGGGCTACTAACACCGGCGAGAGCCTTGGTTGGTTATCTTATCGCTATCCCAGGTGGCCCGACGGCGTCGCCGACGCCATTGCCGTGGTCCGTGCGTCTGTCCATCGTGCAGGGCGCGGCGCGCGGGCTGGCGTACCTGCACGAGTGCAGCCCGCGGCGGTACGTGCACGGCTGCATCAAGTCCTCCAAGATCCTGCTGGACGACGAGCTCCGCGCGCACGTGTCTGGGTTCGGCCTCGCCCGCCTGGTGGCCGGCGCGCACAAGGCCGCCGGCCACCACTCCAAGAAGCTCGGCAGCGCGGCGTGCGCGCTCCGCGGCGGCACCGGCGCCGCGTCGTACGTGGCCCCGGAGCTGCGCGCGCCCGGCGGCGCGCCCGCCGCGGCCGCCACGCAGAAGGGGGACGTGTTCGCGTTCGGCGTCGTGCTGCTGGAGGCCGTCACCGGGCGGGAGCCCACGGAGGGGGAAGGCGGCATGGACCTGGAGGCCTGGGTGCGCCGTGCCTTCAAGGAGGAGCGGCCGCTGTCGGAGGTGGTCGACCCCACGCTGCTCGGCGAGGTGCACGCCAAGAAGCAGGTGCTGGCCGTCTTCCACGTCGCGCTCGGGTGCACGGAGCCCGACCCCGAGATGCGCCCGCGCATGCGCGCTGTCGCCGAGAGCCTCGATCGGATAGGCTGACCATGGTGACCCGGCGGCCGCCGCCGTCAGCCGACTACTGATCAACTACGTAGGTCCAATCCAACGCATAAAAGACTCGGATCGGAGTAGTCTTGTTCATGTAGATTAGCAGTAAGTAGTGTGAATTTCAGAGATGGTCAACGCAGGCTACAATCATCATCATCTGCTCCAGTAGTGAATGAATGTGAATCACTCGATGTAGTGCTGCAACCTGCAGCCTTTGCAGCCGTGCTAATCTTTGGAATCTTTTGTGGCACTTCATGATCTTGCGATCAGGCTGTTGATCCATTCCAAAGCGAATTCTGTTACTAGGAGTTTTCTATCGTTTTGCCACTGCCTAGAACTGTAGCGCTTTGCCACTGTCTAGAACTGTAGCGCTTCTTCGCCCGCCTGTTTACGTGACTAGTAAACCATTTTTTTTTTGTTAGCTAACAGTATTTTTTTTTCTTATATTAAATCAGCCGCTCGGGGACTTGAGAGAGAGCAGGAGGGTTTTGCCCTAGGGCCTTGTTTAGGGACTTGTTTAGATTAGAGTTAGGAATTAGTATTTGGTACTGTAGCACTTTTGTTTGTATTTGACAATTATTGTTCGATCGTGGTCTAACTAGGCTCAAAAGATTCGTCTCGTAATTTACAATCAAACTATGTAATTAGTTATTTTTTTATCTATATTTAATACTCTATGCATATATTTAAAGATTTAATGTGATGAAGAGAGTGAAAAAACTTGCAAACTAAACCAGACCTAGGCTGTGCTATGCGGTGCTGTTCACCTTTGGCTTGACTCTGAAAAGATGCCACAATGACACAAGGTGTGCTGCAACCCTTCTGGTCAGTGCACTGTCCTCTTGCCTGTGCTGCTGTGCATTGCAGTGCAGCCAGAGCAAGCTTGCATGCGTAGCGTAACAAAGTCCTGGGGTCCAGAGGTTAGCTGGAGAAGGCTGCTGGTGGTGGGATACAGGAGGCTCTTCTTGTTGAATCTCTCCTTTTTTTTTGACCAAATGAGTCTCTTTTAGTTTTAGAACCACAGCCATCACCTAGCGATTGGTACCCCACACAACTGAAATGTCGAGCTATCATGCCGAATGTTAGTTGCTGTACATGAGTACATCTGCTGATAAAACTAGGTGCAAATGGTCTTTGCATAATTTAATCAGCACATCGACGATTCCTTCACGTTTTTGACAGCGTCGGATTCCTGAATGAAGTCATCGCACTGGTGGATGGCCATCATGCACGCTGAGGCTACTCCTAGAATAGAATCCAACGTTAAACGTCATCATTTGCCTGCCAAGCAACTCCGTTGGGCACTTGGGCAGCTCCAAGTCTTGTTTGAGCCAGCTCATAAAATATTTTATTCAATGAGAGATAACGGTAAACTCCGCCTATGGTGGGGCGCCTTTGGTGTCCCAGCATAGCAGGTCCCAAGCCCTGGTAAAGGAGGAGGGTTGTGTTAGGCGTGGCGAGCCAATGTAAAAACTTAGCCACTTAAATGGAGATGAAACCCGAAAGAAAATCGTTGGGGCGTAACCCTCTTAGCGACGCGCCATATCGGAACCCGGGTATGGTGTTAAATGGGCAAGGGCCGGGTCGTCACCCCCGTGACGCGCCGTGTCGTGATCTGGGCATGGTGTCAAGTAACCAAGGATCGGGTCGTCGCTTCCTTAGTGGCGCGCTACATCGGCGCCCGGGTGTAGTGAAAAATGAGCAAGGGTCTTCGCATCAGAGTCGACGGGTGCAAAGGGTAAGGAAGCTAGTCGAACCAATTAGGATCCGTTTAGGTAGTTGGAATGTAGGGTCACTTACAGGTAAGTTAAGAGAATTAGTTGATACCGCGACTAGGAGGCGTGTAAATATATTATGCGTTCAAGAGACTAAATGGAAGGGTCAGAAGGCGAAGGAGGTGGACAATACAGGTTTCAAGCTTTGGTACACAGGGACAGTCGCGAATAGAAATGGAGTAGGAGTTTTGATCGATAAGAGCCTCAAGAATGGTGTGGTGGGAGTGAGAAGGCAAGGAGATAGGATTATCTTAGTCAAGCTTGTCGTTGGTGATATGGTCTTGAACGTAATTAGTGCGTATGCCCCCCAAGTAGGCCTCGACGAGAGTGCTAAGAGACAGTTCTGGGAAGACTTAGATGGCCTGGTTAGAGCTATACCTAGTAGTGAGAAGCTTTTTATAGGAGGAGATCTTAATGGGCATGTAGGTACTACAAGCGCAGGTTTCGAGGCAGTTCATGGAGGTTTTGGGTATGGTAGTAGGAATCAGGAGGGGGAGGAAGTTCTGGACTTCGCGGTAGCTTTTGACCTGATGATAGCCAACACTTTCTTTAGAAAGAGAGAATCTCATCTAGTGACCTTCAGTAGCGGACAACACTGTAGCCAGATTGACTTTGTCCTCGCAAGAAGAAAGGACAAACGAGCATGCTTGGATTGCAAGGTGATACCAGGGGAGTGTGTTGTTTCTCAACATAAGCTTTTGGTGGTAGATTTTCGTTTTCAGGTGCGTGCCCGTAGGGATAAACAAGCTAAGATTGAAAGAACAAAGTGGTGGAAACTGAAAGGGGAGACGTCAGAGGTATTTAGGGAAAGGGTTATCAAAGAGGGCTCTTGGAAGGAAGAAGACGACATAAACAATATGTGGGACAAGATGGCAACCAACATTCGGAAGGTAGCCTCAGAGGTATGTGGAGTAACCAAAGGAAGGGGACGCGAGGCTAAAGATACTTGGTGGTGGAACGAGGAAGTCCAAAGGGCTATTAAGGAGAAGAAAGAATGCTATAGACGCTTGTACCATGACAGGAGTGTGGACAACATAGAGAAGTATAAGGTGGCAAAGAAGACTGCAAAGCGAGCTGTAAGTGTGGCAAAGGGTAGAGCGTACGAGGATCTTTACCAACATTTGAGTACGAAGGAAGGAGAGAAGGACATTTATAGGATGGCTAGGGTTCGTGAGAGAAAGACACGGGACTTCAACCAAGTTAAGTGCATTAAGGATGAAAGGGAGCATCTCTTGGTAAAGGAGGATGAGATCCGACATCGATGGCAAGAGTATTTTGACAAATTGTTCAATAGTGAGAATATGGACACAACCTTTCAGTTGGATGACTCTTTTGATGACACCAATAGGCGCTTTGTACGGAGAATCCAAGAATCTGAGGTCAGAGAGGCATTGAAAAGGATGAAAGGAGGTAAGGCGATGGGACCGGATGGTATCCCAATCGAGGTGTGGAGATGCCTCGGGGACATAGCTGTAGTATGGTTAACAAAGCTGTTCAACCATATTTTTCGATCGAACAAGATGCCTGATGAGTGGAGGAGAAGTATATTGGTACCGATCTACAAGAATAAAGGGGATATTCAAAGTTGTACAAATTACCGGGGAATTAAGTTGATGAGCCATACTATGAAGCTATGGGAGAGAGTTATCGAGCATCGCTTGAGAGCAATAACGCGGGTCTCTATGAACCAATTTGGTTTCATGCCCGGAAGGTCAACCATGGAAGCCATTTTCTTAATAAGACAAGTTATGGAGCGGTATAGGGAGAAGAAGAAGGACCTACACATGATTTTTATTGACTTGGAGAAGGCTTATGATAAAATACCAAGGAATATTATGTGGTGGGCTTTGGACAAACATAAAGTCCCAACGAAGTACGTCGGGCTCATTAAGGACATGTACAACAATGTTGTGACTAGAGTTCGAACAAGTGATGGAGACACGGACGACTTTCCGATTAGGATAGGACTACATCAAGGGTCAGCTTTGAGCCCTTATTTGTTTGCTTTAGTGATGGATGAGGTCACAAGGGACATACAAGGGGACATCCCTTGGTGTATGCTTTTCGCGGACGATGTAGTGCTAGTTGATGAAAGCCGGACAGGAGTGAATCAGAAACTGGAGTTATGGCGGGAGACTTTGGAGTCCAAAGGTTTTAGACTTAGTAGAACTAAAACTGAGTATATGAGATGTGACTTCGGCACTACTACTCGAGAGGAGAAAGATGTTAGTCTGGAAGGTCAAGTAGTGCCTAGGAAGGATACCTTTCGATATTTAGGATCAATGCTACAGAGGGACGGGGATATTGATGAAGATGTTAGCCATAGAATCAAAGCAGGGTGGATAAAGTGGCGGCAAGCGTCTGGTGTCCTATGTGACAAAAGGGTACCACAGAAGCTAAAAGGCAAGTTTTATAGGACGGCGATTAGACCTGCTATGTTGTATGGTGCAGAATGTTGGCCTACGAAAAGACGACATATTCAACAGCTAAGTGTCGCGGAAATGCGTATGTTGCGCTGGATTTGCGGTCATACAAGAAGGGATCGAGTTCGGAACGATGATATACGTGAGAGATTAGGGGTAGCGCCAATTGAAGAAAAGCTTGTCCAACACCGGTTGAGATGGTTTGGACATGTGCAACGGAGACCTCCAGATGCACCGGTGCGTAGTGGAATCCTAAGTCAGGATAGTAACGTGAAGAGAGGCAGAGGAAGACCGAAGTTGACTTGGGTAGAGGCAATAAAAGGAGACTTGAAAGGATGGAATATACCCAAAGACTTAGCCTTAGATAGGAGTGCTTGGAAGACAGCTATTCACGTGCCTGAACCTTGATTGCTTCTGTTGGGTTTCAACTCTAGCCTACCCCAACTTGTTTGGGACTTAAAGGCTTTGTTGTTGTTGTTGTTGTTGTTGTTGTTGTAATGAGAGATAACGGTAAACTAGCTCTTCATCAAAAGAACTAAACTCATACATTTTTTCTATAATTCATGTGTTTACACAATCCTGCTGTGTTATAAATATGCTGATACATTTGTTTGTGTCATGATCTGTACAGGCGAACACTGCCGGCCCAACTCGAGAATTCGAATGCTGTTTTCTGATGCATTCACGGGTTCAATCCTTGACCCAAACGAGTGTTTCAGAAACACCCAGTACCATGCTGTTCATTGTTCACATAGAACAACGAGGAGTTGCTGGCTGCTGCTGCTGCTGAGCAACATTTATAAATCCTCCAGCACAGCATAGAGCTGCTGCTGATGGCCCAATGATTTCACTGGTCAGGGCCACCTACAGATAGGGCACTATTTGACCTGTGAGCTGTGTGACCAGCCCTGTTCGGCAGGCCATAAACCAGGGTGGATTATTTACTGCTCGCTGATTTGGTGTGAGAGAAAAATAATATTTCAGCTTATAATCCACGATCGTATACGAGCAATCTTATAATCCAGTAAAGTTTCCACACCAACCTTTCCCTCACCACATTGACACAGAAGCAAGCAACAGAAGGCAGCATCTAATTGCAATTAACAAAGCTTATGGTTCAGTAACCAGTAGTACACAAAAAAGTCAGAAAGAGACCCCATCTTAGCATACTCTAATCACCTTCTGACTGCAAAATTATAATACTAAAACGATTCTTTCATGCAAATCCGGTACACATTTTGAATGAGCATGCGAACACCACCTCGACAAGGACTCGGCTTGGAATTGAATTCGCAACAGAATCGTGTGTGGTCCTCCAGCTCAATCATATGCCCATGTGTCACGGCAAACAGTACACAAAAAAATTGAGGTGATCGATTCGGTGGCAGTAGTCTTTCTACTATATGAATTGTTCTCATGCATAAATGTCCTCTGCTGGGAATAGCCCCTGTGCTTCCTCGGGGAGCTCAGGCTGGTACTGAAGCTGTTCGTAGTTCAGCTGTCTAGCTGCTTCATACAGTGCGATTCCAACGCTGACGGAGAGGTTCAGGCACCGGACGTAGGTTTCCACCATGGGAATTCGGAGGGTTCCACCACCTAGGCCTTCTTTACAGCAATCCTCAAGGGCTTGTTGAGGCAATCCTTTTGTTTCAGAACCAAAGACTAGCCAGTCCCCTGGCCTGTAGGAGAAATCCTAATCAAAACATGGAGCACATTAATCAAGTGAATGCCAAAGAATCTGAGTTGCATATTTGCTATAGATCTAGAGAAAGAGCACCAATATCAGATCAAGTCAATGTGTTCCGCTATAAATCTCCATCAATACGTGCCATTTCCATAAGAAGATCTTCATGACTATTGTGTTGCGCGGGAGCCAAGCGACTAAGAGAAATTTTTGCCTTTGGCTTAGGCCGTTAGCTTCGAGGGCCTAAATTCCTCATTTGGGCCATTTGTATTTTCGTCTTTTAAGCTCACCTGAAAACGAAAGTCTGCCACCAAAAGCTTATGTTGAGAAACATACAGCCTGTTCGCTTGCTCGTATTTGGCTTATAAGCCATGGCTTATCAGCCAACAAACAATATTTTTCTCTCACACCAAACCAGCCAACGGAACTTTCAGCCATGGCTTATAAGCCAAACCAGCCCAAACGAACAGGGCCATAAGCTTTTGGTGGTAAACTTTCGTTTTCAAGTGCGTGCCCGTAGGGATAAACAAGCTAAGATTGAAAGAATAAAGTGGTGGAAACTGAAAGGGGAGACGTCAGAGGTATTCAGGGAAAGAGTTATCAAAGAGGGCTCTTGGAAGGAAGAAGAGGACATAAATAACATGTGGGAGAAGATGACAACCAACATTCGGAATGTAGCCTCAGAGGTGTGGAGAAACCAAAGAAAGTGGAGGCGAGGCTAAAGATACTTGGTGGTGGAACGAGGAAGTCCAAAGGGCTATTAAGAAGAAAAAAGAATGGTATAGACACTTGTACCATGTCAGGAGTGTGGACAACATAGAAAAGTACAAGGTGGCAAAGAAGACTGCAAAGCGAGCTGTAAATATGGCAAAGGGTAGAGCGTACGAGGATATTTACCAACATTTGAGTACGAAGAAAGGAGAAAAGGATATTTATAGGATGGCTAGGGTTCGTGAGAGAAAGACAAGGGACTTCAAAGTTAAGTGCATTAAGGATAAAAGGGAGCATCCCTTGGTGAAGGAGGATGAGATCCGACATCGATGGCAAGAGTATTTTGATAAATTATTCAATGGTTAGAATACGGACACAACCTTTCAGTTGGATGACTCTTTTGATGACACCAATAGGCGCTTTGTGCGGAGAATCTAAGAATCTGAGATCAGAGAGGCGTTGAAAAGGATGAAAGGAGGTAAGACGATGGGACCGGATGGTATCCCAATCGAGGTGTGGAGATGCCTCGGGGACGTAGCTATAGTATGGCTAACCAAACTGTTCAACCATATTTTTCGATCGAACAAGATGCCTGACGAGTGGAGAAGTATATTGGTACCGATCTACAAGAATAAAGGGGTTATTCAAAGTTGTACTAATTACCGGGAAATTAAGTTGATGTATGAAGCTATGAGAGAGAGTTATCGAGCATCGCTTGAGAGCAATAACGCGGATCTCTATAAACTAACTTGGTTTCATGCTCGGAAGGTCAACCATGAAAGCCATTTTCTTAATAAGACAAGTTATGAAGCGGTATAGGAAGAAGAAGGACCTACATATGATTTTTATTGACTTGAAGAAGGCTTAAGATAAAATACCAAAGAATGTTACGTGGTGGGCTTTGGACAAACATAAAGTCCCAACGAAGTACGTCGGGCTCATTAAGGACATATACAATAATGTTGTGACTAGTGTTCAAACAAGTGATGGAGACACGGATGACTTCCCGATTAAGATAGGACTACATCAAGGATCAGTTTTGAGCCATTATCTGTTTGCCTTAGTGATGGATGAGGTCATAAGGAACATACAAGGGGACATCCCTTAGTGTATGCTTTTCGCGGACGATGTAGTGCTAGTTAATGAAAGCCGGACATGAGTGAATCAAAAATTGGAGTTATAGCAGGAGACTTTGGAGTCCAAAGGTTTTAGACTCGGTAGAACTAAAACTGAGTATATGAAATGTGACTTCGGCACTACTACTCGGGAGGAGAAAGATATTAGTTTGGAAGGTCAAGTAGTGCCTAGGAAAGATACCTTTCGATATTTAGAATCAATGCTACAGAGAGATGAGGATATTGATGAAGATGTTAACCATAAAATCAAAACAGGGTGGATGAAGTGGCGGCAAGCATTTGGTGTCCTATGTGACAAAAGGGTACCACAGAAGCTAAAAGGCAAGTTTTATAGGACGACGATTAGACCTGCTATGTTGTATGGTGCAGAATATTGGTCTCCAAAAAGACGACATGTTCAACAGATAAGTGTCGCGGAAATGCTTATGTTGCGTTGGATTTGCGGTAATGTTTTCAAGTCGCCCAGTCGAACCTAGTCGCCATGGGACCGACTAGGACGATTAATCACAATTAATCGATCGGACAACTTGTACAAGTCGATGGTACCCCTAATCAATCAGTAGGGACCGATTAAGACGATTAATCGTGATTAATCGCGATTAATCGGACGACTTGAAAACATTTGATTTGCGGTCATAGAAGAAGGGATCGAGTTCGGAACGATGATACACGTAATAGATTAGGGATAGCACCAATTGAAGAAAAGCTTGTCCAACACCGGTTGAGATGGTTTGGACATGTCCAACGGAGACCTCCAGAGGCACCGGTGCGTAGTGGAATCCTAAGCCAGGATAGTAACATGAAGAGAGGCAGAGGAAGACCGAAGTTGACTTGGATAGAGGCAATAAAAGGAGACTTGAAAGGATGGAATATATCCAAAGACTTAGCCTTAGATAGGAGTGCTTGAAAAACAACTATTCACGTGCCTGAACCTTGATTGTTTCTGCTTGGTTTCAACTCTAGCCTACCCAACTTGTTTGGACTTAAAGGCTTTGTTGTTGTTGTAAGTTTATACTTTGGCTTTTCCTCTCCTCTATCAATATATTTGCCTGGCATATTCCTGCCAGCAGTTTTCGAAAAAAAATAAGAAAATATTCAAATTTGCAAATTAGTTGAGATTTTATACCCACTGCGACAGTTTTCATTGTGGTGCAGGTATAGATATACTACAATTCTACTTGAACAAGCAGTAGTTACTTACTGAATGGATTTTTGTGCCTCTTTTGGTGAATGCCAACAGCCTTTTATCTCCTTCCTGATGGAGAAAAAAGAACATGATGATGCTGAAAACAATTTGGTAGTCAAAATATCCGGGAGGACAGAGAATTCATCACCTGCTTCATGAAATAATCACAGAAATGGTCCCAAGAGTCATGAATCTTGACAACAGCATATCTTAAAAGCAGCGATTAAGGAAGAAGACTGATATTTGAGTAGACGAGTTCTTTCTATGATCACTGCCCGCAAGATTTAGTATGTCAGAGATCATATACAGATTATAATATAGAATGACAACAGAAGGTTGATCTTACTGCATTTATCATGAAAAATATTATTTAACTCTTTATATTTCAATCAACATATTTTTATATCTATTGATCATCAAACTGTCATATTGTAGACTATGTTGATGCCCTAATGGACTTAAATTTGGGGTGAGGGCCCATATATACATCCAACCAAAGGATACGGCCAATAATCCAATCCCGCGCGCTTCAATTTCGTGTCGTCTACCTTATAACCTAATGGCTGGAGAAAAATATTCAAAAATATTTTAGTTAACAACATAAAACTCCAGATGGATGACAATATGGGGCAAGAAAGATGCTGCTGCATCAAGAACCTTTTACTAAAGAACACAACAAATAATCTGTAGACTAACCTTACCCCGACAAGATGCAGGCCAACTGCAGATGCAGCACATGTCCTTGCAATGGACCCTGTATTTCCTGGTATCTGTGAAGTACAGTCATCCATAATTCAGCACAACAACAAGGCAAGGCAAATAATCAACTCACTAGTGTTACATTGCAACAAGTTACTAGTTTGCAACACTAGTATGGCATGCCGTAATCAAAGTAGACCCATCCATAAATAAGCAACTACACTAGTATTGCACAGCAAATAGTTAATAGTTTACCCTCTTATTGTCCACCGAGCAAAACAGCAGCAGGGTTAGGATATGCTGTATTACAAGCATTGCACTTCCATCCATTTAAAGATGTAGATGATACTGTTCATGTGGTGTACGACTCAGCTAAAGTAGAGGGCCGTTTTGTATCTGTAAAAACAGATAGACTAGACCTCCTCCGTCTCTATATTTGTATACCGACACATCATATAAGGGCTAGAGTTATTCTCTTCCCAATTATTGAATTGATTGAATCTTTCAGATTTAGGCATCACGTGAACAGACAAGATCACAGGCGCAATGCACCAATCCGAACTCTTATTCAACCAGTGACTATAGAATTCGAGCTTAAAATGGCAGACGGACTATCACATCAACAGAATAGCAGTCGGCCACAGGAATGCGAGCTCAAACCTCAAAATAAGGAGGCAGCAGTGACCACTTACCAGCGGCGAGACGAGCACGACGTGAAGCATCCTCCTGGCGCGCGCCACCTCGACGCCGCTCCCCACGGGGCCACCCGCGGCGCCATTCCCATCTCCCTTAACAGCAACTGCAGAAACGTTTGCAAGCGCGAGGGACGTCAGAGACACAGACACACTGGAACGGGAGGGGGTGACAGTCTCTCGCCACTCACGGGAGCAGAAGGCAGCCGCGCAGCGCTGGCGCCGGAGGTGGGTGGCACGAGTGGCGGCGAACCCGCCGAGGCCGCCGCCGCCGCCGCAGTAGCGGTGGCCAAGCGCGCGCAGGCCGGCCTCCATTCTGTCGTTCTAATCCGACAGCAGTCCGAGAGGGATAAGGCGGAAGCGAAACGGGCCGGGGTGTTGGGGTGGGCCTCGTGGGCTTTCGGTCTGTGATGGGCTCCGGGTTCGTCGTTACATGAGATCTGGAGTGGGCTTAATGTGGTTACGACCCGCGGACCAAGACCCTTCTTCTGGGGCTCAGATTGGATGCTAGCACAAAATTGAGGCCCAACCACGAAGGAACTCAGGTGCTGGACGCAACTGAGAGCGACACCACTCCGTTGGGCGTTGGCCACACCAGCCACCCCGCGCCACAGAGCAGTGTCGCCGGAGCCATCAGAATGAGAATGTGAAAAAAGGCGTCAGCAAAAGTCGCTGGGGAACCGAGGGGAGTTGTATCCCGGCGGAGCCGGAGCCAGCCATGGCGTTCCTTTTGCTGGAATATAAGCACCTGTCCGGCATCGATCTATACCCCAGCAGAGTACAGAGACAGATTCGGGTGTCTCTCTCTAGACTCTCTTTGTCTGTCTCGTGTACGACCGAAATGGCAACACACTCACCACCCATAAAGGGCCGATACACTCCATCCATATGGAGCGTTGGATCCTAGGCAGGCGTACCCTTCGCCGGCGGCAGCGGCGCGATTCGGATCGGAGCAAGGCTAACAAAAGTGTTGCGTTGGATGGCGATGGGTGAATCGCATACAAAGCCAGTGCCGACCGGATTGGGAATATAGCTTAGCATCCTCACTTTATTTGCCCCCATATCATACGGGCAGGGGTAGAGCTGGGATTTGTACTGTGCTTTTTGAAAGTGGGCCATATAGCATGATCTTTAGGTACATGATGATCCCTCGGTTTCAAATTATATATAAATATATATATATATATATATATATTGGCTTTCTAGGTGTATAACTTTTACTTAACACTTTAGGTGTAGATTATGCCTAGATACATGATAAAATATATGTATCTAAAGAAGTTAAAACGGATTATAATTTTTAATGGAGGGAGTCTGACTAAAGCGCAACATGACACTAAAAACTTTAGGTCGTGTTGTACCTCTCGGTATGATGATGGGCAGCGCGAGTACATGACCGTATTTTGAACCGCAATTTGACCACCATTGACATGAAAACGGCGTGTAAGCACGTCTATAACGATGCAATACAATAGCCTAGTATATATCTACTATCATGCAGGGGACGCTAGGTGTAAATAGAAAGTTGTATATGCTCTTTTTTCTCTTTAGATCGTCTAATAAAATCCGCGGCAAAGCTTTTGCCGCTCTTTTGGAAAAAAAAAATCTCCGCTTATTATTTTTAACGGGTTCAAAAAATTGTTGAAATTTATCGTGAAAATGGTACATACAAAACATGTTTTCTCTATGTCATGAGTGAACAAAGAGAACCATCAAAGATATTTCGAAGGTTGTGCTTGCATCGCACCGCCACGGTACTTAAAGCAAAGACTTATCTTCGCAGGTTCTCTTTTTCACCGCATGACATAGAGAGAACTAGCAAAGACTTATCTTCGTGTCGAGCTGTGTTAAAGAGTGAGCTCGACGCCTCGACATGACACGCGTGTCTAGAAATCGTGGCCCGAATCGTCGCAAAACCAGAGATCGAGGAACAGGCCGTGCTACCATGGCCCGGTGGTACGAGTGGAGTGAAAACACACAGCCAGCTTCTTTTTAGGCCTGGTTTAGACTGCAAGTTTTTTCACTCTCTCTTCGTCACATTAAATTTTTGGACACATGTATAGAGTATTAAATGTAGATAAAAAAAATAACTAATTACACAGTTTGATTGTAAATTACGAGACGAATCTTTTGAGCCTAGTTAGGCCATGATTGGACAATAATTGCCAAATACAAACGAAAGTGCTACAATACCACATACTAATTTCTAACCTCAATCTAAACAGGCCTTAGCAACCACGGCATACGATTCTGGAGGTGCTTGCATCAAGCACCCAAACTTGTCAAAAAATAATAATTCAGATGCTTATACGATTGCTTTGTTAAAATTATACATATTCCTCCATTATTGTTTGCTTTGCCTTGCACGTGTCTAGCTCACGCAGATCGATCACCTTAACACACTATACTGATGCAAAGACCATAGGAGTAACTAGTACGGTGAAAGCAACGGCATCCATGCACTGTACGTCTATACTAGGGGAGCATGCATATATATATGAGCATACAATCACTACTATAAAAAACATTTATAGTAACGGAATAATTTTTTTGTAGGGACGGCTGATGATAGAGTCGCCTCTACAGTAGGCATGTTTGGGACAACGAGATCAGCCGCTCCTACAAATGGCACAGTATGGGCGGCTGATGATACAAGTCGCCCCTACAAATAGGTCGATTTGTAGGGGCGGCTCACTCACCAACCGTCCCCGGGGTTGCGATTTATAGGAGCGGCTCAATCACCAGCCGCCCCTACAAATCATACTTGTTCATCATTGATCATCACGAACAGTTGTGATTTTTTTCTTTTTAATCTCTGGGTAAAATTTGTAACTAATCTTTCTCCCTCGTACTATCTCCAAATGTGATGATTTTTTTTCCTAAAATCATGCCCTATCAAGTTACTGTGTTGATTTAGTCATTTTTTCGTTTGACAAAGTTTGAGCAATTTAAATTTTTAAATTTAAAAAAATTACAAGTTCTAACAAAATTTTGAAACACCAAATGATTTCAGCTGAAAAAGTGATGAATGCCAAAGATGTATAACTCATCAAGATCTACAACTTTTATTTTGGTTATTTTTTCATCTGATAAAGTGATAGTAAACATTGTTCACTAATCAACATGTCTCTCATATAGTTCATAAAACTATTAGTGATATGTAAATTTGTGAATAATGTTTACTAACACTTTATCAAATAAGGAAGTGACTAAAATAAAAGCTGTAGATAATGATGAGTTCAACAACTTTTATGTTCACGACTTTTGTAGTTGAAATCATTTAAGGTTTTTAAAATCTTGTTTGAAGTTGCCATTTATTGAAATTCAAAGTTTGATCTGTTCAAATTTTATCAAATGAAAAGATGACCAAAATAAAAGTTGTAGATAGTGATGTGTTCAACAACTTTTATTTTCATGACTTTCTTATTTGAAATCATTTAAGGTTTTAAAATCTTGTTTGAAGTTACCACTTATTGAATTTCAAATTTTGAACTGTTCTAATTTTGTCAAATGAAAGATGACCAAAATAAAAGTTGTAGATAGTGATGTGTTCAACAACTTTTATATCCATCACCTTTACAGCTGAAATCATTTAGTGGTTAAAAATCAGATTTGAAGTTGTCATTTTCTGAAATTCAAAATTTGAATTATCTAAAATTAGTGACAAAGATAGATGACTAGACTAAAATTATAAAGCATGATTTTAAAAAAATTTAGAAAAAAAAACCATCACATTTGAAGTTATTACGAGGAAAAAAACTAGTTACAAGTTTCAGCCACATATTAAAAAGAGAAATCACACTTGTTCATTATTGATCATCATGAACAATTGTGATTTTTCTTTCTAATCTCTAGGTAAAATTTTAACTAGTCTTTCTTTCTCGTACTAACTCTAAATATGATATTTTTTTGCCTAAAATTTTCTAAAATCATGCCCTATCAAGTTACTGTGTTGATTTGGTCATTTTTTTCGTTTGACAAAGTTTGAGCAATTCAAATTTTTAAATTTAAAAAAATGACAAGTTCTAATAAGATTTTGAAATACCAAATGATTTCAACTGAAAAAGTGATGAATACCAAAGATTTATAACTCATCAAGATCTACAACTTTTATTTTGGTTATTTCTTCATCTGACAAAGTAATAGTAAACATTGTTCACTAATCAACATGTCTCTCATATAGTTCATGAAATTATGAGTGATATGTGAATTTATGAACAATGTTTACTAACACTTTGTCAAATGAAGAAGTGACTAAAATAAAAGTTATAGATAGTGATGAGTTCAATAACTTTTATGCTCATAACTTTTATAGTTGAAATCATTTAATGTTTTAAAATCTTGTTTGAAGTTGCCATTTATTGAAATTTAAAATTTAAACTATTCAAATTTTTTCAAATAAGAAGATGACCAAAATAAAAGTTGTAGATAGTGATATGCTCAACAACTTTTATGTTCATGACTTTCTTATTTGAAATCATTTAAGGTTTCAAAATCTTGTTTGAAGTTGTCATTTATTGAATTTCAAATTTTGAACTGTTCAAATTTTGTCAAATGAAAATATGATAAAAATAAAAGTCGTAGATAGTAATGTGTTCAACAACTTTTATGTTTATGACTTTCTTATTTGAAATCATTTAAGTTTTCAAAATCTTATTTGAAGTTGCTATTTATTGAAATTCAAAATTTGAAGTCAAACAAAAAGATGACCAAAATATAAGTTGTACGTCTTGATGAGTTCTACAACTTTGATGTTACAATATTTTTATTTTAGATCATTTTTTGTCTTAAAATTGAATTCAAAGTTCATAAATTAAAATTTTAAAATTTTAAATATATTTTTTATTTTACAAAATAAAATGTATCATTATATATATATATATATATATATATAAGCAAGTAATTTTTTATGTGTACGGAGAAATATAGCAAATTATTTTTATTATATATATATATATATATATTTACACATTTATAAAAAAAATATGCAGAAGTAATATTTAAAAATATGCGAAAATATTTGTAGGGGCGGCTGAATCAGAAAACCACCCTTACAAATGTATTTGTACGGGCAACTGAGTATATATTATAGAGCACAGTCGGCCCACCTATCCCTGCAACCCTAGGTCACAACACACACAGACAATCTATCTGGCCGCCGTTCCTTCCGCACCCCATCTTCTGTTCGCTCTCTCCTGCTCCCTCTCTGTAGCTCTCCCACCCGGTGGCCGGTGCTCTCTTCCTTATGGGAGGAGCTCGATTATGCAAGGAAGAGCTCAATCCGGTGAGGAGGGTCCCTGATCCGGCGCAGGCCCAAGAGGCGGCCATGGGTGGACTTGAGATGCTGAGGCGTGGGCTCGAGATGCGTCAGCGGGCGAGCGCCGACGCCCTTTGCCAGGTCTTCGTCGGCCCGTTCGCCGTCGCTGCTCCATCCACGCAGCTCGTACGCGTATTTCTTGGTAAGACATTGCCATCTGCCACCGTTTCTCCATCATGTGACTGCCGCTCCGAATTATTATGACCGCGTCAAGGCGATCCACCGATCCTGCCTGATCGACGCACGAGGGATGGGGATCTATGCAAATCTCAATGATATGTGCCCGCCCAGCCTTTTGACAAAACGGAGGGTGGGAATAATTGAGCGTAGGATGCATGCAATTCATCACGAATAAAAATTAGCACCGCTAATCATTGTACTTCTGCCCGCCCGACGCAACGCCTGTAGAGTCTCTTAAGTAAACACAGTGAACTGCCCTAATCCTTATACAGAGACTTTCAGTGCAAGGGCAGCAACTGGCCTGCTCCAAAAGCAGTGAGGAAGCATAGTATGATTGTTTACTGGAGTATTTATCAGAGAATGTCAGGAACAAAACTTTCTGTGTACTCTTTCACTGGGAAAAAAAGAGGATTCATTTACTTATCTCCTGAAAGAATGCAAAATTTATTCCACCGGGAACAAGAATTGCCTCAGGGAGGAGTAACAAAAAGAAAGAAAGAAAAAAAGAATCAGTAAAAGAGATAATTACATGTAAAGAATGACCAAAAAGAATGTTAATGATCTTGTACCGAATCTGTTCACAAATCTCTTCGGCTTCTCCAGCTTGCTTGGCTCAACTCGTCGCTACAATCCCGGCTGCCGAATTCCCTCAACTGGAACAATCTAATCTCCTCGGATTGTGGCTCTAAGAATAGCTTGTTATTGAGCTTGTTATTCGGATCTGGCACAATTCCATCCATAGCTTGTTATTGAGCGGCAGATCTTTTTCTCTCTGTCATATTCTGTCGCCAGGTACATTTGGAAGAATGGGGGTTTACCTTAGCACTCCGAAAACTGAGAAGGTATCCGAAGATGGGGAAAATAATAAACTTAAATTCGGACTTTCATCTACGCAAGGGTGGCGTGCAACTATGGAAGATGCTGTAAGTTTCTATTCATCATTTAAATTTGCTTCTTGTGATTTTCTTTGTCGCTTGTTCCTAGTCTTGTACGTTTTACCTGGATAGACACACAAGTGATGGATATCCAACTCAGCATGATTTTACTCGATTTTCCAAAAATAACTTGGAATCCAACTTTAATATAAATGTGCTCTCAGTGTCCAAGTTGGGTGTAATTATGGAAACTCACAGAATGTCCTAGCAATGTTTAGCAGCGCTATGCACCTGAGAGAAGGGGTGTCTTGTGTTCGTTAAAATTTTGAAATAAAATGAATACTTGCGTGTAAAAATAAATTATGTGCTGAACTGAGCCTGGTTAATTCATGAGTTGAGTGGGGAGTTTTTGTTTCTGTCCATGATACTCTGTCCTGTTGTTAAGAGTGACAAAAAATGGATTAGCACTTTTTTTGTTTATATCACCATATTCTCCTGATGTTGGATTGATAATGCTTCATAAGTTAAACAGTGTGTCTGACATCATACTGAAAGATGGGCTATACTCCAACCTTGAAGGCTAGAATCAATTGAGAGGATAGAATTTGAATGTGTATGAGATATCTTGTTGAGTATAATGTATAACTACTAAAGGAGAAGTTGTGACTTGTTTTCTTACATAGTACTAATAAACTTCTTGATATGATTTATCTGTATCTTTTGAGAGGATGGAATCTTGTCAATTTTATTAGTTTATTATGATCGTGTTTGCTCAGTCTATTGTGCAATTTTCTAGCACTCGGCTTTGATAGATCTTGACAATGACACTGCATTCTTGGGTGTTTTTGATGGACATGGAGGTAACTAACTGCAAAGAACAGTGCCTTTTCAGCATTTATGATTGATTCCACGTCATACCAAAATGGGCTGTTGACCCCTTCTTATTCCTTTCTTGCCTCAGGAAAAGTAGTTGCCAAATTCTGTGCAAAATATCTCACAGAGAAGTTCTCCATAGTGAAGCCTATGCAGCTGGTGACCTGGGCGCTACTGTCCACAGAGCTTACTTCAGGTACACTAGCTTCTTTTATTTTTAGCATGTCTACCTTTTCACTACATCATTTCTAATTTGGAGCAAATGATGTGAACAGAAATTATGATTGCGTTGTTTCAGAATGGATGAAATGATGCGGGGTCAAAGAGGATGGCGGGAACTCCAAGCACTTGGAGATAAGATAAATCAGTTTACTGGTGTCGGGTTCATAAATCTGAGGTCCCTCATGGACCAGCTTTCCAACAAAGGCTCGGTCCAGCAGACGACGTTGCGAACAACGCACAACTTATGGGCCGGCCCAAATACCTTAAACGACACGGAAGGGAGATCCAGTCTCCGACTGGAAGGCCTGGCCGAGAAGGAACGGCGCCCGCTTCTGACTCTGGCCCGCCTCTCCGACCAGAAGGCATCACCACCGACTCCAGTCCGCCTCCAGACGGCCTCTCCGACCAAAAGGCCTAGCCAAACACCACTTCTGACTCTGACCCGCATCTCTGACTGGGGATGCGCCAAACCCCTGCTCACTGCTCTTCTCCAACTGGCGCAATTAGAGCCGATTGGGACCAACCGACCGGGGACGTCCGCTCGGTAAGGACAAGGAAACAGACAGAGAAAGTAAGGCAGGGCACTCAAGTCAACCCCAATATCAAGGGCCATATCCTGTACCCCTATCGAACAGTACCCTGCGACCTTCCTGGCATGATAGAACCCAAGCAGTGTTGTAGGCGCCGACATTTTCTCTACAGTGTTGTGGGCGCCATCAACTTCCATACCAGACAAACACGGTAAGGCTCCCCCACGTGCCTCTGATGCATCAACAGTGTTGTGGGCGCCGGCATTTACCGTACCAGGCGAACATGGTAAAACTCCTTGCATGCCTCTAGGTATCAACAGTATGGCAGGCACCGACGTCTGCCATACCTGAAGGAGACGACTCGACCTCCCATATGCATCTGACATTAGCAATGTTATGGGCGCCTACAATCATTCTATACCTGATAGCGTGGGCAACAAGACTTAGCATATGTACACTATCTCCCTCTCACTTGTAAAGCCATCCCCTTCATCTATAAAAGGGGTTGCGCTCTCTCCCAAACAGGGGGATCGATCAGTTCACTAGGATACAACAACAGAACCACCAGGTTCAAACCACAAGCACACGCTCGAACACTTAGCACATAGCGGAGCTCCCGTCACTCTCGGCCCCTCAGACCAGAGTCCGACCAGACCTCTTGTACCCCCCATCTTTCTCCTTCTCGTTTGTAACCCCACTACAAACTTCGAGCACCTAGGCTCAGGAATAAAGTCATCGACCGACTCAAACTGGGCGTAGGGCACGTTGCCTGAACCAGTATAAACCCTGTGTCATTGAGTGCTAGGCCACATCCGATCACAACGTACGGTAAAACTATAAATATTTACGTGTTGGTCACTTTCTGCACCGACAGTTGGCGCCGTCTGTGGGGAAGACGTTGTACGTTCACACTTTTTAGTCATCGGATGGCCCACTTTTCTGCCACCTTCACCATGGTGGGCTCAGGCGATACGACTCACTTTGGCTCACTAGAGTTTTCCACACTCCCACTTATTGGGATGCGGATTCCACCCATCTTCAAGGCCTTTCTCTTTGGAAGCCTGGACTTCGTCGCCGACCGGCTCGGCGTACTACACCTCCACGAGGAGGCAACCATCCCGGTGCCCGTTGGAGGGGTGCCCTCCGTTGGCTCTGGGACACCCAACGACTTCAATGACAAGGCGCCTGCGCTTCATTCCGAGCAAACGCTCTGCTTAAACCCTGCTGTGAGTAATACGCATACTGTTATTTACTCTCTATTTACTATCTCCCGCCAATTATCCAAAGGGACCATATTGTCCGCACCGCAAACACCGTACGACCTGTTCCCCTATGGCCTCGCGTCCCCCGTGGAAGCGTACGCTCGGGGGCTCCGACGGACGCTGGCACCACCCCCTCTCACATCCGAATTCGTGGGAATGATGAGCTATGCTCCCACCACCTTCCACGAACTCCTGGATGATGAGGTTGAGAGCGACAGCTCTAGCATCGGCAACGTGGCACCCAACCACCGTCCGTCCTAGAAGTGCGCTATGGCAGACGCTCTGGGACAGCCGTCGATGGTTGCAGAGTCTATGTAGAGTCACAGCCCTCTAAACCTGCATGCGGGGGCCCTCACGCTCGCATAAGAGCACACTGAGGTGCTATGACAACGGCGGCAGAACTAGCCGTCGCCTGCGTCGGCGTGCTCGGTGCAGCACGTTGCGCCCCATGCGCGTGACCTGGTGAGCTGCGCCTGGGGTCGCGCCTGCCAGGTCCAGTGCGACATCATGAATGAGGGGAATGACCCCCATAGTTCGCTCGGGCTAGCCAGAACATCGCCGCTGCGGCAATACTTTTGCACGGTGTTCCCGAGCCCGTTGACCCCTAGGAGCGGGCGGTCTACCAGAACCTTTGGGCGCTGGTGGAAGCCGCTGCCATTCAATAGGCAAAAAGCTTCGTATCGCGACTCTGACTCACGCCCTCTCTCCCCACTAGGGGAGTGGGGACGCACCAGACGGATCGCTCCATTCGCTCACCGCTATAGCTGCCAAGCGCGGCTCGGGAGGCCACCGTTGCGCCGCGGTCTGACCTAGCGCCTGCTCCACACCGACCGCTAGTACGTGAACGGCTCGGTCCATACCAAGACGCTCGTAGCGTCATCAGGAACCGACATTAGGCCCGGTATGATGATGACGTCCTTCGGGCGGCGATGAGGGCAGGCAACATGGGCCCCGGTCGGGCCATCGAGGGGAGCAGTGAAACACGCCCTAGGCATGGTCGCTGGCCAGACAACCGGAGTCCCAGTCCGGATGGCTCGAGACCATAGGCCTTTGGCTGGTGTATCTGGAAAGCAGCGTTCCCATAGCACTTCTGACCACCCACCAACATCGCCAAGTACACTAGGGAGACGAACCCTGGTTTTTGGATCAAAGATTTCTGGCTCGCCTACCGAGACGATGGGGTGGATGATTACCTTTTCATCATTCAATATCTCCCCATCTGCGTGGGGGAACACGTTCAGGCCTGGCTTGAATTCCTTCCACACAACAGCATCCGCGACTGGGCGGACCTCAAGAGGGTCTTCGTTGGAAATTTCTAGGGGACGTATGTCTGCCCTAGTAGCTCCTAGGACCTCAAGAGCTGCCAACTAGAGCCCAGCGAGTCCCTACAGGATTACATCCGTAGGTTCACCCAATGATGCAACTGCCTCTCTGATGTCATCGATGCAGACATCATCAGCGCATTCCTCTTCGGGACGACCTACGAGTCCCTGATCCACAAGCTTGGCTACCTAAAGCCTCGTACCACACGTGACCTGCTCGACGTCACCACTAACCACGTCTCCGACGAGAAGGTAGTCGGAGCGGTCTTCAATGGAGACTGAGACAAAGGCAATGCCAAGCATGTGGACCAAGACGAGGGCCCCTCCACATAGAGGGGTAAGAAGAACAAAAAGGATCGATGCCGATCGGACAACACCACGTTGGTCGCCGCAGCTGATCGCATGAGCGAGTAGGCCTAGCAGGGCCTGCCTGACCACTTCAACAAGCTCATGGATAGCCCGTGCACCAACCATACCTACCCCATTAAACACCTCTACAAGGACTGTGAGCTCCTCAAACATTTCCTTTGACAAGCCGATGGGCCAAAAGAAGGAGACGGCAAAGAAGTGACAGCCAAGAAAGGAGGTGCGGCAGGCAAGGATGGGGACAGCTTCCCTGACCATGAGGAATGTATCATGATCTTCGGTGGATCTGAGGCCATCTGCTCTAAGCGCCAGCACAAGGTACGCTACAGGGAGGCATGCGCCGTTGAGATGGTCGTCCCTTCCTTCCTTAGTTGGTCGGAATCTCCAATCACCTTCGACTAGAGGGACCATCCCTCCCACATTGCGAGACTAGGACGCTACCCGCTCATCGTCGACCCCATCGTCCACAAGAAGCGCCTCACCAAGGTGCTGATGGACGGAGGCAGTGGCCTCAACATCCTCTACGTCGACACCCTCGACGCCATGCCCATCCCCCGGTCAGAACTCCGCCTTGTGGGCTCTCCCTTCCACGGGGTGATCCTAGGAGCGTAGGCATACTCGCTCAAGCAGATCGACCTGCTCGTCACTTTTGGTAACCGAGCCAACTTCTGCTTAGAGTTCATCACCTTCGAAGTGGTGGACTTCCTAGGGTCCTACCATGCCATCTTGGGGCGGCCATGCTACACCAAATTCATGGCAATCCCCAACTATGTCTACCTCAAGCTAAAGATGCTGGGACCAAATGGTGTCATCACCATGAGCAGCGCCTTCTCGCATGCCTTCACATGCGACCGCGAGCATTTTGAGCTTACCACCACGGTCATCAACTCGTTTGAGCTCCCATGGCTCGGGGAGTCATTGACCCTAGCAGTCTTGGACTGTAATAAACCAACCTCCTCGATGGCCTTCTGCCTGCTTGCGGAAACCAAGGTGGTAGGGATCGACCCCACCGACCTAACCAAGACGATGCGGATCGGGACCCAGCTCCTAGCCAAATAGGAATCTAAGCTCGTCGACTTCCTGTGCGCCAATCACGATGTCTTCACATGGAGGCCATCTGACATGCTAGGCATACAATGGGACGTCTGAAAGGTCCTAATATGGCTAGAGGGGGGGTGAATAGCCTATTTAAAAATCTACAAATCAACTAGAGCAATTTGATTAGTATGACAAATAGCGTAATGCAAACTTGCTCTAGCTCTACAAAGGTTGCAAGCCACCTATCCAATAATTCTAGTTGCAATGATTACTTAGGCACACAAACTTGCTACTCTAAAGAGCTCAACTAGATGAATGTAAATAATAAAGCAAGCTCTCAATTCTAATTACACTAAAGAGCTTGTATCAACTAGTTTGCAAGAATGTAAATGAGTGAGTAGAGTGATTATACCGACACGTAGGAGATGAACCAATCACAAGATGAATGTATAGCCAATCACCAGGAGAATGCCAAAGACAAGAGACAATCGATTTTCTCCCGAGGTTCACGTGCTTGCCAACACGCTACGTCCCCGTTGTGTCGACCAACACTTGGTGGTTCGGCGGCTAAGAGGTGTTTCACAAACCTCGTCCACACGATTGGACACCGCAAGAACCGACCCACAAGTGAGGTAACTCAATGACATGAGCAATTTACTAGAGTTACCTTTCGGCGCTCCGCTGGGGAAGGTACAACTCCCCTCACAATCATCGGAGACGGCCACGAACAATCACCAACTCGTGTCGATCCTCCACCGCTGCACCGAGCCGTCTAGGTGGTGGCAACCACCAAGAGTAACAAGCGAAATCCACAGCGCAACATGAATACCAAGTGTCTCTAGATGCAATCACTCAAGCAATGCATTTGGATTCTCTCCCAATCTCACAAAGATGATGAATCAATGATAGAGATGAGTGGGAGGACTTTGGCTAAGCTCACAAGGTTGTTATGTCAATGAAAATGTGCAAGAAGGCTCCCTTGAGCCGGCCATGGGGCTATAAATAGAGCCCCCATTGAATAGAGCCGTTATACAACTTCACTGGGCAAATCGCGCTCTGACCGGACGCTTCGGTCATACTGACCGGACCCTGGACACAGCGTCCGGTCCACAGATGTAAGCCACGTGTCATTTTGAGTTAAACTTGAGCCACCAGATCATAATGGCTATTAACTGACCGGACGCTCTGGCAAAATTGACCGGACGCTGAAGCCCCAACGTCCGGTCATTTCTAGTAAGCTCCCCGAGGCGTATTTCTTTGACCGGACGCATCTGGTCCACCTTGACCAGACATAGACTAGCGTCCGGTGCTAAACCCTAGTCACTGTGTCGCCATGTCAGTTTGACCGGACGCAGAAACCAGCGTCCGGTGCATCTTAGGTCCAGCGTCTGGTGCAATACCCTTAGTACTGATTTTGACCGGACGCATGCTGCCAGGGTCCGGTGCTTTCAGACCCAGCGTCCGGTCAGTTGACCAACGTCGGCGTCTTCGCGATCAACTCATTTTTACTTCTAACTTCTTCACCCTTGCTCCAATGTGCCAACCACAAGAATTTGCATCCGGCGCAATAGAAAATAGGCATTTCATTTTCCCGAAACCGCCGAATCCCGAGAGGGACCTAAACCCATCTCAACCCTGCAAACACCACCTCCTTTGTAGATGTGCCAACAGCACCAAGTGTATCACCATGTGCACAAGTGTTAGCATATTTTCACAAACATTTTCAAGGGTGTTAGCACTCCACTAGATCCTAAATGCATATGCAATGAGTTAGAGCATCTAGTGGCACTTTGATAACCGTATTCCGATACGAGTTTCACTCCTCTTAATAGTACGGCTATCTATCCTAAATGTGATCATACTCACTAAGTGTCTTGATCACTAAAACAAAATGGCTCCTACATTTTATACCTTTGCCTTGAGCCTTTTGTTTTTCTCTTTCTTCTTTTCCAAGTTTAAGTATTTGACCATCACCATACCATCACCATTGTCATGATCTTTGCCATTGCTTCATCACTTGGAGTAGTGCTACCTATCTCATAATCATCTTGATAAACTAGGTTAGCACTTAGGGTTTCATCAATTAACCAAAACCAAACTAGAGCTTTCAACGTCGTCGAGCACACATTGCGCCTCATTCTAGGCTCGAAGCCTGCTAAGCAACGCCTGCGTCACTTCAATGACGAGAGGCGCAGGGCCATAGGCGAAGAGATCGCTAAAGTCCTGGCAGCCAGATTCTTTAGAGAGGTTTTCCACTCTGACTGGCTTGCCAGTCCTGTTCTTGTTAAAAAGAAGACCAGGAAATGGAGAATGTGCGTTGATTATACTGGCCTCAACAAAGCATATCCAAAGGATCACTTTTGTTTGCCATGCATAGACCAAATAGTTGACTCCACCTCGGGTTACGAGATCCTCTCCTTTTTGGCTGCCGACTCGGACTATCACCAGATCATGATGAAAGAGTCCGATCAGCTCGCAACCTCGTTCATCACCCTGTATGGTTCATACTACTGCATAACCATGCCTTTTGGCCTAAAGAACACTAGCGCCACCTACCAAAGGTGCATGCAGCAATGCTTTGCTGACCAAATCAACGTACATGATTAGCCTGATCAAGCCGAGCGGCCGAAACCAACAATCGCTATCTATGTTGATGATATAGTGGTCAAAATGGCTCAAGCCTATGACCTGATCACAAACTTGGCCGCAACGTTCACAAACCTCTGAAGGTTCAACATCAGATTGAATCCTAAGAAGTGTGTTTTTAAGGTTCCGAAGGGGAAGCTGCTAGGATACATTGTGTCTGAGCGCGACATCGAGGCCAACCCTGAAAAGATCACGACCATCTCCAACATGGGCCCTATACGTAACATCAAGGGCATACAAAGGCTCACTGGCTGTCTAGCTGCCCTGAGCCGATTCATCTCTCAGCTCGGCGAATGGGGGATGCCACTCTACAAGCTCCTCAAAAAGACAGACACCTTTGTTTGGACTGAGGAAGCTCAGCAGGCTCTAAAGAGCCTCAAAGCATCACTAACATTTTCCCTAATCCTCGTCGCTCCCGAATGGGGAGAACCCCTCCTCCTCTACATCACGGCAAGCAACCATGTGGTGAGCGCCGCCCTAGTCGTCAAAAGGGAGGAGCCAGGACACCACCTTAAGGTCCAGCGGCCCATATACTTCATCGGGGAGGTACTCACCGACCCCAAGGTTCAGTACCCCTAGGTGTAGAAACTCCTATATGCCGTGCTGATGGTGACCCGGAAGCTCCTGCACTACTTCACCGAACACAAAGTCATGGTCATCACTTCATACCCGCTCGGGGACATCATCCGCAACCGCAACACCGCGGGATGGATCTCCAAGTGGGCACTCAAACTCATGGGCCATGACATCAGGTATATCCCCCATACCACTATTAAATGTTAGGCTCTCATGGATTTTGTCACCGAATGGATGGAGGTGTAGCTACCGACCCCGGATGTCATCCACGAGTACTGGACAATGTACTTCGATGGGTCCGTAATGGTGCCCGGCTCGGGGGCTGGAGTGGTTCTGATATCCCCGGATGGGAGTAGGCTCTGCTATGCCATCCACCTCCATTTCTCGGCCTCAAACAACACCACAGAATATGAGGCCCTCATCAATGGGCTGCGCATCGCCATCGAGCTCGGCGCTACATGTCTCTACGTCCGTGATGACTCGGGGTTGGTCGTTGACCAGGTCATGAAGGAATCCTCCTACAAAAGCCCCCTCATGATAGCACACTGCTAGGAGGTGCGCAAGCTCGAGGACAAATTCCTAGGGATCGAGCTACATCATGTCCCCCAAAAGGGCAACGATGCAGCCGATTTTCTTGCAAAATTAGCCGCCAGGCGGGATCCGTCTTCAAGCGGGATCTTCATCAATGATCTCCATGAGCCATCCGCCCATGTCCTAGAAGGTCCAATCTAGACACACCTCAATGCCAAACCAACACTCGGGGGCTCCAACCCCGACGCCAAGCCAGCGCTCGGGGGCTCCGACCGTAGTGCCTCCATGACGACTCACCCGCTGACGTCGCCGTGTTGGCACTTGATCAAACCGACTGGCGAGCATCGCTACTTGCCTACCTCCTCGAGGAGGTTCTCCCAACCAAAAGGACTGAAGCCTAATGGATCGCTTGATGTGCCAAGACCTTCATCTTGCTCGATGACAAACTCTACAAACAGAGTCCATCGGGTGTGCTCATGAAGTGCATCCCTACCAACCAGGGAAAGCAACTCCTCCTAGAGGTCCATGCCAAGGTCTACAGACATCATGCGGCCTTGATGTCGCTGGTCAAAAACGCCTTTCACTAAGGTTTTTATTGGCCCACCATACTACAAGATACAGAGAAGGTCGTCCATAGGTATGAGGGATGCCAATTCTGTGCTTGGTAAACTCATTTGCTGGCACAGGAGCTTCAAACCATCCCCATCACCTGGCCATTCATGGTCTGGGGCCTCGACATGGTAGGACCCCTCAAAAAGGGCCTAGGCGGCTTTACTCACCTGCTCGTAGCGGTCGACAAGTTCACCAAGTGGATATAAGCCAAGCCCATCACCAACATTCACTTAGAAAGAGGCCGTCAAATTCTTCCTCAACATCATCTACCAGTTCAGCGTTTCTAACTGCATCATCACCGACTACGGGACTAACTTCACCGAGAAGAAGTTCATGGACTTTAGTGATGGATACGGCATTAGGATCGACTAGGCCTCAGTTGGACATCCACGTACTAATGGTTAGGTCGAGCTGTAGGGGACCGTGACGCCTAAGAGGGGGGGGGGTGAATTAGGCAACTTAAAATTCTAACTCTAAACTATGGCATCTTTTTCTAACCCTAGCAAAACCTATGCAATAGATAAACTATCTAAATATGCAACTACGGTTTTGCTAGTGTGTTGCTATCTCTACCGCAAAAGGAGTAATACAATCAATGTAAATGCGGAAGCTAAAGAGCAAGGTAGAGATATGCAAACTCCCGTCGACGTCTCCGGTATTTTTACCGAGGTATCGAGAAGCACGGAAGCTTCTCCCTAGTTCTCGTTGGAGCCCCTCGCAAGGAATCCCTCGCAAGGGCCAAACTCCCAGTTGGGTAACTCCGTGGATAGCCTTGGGCCTTCCCCACGCGCAAGTGGGTCTTCGACGTGCCTTCTGGCAAGCCTCTCCCGGATGCTCCCCACCGTCTTCACTATCAAGCTTCCGATCGAAATGCCATAGGCCTTGTTCCCTCCGGTACACGGTGGCGGCCACACCACAAACGTGGTTGGTGTGATCTCGCAAGACTACAAGCCCCTCCGATGTATAATAATGGTGCGCGCAAGCATCGAGTGGTAAGAGGTATGCAAACCTCACTAAACACTGGGCCTAAACCTCGCAAGTGCATAAGCGATGGTCTAATCAACCTAAGCACTTCGCAAAGCACCTACGCTAATCACCTAATGAATCATTAAGCACTATGCAAGTGGAGATCACTAAAATAGTGTATCAACACCCTTGATATGTTTCCTTAGCTCCACACCCTTCAAATGGACGGTTGGGGGTCTATTTATAAGCCCCACTGAGAAAGTAGCTGTTGGGGATAAAATCTCGCTTTTCTGCTACTGATCGGACGCTCAGGTCATCCTGATCGGACACATCCAGTCGTCCCAACTGTTAGAGCCGTGATCAACTGATCGGACACTGCCAGCGTCCGATCACTTGCCACCGGACACGTTCGGTCGCAATTTTGCCGCTCTAGAACCTCTCTGTACTCGACCGGACTCTATTGTCCTGCATCTGATCGATTTGCTTGTTCAGTATCTGGTCGCTGCTGCTATCGAGCCTCTAGATCGAGGCATCCGGTCACTGTGCTACCAGCGTCCAGTCCAGCGTTCAGTCACATCTATGAGCTCGTTTCTTCGTGATCTTGCGTCCGGCTTGGTTCCTATCTTCGTGCTTGGACTTTGCTTGATATCTTGGGTCTTCTCTTGTGCTTCTAAGGTCTTGCTTATGGTGTTGATCATCGGATCATCACGTCGCCTTCGTCCAAGTCATGTCTTGCACCCTATTGAACTACAAAATAATCACTTGTAAATTCATTAGTCCAATTTGGTTGTGTTGGTCGTCAAACACTAAAATCCAAAATAAATGGGCCTAGGGTCCATTTTCCTTACAATCTCTCCATTTTTGGTGATTGATGACAACACGACCAAAGCAAGCAAATAATAAAAATTTGCAATTTAAAAGCTATCTACTTGATAGGATGTAATGTAAGGGGCAAGGTTATATGATGCTAAAAGATACTACTTGTATGACCACAAGATACTACATAAAAACTTATCTTGCCCATGCAAATGTCCCCATGTGGCATTATGGATTTAAGCCTTGCTTGCTACAAATTCTTCCCATCACATGGGCAATCCATAATCCACTATCCTCCCTTTCTTGGACCATCACCACTTGTAGACCATTACCACTTTGTAAATTATTATGATCTAGCTTTTGGTCCTATAAATTAATGCTTGCTTTTGGTCCTCCAAATCCCCCCCTTTGGAATCAAACACCAAAAAGGAAGACATTAGTAGCACAAGAGAGGGTCAAACTTTGTGATCCTTTGTATGTAGAGTGGAATAGGTCACAAAATTTAACTCTCACATTATATAGACTAAGCTCCCCCTAAATCTATGCGTACATATGGTAGAAGGCAAAGCATATGCATAGTTGGCAAATTATTGCTTAAGGGAATTTAATCTATATAATGCATGGAGAAAGCATATAAATATCAAAATGAAATCAACATGATGATATTAGTTTAGAAATACCACATGTGGAACCCAATTTGATTTCTACCACTTGCAATAGGTGGTGGATATTTGAAGTATGATGCTTAACTCCGGGGACTCCATTTTCCTTGCAATGAGACTACTACACACATGATAAGCTTAAAAAGATGTTAGTCTCAAAGCATCTAACTTGTAGAGTAACCTCCCCCTAAATTTGTGCACTCAAGTATGAAATACTTGTAGGAAACATGCACATTGATTTTAGAATAAAAAATACCACTTGAAAGATGACATCACATGAGTGTGAAAGTCATTTTCGAAGATGATATTCAGGAGAAATTATCTACAATTTGGACTTTGGCACATATTAGATGAACAATCGAAGGATAAGCTATGTGCCGTGCTCCTAAATACTTTTAAACCTTGTAGATTTGCTCCAAGGGTTAAGAATAAAACCGAGCAAACCTACCATAAGATATACCTAGTGTATACATGACAAAAGACATAAGCATGGAAATGCAAACCTAGGCATGAAATGTAACTAGATGCTTAAAGATATCACTTGTAGGAATTTAAATCTAGTACTACTTGAAGAAAATTGAATCTAGTTACCTAACATGGGAAGGGGAATTTGGGTCCATAGTATTCACTAACCCACTTGGTAATGATTTTGTCCATCATGATGCACCCCATGAAATGCACCCAACCTTTGCCAAGTCTCCAAATTCCCCGAGGTCCATCGGACTTCTCACTTCCCTTTTGGGATCCAAACCTTCTTGGTCCTCTTCATGTTGGAAATGATTTCCTTTGGCGCCCAAAAGCGTTTGACCCTATTGTTGGCTTGCTTGTTAACCTTGATGGCCACCACCTTGTCATTTTTCTTCTTCTTTAACAAGTATGGTGTGGAGGCCTTCTTGTCCACTTTGTTGATGTAGGTGTTAGAGAGCTAGCTTGTTTGCTTCTTCTCTTTCTTCTTTGCTCCTCCCCCATTCTTCACATTGCACTCATAGGACTTGTGACCTTCCTTGTGGCATACATAGCAAACCACGGTTTGTCCTTCATCAAGCTTCTTCACTCCCTTGACGGTGTTATCTTGATGAAGTTGGGCTTGCTTCGCCTTGCCTTTCACTTGAATCAAGTCTTTGGTGAGGCAAGTTACTTCTTGCTTGAGTTGCTCATTCTCCTTTGCAACCTCTTGTGTGCATGTCTCTACAACAACTTTCTCAACATAAACTTGGTTGCACAAAGACGAGTCTAAACATAAATCATTATAAGAAGTAGAGGCATCCGTTTTAGACATGTTAAAGGTAGAACTTTCCTTTTTAGATGCCTTGGTGGGGGTTGTACTAAAGGCTTCAAGATTAGCAACTTTATTAGTTAGCTCATCACAATGTTTGCACATGGTTTCTATTTTAGCAAGCAAACTTTTATAAGCATCTTGTGAGCTAGCTATCTTTTCTTTTAATTTTTCATTTTTCTTTACAAGTTGCTCATCATTGATTGTGCATGTATTTGTTGTTGCACTAGCCTTAAGTTGCTCAATTTTAGTAGATAGTTCAACATTGAGATTAGCAAAGTTCTCATATTGTTCAAGCAAAGTATTATATGCTTCTTGTGAACTATCTAGCGTTTCTTTTATTTTTTCAAGCTTCTTTTGTTGACTAGTGCAAACTTTAGCATAATTAAGATTTTGTTGCACAATTTTATCATAAGAAGGCATTTCATCATCACTATCACTCTCACTAGAGGATGAGCTTTCGTTACCTCATGCCATAAGGCACATACAAGAAGAGCTTGATGATGAGTGCTTATGCCCTCGCCTCTTGTGATGGTGTTCTTCTTCACTTGAAGAATCACCCATGATCTTATTGATGTGAGGGCTTGGTTCTTGCATGCCTTCTTTGTTTTGGGTGTGAGCTTGTTTGGACAAACTTCCACAAAGTGCCCCAACTCACCGCATCCATAGCATCCTCTCTTTCTTTGCTCATTTCTTTGATTGATGAAAATGAGATCTTGGATTTGGATGGGCACACCCTTGACATTGAGCCCTTAGATCATCTTCTCCACCTTGTTGATTAGTTTGATTGATTCTTCATCAAGGTCAGAGGTGGAGGAGGAAGATTCATCATCTTCACTTGAATCTTCATGATGAGGACATGACACCCATGCATATGACCATGTTTGGCTTATGATATGGAGGGGTAGGAGGCTAGCAAGGGTGTCCAAGTCAAGAAGGAGGCCCGAGGCTAATTCGGTTCGAGTCCCCGAGGTGAAGGCCCAAAGCAACTCAAGTTCGAGTCTGTCTCGGCCTCCAGGACCAGTCTGCCTTAAACTAGTCACCCAGGACGCATCCGGATTCTGTTTTTGATGATCCACCTATGGCTGGAAAGCTAATTTGATAAGGAAGCCAATCCAAGTAGCCTCATGTCAAAAGCCCTTCAAAATCAACAGGAATCGTTAAAACAAGTCAGCATCTAGAATCTACCAGGGTGCTGCGACACCATCTTTTGGTCTGTTGGACCATGTATCATGTTTGGGCCCATTAGGGGGCGTGTCTAGGGTCGGTGATGACCCTAAGACCTTTATAATCATACGCCACCGCCGTCATTAGGTTTTGGGTTTTTCTTAGATTGAGGATGATGAGGACTTGGACACTCTTACTGGCCTCCTACCCCTCCATACCTTGTGCCAAACATGGTCATATGCATGGGTGTCATGTCCTCATCATCCTCCCCTTCTTGACAAAAAGCCATCCTCGGTGTCGATTGTGCTTGAAACTAATCCTGCACAACATAAAGGAGAACGGGGTTACGAAGACAAAGGGAACTGAAATAAGTGTGAGAAGGAACATGACCGTGTTTTCAAAAAATTTTAGCAAGCATGTAAACTACATGATCCAAATGCACACGATATATGTCAACACTATCCTACAAAAGATTAGAACTAACCAAAGACAATGCAGGAATAGATAGTCTAGCAGACATAGCTAGCCACCAACAATGCCCCCCTTCTTAGAAGTGAACTTGTTTCTTTGAGGAACATGAGAAAATGTTTGTATTATTATGGCTGCCCTCTAAACGATCATAACCTTGTACAACAAAAGGAAAATTCATATTACTATGAATGTATACTCGATGTATCATATATTGTTCCTTATTGTTATATTTGCCAATAACATAATATGTGTGTTTAGAAAATCAAAGCAAATCAACATATTTAAAAAGGCTCTCCTCCAAACAATCTAGGTTACACAAAACATCAAATTCAATGTAACCCAAAGTATGTAAAGAAGACAACAGTTTGAACTCATCAGTTTTATTAGCAATATGAATAACATGTTTATTTTCAGCACAAGTGACTGGTTCCAAAACATGTAAAACTGAAGCATCATCAACCAATTCATCTTTATCACAAGGAACTTCAAGCAGATTATCATGGGACAGAGATAAATCAAGAGAGGGTTCCACTAACAATTGCTCTATAATAGCATGGTTTGTGGAAAATTTTAGTACATTAAAACATTTCTCACCTTTTGTGAGTGTAGCACCATGAGCATTACCTGTGTTCTCAGCAGGGGTAATAGGTGCATTGTGAAGTGATGATTCTGAATTTACATATGAGGTTGTGTGCTCCTAAGTGAATGATGAGGACATGACACCCATGCATATGACCATGTTTGGCACATGGTATGGAGGGGTAGGAGGCCAGCAAGGGTGTCCAAGTCAAGAAGGAGGTCCAAGGCTAATTCGGTTTGAGTCCCCGAGGTGGAGGCCCAAAGCAACTCAAGTTCGAGTCTATTTCGGCCTCTAGAACCAGTCTGCCTTAAACTAGTCACCCAGGACGCATCCGGACTTCGTTTTCAACAATCCACCTATGGTTTGAAAGATAATTTGATAAGGAAGCCAATCTGAGTGGTCTAATGTCAAAATCCCTTCAGAATCAACAGGAATCATCAAAATAAGTTAGCATCCAGAATCTACCAGGGTGCTGTGACACCATCTTTTGGTCTGTTGGACCGTGTATCGTGTTTGGGCCTTTAGGGGACGCGTCCAGGGTCGGCGATGACCCTAAGACCTTTATAATCATACACCACTGCCGTCATTAGGTTTTGGGTTTTGCTTAGATTAATCTGTCAAGAACAGTTTCATCATTCATCGGTTTGTGAGACCCCAACTTCGTGAGATTAATCATTCATCTGCAATTTGGTTGCTTTCTTTCTTGTTCTTGCTTGTGTTCTTCATTGTGTAGGCAGGGATTAGCCTACTTGGCAAGGTCAATCGGATCCGTGTCTCGGTTGATAACTAGAGGAGTTGTGGTGCTAAGATTGCAGGGTTTGATCTTTCGATCTGAAGCCAGATTGGTGTGTCATTCTTTGCCACAACGATAGTTATCACTACCTGACGGAAGATTAGGATCTCTGTCCCCATTAAGTGGTAATCAGAGCTAAGGTATACCGTCAGGTTCACATTTATCCCCTAGTTTGGAGTGTTTCACATTCGTCCCAAAGTCCAGTGTCATGTTTTTTTCTGTCCTAGAACCTTCCACGCCATAGCCTTTGCATATTTCAGTTTTAGAGTCCGTCGTGTTGAGTTTGTGTCCTGGTCGAGGTCTTGTTACTGGTTAGGTCATGTTAGAGTCCAATTTGTGTGTTTTCCCCTATTGTTTCCATCAAATTCTTGCCGTCGTTACCAATTTTGCGCACATTGTTCCCATTTTGTCCTCTAATTCGGAGCCAATTCTTAAAACTGGTGTAGTTTTCGTATACAAACTCGGATTTTGATGTTCCATATATCAAAATCGACCAGAAAAAAATTTCAGATCCATCCCCATTACTTCATCATCATCATCTTCTTCTTCTTCTTCATCATCTTCACTTGAGGTGCTTGAGCTTGAGCTTGTCTCAACTTGCTTGCCCTTCATCTTCTTTTTCTCGCTACATGCGAGGGCTTTGCCTTTGCTCAATGAAGAGGTTTCATCTTGACCCATCTTATGTGACATTTCAAATGCCACTATCTTGCCAATGACTATGCCCGGGGTTATGGTGCTCAAGTTCTCCATGTTGTAAAGGATGGTGATGATGTTTGCATATTTCTTTTGTGGTAGCACAGAGATGATCTTCCTCACGATGTCCGCATTATCTAGCTTTGTTAATCATATTGAATGGAGCTCATTGATAATTAGATTCAAACAAGAATACATATCATGAACAAGCTCATCATCATTCATTTTAAAGGAATCATAATTTTGTTTAGCTAGACAATGTTTTTACTCATGGACATTACTTGTGCCATCATGAAGCTCTTGAAGCTTTAACCAAATTTCATGTGTCATATTTAAAGTGAACACTTGGTTAAAGACATCCATGTTAAATGATTCAAACAAGCAATTCTTAGCTCTAGCATTGAAATGCATTTCCTTTTCTTCACTCTTTGTGGGTTTATCAGGATTCTTAATGTGTTTCATCCCATCACGAGTGACTCTCCAAACACCCAAATCAACTATCTCAAGGTGACAAACCATTCTAGCTTTATAGTAAGGGAAGTTAGTGTCGTTAAAGTGCAGAGGCCTAGAGGTATCCATCCCAACCACTCTAAATAGCGTCGGCTCAATGGCAGTTAAGCCAAAGGTCCAAATTGAGCCAATCAGCTCTGATACCACTTGTAGGGGACCATGACGCCTAAGAGGGGGGTGAATTAGGCAACTTAAAATTCTAACTCTAAACTATGGCCTATTTTTCTAACCCTAGCAAAACCTATGCAATAGATAAACTATCTAAATGTGCAACTACGATTTTGCTAGTGTGTTGCTATCTCTACCACAAAAGGAGTAATACAATCAATGTAAATGCAGAAGCTAAAGAGCAAGGTAGAGATATGCAAACTTTTGTCAATGACTTTGGTATTTTTATCGAGGTATCGAGAAGCACGCAAACTTTCCCCTAGTCCTCGTTGGAGCCCCTCGCAAGGAATCCCTCACAAGGGCCAAGCTCCCGGTCGAGTAACTCCATGGATAGCCTCGGGCCTTCCCCATGTGCAAGTGGGTCTCTGACGTGCCTTCTAGCAAGCCTCTCCTAGATGCTCCCCGCCATCTTCACTATGAAGCTTTCGACCAAAACACCGTGGGCCTTGTTCCCTTCGGTACACGATGACGGCCACACCAAAAACGGGGTTGGTGTGATCTCACAAGACTACAAGCCCCTCCAATGTACAACAATGGTGCACACAAGCATCGAGTGGTAAAAGGTATGCAAACCTCACTAAACACTAGGCCTAAACCTAGAGCAAGCACATAAGCGGTGGTCTAATCAACCTAAACACTTCGCAAAGCACCTACACTAATCACCTAATGAATCACTAAGCACTATGCAAGTAGAGATCACTAAAATGGTCTATCAACACCCTTGATATGTTTTCTTAGCTCCACACCCTTCAAATGGTAGGTTGGGGTCTATTTATAAGCCCCACTGAGAAAGTAGCCATTGGGGACAAAATTCCGCTTTTCTGCTACTGACCGGACGCTCAGGTCGTCCTAATCGGACGCGTCCGGTCGTCTGGACCGTTAGAGCCATGATCAGCTGATTGGACGCTGCCAACATCTGGTCACTTACCACCGGACATGTCTGGTTGCAATTTTGCCGCTTTGGAACCTCTCTGTACTCGACTGGACTCTGTTGTCCTACGTCTGGTCGATTTGCTTTTTCAGCGTCCGGTCGCTGCTGTTACCAAGCCTCTTGAACGGGGCATCCAGTCACTATGCTACCAGCGTCCGGTCACCTCTGTGAGCTCGTTTCTTCAAGATCTTATGTCTAGCTTGGTTCCTATCTTTGTGCTTAGACTTTGCTTGATATCTTGGGTCTTCTCTTGTGCTTCTAAGGTCTTACTTATGGTGTTGATCATCGGATCATCACGTTGCCTTTGTCCAAGTCATGTCTTGTACCCTATTGAACTACAAAACAATCACTTGCAAATTCATTAGTCCAATTTGGTTGTGTTGGTCATCAAACACCAAAATCCAAAATAAGTAGGCCTAGGGTCCATTTTCCTTACACGAGCGTGCCAATGGCATGGTCCTCTAAGGACTTAAGCCACGCATCTTCGACTGACTCAACAAGTACACCGAGCGATGGGTCACAGAGGTCCTAATGATCCTATAGAGCCTGAGAACGACCCCAAACCGATCCACCGGGTTCACACCCTTCTTCCTGGCCTACGGAGCTAAAGCAGTGCTGCCCTCCGACCTCAATCATGGTGCCCCAAGAGTGAAGGCTTTCGACCATGACCGAGCCATGGAGGCTCAGCAAGACGCAGTCGACCTACTTGAGGAGGCCCATGAAACGACCGTCGTCCACTCCGCTCGCTACCAGCAAACTCTCCGTAGGTACCACAAAAGGAAGATCAGGGGGATGATCCTCGAAGTCGGTGATCTCGTACTTCGGAGGACCCAATCAATGAAGGAGAAACACAAACTCTCTCCACCATGGGAAGGACCCTATATGGTAACCGAGGTGATCCGACCGGGCGCCTATCAACTGAAGGACGACAACAGCAACGTTCTCACTAATACTTGGAACATTGAACAACTACATCATTTTTCCCCTAAATTCGGTCTTACCGCTTTTGTTCAACACTTGCTCCTGTAAGGCACCCCAGCCCAAACACTTTTAGCCTGGGTCACTCGAGGGCTCCATGAGGGTACAATACTAAATACTACCTCTCTTTTTTACTATCACATGGTAAAAACTTTTTTCTTCCAAATAAAAGCGTATTATGTTCCTTTGATTACCCTACATGACTTTGTTCTTACTCCGATCGAGCGCACCCCGCCACGACCTATGGTTACAAGTAGCCGAGCCTCGCGGGCCATGCCTAGGTTCTCAAAAGTTGTAGCCTACGAAACAAACGGGCAGGTGCGATAAAGAAAGGATAAAAACAAAGCTATGCTAGGATAAAAAACAAGAAACAAATAGTGAGTCTATCACAAAATAGAACTGATGTATTCATTGATATAAAAAACTATTCACACGGGGGCTCCCCCACGAACTTAATGATTACATTTTCTGACTACTTCTACTCCAAATACTACTGTGGCTGCTCGGCGGTATCAGCTGATCCCAAAAGAGAGGCCATAGCACATGTCACTGGGCATAACCACCGCCGCAAGGGCCCCACCCGGTTCCACTCCCTCAACTTTAGCGAACACAATGGGTACCTCAAGGGCATCGCACCCATAGATGCTCAGCAGAAGAGCATGGAGCTCCTAACCTTCTCATGCAGTCGAGGCAGCTCCTAGGCGAGGACGCTGCCTGCCGAAGTATGGCCACCATGGCTAGAGGATGTCTCATCAAACTTTATGAACTGGCCAATCTAAGCAGTTGTAGGGACAAAACCTCCTACCAGCGTAGTCCTGAGCATCTTCCCCTCTGACAAGGCTCACTCAGAGAAGATTTGCCAAAAGGAGTCCATGTACAGCTCCATCCGAATGAAGGCCTCGCAGACGGTGACAAAGCCAGCGACCTACGGCACCCTCCAGTGCGCCTCCTCCTTCGACGGAACTAGCCCCTTCTCGGCGAAGGCGGCCAGCACCATCTCATCTATGTTGGGGGACCTCCAACTCGACATCATGCTTTAGAATCATGAACGGGTCTGTGAGTTCTCCTTTCCTTCTCCCTTCCCCTATTTGAAGAAGAGGCTAAGTAGTTGAGGAAAGGTGAAAGGATTGGGGTGAGAAACCCTCTCCCTTCCCCCATTCAATGCGGATGGCAAACGACGGGACGTGCCCTGACCGATGGGACGCGCTCTGCCTGATGGAATTGCGCCTGGTCAGACAGGACATGGCCTAGGTATGGCCCACCACTACCGCAAGACCGAACACGAGAAACAAAGCACCACCTCATGTAGGCGGCCCTCTGCCTTCCTAGGTAGGACTTGGAAAGGCCCAACTATGGGATCTCCGACCAGGAGAGACCACCAGGCTTCCTGAGTCAATCGAACGGCTTAGGAAAACACCAAGAGATAGGTAAGGAGCAAAGGGATGCCCCATGTGGGCCATGCCTACTCTATCATGAACGACGAGCATGGATCCCAGTCGGACATTTTCGGTTGGAGCTCTTCAAACCCCATTACTTGAGTCATCAAGGTAACATTACCAACCCCCGCTATATTCTTTATATAATCATTCATACATCCATACATGCATTCATTCATTCCATACATCCATGCCCCCAGATGATTCTACCCGAATTGTTTGGGGGCTCGAGGGCTAAGGCATCGTATATGCAGTTAAATGCATCACAACACTCTATGTTGCGTCATGAAGCGGCAGTTGCCTCATTCAACATGAGCAACGACTGACCGAGGTTCGAAGGCTAGCCCATGAAGGGCTCGAGGCCGCCTCGTGTCAAACAGAGCTAGGGGGGAAACGTAGATGAGCCCCGAGCATCCCTCACCCAGGGTCATCTCAACCTTCTCGTTTGATCCCAAACCTCTACCAAACCCATAGAATCTCCATCGAGGGGAGGCCAGTGGGCCATCCAGGTTGGTCTCTAGAGCAACCTAGGCATCTGCCGGGTTATAGGTTAAGAAGCAGTGAAATGTCACAAGAGGGCTATATCGACCTTGTCACGAACGACGGACCCAGATTTCACTCGATCATACCTGTTAGCGAGCTCACCGAGCGCGTCACTCAAGCCCGAGCCATCGAGGCAAGCGACATTAGCTCAGCCCCTATGGTTGCGAGAAACCGAGGATGAGGTAATGCACAAAACTCAACCGACCCCTATCAAAGCCCAAACAGGGCTCACAGGCTCAAGACACCTAAACTGCCTTGGTTGTGCCCGACACGTGTGCCTGACACTAGGATCCACGAGCTCTGTCTCGCCTGATCCCTAAAAATTACCTCGGCTATGCCCAATGCGTGCGCCCCACGCTAGGATCTGCGAGCTCCGTCTTGCTCGATCCCTAAAAACTACCACGACCTGTGCCCGACGTGTGCGCCCGACACCAAGATCCATGAGCTTTGTCTCGCCCGATCCCTAAAAAACTATCTCGACTGTGCTCGACATGTGCGCCTGATGCTAGGATCCACGCGCTCCATCTCTCCCGATCCCTAAAACATTCGATGTCAGGATCCATGAGCTCCGTCTCACCCAATCTCTGAAAACTACCTCGATCCCTAAACTGCCCGCTGACAAAACCCCCCAGACGATTATGCCCGAATCGCCTGGGGGCTCGGGGCCTACACCTGTGGGTGCACTCGTGCACACCCACTGACAAAATGAAACTTCCCCCGCTAGCAACACAAAAAACCCCCCAGACGATTCTACCCGAATCGCCCGGGGGCTCGGGGGCTACACCCATGGGTGCGTTTGCGCGCACCCACCATCAAAATAGTAATCCCCTAGATGATTCTACCTAAATCGCTCAGGGGCTCAGGGGCTCCTGTCAGGTTCATAAACCCAAGGTCCCTCATGGACTGGCTTCCCAACAAAGACTCGGCCCAGCAGATGATGTTGTGAACGACGCACAACTTATGGGCTGACCCAAATACCTTAAACGACATTGAAGGGCAATCCAGTCTCCGACCGGAAGGCCTGGCCAAGAAGGAATGGCGCCCGCTTCCGACTCTGGTCTGCCTCTCTGACTGGAAGGCCTCGCCTCCGACTCCAGCCACCTCTCTAACCAGAAGGCCTAGCCAAATACCACTTCCAACTCTGACCCACGTCTTCAACTGGGATGCGCCAAACCCCTGCTCACTGCTCTTCTCCAACTGGCGCAATTAGAGCTGACTAGGACCAACTGACCGGGGACGCCCGCTCGATAAGGACCAGGCAACAGACGAAGAAAGTAAGGCAGGGCACCCAAGTCAACCGCAATACCAAGGACCATACCCTATACACTTGCCGAATAGTACCCTACGACCTTCCTGGCATGATAGAACCCAAGCAGTGTTGTAGGCGCTAACATTTCCCCTACAGTGTTGTGGGTGCCATAAACTCCCACACCAGACAAACACGGTAAAGCTCGCCCCACGTGCCTCTGAGGCATCAACAGTGTTGTGGGCACCGACATTTACCATACTAGGCAAACATGGTAAAACCCCTTGCATGACTTTGGGTATTAATAGTATGGTAGGCATCGACGTCTGCCATACCTGAAGAAGACTATATGACCTCCTACATGCATCTGACATTAACGGTGTTATGGGCACCTATAATCATCCTATACCCGATAGCGTGGGCAACAAGACTTAGCATATGTACACTCTCTCCCTCTCACTTGTAAAGCCATCATGTCCATCTATAAAAGGGGATGCGCTCTCTCCCAAATAGGGGGATCAATTAGTTCACTAGGACACAACAACAGAACCACTAGGTTCAAACCATAAGCACACACTCAAACACTTAACACATAGCAGAGCTCCCATCACTCTCGGCCCCTTAGACCAGAGTCCGATCGGACCTCTTGTACCCCCCATCTTTCTCCTTCTTGTTTGTAACCCCACTGCAAACTTCGAGCACCTGGGCTCAAGAATAAAGTCACCGACCGACTCAAACTGGACATAGGTTACGTTGCCTGAACCAGTATAAACCCTGTGTCATTGAGTGCTAGGCCACATCCGATCACAACATATGACAAAACTACAAATATTTACGTGTTGGTCACTTTCTGCATCAACAACTAGCATAATAGAAGGCTTGATTTGGTCCCCTAAAGCAAGTGATTCAAATGATAGATATGATGATTGGGCTTTTGAGGAGGTAATATGGAACTGGCATGGATCCATAATTCTATACTCATTGTCCTATGTCTAGGAGAGCTTGCCATCTACCTTTTTTCAATTAATTTGGCACAGTCATTGGATTTCTTTCTAAAAGTGTTGCATCACTGGATTATTATTAATAAAGTTTCTTTATTCTCCTTTATTTTTTTGCTAAAATCATTCATGGCAGAAACTTGTCTAAGAGTAGTGTCGATGTTTTGAATAGACACCAACTAGAAAATTTATATTTGTTGTGCGTTAGCCTCGGATGGTGTACTAAAGGACACAAGGTTTATACTGGTTCGAGCAGAATGTCCCTACGTCTAGTTTGCTGGTGCTCGTGTTATTAGTACTAAAAAAGGTTCCTAGTAGGGGGTACAAACGGTCGAGAGAGGGATAGGTCCCAAGTCTCTGATGAAAAGGTCAAAAGGATGCCAAGAGCTCGGTTGCTGCTTGGCTATGTGTTGTGTGTGGAATCGATCCGTCCCCCTAGTGGGGTGCCCTGCCCTCCCTTTTATAGATCAAGGGGGAGCAGGGAATACAGATGGGAGAAAGAGGAAAAACCAGAGGGTAGAGAAGGTCCTTTGAAGGAGCTGTGTCTTCCTTTCCCCTTGTGCCTACGCTACTGACATGGCAGACCATGTCATGGATGGCATGTTTGCTGATCCTAATGGGGCCATGCCCTAGCCTCATTCAGCAAGTGGGTACGTCGCATCCTACATCGGTGGACGGTGCGGCATGCTAGGGAGCCGAGCTATGACCCTATGGGGAGTAGACGGAGAAGTGACCATATTGAAAGGTCCTAATGGCTAGAGGGGGGTGAATAGCCTAATAAAAATTTCTACAACAATACTTACCAAAATGGTTAGACAATTGTGAGGCGAAGCAAGTGTTGTGCTAGCCTACTCAAAATGCAAGCCACCTCCCGCAATTCTAGTTTAGATAGTATCTATCCACACAATAGCTATGACACTACCCTATGTTAGTGTGCTCTCAAAGGCTAACTAAAGAGCCACACCAACCAAGCAAGCAAGCTCTCACAACTAGCTACACTAAAGAGCTTGACAACTAGTTAGCGGTGATGTAAAGAGAATGATCAAGAAGGTTATACCGCCGTGTAGATGAAGGAACCAATCAATCACAAGGATGAATAACAATGAAGACCAATCACCTCGGAATCAATGATGAACACAATGATTTTTACCGAGGTTCACTTACTTGTCGGCAAGCTAGTCCTCATTGTGGCGATACACTCACTTGGAGGTTCACGCGCTAATTGGCTTCACACGCCAAACCCTCAATAGGGTGCCACACAACCAATACAAGATGAGGATCACACAAGCCACGAGCAATCCACTAGAGTACCTTTTGGCTCTCCGTCGGGGAAAGGTCAAGAACCTCTCACAATCACCATGATCAGAGCCGGAGACAATCACCACTCTCTGCTCAACGATCCTCGTTGCTCAAAGCCATCTAGGTGGCGGCAACCACTAAGAGTAACAAGTGAAATCAACAGCGAAACATGAACACTAAGTGCCTCAAGATGCAATCACTCAAGCAATGCACTTAGATTCTCTCCCAATCTCACAAAGATGATGAATCTATGATGGAGATGAGTGGGAGGGTTTTTGCTAAGCTCACAAGGTTGCTATGTCAATAAAAATGGCCAAAGGTGTGAGCTTCAACCGGCCATGGGGCTTAAATAGAAGTCCCCACGAAATAGAGCCATTGTACCCCTTCACTGGGCACAACGCGGGCTGAACGGATGCTCTGGTCATATTGACCGGACGTTGTACCTCAACGTCCGATCACCTGACGACAGCCACGTGTCCCAATCTCAATGGTCACTTGAGTTGACCGGACGTAGCATTATAACTGACCGAACGCAGAGCCACCAGTGTCCGGTCATTTCCAGTAAGGTACTAGAAACGCATTTTGCCCACTGGACGCGTCTAGTCATGCACGATCGGACCCTGCCATCATCCGGTCAGAGACCCTAGCCTCTGTGCGCTGCCCGACAATAGGACCGGACACACCTCGCCAGCGTCCGGTCGCTAAGCGACCTAGCATCCGGTCGTTTGACCGACACCAGCATCTCTGCTGTTACAACTAACCGGACGTGCCGGTTCCTCTAGGACCAGCGTCCGGTCACCTTGTGACCAGCAAGACTAACTTCTTTTCATCTCTAACTTCTCCACCCTTGCTCAAATGTGCCAACCACCAGGTGTATCACCTTGTGCACATGTGTTAGCATATTTTCACAAACATTTTCAAGGGTGTTAGCATTCCACTAGATCCTAAATGCATATGCAATGAGTTAGAGCATCTAGTGGCACTTTGATAACCGCATTCTGATACGAGTTTCACCCCTCTTAATAGTATGGCTATCAAACCTAAATGTGATCACACTCACTAAGTGTCTTGATCACCAAAACAAAATAGCTCCTATGGTTTATACCTTTGCCTTGCGCTTTTTATTTTTCTCTTTCTTCTTTCCAAGTCCAAGCACTTGATCATCACCATGGCATCACCATCATCATGTCATGATCTTCATTTGCTTCATCACTTGGAGTGTGCTACCTATCTCATGATCACTTGATAAACTAGGTTAGCACTTAGGGTTTTATCAATTTACCAAAACCAAACTAGAGCTTTCACATATGTTCGTCACTGTAGATGATGTGAGTTCCCTTCTAGATTGTAGTGGTTGTCGTATATTTATGTTAGGATTCATGTCCGAGGGCTGATGGCAGCGCCCACAACACTGTAAGGAAAAAGTCGGTGCCTACAACACTGTTTAGGCTTTGTCAAGCCAGAAAGGGCTTAAAGAGCTCATCCCATCATATCCTGATGGTACCTTCCTACAGGCATGCAGGGCATGGTCCTCGGTATTGCGGTTGACTTCAATGTCCTGTTGTACCCTATGCTCATCATTATAAAGGAGTAGGGTGTAGTCAACGGGCGAGGCGGAACTAGCCCTAGGACGTCGAGCGAGGCGGAGTCTGACCCTAGGGGGTCGGGCGAGGTAGAGCTAGCCCTTAGGGGTCAGGTGAGGCGGAGCTAGCCCTTAGCCATCGGGTGAGGCAGAGCTAGCCCACGAGGGTTGGGCGAGGCGATGCCCATCCTTGGTCATCGAGCGAGGCAGAGCTAGCCCTTAGCCATTGGGCGAGGCAGAGTCCAGCCCTTGGGGGTCGGATAAGGTGGAGCCAACCCTTAGGGGCTGAGCGAGGCACGACCAACCTCCGTTCGTATGGACAACAAGTGCAGTTACATTCTTGTCTGCTTGAAAGCATCGACATTTGATGGTTATTAGCTTCATCTCATTGGGTATCCCAGTATTAGGTCCCCGATAGTAGCGCCTAGGCCCTCGGGTGATTCGGATAGAATCGCCTGAGGGTGATTTGACTTGCTAGAGGGTGCGCACAAGCGCACCCGATGGGTGTAGCCCCCGAGTCCTGGGTGATTCGGCTAGAATCGCCTAGGGGTTTTTTGATTTGACTGAGGGTGCGCGCGAGCGCACCCATCGGGTGTAGCCCCTGAGCCCTCGGGTGATTCGGATAGAGTCGCCCGGGGGATATTTTAGACCCTTCGTGTGTATGGATGTAAGATTTGGTGTTTTGACAACTAGATAGCTCAAAGGGAACCCTGGTATCCCATTCATGGGGATTCATCCACGGCCAGCCCAATTGAGGCTCAATCGTGGATCGAGACTCCCTTGAGGTTCATATGCTCGAGTTCTGGCTAGTTGCGGGCCCATCCCTCGTTGGGATGACCGTCGAAACTATTGGGCCAGCCCTCAAACTCCTAGGCCTAGGTGCGCTGGAGAAATGGTTCTTGACTCGTATCCCCTCTATGGGAAAAGAGTCCTAATCTGCCCGAGAAGGCGAAATGTCTGGTGCGACTTTTGGTGGGAAAGGATAGGGATTATGGACGCATATCCCACGATGTGACGTGGTGATGTATCATGGCAGGCACAGAGATCTAGGAGGATGGTTGCCCTTCTCGCATCCGTCGCCCCTATAAAACCAAGGGGTTCGCCCCTAGGGTTTCGTACTTTGCCTTCTCGCTTTTGCATCTACAACTTCTACCGCCAATCGGCTGAGCCTCCCGCACCCACATTGCAGCCGCCGTCAAGCTCGCATCCACCACTTCCCAATTGTTCTATGGAGCCATGGTGTAGATCCGACATCACCCCTCAATGCCTGGAGGGCCTCATTCGCTGTGGCCACCTTTGCCTGCTGACCGCCGCCGAGGAGTGGTGGCTGCCCGGCAATGACGATGAGCCATCGCCACCCAAAGGTTATGTTGTGTCCTTTGCTCGCTTTCATGAGCAGGGATTTGCCATCCCCACCCACAAGTTCCTTCGAGGGCTACTGGATTACTATAAGGTGGAGTTGCATCACCTTTCTCTCAATTGGGTCCAACACATTACGGCGTTCATCGCCCTGTGTGAGGGGTTCTTGGGAATTAGTCACCACTTTGACCTATGGCGGTATCTCTTTGTCGTCAACCTTTTGAAGAAGCGGGTCGGGTAGCAAGAGCTGAGCATGCCAGTGGGATATGTCGGCATTCATGTTCGTAACAACCAGGTGAATGAATACCCGTCAATGCGTCTGTCGACCTCCAATAAGGGGTGGCATTCGCATTGGTTTTATGTCAAAGACAACATTGCCGCCCCCTTGCCAGCATTCTCTAGGCGCGTCATCGAAGAGGTACCAAAGTTGTGAAAGTGGGGTGTCCTAGACAAAGCCAAGAAGAAGATCAAGGGCCATCTCGCCGCCCTCCAAACTCTGAAGGAGAGGGGCGTGAAGGGATCGGGGATCATCGGTGCCTACCATACATGGAGGGTGGCGCCACTGATGAGCCGCGTGCTTCCCCTGTACCTGATGGTGCTCGTAGCATCGCTCAAAAGGACGGTGCTTGTCGACGAAGTACTCCCTCCTCTAAAGTGGCGCAACGCATCAAGGAGGTGATGGAGCCTTTGAAGGACAACACCGGCATTGTCCTTGATTTCATGTACCTGGTGCCGGGGCAACCCCCAATGCGGCCAGAACTAGGGTTCAATGACTTTGTAAGTTCCCTTTCCCCGTGCTTCCTTTTACTTGAATTCCCGACCCCTTGATGCTGACCTCAGGATAGCAGGACCAGCCAAAGAGACTTGTCTTAACGGATAGCCCAGCTCCACTGCCGAAGGACCCGCTTATGGCGATGGCAAATCGCACCATGACCGAGTGGGATAGAAACACAAAGGAGTTCAAGAGGAAGAAGATGCTTCAAAAGCAGCATGCAAGAGAGTGAGGAGAGGAGACAGATAGTGATGACGACGACGGCAATGACGATGAGGACTATGATGAGGTAGTTGCCAACATTAAGTGGGGTGACCTAGGAGGCAAGGACGCGCTGACAGGTGCCCACTCATCAATGCAGGGACCCTTCCTATTCCACATCGAGGAAGATGTGGCCATGAGGCCGAAGGAGGCGGGCTAGACTGTTGGCCCATCCTCAGGACCGGTGGGAGCGGACGAATCCACCGCCATGCCTAGGGTGCCGGTGGAGGGGGGTGGCTCCACTACCGTGCCCCATGAGCTGATAGGGGTGGATGGATCTACCGCCACGCTCGAGGTATTGACAAAGAGGGGTGGCTCTGTCGTCGCACCCTCGGAGGCAACGGAGATGAGCCCCTCTGCCCGGGAGCAGGGGGGTAGCCTCAAAATGGTCCCGCCTAGATGAATTGGAGCAGGAATCTAGGGGTTCATCCCCAAAATGACCCTACCATCAAACAGCGCTGGCGTAAGTCACTGATTCCTCTGTTTTTTTGTTTTTTTGTTTTTCAGTGTGACCTTATGCCTTTTAACTCTTGTAGAGTCTTAAGACGGGGCCGTTCTTTGGCGCTGGCGCCCAAGAAGAGCGTTGCTCTTTAGGCGGGATGGGCGCCGTCGCCTGATGTTGCTCCTATTTTGGGTAGGAGCGGAGCCAATGTTGCAGCCTCGTCGGTTGATCAGGCGCCGCTTGTAGTGGCTCCCGTGCCCTCGGTGGGTCAAGCAGACGCCAGGGCTAATGGAGCGCCCTCGGGGGTCACCGAGCAAATGACGGCGGAGGTGACTCCGTCGCCTACGTCGGTGCGGATGGAGCTGCCTCTCGCGCTTGTGGCACCCTCTATGGTGGGTGTGGCACCTCAAGCCGAGGCCCAAGCATCGCAAGTGGAGCTGGCCATGACCATGATGAGCCAGGTGTAGCCAGATGCTGCCACGATGGTGTCCGAGGGAGTAGCATGATCCACGCCACCGGTGGCCCAGGCGACGGTGCCTGAGGCAGGCCAAACGGAGGGGGACATGGCCGGAGGCTCCTTGGGCATCATGGCAGTGGTGGAGAAGACTAGCGGGGGGTCGCCCTTGGCCCTGATGTTGGGGGGCAGCTGCTCACCCATGTGGGGTGAGCCGCTGCTCCAGTGGATGGATCCTCAAGACCCAACGTCGATTCTCTTCTCGCTCGACGATGCTACCAAGAGCATAGAGCGGGAAAGTCTTGATGAAGGGATCTCAGCTATGATGGATGTCCTAAACTAGGCTAGGGGCATCCTGCATGATGTCATTGTTCCCACTGGCCAGGTATCCGCTTGATCTTCCCTCTCGCTTTCTTCTTTCTTCATGTATTTTTGTGTTTTTTGACACTGGTCTTCTTTTCAGTCCCTCATTGCTCATAGCCGGGAGAAATCCTAGTTCCTCCATGAGAAGAAGGTGGAATGGGACCACCTCACTGAGGAGGCCTGGCTACGTGGAGATGTGAGCGCTCAGCTTGCTGCCATCCAACAGCGGGAAGCTAAGGCGCGTCGGGACGTGGAGGAGATCCATGGGACGTTCTAGGATCTCTCGATGAGGGTGTAGTAGGATGAGGAGATGGTCGCTAGGGTCTAAAAGGAGAGGGATGAGCTACTCTAGAAGGATGCCGAGGCCTGCTAGTGGGTTGTCGACCTCCTGGCTAAGCTGGAGAGGGAGCGGGATCTCAAGCTAGAAGCCGAGGAGAGGTCCGCGGCCCTACAGCAGAAGGCGAACCTGGATGCTGAGGTGGTTGCCAAGCTATGCAGGGAGCAAGACGAGCTATGCTAGACTATAGAAAGACTCTACTCGAAGTGTGGCATGGCCCACGAGGAGCACGGCCAGGCCGTCCGAGAGCGTGACGAGGCGTGTTAGGGGGTCAGCTCCCTCTGGGCGGATCTTGGAGCCATGGTGGCCCAAAGGTTGGAGGCCGAGAGCGTCTCTGCCGACCTAGGCATAGAGCTCACCGAGGTGTGGGGGATTCTATAGGCCAAGAGTGATGAGCACGATCTAATGCGTGCTGCCATTGGGGTGGTTTTCGATGACCTAGGGGTGGCGCGGCCGAAGGAAACTGGCTCACTTGCGGCCCATGCCGTAGATATTACGGCGTGGGTGCACCAACTTGAGGAGAACGCCTTTCACACCGAGATCACCCAAGCCTTTGTTGTTGCCCACTCTCATTATGATTGGGAAATTGACTTGGAGATAATGAGCCTCGGCTTCGTGCCTGGCTATGAAGCCTTCGAGCTGGATGAGATTGAGAAGGCAGTGACTCCTATTGCACAGAACCTGGTAGACAGCATGAAAGACATAGTTCTCCCCCCCCGAGGAGGTAGTTAGTCGAATGAGTTTGATAAATATTTATCTATAATCTATGGACAAGTGTCGGTGCTTTTATGTCCGAAAACAGATTCATAATTTTGTATCATAATTTTGTTTCATTTGTCTGAACTTGTTTTCTTTCCTTTTGCATTCGAGAAGAAAGGTTTATGCGATTCGACCCTTCTGTTCATTAAGACCGTCATGCCTGAGGTGTATAAGGGGGACATTTTGATTATGGTCGTGAGCAAAGTTACCATAGCTGTCGGGGCATGGATTTTTGCAGTCTTACCAGGCATGCTCATTTATCTGTTCCCACAAACCTTGCCGCTAACCTTAACATGAGGAAGAGGTATGATGCAATGACTGTTTTGAAAAAAGGAGGTATTTATACCTTTATCAGTCCCCGAGTGAGATCTAACCCCTTGCGGTCGCTGGGGCCATAAGTTACTGGAGACCAAAGTGAGGGTAGCGAATTTACTCTTGTATTCGCATGTACCCCTTACTTAGGATTTTAATGATCATTTTGTGACCGTGCGTTTGGTCTCATTGCTGGCCTAGCCTTCTCCGAGCCCTCGTCCACGGCGATTTAGTCAAGGGTTGGCTCATTTTGTGACTATCGCCCCATTCGTGGTTTCTGCAATTGGAAGGGTTGAGGAGACATCACTTGCCTCGATGGCTCGAGTGACGCGCTTCATGAGCTCACTAACAGGGATGTTCAAACGAAATCCAATCCTGTTGCTTTGCGACAGGGTTGGCAAAGCCCTCGAGTGGCATTCTGTTGCTCCTTGACCTGCCTTCCAATAGATTCCCCCTTAATGAGGATTCTATGGGCTCGACTAAAGACCAGATTAAACTAGAAGGTTGAGATGACCCTATCTGCCTCTATGTGGGTTGGGCAAAAGCCACTGAGGCTCATTTGCATTTTCTCCCCTGGCTCTTGTTTGATGCGAGGCGGCCTCGGATCCTATGTGGGCTAGCCTTCAAACCTCGGCCTCTCAATCTTGGATCGAGCGGCTCGAGCCCCTGAGCCATTGGGGGTCTAATAGGGGGTCGGCCGTGTTTCGCATGTCACCTCGTCCTTGACTTCCACAATCGAGGGGCTGAGCTAACAACACTTGCCTCAATAGCTCAAGTGTCACGCTCAATGAGCTCACTAACAGGCACATTTGTGTGGAATCCAGGTCCATCATTCGCTGATAGGGTTGGTAGAGCCCTCATGTGGCATTCCACTACTTCTTAACCCACCCCTCGGTAGATGCCCGAGTCGTTCGATAGGCTCAGGTGGCCTATTGGCCTCTCCTCGATGTAGATTCTACGGGTTTGGCTCAAGGTTAGAATTGAACAAGAAAGGTCAAGATGTCCCTGTCCACTTCTGAGCGGGGCAGGGCAAGGCCGCTGGGGCTCATCTCGGTTTTTCTCCCTCAGCTCTGTTTGATGCGAGGCGGCCTCAAGCCCTTCGAGGGCTGGCCTTCGAACCTCGATTAGTTGCCACTCATATCAAATGAGGCGACTGTCACTTTGTGATGCAACACGAAGCGTTGAGATGCAGCGATTGCATATGCAACGTTTTGGATGTATGGGATTAATGTATGATTTAATTGAAACAAAATCAGGGGTCGGTAATGTTACCTTGGTGGCATGAGCGATGAGAAACTCTTATCGGACATGTCCACGTAGGGTTCAGGTTCGACGTTTGCGACGGGGCCGACGTGACCTGTACGAGCATTGCAATTTTTCATTTCTGTCTCTCGACGGCAATCTAAGCCATTTGATTGACTTAGGTGACCTAATAGCTTCTCCTTAAAGGAGATTCTATAGGCGGACCCCTCTGAACCCTTCTCAAGAAGGTAGATGCTAAAGCTTGGGGTGCGGGGAACTACGAATTTGATTATGCTGGTGAACAAAAACACCATAGCCGCTAGGGCATAGGGTCTAGTGGTTCGTCTAGTTTTACTCAAAGTTTTACACCCACACCTCGTGTCTCTGGTTTTCAATGTAAGGAGGGGTCGGGCGAAGAGGATGTCTAAATAAGTAGACACTCTCGGTAGCCCTTGAGCAATGTTCGTGCCCCTACCGGGTCGGAGGCTCGATAATGAAATTAACACGCAAAGTAAGTAAACAGAGGTGCTTATCATTCGTCGGCCGTTCGTTCATCCTTTTACCTAGGCCATTCGATCAACCCAGGAGGCCTGTTGGGCCCCCTTGATGGGGGTTCCATCATTGGGTCCTTCTAGGTCATGCCTAGGGAAGCGGAGAGTTGCCTGCATGCGGGTGCGCCTTGTTTCTCGTGCCCGACGTGTGGTAGTGGCGGGCCATTCTCGGGTCACATCCCATTTGACCAGGCACCGTCTTATCGAGCAGGGTGTGTCCCATCAGTCAAGGCGCATCCCCTCGAATTCCCATTAGCATTAAATTCTCATCTGCATTGAATAGGGGAAGGGAGAGAGTTTTTCGTCCCAACCTTTCGCCTTTCTCCCACTACTGCGTCTCGTCCTTAAATAGGGGGAAGGAGTTATTGTCCCATTCCTCCACCTATTCCTGAGCTGCCGCTTCTCCTCCTTCTTCCTTTTCACTGAGCGCGTTCACATGTTGCGGTGGTTACTAAGTGAGAGAGGGTAATGCAAGGGAGAGAACTCACAGACCCCTTCATGAATCTGGAGCACGATGTCGAGCTAGAGGTCATCCAACATAGATGAGATGGTGCTGGTCGCCTTTGCTAAGAAGAGGCCGCTTCTACCAAAGGAGGAGGCATACTGGAGGGTGCCGAGCGTCGTCAGCTTTATCGTCGTTCGCGAGGCCTTCGCCGAGATGGACCTATATGGGGGCCCCTCCAGTGAATCTTCTCTGGACAAGCCTTGTTGGCAGGGAAGACGCGTAGGACTGCGTCGATAGGGGGGTTTTTGCCCTTGTAGCCGCTTAGATCGGCCAGTTTATGAAGTTTGATGAGATGTCAGAGACATCCATTAGTCATGGCAGCCTTTCTTCAGCGGGGAGCACCCCCAGTCCAGGTGCCATTGTCAGGGCTATGCCTGATCACGTTGGCGTAGTCCCTGGATGCCCTAGCGAAGGTGCCATGGTTATCGGCGTGGTGCTCGACATTGCAGACGATGGCGCCCTCAAGGATCCCATGGAGCGGTAGGATGTCATCGATGGAGAGCGTGGCGTGGCGACCGTAGTAGTACTTATAGTAGAATTAGTCAGAAACTATAATCAAATAAGTTGTGGGGGAGCCCCCGTGTGAATAGTCTTTTGTATTTATGAATACATCAGTCCCTTTTTGTGATGAAATCACTTTGTAAGCGATGAATTTGTGCAAAAAATGTAATGGTTCTCAAATTTCGTTACGACAATTAGCTTTTTAGCTCTTCTCCTCCTTTTTGTAAAAGAGGTTCAGTGCCTTTCGACCCTTCCCATAGCTAAGGTCACAAAAAGGCTCAGAGTGCGGGAGAGCCAACTCTGATTACACTGGTGAGCAAAGAGACCATAGTCGCTGGGGCATGGGTTTCTCGCAGTCCTACCAGTTATACTCAGATTTTTGTTCCCGAAATCCTAGCCCTTAGGACTTACCATGAGAAAAGAAGGAAAAGACAGAGAATGTTTACAAGATAAACATACTCATACCAGCCCCCGAGTGAGGTCAGACCCCTCGCACTTTGTAGGGGTCGGATGTCATGAAAAGATCGGGGATTTTTTATGACAAAAACTGATAAGAGAAAGTATGCGTTTATATAAGGGTAAAAACAACATAGTTGCTCAATGTTCTAGGCATTGGTGAAGACCTCGCTATCGATGGTTTTTAACTTGTAGGCGCCTGGCCAGAGTACTTCTGCGATGACGTATGGCCCCTTCTAGGATGGGGAGAGCTTGTGATGGTCCATGTTGCTCTGCACAAGGTGGAGAACCAGGTCCCCGATGTTGAAGGCTCAGTCCCACACTCGTCGACTGTGGTACCGACGCAGCGTCTACTAGTACTTGGCTGAGCGGAGGAGGGCAACATAGCGAGCTTCATCTAGCTAGTCTATGGCATCTTCATGGGATGCTATAGCTCCCTATTTGTCGTATGCTCAAATCCTTGGCGCTTCATAGTCGAGGTCGGTTGGGAGGACGGCCTCAGAACCGTAGGCCATGAAGAAAGGCATGTAGCCGGTGGCTTGGCTAGGAGTTGTCCTTAGGCTCTAGAGTACCATAGGGAGCTCGGCGACCTAGCGTGTGCCGAACTTGTTCAACTAGTTGAAGATCTTGGGCTTGAGGCCTTGTAGGAGCATGCCGTTTGCACGCTAGACCTGCTCATTCATTCGGGGGTGCGCGACGGTGGCCCAATCGATTCGGATGTGTTATTCATCGTAGAATCAAAGAAATTTCTTACCGGTGAACTATGTGCCATTGTCCATGATGATAGAGTTTGGTACTCCAAAGCGATGGATGATGTCGAGGAAGAACAACACAGCTTGCTCGGACTTGATCATGGAGATCGAGCAAGCTTCAATCCATTTTGTGAACTTGTCTATGGTGACAAGTAAGTGGGTGTAGCCTTCGGGCGCCTTCTTGAGAGGCCCAACTAGATCAAGCCCCCAGACCATGAAGGGCCACATGATGGGGATCATTTGGAGTGCCTAGGCTAGGAGGTGAGTTTGCCGAGTGTAGTACTGGCACCCTTCGTAGGTTCATACGATCTGCTCAGCGTCGACTACTGTAGTGAGCTAGTAGAAGCCCTGTCGAAATGCGTTCCCAACCAAGGTTCTAGGTGCGGCATGGTGACCATAGACCCCACCATGGATATCACTCAGCAAAAGCTTCCCCTATTCGATGGGGATGCAGAACTGCAGGATCTCGGTGTGGCTTCGTTTGTAGAGTCTGCCTTCTACAAGAATGAAGGATTTGGCATGATGTGCAAGCCATTGAGCTTCTGTCTTGTCTGTTGGCAGCATGTCATGGAGGAGGTAGTCAAGGTAGAGTGTTCTCCAGTCGACTAGAGGGTCAGGCTCTGTTAATGGATCCTCTTTAAGCTCCATGACCTTGGGGCCGGACGGAGCCATCGGTTGGTTAGCCCTAAGGTTGGATCGGATGGACCATCATCAGCCTATTTTGACCCTTTGTAGTGCATCGAGGGATTGTGTTGGTCACTAGCGAAGACACCTGTTAGCACCAGCTCTCGATCGGACACCGCTTTTGCAAGCGCATCGGCTGCCTCATTAAGGTGCCTTGGGATGTGATTAAGTTCGAGGTCGTCGAACTTGTCCTCTAGCTATCGAACTTCATGGCAGTACGTAGCCATCTTGGCATCATGGCAGCTCGACTCCTTGATGACTTGGTTGACGACTAGCTAGGAGTCACCCCGGATGTTGAGGCATCGGATGCCCAACTCGATGGCGATTCATAGGCCATTGATGAGCGCTTCATACTCGGCCACATTATTGGATGAGGGGAAATGGAGACGAACCATGTACCTTATGCGAACCCCAAGGGTGATACGAAGACTAGCCCCACACTGGCACCCTTCTCAATCAGTGACCCATCAAAGTATATTGTTTAGTACTCTTGATCGACGTCCACCAGTGGTGTTTGGACCTCAGTTCATTCCACGACCTCAGACTTGATCACCATTCAGGAGACATACATGATGCCTTGATCCATCAACTCAAGTGCCCACTTTATGGTTCTTCTCGTGGTGTCCTGGCTCTGGATGACCTCGCCAAGGGGGAACAACGTCACGACCATCACGGGGTGTGACTCGAAGTAGTGGCGTAGCTTCCTCTTGGTGATGAGGACGGCGTATAGGAGCTTCTAGATTTGGGAGTAGCAGGTCTTTGAGTCAGGTAGTACCTCACTGATGAAGTACACAGGGTGTTGTACCTTGAGGGTCTACCCCTCTTCCCCCCACTCTACTACTAGGGTGGCGCTGACCACTTGTGTGGTGGTCGCTATGTATAGCAGGAGGGATTCTCCATCGGTCAGAGGAATCAAGATCGGGGGCCTTGTCAGAAGCAGTTTGACCATGTCAAGTGCCTCCTGGGCCTCAGATGTCCACTCGAAGCGGTCGGCTTTCTTCAAGAGTCGATAAAGGGGGAGACCTCATTCACCGAGGTGCGAGATGAATCGGCTGAGGGCGGCGAGGCACCCTATGATTCGTTGAACCCCTTTATGTTCTGAATCGGGCCCATCCTTATGATGCCCGAGATCTTCTCTGGGTTGGCTTCGATGCCATGCTCAGAGATAATGAAGCCGAGCAGCATGCCCCTTGAGACCCTGGAAACACATTTCTTGGGATTGAGTTTGATGCCATTCGCTCAGAGTTTCACAAAGGTTCGGTCAAGATCGGCAACAAGGTGGTCAGCCCATTTGGACTTAACCATGATGTCGTCAACATAGGCCTCAATGGTCCGCCCGATGAGGTCCCCAAAGCATTTGAGCATATAGCACGGGTATATAGCCCAAGCGTTCTTCAGACCAAATGGCTTTGAGGCATAGCAGAACGATCCAAAGGGGGTGACGAAAGATGTCACAAGCTGGTCGGACTCATTTATCATGATTTGATGGTAGCCGGAGTACGCATCAAGGAAGCAGAGGGTTTCACACCCCAAGGTAGAGTTGACTATTTGGTCTATGCGCGGCAAAGGAAATGGATCCTTTGGGCACACTTTGTTTAGACCCGTATAGCTAACCACTCTGGGTGGTATACTTCTCTGATGACACACATCCTCCATTTCCTACTCTTCTTTCATACAAGAACAGGATTAGCTAACCACTCTAGGTGGTATACTTCTCTGATGAATCCGGCCGCCGATAGTTTTGCTATCTCTTCACCGATGGTCCTACGCTTCTCCTCGTCAAAGCGATGCAGGTGTTGCTTCACCAGCTTGGAGCCTAGATGGATCTTCAAAGTATGCTCAGTGACCTCCCTCGAAATGCCTAGCATATCCGAGGGTTTCCACATAAAGATGTCTTTGTTGTCGCGGAGGAAGTCGACGAGCACGCTTTCCTATCTAGAGGAAAGTGTGGTACCAATGTGTACCATTTTGCCCTTAGAGCTGCTGGGATGCATGAGGACTTCTTTGGAGCCCTCAACCAACTTGAACGACCCAATTGATTTCTTGGCGTTGGGAGCCTCTTCGGCTACCTCCTCCTTAAGGGCGGCGAGTTCCCCAGAGGCAACGATTGCTATGGCGTGGCCGTAGCACTTGACTTCGTACTCGTAGGCCCGCTGGAAGGAGGTGCCGACGGTGATGACCCCATGGGGGCCTGACATCTTTAGCTTGAGATATGTATAGTTAGGGACATCCATGAACTTCATGTAGCATGGACGTCCCAAGATGGCATGGAAGGTTCTGGGGAACCCAACCACCTCGAAGGCGAGGGTCTCTGTCATGTAATTGAACTGATCCCCAAAGGTAACGGGCAGATTGATCTGCCCGAGTGGCATGGGCTGCTTCCTAAGCACGATATCGTGGAAAGGCGCTCGGGTTGGGTGGAGGCATGTCCAGTCGACACCATCTCATCGAGCGTCTTTGCGTACATGATGTTGAGGCTGCTGCCTCCATCCATCAGCACTTTGGTGAGCTACTTTGAGCCAATGATCGGGTCAACCACAAACAGATATCTCCCCGGGTGCGGGATGGTATCTGGATGGTTGGTCCGATCAATGGTTATGGCAGACTCCGACCATTAGAGGAAGGGAGGTGCGGCTGGTTGGGCCATGTAGACTTCGCTACGTGTGACCTTCTGATGGCGTTTGGAGTCGTAGGCTGCTGATCCTCTGAAGATCATAAGGTAGCCATCTAGTGTTGGAAAGCCATCATCCTTCTCCTTGGTGTCGTCTGTAGTGGGGGCAGGGTCCTTCCCCTACTCCCCTTTGTTGGAGCCTTCAGACAAGAACCACCACATGAGGCCACAGTCCTTGAGCAGGTGCTTAATGGGAAAGGTGTGGTTCGGGCATGGCCCCTCGAGTAATTTTTTGAACTGGTTCGGAGTGCCCTCTGTGGGCTTCTGACCACCCTTGTGGTCAGCAGCGGCCATGAGCGAGTCCTCACGCTGTTGCTTCTTATTCTTCCTTTTGTTGGAATGATTGGAGGTGCCTTCGCTGGCACCCTCATCCTGCCTTGCCTTGCCCTCAAGGCGATCAAAGATTGCTCCGACCACCTCTTCTCCTGAGGCGTGGCTGGTGGCGATGTCTAGGAGGTCCTTGGTGGTTCACGGGCCCTTGCATCCTAGCTTATAAACCAAGGACTCACAGGTCATCCTGGACAGGAAGGCTCTTATCACATCGGCGATGTTAGGGAGCTCATTGCACTATCGGGAGAAGCACTGGATGTACCCATGGAGGGTCTCACCGGCCTTCTGTTGGCAGTTCTTGAGGTCCCATGGGTTCCTAGAGCGCTTGTATGTGCCCTAAAAGTTTCCCACAAAGATCTCCTTCAAATCTGCCCAACTCTGGATTACGTTGGACGGTAGGTATTCCAACCACGCTCGTGCTGAATCGGCCAAGAACAGTGGAAGGTTGCGGATAATGAAGTCATCATTATCTGCACCACCAGCTTCATAGGCAAGCCGATAGTCTTCGAGCCAAAGTCTGGGGTTTGTCTCCCCAGAGTACTTAGGGATATTGGTAGGAGGTCGGTACCTTGGTAGGAAAGCAGCGTTGAGTATGTGCCGGCTGAAGGCCTGAGGGCCTCGTAGGCCGGGGCTTGAGCTCTAGTCCTCGACACTGTCATAGTGTTCGCCGCGATGAGGGTGATAGCCGCGACGGACACCTTCTCCCGGGTCGCTGTAGGTGCATCTGTGGGCATTGAGGGTGCTGCGTGCGTTGTGGTTGCGACCGAGGCGTTGATGCACTAGGACCGCAACATGCTGCCTACCGCCTTGTGGTGCCTGGTGGACTGACATGTCCCACGTGGAGTGCACCGAGGGCGTGCGCTGCCTGGTGTCGAGCTCACGTCACCAAAACAATGAGCTTTCCGCCTGCTGCGCCGCCGCACGCTCGGGCATTGTGGCCTCTGGAAGGCCATGGAGCAAGGCCGTTGTGCCAGTGATGTTCTGGCTTGCCCTAGCGAAGTGAGAAAGGGCTTCATCGTCGGCGATGATCCTTTGGTTCACATCACGGTCCCTAGCGCGTGCGCGCCCACTGTCTCCGCGGTGTTCAATCTCCCGATCGACCTCCGTGCATTCCCGCACAAGATGGATTCCGACTTCCTCGATCTCCTGCTTTTGGGCTCTTAGCTGCTCCACCCCTACATGAGGTGGGGCCACTGTCCCCCCTTTGGTTCTGTTATAGAGGTTGCCTCCTAGGGTAGCCTCCTCTGCGGAGATGCTTTCGCCGTGTCCCTCGGGGGTACCCACCATGAAACATTCTCGGGAGGGATGATGGCACCCCCTGCTAGAGTCAGAGCTAGAGTTTGACCCTGGCTCCTCCACGAGGAGGCCGTGGAGGGATTTCGTGACGCTTTTGATCATCCTCATGAACTCATTGTTCATGGGGGATGGGATCATGCGTTGCGCCACAAGGTGGCTAACGGTCGCCGCGACATTGCAGAGACCGAACAGAAGCACTGTTAGGGCACTCCATGCGGAGGCTTCCGAAGAGAGGTTGAGGTAGCGTGGGTCCTCCCTAGACAACTGGGGTCCAAGGGAGACACCGGGATGGTGCTCAAACCTCCTGTAGTTGAAGCCAATGGAGGGGAGAGATTGGATGGCGGCGTGGGCCAATGCCAACTCTCCTCCCATCGTGATGATGAAGTCCAGGTCATTGAAATGCACGTGTGTGCCTGAGACCTAGCTGATTGCATAGCTAGCCATCTGAGGCCTGATATGGAACACACAAAGGTCCCCTACTTGGCGCGCCAACTATCTGGTGCACCAACTATCGGTGTTTCGAACAAACACCAACTAGTAAATTTATATTTGTTGCGTGTTAGACTCGGATGGTGTACTAAAGGACACAAGGTTTATACTGGTTTGGGCAGAATGTCCCTACGTCCAGTTCGTTGCTACTCGTGTTATTAGTACCGAAAAAGGTTCATAGTAGGGGGTACAAACGGTCAAGAGAGGGACATGTTCCAAGTCTCTGATGGAAAGGTCAAAAGGATGCCAAGAGCTCGGTTGCTGCTTGGCTGTGTGTTGTGTGTGGAATCGATTCGTCCCCCTAGTGGGGTGCCCTGCCCTCCCTTTTATAGATCAAGGGGGAGCAGGGAATATAGATGGGAGAAATAGGAAAACCTAGAGGGTAGAGAAGGTCCTTCAAACGAGCCGGGTCTTTCTTTCCCCTTATGCCTGTGTTGCTAACATGGCAGACCATGTCATGGATGGCATGTTCATTGATCCTTATAGGGCCATGCCCTGGCCTCATTCAGCAAGTGGGTACGTCCCATCCTACATCGGCGGATGGTGCGGCGTGCTAGGGAGCCAAGCTGTGACCCTATGCGGAGTAGATGGGGAAGTGACCATATGTCTGTCACTGTAGATGATGTGAGTTCCCTTCTGGATTGTATTGGTTGTCGTATGTTTATGTTAGGATCCACGTCCAAGGGCTGACGGTGGTGCCCACAACATTGTAAGGCAAAAGCTAGCGCCTACAACACTGTTCAGGCTCTGTGAAGGGTCGAGATGGCAGACTAGAGGGGGGGTGAATAGTCTTTTTCTAAAATTAATCGCATCGGCTAACCGATATAAATGCGGAATTAAAACAATCGGTCTAGCCAAGACTACACCCCTTTATATATGTTCTCTAGCACCTTCCAAAGATACTAATCAAGCAACAAAGGTGCCGGGCTAGCTAGAGCTCACCTAACCAATGCTAGGAGCAAGGTCACACAAACCTATGTCTCTAGTACTTTAAGCAACAAGGGAGCTCCTACACAAGCTAGTAAGCAAAAGCACAATGCTAACTAAGCTCACTAGCAATGCTCAATAACAAGGCAACCAATGCCTAATTAGAGAGCACAAATACTTAGCTACACAAACTAAGCAATGTGACTAACAAGGTTACTAAAACCAAATTAGCCACGCAAGGGAGCTACTTCTATGCTACACAAGCAAGAAGGTAATTAGCAAGCTACACAAGCTATCTAATTACAAGAGCAACTACACAAGCTTAATATGTATAAAAGTAATTGCAAGCTTGTGTAATGGGGATGCAAACCAACGGGAAGAACAAGGTTGACACGATGATTTTTCTCTCGAGGTTCACGTATTTGCCAACATGCTAGTCCCCGTTGTGTCGACCGCTCACTTGGTGGTTCAGCGGCTGATTAGCATCACCCGCTAAGCCCGCACGTCGGGCGCCACAAGAACCTACCCCTTGAGTGAGGGTAGCTCAATGACACGCTTTACTAGAGTTGCTCTTCACGGCTCCTGCGGGGCGAGCACAATGCCCCTCACAAGCACTTCTTTGGAGCGCCACACAAGCTTCTTGCATGCTTCGATGGAGACCACCACCAAGCCGTCTAAGAGGTGGCAACCTCCAAGAGTAACAAACACCACCAGCTTGCAACTCGATCACCTAGTGCCACTCGATGCAACCTCATGATGCAATCGCACTAGAATCGCTCACTCACACAATCGAATGATCACTATTAAGTATATGTGTGATGGAGGGCTCCCAAGCACTCACAAGCATGGACACTAAGTCCCTTGAGGTACTCAGCACCAGCCATGGCCGAAGGCCACTTCTATTTATAGCCCCAAGGGCTAAACTAGCCATTAGCCCTTCACTGGGCAATGGTCGGGCCGACCGGATGCTCTGGTCGTGTTGACCGGACGCTGGACCTCAGCATCCGGTCGCCCATAGACGGCCACGTGTCCTGGTTCCAACGGTCACTTGACTTGACCGGACGCAGCAGCTTTCAAATGACCGGACGCTGAACCCCCAGCGTCCGGTCGTTTCCAGTAAGGTACCGACCTCGACCGGACGCGTCCGGTCACACTTGATCGGACGCAGCCAGCATCCGGTCACACTCCAGCCTCTGCATCATCGTACGTCAGCCTGACCGGACACAGCTAGCCAGCGTCCGGTGCTTTTAGACCCAGCATCCGGTCAGTTGACCGATGCCAGCGTCTTCGCGACTAACTCGTTCTCACTTCTAACTTCTTCACCCTTGCTCCAATGAGCTAACCACCAAGAATTTGCATCCGGCGCAATAGAAAATAGGCATTCCATTTTCCCAAAAGCGCTGAATCCATCTCACTCCTGCAAACACCACCTCCTTTGTAAATGTGCCAACACCACCAAGTGTACACCACCATGTGTATGTGTGTTAGCATTTTCACAATCATTTCCCAAAGGATGTTAGCCACTCAACTTGCCACGCCACTCGATCCTAGCGACAATGCAAAGTTAGATCACTCGAGTGGCACTAGATGACCGATATGCAAACAAGTTTGCCCCTCTTGATAGTACGACCATCTATCCTAAACCCGGTCATAAACTTCTCTACACACCTATGACCGGTGAAATGAAATGCCCTAGGTTATACCTTTGCCTTGCGCATTCCATTCCATCTCCTTCAATGTCGATGCAACACATACACCAACATGATCAACAATGATATGATCCACTTCATATCATCATGTGATCATATTGGTCCATCGATCTTGACTTTACTTGCTCTTCACAGTTGCCATCGTCCATCGGCGCCAAGTCTTGCTCAAGCTTCACCGCCACGCGGTCCATCACTCCAAAGCCTTCGACTTGCCCTTCATGCTTGCAACCGATCCATCAAGCCAAGTCTTGTCTTGATCTTCTCCATCTTGATCACATGACTCAATGTCATGTCTTATGTGCATTTAAGCTCCTTCATCATCACATGTGTGAGCTTTGCAACATCTCCAAGCCATTTTCACCTTCATGGCATATGTTGCTCATACACATGTACCTGTGGACTAATCACCTGTGTATCTCACATAAACACAATTAGTCCACCTAGGTTGTCACTCAATTACCAAAACCAAACAAGGACCTTTCACTCTGTCAGGCCAAAAAAGGCTTAAAGCGCTCGTCCTGTCGTATCCTGATGGTATCTTCCTGTAGGCGTGCAGGGCATGTTCCTCAGTACTATGGTTGACTCGAATGTCCTGTCATACCCTGTGCTCATCATTATGAAGGAGTAGGGTGCAGTCGTCGGACGAGGTGGAACCAGCCCCGGGACGTCGGGCGAGGCGAAGTCCGACCCTCGGGGGTTGGGTGAGGTAGAGCCAGCTCTCGAGGGTCGGGCGAGGCAGAGCCAGCCCTCGGGGTCGGGCGAGGCGGAGCCAGCCCTTAGTCATCGGACGAGACAGAGCCAGCCCTCGGGGGTCAGGTGAGGCGAGGCCCATTCCTAGTCGTCGGGCGAGGCGGTGCCAGCCCTTAGCCATCGGGTGAGGCGGAGTCCAACCCTCGGGGGTCGGGTGAGGCGGAGCCAACCCTTAGGGGTCAGGTGAGGCACGGCCAACCTCCAGTCGTATGGACAAGAAGTGCAGTTACGTTCTTGTCCGCTTGAAAGCATCAACGTTTGATGGTTATTAGCTTCACCTCATTAGGTACCCCAGTATTAGGTCCCCGACAAGTAGACTTGTGGTTCTTGAGTAGACATGCAACACTGATGGTTTAAGACATAAAAGGGTATGTGTAAGAAGGAAATTTGTTCTTTTAACATTTAAAATTGATACCTATGTTGCCTAACAATGTTAACTCTTGAAAAGGATATCTATGCATAAGAAGGAAGTTTATTCTTGTACTCCCTCCGTTCCAAACTATAAGACATTTTGGCTTTTTTAGATACATTGCTTTTGTTATGTATCTAGACATAGTGTATATTTAAGTACATAGCAAAAGCTACGTATCTAGAAAAGCTAAAACGTCTTATAATTTGGAATGGAGGGAGTAGCACCTAAAATTGATGGTTGTGTCGCCTAATAATGGTAACTCTTGAAGAATGACTTCCAATTTCCTGAATTGGAGCCTCTTCTTGTTATGCTGGAAGGCCATTTTTGGCACTTCTCTTTGTTGCTTGTTCTTTTGTTGGAAATGAACGTTCCATCCACCAGGTAGTCTTATAGAAATTTTCTTTATTAGGGACCGCACTCTGATTTTACTGGGCCAAATTATGGGAGTACAACCTGTGTAGCATTAGTAAAAAATAGGCAACTCGTTGTGGCAAATGCCGGTGACTCCCGTTGTGTCATCTCAAAGAATGGCTAGGTCAGTTGTTACTCCTTTTTTAGGAAGACAAGAGGGGTTACCCCCTACTGGTAATTGCATTAATTAAAGAGAACAAAGTGCAAAGACTGTGGTATATTTCGACATAAAGTTTATGTATGATCGTCTCATTTCTATAATTCTTCCACGTAACACAGGCATACAATTTGTCAAAACCAGAGCTTGAGGCAGAGAGAGAAAGGATACAAAGTGAAGGGGGTTACATTCAAATAGGATGTGTAAATGGAACTTTAAACTTATCCAGAGCTATTGGTATTCTTTTTTTACTTGCTTCTTTCTGTTCATACTTCTCACCTTACCTGATGTCTTGCATATGCAAAATACTTTTCACTACGGAATGCCCTTATATTCAGATACCTAAATTTCTTTTGACTTTGTACCTTCGCATGACAAATTCTAGTGTACTAGGATTCTGGAAGAACCAATATACCAGTTCGATAAGTATATTTTTAAATCTTGGAAGAAACATGATTGATAGAGGTTCAAAACATGATTAATAAGTGTAATTGTTTTGCTAGTTGACACTACTTATTCTGCTAGTTAACAATTTGATGTTGTCTCTATGATTTTCTATTTTATGCTAAATTAATAGCAAGTATTTTCTTATTATTTCAGTTGCAGTCTGAATTTTCAGCATATTTGGATCTGACTTATATATACTATCTCATATATTAGGCTACAATATGAATTTTTAGCAAGTCTTGATTTGAATTATACTAATCTGTATATTTAGCAAGTCATGATCTAAACAATAATATCTCTTATAGCATTCATTACCTTTGGTTCTAAGATTTTCTTACAATATTTTATTTAGATCACAAGCTCTTAATATTGATGAGGGACATCAATACATCATAAGGCCCTAGGGATGCTCCAAAATAATATATTGCAGTCTGAAAGTCTAATGCTCCAGGGGTGTTAGATGCAATCACTACATTGAGTAAGTAGTGGCACACTTTTTGGTACACCATACACAGAGAAGTTGCAGCATGTGTCAAGACGTATACATATCGATAATCCGCATTAGCTTATATGTTTGTATACATACTTATAACGTTCACTTTACCAACACCTGGTGCTTGTGGCCAGATTTGAATTACATATCTACTGTAGAGATGGTTCTAGACTAAACCACCCCTATAAGCAGGTATTATAGGGGCGGCTGGTACTACAGCCGCCCCTACAAATCGATTTGTAGGGATGGTCTGGAAACCGCTCCTATAAATCGGTGATTTGTAGCTACGCTTTGGTAGAAGTGGCTAGCCAAACCGTCCATATAAATATCCATGAGCCGCCCCTACAAAACCTATCTGTAGCCGTGAATTCAAGACTAGAACAAGGACTTCACTTTACAGGTATATATAGCTAGGATCAATGGATCATGCACGCACCATGAACACTCACGTGGAGCCCCATGGCAGGCAGTATCTTAAATATGCCTCGGTGCTACGCGACACGCCTCGATCCCATGCCTTGGATTCCATCTCCCATCTGGGCACAGTCCTATTAAACTCTGAACAACGCTGTCGCCGAAGAAGCTAAGGTTATTAACAACTCACTCATCAGCAGAAGCAGCTGATCGGATGCGTTTTACGAGGCATCTCTTTGGCTAGATCCAGTGTGTCCCTTTTTTATACTCTTGCTCTCTGCATTGCAGCCTTGCGACGCGAGAGTTTTTTTTTTTTAAATGTTGCGGGAGGTGTCACTGGTCAGTGCTTGCGAAGACCAAGAACAAGGTACGTACATAGCCAGTAGGGTTCATGCAAGTACATGCAAATGCTCAACCAAGTGGCGATCGTGTGTGGCTGTGAAGATCGATGCTCGTTGGAGTCGGTAGAATCCGCCGGTTTGTAGCGCTGGACGGACAACATTTCCTTGCCTCTCTAGCTTTTCGTCAGTTTTACTCCTAGACAGCTAGAATCTTAGCAAGTGAAACTACCTCTCGGACTTGGGCCGTTTTTATAGGGAGATGAAGGCACAATCAAGTTTCCAGGGGTTGGCTCGCATAAGTTTCTGGTATTGATATACATGGGGTATCTGCAGTTGGCTACATGTTAAAATACTAGTATTTAGAATGAGCATCTCTAACACATTACCTGTCCTTCATCTCCTGGAGAGGAAGTCTATATAGATGATCTTTTATTATTAATTTGGGTTGTTGTTTTTTTCTTCTCCTCCTCCAACTGATTACCAATATCATTGAAGCCCCCTTTGGAGTAAAGGGGAAAAAATGGAGAAATTCTAGTGAATTGAAATCGTATAGGAAAATTTACTATGTACCTCTTTAGAATAAATGATTGGGTTCCTAAAAATCTTTTGAAATTCCTATGGGATGACTTGTTTCATAGAAATTGAAATTTTACCAAGAGGTTGAACCTCATGGGAAGTTTGCTTTGTGTCACTCTCTCACTCAACGAATTCTTGTGTTTATTATCCCGCACTCCATCCAAACCTTCAGTATCGCAGTTTTCTTTGTTAATCCATAGAATTCAAGATGCAGGCCATTTTATTCTTGTGTTTTTTCTATTGCTGCGTTCCTAGAATTCTGCATTCCAAAAAGACCCTTTAAATAAAGTGGATAGAGGAGAGGAGATGGATTTACTACATTTGAAAGGATGGGTTTTTAAATAGTTAATTAAAACTTTTAGTTATTAAGAAAAGAATAAGTAATCTACTGGAGTGATCTCAATTCCTCGTATGGTGCGGCGAGCTCTAGCAACGAACCAAACGCTCCCCAGTAGCACTTATTAGCTTGCTACCCAAAAATAAACTGAAATGATAAGCAGTAAACGCTGTAACAGTGCTAAATCTAGAAGAGAAACCATTAAAGATGGGTCTCTGAGCTCCAACGACCAACCTGGTCACTCACATCACATGGCCTGCTAGGTGATGAACATCCTGGGGACCCCAGGTGGCAGTGACATCAATACCACAAGGCCCCTTCCATAAACCATGATCGATACTGGTTTTTAATTAGTCATTAATTGTTACATGTATGCATAATAATATATAGAGGAGCCAGATTGATTTGATGGTGGAGTGCATTTACAAAGCAGGTACGTGCCCCCCTGTATGCAGAGCTCCAACTCTTGGCACTGCTACCTGAGAAAAAAGAACGAAGACAATCAGAAAGTACCCTTGAGCGCCCGCTTTCCTCGGCGCACGCACGTGTGGCCCACGTGGACTTGCTTGCTTCGCTTTACGGGGTTCAGGACGGGGCAGAAAAATATTCAGCGATCTAGCAGATTGGATCGCCATGTCCCCATCTATCCATCTATTGCCTCCCTTTTTCTATCCTTTTTTTTTCGAAAGATTATCTCTTGTATTCTAAAAAATGTTTTCTTGCTGGGTTAGAGCAGACTGTGACAGTGTTAGAGCTGCTGGTACATCTCGTTGATATAATAACCTACTATTTGCGCTGTACTAGTACTTCTTCTTTTTTTCAGCTGCGCCTGGTCAGGTTCAGGACTTGGGGCTCAGGAGTATTGTCGTGTTGGTTGAAGACAGGTGAGCAATTTTGTGAGCTCAGGCAGAGTCACAGGCTGTGTATACGAACGTAGTACTAACAAATGCACGGATCTGATCTGATAATACGAGATTCGCAACAGATGACGAGAAGAAAAAGAAAGGAAAGATTAGGGTTATGTTTAGTTTCCTCCAAAACGTCAAATTTTTCAAGATTCTCCGTCACATCGAATCTTTGGACGCATGCATGTGGACGCATGCATGAAGCATTAAATATAAATAAAAAATAAAACTAATTACACAGTTTAGATGAAATCCACGAGACGAATCTTTTAAGCCTAATTAGACTATGATTGAACACTAATTGTCAAATAACAACAAAAATGCTAGTGTCGTTTTGCCAAAAATTTTGGCAACTAAACTGGGCCTAGCAGTGACACTAGATCTCAAGATCGCATCTCGAGATGAACTCTGAGCTTGCAGCGCTTGCGCAGATTCTAAAACGAGAAATACATGGAGTACTCCATACTACAGGCATACAGCCAGAAATGTTGCGTTGAGCTGTGAGGTAAGTTCAGGTGTCTGTCCTGTCTGTCGCCGGATGGAGACGGTTCGGGCGAAGAGTGCGCTACAATGGGAGCCGGGAGGACCTGTGCCAAAGGGGGCCGAAGAGGAAGAAGAGGAGGGAGCCCCTGGCGCTGGCTGCTGACTTGGATGGATCCAATCCATCCAAAGACACGAAATGGGCGGCACCTGCGGCTGTCCTCTGCGTGTCCTCCACACCTGATGCATCTCACATCTCAGGTACTCAAGTCTGTCTGGTGTTGGGAGATGCATACGATGTAACCGTGTGTGTGGAGCCAGCCAGGCCCGGGGCCCCGTCAATTGTTTTCGGTTTGGTCGAGATGTGCAACTGTTTGTTTGTTAGCCAAGCTTATTTAATTAGTTAATCGTATTTTTCTTTCACAGCAAACCAGCATCAACCAGTCCAAACTAGCACAGAAACCAACCAGCAAACACGCCGGTGATCACGATCCATCACTGTAGAAATGGAGAGTTTTCTCCCCAAAGAAAAAAAGTAGAAATGGAGGAGTAGATCAACGTCTGATGCCTGCTTTACATTACTCGCACTTTACTTCACTCCATCAGTTCACTGACTGTTATTCAACCTGTTCGTTTATTGGTTTCAGCCAGAACTTATTAGACAACTAATAATATTTTTCTCTAACAACAAACCAGCACCAGCCAAACTTATCAGCTTAGAAATCAATTAACAAACATGCTGATTGTTGATTGGAACGAGCTGAGTAGTAGCCGAGCAGGTGGTGTTAGCTTCGTTACCTTCAAATCATCACGTGAACGAACTGATGGATTCACATAAGCACGTCCTAGATTCACAAATGATGTGCACTGTGTAGAAGTACGCTAGGTACATGCCAAAAAAATGTCCCTTCTGCCTGCAACGCAGAACTTGGGTCTGTTCGGTTGGTATTAAAATCGGCTGATAAGTTAGCTGAAGCTGTTTTGTTGTGAGAGAAAAATACTGTAGATTCTAGCTGATAAGCCGGTTGATAAGTTCAAGCGAACAGGCCCCGCTGCACCTGCACGCACACAGCCGGACGACTTACTTTATAAGGGGGTGTTTGGTTGCTCCTCCTAAACTTTAGTCGTTGTCCCATCGGATGTTTGGACACATATATAGAGTATTAAATGTAGACTAATTACGAAAAAAAATTACATAGTTTGTGACTAATTTGCGAGACGAATATTTTAAGCCTAATTAGTCCATGATTTGATAATGTGGTGCTACGGTACATACGCTAATGATGGATTAATTAGACTTAATAAATTCGTCTCATGGAGTACTGTCGGATTCTGTAATTTGTTTTTTATTAGTATCCAAATACCTCATACGATATTCTCACATAACATCTCCTAAATTTTAGTCACTAAATCAAACACCCCCAAGCTTACATATACAACAACACACGAGCACGCATCGTCTCTCCTCGTGCTGGCATTTTAAACCCCGTACCAACCATGCAATCCGGGAGGAGCCAGCTGCATGTGTCCTGCATATGCATGCACCGATGCCGGCATTGACCCCAGCGACTTGCACCACCGCATCCTATATACTAGGAGCCCTATACGTATGCTAGCTAGCGATGCTAATCATTTGCACAAGGGTAGTTTGTGTACTTTTTGTTCACTGTCAGACGACTAAGGGCGCGTTTAGTTTCGAAAAATTTTAGCTTTTGACTACTGTAGCACTTTCGTTTGTATTTGGCAAAAATTGTCCAATTATGAACTATTTAGGCTTAAAAGATTCATCTCGCCAATTACAGGCAAACTGTGCAATTAGTTATTCTTTTTACCTACATTTAATGCTCCATGCATGTGCCGCAAGATTTGATGTGATGGGGAATCTTAAAATTTTTTGGTTTTTGGGTGGGATCTAAACAGGGCCTAACTCCCTGGAAAAAAATCGCATCCGTACGTCCACATGCTGCTTGGATGGTGTACTAAAGGATATAAGGTTTATACTGGTTTGGACAGAATGTCCCTACGTCCAGTTCGTTGCTGCTCGTGTTATTAGTACCGAAAAAGGTTCGTAGTAGGGGGTACAAACGGCCGAGAGAGGGACATGTCCCAAGTCTCTGATGGAAAGGTCGAAAGAATGCAAAGAGCTCGGTTGCTGCTTGGCTTTGTGTTGTGTGTGGAATCGATCCGTCCCCCTAGTGGGGTGCCCTGTCCTCCCTTTTATAGATCAAGGGGGAGCAGGGAATACAGATGTGAGAAATAAGAAAAAACCAGAGGGTAGAGAAGGTCCTTCGAACGAGCCGGGTCTTTCTTTCCTCTTGTGCCTGCGTTGCTGACATGGCAGACCGTGTCAGGGATGGCATATTCGCTGATCCTTATAGGGCCATGCTCTGGCCTCATTCAGCAAGTGGGTACGTCACATCCTACATCGGCGGACGGTGCGGCGTGCCAGGGAGCCAAGCTATGACCCTATGCGGAGTAGATGGGAAAGTGACCATACGTCCGTCACTGTAGATGATGTGAGTTCTCTTCTGGATTGTAGTGGTTGTCGTATGTTTATGTTAGGATCCACGTCCGAGGACTGACGGCGGCGCCCACAACACTGTAAGGCAAAAGTTAGCACCTACAACACTGTTCAGGCTCTGTCAGGCCAAAAAGGACTTAAAGCGCCCGTCTTGTCGTATCCTGACGGTACATTCCTGCAGACGTGCAGGGCATGGTCCTCAGTACTACGGTTGACTCGAATGTCCTATCGTACCTTGTGCTCGTCATTATGAAGGAGTAGGGTGCAGTCGTCGGGCGAGGCGGAACCAGCCCCGGGACGTCGGGCGAGGCGGAGTCCGACCCTCGGGGGTCGGACGAGGCAGAGGTAGCTCTCGGGGGTCAGGCGAGGCGGAGCCAGCCCTTAGCCGTCGGACGAGACAGAGCCAGCCCTCGGGGGTCAGGCGAGGCGAGGCCCATCCCTAGTCGTCGGGCGAGGCGGAGCCCAGCCCTCGGGGGTCGGGTGAGGCGGAGCCAACCCTTAGGGGCCGGGTGAGGCGCGGCCAACCTCCGGTCGTATGGACAAGAAGTGCAGTTACGTTCTTGTCCGCTTAAAAGCATCAACGTTTGATGGTTATTAGCTTCACCTCATTGGGTACCCCAATATCAGGTCCCCGATAAGTAGACTTGTGGTTCTTGAGTAGACGTGCAACACTGATGGTTTAAGACATAAAAGGGTATGTGTAAGAAGGAAATTTGTTCTTTTAACATTTAAAATTGATACCTATGTTGCCTAACAATGTTAACTCTTGAAAAGGATATCTATGCATAAGAAGGAAGTTTATTCTTGTACTCCCTCCGTTCCAAACTATAAGATATTTTGGCTTTTCTAGATACATTGCTTTTGTTATGTATCTAGACATAGTGTATATTTAAGTACATAGCAAAAGCTACGTATCTAGAAAAGCCAAAACGCCTAATAATTTGGAATGGCGGGAGTAGTACCTGAAATTGATGGTTGTGTTGCCTAATAATGGTAACTCTTGAAGAATGACTTCCAATTTCCTGAATTGGAGCCTCTTCTTGTTATGCTGGAAGGCAATTTTTGGCATTCTCTCTTTGTTGCTTGTTCTTTTGTTGGAAATGAACATTCCATCCACCAGGTAGTCTTATAGAAATCTATATAAGAACTTTAAATTTGAGGACTCGCACTGCTCATCCGGACTTTCCACAGACGCAGAACGCTGTAGATCAACAGGCGCGTTACTGTTCATCCAGAGCTTTCAACAGTACCAGGTACCGGATAAACAGTACCAACCCGATAAGTTTTTCCCCGAAAAAGGAACAGTGTCAGCCTGATAAAAAAATTCTGTTTTTTTTCCCACCTTCTTCCCACTCGAAGCGTGGGCACCCACGCTAGTTTCCTTTATTAGGGACCGCACTCTGATTTTACTGGGCCAAATTGTGGGAGTACAGCCTGTGTAGCGTTAGTCAGAAATAGGCAACTCGTTGTGGCAAATGCTGGTGACTCCAGTTGTGTCATCTCAAAGAATGGCCAGGTCAGTTGTTACTCCTTTTTTAGGAAGACAGGAGGGGGTACCCCCTACTGGTAATTGCATTAATTAAAGAGAACAAAGTGCAAAGACTGTGGTATATTTCGACATAAAGTTTATGTGTGATCGTCTCATTTCTATAATTCTTCCACATAACACAGGCATACAATTTGTCAAGACACCATAAACCAGAGCTTGAGGCAGAGAGAGAAAGGATACAAAGTGCAGGGGGCTACATTCAAATAGGGCGTGTAAATGGAACTTTAAACTCATCAAGAGCTATTGGTATTCTTTTTTTACTTGCTTCTTTTTGTTCATACTTCTCACCTTACCTGATGTCTTGCATATGCAAAACACTTTTCACTATATATGGAATACCCTTATATTTAGATACCTAAATTTTTTTTGACTTTGTACCTTCGCATGACAAATTCTAGTGTACTAGGATTATGGAAGAACCAATATACCAGTTCGATAAGTATATTTTTAAATCTTGGAAGAAACATGATTGATAGAGGTCCAAAACATGATTAATAAGTGTAATTGTTTTGCTAGTTGGCACTACTTATTCTGCTAGTTAACAATTTGATGTTGTCTCTATGATTTTCTATTTTATGCTAAATTAACAGCAAGTATTTTCTTATTATTTCAGTTGCAGTATGAATTTTCAGCATATTTGGATCTGACTTATATATACTATCTCATATATTAGGCTACAATATGAATTTTTAGCAAAGTCTTGATCTGAATTATACTAATCTGTATATTTAGCAAGGCATGATCTAAATAATAATATCTCTTATAACATTCATTACCTCCAGTTCTAAGATTTTCTTATAATATTTTATTTAGATCACAAGCTCTTAATATTGATGAGGGACATCAATACATCATAAGGCCCTAGGGGATGCTCCAAAATAATATATTGTAGTCTGAAGGTCTAATGCTCCAGAGGTGTTAGATGCAATCACTACATTGAGTAGTGGCACACTTTTTTGTACATGCGCTAATGATGGATTAATTAGACTTAATAAATTCGTCTCGTGGAGTATTGCTGGATTCTATAATTTATTTTGTTATTAATATCCAAACACACCTCATATGACATCCTCACATGACACCTCCTAAATTTTAGTCACAGGATCAAACACCCCTAAGCTTACATATACAACAACACACGAGCACGCATCGTCTCTCCTCGTGCTGGCATTTTAAACCCCGTACCAACCCTGCAATCCGGGAGGAGCCAGCTGCATGTGTCCTGCATATGCATGCACCGATGGCGGCATTGACCCCAGCGACTTGCACCACCGCATCCTATATACTAGGAGCCCTATACGTATGCTAGCTAGCGATGCTAATCATCTGCACAAGGGTTAGTTTGTGTACTTTTTGTTCACTGTCAGACGACTAACTCCCTGGAAAAAAATCGCATCCGTACGTCCACATGCTGCTTGATGCGGACGATCCCCACTCAATTTTTTTCCCAACTCCCAAGGGTTCGTTAGTTTAAGCGGGGCAACGATTGTGAAGGGGGGCTATACGATACGGTGGGTTAGCGCCACGCCAAGCGGCCTGGACGGCGGCGGCGTCGTCGGCACGGCCGTTACGTCCGGCCGGGGCCCTGGCCGACGTCACCGCTCGCCGACGTACGTCCTCCTCTGGCCTCTCCCTCGTCCTCGGGCGGTTGGTTTCGTGCCGTGCGCGCCCGACGCGACGTCGTGGCGGTCGATGACGCACGCCCGCCGGTGACGCGCGCAACGCGACGCATGGCGTGCCCCCCGGCCCGTTGCTTCCGAGACCGTACCAGCGCGGGCGTGCGGGGTGCCGGCCTCTTCCGAGTCTTGCTCCGCTCGCGCTTGGGCGCTTGGCGAGGCAGGCAGGCATGCACGCACGCCGCTTCGGTCCCGTTACGTCGACGCGGCGCGGCGCGTCGCGGGGCAGGCGGGCCTGGCTGGCACGGTGGCGGCACCCACCGCTCCGGCGACGACGGAGGCATGACGCCATGCATCGCACGACGGCGTAGCCATGCCGTACAGCTTAGAGCTTGCGGTGTACAACTGCGCCGCACCAGAGGAAAAGAAATTTGCTAGAGCGAGACTTTTCGTTGCTTTGTTCCCTTTTCATAATGGAAAAAAAGGTGAGCCTTTTCGTTGCGCCCTGGATCACTGATCAGCTCGGCTCGCGCCTTGGGATGGAACGGAGAAGCGACAATCAATCCATCCAATAAAAAAGAGCGTGGAACCAAACAGACACACACGCTCGCAGCAGGCAAGGCACGCACTGTCGCACGCACAGAGAAAAAGGTCTGATGTCTCTCTCTCTCTCTCTGTGACATGAGAGAGAGAGAGAGGGAAAGAGAGAGAGTGAGTGGGACGCGTCATGCATGCGTGCACCAATCCCAGCCTCTCGTTTCCGGCCCGCACTGCACCAGCAGGAAAGCAAGCCCGGCACCGGCAGTATCTCACGGGGGTCGCCGCACCGATCGATTACTGGCTGGCTGGTTGTGGTTGGTTCAGCCGCTCATGGTTGTGGTTGTGGCGAATCCCATCCCTGCCCCCACCACCCGACCCGTATCCATCCGTGCGCGCCTTTGCTTCCGGATAGCGAGCGAGCGAGCATCAGGCATGCATCCAAAAAACCTTTGCTTGCTGCCGAAAACAGACTGCGCCGCGTTTGCTTAAAATGGTCACGGGCACGCAACTTGCTTGGTCCTCCTCCTGCTATGTTCGGTTATCCTCTGCTCACACAGCCAACCAACAAACATATACACAGGTGGGAGGGAGGGTGGAGCCCACGAGAGATTAGGCTTGCTTTGAAGCCATACACTGCCCCGCCGGCTCCCTTTTTCTTGTTGCAAAGTCATCCCCGCTAAAAAGGTCTTCTTAAGAAAGCTTCCCCACTTCCGCTTTTTTTTTCTCTCTCTCTTCGCTTCTTTTATTTGCTTCGTAGGAGTGGTGTGCCTTTTCACCCCCAAGGGCTTGGTGGTGGTGGTGGAACCGTTCTTTTATGATATTTTAATTTAACGTGCGTGCTATATTCGGTTATAAATGGATTGGAAAATAGCATAGGCTTGATAGACACCATGCCATCGGTCTAAAGGTTTGTTTTGATTTCACCTCTAAACTTTTTGAACCAAAGCTCAAAAGAAGTGGTCTAAAATTAGCTCTATATAGCTTAAGAGCTCAAAAGTGAGCTAAAGTGCTCTAAACCTTTTAGATGAAGGGATCCACACGGGACCTGAATCATTTGCCTTGTACATTTGCCTTGTAAACTCTTTGCATAAAACTATTTTTTGAATGGTTTCATGGTATCATTTTTTCCCTATACCTCTAGCTAAGTACTCCGTTACTAGGATTTTTATGGTGCCTTGTGGTCAACCATCGGCCACCCTTCATGCTGAAGCCTGCAGACCGCCAGGGTAACCCAAAGTTAACTGATTGATCACGCGATTAAGGGTGACACTCGCGTCTATTTTCTTATCATATATCTTACTCACTTACTCCTTCTGTCCCTAAATATCTGTCGTTTTCGCTTCCCGAGAAACAACTTAACTAAATATATATTAAAAGTATTAATATTTATGGTACATAATTAGTATCGTTGGAAAGATCTTTGAATCTAGTTTTTTTTAAAAAAAATATTTGAAGATATAAATTGTCGATGCAGAAAGTGACCAATAAGTAAATATTTATAGTTTTGCCGTACGTTATGATCGGAGGTTGCCTAGCAATCAATGGCACATGGTTTGTAGTGGTTCAAGCAATGTGTCCTACGTCCAGTTTGAGTCGGTTGGTGACTTTATTCCTGAGCCCAGGTGCTCGAAGTTTGCAGTAGGGTTACAAACGAGAAGGAGAAAGATGGGGGTACAAGAGATCCAGTCGGACTCCGATCGGAAGGGCCGAGAGCGGCAGGAGCTCCGCTATGAGCTAAGTGTTCAAGCGCGTACTTGAGGTTCGAACTTGACGGTTTTGTGGTTGTGAACTAGTGAACTTGATCGATCTAATAAATCTGGAATTACTTGAATATTGGGAGAGAGCGTATCCCCTTTTATAGATGAAGGGGATGGCCTTACAAGTGAGGGGGGGAGAGTATGTATGCTTCTGAGCCTTGCTGCCCACGCCGCGCGGGTACAGGATGATGGTAGGTGCCCATAATACTATCGAATGTCAGATGCACGTGGGAGGTGGTGTTGTCTTCTTCGGGCATGACAGACGCCGACGCCTGCCACACTGTTGATACCTAAGGTAGGCAAGGGGTTTTTACCATGTTCGTCCGGTATGGTAAAAGCCGACGCCCACAACACTATCGATGCCCAGAGGCATGTGGGGGAGGCCTTACTGCATGGGAGTTAATGGCGCCACAATACTGTACAGGAAAATGTCGGGGCCTATAACACTATTTGTGTTAGGGAGGTTGCAGAATACTATTTCTGCAGGTGTACAGGGTACGATCCCTGGTATCGTGTTTTGACTTGTGTGCTCTGCCTTGCTTTCTCCGTCCGTTCTCCGGTCCTTTCCGAGCGGGCGTCCCCGGTCGGTTGGTCCCGGTCGGGGTCGGTTCTGATCACGCCAGTCGGAGACGAGCAGTGAGCAGGGTTTTTACGTACCCCGGTCGAAGACAAGGGGTCGGAGTCGGAAGTAGTGTTTTGGCCAGGCCTTCCGGTCGGAGAGGCCGTCCGGAGGCGGGCTGGAGACCAAAGTGAGCCCTCCGGTCGGAGAGGTGGGCCAGAGTCAGAAAATAGACGTTGCTCCTCCTCGGCTAGACCTTACGATCGGTGATTGGATTGCCCTTCTAGACTGCTGTTTAGATACTTGGGCCGGCCCATGAGTTACGTGATGTCTGCTTGGGCCGAGCCTTTATTTGGGAAACCAATCCATGAGGGACCCCAGGTTTATAAACCCGATAGGAGCCCCCGAACCCCCGGACGATTTGGACATAATTGTCTGGGGGGTTTTGTTTTGACAGTGGGTGCGCACGAGCGCACCCGCGGGTGTAGCCCCCGAGCCCCCAGGTGATTCGGGCAGAATCGTTCGGGGGGGGGGGGGGGTTGTGTTGCCAGCGGGGGAGGTTTTTGTTTCATCAGCGGGTGCACACGAGTGCACCCGCGGGTGTAGCCCCGAGCCCCGGGTGATTCGGGCAGAATCGTCTAGGGGGTGTTTGTGAGCGAACGTGTGTGCATGTTTTTCAGTCAAGACAGAGTCATCAACCAAGGCGTCGTTGCGTAGCTGAGGCGGTTAGTTTTTAGGGATCAGGTGAGACTGAGCTCGTGGATCCCAGCGTCGATGCGCGCTGTGGGATCGGGCGAGGCAGTTAGTCTTTAGGGATCGGACAAGACGGAACTCGTGGGTCTTGACGTCGGTGCGCGCCGTGGGATTGAGCGAGTCAGAGTTGTGGATCCTGGCCTCCATGTAGCTCACGCAGCCAAGGTAGTTAGTTAGTTAGTTTTAGGGATCGGGCAAGCCAAGGTTCACGAATCCTAATGGGGTGAGTTCAGGGTCGCAGACCCGAGCGCATTTGGTGTGCAGTCGCAGCGTAGCTGGATGGGGCAGGTTTGGGGTCACAGACCTTGGTGTTTGGTGTGCAGTCGAAGCGTAGCCAGATGGGGCAAGTTTGGGGTCACAGACCCAGGTGTTTGGTGTGCAGTCGAAGTGTAGCCGATGGATAGGGCGAGTTCAGGGTCGCAAACCTAGGAGTTTGGTGTCTTGAGCCCCCGAGCCCTGTTGGGCTTTTGGTAGGGGTTAGTTTGAGTTGTGTGTGTTACCCCGTTCTCGGTTTCTCACAACCAGAGGGGCTGAGTTTTGTCCCTTGTCCTGATCGCTGGGGCTAGAGTGACGCGTTCGGTGAGTTCGCTAACGGGTATGATCGAGTGGAATCCATGTCCATCATTCATGATGGGGTCGGCATAGCCCTTTGGTGACATTCCACTGCTCCTTTACTTGCAACCCGGCAGATGCCTAGGTCATTCCGGAGACCAACCCGGTTGGCCTAATGGCCTCCCCTCGATAGAGATTCTTTGGGCTTGGTAGAGGCTTAGGATCGAACGAGAAGGTTGAGATGACCTTGTCTGCTAGACTGGATGAGGGCCGCACGAGGCTCATCTGCATTTTTCTCCCCTGGCTCTGTTTGACGTGGGGCGGCTTCGAGCCCTTCGTCGGCTGGCCTTTAAACCCCGATCAGTCATTGCTCATGTCGAATGAGACAACTACCGCTTCGTGATGCAACATAGAGCGTTGTGATGTATTTCGCTGCATGTGCGATGCTTAGTTCTCGAGCCCCCGGGCGGTTCAGGGCCCAAATTGTCCGGGGGGGGTACGGGCGTATGGAATGAATGCGCGTATGGATGTATGAAATGATTATAAAGAAATAGAGGGGGTCGGTAGTGTTACCTTGATGACTCGAGTGACGGGGTTTGGAGAGCTCCAGTCGAAAATGTCCGATCGGGCCCCGTGCTCGTCGTTCGTGACAGAGTCGACATGGCCTATATGGGGCGTCCCTTCGCTCCCTACCTATCTCTTGGTGTGTTTTTCTGAGCCGTTCAATCGACTTAGGAAGCCATATGGTCTCTCCCGACGGAGATCCCATTTTGGGGTTTTCCAAGTCCCACCTAGGGATGCGAAGGGTCACCTACATGCGGTGGCGCTTTGGTTCTTATGCCCGTTGTGTGGTAGTGGTTGGCGTGCAGTAGTGGTGGGCCATGCCCAGGCCATGTCCTGCCTGATCATTGACCGTTCTGTCAAGCAGGGTGCGTCTCATCGGTCAGGGTGTGTCCCATCTGCATTAAATGGGAAAGAGAGAGTTTTTCGCTCTGTCGTTTCGTCTCTCACGATCGGCGTGCCTTCCCCAACTACTGCACCCTTTTCCTTAAGTAGGAGGAGGGAGAAGGTTTTTGCCCTGTTCTTTTGCCTATTCCTCATCTACTGACTCCTTTCCTTTTCCTTCTTGCCGAAAGCGTTCTTGAGAGCCACAGTAGTTTCTAGGAAAGAAAAGGGAGAGAAAGAGGGAGAAGATAAAAACTCACAAATTATTTCGTGATCTCGGAGCAAAATGTTAGACTGGAGGTTGTCCATGGTGAGGGAGTCGGTTTGAAGGCCTTTGTCGCGAAGGGGTTTCTGCCGCCGAAGGACGTGGTGCACTGGAGGGCTCCTAGGAGGGAGGAGTTTCCACAACCTTGGCTCGGCGAGGTGGTTTCCTTTCTCACCTTCCATGAGCACGGGTTAGGATACCCCACGCACTAGTTCCTGTGCTGACTCCTCAATGAGTGGGGTGTGGAGATACAGCACCTTAATCCAACGGGGGTGCTGCACATCGCCGGCTTTGTCACCGTCTACGAGGCCTTCCTTGGGATGGAGCTGCACGTGGATTTCTTTCGGCGACTGTTCTCTAGGCGAGCTTTGCCGGCGGGGAATCCGCCCGAGGTCACGTCTGTGGGGGGTTTTGCCCTACAGAGGAAACCAAGCGCAGGAAGCTTGTATCCCACATACATCCTCTATGACTCCAACCGGGGTAGCACGGGGAGTGGTTTTACATCAGGAATCCGATGGAGGCGTCGTTCTCGGCGTTCACCGGTGGGATGCGGGAGAAGCAGGATAGTTGGTCGTGGGGCTGTTCCTGTTAGGAGAAGAAGAAGGTGGAGATCATTGAGGAGGAGCTTCGGAAGCTCATGCAGCGTGGCTTTGATGGGGTATGGGTGTTCCACACCCTCTACCACCGCTAGATTGTTTTGTTGGCGGAGAGGTCGCAATTGATGTTGAGGTACAGTGGTCCGTCAGACCCTGATCATGTGTCGTCGAAGGAGCTACCGAATGATGAGGTTTGGAGTCACCTCAACCAGGTGCTGCAGCTGAAGCCCAAAGAGAAGGTCAAGGGAAAGCCCAAAGAGAAGGTCGAGGGAAAGCCCATACCTCTCAATGCCTTGGTGGTGTCCAAACTGGTCTTTTCCTCCTTTGTTTTCCTACTTTTTTTATCTTGGGCCGCTTGTTGCGTAGGGGCTTGATGCTTATAGGTCCCGACCGCACCTTCTGAAGGAGCCGGAGGGTGAGGTGCAGCAGGCTGCCCAGAAGGAGGCGGCGGATGCCAGGAAGAAGAAGAAAGCCGAGGTGGCTCATCGGAGGTATAAGAAGGAGAAGGAGATTGCTCGGTGCATGAAGGCTAGGGGAAATAAGAGCGACGTCGAGTCCGAGCTCGAGTCAGGGGATCCCACAGATGTGGATGACATGGTTTTCTCTGAGGAGGAGGAAAGTCGGGAGGTCGTTGTGACCTCGACAGAGCGTCATGACCCTACGGTGATGTCCGCTGGTGATGAGCAGGAGGCGGAGAGGCACATGGTGGTTCTCGTGCCGAGGAAGCATGCGGCAAGCACGAACACCATTGGTGAACGGGAGGCAAAGCGGACACGGTCACCATGCCCCTTAGTGGCGTCGTCGGTCCCGTCCCCACCTACCGTGGACGTGGTGGAGCAAGCCGGGCAGTCTAAGGAGCAGGCTGGCACCCGTGTGTCGCTGGGACCAGTGCCGGCGCGTGACTCGCAGCCGGAGGATGCCCCGCCTGCTGCTCCAGTCGGGGCATCTTGAGCCAAGGGTCACGATGACCTACAGGTCGATCAGGAGCCGATTGGGATGACTCCGCCCCCAGCTGAAGTGAAGGGGTGTGAGTCGTAGCCTAGGAGCGATCCTAGCCCTGTAGGCCCATCGACGTCGGGTCTTGCCTTCAGAGTCGTGCCGCTTACCTCCTGGTATATTTTTTCTTTATTTCTTTTCGATCTTTTGCTGTTGAGTCTTTTTAGGGTATGACTTACCTACACTTTTTTTGTCCATGGTCGGGCGATGATGGGGTTGAGCATCGCCCCAACTCCCGTGCATGAGACTTGGAGGCCCACCCAATAGCGCGTCGCAGCGAGCGACGGGTGGAACAGGGTGGCGGCGGTGAACCCTTCCCTTCCGAGGGTGGTGCCCCCCGGGTAGGTTACTAGTTTGGTGGTAGTGGCAGCGTCGGCATTGGCGGCGATCTCGGTGCTGACGATGGAGGTCGCGTCGGAGGTAACTCTCGTGGCCCCTCCTGCACCAACCGAGGCGAAAGAGGAGGGGGAGACCGAGCTCCCTACTTCGTTGGTTGGAGGGATGCATGGCTCACCCTTGCGGTCAGAGCCAAAGGCACCAGGGGAAGACATGGCCAGGATAGAGTCGGAATGCTAGGCGGCTGCCCGCGCAACCGAGGTGGTGGATATCCTGTCTGACGATTATGCGTGTGACATGGTGGAGCTATTGGTGTCATCACGGGAGCTGGCAACGGTTCAATCAGAGGCTAGGCCCTCCGATGGGCTACCGGAGGGTGAGCTAGAGTGGCCCTACCCTAAGGCCTAGCAAAGGTGTGGTTCGTCCTTTGGGTTTCTTAGGAGTGTTAGCTCTGGGACATCCTTGGGGGGAAAGGGCTTGCCATGGTGTCTGAAACTCGCCAACCTATCCTTGAAGCTCGAGGATGCCTAGGAGTAGGTCAAGTCCGCCCAGTAGTTAGTCTAGGTCGACCTGCAGCTCGTCATGGAGGTAAGTTTCCTGTATTTGTCCTTGACCTCTGGATATCTTGTTGGTTGCCTCAGCATGCTTGCTTTTCGTAGGGTCTGAAGGAGATGTCATCCCATAAGTCCCGCTTCCTCCGGATGGAGCATGCTCGGGTGGCTGAGCTTGAGCGTTAGCTAGAGTCCACCCATCGTGAGTCCTAGGACCCGATGGCTGAGGTGACCATGGCGCGGGCAGAGGGGTAGTGTGCAATAGAGCGGGCAACCGCCATCGAGCGGGGGCTTGAGGCGGCGAAGGCCCACTAGGCGGAGACCGAGGCGGGGTTACGGACATCCCTGGTAGACATTGAGGTAGCGCTCCAAAAATCCCTAGAGATTGTTGAGTCAGAGCGGAGTGCCTTGGTGTCGGAGTGGAACGCCCTAGAGTTGGCACAGAAGGCCCTGGAGTCGGAGCGAAAGGCCCGGTCGGACGTAGATCAGGAAGTGCTCATGTTTTAGGGCCAAGTGATGGGGACGGAGGAGGCGAGCGCCTGGTTGAGCGAGCAGGTGGCCCGGTACGTGGAGGAATTCTCCACCCTTGAGAACTTCTGCATCGGTACATACCTTTTCTGTTTTTCATCGTGTTAGTTTCTTCCTTTAGCCTATTTTTGAGCTTGTCGTCCTTCTCTCAGAGCTGAACAGAAAGGTGAAGTCATTGGAGCGGGACCTAGAGACGATCAAGGTGACCTTTAGTTAGAATGCAGAGGAGATGGCCAAGTCCCATGAAGAGCGACATGCTCTTGAGGGGGAACTTGACCAGATCCGCAACGTTGCCCAGCTTGTCATCTTGGAGGTCTTTAGGTCGGCGCCAAGTACTAGCGTGCCCATTGTCCAGCTGGCAGAGGTCCCGGATGCGGTCCGAGACCTTATCACAAGTGGGCTGTTCTACAGAGCATCGGGGGTGTTGACCTTGGTGGCGACGTACCACCCGAACCTGGACTTCGCCACTATCTGCAGTGGGTATGCTGACGGCTTGAGCATGGAGGACATCTAAACGCTCAGGGAGAGCTTGTTGCCGCACGCAAGGTTGGTGGTAGAGCGTGTGTCAGGAGGACATCGCCCAGCCTGTGAATGGCACGAAGCCTGGGTCGGAGGTGGGTATCACCCCGGCTCCGACTGAGCCAGATGTTGTCCCATCAGGGAGTGAGCAGACTGCGCCCTCACCAGTCGTACCGACAGTAGATGCCACCTAGCTGCCCCAATAGTTTGTAAAGTATAAGAAGTTTAGTAGATGTAAAAAGATTAAGTTCATGGGGGAACCCTCGTGTAAACGTTCTTGTGTACTTAATGACTACAGTCGGTTTCGTTTTTTGTGATGGAGTCACTCTGTTCGGGGAAGCTTGTCCCTTTTATTCCTTAGCTTTCCCTTAGCATGATTTTGTTTTTTATTCTTTCTTTCTCGTACTTGCCCGTTCTTCCCGTAGGCCGCAACCTTGGGAGCCCGGGGCGTGGCCCGCGAGGCTTAGCTGCTCGTAACCATAGGGAAGGCGGGGGTGTGATTGGATGGAATGTTTTAAAGCAAAGCTACATAAAGCAAATTAAAGCAACGAACTACCCTTTTGTTTAGGTAAGAAGGAGTTTCACCATATGATAGCAAACAAAAAAGAGAGGTAGTAGTGTACCCTCGTGGAGCCCCTGAGCGACCCGGGCCAAAAAGTGTTCGAGTCAGGGTGCTCGCTAAGTAAGCAATGGTAAGACTAAAATTTAGGGGAAGAAAAAACGACATAGCTGCTCCAAGCGTTTGGTGAGAATGTCATTGTTGTCGTCCTTCAGTCAATAGATGCCCGGTTGGATCACTTCAACCTTCAGTCATCCGGATCCTTGTCCGCTACGCCCCCTTCCTTGGCCGCTGCTTCTGCGCCTTTTTCTTCCTTTGGCCCGCCAGCCTATCATAGAAGGCGCTTGAGGAGCTCGTAGTCTTTGTAGAGGTGTTTGACGGGGTAGGCATGGTTGGTGCATGGGCTCTCCAAGAGCTCTTGGAAGTGGCTCAGAGGGTCCTGCTGGGGCTGCTTGCCTGTGTGATCAGCCGTGGCGACTAACGCGGAGTTAGCCGGTTGGCGGTGATCTTTTTTGTTCTTTTTCAATTTCTGCGTGGAGGGGCCCTTGTCCTGATCCTAGTGCTTGGCCTTGCCTTTGCCTCGGCCTCCGTTGGAGCACGGTGGGAGCTGGAGGCGTTGGGCAAAGGTCCGTGGTCCCGGACCATCCGGGCTAGGACTTTGGTCGCTGCTACGAGCGTCTCGGTTCAGCCCAAGCCAGTTGTGTATAGGCAATTGGTGCAGAGCAGTCATCAAGTCAAGACGAGGCACCGATGCGGCATCTTGTGCTGCGCTTGGCGGTTGTAGTGGTGAGCGGGTGGAGCGACTCATCTGCTGCGTCCCCATTCCCCTGGTGGGGAGTGAGGCCGCGAGTCGGTGTCGCGATACGGAGCTCTCCTCTTGTTGAACGGCGGTGGTCTCCACTAGTGCCCAGAGGTTCCGGTGGATCACCTGTTCCTGAGGGTCGTTTGGCTCGGGCAGGCCGCGCAGAAGCATTGCCGTAGCGGCGATGTTCTGATTGGCCCGAGCGAACTGTGGGGGATCATTCCCCTATCCATGGTGTTGCGCTGGACCCGATGGGCATGACCCCAGGCGCCGCTCGCCGGTCTATGCGCATAGGGCGCAGCGTGGTGCGCCGAGCATGCTGGCGCAGTCGGTGGCTGGTGCAGCCACTATTGTCATAGTTCCTCACCGTGCTCCCATAAGAGCGCGGGGGTCTCCGCATGAGGGTCCAGAGGGGTGTGAGTCTGTAAGGACTCTATTACCACCGATGGCTGTCCCAAAGCGTATGCCATAGCGCACTCCCAGGACAGATGGTGGCGGGGTGCCACGTCGCCGATGCTAGAGCCGTCAGTCTCAACATCATCGTCCATGAGGCCGAGGAAATAGGTGGGAGCATAGCTCGCCATCCCCACAAATTCAGACATGAGAGGGGGTGGTGCTGGCATCCTTCGGAGCCCCCGGGCATACGCATCCGCGGGAGATGTGAGGCCATAGGGGAACTGGTCGTATGGCGGTCGCGGCGGGGACAACGGGGTCCCTCTGGATAATCGGCGGAAGATAGAGAATAGTAAGTAAATAACAGTATGTACATTACTCACAGCGGGGTTTGAGTAGAGAGTTTGCTCGGAATGAAGCGCAGATACCACATCGTCGAAGTCTTGCGTCCCGGAGTCGATGGAGGGTGCCCCTCCAACGGGTGCCGGAATGAGTGCCTCCTCGTGGAGGTGTAGTACGCTGAGTCGGTCGGCGACGAAGTCCATGCTTTCTAGGAGGAAGGCCTGGGATGGCTCAAAGATGGGTGGAACCCACATCCCAATAGGTGGGAGCGCGGGAAACTCCAGTGAGCCGAAGCGAATCGTATCGCCTGAGCCCGCCATGGCGAAGGTGGTAGAAAAGTGGGTCATCTGATGACTAAAAAGTGTTGAACGTACAGCGTCTTTCCTACGGACGGCGCCAACTGTCGGTGTAGAAAGTGACCAACAAGTAAATATTTGTAGTTTTACCGTACGTTATGATCGGAGGTGGCCTTGCACACACAGGGTTTATACTAGTTCAAGCAACGTGTCCTACGTTCAGTTTAAGTCGGTCGGTGACTTTATTTCTGAGCCTAGGTGCTCGAAGTTTGCAGTGGGGTTACAAATGAGAAGGAGAAAGATGGGGGTACAAGAGGTCTGATCGGACTCCGATCAGAAGGGCCGAGAGCGATAGGAGCTCCGCTATGAGCTAAGTGTTCAAGCGTGTGCTTGAGGTTCGAACCTGGCAGTTCTGTGATTGTGAATTAGTGAACTTGATCGATCTAATGAATCTGAAATTACTTGAATGTTCGGAGAGAGCGCATCCCCTTTTATAGATGAAGGAGATGGCCTAACAAGTGAGGGGGAGAGAGTACGTATGCTTCAGAGCCTTGCTGCCCACGCCGGCGGGTACAGGATGATGGTAGACGCCTACAATATTGTCGAATGTCAGATGCACGTGGGAGGTGGTGTTGTCTTCTTCGAGCATGGCAGACGTCGGTGCCTGCCACACTGTTGATACCTGAGGTAGGCAAGGGGTTTTTACCATGTTCGTTCGGTACGGTAAAAGTAGGCGCCTACAACACTGTCGATGCCCAGAGGCATGTGGGGGACCTTACTATATGGGAGTTAATGACGCCCACAATACTATAGAGGAAAATATCGGCGCCTACAATACTCTTTGTGTCAGGGAGGTTGTAGAATACTGTTTCTACAGGTGTACAGGGTACGGTCCCTGGTATCGTGTTTTGACTTGTGCGCTCTGTCTTGCTTTCTCCGTTCGTTTCCCGGTCCTTTCTGAGCTGGCGTCCCTGGTCGGTTGGTCCCAGTCGGTTCTGATCGTGCCAGTCGAAGACGAGCAGTGAGCTGGGTTTTTGCGTACCCCGGTTGAAAACGTGGAGTCGGAGTCGGAAGTAGTGTTTTGGCCAGGCCTTCTGGTCGGAGAGGCCGTCCAGAAGCGGGCTGGAGACCGAAGTGAGCCCTCCGATCGGCGAGGTGGGCCGGAGTCGAAAAACGGGCGTTGCTCCTCCTTGGACAGACCTTCCAGTCGGTGATTGGATCGCCCTTCTGGCCTGCTGTTTAGATACTTGGATCGGTCCATGAGTTGTGCGCTGTCTGCTTGGGCCGAGCCTTTGTTTGAGAAGCCGGTCCGCGAGGGACCCCGGGTTTATGAACCCGACACAAATGTTGCACGCATTTTCTATAAATCGAGTCAAACTTGCGGCACGTAAACCAATGATGATAATATTTAGGGACTGAGGGAGTAGTCAAAACATAATGTAAATAGTGTTTCTAGAGATTTAGCCGTTCTATCAACACTCGTATTACCAAATAAGTTTATTGATTATAGAAGTATACTTCATGATTAACCTCATGATATTTATTACTCATCAGCGATAACTTGTGTTTTACTCTCTCTGTGAATAAATCAATTGCTGGATTTATCTTAAGTAAAAAAACCTTTTATGTTCGGTTGAAGTTATAGAAAAAAATAGATCTATTTGTGACTCTAAATAAACACATGACGCAAAATATATTTTATGGTGTATCTGATGATACTGATTTGATGTCATAAAATTTAGCGTTATTTTGTATAAATTTGGTGAAACTAAAGAAGATTGACTTAATACAACGCTAGAAATTGATTTGATTAGTAACAAAGGGAGTATATACTTAAGATTAATTCACTCCTTGGGAAGCACGTTTTATCCTTTTCCTTTAAGAAGACAGTGACGGACAGGATGCACAGGGTCATACGCGTCCCCGTACCGAAAACGGATAGTAATTTTTTTTCTTCCTTTCCTTCTTTGATCAAAAGACGGGCAGTAATTTCCACAAGCCCAATCATTTCTCAACCAACGGCTGACACGTGACACGGGAGCGACGTACGTATCTCAACGCAGCGGAGACCCGACCTTTTTACGGCGACGGCCGAGGGGCAAATCCGTCAGCTCGGCTCGGCCCCGCGCGCGCGGGCGGCCACATCGCATCGCATCGCCTCTTCCGGTTGACGAGCAGTCGAGCAGGGCAGATCACCCAGAGCGAGCGAGCTGCGAGCAGAACGGAGCGGCGGGGGCGCGCTATTTATCGTTACCGAGGGCCGCCTCTTACCGAGTGCCCGTGCCGTCGCTCCCCAGCCCCCCCACGCCGCCGTTCCCTCCTCCTCCTCTCCGCCGCCTGCGGCCTGCCTCCAAACACCCGCGGACCCGCCTCGATCGCCTCGTGCTAGTGCTAGGGAGGGAGGGTGGGGCGGACCACTGCCTGCGGTGCCTCCTGAAATCGCCGCCGACAGCTTCTGCGGCCTCCTGGTGGATCCCGGCCCTCTGAGCTCAAATTAGGTAAGTTCATGCCGTGTCCATGACTGAGGACTGAGGAGCTTCTTTTTCTTGTGCGATTTTTTTCTAGCTGAAGATGAGCAAGGCCAAGTGATGTTTGCTTAAAAAGACTCTGCCTCCATGGTGTTCGTTGCTAAAATTTAAATCTTTCTTCTTCTTCTGTTTTTGTATGAACAGAGCTGGTGGCCAAAAATTGATATGTTTTTCTCCTCTCTTTTTTGTTCTTGTGGAGCAGGATCTGAACAGAAGCTGCCGGGCCAGCTGATGTACGGCTCGCCGGTGCCCAAGGACCTGAACCTCCCGGTGCAGCCGCCGATGACGTCGTCCGGGCTGCTACGCTACAGATCGGCGCCCAGCACGGTGCTCGGCGACCTCTGCGAGGACCTGCTCCCTCCGGCACCCGGCGCCGGGCCCCCGCGCGACGCCGACAACGTCTTCTCCAGGTTCCTGGCCGACCACCACCACATCCGAGACGACAAGCCGTCGCCGCCACCGCCACCGCCGACTGCCCACTTCCCGAGTGCGGCCGACATGGCCTCCCAGCAGCACCAGCATCAGCAAATGATGTTCCACTCCCAGTCCCAGTCCCAGTCCCAGCAGCAGCAGATGGTGGACGCTAATAAGTCCGGGGGGCTCTACCGCACCGTCAGCTCGGGCATGGAAGCCGCCGGCGCCGGCGTCGGCGCCGCCAGCAACCTGATTCGGCAGAGCAGCTCCCCCGCCGGTTTCCTGGATCATTTCAGCATGGACAACGGTTGGTTGGTCTCTCGCTCGCTCTCCTTAATCCGGCCTCCATTTGGAACTTCCTCGGTTGCCATTCCCTGCTTGCTTCCAGCAGCTTCTTCCATCGCGGCTGGGCAGCAATTATTGCAGTTCTTGCTTGGGGAATTTCGCTTCCCCCGAAACATTTCTATTTCCGGAAGTAACTGACACGGAGGGCCACCACCTCCGCCTGTTGCTGTCTTGCTCGATTCTTCTTCATCCAGGGTACGGGGCGATGCTGAGGGCGAGCATGGGCATGGGTTTCCGGGACGGCAGCGGCGGCGCCGGTGGCGGCACGACGGATTCCCTCGCGGGCGGCGGCGGCGGTAGCGGCAGGCTCAAGGGGCAGCTGAGCTTCTCGTCGCGACAGGGGTCGCTGATGTCCCAGATCTCGGAGATGGACAGCGAGGATGTCGGAGGGAGCAGCCCCGAGGCCGCTGGCGGCGGCAGGGGCGCCTACATCCCGGGGTACCCGATGAGCTCCGCCGGGTGGGACGAGTCGTCGTCTGCGCTCGTGTCGGACAGCCTGTCCGGGATGAAACGCCCGCCGGACTCGTCGGAGCCCGGCGGCCAGCAGCAGCAGCAGAACGGCGGGCTGGCGCACCAGTTCAGCCTGCCCAAGACGTCGTCGGAGATGGCGGCCATCGAGAAGTTCCTCCAGTTCCAGGACGCCGTGCCCTGCAAGATCCGCGCCAAGCGCGGGTGCGCCACGCACCCGCGCAGCATCGCCGAGCGGGTGAGCGAGCTTGCACCGAATCCCAAACCCAAACACGTACTAGTATTTTCTTAAGAAATCTTCTAGCCTGCGGTTGAGCGATTCGCTGATGCCTCCATCTTTTGACCGACCGGCCATTCAGGTGAGGAGGACAAAGATCAGCGAGCGAATCAGGAAGCTGCAGGAGCTCGTGCCCAACATGGACAAGGTACTGCTACTGCTACTGCCCTGCCCTGTCCCGCTATGCTCTGCACCCACCAATTTCTGCAGTAGGCGATAGAACAGTGTTCTTCTCTTCTGTTAGCAAATTCTGCTTGCCGCCATGCGAGTTGAGTTGCGAGGACCACTCCGGGCTGAACTGACCTACTTGCTTCCCGTTCCCTGCAGCAAACCAACACCTCCGACATGCTGGATTTGGCCGTCGACTACATCAAGGATCTCCAGAAGCAGGTCAAGGTACGAGCGAGCCAAGGAACTCCGGTTTCCTCCTCCAAAACTCAAATCCAAATGATGCGATCGATGAACACTACGGCGGCCGGCAGACCTGTCGCCGTCGGCAGCCTTTTGGTCTCGTTGCAAGGTCAGCCAGTGACGTCCAAATCACGGAGGCTCATCGATCTGATCTTGCCCGGTGGCTGACGGCGAGGGTCACCTACAATTACAACGATCTGTCGTTGACTTTTCACCTAGCTCGAGTAGTATCTTATCCGGAACACACGCTGGCTGCAAACACAGCATGGATCCAGCTTACTGCCACCTGTATGTTAATCCGTGATCTGTTTGATGCATTGCAGGCGTTGAACGAGAGCCGCGCCAGCTGCACCTGCCCGGCGAGCAAGCACCAGCAGTTCTCCGGCTGAAGCACCGGCCGGCAGTCCCATCTCCGGCTTGGTACTACACTACTCTACACAGCGCAGCAAAGACCTGCTGGAGACCTGAGAGAGGAACAGGAACAGGAACAGGATAGAGGGGTCGTGTAACCGTAGCTTCTTCTCTCCGTTCGCTGCGCTTGCGTGGTCTCTGGTCGAGTAGAGGAGCTCGACTGCTGAAGAGTGTGTGTGTGTGTGTGTGTGTGTGACTGAGCAAGCGAGCTTGTACAGTGCCGGAGGCTGGACTGGAGCAGTGGCATCATCAAGTATTCAGGCAACTGGACTGGAGGGGGTGGTGAGACATGGGAAGAGGAAGAAACAATTGTATAGTACCGCTTTGTTTTTTGCTTCGCTGTAACACTTTTGCTACATATTTGTACCATCATGCATGTCCATGCCCATTGTTACATTTACATAGGAAAACTTTACCACTGCTGTGTTTGTGTGATTTTACCAGCAGCAGTGCCCACAGAGTCCAGCATCTTCAACAGATTACTTATGCTACATCCTAAAGTCTATATAGGTTGTCTCGTATTATTAGTAGCGTGACTTTTTCTTTTTCTCTCGCAGTAGATTACCAATACCTTCAAGCGTTTCACACCAAAATCAAAGGGATTAGAGCCCTTGATTTTGACGTGAAACGAGCAGGCCCTAAAGTGGATAGGGTTGATATAAAACGAATAGGCCCTAAGGCCTTGTTTGGATGGCACATGTATCCCCCTTAATCCATATTTGTAGAAGTGTATTGGAGTAGAAGTGTAGAACTTAAACTAACTTCTACTCCAATCTGCCTAAACACATGTGGATAGATGTGCATTCAAACAAGGCCTAAAGTGGATATGGGAGAGGGGATGGATCACCTATATTTGAGGGAGAGGCGGTGGATTTGAAGAAGTTACTTAAAATTTTTAGGTATTAAGAATAATTTTTTAGGGATCGAGAATAGTATGAATAATCTGTTTGAAAAACCACATTTCCTTATATTGCATATTTTTAGTATTAGGAATGAGATAAGTAATTTGTTGAAGATGCTTTAAGGCCCTTATCCTACTTTCGAAGGTTGGTGAAAAAAATACCCACTCTAGCAGGGCACCTAACAGGTCATAGAAAATAGAACATTCTCAAATTCTCTCCTCAAACCCTTATTATCGGTGCTTTAGAGCATACCCATACTTTTCTGTTTCAACCATTTCTATTCATGCACCCGTTCGGAACTGCGCGTGCCCTAAGCAGTCGCACCACCGGCAGTGCACACACGACTCATGTGAGGGAGGATCGCAAAACCTTAGTGGCAATCGTGGAGGAGTAGGAGGAGTAGGGAGGGTGGCCATGAAGGTGGTGTTGGGAATGCAAGATGGGAGAGAAAAAATAAAGAAAAAAAGAAATAATATGACTGACAAATATGTCTTATGAAAATAGGGACTCTAATTCTAGAGTTAAGCTCAAGTCTAAAATAACATGATATGCAAAAGTTAGGAAAAAATCTCTTGAATTAAAAGTAAAACCTAATTTGACGGAACCATTTTAACACACCGTCATCCTCACCAACCACCTCACCGCGAATTATAAGTAGTGCGTTGCATTGGCTTTGCTCCCTGGTTCACGGCCACGCTAGCTGAATGTGATGGACCATACTTGTACCTTGTACGCATACATACATGACGCGCGCAGGCTTGGTGTATATATATATATATATATATATATATATGTGTGTGTGTGTGTATATATATACACATACATATATATATATATATATATATATATATATGTATATGTATATATATATATATGTATGTTTTTATTTAGCTACTGTAGTACTTTTGTTTTTATTTAGTCATTAGTGTTCAATCATGTACTAATTAGGCTTAAAACGTTCATCTCGCAATTTTCAACCAAACTGTGCAATTAGTTTTTTTTCGTCTATATTTCTTGTTTTATGCACGTATCGTAAGATTCGATGTGATGACTACTGTAGCATTTTTTTGAAAACTTTTTGGGAACTAAACAAGCACAGAGACAGCCTTCTCGGCGCTGCTAGCTTCAATAGGAGATCAAAGTCAACCCTATCGAGGTCGATCGACCAGCTCAGCAGCATCCCGTACCAGTTTTTCCCGTACGCTGAAACGAGAAACGGGGACAACAGCGAGGTCGAGGTTTGCGTTTGTAGACGAGCGATGGACTGGGCCGGGCCGTCGTCGTCGTGTCGACGCATGCAGCGAGATGGTGTGCATGGCACTGGAGTATGCCAGACCAGACGAGGACGAGGACAGCCGTCTGGGTGCTCGGTCGACGGAGCAAAAGCCAAGGCAAAGGCGCGGCGCGCGCAGGTGGTGGTGGTACCGTGCATGTCAGGGACGACGCACCAGCCACGGCCCACACGGACCGGGCACGCACCACAGCCCAGCAGCAGCAGCATGGGGATCCGCATCCGCCGGGTCCCCATCGATCCGGCGATGGGACGCGAGAGGCTATCTATCGTGCCATCGGATCGGGCACAGGCACGCAACATGCATCATGCATGCATGGCCCGCCGCGCGCCGGCACTACGAAGCGCGCCATCAGCCACAGTGCGCTGCAAACTTTGCTTTGCTACGGCGCACCGCCCAGATGGCCTGATCCAACCAACGTCGTGCAGGGCGGTGCGCGCACTCGCTCGCTGCAGGTGTAGAGGCTAGTTTTGCTCCGGACTACAGATGTGCACAGAGGGTTGCATTGGTAGCAGAAGCTGTACGTGTCCACCGTGCGGGGATCCCGATATTCCAATTTTTTTAGAAAAATTCTAATATGCACTAATTTAACTAGTCCATCAACACGTGCTTCCACACGGGCTAATTTTGAGATACTTAATCAATAGAAATTCTTATTTAATACGTATTAAGCACTTGCTTCAATTAACTTGATTTAAATCCAGAGTTGCACGTATGTATAGAATTCGCTTTGGCATGATTGAGAGAGATCGTCGTGGCACAGCTGATGATGTCACATTAGTTTGATTCTATCATTGGGTGTTTTATTTTCCTTCATTTGTGTTGTGTCCCAGTATGGCCGACTTTGAGCGTTATATGGGTGTTGCCATTTCTTAACGTCGCTACTAAGAACAAGGTTTTGAATCTAATCTCTAGCAACGACGCCAGAAATACTTGTTGGTATTTACTTATGACTTGAAAGAATATATGAGTGAAAAGGATATGCAAGCGCACAGATAATATACCATTGTAGCACTTCATCCGGGAGTATTTTAGGTATTGTTATTTATATTTTTACCATAGGAAAGACCTGGCATGCACATGTATTAATAACTCATACTATTGATGAAGAAGTAAACCATAACTAATATTCTTACTCATAACAGGGGTAAGTCAAGTGGTAAATGTATATATGAATGGTGCATAATAACTAATTATTGATTACTCAGAGTACTCCTTTCTATGACATTAGCATGGTTAAGTAGAATATTAGAGGAATAATTCCTAAGTTATTCTTAGTTACAAGTCAAATCATATATTCAATAGTGCAATTACACTTAATAATCATGGCTAAGGTCATCTTTATATCTACATATAAGGGATATTACTAAGGAAGATTAAGAACAGAGCTTGTTCTTCCTTCGTAACCGGACCCTACTTGCACCTATATTCGAGGAGCATACTACAAAAGGACTCAACGGGAGTGTCACATCCGCGATTTACCATATGACCCAGAATATAGGAGTATCCACAGGTAAACAATGTATAAGCACCACGCTTACACAATGTCGACCACTCACCCCATGTACACCAGAGCGAGCGCTATACGAACTTATGCATAAATATAATGATAAACTAGCTATACTAAGTATATAATCAAAGTAGACGATGAACATTATGACTAAGAACATGAATATTGTGAATACCAATATTATCATAGCAACTGTAGCAAACATATAAAAGTAATGGAGATATAAAAGAGAGGGGGTACAAAGATTATACCAAACCACGCCCTTGACACGATCAGAAATCCAAGCGAAGCTTGCTTGCCTCCCTCTAGACCTAACCTAACTAGATATGTCCTAGAATATTGTGGAGATCTGAGAATGATTATGGTTTTTGTCTTCTCAAATGACTTATGCCTCAGGGGGGCAGGGGATGGTATATATAGGCCGGAGCGTCAATCCTGAGCCCTCGGATAAAACCGACTTGAATAAACGGCGTAGATGCAATCTAGGAGATGGTGGAGAACCGACATAGCAACGGGGGGCTGACAGTTGGGCCCCAGCGGCCGGTCGGCCTATAGGTGGGGCCACGCTTCGGTGTGGAGTCCTCTTGAGTCTTCTAGAACCTTCTGGTGTCCATTTCGCTGTGGAATATCACGATTAAATCTGACATCTAGGTCCACCTTGACGGTTTTCTAGATAAACCCTGCAGAAAATACAGATTTACCAAAACTCATAGAATTTGTTAGTTTAAACCCCTAGACCTTTATTGGTGATTATATTTATGCCCTTATACATGTCATATTGACGGTTTATAATTGTTGTTAACTACCGTCAACAAACTCCCCCAAGCTTAACCTTTGCTAGTCCCTTAGCAAAGCTAAACTCAATAAATGGACCAGGAGTTGCGTCGATGCTTTCACTCCTCAAAAGTACACATGCGTTCAAACAAGAATTCTCCTCTAGATTAGAATGGACCGATCTGACTTTCAAACTTACCTATATTACCTTCAACCATGGGGCTTCTTAGCTTTCACTTGGGTCTTGAGCAAATGAAAGACAGAACGATCAAGTCAAGCACTATGTCTCAAGTTCTTTGCTCAACCATTATTTCAGAGTTTTTTATAAGTTTTTCAAAATAAAACTTAGAGCTTCCATTGTATGGCACTATCAAGTCTCTCAATATATGTGGTATTTGTGGATCCTCACCAAGGCAATAGTGATGTTATGCCCTTTCTCTTCCCATAACTAAGGCTTATGTGAAGCTCATAGGAGTAGAGAATGCATAAAAGAGCATACTTGCAATACATATATTGTAAAGTTAAACCTCGGATCCAAAGAGAGTTGAGTCATAGAATCAAATCAAGATGTGCATGTGTGTGAATGTATGGTGGATATATATGGTGGCTAACCTATTTCTCTCATGCTCCTTGAAAACATATCTCTCTTTTGAAATTGGAAACAACTTTGCAAGAAAACATGGGCTATCTTATTCATCTCTCTTTTTCTTTTTCCTTTTTTCAGGCGGGCATCTGAGTACCCATTGTTTTAAATATCTTGGACACTTGTCTATTTTTTTATCTCTCTTCTTTTTTATGAATAACTTTTACATAGCCCCATGCTTCTTTTCCATAACAAAACTTTTGAGAGATAGCAACAAGAACTTGGAGCATTTATTTAGTGGAAATCCTATCATGAATGTTTTTGGTGTTTTCTCTAGTGTAGGAGTGAAATATTTTTGGGTGAATCTAGATGGTAGGCATGTTTTTGCGCCTACCCCCAGTGTAGGAGTAGTGCATATGTGGGTGATGTGTACGTGATCTTAATTTTAAGAGCATGACAAACCTCTCATAAGGGTCAACAAAGCTTGACTAAACTCAATGCAAAACAAGCAGCATATATGAGGAAGTTTTCCTAATCTAAATAACATATATGGCTTTGGTAGGAATTCAGGCTTTATCGTACAGGAGCTCATCATGAAGTATTTTTATGTTTTTCAAAAGATAAGTCTCCAAAACTTTAGTATCACTTGAAATAAGATAAACAGTAGCTCAGATCTTCTCACATCATATCCATTAATTACCTAGACTTAGATCAAGCATATGCTACCCACGAGTTTCAAGTTCAGAGTAAATTTTTATATCAAAACAGTCGAATCCAAAACTCGGGAGAATTCAAGGCTAAAAACTAGGTACTTGAAAGGAATTACAATAGAGCAACTATTCATCATTTCCATTCAAGAGATTACTTTCAGAGTCATTTTATTTATTCGGCTCTTAAAAATTGAACTTAAAACTAGACACACACTTTTTATTTTGTTTTTCATATTTTTAGATCTCACCTTACAACATATATATATTTCTAACACAAAGAAAATTTTTTGTTTTCTTTTAGTTATGCATCTTTTTTTCTTTTTAACTACTATATATAGCAAACTTAGAAATAGTAAAACAAAAGGAAAAGAAATACTTAGCTAGATACATGGGGGATGCCTTTCCCCCAAGCTAGATGTTGACGTGGTCAAATATTGAAGTTGAGTGATCCTTTTCAGAGCAGATTTGCCAACGGATGTCCCTCTCGTCCCGGGATGGAATGAGATGAAGACAACCAGGTAAACTTGCTCTTGATCTTGGCGCATCATCCTACAAAATACAAACAAGAATACCAAAACTCGTGGAATGGATTAGGATAAAGGGTTAGCAGTTAGCCGTCCTGAGATTAGTTGTTATTGAGGTTTAGAAATATTTCTGTTTTGGCATATTTCTAACAGGATGTTTACCTAATATATTTTTGGTTTTTCTTATTTATGATATGCAGAACAGAAAAAATATATATCCATGGTATTTTTAATTTTTATGCCACCATAGTGAATATTTCCATGGGTATTCACACCGTAGATTTATTCACATGGGGCTTAGGATTTATAATGCAATGATGAAATGCAGTCATGAAACTTTTTATCTTTCTTTTATTAGCATAATATAAATGCAGGAAAGTAAATATGCTAAAAGGAATTCATGCAATGCTAGGAAGTAAATATGGATAACTACTGATATTACCTCCTGGAGAGGGTTCAAAATTTTAAGTCCTCCGGATAGGATTTCTCTCCTATCTTGTTTATTTCTTGGGTGCATCTGTCGGTCTCGGAGATGGAGACCTTGATGGTTGCACCTCTTGTGATGGTGATTCTGATTATATCACTTTTTCCTCCACACCTGCTTCGTCTGTGGATTGGTCTTAGGCAGAGTAGATTTACCTTTCACAACTTCTTTAGGTTCTTCATCTTCTTCCTATTCATTCTTTGGGAGTTGATTCTTTTGGTTTTAGGATGATCGACGTCTCCTCCTAAAGCGGGACTTCTTCAGCTGCTCATAAGTGGTATAACTATTGAAATAACAGCATACCTTTTCTCTAAGGAATTGGAAGTGGACTTATCCAGATCCGACATAGATGATTGCGTTGGTGGTATTAAGGAACGGTCTTCCCAAGATGATGGGTGTATTATCTTCTTCTTCACCCATGTGTAGAACCATAAAGTCAACAGGGGCATAGTGATCATGTATTCTTACCATGACATCTTTCGCTATTCCCTCCAAAAATTGAATTGATTGGTCCACCATCTGTAATTTCATATATGTAGGGAATAAAGGTTTGTCACCAAATAAATATTTATACGTTACCTTGGATATTATGTTGACACTCGATCCAAAGTCGCAGAAGGTCTTATGGAAAATTCTTTGTCCAATGGTACACTCGATCATTGGTACGCCTAGATCACCCTTCTTTGCAAGGAATGGTGAAGCGAGGAGGTGGTCGTACTCTGCTCAGAGTGTGTTGATCATGTTGACTGATTCTTTTTGTGGCTGCCTGACCTTGTTCTTCCTCCTTTTGTTCTTCTTCTTCTTGGTCACTGTTGTCTCTTTGGATGGGTACATCATCTGCGGATGTCTAGGAGATTGCAGGATGCAGTTCTTGAAAGAAAACTTCTCCATTTTATCCTTGATTGTGAAGCAGATCTTGGCATTGTCCGCATAGATGATGGCTTCTGTGGTGCTTAGGAAAGGTCGGCCCAAGATAATGGGTGCCCTTACATCTCCACCTGTTTCCAAAACCACAAAATCTACAGGAACATATGATTGTCCCACTCGAACAATGGCGTCTTTAAGAACTCCCTTAGGGTAGCAGAGTGACTGATCTGCAAGCTACAAATGCATGTTTGTGTACAACAAAGTATCTCTATTAATTTAATCATAAATTACCTTAGGCATAATGTTCACACTTGCTTTGAAGTCACAGACAGCTTCTTGGAAAATGTGAGGTCCAATGGCAATGGGAATGACATGTCTCCTTGGATCGCTCTTCTTTTCTAGCAAGATATAATCTATCCACCTTTCCGTCGATGGTTGTATATAGTAGTATGTTGTATTATGAATATCGACAAGATTTGCAGTTTCTAGATCTTTCGGTTGCCTCAAAATCTTACCTTTATCGGTCGAAGGAACAGCTGCGGCCAGCTGAGCTATTTGTGATTCTATCATTTTATTGAAGCTATGCTAGTTTTTAATGGTAGAAATGAAGCTATCCATTCTATTATTTGTGTTTTCTAAGATCTTATCATTGGAAGCTAATTTCCTAGATAAGCTCTCCATAATTTTAGCATGGCCATAAATTAATTCTCTTAAGGGTGGCTGATTAAAATTATTGAAATTATTACCTTGAGGGTTACCCTGGTAATTACCTTGGTAGTTCGGCCTATGTTGCTTATTCCATCCTTGATTTTGTTGAGGACGAAAGTAGTTGTTGTTGACGAAGTTCACTGTAACAGAACCGACCAATTATACGAAATTAAGTAAGAAAATCATCCGCCAGGGCAGACGATTTAGCAAACTTAAGCCCGTATAACCCGGTAGTCCGTGAAATCGCGAAGGATTTCAAACTAACTTCCATTCCAGCCAAGATCGTAATAAGTTTAGCGGTCACCATCACATATTACATAAAAGTTCATAGTCTCAGATACATCAGAGTTTCATCATAGTTATTACAAAACCAGTTCGAATAAAAGTAGCGGAAGTCATTTGTTCAAACCACACACACTCACGCGGAGTTTTAATATAGTGCCAGCGAATGATCATCTCCAACAAAAGCATCAGACGAGACGTAAGGAATGCCCATGCCCATGGTCCTAAGCATCACCCATCACAGGATAAAGGCAGCTGATACAGTAGCCGTAATACATCTGCCCATCTGCAACAAGTGGGAATAAAACCCTGAGTACGAGAAGGTACTCAGCTAGACTTACCCGACATAACCAAAAATAAGCGACACCAAGGATTATGAAGGGCTTTATAGTAGGGTAGCTGACTCATTTGCAAAAAGAAGCATTTTTAGCATTTCAAGAACTTCTCGAAAAGCTTTATTGCCACGTTAATTATTATTAACGTGTCGACTAGATTTGCACCTATACTAGAGTAAACAAGTGATTAAGCAGATAATGATAACCAATGATCATTAAACAACTTCCATACTGTCATATTCATTATAACTGTCCAAGTGTTCCATAACATTTACTATGATGAAGTAACTCAAGTCAAGTGCTCACTATCCAGGAGCGATGGCGATTCGAATCGATTCCTAACCAGCTGGTGATTTATTCCTTACACAAACCTCACTCACCCGCTAAAGTGAGATATTGATCATCGAGTCAACTTTCTAGGAATCTCGAGTTTGCCAGGAACCACATGTACCTGGGGGCCGACCGACTGCACTTTGGTCTTATCATCTCGCCCTCGTGTCCTACCACACCTGCTCCGGCACAGTGCGTTGCGGGCAATCTACTCGGCCCGAAAAATCTCCCAGCTTCGCGGTCGGAAGGTACTTTATCCAGCTAGCTAAATGTAAGGCATGCGTTCAACATGACTCGAGGCCCAACAACGGTCGGTCCTTAATCGACACAGATGGAAAACACTACAGTCTGAAACTCTGCAAGTCTCCATCCGGTCTCAATTTCATTTAACGCTTAGTTATACCATGACTTCATAGTCATCCAAGCAGATCCAGGTAACCACCTATAGCTCGCAGGTGACAGGAAATCACCCGACTTCTACCGGTCTAAGCCAGCTAAGCAATGACTCGACTGCGGATACCAGGGTAACAAGGATATAGTATAACAAAGGTAAACAAGGTATAATGCAGCAACGGTTGCAAACAACTCCTGAACGTAATGCATCAATTAAGTAAAGCATTTAATTAAATAATTGCAAACTGGGAGAAAATGCTCTGGGGCTTACCTCTCTCGAAGGAGCTCGGACGGTGATAGGGGCACTCCGGAAGTTCCTCAACGTCCTCCTCGTCGGCTTCTGGCACTTCCTGCGGCTGCACCTCGAACTGCTCCTCGGGCTCCTTGGGTATGATGACTGGGTTCTCGATTTGCGATCCTATATGATGCAATGCGCGTAAGTGATTATGCAAACAGTGCATCAAATGAGATGAATGCAATGGATATGTTTAAATGCAAGGTAGTCAACATCATCCAAGAAACTATACTACAAGCACATGTCATCTACTGCATTCTCTTCTACTACTAATATGTTAAGCCAACATATCTTATGAAATGCCTCAAAGATACACCAAAGCTATTATTATTAACTAACCTTGTATTAAAGAGGATTATTTTATTTCCTTTTTACTTAGGGATACAACAGAAATCTATATTTTTGGTGCTTATAAAAATCTGAGAAAATTACAGTAGCATGGTACTACTCTAATTAGCCTACCATCAGATTTTCATGGTGTTTGAATGAGTGAACCAGTCTACACAAAAATCACAAACTATGGCATGATTTTGTACATAAAAATACTTTGAACTGTGAAAAGTGTCAAACAACAGAATTAATATTTTTCCTAGGTTCTTCATAGCATACAATGACTGTACAAAAATTATCACATGCATGTTTTATACAAAATTTGTTCTCTAGCAAAAATAACAAAAATCAGCCATTAAAGGTACTTGAACTACACCTAAAACTTTTCCCACAGCACATGCATGAAACATATTTTTCCTAGGAAGTACATGACATAAGAAGATTATCAAACTTGAATTCATATTTTTCTGAAGCCTATAGATTTTTCTACACATTTTTCAAGTTGTCAGCAATATACATGATTAAATAAAATCCGACAGAAAAGTATCCCAAAAATGATATGCAATAATTTTCCCAAGTAGATCTGATGCTAAGGAACCTAGCAAAATTTGTTTCAACAAATTTGGATCAAATTTGAGCACCCAAACATTTTTCAAACCATTTCAGATTTCAAATAATAAAGAATAAATGAAAACAAATAATTTAAACAATGCTGGGCCGGCCTGCGGGAAACAGCTGGCCCATGGCGACATCTGGCCCGCGCGGTCCGAGCGAAAAGGGAGCACGGTGGCCTGGCAGGGCCTCGGCCCACGGCCGCTTTCGGCCTGGCCGGCCTGGCTGGCTGAGGCAGAGTGCCTCGCCGGTGTGCGCGCTGGCGCGGCGGCGCGGCTCAGCCAGCGGCCGGCGGCCATCTCCGGCCACGACAGGGAGAGCTGGCGAGCGCACGGGATGTGCGAGGAGAAGGTGAGTGCGGTAGGGTAGCTAGGCGAGGCTGGAGAGAAGGAAGACGGCTTCCATGGCGGCCGAGCACGGCGACGCCATGACCGTCGGTGGCGAGACGCGGGGAGGCTCGACCTGTGCTCAGAAGGCGGCACAAGCTCGAGCGTGACTTGAAGGAAAGCGAGACAGAGTTGCGGGCGCGAGGAATCGGGGAATGGCGCGGTGGTGCGGGAGCTCGACGCCGGCGGAGCGCGTCGGCGAGCTCGGCAGCACGGGCGCGCGCTGCTGCTGTTGCTGCGCTTGAGGGAGCGGGAGTGTGAAAGGAGGTGCGCAACGAGGGCAGCAGATGTAGGCGGGCGCGTGGGAGCGGGTTCAGGCCGCGGCTGCCATGCGGCGTGAGTTGCCAGCACAAGGCGGCCACGCGGCGGGCGTCGCCTGACACGGTCAGGAGCGTGGCGCGGCGAACGGCGCGGCGCGCGAGAAGGAGCCAGCGCGTGGGGCTGGGCTAGGCCGAGGCGAGGTGGGCTGGCGCGGGAGGCGTGCTGCTGCGGGCGGCTTTGCTGGCGCGCTGGGCCGGCTTCGGCAGGCGGGCCAGAAGCGAGGCGGCGGCCCGCGAAGAAGAAAGATCCTTTTCCAAATAAAATTTTTCAAGGAATTTTTAAATGCCATCTTTCAAATATTATTTTGAGCAAGAAAATGACCTCTTTTGAAAATGTACCAAAAATGAAAGTTGCTTAGAATTTATTTCTCTACAACTTTGCTTTTATGATCAAAGCCAAATTCTTTATAGATTTTGAATTGTAACATCAAAGTCCATGTTTAGCTCAAAACCCTAATTTTTGGAATTTATTTTTGAAGCCAAATTTTGAATTAATTTGAATACAAACATTGCTCCAAAAATTTAACTAAACATTGCTAGATGATTTACAATAGTAGCCAAACATGTTTTACTAACCTAGCAAGAAAAATTCAGGGCAAAACAATTCTTAAACAGGTGTATGCAGCATTCAGGTTTCACGTATGTTTCAGATGTTTCAAAGCAATGTTTCAATTGTTATTCACATGATTAAGCATGTATGATTTGGATGCTTGATGATGCATGATATGCGTGATTCGCAGTGCCTAAATGCAGGCAGAACACCGGGGTGTTACAGCCCTCCCCCCTTATAAAAATCTCGTCCTGAGATTTGGGTTATGAACCATTTGTTATAAAAATCTTCATAAGCTTTTTGTAGATACTCTCCTGTTTCCCAAGTTGCATCTCCCTCATCATGATGATCCCACTGTATCTTGTATGTTTTCACCATACTATTCCGAGTAGCATGTTCCTTCGTGTCTAACACTCGGACTGGTTGCTCACGATACACCAAATCTGATTTGAGTTGAATACCTCGAGGTTCTATTCTTTCCTCCGGAACACGCAAACATTTCTTGAGATGTGATACATGGAAAACTAGGAAAACTGTACTCATTGTCTCAGGTAACTCTAACTTGTAGGCTATCGGACCTCTTCGTTCCAAGATCTTGTATGGTCCTACGAATCTCGTGGCAAGCTTTCTTCGGATTCCAAACCTTTTCTTCTTCATTGGCGTGACTTTCAGATAAATATAGTCACCAACTTCAAACATAAGGGGTCTCCTTCTTCTGTCTGCATAGCTTTTCTGACGTGATTGGGCCGCTTTCATATTCTGCTGAATAATATGAACTTTCTTCTTGGCTTCTTCTACAAAGTCAATGCCATAATACCTTCTATCACGAGGCTCGACCCAATTTAATGGTGTTCTACATTTTCTGCCATATAAAGCTTCGAATGGGGCCATCTTGATGCTTTCTTGATAACTATTATTATAAGAGAACTCAGCTAACGGTAACCATGACTCCCATGATCCCTTGGAAGACAATACATAGGTTCTTAACATATCCTCCAAAACAGCATTTGCTCGTTCAGTCTGACCATCTGTCTGAGGATGATAAGCGGTACTATGAATCAAACTAGTTCCTAAGCCTTTGTGTAAATGTTCCCAAAAGTGAGCCGTGAACTGTGAGCCTCTATCAGACACTATGGTCTTTGGTATACCATGCAACCTCACAATTTCTGCGATATACTTCTCGACATATTGAGGTGGTCGATAATCTGTTTTGATAGGCAAGAAATGAGCGGTCTTGGTAAGACGATCCACAATTACCCAAATCGAATCATATCCTTTTGGGGTAGTGGGCAAACCCGTGATAAAATCCATACTGATATCGTCCCACTTCCAACTAAGGACTGATAAGGGTTGCAACATACCGGCAGGTTTCATGTGAATGGCTTTCACTCGACAACATGTGTCACATCTGACAACATAAGCTGTAATTTATTTCTTCATTTTGGTCCACCAATAGCGAGATCTTAATTCTTGATACATCTTACTACTTCCTAGATGGATAGATAGCTTAGAAAGGTGAGCTTCATCCATGAGTTTATTCCTAAGCTCTCGATCCTTGGGAACCACAAGACGATTGTCAAACCACAACACGCCCTGTTCATCCACTTTAAAGTGTTGAGACGGCTTTTCTTTTATTTTCTCTTTGATGTGGAATATCCCCTTGTCAGTTTTCTGGCCTTCTATTATCTTACTTTCCAAATAGCAACTAATCTGAATACTATGTAACACAACAGGATGCATTAGATCGAACCCATCTTCAAGTAATGGCTGCACATTTAAATAATGTGACTTTCTGCTCAAAGCATCTGCCACTACATTGGCTTTACCAGGATGATATTGCACATTCAAGTTGTAATCCTTTATCAATTCCAACCATCTGCGCTGTCTCATGTTTAGCTCTGGTTGGGTAAAGATATACTTAAGACTCTTGTGATCCGTGAAAATATTGCACACATTACCAAGTAGATAATGTCTCCAAATTTTGAGGGCGTGCACAACCGCAGCAAGTTCAAGATCATGTGTTGGATAGTTGACCTCGTGCTTTCTCAATTGACGCGATGCATAAGCTATGACTCTCCTTTCTTGCATAAGAACACAACCCAATCTAGTCTTCGATGCGTCGTAAAACACATCAAATGGTTTCTCGATATCTAGTTGTGCTAGAATAGGAGCAGTGGTCAATAGTTTCCACAAAGTGTGGAAAGCTGCTTCACACTCCTTTGTCCACACAAACTTGTGATCCTTCTGTAGGAGGCTTGTCATCGGTTTGGCGATCTTCGAGAAATCTGGTATAAAGCGACGGTAATAACCCGCTAGTCCTAAGAAACTTCTTATCTCAGGAACTGTGGTCGGTGCTTTCCAATTCATAACTTCTTGCACCTTACTTGGATCGACTGAAACTCCATTCTCTGACAGAATGTGACCAAGGAAAGGAACTTCCTTCAACCAGAATTCACATTTGCTAAACTTAGCATACAATTGATGATCTCTAAGTCTGGTCAAGACAGTTCTCAGATGCTCTTCATGATCTTTCTCATTCTTAGAGTACACCAGAATGTCATCGATGAATACTACCACAAATTTATCCAATTCTAGCATGAAAACTGTATTCATCAAAAACATAAAGTATGCAGGAGCATTTGTCAAGCCAAAAGACATGACAAGATACTCATACAACCCGTATCTGATGGAAAATGCAGTTTTCGTTATATCCTGTGGCCTAATCTTAATCTGATGATAACCGGATCTCAAATCTATTTTTGAGAACACCTTGGCCTTGGATAATTGATCAAACAGAACATCAATATGTGGCAAGGGATATTTTTTCTTGACGGTCACAGCATTGAGTGGCCTATAATCTACGCACATTCTCAACGTGCCCTCTTTCTTCTTTTTCACAAACAAAGCGGGACATCCCCATTCAGACTTGCTTGGCCGAATAAACCCTTTTTTTTAATAATTCTTCTAATTGCTTCTTCAGCTCAGCTAACTCATCTGGAGGCATTCGATAGGGTCTCCTTGAAATCGGAGCTGTTCCGGGGACTAGCTCAATTCCAAACTCAATCTCCCTATCTGGTGGAAGACCAGGTAGCTCATCCGGGAATACGTCCGGAAATTCACACACTACCGGAATCTGATGAATAGGAATGACTGTCGTAGCACATGTAACACTTATCAGGTCTGTTCTCCGAGGCAATGGTACTTGGAAAGTACCCTCACCTAGGGGATCCTTAAGGGTAAGTACTCGACTTCCAGTATCTATGACTGCTCCCCAATCCTTCATCCAATTCATCCCTATAATGACATCCAAGACTAACCCAAGCAAAACTATCAAGTTCACTCGGAACTTCCTGCTACCTAATTCAAGGGTTGCCCCTCGAACCATCTGGTTGGTCAAAACATCAGCCCCTGCTGAGCTTATACGGTACCCATAACCCAATTCTGTGCATCGTTGTCCATGTTTCTATGCAAATGCTTGACTCATAAAAGAATGCGATGATCCAGAATCAAATAGAACAACTGCAGGGTTTTTGTTGATAGGAAACTTACCAGCAGTGACGGGCTCTCCCTCTGGAATTTCATCCACTGTCATACTATGCACTCTAGCATTATAAGTCTGCTGCTTCTTCTTGGGCGGGTATGGATAAAACCTCGAGAAATGACCGGGCTGATCACAGTTATAACAGGGTCCTCTCACTGTCCCGGCAGATCCCATAGCTCCCTTGGAACTGCCTTGTACCGTAGTTGCGGCTGCTTTGTTGGGCTGTACTGCCATCTTGTATGGCTTTTGAGGTCCACGAAAATTCTGACTTCTTGGCTGAGGTGGCCTGAATCTAGCGCCAGGTGCCGATGGGCGATAAGGAGGACGACCTCCCATAGGTGCTCTAGCTTGAGACGGACCACCTTCAAAGGCTCTCTTGCGTGTCTTGGCTACAGTGCTGGCATTGTTATTCTTCTCCTGCTTCAGACAGTCGCTGATGAAGTCATTGAATCTGACGCGGTTGTTGGTACCAACATGCTTTATCATTTTTGGATTGAGACCCCTCTTAAAACTGGCTATCCTTTTAGCATCTGTGTCAACCATGTCAGGAGCATAGCGACACAAGTTGTTGAAGGCATGCAGGTATTGCATCATGGTTTTGGTGCCCTAGTTCAACGCCAGAAACTCTCCCAACTTCATCTCGGTCAACCCTGGTGGAATATAGGCTCCACGGAAGGCCTCAGCAAACTCTCTCCAAGAAATCTGAGCATTTAGAGGGAAGGTAGTGTGATGGTGCTTCCACCACATTCCCGCCGGTCCTTGCAATTGAAGTGCAGCATACTCCATTTTTAGAATCTCCATCATCCTCAACACACGGAATTTATCTTCCATCGTGTTGATCCATTCCTCAGCATCGAGTGGCTCTATTGCTTCCTTGAATACTGGCGGCCTGGTGTCCATGAAATCTTTGAAGCTGCTATATTGGTTCACTCCCATGCCACCACCTTGATTGTTACCACGTTGAACGTTGTTGGCGATGGTTCGAAGAAGATCCTCCATGTTCTTCTGGGATTGTTCCGCGTTGCGCTGACTCCCGAGCAGCTGTGCGAGAAACATCTCGGGGGTAAATGGGGGAGGAGGTGGCAAATGCGGTTCGTGGGGAGGTTCATTGTCATTGCCGTGGTTTCCACCACCACCACCACCACCACCACCGGTCCCCGCACCGTTAGCACCGGGCTCAGCGGCCTCATACGTGGTTTGGCGAGTGTTTGTCATCTGCATATTTCAGCAACAAGTAACGATTGAGTGAAGCTGTAATAATTGCGAGTGAAGGAAAAGTTTATGCCATACTGAATTTACTGGAGAGAATAAACTCATACAATAAAACAGAGGCATAACAATCGCATCCCGATTAAAACAACAGCACTTAATCGAATTACTTCAACGGCAAACATCACGTCCATACAATCACATTGCCAGCATACATACACTGGACTTTTTATGCGTTCAGATATCGCATTCGAAAATCAAGTTCCAACCACATGCCAAGTCTCATACATTCGAAGCAACATACGATAGATTACATGCCAACAAAAGAAATGCCATCGCGATGAGACCTAGATACTAGCGCAAGGCAACTAGCCTACTCCTTGGGGCCATCATCAGGATCGGAGACGTCACCATCACCCCTAGGTGAAACTGCAGGCTTATCCTCGTTGTCGTTGTCAACGTCCATGCCAGCGGCGTCTGGTGGAGCATATGGGCCAACCCCATTGTAGAGCGCGTGAAACTCCTCGTGCAGGTAGCCATTGTATTCCTCTAGCTCATCGACCCTCTGTAGCAGAAGGTTTATTGCGTTCTAGGCTTCATTCCTTTCCTGAACCAGCTGTCCAATCATGCGGTCTGCATTGTTGTTGGCTTGAGTCAACATATGCACTCGCTGCATAGCTCTATCACCTCTCTCAACCGCCTGATCTCGCTATAAGTTCATATCAGCCAACTGCTCCTGCAAGCAAGCTATAGCACGTGCCTGTCTCTTCTTCTGCTTCTTCCCTTTTAGCTTATCCTCACTATGCAAACCAGTCAAAGTCCAGTAGGTACTCTCGAGACCCTCATACGCTCTGATGGCAGCAAACATAGCACTCATTGCCTGGTTGTCGCTAGCCTGTCCTTCAGCTGGACCTCTGACCAATGCACTTCCTTGAGGCTGAACCCAAATGGCATCACGAGGATCATCCCTAGGAAAAGTACCAGCTAGAGCTGCAGCAAGCTCACTGGGAAATCTGCTCATAATGTCCCTGATGACATGGAAGGCTGCTCCCTCCGCACCCTCAGCTGGAGTGTGACCCTCAAACTCCAAATGCCAACCATCCCAATCTAGAGCATCACCGAGAGCAGGAACCATGATCTCCACTACTGCGAGTCCATCCTCTGCTAACTGGCTCTCGTTCCAAGAGTACACCGGCTCTTGACCCTCTGGGTACCCCACATCATGGAGCACTCTCCAAAGCAAAGTCGGCATGCCAAACTCGCTCAAGAAGGTGTCCGTGGTGCGGTGCTCCCTCAGGGCCAACGGACGTCGAGGTGCTCTTCCGCCGGTGAACTTACAGGCGGTCTGCTTCGTGCGGGCCATCTGTAGCAAAAGTCCTTTCATTACCTTGGGGAAACATATTTTAGGTGATACAACTTTTATCAAAAGGAGATAATCAATTTATAAGGGGAGGAATGCCTGACATGAATGAAATGCATAAGTAACATGATGTATGTACGTGTCGTACGTTCTCACAAACTTAGGAAATAAATAATTTCTAACGACGAATTTGGTGGCATACAACGATCTCTCAATACGTAGCTAATATGTTCTACACGATAGCGTTGTTATGTACCTGTAGAAGATTCATTTCAGCCCAAATTTCCAATGAATGCATAAAAGCAGTAAAGTTTTATCTACACGCTCTACACGAATCTCCAGATACGTGTACAATGGTAGTAACTACCCGAACCATCGTCCTACTGACGGCATCGCCTCAACAGACAGAAGACCCATACATGAGATACCTTTGTAAAACATGCGTAGAACATGTAATTACTCTAGTATCATATAAGCATTCACCCTAGATCGGCGGTGTATCCGATCATGCTCTCACAACCCACACTTACCGACGCGTAGAGGCAAATGATCCATTCATTACCACTCAAACAAGTGACACTCATACAATAGCACGTCGTATGAGCGACGAAAGAGAAATATGATGCAAGAACCCCAAGTCAGTACTTAATTAAGCCACCTAAAGTCCTTAACTGGGCATAAAGGATATGATCACTAGCACACTTTATAGTTTTAAAATCATATTTTCCAAATGCTTTTTTGTTTTAAATACACTTGTGAACAGTAACATGCTAAACCATGCTCTGATACCAGCTGTAACAGAACCGACCAATTATACAAAATTAAGTAAGAAAATTATCCGCCAGGGCAGACGATTTAGCAAACTTAAGCCCGTATAACCCGGTAGTCCGTGAAATCGCGAAGGATTTCAAACTAACTTTCATTCCAGCCAAGATCGTAATAAGTTTAGCGGTCACCATCACATATTACATAAAAGTTCACAGTCTCAGATACATCAGAGTTTTATCATAGTTATTACAAAACTAGTTCGAATAAAAGTAGCGGAAGTCATTTGTTCAAACCATACACACTCATGCGGAGTTTTAATATAGTGCCAGTGAATGATCATCTCCAACAAAAGCATCAGACGAGACGTAAAGAATGACCATGCCCATGGTCCTAAGCATCACCCATCGTAGGATAAAGGCAGTTGATACAGTAGCCGTAATACATCTGCCCATCTACAACAAGTGGGAATAAAACCCTAAGTACGAGAAGGTACTCAGCTAGACTTACCTGACATAACCGAAAATAAGCGACACCAAGGATTATGAAGGGCTTTATAGTAGGGTAGCTGACTCATTTGCAAAAAGAAGCATTTTTAGCATTTCAAGAACTTCTCAAAAAGCTTTATTGCCACGTTAATTATTATTAACATGTCGACTAGATTTGCACCTATACTAGAGTAAACAAGTGATTAAGCAGATAATGATAACCAATGATCATTAAACAACTTCCATACTGTCATATTCATTATAACTGTCCAAGTGTTCCATAACATTTACTACGATGAAGTAACTCAAGTCAAGTGCTCACTATCCAGGAGCGATGGCGATTCGAATCGATTCCTAACCAGCTGGTGATTTATTCCTTACACAAACCTCACTCACCCGCTAAAGTGAGATATTGATCACCGAGTCAACTTTCCAGGAATCTCGAGTTTGCCAGGAACCACATGTACCCGAGGGCCGACCGACTGCACTTTGGTCTTATCATCCCGCCCCCGTGTCCTACCACACCTGCTCCGGCACAGTGCATTGTGGGCAATCTACTTGGCTCGAAAAATCTCCCAGCTTCGCGGTCGGAAGGTACTTTATCCGGCCAGCTAAATGTAAGGCATGCGTTCAACATGACTCGAGGCCCAACAATGGTCGGTCCTTAATCGACACAGACGGAAAACACTACAGTCTGAAACTCTGCAAGTCTCCGTCCGGTCTCAATTTCATTTAACGCTTAGTTATACCATGACTTCATAGTCATCCAAGCAGATCCAGGTAACCACCTATAGCTCGCAGGTGACAGGAAATCACCCGACTTCTACCGGTCTAAGCCAGCTAAGCAATGACTCGACTGCGGATACCAGGGTAACAAGGATATAGTATAACAAAGGTAAACAAGGTATAATGCAGTAATAGTTGCAAACAACTCCTGAACATAATGCATCAATTAAGTAAAGCATTTAATTAAATAATTGCAAACCGGGAGAAAATGCTCCGGGGCTTGCCTCTCTCGAAGGAGCTCGGACGGTGATCGGGGTAGTCCGGAAGTTCCTCAATGTCCTCCTCGTCGGCTTCTGGCACTTCCTGTGGCTGCACCTCAAACTGCTCCTTGGGCTCCTCGAGTATGACGACTGGGTTCTCGGTTTGCGATCCTGTATGATGCAATGCGCGTAAGTGATTATGCAAACGGTGCATCGAATGAGATGAATGCAATGGATATGTTTAAATGCAAGGTAGTCAACATCATCCAAGAAACTATACTACAAGCACATGTCATCTACTGCATTCTCTTCTACTACTAATATGTTAAGCCAACATATCTTATGAAATGCCTCAAAGATACACCAAAGCTATTATTATTAACTAACCTTGTATTAAAGAGGATTATTTTATTTCCTTTTTACTTAGGGCTACAACAGAAATCTATATTTCTGTTGCTTATAAAAATCTGAAAAAATTACAGTAGCATGGTACTACTCTAATTAGCCTACCATCATATTTTCATGGTGTTTGAATGAGTGAACCAGTCTACACAAAAATCACAAACTATGGCATAAAAATACTTTGAACTGTGAAAAGTGTCAAACAACAAAATTAATATTTTTCCAAGGTTCTTCATAGCATACAATGACTGTACAAAAATTATCACATGCATGTTTTATACAAAATTTGTTCTCTAGCAAAAATAACAAAAATCAGCCATTAAAGGTACTTGAACTACACCTAAAACTTTTCCCACAGCACATGCATGAAACATATTTTTCCTAGGAAGTACATGACATAAGAAGATTATCAAACTTGAATTCATATTTTTCTGAAGCCTATAGATTTTTCTACACATTTTTCAAGTTGTCAGCAATATACATGATTAAATAAAATCCTACAGAAAAGTATCCCAAAAATGACATGCAATAATTTTCCCAAGTAGATCTGATGCTAAGGAACCTAGCAAAATTTGTTTGAACAAATTTGGATCAAATTTGAGCACCCAAACATTTTTCAAACCATTTTAGATTTCAAATAATAAAGAATAAATGAAAACAAATCATTTAAACAATGCTGGGCCGGCCCGCGGGAAACAACTGGCCCATGGCCACATCTAGCCCACGCGGTCTGAGCGAAAAGGGAGCGCGGCGGCCTGGTAGGGCCTCGGCCCACGGCCGCTTTTGGCCTGGCCGGCCTGGCTGGCTAAGGCAGAGTGCCTCGCCGGTGTGCGCGCTGGCGCGGCGGCGCGGCTCGGCCAGCGGCCGGCGGCCATCTCCGGCCACGGCAGGGTGAGCTGGCGAGCGCACGGGATGTGCGAGGAGAAGGCGAGTGCGGTAGGGTAGCTAGGCGAGGCTAGAGAGGAGAAGGAAGACGGCTTCCATGGCGGCCGAGCACGGCGGCGCCATGGCCGTCGGTGGCGAGACGCGGGGAGGCTCGACCTGTGCTCGGAAGGCGGTGCAAGCTCGAGTGCGACTTGAAGGAAAGTGAGGCGGAGTTGCGGGCGCGAGGAATCGGGGAATGGCGCGGTGGTGCGGGAGCTCGACGCCGGCGGAGCGCGTCGGTGAGCTCGGCAGCACAGGCACGCGCTGCTGCTGTTGCTGCGCTTGAGGGAGTGGGAGTGCGAAAGGAGGTGCGCAGCGAGGGCAGCAGATGTAGGCGGGCGTGTGGGAGCGGGTTCAGGCCACGGCTGCCGCGCGGCGTGAGTTGCCAGCACAAGGCGGCCACGCGGCGGGCATCGCCTGACGCGGTCGGGAGCGTGGCGCGGCGAACGGCGTGGCGCGCGGAGAAGGAGCCAGCGCGCGGGGCTAGGCTGGGCCGAGGAGAGGTGGGCTGGCGCGGAAGGCGCGCTGCTGCGGGCGGCTTTGCTGGCGCGCTGGGCCGGCTTCGGCAGGCGGGCCAGAAGCGAGGCGGCGGCCCGCGAAGAAGAAAGATCCTTTTCCAAATAAAAATTTTCAAGGAATTTTTAAATGCCATCTTTCAAATATTATTTTGAGCAAGAAAATGACCTCTTTTGAAAATGTACCAAAAATGAAAGTTGCTTAGAATTTAATTTTCTACAACTTTGCTTTTATGACCAAAGCCAAATTCTTTCTAAATTTTGAATTGTAACATCAAGGTCCATGTTTAGCTCAAAACCCTAATTTTTGGAATTTATTTTTGAAGCCAAATTTTGAATTAATTTGAATACAAACATTGCTCCAAAAATTTAACTAAACATTGCTAGATGATTTACAATAGTAGCCAAACATGTTTTACTAACCTAGCAAGAAAAATTTAGGGCAAAACAATTCTTAAACAGGTGTATGCAGCATTCAGGTTTCACGCATGTTTCAGATGTTTCAAAGCAATGTTTCAATTGTTATTCACATGATTAAGCATGTATAATTTGGATGCTTGATGATGCATGATATGCGTGATTCGCAGTGCCTAAATGCAGGCAGAACACTGGGGTGTTACATTCACATCCTCATGAATTTTAGGGCAATTGTTCCCTAAATGCCCAATGTTTCCACACTCTTCACATATCATGCAAGAATCATGAATGTGCATGACTTCTTGCTTCTTATTAGCTCGATCTTCGAGCTTCTTCATCTGTAGGTCCATCTTGGTAGACAACATGTCTACCTCCTTGAGTTGATGCATACCTCCACTTCTCTTGCGAGTCTGAACTCATTCTTCATTCTAGCCTTGGTTGGAGGTCATCTTCTCCACAAGAGTTGTTGCAGCTGGGAGTGTGAGTGATAGAAAAGCACCTACAGCAGTAGCATCCATAGTCTCAAGGGTACTGTTGGTCAACCCATGGTAGAAAGTCTACATGAGTAGCCAATTCTCCATCCCATAATGAGGACATTCTGATATATAATCTTGAAAACATTCCCATGTCTCAGGGACAGATTCATCGTGTTGTTGCTAAAAACTTGAGATTCTCCCACGCAAAGCATTGGTCTTGCCTATGGGTAAAGAACTTTTGCTAGGAAGACAGTGGAGCAATTATCCCATGTAGTGTTTCTATCTTTGTTGGTGTAGAACCATTGCTTCGCCTTTCCTAAGAGTGAGAATGGAAAGAGGCAAAGTAGTATGGCGTCTCTGGTCACTCCCTTAATGGTGAAAGTGCTATAGATCTCTAGAAAGTGTTGGAGATGAGCACTCGCATCTTCATGTGCCTTCCCACAAAACTGGCTTGCTTGCACCATGTTGATCAGAGCTGGCTTGAGCTCAAATCCATTGTGTCCAACATTGATCGCCGGTCCAGTACGGACGTTGGCCGTAGTTAGAGCAGAGAACTCATGGAGAGTCTTATCAGCCATGGCTTTAAATTCAGGTGTTAAGCTTTGCCTTATTCGGTTGTCTTCCTACTCTAAATCTAAAACTTTCTTGAGTTTAGCCTTAGTTCTCCTAAGTAATACTTCTAGATCATCAATGTAGTTTGTTGGAAGGTCAAAACTGGTCATATATTACCCTGCATAAGATACACAAGTAGAAAAAATAAGGGTAAGCCTGTTTGAGCAGAGGTCAATGGTTATCTCGATCACATCAATAAGTATAAGTTTATCAATACTTCTTTTGCCTAGCTACCTTCCTCGGCAATGGCACCAGAAATGCTTGTTGGCATTTCTTAACATCGCTACCAAGAATAATGTTTTGAATGTAATCTCTAGAAATGATGCCAGAAATGCTTGTTGGTATTTACTTGTGACTTGAAAGAATATATGAGTGAAAAGGATCTACAAGCGCACAGATAATATACCATTGTAGCACTTCATCCGGGAGTATTCCAGGTATTGTTATTTATATTTTTACCACAGGGAAGGTTTGGCATGGACATTTATTGATAACTTATACTATTGATGGAGAAGTAAACCATAACCAATATTCTTACTCATAATAGGGGTAAGTCAAGAGGTAAATGTATATATGAATGGTGCGGTGTGGAGTCCTCTGAAGTCTTCTAGAACCTTCTGGTGTCCATTTTGTTGCGGAATATCGTGATTAAAACTGACATCTAGGTCCACCTTGACGGTTTGCTGGATAAACCCTGCAGAAAATACAGATTCACCAAAACTCATGGAATTTGTTAGTTTAAACCCCTAGACCTTCATTGGTGATTATATTTATGCCTATATACATGTTATATTAATGGTTTATAATGGTTGTTAACTATTGTCAACAATAGGCATGTTGGACTTCTCTCTATAGAAATTAAATTGTGTGGATAATAATACTAAAAGGTAAATTCACCGGCAAATAAAAAAATAATAACATGATTGGGTATTGGATATCTTGATGTGTACCTTCAATTGTTTTCATAAATTATAGTCTTCCATTGAGTTGTTTGCTGAAATTTTTGAGGATAATTTGGAAGTCCATACCAATGATGTTTGGCTTGCCATTTGTTGGTTTTTGACTTTTTTTCTTCATGAATGGTGTCGCTAACATAATTATGTCGTTGCTCTAAAGTCATTAACACATTGTTGTTGCATCGTTGAAATTATTTGATATGTATTTGTTGTGATCTTGAAAAGGTGATGATAATATTATTATGTTTCCATCCTAGTCAGGTATGTGCCGCTCCTTTTAGAATCATCTCGTTAGTGTAGATGACTTCCTAGGTTGGCAAGATGTTCTGTAGGTAGCTTTTTCCTATATATATATATATATATGTATATATATATGTGTATATATATATATATAATCAATAGATGTGACAATAATTAGATTGATATATTAATCAAAATATAGTATTTAATGGAAAAGTTGCATGTGGAAGAAAGTAGGAATATTGGTAGATTACCTTATTTATCTTGCCATTATATATCGTTGTAGTTTCTGCTTCTGAAGGTCGCATGTGATGGCCTTGTGCATCAATGTGCCATTGAAGCCTTGCTGGTGTTTGCTTATAGTCTATATTTATTAGTGGGATTGGATTCCACCACCATCAGATAGATTTGTTTTTTGTTTTTTTTTTTGATGAACTCAGGAAGATAGATTAGTTAATTATAGATATAGGTTAGGCACACTTTTTGGCTGGTGGCAGTATGTTTTAGAGATTTTTGGTGAGATACTGGGTCACGTTTATTAATTGCATGTCCTCGTGATGAATTCATTGGTTTTCAAGGTCGATTGTCTAGAGCTTAATATTTAACAACATGTTATTATAATACCTTTTTTATTTTACTTAAAAACAATGCAGATTCTAGGCTACACTCTTTGCTACTGCAATGCAAAAAAGTCATTATAGCTTGGACTGTGATAATTAAGATATTAAATTTATTATACTGATAGAAATAATTGTTGTGTAGTACTATTGTTTTACAAACACATTGAACGCTTAAAATTAGATTGCCAATGTTGATATGGAGTAATGTTTCAGTCAATGTATAATAAACTTATTTAAATAACAATGGTTATTAATTATTTGTTGTAATAACTTATATGGATTTTTAAGCGTCGATTTAGTGTTATATATTTTTTATTTTATAAAGTAGATTACCAGTTTGAAATGTCATAATATTTTAGTTGGAATATAAACTTATATTAGTATTACATGTAGATTTAGACATGTTTTTATTTATTTTTTATAACAATGAAGGTTGATAATTTGGATAATCAAAAGTTTTACTTTATATTATGTTTGTTAGTGACATACGTGTGTAATTCTGCTACAAAACTTAAGAAATACTTTGCATTAATCTTTCATAATAATAAATGTAGGTAATTTAAATACAAATTTATGGGCTATTTTGATTTATGGTTCATAAATGGCAGATGTGCAAAATTTAGAGAGTTTTAATTTCAGCTTTCGCATGGCCATGAAAATTGCGTCATCTTTATTTATTTATATATATAACTAGGTAGCGTGCCCGTGCGCTACTATGGGACAACAAAACTTTTATACTAAATACACACGGATCGCACAAAGAGATTATATTGCACACCTACTATTTACAATTCCAAAAATATATATTCTAACCTCTAAATTTCTTTTTGACAAAATTAATGTGCAGTTTGTTGAAAGATTAAAAAGATGCCAGCCACCATGTACCCTCTAGCTATCAGATTTTGTCGTCCCTTGCCACAGCGTACTTCTAGTTTCATAAATGTGCATGTGCCGACTCGTGGAGTCTATTTTGCAAGTCCAGTACTTAGCTTAAGTTGCGCCTTACACTCAGGTCCATCTCCACCACTCAATTGTCAATATGCATTTGAAACTGGAAACAAATTCAACTATCAAAAGGATTCAATAATACTAAAGAAAATGGGAACAAAATATCAGCATGCTATGCAATGTAACTTCTGTTTTGCCAACATAAAAGAAACTTATCCGTGCTAAAGGATCACAGGTTCATAGTGTACAATGTCAGAAGAGCATCCTTACCAGGTTTCAAGTTTCTATACATTATGCCATTGGCATGTAAACAGTCCATTGCACAGTTAATTGCAGTGTGTGATGTGTGTATCTAGTTGGCTAGGCCAAATACTATTTAGATAAGTTTTTAGTGACATTCCTGGTAGTAGCTCAATAACAATCACCATCAATGGTCCCTTCCCAGCTCCAATGAACTGCATGAGTGCATAAACAGTTGTGAGAAGGTCCCAAAAAATGACAATCTATGTAGCCACACAAACATGTCATTCAGACCAGGAAGTACCTTGACAAGATTCTCATGTTTCACTTTACACATTATATTTACTTCTCGACTGAAATAGGGTTCAAGTGTTGCTTTTTCTTTAGGAGTTTTTCCACGGTTAAGAACCTATCACTACAATTTGATCACCATACCTATTTAGAGATACAAGGAATACAGGACTACTGAATATGACTTAAACATACTAAAAGACAAATGAAAATAAACTAAAACAACAACTAATGCAGATACTTAAAATTCAGTCCAATAAAGTAGCCACATACATGTGAAAAATTAGGTGTGAGTATGCATGCCTCAAAAATATAGTTACTTCCCCTTATGGATCTTCCTAGTTTGTTCCCAACGAACATCAACTTAGGATCAACAAGAAGCTCCCTATCTTTAGGATGCTGGAGATCAAAGTAATTAGATTCTACAAAGAATAGGGCATTAGAAGAAACAGAGCAATATTATAATTATAATATAATCTGTAAATAAAAAGGCAAACCGTAAGGCAGTTGTACAACAAACGCTATGTTCAGTTCATATTCAGATCAGAGGAAAATCAAAAAATATTTACTAAGCATGGTTGCTTCAGACATATATTAGTGGAGAAAACTGAACTTGAACCCACAACTTACCTTTGAGAGTCAATGCCAATATATTTCGATGGTTGGCTTTAGGACATTAGTAGTTTAAGCAGTACTGGAGCACTACTGTCAAGAATATCGCAAATGTCGATGAAGTCATCATCGTGCCATCCAAACCAAGCATCCATCCTAGCATATTCACATGTGACCGTTACTGATCTACCAGCAAGCAGCAAAATTTATTGAGCACAAGAACTTATTCTACATTCGATTATTTTTCATAGTTGCTTTGGCACCTGGTTGTGCTAAGCATCAAGCATCACTGTATGAATGGCAACCATTGATTCATCCTGTAAAATTGCAATAATTCTGGGCAACCCAAGGAAAAAAACCATCTTAGTTAACAGATAGTCTCTGATAGCCTGATTCCATCTTTTTGGATTTGCTCATTCTAAAAACAAAACATCTCTAACAAAATTTTAACTAGAAATTCTCTGGATGTTAGTTTTAATTATTTTGTTTTTTAGATAAAATATGGCAAAACAATATGCAGTATTCATAATTTCCGAATTAGTTAAAACCAACTCGGATTTAGGGAGGCAATCAAATAGATGGTGTAGAATTGAGTGCCTTACATCCTCTTTAATCTTTAGAACAATCCAAGCTAAGAGGTTGTTGAAATGATGGTCCCCTCGCTGCCTAAAGTTAAAAAACAATATTTACACATAAATAGTGATGGTGATAAAAATTGATTCATCCGCTCCAACAATAGTAATCTAAAAAAGATTCCAGTAATGTCTCGACACGGTAACTAATCTATCTGAGCAAATCAAATCTTGCCAACCAAACATTTGGCTTTAATGCCAAAGAATTTTCAACTAATAGCTCAAACACTTTATAAATTGAAAGATACTGACATACAACTGAATTTACGTGTAAGACCATACTTTGTAGACAAGCGAATGTAGTTGAAACGTCCTACCTACCAGAGGAAAACAAGGATTTGTGCATTAGAATCCTGTAGTATATTTGCTAATCCATTTCCGAAAAAACTCACTATTAATAGAAACTCTACACTGAATAGCGACAAGCAAGACACAACTGACAGACTCATCTAACAAAATTTGTTGTTCTGACAAAAGCTCACTGGAAAAGAAATCTACATGGCCAAATAATTTCGAGACGAACCTGAAAACAAACATTGCATTTGCTACACAAACATTGCTTGCTCCTGCTAAGAAAAAAATAAAAACAAATCATTGTTACTAACCCTTAACAACAAAATTGGTTTTACACTGTATCCCATGTTAGTGCTGATTTTTTGACTCATTGTAATGAGAATATGAGAGTAATGTCATAGCCCAGTGTTCGAAGTGCTCTTGTAGGGGCTCTAGTGCAAGGGACACCTGAGAAAATGACACTCATGGTTTGTTAATGATTTATTTCTGATGACACTCATGGTGACTCTGCTATGAAATTCAATCCTTCGACGGTGGCAACTATTCAATTACTGGTCTTTATAGAGATTGTATGCAAAAATTAAAAAGAAGATATCCGAACAAAATGAAGTGCTCGAACGTGGACCCAGAAGCCTTACCAACCAGCAAGAAAATCTAAAAGCTACAGATAATTTTCAATATACTACATGCAACAATATGTTTCATCAGCCTTCTGCCTAAGCAAAATGCACCAGCAGTGAACCAGATCTTTCCTTACCTGTAACCATAGAGGTAATAATCAGGCCTACACCCGATAAAAAACCAGTTAAACACATCGTTAAATTTTAAAAAGGTCATGAAGAAGATTAAAGGAGAGCTAACGTACTCCCCAACCCAAGGAAGGCAGATTCTGGACGACCTGCTCTTGATTTTGTTCTACTTCTCCATCACTAAAGATCAACACTCTCAACAAAGAGATATTTTTCTCGACCTCACTCTTCCAGAGCCTAATAAGAAGGTGAATACCAATTAGGTTATAAGTAGTATTATAATAAATCACTTCGCTTTGAGGAGCATAGAACAAGGATAATAATCAATGGCATGCTGACATCATGGTAGAGGTAATATAAACAAACATACTATTGCACTTGACTCCTTTTAAATTCCAATGTTGTTCACGTCAACAATAAAAAAACATGCAGTCCAACAAGAAATAATATGATGGGCTAGTTTCCTTAATATATATCTATTGTTGTTATCTTCAGCATAAGAGAGGATATCTAAAAGGCTAGAAGAAATAGAAATATGGACATGTGTCATAGAGAAACAGTAGCAAATGCAATTGTTCCTGCTTGTAGAAATTGAATCCTAAGTTTTTGTTCATGTCCACTTATCTAATCTTTGTAATGCAAAATTAAGGGGGATTTCAGCAAACACTCCCATCCAGTACTGCATAAGCTTCCCTCCCCTCTAAGATATCATATGCAACCATCTATGGTTCAAAATTGAAATGTACCTTAATTCTACTGGATTTCGGCAGATATAGCCAAATCACGCCAAGTATTGCATTTAAGTTTGCAATCACGTGCACACTCTAGAAATTCAAAGAGATGCATATGCTACATAATAAGAAGCACATCATGTAATTCATCCAAATGACAACTCATGACTCAGAACAACTTCTCACCTAGCTAGTGTGCGCACGGATAGGCGGGTTTCGAACGGACCATGCTGATCGTCATGGAAGTGCGTGTGCTACAGTTACTAGAACCGTGTGGCAGGCTAAAACAACGGCGCTAGGGTGAGGGGTTCCAAGGACACCTCCTATGTGGCACCAGCACCACGAGCGAGAGGAACCGCTGCTTCCTGCAATGGAAAAAACAACAAACACCAAGTATACATGCTGAGTAGATCATATGTTATTTAATACCAACATAATTATCAGGTACTTGCATCGTGTTTGAGAGAGAATGAAGACAACCAGAGATGGTCCCTTGAGCACGTGCACAAGATTCTTTATTTGCTATTCTATAAGACAAGCAATATAAAAATGGCATGTGTTAGGCATTTCATCAAATGCAAAGAAGACATAGGACCTTGAGTCATGGATGAACAAATAATTAAACAATTTATATATTCACAAATCATAATGTGTAGAAAACATGGTCTGTTTCTATGGACGAATAATTAAACTATAGACACTATTGAGATGCTAGAACTAATTCAATAGTCAGTACATAGTTTAGCTCGGGGTATGGGTACAAATCATTATGTCAATCATGACGAGACAAAATTACCAGCAATTTTGCTATTATAAACTAAGCAAAAGGTGCATAGCAACAGTACCTGCTTGCCTCTGCTAGTAGATTTACCAAACTATCCAATTGCTTCTGTTGGATTCTCAAGGTAGTTCATCCCTAAACCCTCCATCACTACATAGCAAATCAACAAAACCAAGACCAACAGTAGGGGTGGATCCAGTAAAAGGACACGGTGGACATATGCACACTTGATAACTTTTGTAGAAAATCGAATTTGGTAGACTTGATATTAGATCAAATCTGAGTACACCAAATAGCTTAGGTTAGGGTTTGGGTCCTCGGCTTCGCACAGAAGAGAGAGCAGGGAAGGGATAGGCGTACCTGTTGGATGCTCGTCACCGGCGAAGGGTCCGACGAAGACATGGCAAAGGGCCCGATGAAAACCTAGGCACCTAACGTAGGGCAGCCGCGATGGTCTGTGGTTGCCACGAGAGAGAGTGTGCGCGGGCCCTGAGCCCTGGTGGCCGGCGGTGGGAGGCCTGTATTGCCGTGCCGGAGGCAGGTGGCGTGGCGTCCTTGGCCGGCGCCCTCGCCTGATGGGTGGCTCCCTCGCCTGGTGGGCTGGTGCCTCGTCCGTGGGGGAGACATCGAGGAGGAGGAGTCGCGCGCGTGCGAGAGGAGGCGTCGAGGGAGTGGGGGAGTCGCGCGGTGTGGGAGGCGGCGTCGGCGGCGAGGGGGAGGCAAAAAAAAATTCGCAGGGGGGGTTCCTTTTATAGGATTACGACACGCGGTATCGCAAGGGAGGGGCGGACCGACGGAGCGACGATTGTCGCACGAAATGGTGGTCTTACTTTCTTTTTTTTAGTTGTAGGAGATAAAGCAGTCTGGCGGCATACATGTATCTTGTTTGCCGGCGTGGATAGATTGCCTCTGATTTTTTATTGAGATATTAACTTTCTATCAGATTTTTATTAATAGATTAATTAATCGAGACGTGATGGGGTACTGCAGATATTACATTTAATTAATACATTGCCAAGTGAATGTGATCAGAGTCATCTAATATTTTATATTAATTATAATAGAAGACGTCAGTAAAATGATATTTTTTTGATATTTTAATAATATAGATGTTTTGTTTTATTAATATAGATATACGGCTTGTTCGTTTGTTGATTTCTGAATTGATAAGCTCGGCTAGTGCTGGTTTGTTGCGAGAGGAAAACATTGGTGGCTGGCTGATAAGCCCTGGCTGAAACCAACAAGTGATCAGGCTAATTGTAATAACTAATTGTGAATGTGGTAGAAGATATTTTGTGAACCATGTGACGTGATTAATATGACTCAACTGATATTTTACTAACTATCGTTAGTTCTTAGGTACGACCCATCAAGATCTTCTCCAAACGGTTAATTCTTTTTCCTCCTAAAAATTGATTTTTTATTTATAATAGCAAAGGTGGGTAATTTTCTAGAAAACAAAATAGATCCAATGGTTATGGATGGCTAGAGTTATTGATTTGATTAATGTGAGAATTTCTAACATTTATCGTTTTTTTTAGCGCATCTAGTGAGTATTAACGTGGAGGCTCCATTGGGGCCTCTAATTATTAATAGTAATATGGTATTTATTATAAAAATATATCTTACAACTGATTTAATGGTATTTATTAAATATCAGTATCTTTTCTTTATATATATATATATATATATATATATATATATATATATATATAAATTTAAACAGCTTGGCTCTAAAAAATGATACTACCTTTGTCCCAAAATAAATATAAGTATCACTTTTCCCAATCTTTTTCGAGAAGTCTCGCTTTCCCAAAATAAATGCACATCTCTAAATAAGTCTATCATGAAAGTATATATCATGCATGCTCAATCTAATAAGGCTGTGTTTAGTTGTAGGAATTTGGATTTTGGGCTACTGTAGCACGTTCGTTTTTATTTGGCAAATAGTGTTCAAACATGGACTAATTAGGCTCAAAACGTTCGTCTCGCAATTTCCCACCAAACTGTGCAATTAGTTTTTCTTTTCGTCTACATTTAATGCTCTATGCACGGGCCGCAAACATTCGATGTGACAGGTACTGTAGCAACTTTTTGGAAGTTAGGGTGGAACTAAACAAGGGCTAAATTAATAATACCCAAGTCTCACTTCACGGATAGTCAGACTACTCGCGGAGTGAGACTTGGGCTTATTTTGAGACGGATGGTTATTTTAAGACAAAGCAATCATTTAAGTGCAGGAGAGTGCTATGAGTTACTCTCTCGGTCCTAAAATAAGTGTGCATTACATTTATCAAGGAGTCGAACTTTTTTCTAAATTTGATTGTATTGTATCTCCAAATAATCTTGTTATGAAAGTATATAACATAACCAATCTAATGACATTTATTATACATCATAAATAGTATTTTTTCTATATAGTTTTACTTCTCAAACGTGAGATGCGCACTTGTTTTAAGACCAAGGGAGTATAATTTTGGAAATTTCGAATGCACGAAACCCATCACATCATATAACATGCACGCCTGACGTCTGCGTGGACTGGATTATCGACTGTTCTCTTCACGTGACAAGGCATCATCGATCGACGACGGAGGAAAAGATGGAGAAGCTGGTGCGAGAGAGCGGTGCACAGGGGCATAGGAGTATGGTGCTGGTGCAGTACTTGTTTTCCTGCTACCATCGTCCCAGTGCGTGGACCGTGGAGCTCCAGCTCCGGCGCAACGCATCCAGACGTACTGCACGAGAAGTCAGGCGCTGTAGACGGAGACGACAGACAGGCCTGCCTAGCTCGGCGCGGTCGGCGGCGGCGCTGCTGGTTCAAAAGAGCAAAGGCAACCACGGCCGGGCAGCGCAGTTTGTCAACCATGCCTGAGTGCCTGTGTACAAATACCCATGATGCTCTTCCGTCCCGGCGACCTTTCAAGTTTTCAGAGACCGGCTAGCCGGGTACGGTGGTTAGTACGCAGTACCGGTGTCCCGTAGCAGCTGCTCTTCCGTCCGCGCGTTGAAAACCCGTGGAGAAGAGAGGAAATTTCCGTTTTCAGACGAGCGCGCGGCGGGGCGGGGGTCGTCGTCGTCATCAACGCATGGTGCAGAAGACTGCATGCGGAGAGAAGGAGGTGGTGCTCTGCTCTCTGTCGAAAGTAAAACGCACCATCAGCCACAGTGCGCTTGATCGAGCTTGCCGCAACTTGTGCTTTGCTCCTGTGCTCTGATCCGCATCGCACCGCCCCATCCAGATTCACCGTCGTGGTGCGTGGCAGCTCGTGCCGTGAAACTTGTGCCACCGCCGCCGGGGCCCAAGTCCAGCAGTGATAGTGGGAGGCGCCGATGTGGCCATTCACTCATGATGCACAACGAAAACGAACGCCCGCATGTGACGAGGTGACTGATGATGGCACGGGGGTAAAAACTGAAAACTGAATCTGAATCTGAATGAAAAAGTGAAAAGCGCATGCATGCATGATGCATGCCGAGGTAGTGGAGTCGGCAATGAGTTCGCCTTTGGTTCGATCGTCCACTCCAGTCCACTGTCCACTGTGCGTCCGTGTCTGCAGTCCAGGCAAGCACCCCGGGCCGTAAGCTGGCCTGCGGCTGTGGCTTTTTAGTTCAAAAATCTACTGTGTTTTTCGTAGTAGTATACAAACTGCGGTCTGAAATGAACACCTGACAAGTGAGTGCGCTGTGGCCTGTGGGAGAGACCGCGCCCGGCCGGCGGCCGCCGGGGACGGACCAGGGTCAACAGCGCAGGCCGGCCACCGGGCGAAGCGAAGGGGCTGCTGCTGGGCTTCGTGAAAGAACTCGCTCACCGTATGGGCTGCCGGACCCTGGGCCTAACCGTCTTTCTGTTTGCTGCTACGGGGACGCCGGCCTCCGACGGCCGCCGGGTAGGAGGAGAGCCTGTGGGCCGGCCGTTTGGGTCTTCTCATACTATTTGGAACGCCAGATTTTTTTTTCTTCTGTTTCTCGACTTTTCTTCATCTGAAATTAAGTGAAATTACAGCGTTTTAAATGGAGCCCTACGTGTAGGTCACCTTGCACTCCCCAGATGCTTCTTCATCTGAAGAGGAAAACCGTTGAATCCATGGCTCCCTCGCTATGCTAAGTCTACTTTGGAGCTGAATTTGTAACGGAAATTTTCGGCGGAGAACGCAGATTTGGGCCCCTCGGTTTTGCTTTTAAAACCCCTTTTGGCTTACGCTGTTGCTTATACTGGAATGTTGTGAGACAAAAACACTGTTCGTTCGCTGAAAAATACTGTTAAAGTATTGCTGTAGAACAAGGTGAGTGTTAGCTGGTCTCTGCTTTCGTTCTGCTTGTTCCACGTACAGACCAGATGTCTTGGTGTTCATCTCAGTTACTTTGCTCACATTAGGCTTGTGGACATAACAAAAGAGGAGCACCGTACAGAAACTCTTCTCATGTCTTGGTGTTTAGATGATGATGAAAACACTCGTGCGTGTTTCCCCCATTTTGGTTGAAGTTGAAATAACGGACAGCTCTGTACATCTTTGAATTGGTTGATACAGGGTAATAATATCCCTTTATCTAAAAATGCCAAATGATGGAGGAATCTGTTAATCAAAAATCCCCTTTTTTCCCCTTCAAAAAGTTGGAGGAATCTGTTGAATTAACATCTTGCATACATCTTTCTTACAGAACATGGCTCTCTTACTGCGCAAGTATGTTACAGATATACTGACAGGCACGTCAACGGTCAAAATGACATTCTGGCATCCCAGTATATATAGCACTTTGCAACCTAACAGAACAAATACTACTGCATCACACTAACAATCAGTCAAAAGAACGCAACAAGCACCTCACAATCAGCAACAGACATATATAAGCTCCGGACCTAGCTGCTGTACCTGCAGAGCACCCTGCATTTGAGCAGCCTGTCCTGGACATAGAACCCAGGCATCACCATGAGTTTCACCTGCGACGACGACGGATGGTTCTGCGACCGCTGCTTGTCCAACAGCACGTCCTCCATGTATGTCTGATCGAACGCCCTGTTCTCCTCGACCCGCAGGATCGTCAGCGGCGGGCTGAAGGAGAACGCCAGCAGGTGGAGCAGCCAGATGCACTTGGACGCCACGAAGAAGCACTGCAGCAGCTGCTCAGCCCACGGCCACGACCAGTTCAGGGTGGACACGATGCAGCTCATCTTCTGGTCGCAGAAGCGGCTGAAGTCCTCACAGTGGCACTTGGTGCCCTTCTTCAGGACCTCGTTCCAGCTCAGGTTGCGCAGCGCGACAAACGAGGCGAAGCTCTCCTGCCCGTCCTGCTTAGGGTCGAGGCACTTGGGCGACCCGTTCTTCTGGAATGTGCAGTTCTCAAAGTCTTGGTACATCGCTTGGTTCATCAGAGCTTCGAGGTGGTACAGCACTAGTTTCGGGTGCTTGTCACTGAGCGTGATTTGATACGGTTGCAGGAGTAAATTTAGCTTATCTGATAGTCCGTTGTCAGCATCTTCAACCTGCTGTATCAATATCTTGCAGAACTGTTTTATGGAAAGACGGGCCTCGGATACTATCTGCAAAAACCCTTCTACCATAACTTCATGGCTCACGGGCAAGGAATTGTCTCTGCTCCTAGCAACTGATCTAGTCGATCTCTTTGAGTGAGATTGCATGTTCTTTGCGCTCGTCGCTTGCTTTAGAGCCTTCTTCAATTCCGAACAGTACGCTTCCAGGTTCACTAGCTTGGTAGTCAGTTCTCCTAGTGATAGTTTCATCTCTGATACTTCTTGCAGGGCAGCGTCCCTGTGCTCATTGGCCTCAACAACCTCTTTCTTCAGGGACTCCAGTGAGAACACACCCCAGTCCTTCAGAAGCTGTGACATGTTCTCACATTCGATTGTGTTCGATGACATGTCTGATTTCGGTTTCCTCTTTGACTTCGGTAAGAGCCAGGAGAGAATATGTGGCCCTTTGTGTCTTGTCCGGGAGAAGGCAGCAGGGTGGTAGTTTGACAGCGGCGCGGTGCTATTGAGGTTCTTCAAGGACTTGGCATCAGCTTCAGTGTCCCGACTGATGGTTGCAGGCTTGCAGGTATTACATGTTGTAACAGCCTTAAATTCAGTTAAGTCTGTCATCCTGCTGGCTGACCTAATCAAACTGTCAGCAGAGATGGCGGGTTGAAGGAGTGACGGATGGTTTCTGCATGCCTTTCTGTTACGCAGGTGCTCATTTGATGAAGAGAAATGGAGCTCGCTGTTTGACGAAGAGAAGGTGTTGTGATTGTCAAAATCTGAGAATGCCACCTCGTCTTCTAGGCCATCATGGTCCAAACCGATGCCACTCCAGTTCTCGGACATACTCCTGTTATCTTGGCGAACGTAGTTCATTCCACCCAAGGGCTCTTCATCATAAGTCTGGGAATTCATCAAAGAAAGCAGCAAGGTTTATGTTACAATACGGACTGGAACTGAAAGTACAGCAGCATGAAGCAAAACATGCACGATCCATGGGAAAATGTTGTACCAGCAGGCAACACATTTAACACAACCATTTAATGTTTCATGATTTCAGTGGAAACATGATACTACCATACTACTGATCAATTGATTCTTCACGTTTGCGAGTGTCAGTCAGTACTCTACTTGTATGCTGGCATCCCCAGCCAGTCCTGGGCCCTTGTGGCCATACTCTCATGCAGTACGCTTTCTTAAAAGCAGGGTTCTACCTATTTCTAAAAGTAAAAAACAATTGATTATGCACATCGGTTTGGAGTCCAGGAGACCCTGAATTTTTATATTTTCATGTAATGGTGTTCCACTATGTAGCAAAACAACCTTTACAGACAACCTGACAGCTTAAACAAAGTTCAGTCTAATGCTGAGGAAATGGCTCATTATATTCCGGCAAAGCGTATGAGTAGGATGCTCTTAGATGTTGGCAGAAAACAGTTTAGGTAGCAAAATCATTCCTCGGCAACAATAAGTACAAAAAACGACAAGAGATTTATCTTCACAAATCCTTGATTTTTCTCTATCTAGTTGGGAGCTGTAGATCCACCAGGTTGATCGACCTACAGCTTTGCTTCAGTAAAATGAAATGCAATCAAGTACCACTTATACTGTTCTAGGTTTCTTGCTTGACTCCAACCAAACTCCATCTATTGAACTGGAATCTACGCCTAGAAATCCAAGCTAACCTCTGAAAAGAACATTGTCGCAACAAGAAGAACAAGCGACTCCATCACTGACTTAGCATCAAACAGCCACAAAATCTACGAAAACATTAGCAGGGAAAGGCAGGACACGCGAATCCAGCAGCAAAGCAGGCACCTTCCACACACAAACATTTGCTTCCGGTACCAAGAAACAAACAAACGAACAAACGTGGCTGCAAGAAGTTTCAGAGGCTCTCCAGTCCACTTACCGGGGCAAACACGGGGTAGTCCTCGGCGGCGGCGGCGGCAGGCAGGAGGCCCGGCCTGGTGAGCGCCGGCGACGCGGCCGGCGGCAGGCGGATGACGGCGGGGCTGCGGCTGGCGCTGGCGTAGGTCCCGGCATTGGAGGCGCCGCCGCCGCCGCCGCCGCCCTGGAGGAGCGCGGCGTGGAGCGCGCGCAGCTCGGCGGCCTTGGCGACGGCGGCCTGGATGTCCTGGCGCGAGGTTGGAAGCGCCGGCGGGAGGTAGGCGGCAGAGGAGGAGGACGCGGAGGCGGTGGCGTCCGCGGCCATGGCGCCGGCGCGGGTCAAAGGCCGCGCCTTTGGCTGGTGGCTTGGGCTGCGCTGCAGTTACTGCGGCTGGCCGGACGGAGGCGTGAGTGGAGGCGGGGGGGCTCTCGTCATTGGGGGCTGGAAATTAATGTAGTGGAGACTGAGACACTGTCACACTGTGGATGATGGATGCCGTGTGCCGCAGGCAGAGAGGGGAAGAAGGGAATAATGGCCCTTGTTCCTCCTGGTTGGTTGGCTGTTTTGTTTTAAGCCCTTTGTTTTATTATTATTACTTGCAGAGAGACTTGTAGGAAATGAAATCTCATGCTCGCTCACCGGCTGCAGGTTGTGAGGGGAGGGGACCATTGTGTCAGCGACCTATTGTACCGGCTTCAGTTAGATAGCGATTAGCGATTAGCGATAGGATCAGCTCCTTCGGTTGGTTAGTTGCAAGTCAAATTCTGGCATCTAGGCGTCGGTTGGTTAGTTGCAAGTCAAATTCTGGCATCAGCGACCTATTGCTTGGCTAGATCCGGCAACATGTATTACGTATATGTACTTATACACTGTCATACCTATGAACTCGAGCGTTCTTCTCTCTTACAGATTGTGTAGTACTAAACGTAGTAACGCTTTTCTCTGCTTTGTTTGATCCGTGTGATTCACGCTGCTGCTAATGATAATCAGCTTGTTCGTTAGTTGGTTTCTAGGCTGATAAGTACTAGTACAGAAATGACTTTTGATCCACTTCGAAACTTGGCTTTAGTCCCGATATTTTTCGCGCTCGAGACTAGAGAAACCTTTAGTCTCGGTTGGTAGCTCCGACCGGGACTAAAGGTCCCTACCCAACGGCTTCTGCGGCAGGCTTTTGTTGTAGGAGATCTTTAGTCCCGGTTGGAGATATCAACCGGGACTAAATGTTAACTTTTACTCCCGGTTGGTCCCTCCAACCAGGAGTCAAAGTCTACTCCCGGCTGGAGGCTCCGTCCAAGACTAGAAAGGGACCTTTAGTTCCGGTTGCTGTCTCCAACCGGGACTAAAGATCCCTCCTATATACCCCTTCTTACTCCCCGAGCCCGAGCCACTTCGAGCTCAGTGTTCTTGCTTCATCGCCGGCCTCTCTTCTTCCTCATCGTCGGTAATCACAAGATTTCTTCGATTCGTCCATCAATTCTTCGGTTCTAAAGGTTACCAACTTTATACTCTCATGTTTCATTATTAGCATATCTCATTTTGTGGACTAGATATATATGGTTTTTTATGATGAATTTTTTTATTTATAAGCCATTTAAGCTCAAAATCACTTTAAAGTTTGCATATTTGGATGAAGGAATGTTAAAGTAGTTATTCAAAACTAGTATTCAGCTTTCATTTCTAACATGTATAGCACACTTCATGGTTTAGAGATATAATGAATTTTAGAGTTTTTTAATTTTATTTGTTTATAAAATAAGAAAATTATATTATATTAAAAATGAGTATGGAGAGTAAATGGCAACTGCTTTCGGGTCCTCGGCCTCTCATCGGGTTCCAAAGTGACTGAGGCCGGACCTGCATGCGGCAAGTGTGAGGAGAAGATTGTGATGGAGTACCGGGTGAGAAAGGAGTGTCCCAACAAGGACCGTATCTTCTACAAGTGTCCGGATCGTAATGTGAGTTATTTTATCGCATTTGATGATTATGATTAATTTATACTTATTTTCATGATGATTGTGATTAAAGTTCTAATTTTTTGTTTTAATTTTAGTGGGATGGTACTAGATGTTCAGGCTGGTACTGGGAGAAAGAGTATGTTGAACACGTGCAAAACTGTCTTGCACAGGTGGCTATGGCGACTGATAAGGCAGTGATCCTGCGGAAGAAGCCCATAGATGTTGAACAAACGCATGATCTAGCTGTTTTAGTTGGGATTGGTCACGAAATCTTTATGCTGCTGAAGTGTATTTTAGCTTTAGTTTTTTTAGTGGTAGTTGAGATTGTCTACATTGTAGCGAGACTTTCATAAATTAATACCTTGTGTGGTGGCATGCATATCGTATAATTAACTAATTATGTTCTAGGTTTTAATATGGTATGTATGTCATGTAATGCAGATGAGCCGACATTGGATGTACAATGCTGATTGTCGCTCCCAAGAATTCATTGAGGACGTGCATTCTTTCTTACGTGTGACCGAGGCAAACAAACACGATGGTTTCATGTGCTTCCCATGTGTCATATGTAAGAATTAAAAGGAATATGCTAACTCAAGGAGTCTTTATTCACACTTGTTGAAGTCAGGTTTCATGCCAAACTATATTTGTTGGACGATGCACGGAGAAACCAGGATTGTAATGAAAGAAGGTGAAGAAGAACAATAGAACGATGATGATATTATTGCTGAATATGGTGCCTTCAATGATACTGCAATGGGGGAAGCTGAAGAAGAGGTAGGGGTAGAAGATGAGCCCGCTGATGATCTTGGTCAGGCCATTCGTGACGCACAAAGAGAATGCGAAAGTGAAAAGGAGAAAATCAAGTTCGAGCGCATGCTAGAGGATCATAAGAAATTGTTATACCCAACTTGTGATGCGGGGCAGAAAAAGTTGGGTACCACACTGGAATTGCTGTAATGGATGGCAAAGAATGGTGTACCTAACAAGGGATTTGGAGAGTTACTGAAAATCCAAAAGAAGATGCTTTCGAAGGATAACGAATTGTCCTCCACTACGTACGAAGCAAAACAGGCAGTCTGTCCTTTGGGATTAGAAATCCAGAAGATACATGCATGTCCTAATGACTGCATCCTCTACCGTGGCGAGAAGTACGAGAAGTTAGATGCATGTCCTGATGATTTAAATTAAACACTATATTTTTGCATTAATGAAATAGTAATTATTAATGACATTATGTTTCAATATTTATAAGAAAAAACAAAAAACTTTAGGTCACACTATTTTCCTGTGTGCAATAAAGCAAAAGTAAATCCATATTCTTTTAAAACAATTTTATGTCTTGTATTTAATTTACTATGCAATTAACAAGATTTTAACATTTTATAGAAAGAAATATATAAAAAACAAATAGAGCTTGAAACGAGCGGAAAGTGAAACTGTAGCCCAACTTTAGTCCCAGGTATATCTACCACCCGGGATTAAAGGTGGGCTATATTTTTTGCGGTCCGCCAAAATACACCTTTAGTCCTGGCTCGTAATACCAGCCAAGACTAAAGGTAACCTAAGGTAACTTTTAGTCCCGGCTGGTATTACCAGCTAGGACTAATACCAGCCGTGGTATTACCAGTCGGGACTAAAGGTCTTTTCGTCCCGGGCGTTTACAGGAGCCGGGACTAAAGGTCCCTCCCCTATATAAGGCGGTCGTTTCTTCTTTCTCCTCACTCTTTGTCTTCATCATCCATCGCCACTGCCGCTGCCGCCACCCTCGTCACCATCGCCCGTGGCCACCTCATCGTCCTTGATCTCGCTGCCGCCGGACCCGGCGCTGATCTTCTCCTTCCTGACCTCCGACGCGCTCTTCGACTGCGCGTGGTCCGAGTCCCACGACTCCCTCTGCGCCGCCGCCTTCGGGGACGGCTCCGTGTGCCTCTTCGACGCCGCGCGGCTCCCGCCGCCGTAGAACCTCGTGCGCCTCCACCACGAGCACGCGCGGGAGGTGCACGGCCTCGACTGGAACCCCAACGCCAGTCGCCCCAACGCCGTCCGCCCCGCGCGCCACTAACGCCGCCAGCCCCAACGTACTATGTATTGATATATATAAATTTGTTATATATATATATATTAGAGAGTTATAAATTTGTATTGTTATATATATATATATATATATATATATATTTGTTATATATATATATATATATTAGAGAGTTATAAATTTGTATTTTTATATATATATAAATTTGTTATACATCTATATTAGAGAGTTATAAATTTATATTGTTATATAGCTAAATTTGTTATACATATATATTAGAGTTATAAATTTATATTGTTATATATATAAATTTATTATACATACATATTAGAGAGTTATAAATTTTTATTGTTACAAAGCTACATGTATATATATAAATTATATATCCTCACACTATATTTTTATATATGCAGATATGAGATGACAGAACTCAGAAAGAGAAAGGATAATGATGTTGGTTTTGTTGATCCAAATGTCTTATTCAAACACCTTAATCCCTTGCCTGAATGGAAAGCTGAACTCGAGAAAAATCTCATGAGATTCTTAGTGAACCAACAAAACAAGGACATACTATTCCCCTACAAGTTCAAGTGAGTGTTAAATAATTAATGTCGATCATATGAACATTTGTTCAATTATTTGCTTACTAGCTAAGCTATCTCCCATATATATATATGTTGACTCTAGTTAATGTCGATCATATTTGTGTATAAAAATATATGCAGCAATCACTGGATATTGATGGTCATCGATATGGCCAATAGTCGGTTGAGCATCTTAGACTCGTTAAGAAAAGAGCAAACAGAGTACCAAGATATGATAGATATTATCCAAGGGTAACTTGGTCTCTCTAACAACTATATATACCCCGATCTCTTAACTGCAACAATTATATGGTCCCGTTCGGCTTGCTGAATCTTGGCTGAAACTGGCTGAAAAACACTGTTCTGGCTGAATTATTGTGAGAGAAAAATACTGTTTCGGCTGATAAAACCAAGCCGAACAAGCTGAATATAGGGTAAGCCGAACGGGGCCATTAAAGGCTAATTTAATTTTTTATTTTATTGGGCACAGTGTTTAGAAAAGTTTCATTGAGGAACACCACATGAAACATTACAAAGCGTCACTAGATGTAATCGCACACAAAGTAAGTAATAGCTACATTTATATATATATAATTCAATTAATATCATGTATGCTTTTAATTCACCGGATCTTTTTCTCATAAAAGTGGGTTCTGAGGCAAGAATAGGGGACCAACTACTGTGGATACTATGTTTACGAGTTTATCATGGCGTACTAAAAAAGAACTCCTAAAGAGATCCTCAAAGTACATTATATAAATATATTCATATATTCACAATTTCTTTTATTGCTCATATATATAAGTAATCACGTGGCCAACATATATATATATATTAATACTTTTTCTTTAACTTTTATTGAAGACTCTATGGTTGGTTGAAGGAAAAAGTCATGCGACGTGATTAACTAAAAGCAATTCAAGAGACCATAGCAGGATTTCTTAATGACCAGGTCTTAAACCCCGCCGACGAGTTCTACAATGACATGAACGAAACATGGAAGCCAAACCAGATGGAGTAAATTTGTTATCCCAAGGATATGATAGAATATACAATGCAAGCTTTATTTGTAATATATATATACATATTATATGTACATAAAATAAAGTACAATATATGTATATGCATGTAATATATACGTTAGTTTCATACTTTAGTTTGTATAAAATATTCAAACATTATAAGCGTGTAGAATACGTATATTATTAGCAGCGTAGAATGCGTATTCGAAAATCTATTCGAAAACCAAAACGAATCATCAATTAAAAATAGAAACAAAAAAAAAAGAAAACCTTTAGTCCCAGTTGGGACTAAATGGTCGGCCCACGTGGCCAGGCCGGGAGGCCTCTTTAGCCCCGGTTGGTATTACCAACCGGGACTAAAGGTGGACCTTTAGGTGGACCTTTAGTTCCGAACGAGAAACCGGGACTAAAAGAGGGGCTCTTTAGTTCTGGATTCGTGCTCCCGATTGGGAAACCGGGACTGACACTACTACAGGAATCAATTTGCGCAGCGTTGCCAAAATGCGCTCCGTGGTGGGCACCTCTTTTGCCCGCCACGCTTAACTGGTGGCCGGCCAGCGAGGCCGACCACCGAGGCGCCCGCTGCGGGAAATTGGTTTACCGCGGCGGGCCACCTTACTTGCCCGCCGCAGGAAATCGTTATTTACCATGGCGGACGGTATGAATCGCCCGCCGCGGTTAATACGATTTACCATGGTGGGCTCTTTAAACTGCCCGCCGCGGTAAAGAGTTGATTTACCGAGACGGACGTTTTATCTTGCCCACTACGGTAAAGCCTATACAAATACACAGCACAACCCCTTCATCTTCTCTACGGGTCTTCCTCTCTTAAAACTCGTGGGGGGGGCTTTGCCCTAAAATTTGAGGAAACTTTTGATTTGAGTTGAAGGGCTTGGATTTGAGGGAGGAGGACATCATAAGAGGTTCATAAAGGCTTTATCTCTCTCCTTCCATCCTCTCTCTCTATTTCCATCACCTAGAGTTCTCTCTAGATCTAGATCTAGATCAATTTTAATGGAAAAAATAACGTCATGTATTTCTTTAACTTTAGATTCATCATAGATGCATGCTTCATCTTTCACATCGTCATTTCCTCTCTTTTTCATGATTTTGGACGTAAAAATCATCAATTTCTCCTAATTCTTCTTTATTTAATGTTGATTGTGACAGATAATGTTCGCAGGTATGATGGATAGATCGGAATGGATGTACCAAATCGACAGAGTGAATGATCCACGGTACCTCTTTGAATTAAGGAAGTTTATTGTGGCTGGTAAAGCTCACTGTGAGAGACTGAAGCGGATGACAACCATATGTCCATGTTCTCGTTGCAAGAACCTGAAAGCCCACCGAGACAGCGAGGTGCAAACTCATTTGATCAGGTATGGTTTCGTTGAGGGCTACACAGTATGGACATTTCATGGCGAAAGAGTTGGTGCGAGTGGCGGTGCATCTAGAGTGAGCTCTTCAACGCCAACGACGACAGCACCACCGGTGAATAAAGATCCTTCAGCAGCAGTTGTGCCAATCGACAGTGACAACAGTTGTCGTGATTACATCACGGTGGATGATCTAATGCAAGACATGGCCGACGAAGTCGGCGACGGTGGTGATGGTCAGGATACTGTGAGCCAACCCGAGGATGTGCAGCTTGGTGAAGATCTAGTCAAACACTTCGATGAAGACGACGTTGTGTTGGGTTGCCTAAAGTGGTTGGAGAATTTCAGAGAGTTGAAGCAGGCGGCAGTTGATCCTCTCTATAAGGACGGCGGTAATTGTTCGAAGGACTGCACGGCGCTTCGTTTTAACCTCCATATGTTGATGTTGAAGGCTCGTCATGGTTGGTCTGACACTAGCTTCAATGAGTTGTTAAGCTACCTTGCCACCACGTACCCAATGGCTAACAAGGTGCCCGCCAATACTTATCGGGCCAAGAAGCTGATCCGACCAGTGGCGATGAAGCTTAGAAAGTTTGATGCATGTCCTAACCACTGCATCCTGTATCGGGGCAATGAGTATGAGAATTTGATAAGTTGTCTGCACTGCGGCTTTAGTCGGTACAAGAAAAATGTTGGTTGTCGTGTGGATGCAGAAGACGAGGGAGGCTTGCGGGGTGGTCGGAAGAAGAACAAGAAGGGGGCAAAGAAGTGCAGTGCAGCCAAATAGATCTTGGCTCAGCAGGATGATGAAGAAGAGGGTTACACGCACAGAAAAAGTCCAGCACTATCGGTGTGGTACCTGCCTGTGACCGATCGCCTGCGTGCAATATTCAGGAACTTAGACGATGCCAAGCTCATGTCCTGGCATGCATCAGCTGACCGCCTAAAAGATGATGGCAAGCTACGGCACCCATCCGATGGCAAGTAGTGGAAGGATTTCAACGAGGCCTACCTGGAGTTTGGCAAGGAGCCCAGGCATGTTAGGTTCGCGCTGAGTACCGACGGGATGAACCCGTTTGGTGAGCTTAGCAGCTCGCACAACACTTGGCCCGTCGTGCTCACCATGTACAACCTACCTCCCCATCTATGTCAGAAGCGTAGGTACCTTATGCTGACCATGCTTATCTCCGGACCGAAGCAGCCTGGCAACGATATAGATGTGTTCCTGGAGCCATTCATGGAGGAAATGAAGATACTATTTGATGTTGGGGTCCAGATGGTGGATGCATCCTGCAAGGAGAAGTTCACACTAAAAGCAATCATCTTTGTCACCATCGCCAATTACCTCGGTCTCTTCTCACTGTTAGGGCAGATCAAAGGGAAGACCGGCTGTGTAATTTGCATCGATGAGACCTGCTACACTTACCTTAAGGGATCCAATAAGATGGTGTACACGAGGCACAGACGGTTCCTCGCCAAAAATCACAGGTATAGAAGAAGTATTATGAACAAATACTTTGTCAATCAGGACGAGCTGCAGCGTGATCAAACGACGCAGACTAGTTGGGGGACAAAGGTGTATGAGATGGTCAAGGACATGGATCAGGTGGAGTTTAGAAAGAAGAAGAAGTCGCCTGAAGAGGGGCCCAAGCAGACAAGGAAGCGAAAGCGGGACCAGACGGAGGAAGTCCCCGCCACCGTTCCTTTCAAGAAGAAGTCAATTTTCTTCAAGTACCTGTCGTATTAGAAAACACTGAATACACCCCATGCCATCGACTGCATGCACCTAGAGAAAAATGTCTTCGAAAGCATGATCGGTGTCCTACTAGACATCAAGGGCAAGATAAAGGATGGTATCAAGTCACGGATGGATCTTGTCAATCTAAGCATCAGGCCAGACCTTCACGCAGGACCGCCTCAGAACGGTAAAGTCAATATCCTAGGTGTGGCCTGCAACCTAACGCAAGATGAGAGGATGGCTTTTCTTAAGTTGCTTAGGGGTATCAAGGTGCCAACTGGTTTCTCTTCCAACATCAAGAGCCTGGTCTCCATGAAAGACCTCATAATGACCGGCTACAACTCACACGACTACCACGTCATGCTGACGGTGTTCCTACCAATTGCGATTAGGGCTATCTGTCTAGAGTACGTGAAGATGGTCATCACACGGATGTCATACTTCTTTAACCGCATCACCCAGAAGGTCATTGATAAGGCTGAGCTGCCTGCCCTGAAGGAGTTCATCGCGGAGACCCTTTGCCAGCTCGAGATGTGCTTTCCACCATCTTACTTTGATATTATGCCACACCTAATGATGCATATGGTCGATCAGATCCATCAACTAGGCCCCATGTACCTACACCAGATGTGGACGTACGAGCGGTTCATGTCCACCCTCAATAGATATGTCCATAACCGCGCTTACCCAGAGGGCTCTATGATCGAGGCATACACAACAGAGGAGGCCATGAACTGGTGTATGAGGTACATAAGAGATGGGAGGGTGATTGGGCTGCCTATCCATCATCACGAAGGCAAAACCTCAGGGATGGGGTGCATAGGCCGAAAAGTACGCACCGATGTGGCAAACCGAATGGTGCAAGAAGCTCATTATAGCATCCTTCATCAGTTAGTGAGCATGGAGAAATACATTAAAAAGCACCTGGAAGAGATCCGTGCCGCTAATGACGGGCAGCGCATGGAGGCATGGGTCCAGAACCATCACAAGAACAATTTCATAGAGTGGCTCAAAGAGCAACACATACCCCTTCAAGGATGCCCTAATGAAGATACGGAGACCGTTAAGAGGCTTGTGTTAGGCCCATCCAGCCAAATCACCACGTGGCAAGGGTATGACGTCCAGGGCTACAGGTTCCACATGAAAGACAAGGATAAGAAGAGCTCGGCATAGAACTGCAGTGTTCGATACGAGGGCGAAGAAGAGTCCACGGGCCAGAGGAGGCAATACTATGGGCAAGTTGAAGAAATATGGGAACTTGACTATGGCCAAAACCTACGCATAACCGTCTTCCATTGCTAGTGGGTCAAACCGAATGCGGTTGCAGTGGACAGTTATGGGCTAACCACCGTGGACCTCAAAAGTATCGGCTACAAAGATGACCCGTGGGTACTAGCAACCAATGTCGCGCAAGTGGCCTACTATATATATGCAGAGGACCCAAAAAGGCATGTGGTTGTGTCCGGAAAGCAGCGGATTGTGGGAGCTGATGGGGTGCAGAGTCCTGAACAATACAACAACTACGCAGAGCTCGAGCTTTTTACCGATCATCCAAAGAAGATCAAGGCCGTTGAGGACCGATTCAACAAGTCCAGGATGATGCTATGGGCCCGCCCCGACAGTGAGAAGAGGACGGTGAAAGCACCTGCACCAAAATGATATATGTATCCCAGAAACATATATGTAACTTAGTGTAGTGGACTCCATTCAAGACAAGTTGTAACTTATTATTAATATCATGGAACCATATGTATGCATCATATATTTTGTTGTGTTGTTTTTTTCTTTTTCATATTATGTGATCTATGTTCAAACAAATGAAACAAGCTTGTATATATATACTCCTCTATAGCTAACTACTCCTCCAACTATGACTCTACTACTACTCTACTACTCCAACTATGTACTACTCTACTACTACTACTCCAAACTATACTACTATCTACTACTACTATACATACTCCTCTATAGCTAACTATCTAGTATATATACTGCTCTACCTAAGGGAAAAATAAGATTCCAGATTGAAAAAGGGGAAAACAAGATTTCAGATTGAAAAATATTAACCATGACAGGCGCTCTAAGAGGCCCACCATGGTACATATTAACCGTGACGAGCATTATAAGGAGCCCGCCATTGTAAATATTAACCATGACGGGCATTCTAAGAAGCCCGCCGTAGTAAATATTAACCGTGACGGGCGTCCTAAGAGACCCGCCGTAGTTAATGATGCCTTATATATACTCCGCCACCTCCCCCAAATCGGCTAAGTCCTTCGTCGGTTCAAAAATGACCCCAAAGGGCTGCCCAAAAACCACTACGCCGCCGCGCCATTGCAGCCGCCGTGCACCTCCATCGTCGCCCCTACCCTCCGCGTCGTGGTGCCCTCGTCCTCCTTCCGTGCACACGCACCCGCGTCGTGGTGCCTTTGGATGTCGATGGGAACACAAGCCAGAACCCTAGGCCCATCCTCCGCCACCGCCATCGCCATTCGCTGCATCCGTCGCTGTCCTCCTCCTCCGGGGCCGGTGTGCTCTCTGCGTGGGCACCGTGTACCTCTGTCCATGTCCCCACGCCAGTGTGCTATCCTCCCCCATCTCCCATCCTCATCTCCGTCCACCTCTCCGTCTCCATAGTCATCCGGAGCCCCGCACCGTCCTCTATGGTGGCCTAACCCTAGCGTCGCCAGCGCCGCAGCCGAGCCCCAAGGAGACCGCCCCGGTAATGTGCCAATTGCTCCCCTAATCCCTCCTATGGAGCAATGCCAACTATGGATGTTCTTCTCCGATTTTAGTTTTCCTGAGCAATGCCAACTATTGCTGCCTATGATGCAATTCTATTTATTGAGCACTTGATGCCACTGCCTATGATGGCACATGTTGAGATGAATTTGGAAGAAAAAATACTAAATGTTGCCTATGATTCGATTCTTGTTAACTGAGCACTAGATATATATGATGCCACTGCCTATTTGTGAGTACTAAATTATTAGGCATACATGTGCACACCCATGTCCTTTGTTGGATCTGCTCCTTTTAATTTGTACTACTCTTGAGTGGGTGCTCAGTTTCAGATAGCAGGAAGGGAAGAGAAGGGGTTGGATTTTTCCACTACCTATGATTTGTACTTATCTCTGAATCTAGGAGGATACTTGCTGCTACCACTCTACTGCTATCTACTACTACTATACTCTACTACTATCTGCTACTACACTCTACTATTTGATTTTGACTCCATCTATGTGGCATATATATGCAATGATGAACTTTTAAAACAAGAGCTGAGGCAGTGACTCTATCTTGATGGCCGAAGGACTTACCCTTTGGGGCCGAATTTTGAAACTATCTTGATGGCTTTTGTTTGGTATTTGCAATGATGATTCTTTTCACACTTCTAAGCTGAGGCAGTGGCATATGCAATGATGTGAACCCTTTTATGCTGAGGCAGCGGCGATGATGATCAAGTGCCCCCGCTAAACTAGGATGGCTTGTATACCAGATACAAGCAACCAGTTTAAAAGCGATGTGATGACAATGGGGCAAATCTGAGCCAACTACTACTACTTTACTACTCTAGTACTACTCTACTTTACTACTCTAGTACTACTCTACTTTACTACTCTATAACTGTGTCTATACAACTGAAATATATATTCATTGTAGCTTTCCAATGGTGGAGGAACCGATAAGTGAATGGCGCGACCCTACCCCTAGTGCATCATCATCAACTAGCCTCGAGAGCCACGTGTCCGTGACCCCAAGGCCAACAAAGAAACATCGTACAGAGGACGAAGATGATCCGACCTACCAACCGAGGGACGATGAAGTTGAAAGTGCGTGGTCTCCAAACCCTGAACAGATGCCGGTGGTGCCTCGAGAATTGAATTTCGAGGAGGAACAAGTCAGGGACAACGAGCCCCCCGCTCCATCTCCAACCACTTTAGGCAAGTCTAGGGGTCAGAGGACAAAGCTGGGAAGGGGGGAACATGGGAGGCACCGGAGGGAAATCCATGGCGAAGTCCATGTGATCCATGAGGTGGGACCAGAGGGAAACCCGTTGTCGCCACCCACGGTCCTTGCCAAGTTCAGCAACCAGGTGGCATGTATAGTCAAGGACAAGGTGGAGATCACTTGGGAGGACTAGAATAATGTCCTGGTCGACTACAAGACACATATCTAGGGTGAGGTGACGAGGAGCTTCCATTATCCCGAGGACGCCGATCTTGACAAGTGCAGGGAGTGGGTCATGCACGTGGCAGAAAGAGCCTTTAGAAACTTCAAGTCCATGTTGACCAGGTACTACCTCAAGCTAGGCAAGTCACCCTATGTCAAATACACTATGGTGAAGAAACATCACTGGGAAGAGTTCTACAAACAAAGAACAACAGAAGAAGCAAAGGCAAAGAGCGCCAAGTTCAGCGCACTCGCGAAGAAGAACCTGCACCCCCACCACTTGGGCATGACTGGGTTTGCTGGTAAGAGGCCCTAGTGGCAAGAGGAAGAAAGGGCTAGAGCTGCCATCGGGCTTCCTGATCCGTACGACGGTGTAGACTTGAGGGCTAAGGACTTCGTCTATGCCCGCAAGCCGAAGAAGCTCAAGGAGGGCGCGAGCAAGTTCAATGAGCCCAAGTTCGAGGAGGTGGAGAGGGCTGTCATCGAGGCCGCTAAATCTAAGGACAGCTTCGAGGTTCACAGGGGCCAGGACTTGCTAACCCTGGCGCTGGGAACCCCCAAGCACCGTGGCCGCGTTCGTGGCATGTCATCGAAGATGAGCTGGAACTCAGTGGAGTCATGGCAATCCGACGCTGCCACATACCGGTCAAGGCAGAGGTACAAGGAGGGCATCTTTTAGAAGGGCTATGATCAAGGCGTGGCCAAAATGATCAGCTGGTCCATAAAAGAAGCCTTCACAAGCAATGACCTAGATATGGTGTCGATGAGGTCACAGATGCTTCACCAGGCTGGCGTGGTCATGCCTCAAGTTCCACAAGGGCAGACACAAGGGTAGCCACTACTGATGATCGAGGATCGCCCAACGTACCCCGTCGATGACATCCAGGAACCCATGCGCGTCCACCTCACGATCCCGTTCGACAGGGCGAAAAAGTTGACTGTGGGTGAGGGTTACATGCACCCCAAAGAAGATATCAAAGATTTCAACCAAGATCAGATCCCTGCCAACTATGCTGTCGTGATACTTACATGGTATGCGACCGAATACGAAGAATTTGAAATGGAATATCCAACTGCAGAAGGGGTAACGATCCTTGGAGCTGCCTTGGGTTCTGAAGTCCTGTGGAACAAGGATGACATAGAGATTATTCTCTCGACGCCGACTTCTACGCTGACGACGACACCAGCACCACAACCATCTATTGCCGGATCTTGTCCCCCCGATGATCTGGATCACGGCGACGGCGATGACGAAGGCAATGGTGGGGATGACAAGGGAAGCAACTCACCCCGAGGCACAAGCCCTCACCCTCGTTCTCCTCCTCCAACAACAAGTCCACCTCCACCTCCCGGCAGTCCGTCTAAGGGCACGAGCAAAGGACTGGGAGGCACAAGCCCTCACCCTCATTCTCCTCCAACAACAAGTCCACCTCCACCTTCCGGCAGTCCATCTAAGGGCACGAGCAAAGGACCAGGAGGCATGGAGGAACTAGGGGCAAAGACACCGCTTGCTACCATTGCGAGCACAAGCCACTGTCCTCCACCGTCGGCGAAGACTAAAGGCGACCAAGGGCAGCTCACATACTCACTTGAGTTCGAAAGATATGGTAGCGGCGAGCATAATTTGCTAATAACTTTTCTTTGCCATAATATGGTACTAACATTTCTATCCTAGGCCGAGATCACCTTTCCATCTATTTCCTGAATCGGATGACTGCCCCGGCCATTACGGGCATGGGAAGTTCATGATAACCAAGGCCCAACTCGTCGATGAGGAAAGGTGGGAGACAAGGAGGTTTCATCTCTAGTACATGGAAGCGGCAAAAGCTGGCCTGCATGGTTTTCTAGTCAAGGTTGTGGCGGAGTACTTCCACTTGCCCGGCAACGATGTAGAACTCCCCGTGGACTTCCACGACATATATAGACTACTGCGGGAACAAGACCTTGACATCGCCCAAGTCACCTTGTTCTCTATGTAAGTGCTGAATTGCGAGTTTCACATATCACCTGCCTTTGAATCTGTCAAGACTACTTATATATGCCACAATGGCTTGTCCTTGCAGGTTGATGGCCTATATATCTAAGGAACTAAAACTTGATGTTATCTATCTATCTCCAATGCATATTGCTCAAAGAATCATCATTGGTTACCACCTAGATGACAATTATCCAACCATGAAAGACTTGACCAAGCGACAGAGAGAGGCGCACAGTAAGAAACTGATGGACAATGAGAAGTTGAACATTTCAAGATACATACTAGGAGCAATGAAAAAGATCAGGGGAAATGGGTGTATCCTAGCTGCCTACCACTTTGGGTAAGTCGAAGACATGCCTGTAGATATAAGTGGGTAGCTAGCTAGTATTATTATTTCTCATCGTAACCTATATTTTGTTTCAATGGCGCAGCCAAGGCCTCGAGGGTCACTAGGTTGCATTTATCATCTACCCTCAAGATGGCAGGGCCTGCGTATTTGATTCGTTGACAGTGCCAAACTTAAAAGGGTACAAGGCCTTTGAAGATTGCCTCAGAGTGTAAGTGACTGAACTGTCTTCTCATATGCGTTCTAATGCCCTACCTAATACTAGTACATTTCATATAGCGCTTATAAGGAGTACATGAAGGATCCTAAATGCTATGATCGAAGAACAGAGAAATTTAAGGCTAAGCATAAGAACCGTATCAAAATCAGACGCAACTTTCCGGTAAGTATTTGAAAGGTTTAATTGTGTTTTTCCGTTCATATGCGTTCTAATGCCTGTGTTGTAATGCTTGCGTATCGATCATGTAGTGTGCCAAACAACCGGTAGGATCACAAACCTGTGGCTTCTACGCCTGTGAGTTCCTGAGGGTGTGCAAGCAGTACAGCAGCAGTTGGAGGGTGCTCAAGAATGAATTGAACTGGTCGAGAGACATGCAGAGCATCCAACACAGCTTCAACCAGACAAAGGCGAACATATGTAAGTTTGTCTTAGACAAATACATGCTTGAAGGGGGCACGTTCTTCCATGAGAACAGCCCGCTAGCGATTTTACCAGAGTACGAGAGGCTGAGGAAATGGCCCACGATGATGCGTCCGCAGGATTACACCTTAGCGCATGTATAACGACTTTAATATGTAAATGTAATAAATTAACGATGACAAGAACGACAAAGTGAATGTATATATATGTATATTATCTCATATGTAATGCCTGCATACTTTTTAAGTTTAATCTGTGAAATCTGGATGTGATTTGGATTTGGATTTGAATTTATATGCCTGCTGTATTTTATTTGAATTTATATGCCTACTGTATTTTTTTTAATTCAGAAAATAATTTACCGAGGCGGGCAAATAATAAAGCCTGCCACGGCTAATCCACATAACCGCGGCGGGCCACAAAAGGTGTCCGCCGCGGTAAAATAATTTACCGCGGCGGGCGGTGTAACGTGCCCGCCGTGGTAAAAGTATATTTACCGCAGCGGGCACGTTACACCGCCCGCCGCGGTAAATCGGTTTACCGCGGCGGGCAAAGCCGCCCGCCGCGGTTAAGCCACGATTTACCGTGGCCTCTAGGCCGCGGCGGACGGCTTTGCCCGCCACGGGAAACTCAAATCGTCTGCCTCCAGTAAAGTTTGTGTAGTAGTATGAAGGGGTTTCCCAACCGGGAGTACATCTTGTTTCTATACTAGTGAAGCCCGACTGGTGTTGGTTTGTTGTGAGAGAAAAATATTGTACCATGACTGATAAGTCTTGGCTGAAACCAACAAGTAAACAAGACTAAATGAAGAGGGCCAGCAGCGGATTTAAAGATGTGTAGCCTTGTACGTATAGGATGGAGCACATGGTATCAATGGTCAATGGAAGAGTGCATCTTAAGGCAGGGGGCCATCATCAAAACCCCTTCCAGTCTGCCCGTGGCATGCTATTTCTTTAGAGCAAATATAAGAAGATGATGTAAAGGGGGTCATCATAAAAATGTCATATCAGATTTGTACTAACATAGAATAGAGAGTATAAGAGAGAGCAAAGAAGGCGCAACATGTAAAACTTATAGTCAGCTAATGTATAGCTCCGAAAACTTATAGTCATTAGCTAATACGTAGCAGTAATTGTTATTAAAAGGCTCCAAGAACGAATGCGGTATCAAAGAATTCTCCTGTTGCTGCATCATATCAGTTATTACTGGTGCAACCCCCCCCCCCCCCCCCCCCCCCCCCACCCCCCCCCCCCACCCACACACACACACACACACACCTCGGGTGGATCTCCAGTACGTGATGCAGTCCCCGTGGCCGTTAGGAAGGTGTTCCTATGGACTATGGAGCACGCCGGCCCCACGTCCGTCCGGTGCGCAATGGCAACTAACGTTTGTCATCGACACCGCCAGCCAGCACCCAGCGAGCGAGGGGGCGGAGCGGGCAGGCCGTTGGCAATTGCAAAGCTGCTTTGGAAGAAGAAGAAGAACGCAATCGTGATCAGACATGTCACGAATGAATAATGAAGAAGTTAAGCAGAGCTTATTATCCTATCCAATCATGTACGGCATGTGTGTAGAGGCGGGCAGCAGAGCACCTTCAATTCGACGACGTTTTCTGTTGTGCGGGGCCGGGCACGTACTGTAGGCTTTTGTGCCTGGCTACTGTTCGTTCACAAAGGCATTTGTACGTGTATGCTTTTCAGCTGAATATCCAGGAAGTATACTGTACCTTCGTTGTCTTGTTCTCGCGTAGCACTTCCCCAGTATAAACTAGCGCAGCTAACTAATAGTACGTCTCGTGGCGTACACGTCCCATCGGGCGGGGCGGGCGCACACACGTGACACGCCACACGGCAGCGTGCTGTGCTGTGTGTCTCTCTGTCTGAGGCTGTGTTTAGTACCCAAAAAGTTTTCTAAAAAGTGATAATGCAGTCATCACATCGAATCTTATGATATGTGCATAAATCATTAAATATAGACGAAAAAAACTAATTGCACGGTTTGGTTGGAAATCGCGAGACGAACGTTTTGAGCCTAATTAGTCCATGATTGAACACTAATTGCCAAATAAAAACGAAAGTACTACAGTAACCAAATTTTTACTACAGTAACCAAATTTTTAAATTTCGCGACCTGACCTGACTACTGTGTGATGTACTGCTGGTGTGGTAGCTACACGACCATGGACCACAGCAGTTCCGAACTTACGGGAGAAAGACACTGTCCTTTCGAAAGTTTCTTCTTCCTCCTCCTTCTGTGAAAACCACTTCAGCTTGGACGCCCCGTTCGGCTTATCCCATATTTGGTTTGTTCGGCTTATTTTTTTAGCTAGAATAATGTTTTTCTCTCACAACAATTTAGCCAGAATAGTGTTTTCAGCCAGTTTTAGCCAAAATTTAGCAGGCCGAACGGGTGTGCGTGTTGTACTATGAGGCGGCGATTGGTTGATGGAACCAAATCATGCATGTACTGGTGCATCCTGGATAACCATGTGGGGCCCACCTGTCCCAACGTTTGGTTGCTGGATTGAACAACCCGATCCATGACAGAAGCAACCAGATCCGATCCATGCGCTGAAAAAGAGCGAACAACGACACCCAAGACAAGACTATCGCTGCCCCGGGGAACCGAATTTTTTACATTTTAGCTCTTTTTTTAAGTTTTTCATAAATAGACTTCTGGTGGAAAGAATTCAGAAAATGGATCCTTAGCTCGGCGTCATTGGTGCTGGCGCCGAGCTAACACGTCTCGGCGTCAGCGTCTCTAGCGCCAAGCTCCTGGGCACGGTAGATGACATGGCACTGAGCTTGGCACTGTAGATCTTGGCGCCGAGCTCGGCGCCAAAGTGACTGGCGCCAAGCCTTGAATAACTATGGCCCACGCCTCTCTTCCTCTCCCTCTCTCACCCTAGGATAGCCGAGCTCCGCGCCGCTGCCCGCGCCCTTCCTCCACCGGCCGCCCTCGCCCGCGCCGCGCCGCGCCTGTGCCCGCGTAGCTCCCGAGCCCGCACCGCGCCTGCGCCTGCTCCCGCGCCCGCGCCGGTCAGCACCACGCCACGCCCGCTCGCTTGCCCCGAGCCCACTCGCGTGCCCCGAGCCCCGCGGCCGCCCCACGCTGCGCCCCCACCTTGCCGCGCCCCGCCTTGCCACCCTCCACCACCGCCCTCAGCCGCGGCTGTCGTGCCTCCCACACCCGTCGAGCCGGACTCACCGCGTGGAGCCCCGGGCATCACGCGCCCGCCGCGCGCCACCGCTGTCGTCGGCCGCGCCACCGCCGATCCCGCCACCCGCAGCGGCCGGCCGTGCCACCGCCGGCCCCGATCGTCGGCCTAACCCACGCCCTTCGTCCGCTGCGACTCTGTCAACATCCACGGATCAGTCGTTGGAAATGTAAAAATTATGAATATGCAATGTACCTACTTAGTTGGCATTTGTTATTTACTAGTTAATGTGATGACTCCGGTAGTTAATTTAGTTAGTGATCTAGTGAGATATATATGTCGATAGATAGAAACATAGATACATAGGTACATAGATATAGTTAGATAGCTGTTTAGATATGTAGTTACATATTTAGTTAACTACATATGATCTAGCTATTTAGTGAGTACACTGTATATATATATATATATATATATATATATATATATACATACATACACGTAGTTATTATCTTATTTACTTAGTTTGTAGTTAGAAAGTACTTGTTAGGTACTATCTATCATCTAATTTAGACTAAATGACATGTGTTTCGTTACATGTTTGAACTAGATGGACAACCTAGTTACCATATATCATGGAGGTACCGTTGAAAGCGATCGCTATGGATATATTGAGTTTGTTGACATACAAAGCGTGCCTGTGCTATTCAATGATAGGCCTTTATTTAGTGAGATGGTTGCAAGGGCTCGGGAGGAGCTGCATTGCCTTAGAGACGATGGCATTGCAGTTGACGGTGTACTGCACCTAGGTTCTTCTCCCAACATATTCAGGCGAATGATCTCAATTAGTTGTGCGGATCAGTGTGAGAACTATGTGAGATTGGCTATGAAGAGCTAGCTACAATGTTTGGACGTGGTTGTGCGTCGGGTGTTAGTTGATTCCATCCCTCATGGGTTTACCCTAGCAATAGATCATCAGGCACATATCGACCCTCCCATTCCGAAACCTTATCTGCATGTGGAGATTGCACCTATGGTTCTCGATGCTCAATCTGCCCCCAATGCGGTAGTTGGAGATGGTTGTCAGACTCATGTTTTCGTGGCAGATCCTCCTTATGAGATCCCTTTGACACAGAATCATCCGAGTAAGTGTCTTAACCGCATGGTTTTTGGGAGCTTACCTCGTTCCTTATATCTATTTCTTTCATTCTTTTCTCATTTCTCTACTGATGTTGCAGGAGACATTCCTGAGAATGTGGATTTGCCCCCTGTTGCTGCGTAAGTGCATTTTGGAGATGAATTCCGTGGCTCCAATAGTATTGAAATTATGCATGATTCAGAGCCATATGAGATGGCTAGGGCTCTTGATTCTGATGATGATCGCCCTATTGGAGAGCTGACAGAGAGTGATGTTGAGATGATGAGGCATATCTTTCCCGGCCGTCGTGATCCTAGAGTTCACGAGTTCAGCGATCTTGCTCATTCCAATTAGGCGTTTGTAGAAGGACGTGATGATGAGCTCCTAGAAGCTCCTAAGGCCGGTCCTAACATGGTAATTGAGAATGGAAGGGTGTTCAATGACCTCCCTGCTTTGAAGAGGTGGTTGTAGGCTTTTGTGGTGATATGAAAGAGGCCTTATAGGGTATTGCATTCATATACAGAGCGCCATTACATAGTTGTGTATGACAAGGAACGCTGCCCATGGAGGGTTTGTGCAAGGAAGCAACAGGTAACCAAAAAATGGAAGATCACAAAAGTTGTCGAGCCACACAATTGTGCTGACCATGAGCTGACACTGAGGCATCGGCAGTTGACATCTACCCTCATTACCAAGCGGTTGATGGGAATTTTGCAGGGAGAACCCAACATGAAGGTGAGGACAATTATCAGGACCGTTAAGGCGTTGTATGGAGGATATGTGATAACTTATGGTAAAGCATGGAGGGCTAAGCAGCGAGTGTGGAAGATGATATATGGGGACTGGGAGGATGGGTATGAGCAGCTATTAGTTCTTTTCAATGCAATCAAAGCTGTGAATCCAGGCATGCATTATGAGTACATCCTAAAACCTAATGCATGGAAGGATGGGAGGCAAATATTCTTCCATGTCTTCTGGTGCTTCCCTCAGTGTGTCGATGCCTTTAGGCACTGTCGTCCCGTCTTCTCCATTGATGGTATGTTCTTGATTGGCAAATACCAGGGCACACTTCTTATAGCCATATCCTATGATGCGAACAACAAGTTGGTTCCTTTGGCATTTGCTTTGGTTGAGAATGAGAACAATGATAGTTGGGGATGGTTCTTAAGGCTAGTCCGGATACATGTGGTTGGGCCTAGTAGAGAGGTTGGCGTCATATCTAATAGGCACCAGGGCATACTTAATGTCGTGCGAGAGCAGATAGAGGGGTATGCACCTTTGCACCATCGTTGGTGTACTCAGCACCTTACCGAGAATCTACTCCGGAAGGATGGTGTGAAGGGTAACTTTGATTTGTTCCAGGAGACTACTCAATAGCTTGAGGATAAGTACTTTCTAGAAAAATTGGAGTAGGTCAAAACCGCATCAAATGTAGAAGGTAGACAATGGATCACAGGTTTGATGAGGGATTTGGAGAAATAGACGAGAGCTCATGATGCCGGTGGATGGAGGTATGAGTTTTAGTGCAGCAACATGGCGTAGTTATTCAATAAGTTGCTATTGGGGATACGTGGTATGCCCATGAATGCAATCGTTCAATTCACTTTCTATAAGCTTGTTGCCTGGTTCAATGATAGACACGCTCATGCATTGCAGTTGTGGAGTGATGAAGAGATATGGGCTCCGAAATCAAAGGCACACCTAGAGAAGGCAAGAGAAAGGGCTAGCACACATGAGGTTACATGCTTTGACCACGCCATAGGGACTTATCAGGTCGAGCATAGGGCGGTACAATGTCTGATGGTGAGGTCCGAGAGTCGAGGATACATGTGGTTGTCCTCCAAGATTTCAAGTGCACTTGTGGTAAACCAAGGCAGTACCACTTTCTATGTTCTCATTTGGTGGCAGCAGCTAGGCATCGCAACTATAAAATCAAGAGGAGGATGCCTCACGAGTTCAGTGTCGACACACTTGTGCACACATGGAGCCCCCGCTTCGTGCCTTTTCGGGACCCTAGAGAGTGGCCTCCATATGATGGGCCGAAGTACATTGTGGACCCAGTTTACCATTGGAACAAGCGTGGATCAAGGCAGAGGACGAGGCACATGATGGTTATGGATCAGATACCTGGAAGAACGAGGCATGAGAGAGAAACTCCATTTGTTACTGACCCCGAGCAGTACGAGTGCGGCAAGTATGGTAGACTTGGCCATAATTCATGAAGTTGCCATTGACATATTAGTGAGGTGGGACTATTGGTTGATTTTATTATTTTATATTTGTCGTATTCATTTAATTAATTATTCATGTATCAATTTATGCTTGTATTTGTGTCAATTACTTATACATTTCTAAGTTCATGTTTCATTGTATATTGAAATTCTAATTCATTCACTTTTTTCTAGGATGGAGCAATTCCACCTACTCGACCCGACGTACGAGGCGACCCACCGAGGACATCTCATAGCACTAGGGCAGGTAATAATCTTTAAGTTTTGTTCAAAATTTGGTGAGCGTACGTGTGTTCGTGAAGTAACAGGAGACTTTGTTTTGTTCGATGCAGGACCTTCCGCTCCTTTGTCCTAGAACGCACAATGGGTTCTTGGACATGCGGTACGATGACAGGTACACTCCTTTCCTACAAAGAGTTGCCCAAGTTCAACTCAGCGGCCATAACTGCATTGGTTGATAGGTATTAAATTGAATCATTGCCTCCATTCATGGCCATTTGTTCATGTGATTGACTTTTTGATAAGTAATCTTGCTTTGTCTTTAATATAGGCGGCGGCCGGAGACTCATAGCTTCCACCTATCTTTCGGGGAGATGATAGTCACGCTCTAGGACTATCAGAAGATGCTAGGCCTAAGGATTCATGGCAACCTAGTCACCGGGCAGCGCAGGTCAGAGGGCTAGAGAGCATGAGTGGAGGCCTTCCTTGGGCGTGAGCTTGGCAAGCAAGGGGCTCGCACTTCTAGAGTTCCCATCTCCTGGCTACGGGAAGAGTTCGCATAGTGCCCCGAGAAGGCAGATGAGGAGACAGTTGGGTACTACTGTAGGGTATGGATCCTACACCTATTTGCCCGCGTTCTCTTCCCCGACGCCATGGGTGATAGTACGTCCTGGATGTGGATCCACTGCCTCAGTGACTTGGACCAGGTGGGTCACTATAGCTATGGCTCTGTAGTCTTGTGTTTTCTATACCGGCAGCTATGCGAGGGGTGTCATCGGTCTTCATCCAACCCATCACTTGGTGGATGCGTGTACCTGTTACAGCTGTGGATGTGGGCTTGTCTTCCAGTTGGTCGTCCAGAGGTTCTGGCTCGTCGTGAGTGGTTCCAAGGTTAGCCTCCAAGTCGGCAACCGATGTGGGCGTACCTTTGGGACCAGATTAGGGTTCCATATGCGAGGTTAGACCGGGCATACATTGAGTTCATGAACAAGCTAGACACGCTGACGGTGTCTAGCGTAAGTAAATTTTATTTTCTATGCTGCTTTGACAATGATTAGTATACCATCTAACATCCTTTTTGGACATGTTGCAGGTGGAGTGGGAGCCGAACGGTGGAGAGGGCGCACTTCCTTTTCAGTTGAGCAACGTTTGTGGGTTCGACGACAACTTCTATAGGATGAGGTGCCCTCTAATCTGCTTCTATGCTGTCGAGTTTCACCTGCCAGATAGGGTTGCACATGAATTTGGAGTGAGACAGCTTTGGCCTATGGCTCTGTTCTCGACTAGCGTTGACTTACACAATTAAGTGTTTTGATATTTTAAATGTCTCATGATGGTCCATTTCTATTAATATGGTTACATGTACATGAATTCAAGTAACGATGACATACGTGCTGGTTGGATCGTCAGAAGAACAAGAAGATTTTTGACTGGGAGAGGCACCACCAGTCCTTCATTAAACAATGGGAGAAGATGCACGACAATGTGGACGGCAACAACGAGCCGCACACAAACCGTGAGTTTAGGCGGTACTAAGCTTGGTACCAGTGTGCTACACATTGCAGGCTGAGGGTATAGTGGACAGAAGATGACTACACTGACATCGAGTCCTCCGACGATGAAGACACGGCGTATGACCAATCGACTCGTACAGGAAGGCTGGTGGAGGCAGGACCGATCTTAGACAGAGTGATAAGGCAGTTGCCTTATTTTTTTACGTTAAGTTGCACAACAGTACATTAGGCGTTCTTGACCAACATTAGGAGTTATCTATTTTAGTTAGTGCCATCTTCGAGCTGTATCACCCATATAATACATTAGATTCTTGTACAAAAGAAAACAAAATCTATTGCTATCTGTTCAGAAGTATTATTACTGAGAACTTTGTTGTAGGGCAATACACTCAAATGCTCAGTTGAAGAGATTGAGCGTATTCGGCCGAGAGTCAGTGATGACTACATACTTGGCTTCCTGGACGTAAGATTAAAAATATTCTTTCAAACATATCATTAATACGTTAGATTCTTTAAGTTAACATAGTTTTGTACAACAGAGGTTGTCCCATCGTCTACGCCGTGTGGCTGGTCGTTGTGGTTGCAGGGCAGACACGACGCAAGATGTGTACGTTCCTTCTACATGCAGAGGAGGCTTAGGTTCCTCTAGCCAAGCAGCTACAGGGGACGGGGACGAGGACAAGGAAGACGACGACAACGACGACGTGGACAAAAGGCACGAGGAGCTTGGCCCCTCTTAGCTCCATGATGCTCCCTCGACTCATCCTACACCGCCTCTATGCACTAGGCGATGCCATCCGCGTGATCCTTACACTCCAGGTACGAGCGCTCTAGGTCACAAGGGTAAGGACAAGAGTAGGAGGCAGTGAGGGATTTGGTACCTGTTAGTATGCACTATTATGGATTTTGTATTTACTTTTGTATAACTATTTGGGACTGTATGGATATTGTGGACTATTTGGACTGTGCATGACATATTATGTTGGTTGCGATGTTCGTTGTGGTTGCATTTTGCTCCTTGGATGATGAAATGTTTGGAATATATAATGATGTCTCTGTTTGTAACTGTGGATGCTCACAAAACAAGGGAAACCCTTGCGCTTTTTTTCTGTGAAACATTAATCATACTATACTGCTACAAAGACACAAATATAGTACAGAGATTAACTATAAATTTATTAGAATGTGTATAATCCAAACATACCATACATATGCTTTGTAGATGAATCTAGGGTTACCAAGCAACAGTGAATGAATCTATGCTTTTTAGACAATAAAAATAGACTTTTCAGATACAAGGACAGCAGTGATTTATCACATCACTGACATAGTACTGGCATGCAAGGAAGCACAACTCCACTCTATCTCCACCATCCATCTTATGACTGTTTGATCCAAGGGCCGAGGTGAAGAGGCACACGAATCGCTGGCATGGCACATTGAGAGGCCTCCATTTCTCCTCTCAACCTATAAATAACCACTCGCTCCCTCTCATTCACACACACAACAAGAAAGAAGAACACTCCTCAGTATTTTATTTCGTTGTAGTACCAATGTCTGGAGGGTCGTCCAGAGGAAGAGGAAAGGAGAAGGGAACTACCATTAGGTGGGAGGGTCCTCTTGGTCCCGATTTCTTTGAGGAAGCTCTTTATGAGAGGTTCCTAGTTGAGAGCAAAAGTGATTTCACTAAATAGGCACCACTGAGAGGATACGATAAACGAAAAGAAGAGTGGCCAAAATGCATGCATGGTGAGGACTGCCTAGTGCAGATGTTCACCGAGGGAATAGATGGAGGTCATCGTTTCTTCAAATGTCCGCGAGCATGGGTAATTGCTATTACTATTAGTTTCTTCAATATGTTCCTCTTGTATATAACTTACACGACATACTTATTATAGTCTTCCTTGGCTGAAGACAACTGTGGGTTCAGTAGGTGGGTCGATCCTCGACCTATTTATCCATATGCGGAGTACATCTACTACCTATAGGACCGTATCTTCGATCTAGAAAGGGAAGTTAGCAGCAGTTACAAGGACGACAGACAGGACGACAACAATAATGGTGCTGATTCACAGGAGGCACTCTGCAATGATCCATATTGCACCTGCCCTAACCACAAGAACAAGGGGCCTCCCCCATCACCCCCGCCACCACCACCAACAACAACGGGAGGCTACTATAGAGAAGGTGCAACACAATTTGCTATGTGGCCACACTACCAGGACGACTTTATGTTATTCACATGCCACATCTATGTGCTTGTTGTTTGGTTTAATTACCTAAGGCATGTTAGGTTTACTCGAATGAAACTTTGTACCTAGGTTCGATACATGTTCTCACATGCCATTTCATTTGTTTCGTGTGTTGAATTATATAATGTCGTACGTCATTAGGTTTTATTTGCAGCACATGTTCACATTTCAATACATCCGTATCATTAAGTAGAATAGTAAGACCATAAATAATGAAAACAACCACATAATTAAAAGTTCAATACTATGCCACATTACACAATATAATAATACTAGAAGTACGTGCCAACAGTAGACATAGGGGTAAATGCACTTCTAAATCCTTAGTTTGAAATGTACTGAGTAAGCAACTCATCATCCGAGTACCAGTCCTCTACTACAACCCTGTTGCCATGACTAGGCTCACCCGTGTTGCTTTGACCTACCTATCACCTGTAGTAAGCGGCCTCCGCATCATCTAAGGCCACTGCAGCCTGAGTGAAGAACGCATCGTTATCCTCCTCCGCCTGTAAGCCCACCTCTGCTAGACCGATGAGCTCGCTCAGTGTGCCAGTGTCTTCCTCTACCTACTCCGCCTACAACCCCGCCTCTGCTAGAGCGATGAGCTCACTCAGTTTGCCAGTATCGTCCTCAGCCTCCTGCACCTGCAAGTCCATCTCTGCTAGAGTAATAAGCTCACTGAGTCTGCTAGTGTCGTCCTTATCCTCGTCCCTCTCATCAGACAACACAATCGGTGATTGAACGGTGCGACCAACTCACGATCTATGCTCATCTAACTTCTTCTCCTTATACCTTACACGAGCCAGCTCTACGGCATGTTCCTCGCTGCAACCAATCCCTTCATGTATAAAATGCAACAAGTTAGCAACATGATTATATTATATTTAAAATCATGCAACAAAAAAAATACTTTGAAGCACTCACTGCCACATAATGCAACAACATGCTCGTTCAAGACCTGCATCTGTACTCTTGTCTCCTCCCTTGCCTCATTCCTTGCCCTCTCCTCCTCTAACGTCATCCGTCTCTCCAATCCTCATTTGTTAAGCCCAACATCGATCGGGTTACAAATACCGCGTTGTCTAGCTTTTCATACATCTTTTCTTTGTGATGTTTAACGAATAGGTTGACGTAGTCAGATCCATATCCCCTCTTCCGTGCAATTACTTGCCTCTTCTTCAGTTTATCCAAGAACTTAGCTTGACCATCATAACATTCCCACCTGCATTTCATAGTGATCTGTTCAAACAGAAAATTCTATCATATATGTCTTAGCAAAAGAAACAAAATACGATTTCATGTTTACCACAAAAATAACCAACCTCATCATACTCAACCATATGGCCGCAATAATGGCCTATTCCAAGCTCCGAAGGGACTAGGCCATAGTTGGATTTAACACCACATTCGCACATGACAGGAGGTGCTTTGTAAATTACCCTTTCTTTCTTCTTTTCCTTAACCTTTCGTGGTTCTTCCGGCCATTGGTTCTTAGGACCATACAACCACTCCTTGAAACGACACTTCGCCATTGAAAACACCTAAATAAGGAGACATTAGTACATGAACACATATAGCTCAACATTTCAACACATACACACTTACTTCATGCTTGTTTGGACACACAAACTCCAACGTATTCTCAGGGTTTATCACAGCTCGATCTCCATAATCGCACAGAGGAGGTTTCTCGAGTCGTCTAACTGTGGCTAGGTGCTTCTCCTTAGCCGTCATTGGCGGAGGGTTAGGGGGGGTGGAACCCACCGCTTGAAGTGCTCATGTGGATGTCTCCCTCTAAACCAATCGTCGAAAAGGAGGTACCTAGGATCAAACTTGTCTACACCGTCGATCCACTAAAAGAAAAAACACCTCTCATGGTCCTACACAACGAGATTCCAACATAATATTAGTAGCACACTTACACAAATAAAGAAAAAGGATAGTGGAAACAATTTCTTACATTAAAACGTCTGCATGTGTGGAACCAACGCGCCGCTGTGTCTGGATGTTTCGATTGAAAAACATGGGCCGGGAAACCACAGTCACAGTTAGGGACAGGGAGGTCAGAAGGGACGGGGCATCTTTGCTAGACGCGTCGGGGTATAATTCTCGAGGACGACCCTGTTTTCGCCAAAACTCCTCCCGAAATATTTCTTGCATCTAACAAAACGGATGTAATTTAACAAACATAAATCAAAACATCATAAATAAATGTCAATGAGAACCATAACTACAATACAACTAATTTCGTTCTAAGAACCCAAAGCAGTTAACATTAAACCATAAACCTAGGGTTTTCCATTTGATGCACAATAACGAACCCATAACATAACTACATGCGCCTAGGTTTGCTAGCTTTTCCACGCCTTGGCATCATCCCACGGTTGTATAATACATATATTGATGGATACAATGAAACCCTAAGTGATGACGATTATTACGTTCAAATATTCGACTAATACATATCGAATCGATGCGAAAAAATTAGGAGGGGAGCGAGGATACGTTGCTTTCGAAGATCTATGACTCAAATCAAAGTTCCCAAGGTCCAATATATCGATTCGTGAGGTAGCGTGAAGTGGGGAGAGAAAAAACCCGAAAGGGAGGAGAAAGAAGAGAAAGAACGCTCGGGGGTTGGCCGGGGTTAAATTGCAGTGAGCTCGGCGCTAGAGTGACTGGCGCCGAGCTCAGTGCCATGTCATCTATCATGTCCAGGAGCTCGGCGCCAGAGACGCTGGCGCCGAGACGTGTTAGCTCGGCGCCAGCACCAATGGCGCCGAGCTAAGGGTCCATTTTCTGAATTCTTTCTGCCAGGGATCTATTTGTGAGAAACTTTCAAAAAAATGGTCAAAATGTTAAAAATTCGGCCCGGGGAACAAAGAAATATTTGCTGGGAAGTTATCAGGAGCATTGAAGAATTTTAATTTATGAAGCCATGTTTCTAGAAGAACGGTGGAGTACTACGTTTTGCTCTGTGCGTATTCACTTTGTCAGATCCAATCATCTGTATTGCAAATTGTAGATGGAGGATTGGCTTTTTTACACGTCAACCCATGCAACCAACCAAACATGATCATGTACCAAATCGTATCATTCCATACGACCATCCTAACAAAAAAAACATGTGTCGTGTCATCCTATTCAAGTAACCAAACAATCAACATGTACCATTTTATCCAAAATGACCTCATCCATAATCTAGGGGACGGTACTGTACCGGCCTGTCAGCACAACGCTTTTCATTCGCTTTGTTAAATAAATACGTATGACACTCCTATTCCTAATATATACTCCGTAGTAACTGAGAGCAGCTTTTGCTGTTTGCTGAAGGTGTTCGTTCGTTGATAAGGAGGACGCCCCGCCCCACGTCCGGAGTGCTGCGTCTGCTGTCTGCAGTTGCAACTGTCGTCGTTTGTCATCGACCACCGCCGGCAGCAGCGAGCACGGCTGCCGGGCTGGAGGACGGTGCCCATGCCTCGCGCGGCCCCACACCAGCTGACCTGACCCTGACCAGCAGCAGCGACTGCCGAGTGCCGACTGATGGGGCCGCCGCGCGCTGTGCCTGTGCGTGTCTCTTCACTTTGCGTGGGGGAGTCCCAGTCACTCTCACCAATCTGTCTCCGGGAAAAGGAAAACAAAAACCGCTAGTACGTACTTGTAGAGTCTCAAACAGCGTATCATATCAATCGGCAGAGCAGAGAGATGAGGTCGTCGTTGGCATGCAATGCAAAGCTGTCTCTGCCTGTAGGCTTGTGCTTGGATACTGTTTGGTCACAAGGCAATGTACGTATGCAGATGGCCATATATATATATGGAGTGAGTCCTTTTCAGCTCCAGGAAATGTACCTCCTTCGTTGTCTTGTTCTCGCGCCCTGTGTACTCCGTAATTAAACTAGCGCAACAGCGTGCTGTAGTGTGTGCCTGCTGTGTGGTGTGGATGCGGTGGATAGATACTCCTACTACACGTCCAGAGCAGCTAGGTGCAGGTCCTACTAAGCCCTGTAACTCGGCCGTCAGATGGTTCCTAATCAGGGTTCTACTTCTAATGTAGTCTAATCTAAACGCCATCCAATCCAATGATACCGCCCACTAACAGTAACAGTGTAGCACGCCATAGATAGCTAGGGGACTCTACCGTTACCTGTCAGCATCACAACGTACGCTTTCATTCGCTTTGTTAATTATAATTAAAGAATGAGAGCAACTTTGCTTAAACACTGAGACGACGAGCAGGCAGGGCCTGATCTCATCTCATCTGAGAGCTTTGTCGGAGCTGGTGGCATTCAGCGAGAAAAGGTAGCGGTAGCGGGGGCATGCATGGCGCGCGCTTGGACTGACATGACGCGGCAATGACCACTCCGACCGACCGCCAATCCGCCATGTGTTGCTTGGGCGCATGCATGCACAGCGACAGCGATAGCACCCATGTGGTGTGGATGTGGACCGACCTGTGGTCCGTGCTAGCTGTGCTGCGCCTGCTGGGCTTTCTTCGGTTTCTGTCTCGCGTCGCTGGTGGAAATCGGAGAAACTAAACTGTTGGTATCATATCATAGAAAGAAAGAAAGAAAGAAAGAAAGAAAGGTGCGGTGCTTGTGGTCTCGTCGTGGACATGCAAGCATAGGCACCTGCGCCGATGATGATGAGCAGCGTGCGTGCCATCGTCGCTCTCTTTCTCTGGGCTGGAGGTGTGAGAACGGAAAGCGCGACCTGCCGTGCCGGGGGCATGTGTGCTGTGGGCGCCGTGTGCCGAAGTGGGCGACCCGCCCGACCGTCATCATCGTTCATCAGGCAGGCGGCGCGTGCAGCTGCAGGTGCAGGGCGTCTCCAACACTCTGCCTGAGAAGTGAGAAGGAAATGCTTGCCGACGCAAGTGCCGAGAACGAGGCGGGATACGGGCGGCCACCGCGAGGAATCTACTCTCCTCCCCGGCCCCTTTCAGATATGCCTCTGCCCGGGGGTTGTCGTCGTCGGCTTCGGTTGCGGGCGCGCGCACCGCGACGCACACGGCGCCGGCGGCAGCCTTTTCTTTCGCCGGGACCGAAAACACGCACGGGGCCGGGGACCGCGAGCGAGGTGGGTTGTGAACTTGTGACTGTGTTGTGGGGGCGTCGTGGGATAGGTGGAGTGGGGCAAACCGGCAAGCCAAAGCATTGGGCAGCAGCAGCTAGCAGGAACCGCGGCCGAGTAAAGGCGCCCGGTGCGGTGCTGGCCCGGCCGGGCCCCGGGATGCTGGAGCCGACGCCGGCCGCTTTCCGCTGCCGCAAAGCAGGCAGAGCCGCAGAGGCAGGCTTCCGTCGCCCCCTAGATCTCACTCACTGTGGCCCGCCTGCAGGCCGGTCCCTCGCCTTCCTTCCTGCTGCTCCCTCGCACTCGCAGGCTCGCGCACGGCGCACGCACGCTCCGTCGTCGACTCGTCGGCCTCGGATCTCTGTCTCTGCCGGGGCGAGGCCGCGAGGGCTGCATTTGCATCGGCGGTGGGCTGCCCTCTGCCTGCGGGCTGCAACATGTTGCGCCGCTCAGGATAACTGGGCTGGGCCCTCGGGTACGCTGGGCCGCTCTTGATTGTATCCGCGTCACGCGTTTCAGAGAGGAACAGGTTTATTTGCCCTCCCTCAACAATCACATAGGTTTTGCTAAAAAAAAAAATCACAAAGGTTTGATTTATCTTCCTCACTTAGGAATTCGGTTTTCTAGACTCCTTCAACTATTGAAACCGTCCGATTTATCTCCTCGAGCGGTTTGGAGAGTGGTTTTAGCTGATGCGGCGCAAAGTTAGTCACAGAGGAGGTAAATCAGACTTTCACGATAGTTCAAGAAGATCAATTAGATTTTATAAAAAAATTGTAGAAATAATTTTCCAAAACCATTTTGTCCCTTAGAACCCCTTAGGTATAATTTTTGAATGCTTGAATGAGCCATATTACAGGACGAAGGGAGCCGGCATGTAATCTACTACATGTTTCCTATAAAAGGTAGAAATCATGTTGTCTTCTTAATGCATTAAATTTATAAGTGTTATTTTGTTCCACACCTATGTAAAAGGTATATAAATGTTCTCATCTCATTTTATTAGACTAGAACAATTAATGTGCATAAAAAATCGACTTGTCATTTAGCTTTTGAGCCATGTTTATTCCTTACCAATGTGGGAGGATTTTTTTTCATGTTGCAATGTACAGATATATTTGCTAATCTAATGCTAAAACAAGATTTTCCGAAAATTGCGGTTGGCATTCTATCTTGTTTGTTAAAAATTACATGGCCTATCGATAATATTCGGAGAAAATTAATTTTTTGGCCCTAAATAAAGTTGTGCTTAGTTTTTTGGCCCATTTTTCGTTTGAACTTTCCTATCTGGACCTAAAATTAATTTCATTTAATTTCTTGGCCCTTCCGTTATTTGTAACGAGGTTAACTTGTATGTGAAATTACTTTTTTACCCCTGACGCCAAATGTAACAGATGGAGTCTAGAGCCGCCATTGGAGTCCATGTGATGAGGACATACAGCCTTATGGATTACCCAGGTTTGGTTGGAACACTTTTAAATTTCATTTCGAATTAAAACTTAATTTTGAGCATGTGCTTTGTTAAGGAACTTTTGATTTTACCTACAGGTATATACACTGATAAATTTCTTGAAATACTACTTTACATACCATGAATATAGATGTTTTTAGTCCATTTTAAGGCTAAACACCTAAGGCTCGAATATAACGTTACGAGAAGAATTTTTTAATTTCAATTCAAAACTACAAGAGGTATGATGCAACTCAGTCGTGGCATAACTTTTATAGCATGACTAAAAAGGCTACTTTTGAAAATTTATTAGTTTGATACTTCCTCCGTTCCAAATTATAAGTCGTTTAGACTTTTTTATATATCCATTTTATTACGTATCTAGACATATATTGCATAGCAAGATGGATGTATAAAAAAAAGTCAAAATGACTTATAATTTGGAACGGAGGGAGTACATGCTTAGTATAAAAGCTTGTTTTTTTAGGTTATTCAAATAAAAAAATTTCGGTTTCCTCTGCCCTCGTTAGGCCGCCGCCGCCGCCTCGGTGCTTTTTAGTGTTCGTGCTCGTGCAATCCTGTGAACTGCGAAGGCGGCACTCTCTCCCCCGCGGCCCTCGGCGTCGTCTCGTCTTGATCTGCCGCTATTCCTTTGCTAGACGGCCTGCTATTCGTATTTGTTAGATTAGAGTTATCGCGGCATGTCTTCATTGAGTTCTCGGAAATCGCCCAGCGGCCTTGGTCGTGTGTAGCAGTACGCGCCGGTGGCGGAAGGTTACCGCCGCCGATTCATCCCCGTGGGCGTCTCTGCACGAGGATTTGGTGAGCCTAGTCGGATGGCGAGTGCTAGCCGGTGACTTCCAGGACTACATCCTCTTCCGAGCCGTGTGCCGCCACTGGCGGTCTAGCACAACCTGCCCGCGCGGCCACGGCATCGTCGACCCGCGCTTCTACCCGCGCCGGTGGATGATGCTACCGGAGGGCCACTGTCAGCGGTAGGCAAGGAATAGAAGTAGATTGGGAAGAGGTTCAGACGAATAGCACAGTAACCAGGCAGGAAAGGTAGGCAGGAAGGACGAGTGCTTGATAGTTTAGAATCTGATTACAATTTTCCTGATCTCCTCTCCTCTCTCTGGTAGCATCTATTTACAAGGCTTTTCGCCCGTAGGTGCTCACAGGCACACTCAACACCACTCAGCACCAGCTAGACGAACGTTGGGCCGGCGAGCGCGTGATCCAACCCAAGGTACTTGGGCCGCTTCTTCTGATGTAGCTGCCGTAGATGGCCGTTAACACCCCCCGGTCCTTGGAAACCTGCTTGTCCCCAAGCAGGAGCTCTTAGGAAGGCTTGACGCAGGTGAAGTAAATTCTCCCAGGTTGCCATGTCCGATGGCCAGCCGGACCAAAGGATCAGGCCTTGCTCCACCGAACCATTAGCAGTAGGAATGACACAACGCTGCAACACTTCCATAGGAATCCGAGGCAACTCAATGTCAGCCGGTAAGGATGGAGATACCTGAATAGGAGGAAGAACCGTAGCTTTCAATTGCGAAACACGAAACATCGGGTGGATAGCAGCTGAACTGGGCAACAACAACTTATAAGCCACAGAACCAATGCCCTCCATGATCTGGAATGGACCATAGAATTTGAAGGACAGCTTCTGATTAGATCGAGGGGCCAGAGAAGACTGAACATAAGGGTGAAGCTTGACAAACACCATATCACCAACAGTGAATTGACGTTCAGAACGTTTCTTGTCAGCTTGACGTTTCATACGTTATTTGGCTCGAGCGAGGTGCCGACGGATCAAATCAGTCATAACTTGACGATCTTGAAGCCAAGAATATAGTTTAGGTATAGGCACATCATCCAAGACAGATATTCCAAAATGAGGAGGTGGGTAGCCATAAAGAGCTTCAAAAGGAGAACAGCCAAGAGCAGAATGAGGAGTAGCATTGTACTAGAAATCTGCCAAAAGCAATCCAAGCGGACCATTTAGCCAGGCATGCATTGACAAAACAACGTAAGAATGTCTCCATGGTCTGATTGAGGTGCTCAGTCTGACCATTAGACTGCGGGTGGTAGCTTGAACTCATCTGCAAAGAGACATCGACCAAACGGAATAGCTCACGCCAAAATTGACTGGTAAAGATACGATCCCTATCAGATATAATGGCAGTTGGCAGACCATGCAAGCGATAAACATTGTTGAGAAATAGCTTAGCCACCACAGAAGCTGTAAATGGATGGAGCAAGGGCAAGAAGTGGCCATACTTAGTGAAGGAATCTACCACAACGAGAATGCAGTTAACATTACCAGAGCGGGGCAACCCCTCAATGAAATCCATAGATATAGTTTGCCAAGCAGCGATAGGTACGGGCAGAGGTTGAAGGAGAAAGGGCAAATGAGTGCGATCGGGCTTAGCCTGTTGACAAGTAATACAAGCTTGAACAAAGTCTCGGGTAGCAGATTTCATGCCACGCCACTGGAATATCTGCTTCAACCGAGTATAGGTGGCTAGAAATCCAGAATGACCCCAAGGCGCTGGAATGGATGGCATGAAGAATTTTCTGTTGCAGTACCTTGTTGTCCCTAATCCAAATACATGGACCTTGACGGAGAACACCATCTCGTAGAGAATCCGGGCACAGCTGCAGAATCAATGGTTAGCTTCGCTATCATCTCTGATGACATAGGATCAGCAGCATACCCTGACACCACCTCCTATATCCAAGTAGGGGCAACCATAGAAATAGCAGCACAGGATGAATCATGAAAACTCTTACGAGACAAAGCATCAGCTACTTGGTTTGCAGCACCAGGCTTGTATACAATGCGAAATTGGAGACCAACGAGCTTAGAAAAGAGTTTCTGTTGCCATGATGTATGCAGACACTGGTCAATAAGTTGGACAAGGCTCTGCTGATCAGTAAAAATGGTGAATTCAGCATATTGAAGATAAAACGCCACTACTGCACAGCCATCAAAACCGCCATGTATTCCTTCTCATAAGTACTCAGCCCATGAGAATGGGGTCCCAAGGCTTTGCTGAGAAAAGCTAATGGATGACCTTTCTAAGTAAGAACAACACCAATACCACTGGCACTGGCATCCATCTCAATGCTAAATGGCTTGGAGAAGTTAGGCAAAACAAGGACTGGTGAAGAACTCAGGGCCTGCTTGAGTGCTTGGAAGGACTGATCGTGGGAAGAAGTCTAGATGAACAAGGTGTTCTTTTTAAGCAACTCAGTCAACGGTTTTGCAAGGACACCAAAATGGCGGACAAATTTTCTGTAATACCCGGCTAGACCCAAAAACTGCACAAATCTTTAACTGTCTGGGGAGTACGCCAATTGACCACAACCGCTACTTTCTAAGGATCAGTGGTGTCGGTGTTTCGGACCGGGGGGTCCTCAACCAACCAGTGAATTTGAACTATGTGCCCCTAATCCCAGATGGTGATGCAAAGAGACATAAGGTTTATACTGGTTTAGGCAATCGATGCCCTACGTCTAGTCTGAGAGATCGATCTTGTATTCCTTGCACCGAAGTGCTCATAGTAGGGGGTTACAAGCTAGGGGAGAGAGGAAGCTAGTCCCAGGTCTCGGCAAGGTGTCATGTGGGCCGTCTGAGACGTTGCTCTCAGGCGGCTAGGATGTGTGCATGTGTTACAATGTGTTCCTCCCTTTTCCCCCTCCTTCTAAGTGGCCTAAGTCCTCTCCTTTTATAGTTGAAGGGAGGACAAGGACAGTACATGTGTTTAACTATGCGGCGTCGTGCCAACAGGGGCGGCATGTCCGAGCCCTATGGCCTGTTCCTATGGCGGTGTGGTCGTCGGAGTGGTCTATCCTTGGATCACTGGGGCGGCATGCCAGTCCCATCTGATCCTATGTGTCGTGAGAGCCCTAGGACTGCCTCGGAGTGGGTGCGGCGGAAGATGTGCAAAGCGCTGTGGATGGACTGTGTACGAGGCTGAGGCTTGGTCGGTGCCGAGGCTACACTGTAATGGGGGGTCTCGGCGGGCACGAACCCCGAGATAGACGAGGCCTTGGTGCACAGTGCCGAGGCCCCGAGTTGGTGGTTGATCTGGTGCGTCGGCTTGGAGGCGGTGATGACCCGGGACAAGTTGCCCGTGCGATGTTGATTTCGAGGCGGGGATCGCGGGACACAGTGTAGTGTGGGCGCTGATCATGGGCGCAGCGTCAAAACATAGTGGCCAGTAATCCCCACCATGCCCTGTCTCAGCCGTTATGGCGTTGATGCGACCTCAGGTCTCGTCGGCCATTCTGTGGCATCGAGCCCTCGTCCGACGGAGATTGCGGGAGTGGTTGAAGTATTAATGAGACACGACGTGCTATCGGGAAGGTTGGCCGAGGCGGGGGGGCGATGGGCTATGGATGAACTGGCCTCGAGCGATACGAAGAATGAGGCCTCGCGTGAGACGGAGATCAGACTCCTTGCTGAGGCCTTCCGCGAGAGGCCTTGCGCGACACGGAGAATGCACCCCCTGCCGAGGCCTTCCGTGGGGAGCCTCGCGCGAGGCGGAGATCGCATTCCCTACCGAGGCCTCCTGTGGAGAGCCTCGCGCGAGGCGGAGATTACGTCAGGACGCCGAGACCTCCTGTGCGAGGCTCGAGGCGAAGCGGAGGGCCTGGTGGGCTCGGACGTGGCGGGTGAGGGGCCCAAGGCTTACCTTCTTGCTTTGTTTTTTGATGAGACTTAAGTGACCCTTTTGATGTTCGCTTGGGGTACCCCATTCTATGGTACCCGACAGTAGCCCTCGAGCCTCCGGGGGAGTGCGTGCACTCTCCCGGAGGGTTTGCTGAGGCTTGGTTTATTCCCGCTCCATAGGAATTGGGTTTTGTTTTTTGAGGTTCCGGTGGGTGCGCACGAGCGCACCCGCCGAGTGTAGCCCCTGAGGCCCTGGAGGAGTGGAGTTACTCCTCCAGGGGCTTTTTTTATTTTCATGTTTGAGCGAATGGTTTTTATCGCATTTGCCGAGCCCATAATCGCAAGTTCGGGTTATGGGGGTCTCGGCGAGGCTGCAGGAAGAGCCCTCTAGCCTCCACACAGAGCGAGAGGTTTGTTAGGGGCCCCCCTGACTTTGGGTACGACCCTCACGCTTCCTTTCGCTTGGAAGGAGGGGTGGAATGTGCCAGGCTACCCTCGATGGGCATGAGCGTGGACACTTCCGGTGAGCTGTTATCGGGTGAGTCCGAGTGGAGGCCTGTACCCTGTTCGCTAGGGGACGGTTAGCGGTCCAGAGACGCACTCCAAGAGTACCAGAAGGTTTCTCTAGTGGGTGCCGAGGCCGTTCGCTGGGCCTCGGTGGCTCGGTGCCTCCCTACGATGGGATCCCATTCGAAGACTTCCCTGCCGGTCTTGGACATGACTTAGGACGCCTCGACCAACTGTTCGCTCGGGCCTGGGCCATTTGTAGGCTCGCCCCAAAGTCATCTCTGACTCTGTTGCCCTGGGGCGGCTATCAAAACCTCTTGGAGGCCTAGCCTTCGAACCCCTTGTTGACACTGTTTTTTGCACGTGTCAAAATTATCAGAGTGGGCTAATCGGTAGGAGGAAAGTTACTGTATACGCTGACGGCCGATGAAAATCAGCTTGTAAAGATGGTTGCCGATGAATGGTGGTGATCGATGGAAAGGTTGATTTAGACTTGGGCGTTGCCGATAAGGTTGGAGATGTTATTGTCGATGTCGATGAAGGAAGGCTTGAAAACTACTGCCAATGAAACAGGAAGTATGCCGATGGAAAGGAGGTCGGTGAGAATTCCATCGTAATTGAGGCGGACAGGGAAATAGATAAGAGTTGATTTCCTTTTCTATATTTAGAGTATGATTCATGTAAGAGTCGCGTGTTTCCTTAAATATGGACTTGGTGTCCTAGTCGTATTTGGTTATGTCTCTTTAGATCAGGGTATAAATATAGATTGAGGGGCAATGTAATGAATAATGAAGCAATATCAAAACCAATTTTTACTCCTATTTGCATCTACTTACTTTTCGGCGACTTCGTCAATTTGCATATTTTTCCTTTTTATGAGTTCTCATTGATTCGGCGAGTTGCATCGCTTCAGTGCGACCTTCGAGAGTTCCGCGTGAGTACTTCTAGGCCATGACTTCCGGGCGTATCGCTGTTGTTAGGACCAAAGTGCTCGTATCTTCATCCTTGTCGATTAACAGGTCAAATCGACTGGCACGCTTTGGATATCGATTCGGGTATTAGCCCTTTGTGTTTGCAGATCCACTTTTACATCAACACATCTTTTGGCACGCCCGGTGGGACCAATCAATCCAATCAATATGTTCAATTCTGAGATCAATTCAGGGAACATTATCATGGTATTAGAAGAAGATCTTAAGGAAGAGCAGAGGCAGGCTATGGAAAAGGCTGTAGAAGAATACAGACAGCTTTGTCTGAAATCATTTAGCCTGAACAAGAGTGGACAAGTCATCTAGAAGCAAGATTTGCCATTGCCTCGACAGGTCACCTTTGACTCCAATCCTGGTAAACTTCAAGAGATGGTTAATTCTGCAGTAAATCATGCTTTGATTAATCATTCCAATGTGCTGTCCAATACTATTCATAATGCTGTGGTTCGAACTCTCAAAGAAGGACAAGCGTCACCACATTACGTTGGGCCTGCCTATCACCAACTAGAGCCGGCATCTATCAATACTCCATCGGCTCCCTCGGCCGTTGTGGGTACAGAAGTTACTTCTCCTCTAGTATCGGCAGGCTTACCTAATATTCAATCTACACCGATACGATCAGATCCGGTACTACCAGGAGGACGAGTTCAGCTTAATACAGATCTATCGGCATCAGCTATGTCAGGCCCTGTGTCTTAGAATAGCCAGATTCCTGCTAATTGGTGGGGATATGGTATGCCTCTGGAGTCATCTGCTTTCAATCCTGGGTTACCTTAAGTGTTTGATGCAGTAGGAAAAGCTCCTATACCATCGGCTGTTTCGCCGATGACTCAAGTGCCTCAATATGCCACAGCAACTACTGTGCAACCAACTCCAGGAGGTTTCCAGATGCCTTTGGTTCAAACACCCAATTCAAGTCCATCGGCAAGCTTACTGCTGATGTAGCAGAAAGCCCCTACTATGAGTCAAACTAGGGTTCAGTTCATGCCTCAAGCTGGTTATAATTATCCAACAATGTCAGCAAATTACCAGCCATCGGTAAGTTTTGTACCGATGAGTTCTAATAATGGTTGGTCAGGACAGTTACCTGTTCAGCATACAGTTCAGCAAAATCAATAGGTTGCAGGGATTCAACAATGTCATATGCAAGTTGGTTTCCAGAATCAAGCATCGGCAGCTCAGCCGATGAATCCTTTCCAGCAGGTTAATGGACCACAAGTAACGACAAATATGCCGATTGCTGGAGATCATGGGCCACAAAGATATGTGGAGGGATATCAGCAGGCACCTCCTGTAGAAATTCAGCCAGTTCGTCAGCAGAAGGCTGATGCTTTTTGGGCCGATAAGATAGCAGAAATTATGAAGGATCAGTTTGGGATAAAACCTAAGGTCAATACTTATTCTTATCGGACTCCATACCCTCCTGCATATGATTTAATTCATCTCCCAAATCGGTACAAGGTACTAGATTTTACTAAATTCTCTGGGCAAGATGATACATCAACAATGGAACACGTCAATCGCTTCATTATTCAATGTGGAGAGGCAGCTAGCAGAGATGAATTAAGAGTTTGATTATTTTCATCATCTTTGTTTGGATCGGCATTTACATGGTTCATTTCATTCCCGCCAAATTCTATTATTACTTGGGTTGATCTAGAAAAACAATTTCATAAGTATTTCTTTGCTGGAATCCATGAAAAGAAGCTTACCGATTTAGTAAAATTGAGACAGTGTAATGATGAATCGGTAGAAAGCTTTGTGCAAAGGCTACGAGATGTAAAAAATAAGTGCTACAGTCTGGTGCTGGATGATCGGTAGCTTGCCGATCTGGCTTTCCAAGGGTTATTGCCACATCTTAAAGACAGATATGCTTCTCAGGAGTTTGAAAGCCTCAGTCATCTTGTGCAAAGGATCTCTAATCAAGATACTAGGGTTTTTGAACCTAAAAAGAATTGGAGTAAAAAAGTATCATTTGTTGAAGAAGTAGGAGATTCTGATTCTGATGAAGAACTAGTTATCGGCTTAGCTGAGTGGGTTAAGAATAAAAAGCCGATATCTTGTCCCTTTGGTCAGAAAGAACCAGAAAAGTTTACCTTTGATATCACCAAGGCCGACAAGATACTTGATCTTCTGCTTCAAGAGGGCCAAATTAAGCTGTCACCTAATCATGTGATCCCATCGGCAGAAGAGTTGAAGAAGATCTTGTACTGCAAATGGCACAATGCAACTTCACACAGTACAAATGAGTGCAAGGTGTTCAGGCAACATTTACAATCGGCTATTGAATCTAGGAGAATTAAGTTTGGTACTTCCAAGGCCCAGAAGCCGATGAAAATTGATCAACACCCTTTTCTAGCAAATATGTTGGAGGCCAAAGGGAAGACCAAGGTATTGACGTCAGAGGCTGCTGAGAAAAACGCATCAGTGGATCCCCAACATCGAATAACTACCGATGATGCAAAAAGTAAGGGTTTGCTGGGAGAAAGTAGTAGTTCCAAAAACCCTCCTCGACCTGGCATTATGATTACCCATCGAAGGCAGTAGGAGGGTTGGCGTCAGCGTAAGGACCGATATCGACAACAGCAAGAAGAGAGACGTCGGGAAGAATGGTATCAGCATAAAAATCATTGGAGGTGCCCATTTTTCATCCATTGCTGGGAAGAAGGTATTAAATTGCCAACTGTTGAAAATTGCCCTGAGTGCAATGGTTATTATGGGGTCAATCGGTCAGAAAGGAGGTTTCAACCTGGCAATCAGGGTTTATTTATCAATGAGCCGATCAAAGGCAGAGCATCAGTGCATGATCGGCTGGGGGGCAGACTTAGTGTACATGAAAGGCTTGGTAAACGCGCTAGATATTTTCCAAGGAATCAAGTGGAGCTTGAGAAGATGGCAAACGCAAGAGTTCCCGATGAAGAAATATTCTATAGGGACCCTAATATACACCGTATAGAATCAACTGGGACCTGTTATCAGCCGGTTTGAAAAACCAAGTTTTCTCGATGGTGCCCGGAGTGTCTGACAAAGACACAGAAAAGGAGGATGCAATGTGAGCATCAGGAGGATTTATACCGAGAGGAAAATTCCTCCAATGAGAGGTCCGGTCATCAGCAGTGGCAGGTAAAACACAAAAATAAGGGTCCATCGGCAGATGTTAATATGGTATTCATGTTGCCGATGGAGTTTTTGGCACTATCTGATAATAAGGAAGAAGTTGTTCTCTCTAATCAAGTAGCTCAGTTGACACTAGATCCAATGATGGCTGTTTTTGAGAAACCTACCGATGATGAGAGACAGCATCTTAAGGCTTTGTTTGTGAAAGGCAGAGTTGATGGGCAGCCTGTATCTAAGATACTTATCGACGGAGGGGCTGCGATTAATATTATGCCTTATGTGATGTATCAGAAACTTGGTAAGGGAGATCAAGACTTGACCAAAACCGATATGATGCTGAAGGATTTTGAAGGCAATGTGTCACCGACTAAAGGGGCAGTATGCGTTGAATTGACCATCGGCACCAAAACCTTGCCGACGACGTTCTTTGTCATTAATGGCAAGGGTGCATATAATCTGCTTCTAGGGAGGGATTGGATTCATGCTAATTATTGTGTTCCTTCTACAATGCATCAATGCCTCGTACAGTGGATTGGGGATAAGATTGAGTTTGTCCCTAGTGATTCTTCTTATATCATCGCATCGGCAGAATCAGATACTTATGAGCGAACTAAATGCATATCAAGAGAAGTTTAGGAAAAAGAGTTCCTTAGAGTTGCTGATTATGAAATTCCACCGATCCAAGCAGTCGGTTCTGAAGAAGAGTTTTAATGGATAGGTTTGTCGATGATGGAAAATTAGGTCAAGGGTTCACATCGGCAGATGATTTAGTAGAAGTAGATATTGGTGATGGCGATAGGCCAAGACCTACTTTTATTAGTGCTAAGTTAGATTCCAAGTGTAAGCAGCAAATAACTGATTTGTTAAAAGAGTATAAAGATTGTTTTGCTTGGTATTATACTGAGATGCCTGGATTAGACCGATCGATAGTTGAACATCGGTTACCTATCAAATCTGGATTTCGGCCACATCAGCAGCCAGCGCGCCGATGCAACCCTAATATACTTCCTGACATTAAGGCTGAAATAACTAAATTAATTGAGACAAAGTTTATTCAGCAGTGTCGATATGCAGAGTGGATCTCTAATGTGGTTCCTGTTTATAAGAAAAATGGAAAACTTCATGTTTGTATTGATTTCAGGAATCTTAACAAAGCCACACCGATGGATGGCTATCCAATGCCGATTGCTGATTTATTGATTGATGCTGCAGCCGGACATCAAATTATCAGCTTCATGGATGGTAATGCAGGTTACAATCAAATATTCATGGCTGAAGAAGATATTCCCAAGACTGTTTTCAGATGTCCAGGTCATGTAGGGTTGTTTGAGTGGATAGTCATGATGTTTGGTTTGAAAAATGCCGGCGCTACTTATCAAAGAGCTATGAACTTTATTTTTCATGAATACATCGGCACATTAGTGGAGATCTACATTGATGATGTAGTGATTAAGTCTAGAGATATCACAAAACATCTAGCCAATCTACGAAAGATACTGGAGTGCACAAGAAAGCATGGATTGAAGATGAATCCTAATAAATGTGCATTTGGTGTATCGGCAGGTCAATTCTTGGGTTTTATGGTGCATCAGCGGGGCATCGAAATCAGTAGGAAGTCTATTGATGCAATTAACAAGGTGGTTGCTCCTGCCAATAAAACTGAATTGCAATCTTTGATCGGTAAGATTAATTTCATTAGAAGATTCATATCTAATCTATCGGGTAAGATCAAGGCTTTCAGTCCATTACTTAAATTGAAAGCCGATCAGGAATTTGTATGGGGAGCTGAGCAGCAGTTAGCCCTAGATGAAATTAAGAAATATTTAACAAATCCTCCAGTGCTAGTTCCACCTCAACACGGGAAACCTTTCAGGTTGTATTTGTCAACTGATGATACCGTTATCGGTTCAGCTCTTATTCAAGAATTTGAAAGGGAAAGAACGTGTTATTTATTATTTGAGCAGAAGATTAGTGGATGCTGAGACATGGTATTCGGCCATCGAAAAATTATGTCTGTGTTTATACTTTTCTTGTGTCAAATTAAGACATTATTTGTTATCTGCCGAATGTACGGTCATATGCAAAGACGACATAGTCAAGTATATGCTGTCGATGCCGATATTAAGTGGTAGAATCGGCAAGTGGATGTTAGCATTATCAGAATTTGAACTACGTTATGAATCGACTAAGGCAGTTAAGGGGCAAGTTATGGTTGATTTTGTCACTCAGCATTGTAATACAGTGGACTCTCTGGAGGTTGCTCCTTGGACACTTTTCTTTCGATGGGTCCACATGTGGTGAAGGAGCAGGTATCGGCATTGTGTTGATTTTACCTCAAGGAAGGAAGTATGAGTTTTGATTGCCGATTGTTGCTACATCGACAAACAATCAGGCTGAATACCAAGCCTTGATAAAAGGGTTAGAATTGCTGAAGGAGATATGTGTCGATGCTGTTGAAATCTTTGGTGATTCTATGTTAGTTATAAATCAATTGGCTAGGATTTATGAATGCCGAAGTGAAGTTTTAATTTCGTATTATGAAAGATGTTTGCAATTATTGAAAGGGTTTAGAGATTTTCGTCTTGAACATATTTCTCGACTGCATAATGAAGAGGCTAATCGACTAGCTCAGCATGCTTCAGGGTATCAGCCTATTCAGGAAGTGCTAACATCGGTAGTCGATACCGATGACTAGAGAAAGGAGATTGTCGATTATTTAAAGGATCCATATAAAAAGGTTGAAAGACGTATAAGGTTCCAAGCTACCAAGTATGTGCTCCTCGATGATGAATTATATTATCGAAACTATAGATGGAGTTTTACTCAGATGTGTTAGCAGTGATGAATCGAAAAGTTTGATGGGTGAAATTCATGAAGGAGTGTGTGGAGCGCATCAATCGGCTTTCAAGATGTAGTGGATGATCAGAAGGAATGGATACTGTTGGCCGACTATTCTTGAAGATTGTTTTAAATATTTTAAAGGATGTCAGGGGTGTCAAAAGTTTGGTAATATTCAAAGAGCGCCTGCATCGGCTATGAACCCTATAATTAAACCTTGGCCGTTCTGGGGATGGGCTATCGATCTCATCGGTCAGATTTATCCGCCATCGAGCAAAGGACATAAATTTATTCTGGTTGCTACCGATTATTTCACAAAATGGGTTGAGGCAATTCCTTTAAAAAAGGTGACATCGGCTAATATGATCGATTTTGTGAAAGAGCATATTGTTTACCGATTTGGTATTCCTCAAACTATCACTACCGATCAGGGTACTATGTTTACATCGGGAGAATTTGATGAGTTTGCTCAAGCTAATGGTCAGGCTGAGGCTTCTAACAAAGGGATCATCAAACTCATTAAGCACAAAATTAAAAAAAATCCTAAGAGGTGGCATACAGTATTAAATGAAGCCTTGTGGTCATATCGGATGTCATGTCATGGTACAACCGGAGTAACGCCTTATCAGTTAGTATATGGACACGACGCAGTATTGCCTTGGGAAATTAAAACAGGCTCTAGGCGAATACGTTCTCAAAATCAGCTGACAGCCGATGATTATGATACTCTTATGAAGGATGAGTTGGAAGATGTGGCGGGTCATCGGTTAAGGGCTTTAGTTAGCATCGAAGAAAATAAGAAAAGAGTAGCCAGATGGTATGACAAGAAGGTGAAGGTAAAGGAGTTTGCCGATGGAGATCTGGTCTGGAAATTGATTTTACCGATTGGGACTAAAAGTTCAAAGTTTGGAAAGTGGTCTCCTAATTGGGAAGGTCCATATCGGATAAATCAGTCTATTCCTGGTAACGCATATATTCTATAAACCCTCGAAGGGGTTGTGTTTCCCAGAGCATTAAATGGAAAATATTTAAAGAAATATTACCCTAGTATCTGGATGGATGCATAAAAGTATAAGTGCCGATAACAGTCCTATCGGCTAGAATTATACAAGGATGTCAATGTCTCATAAAGTGCCGATGCAATAGACAAGGATTTACAAGTTTAACAAGGATTGGATAGCCAATATCGCACGCAGGCGAATCTGGTCGGCTTCCTTCATTTCTTTGATGTCTTCATCGGCAGCACCCTCCACAGGCTTGAGTTTTTTCTTCATGGCCAAGGCTTTGCGAGCCTGGATGTCTCTTTCTTGCTGAAGGGCCTTGATGGCATCGGGTAGCTGGCTTTCTTCTTGTTGGGCATGAGTTAAGGCTGCCTTGACTTCTTTCAATTCAGCCAATAGAGCCATCCTCTTTGCCGATAAATCTAAGATTTTCTACTTAAGTTCAGCGCCCGAAGTCTGCAAGTTGCCGATGCCCTTGTGCTTCTCATCGGCAATCTGTTTTAGTTGTAGCATCTCTTCTTTGAGTTGAGCCTGAGCTGCTCTAGCGGCAATGCGTTGAGCAGCCCATTGATATTGCAGTTGGCGGCTTTCTAAATGGGCTGCTGGGAAGAGTGCTTCTTCAACATCGGCAGGGACCTAGCCACGGATTGTTTTGAAAATTGCCTTTGCGGGGTCCTGAGTCATCTACCAGTTGGGCGGTATCCTGCTATAACAAGTCCAGGAGAGCTTCCAACTTGGACTTAATTTCTGTCGATATTGTTCCCAGTGCAAGGGAAGAACTTGTTTTCTCTCCATCATCGTCAGAAACGTCAATGGCAAAGGAAAATAGGCTGTTTGGGGAGTCTTGTTCCTGAGAAAAAGAAAAAGAGGTCAGTTAAGGATAAGTATGAATATTATAACTCGACTAGGTCAATCGACTTACCTGTTTCAAGGCAATTTCCTGTACTTGGCTGGAGGAAGCAGCCTGGAGTATGCCGTATGGAGGATCGGCTGAGCTTGCTGATGGGATATCCTCTGTGGCCTCATCGGTGGTTGGCCCTTGGGGTATGATGACCGATGGTATGTCCTGTACAGGAGGATTAACTGCTTGCTCAGTTGCATCGACTGATTCTGGCCGGCTTGCAGACGTTGGGGCAGATGTGGGGATCGGCATGGACTTCTGTCGTTTTGGCTGTGCATCGGCATCTGTTAAGGCTTTGCGCTTTGCTTGGGCCTCAGCAACGGTTGGCTGGGGGGCATCGGCACTTGTTGGTTGTGGAGCTTGAACATCTGGTACGCTTGCCGATGTACCATTTGTTGCTGCAAAACAAGTGTAAGGTATGATATTTAACAGATAAAATGTAAAATCAAAGGAATACCTCTGAAGGTTTGTCAGAGGTAGTGGTGCTTGATGTCGGAGGAATTGCCGATGACGATCCAGCAGCAGGCTCTTACACCCTGATGATTAATGTTAATATAGTCTGTGATCGGCATGAGTAGAAATAAACAGGGTTGTTACCTTGAATGCCTTGATCAGGGTTGTAGCAGCAGCCAATGGAGTGGCCCTAGCTATAGCCAATTTGGACATTGGAGGTGATGGTCTTGGCACTGGGTCTTCTGGTGAGTCAAAGCAGCTAAGGTGGGGGCAGTTGTAGCCGATCGGTGATATCAGGGGAAATAGGCCTGAAGAGTCGAAGGGTTTCCCACTTTTGCTCATAGATGGTGCTGGGTTGTTAACCTGTCACGAGAAAGTTAGTTACCGATATATGAAAGGAAAAAGCAGAAGGGAGTTAAAAGAAACTTACCTGCGTCATCGGAGATAGCAGTATTCAGGGTCGATCATGTGCCGATATGTGTGAGCAAATGTTGCAAACAGTTGTTCCCTCCACTCTCGCCACCATTGCTTATATGATTCGGTGATGAAAGATGTTGGCGTCCAGATGGATATATCGACACCTGTAGTATCGGCATCGGGGGAAAGTCGCACTACCCTGCTCCAATATGTTCTGCAGGTGATTGTTTCTCTGGGTTTGATCACATCGGCAAAACAAAGTTTGATTGGCAGTTGCCCAAAAGCCAATTGACGGGATACTACCGATGGATTGTAAAATTCATATGTGATATTGGTGTTTTTCCCGCTACCGAATGTGTTTACTGGGATTGCCCTGGGAGTAATGATGGCCATCATGAGTTCATTATCCTAATTCAGAGTGTCATCGGCAAAGTTGAAAAGAAGGGGGAATCTGTTTTCTTCGTCAATATAAGGGAGGACAATTATGGCTTCACCAAAATTGAGGGGTGAGCATGTTGCCGATTCCTCATCCCCAAGCACATGGTCTTCAGCAATTTCTCGTGGGAATTATTGGGCAAAGAAGTCCCATTGCAAACATTTGTGCATATGGGCATTCAGCCACATGTTGATAAACCACCACGGGCCTCCTAAGTTGCCGATGGGTTCGCCAAGCAAAAGTTTCTGAGACACTTGATGAAGAAGATGATAAGTGGAGCTCAGAAGGTATCGGCCAAGAGGGAACCTTACACCATTGGCCAAAAGTTCAGCCGCGGGGAGGAAGGCATTGGTTGGTCCTACTGATCGACCATAGAAGATAATTTTTCTAACCACATATTCAAGAATGTGGCATGTTCCGTCTGGTTAACTGTCCCGGTCCTCTGGCATTCTTGAATATATCCCGTCCAACCGCCGATGTTGTGGGTATTTACCCTATATTCAGATTTTTTGCCATAGATGGAGCCTTCATCGGCAGTTGAAATGTCCAAGCCAGTGAGCATGTAGATATCGGCAAGTGTGGGAGTAGCTGGGCCATGTCCAAACATGAAAGTGTTTGTTGTGTCTGACCAGAAGTAAGCAGCTGCAATCATCATTGACTCGTTTCTTTTGCATATCGGCAATGGATAGCCTAATGCATTGGTCTAGCTTCCGTTCTACCCAGTGTACTTGCATCGACCTGTTGACCCTCAAGTACCAATCTTTCCACCCTTTGGTGGTTTTGGGCCAAGATCGGAATGTATCTTTCCATAAATTCAGAGAGAAATTTTGGGCTCTAAAAGGGATTCTGTTAACCTCTGCATTAATCAGATCAGTTGGATCTAGGTTGCCCATTGGTCCTAGGCATTGGAAATGCAGGCTGATCAGGTTGGAATAACTAATTTGTTGCGAAGTTCCTAAGTTTAGAGGATCCGAAGAACAAAGAAAAAGAGAAAAATTACCAACTGTATGAACTCGCAAAGACCAGAGGAATCGAGGTAAAAAGTAACTGGAAGTGGAACGAACCGCAGGGACGTCGAAGTTGATTGCCATTATCTTGAGGTAGATAGGGGGCACTGAGCTGGAGACTCGAGGTTGACGCTGGAGAAAAGTTCTTGTTGGTTGAGGTCGCGCAGTTGTTCGTCGGAAGTCGCCACCGGAAAGAGAGAATGCCAAAGATTGGAGTCTGAGGGTAGAAGACGAGCGTTCCGGAGAAATCTATTTATAAGCCGCTTGGAGCAGGGGTATTCTGGACTTATCTCTATGCCGCGCGCATGTGGGTCGAGGTGGTTCAGATGGATATGGTAACTGTTCGCACGATAATCAAGGGATTGTACAGATGATTTGATGGCAAGTAATCATGACTTGGAAGAGATCTCGGTACAGGATATTTTAATTCTGAAAATGGCGGCATTATTATGTTAGGATCTTGCCGATGGATTATTGTTTCGGTATCTTAACCATAATCAGGGCAAGAGTGGATTGGAAATTGTGCGATATTTACTGAGGTGCGTGAATCAGGACTAGATTTGATTAGATTTGATAACAGATCAAGTTTTGGCTTGGAGGATGAGTTACGGTAATTGGGCGAAGGCAAACGTTATCTAGGAGTAAATTTCAGAGCATTAATGGTTTTATACTCCGAAATTGGGGGCATGTGTTGACATCAGTTTTTTGCACAGTGTCAAAATGATCAGAGTGGGCTAATCGGCAGGAGGAAAGTTACTGTATACGCTGACAGGCCGATGAAAATCAGCTTGTAAAGATGGTTGCCTGATGAATGGTGGCTGATCGATGGAAAGGTTGATTTAGACTCGGGCGTTGCCGATAAGGTTGGAGATGTTATTGTCGATGCCGAATGAAGGAAGGCTTGAAAACTACTGCCGATGAAACAGGAAGTATGCCGATGGAAAGGAGGTCGGTGAGAATTCCATCGTAATTGAGGTGGACAGAGAAATAGATAGGAGTTGATTTCCTTTTCTATATTGTTAGAGTATGATTCATGTAAGAGTCACGTGTTTCCTTAGATATGGACTTGGTGTCCTAGTCATATTTGGTTATGTCTCTTTAGATCAGGTATAAATATAGATTGAGGGGCAATGTAATGAATAATGAATCAATATCAAAACTAATTTTTACTCCTATTTGCATCTACTTACTTTTCGGCGACTTTGTCAATTTGCATATTTTTCCTTTTTACGAGTTCTCATTGATTCGGTGAGTTGCATCGCTTCAGTGCGACCTTCGATGATTCTCGAGTTCCGCGTGAGTACTTCTTGGCCGTGACTTCCGGGCGTATCGCTGTTGTCAGGGCCAAAGTGCTCGTATCTTCATCCTTGTCGATTAACAGGTCAAATCGAGTGGCACACTTTGGATATCGATTCGGGTATTAGCCCTTTGTGTTTGTAGATCCACTTTTGCATCAACACCCCTGGACCATAACGGGCTCAGTGCCCTTTATCGTATTTTGTAATTAAACCTCTAGCGTGGGCTGGGACCGTTTGTCTTGGTCTTGGGTGCAAGAAGAGCCCCCGAGCCTCCGCCTGGAGCAAGAGGGCGGTCGGGGGTCCCTTGACTTTTTCATCCAACCCTCACATATCCTTTTTGTTCGGATGGAGGATTTGTTTGCTGAGCCCATTCTAGTCTCGGCAAGGTTGTAGGAAGAGCCCCTAGCCTCTGCGTGGAGCAAGAGGGCCGTCGGGAGTTCCCCTGGCTTTTTATACGTTCCTCGCGCGTGAGGGTTTGTTTGCCGAGGCCCCTTTTGGGCGCGAGCCTGGGTTGTGGGGTCTTGGCGTATTTGCAGGAAGAGCCCCCTAGCCTCTGCATGGGGTGAGAGGGCCGTCAGGAGCTCCCCTGTCTTTTTGTACGACCCTCACGCTTCCCTTTCGCTCGAAAGGAGGGTTTGTTTTGCCGAGCCCCTCTGAGTGCGAGCCAGGGTCGCTGGGTCTCGGCAAGGTTGCAGGAAGAGCCCCTTAGCCTTTGCATGGAGCGAGAAGGCTGTCGGGGGTTCCCCTAACTTTTTGTGTGACCCTCATGCTTCCGTTTCGCTCAGAAGGAGGGGTGGAATGTGCCTTGCTGCCCTCGATGGGCACGAGCGGTGGCACTTCCGGTGAGCTATTATCGGGTAGTCCGAGTGGAGGCCTGAACCCCGTTCGCTAGGGGACAGTTAGCGGTCTAGAGACACACTCCAAGAGTACCAGAGGATTTCTCTAGTGGGTGCTGAGGCCGTTCGCCGGGCCTCGGTGGCTCGGTGCCTCCCTATGGTGGGATCCCATTCGGAGACTTTTCTGCCGGTCTCGGACATGACTTTGGGCATCCTAAGCGTTTCGCTTGCTTGGGCCTCAGCCCCATATAGGCTCGCCCACGGTCATCCCTAACTCTGTTATCCTAGGGCGGCTATCGAAACCCTTTGGGGCCCAGCCTTCGAACCCCTGGATCGTAATAGGCTCAGAACCTGGTTCCTTCATACGAAAGGAATAGGCCGCAGGGAATATCTTCCCTATTGGCTTAGCAATGGGTGGTGCACCTTTTGAGGCGGTTTCATGGGGAGCGAAACGATGCCTGCTACCATAGTGGCCGAGCATGACGTGGTGGATGGGACATAACTGTCCTCGCATTTAATGCGGGAGACGTGGGCACGTGGGCCGACGAAATGGGCTCATGGTTAACTACGCCGGATCAGGGGAAAACCTCCCCGATTTCGTCGCTCGTTCATTTCGCCTCCTCCCTACATAAATACCTGAAGAGTCTCACCCCTCCTCGTCTTACCTTGCCTGCATTAGCACCGCCTCCGTTGAGCCATCGCTAGAGCAGCGGGTGCCAGGATGAAGAGGAGAGAATAGCGAGCCTAGGGAGAAAGTGAGAAAAAAAGCGAGAGCGTGGGAGAGAGAGAAAAAACTCACCACCGCACCTGATTCCTCCATCGCACCCATGGCCGATGACATCATCATTGTCGAGGCGGACCCCTGGGATCCGTCGGACGTCACCGAGGAGATGCTTCAGTCGCTTGTCGATGGTGGACTCTTTCGCCCGGTGATAGACCCCACCAGGCTAGAGTGGATTGCTCCATACAGCGAGCCAGAGCCGAGGCCTCACGACGGCTACGTCGTGAGCTTCGTCTCCTTTCACGAGCATGGCCTCGGCGTCCTGGCGGACCAGTTCATACGGGCGCTCCTGCACTACTACGGCGTGGAGCTCCACAACTTCAATCCCAACTCCATAGCTCAGGCGGCTATCTTTGTTGCCGTCTATGAGGGGTATTTGGGGATTGCTCCCCATTGGGAGTTGTGGCTCCACTTATTCCGGGCGGGGCATACTACCAAGCCGACAGGCACGTCGGGTAAGAGGAAGGCGATGAGGGCCGGCGGCTGCACTCTCCAAGTGCGTCAGGACCGCCTGCACCTCTACATCCCAGCCCAACTCGCATCCTCCAATCGCCGGTGGTACACGAGTTGGTTCTACCTCCGCAATGATGACGGAGGACTTCCCCCCTACACTGGGCGGATTGTGGGGAGTTGCCCGGAGAGGTGGAAGTACGGTGTCCCAAAGGACGACTAGCCCAAGCTGCAGCCGCTTCTAGAGGGGCTGGCAAGGCTGTGGGGCCACGGTCTCACCATGGCTGTGGTCGTGGCCACCTTCCACCATCGGAGGGTGCTGCCGCTGATGGCTCGGTGCCGACGGCTGTTCGAGATGAAGCCGGGTGAGCCCATTGAGGGCACCCGGATGTCCTCCTCTGCCCTTTCCGACGAGGAAATTCTTTGTCGGGTGGGGGAGACGGTAGAGGCGAAGCTGAGGGGTGGCAACTTGACCCCTATCGCGATGCGGCCATCACGGGGGTTCCTTTTGCTGGTAAGTCATGTGCCGCTGTAGCCTCTGAGCCTCCTTAATCTCCCCTTACCCCTTGTTTCCTTATGCGTGTCCGTCGTTCCTATAGGGGATGAGGGACGTGCGCTCCTCTCCTCCGCCCATTCCCGAGGACGCGAGGCGGTAGGTGATCAACCGTGCACACGCCGACGTGCAGAAAAAATAGAAAGACGCCAAGGTGGTGAAGCGCACGAAGCAACTCCTCGCGCGCGAGGAGCTGGATAAGCGCCGCCGTCAACAAAGGAAGGAGGGTCTCCCGCTAGAGGAATCCCCGTCGACGTTGCTGTCGACGAAGGCCTTGGACGGGGATGACGGGGGTGAGGTGGGGCGAGGTCCCCTGGACCACCTTCCTGACATAGTGGAGGTGGTGCCCAGGTCATTGGCAAGCAGCCCGGCACTCTCGGGAGGGGGAGGAGAAGCGGACCTGAGGTCGGCGGTTGCCGGCTCCGGGGCCGAGGCCAACACGCCCGAGGCATGTGTGTTGGGCAAACGTGCCGTCAGCCCGCTAGGCTCGGTGGCCGTGGTGGAACAAGCAGCGGTGGAGGCGACGCCACCGCCCCTGTAGAGGACCGAAGGGGCGCCGGGGTCCATCGAGGACCGATCGGCGCCAATGGATATGGAGGCAACGCCTCTACCGCCGCCTCCGCCGTTGCGGACGAGGTTTGCCGTGGCAAAGCGGTTGCTACCCCATTCAAGGTAAGTGTATTTTTGGCATGGTCATAGTGCCTTTCGTTCGCTTTTTTGGTCTCGTGCTGACCCTATAGGTTATTTTTCTTTAGTCAGAAGCGGCCTACGGACGAGCTCCCCTTGGCGCCCCTTAAGGTGCTCAAGGCAAGCCCTGGCTCCTCCACCCACTAGGTGGCGGAGGCCCAAGCCGCTATCCAACGTGGCGCGGCGTCGGCGAGGGTCGACCCGAAGGAGCCGGCCGCCCAAGGAGGGGCTGCCGATGCCAAGGCGACCCCTACACGGATGAGGGAGGGAGCACCTCTGCCCCATGGGGGCGAGGCTCACGAGTCAGATGGGGCCAGCGTGCCCTTGGTTACCGAGGCCCCCGGGGTCTCCGAGGCTGAGGTGACGGAGGACAGGGCGTGTAAGACCACCGAGACCACAGTGGCCGCGGTCATTGTTTCTGCGTCCTCTGAGGCCATGATGGCGGAGGTTGGAGCCCCCAAGGCCACCGAGGCCATCGTAATGGCGGTGACGCCGTCTGTCCAGGAGGCGGAGATGAAGGCGGCGGAGGCCTCAGAGGTGCCCTTGGTTCAGGGGTCGCCGTTGTTGCGAGAGAGCGCCCGGGAGGCAGAGGTCTATCCGATCTCCTCCGACGATACTTCCCAGGTGCGGGAGGTGGTTGACGCCAAGGATGCCGGTGTCGTGGAACAGCCGGTGCTGGTCTTGGACGAGGGGAACTCGGCCCTCATGCGGGCACGACCTGAGCCTCATGAGTGGGATCACCCGCGGGTATAGTGGCAGAGTCGAGACGACCCTGAGGGGGAGCCTCTGTTCGTCCTCAAGGACGCAGCCAAGGGCGGGCGTTGGGGCACCTTCGAGCAATACCACCAGCTAGCGGAGCGGTCGCTATGGACGGCCCTGTCCATGGTGGCCAACGAGCTGCCCGAAGTCGCCCAGGTTTGTGTTTTCCTTTCCCGCACGACGTTGTCCTTCTCTGGTTTTGTTGCAATCAATGACCCCTGTTCTGCTTCCTCAGGAGCTCGAGACCCGGTCCCTTGGGAAGTCGGTCTTTCTCCGGTGGGAGAGGGGCATCTGGGACCAGCTTCAGCGGTAGAAGGGCCTTCTTGCCGGTGCCAATGAGCTCCTGTCGGCGTAGAGCGCGGAGGTAGAGGACCTCCGCCTTCGTTGTGCCGACACGAAGGTCGAGGCATCCATGGCCCAGACACAACTCACCCCTCTATCGGCGCGGGTTAAGGAGTTGGAGGAGGAGCTCACCCGTGCGGTCAGCGACCAGGATGCCTTCAGGGGCCGAGCCATTGAAGCTACGGCCTCGACTGTGGCTCACGCGAGGCAGCTGGGGGCGGAACAGGGGGCGCACCAGCTGACAAAAGGTGCCTTGGACGAGGCCCTTGCTGTAGCTAAGGCCTCATGGACCGAGGCTGTAATTTGGAGGGGGACGGTCGAGGGTGAGTTCTGGTCCCCTCATTTTGTTTTCTTTTCCTTATGTTCACTCCCTAACTCCCTTGTGTGACACAAAGTTGGGGAGCGAAGCTTCGAGGGTGGCCGAGGCTTCTTAGGTCGAGGCCCAGCGCTTGAAGGAGGAGGCCGAGGCTTCCAGCGCGGTGCAGACGGTGCTCGAGACTGAGATCGGGGAGCACGAGGCACTGAAACGTGCTGCCCTTTCCACCTGCGAGGCCTTGGAGGTTGAAGGGGTTCAGTTAGGCAGCTCCCTGAGGAGCCGTTTGATCGCGCTGAGCAACCAGATGCACGAGCGGCTCCGAGGAGCGCTGCATACATGTGTCAAGCGCGCGCTGGCCGTCATCTCTTCTCACTATGTCGGCGTCAACCTCCCGACCATCAGTGATGGGTATGTCCTGCCTGATGAGGAGGAGGAGGCTGACGCAGCGGTCACAAAGCTGATGGAGGCGGCGGAAGGCCCTAGCATGGCACTGGTGACGCTCTTCGAAGAGGAGGTGGTTCCTCCCCTACCACCCACCGGTGTTGAAGGCTCTGAGCCTTGATCTGGGCCCTAGGGGCTTATGTAAAAATAGAGTAGGAGTTATTTTTGTATCATAATGCTTGTGGCTATTGAGGCCTTTATTTCTGAAGTATTTGTGTTTCTTAGTTGTTTTTCTTATGTTTCCGAGCCTCTGCCCTCTGTTGCTTCTGATCAGATTTTGTTTGCAAAACACCCCTTTGGGGCCTAAGTCGTCCCTTGGGCGAGAGGTAGTGAGGGAGTGCCGTAGCCCGGAGGCGTAGGCCGTCTCATGGCTCTACCAGCCTCTTGCCTAGGAAACAGACCTTGGTCCGAGGAATTTTTACAACTGATTTGTCAGAGCCTGCTAGAGTCTTGGCGTAGGAATTTTTGTGAAAAATAACTAAAGAATGGTGCGTGGGACCTAGGGGGGGAGTCCCCCATCTAGCCCCCGAGGGAGGCTTAGTCCTGCCGAGGCAGAGCTGAGCCTCCCTTGCCGTGTTACTGAATTGCCAAGACCTACGATGGGCTCGGGGGGTTACTCGAAAAATTTAGACCAACTAAAGAACGCTTTTTAATTGTATTTTGAGAAACGACATATACAATGCTTGGAAATTTAGGGATAAAAGCGACGTAGCTGTTCTATGTTCCAAGCATTGGTGAAGACTTCGCCCTTCTCGTTGGCCAGCTTATAGGTCCCGGGCTTTAGTACTTGGGCGATGATGTACGGTCCTTCCCATGGCGGGGTCAGCTTGTGGCAGCCCTTGTTGCTCTATGCTAGCCTCAACACTAGGTCGCCCACCTTCAAGTCTCGGCTTCGGACGCGTCGGGCCTGATAGCGCCGTAAGCTCTACTGGTATTTGGCCGAGTGTAGTAGCGCGATGTCTCGGGCTTCCTCCAGTTGATCGAGGGCGTCCTCTCGGGTGGTGCGGTTACTTTGTTTGTTATAGGCTTGTAGCCTCGGGGAACCATATTCCAAATCGGTGGGGAGGACAGCCTCGGCCCCATAGACCAGGAAGAAAGGCGTGAACCCCGTGGCTTGGCTTGGAGTGTTCCTCAGGCTCCAGATGACCGATGGGAGTTTGGCGAGCCATTTCTTGCCAAACTTTTTCAACCGGTTATGAATCCTTGGCTTGAGGCCTTGTAGGATCATGCCGTTGGCATGCTCTACTTGGCTGTTGGTCCTTGGGTGTCCTATGGCCGACCAGGCCACACGGATGTGGTGGTCGTCGCAAAACATCAGGAACTTTTTGCCGGTGAACTGCGTCCTATTGTCAGTGATGATGGTGTTGGGGACCCCAAACCTATGGATAATGTCAGTGAAGAACAGCACCGCCTGCTCAGATTTGATTCAATTGATTGGACGAGCCTCGATCCATTTGGAAAACTTGTCGATTGATACCAGTAGATGGGTGTAGCCCCTGGGGGCCTTTTGTAGAGGCCCGACCATGTCGAGCCCCCACACGGCGAACGGCCATGTGATGGGGATGGTTTGCAGGGCTAGGGCCGGGAGATGTGTTTACCGAGCATAGTACTGGCATCCTTCGTAGGAGCGTACTAGCTTGGTAGCATCGGCGACCACCATCGGCCAGTAGAACCCTTAGCGAAAAGTGTTCCCTACAAGCGTCTGAGGTGCCGCATGGTGCACGCAGGCGCCTATGTGCAAGTCCCAAAGCAGGGCTTGGCCCGCCTCAGCAGTGATACATCGTTGGAGGACACCTGAGGGACTTCGCCTATATAATTCGTCATTGTATAGGGCATAATTCTTGGCTCGGCGCGCAAGCCATCGTGCTTTGGTTCTATCGCCAGGAAGGTCCCCCCAATCAAGCCAATCGAGGAACAGGATTCGCCAATCTGCATCCTGATTAGTCTACGGAGGCTCGGTGTTGACTTCCATGATGTCGGGCTCAGTCGAGGGGGTCTCAGCAGCAGAGGGGGCGTCGAGCTTTGCCATGGGTTCCATAGGTGGGCCCTCCTCTATTGTGTAGCCAATGGAAGGTTTGTGGAGGTCTCTAGCGAAGACGTTCGGGGGACTAGGGCCCTTGCCAAAGCCATCTTTGCCAGCTCATCGGCGGCCTCGTTGTACTTCTGCGCGACGTGATTTAGTTCGAGACCGTTGAACTTGTCTTCTAGGCGTCATACCAACTTGCAGTAAGCCTCCATTTTGGGGTCGAGGCAATTTGACTCCTTCATCACTTGATCTATGACGAGCCGCTAGTCGCCTCGGACATCGAGGCGCCGTGCCCCAAGTTCGATGGCGACTTGTAAGCCATTGATGAGGGCCTCGTACTCTGCCATGTTGTTGGAGGCGGCGAAGTGTAGCCGCACCATGTAGCGCATGTGTACTCCGAGGGGCGAGATGAAGAGCAGACCTGCGCCTGCCCCGGTTTTCATCAGGGATCTGTCGAAATATAGGGTCTAGCACTCTGTCTGAGTTTGAGCCAGTGGCAGTTGGGTGTCTATCCATTTGGCCATGAAATTAGCCAAGACCTGAGACTTGATCGCTTTCCGAGGTGCAAAAGTCAAGGTTTCCCCTATAAGCTCGATGGCCCACTTGGCTATCCTGCCCGAGGCCTCCTGGTTATGAACTATCTCTCCCAGTGGGAAAGATGATACCATAGTCACTGGGTGAGACTCGAAGTAGTGACGCAGTTTGCGCCGGGCCAGGACCATGGCATAGATCAGCTTCTAGATGTGGGGGTAATGTGCTTTGGTCTTGGAGAGCACCTCGCTGATGAAATAAATAGGTCATTGGGTGGGTAGAGTATGTCCCTCTTCTTGCCTCTCTACCACTACGGCAGCGCTGACCACTTGGGTCGTTGCAGCGACGTAGAGTAAGAGGGCCTCGTCCCTGGCCGAGGGTACCAGGATGGGAGGATTTGTGAGCAGCCTCTTGAGTCTGTCAAGGGCTTCTTCAGCCTTGGGGGTCCAGGAAAAACGCTCAGATTTTCTTAAGAGTCGGTATAGAGGCAAACCCTTTTCGCCGAGGCACGAGATGAAGCGACTTAGGGCCACAAGGCATCCCATGACCCTCTGTACTCCCTTGAGGTCTCCGATTGGTCCTATGCTGGTTATGACCGAGACCTTCTCTAGGTTGGCTTCAATGTCGTGCTCCGAGACTATGAATCCCAAGAGCATGCCTCGGGGGACCCCGAACACACACTTCTTGGGATTGAGCTTGATGCCCTTCTCTCTAAGGCATTTGAAGGTTATCCTCAAGTCATCGATGAGATCCTCGGCCTTTCTGGTCTTGACCACGATGTCATCTATGTAGGCCTCGATAGTCCGCCCAATGTTGTCGCCAAAGACCTAGGTCATGCACCGCTGGTACGTGGCACCTACGTTTCTGAGGCCAAAAGGCATAGTCATGTAGCAGTACATGCCGAATGGTGTGATGAAAGAAGTCACAAGCTAGTCTGACTCTTTCATCTTGATTTGATGGTAACCAGAGTACGCATCAAGGAAAGACAAGGTCTCGCACCCTGCCGTGGAATCAACGATTTGATTGATTCAGGGTAGTGGAAAGGGGACTTTTGGGTAGGCTTTGTTCAAACCGGTGTAGTCCACGCACATCCTCCATTTCCCATTTTTCTTCTTGACTAACATAGGGTTAGCTAACCACTCGGGGTGGGACACTTCTTTGATGAATCCAGCCGCCAAGAGTTTCTGTATCTCCTTACTGATGGCCCTATGCTTTTCCTCATTGAAGCGACGTAGGCATTGCCTCACCGGCCTAGATCCGGCCCAGATGTCCAGGGCATGCTCGGCGACCTCCCTTAGTATGCACGGCATGTCCGAGGGACTCCATGCAAATATGTTGGCGTTTGCATGGAGAAAGTCAACAAGCATGGCTTCCTATTTGATGTCGAGGGTGGTGCCGATCCTCAGCGCTCGGTCGTCGGGGCAGGCGGGGTCGACCGAGACGAGTTTGATGGCTTCTGCGGGCTTGAACGCCCCCGTGCAATGCTTGGAGTCAGGTGCCTCGCCACTGAGTTGGTCGAGGTGGGCGATGAGGGTCTCGGCCTCCACAAGAGCCTCGGCGTACTCGATGCACTCGACGTTGCAGTCGTATGCATGTTCATACGTGGACTCAATCATGATACCACTGGGGCCTGGCATCTTGAGCTTGAGGTAGGTATAGTTGGGGACTGCCATGAACTTGGCATAGCATGGCCACCCTAGGATGGCGTGGTAGGCTCCCCCGAACCCAACTACCTCAAAGGTAAGGACTTCCTTGCGGTAGTTGGAGGGAGTGCCGAAACAGACGGGAAGGTCGATGCGTCCGATGGGTCGCGTGCGCTTCCCTGGCACGATGCCAAGGAAGGGGGCGACATCGCCTTGGAGCCTCGACCAGTCAATCTCCAAGAGCTCCAGGGTATTGACGTAGAGGATGTTGAGGCTACTGCCTCCGTCCATCAACACCTTGGAGAGTCGGGTGTTGTCGATGATCGGGTCGACAACCAGTGGGTATTGCCCGGGATTCAGAACATGGTCAGGGTGGTCATCTTGATCGAAGGTGATCGCCTCTCGAGACTAGTCGAGGTACTGGGGGGTGGCCACCTTGATCAAGAAGACCTCTCGGCGTTCCCTCTTGCGCTGCCGCGCCGTAAGGCACGCCGAGGGCCCACCGAAGATCATGAAGGCGTTGCGTACCTCGGGGAACCCGTCGTCCTTGTCTTCATCCTAGTCGCCGACGCTCTTCTGCTTGGAGTCATCGTCAGGGAGCCCGAGCCTAGCGTAGTAACATCGCAGCATGGAGCAATCCTCGAGGGCGTGCTTGACCGGGCCTTGGTGATAAGGGCATGGTTTCTTGAGCATGTCGTCGAAAGGTCTAGGGCCTCTGGGGCCTCAGGGATTCTTGCATTCTACGGCCCTGACCAGATCAGCCTCTAGGACCTCCTACTTCCCTAGGTGCCCCTTTTTCTTTCTCTTGGGGAGGTGGGAGGCCGAGGCCGAGGGGGCCTCGTCCCTCCGCTTTCCCTAGCAGTCACTGTCGGGGAAGATGGCTCTGACAGCCTCCTCGCCCGAGGCGAAGTTGGTGGCGATGTCGAGGAGCACAGTAGTGGAGCGTGGTACGTTCTGACCTAACTCTCGAACCAGGTCTTGGCAGGTGGTGCCGAAGAGGAAAGCCTAGACGATCTCCGAGTCGCCGACGCTGGGCAACTCGGTGCACTGTTTAGAGAAGCGCCGGATGAAGTCTCGGAGAGACTCGTCCGGCTTCTGGCGGTAGCTTTTAAGGTCCCAGGAATTCCTAGGGCGCACGTATGTGCCTTGGAAGTTCCCAACGAAGATCCTAACCAAGTCATGCCAGTCGTGGATTTGTGAGGGAGGAAGGTGCTCGAGCCAGGCTCGTGCTGAGTCTGACAAGAGCAAGGGGAGGTTGCAGATGATGAGCAGGTCATCATCCATGCCACCTAGCTGGCAGGCCAGGCGGTAATTGGCAAGCCAGAGTTCGGGATTGGTCTCGCCGCTATATTTTGTGAGATTGGCTGGTTGGTAAAACCGGTCTGGGAAAAGGGCAGCGCGGATGGCCCTGCTGAAGACCCGAGGGCCTGGCGGTTCAGGAGAAGGACTACGGTCCTCCTCGCTGTCATAGTGACCGCCTTAGTGTGGGTGGTAGCCCTGAGCGGGCCCCTCGTTGTCATGGCGTCGTCGCCTACTGACCACCTCATGGTCTCCCTGCACGTCGTGTCGATTGCCGAGGCGGTCAAGAAGCACGAGGACCCTGTGGGCTATCGGTGCTCGAGCGGGCTCACGACGAGCCGAGGCTTCCCTGTCCTACCGAGGCGGTGCCGCGGGCAGGTTCGAGACACCCCCGTGTCGTCAGGAGGTGGAACTCTCGGCTTGCTGAACCACGGTGGTCTCTAGGAGATCTCGGAGCTCGCCGCGGACCCACCGCCCCTCCGTGGTAGAAGGCTCGGGCATTGCATGGACCAGCATTGCCGCAGCCACGACATTTTGGCTAGCACGATTAAAGACTGGGGGTTGCTCACTCCCTTCGTCATCATGGATGCGGTGATGCACATCGCGGGCCCTCCGTCGGGCTCCCCCGCCTTCGCCACGACCTCACTGTTCCTGTTCAAGAGTGTCTCGAAGCTACTGCAGAAGGAGCTGGTCTTGTTCAACCTTGGCCTGGAGCTCATGGAGTTGTTCTAGGTCTAGGCATTGAGGTCGCGCAAGGGCAGGGGTCTCGTTTCGTGCGGCCGGCAGGACAATGCATGGAGGTGTGGCAGCGCCTGTACCTGGGCGAAGCGGGGAACGGCTACCTACCCCATCGTCCTCCTTGCTCGCTCTTGGCATCCAGAGCCCGATGTGAAAACACTCGCGAGTGGGGTCGTAGGTACCCTCATTGTCGGAGTTGGAGTAGCCGAAGCAGTAGTCGCTCACGACCAAGAACTGGCGCATAGCCCCGAGGTCGTGGAGTCTAGAGAAATCCACTCCAGGCCATGCCTCGTCCTCCTCCGAGGAGTCGGCGTGGGTGCTCAGGTCAAGAGCGAAGCGCTGGCAGTGTTCCGAGGGATCCTCGTGAGCGGTAGTGTAAGCGTAGGCATGAGAGGCGGCGACATTTCTCAACCCAAAGGGGTATGGGGATGGTGCCATCGCCCGACTCCGCTCAGCCAGGATCGGCTCCTTAGGGAGTGGTGGAGCGGATCTTGATGACTGGGCATCACCGCGTGCCACCTGCGATTTTCCTTTATCCAAGCTCAGGCTAGATAGGTCCCCAGCCAGGGACCCTGTACTAACAGCTAGTCGTAGGATATCAGCGGGGAGCGGCGTGCTGCCCTGGATTCATGTAGTGTCGGGGTGGTCTTGCTTGCGTCGTGCCTGGCGAGCGCGGCGAGAGTGGCCGCCCGGGCGTCGCTTGCGCCTAGGCTGCCGGTGCATGACTTCATCATCAGTTGGTGGGGCTCGAGGAGTGAGGAGTACCATGTCGTACTCATGCCCTAGGCACATGAACTCTAGGCTCCCAAACCAAACCACCGTGCCGAGACGCAATGGTCGTATAGGGTCTGCCATTCGAGACCTGTTGGGATGATGAAACTGACACGCAGAGGCCCCTACCTGGCACGCCAACTGTCGATGTTTCGGACCGAGGGGTCCTCAACCAACCAGTGAATTTGAACTGCGTGCCCCTAATCTCGAATGGTGATGCAAAGAGACACAATGTTTATACTGGTTTAGGCAATCGATGCCCTACGTCTAGTCTGAGAGATCGATCTTGTATTCCTTGCACTGAAGTGCTCGTAGTAGGGGGTTACAAGCTAGGGGAGAGAGGGAGCTAGTCCCAGGTCTCGGCAAGGTGTCGTGTGGGCCATCTGAGACGTTGCTCTCAGGCGGCTGGGATGTGTGCGTGTGTTACAATGTGTTCCTCCTTTTTCCTCCTCCTTCTAAGTGGCCCAAGTCCTCTCCTTTTATAGTTGAAGAGAGGACAAGGATAGTACATGTGTTTAACTATGCAGCGTCGTGCCAACAGGGGCAGCATGTTCGAGCCCTGTGGCCTGTTCCTATGGCGGCGTGGTCATCGGAGTGGTCCGTCCTTGGAGCACTGGGGCAGCGTGCCAATCCCATCTGATCCTATGCATTGTGAGAGCCCTGGGACTGCCTCGGAGTGGGTGCGGCGGAAGATGTGCAAACCACTGTGGACGGACTATGTACGAGGCCGAGGCTTGGTCGGTGCCGAGGCTGCACCGTAATGGGGGGTCTCGGTGGGCACAAACCCCGAGATAGACAAGGCCTTGGTGCACAGTGCCGAGGCCCCGAGTTGGCGATTGATCTGGTGCGTCGGCTTGGAGGCGGTGATGACCCGGGACAAGTTGTCCATGCAATGTTGATTTCGAGGCGGGGATCGCGGGACACAGTGTAGTGTGGGCACTGATCGTGGGCGCAGCGTCAGAACACAGTGGCCGGTAATCCCCGCCGTGCCCTGTCCCAGCCGGTATGGCGTTGATGTGACCTCAGGTCCCATCGGTCATTCTGTGGCATCGAGCCCTCGTCCGGCGGAGATTGCGGGAGTGGTTGAAGTATTAATGAGACATGATGTGCTGTCGGGAAGGTCGGCCGAGGTAGGGGGCGACGGGCCATGGACGAACTGGCCTCGAGCGATACGGAGAATGAGGCCTTGCGCGAGACGGAGATCGGACTCCTTGCCGAGGCCTTCCACGAGAGGCCTTACGTGACACGGAGAATGCACCCCCTACCGAGGCCTTCCATGGGGAGCCTCATGCGAGGCGGAGATCGCGTTCCCTACCGAGGCCTCCTGTGGAGAGCCTCGCACGAGGCAGAGATTGCGTCAGGACGCCGAGACCTCCTGTGCGAGGCTCGAGGCAAAGCGGAGGGCCTGGTGGGCTCGGACGTGGCAGGTGAGGGGCCCAAGGCTTACCTTCTTGCTTTGTTTTTTGATGAGACTTAAGTGACCCTTTTGATGTTCGCTCGGGGTACCCTGTTCTACGGTACCCGACAAGTGGTAACCCCTGCTGGAGTAATGACATGGCCGAGATAGGCAATACTTTGCTTGGCGAACTCACATTTAGCAAGTTTGATCTTCCAGTCATGATCTTGAAGCTGCTAAAAGACCAACTAGAGGTGATGAAGATGTTCCTCATAGGATGAACTGAATATCAGGATATCATCGAAGAAAACCAAGACAATTTTTCGGAGAAAATGAGCCAGAGTTGAATTCATGGCATCTTGCAATGTTCCAAGCACTCTAGTGAGGCCAAACGGCATGACTCTAAACTCGAACTATCCAAAATGAGTTTGAAATGCGATTTTGAACTCCTCACCAGGCTTCAACTGAATCTGGTGAAAACTAGAGCGCAAATTGAGTTTAGAAAACCAAGAAGCTCCAGCCAACTCATCTAGAAGCTCATCAATGATGGGTACTGGATATTTGCCTTTAACGGTGATAGCATTCAGTTGTCGGTAATCGACACAGAACCTCCATGTATTATCCTTTTTTCTGACCAACAGTACTGCAGAAGAGAAGGGGCTGGTGCTTTTTTGAATAATACCAGAGGCCAACATTTCCTTGACTTGCTTCTCCACCTCATCCTTGATAGCTGGGGAGAAACGGTAAGGATGAGAATAGATCAGAGCTGCTCTAGGAACTAGGGGAATTGAATGATCACAATTGCGAGAAGGAGGCAACTGATTTGGTGGATCAAACAATCATGAGTAATCTTGGATCAATTGCTGAACTTCGATAGGATAAGCAAGAGGATCAGAAGAATGCTCAGAATCAAGAGAACATAGCTGTAAGACTGCTCCAGCTGTCAGATCTGGCTAAATACCCACTAAATAAACAGTAATGCCCTGATGTTGGAGCTGAATCCACTTCTGACCCCAATGGACTTTCATCGGACTATAGGCTTCAAGCTAGTCAAGACCCAAGATCATGTCATAAGAGGATAATGAAAGCACCTTCAAATCTGAGGAAAACTGACAACCTTGGATAGACCAACTGGCATCAGGAATGTGTGAAGAACATGTGAGCACCTGCCCATTAGCTACCTAGACTTGGAAGGGAAGAGGCAACTGTTGCAGAGTTGGATAGCCCGAAGCAACAACTGAGCTGATGAAAGTATGGGAACTACCCAAATCAAGCAGAATTTTAACATGTTGATCACCAAGAAGACCCCAAAAGCACATGGTTCACGGTTGAACAGTTCCAGTTACCGCTGCCACTGATAAAGAGAGAAACAACTGCTCTGGCTCTGTTTCCTAGACTAAACCTGCAGCTTCAACAGGATTGGCTTCACGAAAAACATCCAACAGCTCTTGAACAACATGTAGCTGGACTGCAGCAGTGCATTGATGATCGTGACTCCATTTTCCACACCTCACACAGAGGCCTTGAGCACGCCGAGTCGCACGGAGTGCGGACCAGCGTTCATCCAAAGAAGGTCCATGCCCAGCGTCCACAACCGGCTTCACCTCGGTGCCCGGAAGTGCAAGACGGGGAGGTGGAGGAGGTAGAGGAAGCGCTCGTGGATCATACGGTCGGGGTCCCATCGGATGTTCCGCACGCCTGAAGTCCCACTTCTTGGCAGGATCAGCAACCTCCTCCTATAATTTAGCAAGAATGCAAGCAGTATCTAGATTTTGGGGATGATGCAAAGCCACTACAGCTCTAATATAATCTTCCAAACCATCAACAAATCTCATAGCATAGTATAGAGGATCTGGGGTACCACCATAAGCTGATAAATCATCTACGATAACAATGAATTGGTCTATGTACTCCTGAATAGAATTAGTTTGACGGATTTGGAAAAGTTGTCTAAGCAAAAGCTCATGCTCATCTTGGCCAAAACGATCAAGGATCAGGCGAGTAAAAGTAGGCCAATTAGCAGTTTGGAGCTGGGATTCAACAGAAGGGTACCAACGCTTAGCAGCATGTGTGAAATGCATTTTAGCAACCCTAACCCACATGTGAGGTTTAGTACCATATAGATCAAAGTAATCCTTGCATTGACTAAGCCAGTATTTGGGTTGAGATCCATCAAACTTAGGGAAATCAAATTTAGGAAGTTTGGGTGGCTGGAACCCGTTATGCCCCACCCCGGTGGTACCACTACGAACTCCAGGATCATCAGTAGACTAGAAAATAGATCTCGGGGAGGGAGGAGTGGGGAATGGTGGCATACCCTTGACCAGGGAATGAATCAGGGTAGAAACTACCCCAAATCCACTCGTCCGATGGTGATTGTCGACACAGTGCCCGTTGGGCAGATTTGCTGGAGCGTTGACGCATGTACGCTCGACAGCGGACAGAACGGCGGCGAAGATGCCCGGTGTGGTAGCCGGTTGATCTAGGATCGCCCGCTCCTAGTTGCGAGAGATCTTCGACACCTCCAACTTGGACTTCGAGATGTCGAGCTTCATGTCGTCAACGATGCCTTCAATCGACGGCCACCACTCATCGAGCGACGCGGTGACCTTCTCTAGAGCCACCATGCGCCCCTCCTACACCTACTCCAAGTCACGGATCTGGCGAGAAAGGTGCATATCCTGATCTGCAAAACAAGAATCCCACTTCTGGTCATGCTCGTTGAAACGGCGGTTGATCTCGTCGAGGATGATTTTGGTCTCCGGGTTCATGATCCCCAGTCGGTGCTGTCGTCGGGTGAAGTGGTCGTGGGCTAAAGGTTGGGAACGATCCAGATCGACCGCAACCACAAGTCGATTCGAGCGGAGAAGGGAATTACGGCGACCAAATCCCTAGCAGCAGCTCACTGCTAGAAACGAGATCGAGCCAACCGAATCAATTGCTCAAATCAACTGATGGAATAAGAGTGGATCGATGAGGAAAACCAGAATCGGTGTCTCTGATACCAATTGTCAGCAGTAGGCAAGGAATAGAAGCAGATTGGGAAGAGGTTCAGACGAACAGCACAGCAACCAGGCAAGAAAGGTAGGCAGGAAGGACGAGTGTTTGATAGTTTAGAATCTGATTAAAATTTTCCTGATCTCCTCTCCTCTCTCTGGTAGCATCTATTTACAAGGCTTTTCGCCCGCAGGTGCTCACAAGCACACTCAACACCACTCAGTGCCAGCTAGATGAACGTTGGGCCGGCGAGCGCGTGATCCAACCCAAGGTACTTGAGCTGCTTCTTCTAATGTAGCTGCCGTAGATGGGCCGTTAACACCCGCGGCCTGCACCCAGGCCACGGCAAGCTCCGCGGCTACGTCCGCTTCTTCAACCTCTCGACTGGTGCCTTCGTCCGCGTCAAGCTCCCCCTTTTCAAGGATCACTACGTCCTCTACTCTGTCGACGACATCCTCCTGCTGCGGAGGGAGCATGACACTGCCATCCGCCTCCTTCACGCCTTCACCGGCGATACCGCAGACTTCCCGCCGCTGGAGACCCTCTCGCGGTACGTGCGCTGCCGCTCGGAGGGGGAGATGTGGCACTTTCTTAGAAAGATCTGTGGTGCCAGTATCAGCGTGGGTGCAGATGAACTCGTCAGAGTAATGATGCGGCCAAATCAGGTGTATAGCCCCGTTCGCGCGCCCTGAAACTCGGCTTGATCCGCTTATTTTTTTCATCCGGAACCGTGTTTTCCTCTCACAGATTCATCCAGATTCCTTCAAAATTCCTCCTAGCGAACGGGTATATGCTTTGCTACCTCTGGTGATCAGCAATGGAGGGTCACAACAACCTGGGAGCGCAGCAACCTTTCTTCAAATTTGCCATTCCAAGGAAAGCTTTATGTGTTGCTGCGAGCTCAAACAGTTAGAGATGAGCGTGTGGTCATACAGATCGATCCACCCCAGCAGGAAGGTATGGACATTGGCTCTTTATCGGTGCCATCACCAAAGTTGGTTGCAAAATTTAAATGGCCAACAAGCGACACAAGCTATGCATCGTTTTACTACCGTCTGGCAGAATGCAACTCGGAGATTTTGGTGATTGGCACAAAATGGGATGCGGTTTGCTATTCAGTTTACAGGCTAGCTGATCTTATGCTGGGAAGGACTGTCCCTCTGACATCCATAAAATATAGACCTGCGAGGGTATAACCACCCTCAGGCATTGCATTAAGAAGAAGATTTTCTCACGCAAGCCCAGAAAATCCCTAAACTTCTGCCTCACCCTTACACAGCGGCACCGTCGTCTTGTGAGAACGGGCCGGTCCTTAGACCTGTATTTTGACGTGGGACAGACGAGGATATTTTTTTAACCCCAACCTGAAATTCACTTCTATGGGGAGTCAACCCCAGGACCTGAGGAGTAGCTCCTCTGACACCCATAGATGGCAATGCACTCTTCATTGGTAGGAGGTCACTCTGTGTCAGCTCTAAGGTGTTTCCTACCATTGTGCCTGACACCATTGTCATGCGCGAGTCCAAAATTTATCTTAGCCCTTGTTTAGTTGGACCCCAAAATCCAAAAAGTTGCTACAGTACCTGTCACATCGAATGTTTGCGGCCCGTGCATGGAGCATTAAATGTAGACGAAAAGAAAAACTAATTGCACAGTTTGGTGGGAAATTGCGAGACGAACGTTTTAAGCATAATTAGTCAATGTTTGGACACTATTTGCCAAATAAAAACGAAGGTGCTACAGTAGCCCCAAAATCCAAATTTCGCGAACTAAACAAGGGCTTAGTCAATACCACCTCAGTAATGGCACGTTATCACAAGCAACAGATGGAGTAATCGCAGAAGAAAAAGATATTCCAGGTCCTTATAGCATCATGTGCCATATCATAACCTGCTGCTCTCCTCCATGCTGGTTGGTGCCCTGGTTTTCGTTTTCAATCTTTGTTCAAGTAAATTGCGACTGTTCCTTTCACTTGAACATTTTATTTATGTTGCTATGCAAGCTCACTCCCTTCCCCTATCCTCTCTGCTGTAGGAACAAAGGGAAGATATTATGCAAGGAGATGGCGCCCAAATGGAGGGTGAAGAAAAAGTTTCGTTATGGGGTAAAGTCTCACCTATAGTGCAATGATTCTGTTGTATTTTATGCATCTTTAGCTTTTACTGCTGGGGTTGCCATATTTCACCAAATAATAAAAGCTTTCTGTTTTTTTGCTGAAAGACACCGAAGAAACTTATCTTTGCTGCTGAACACAATAAACATGGTTTAATGTTCTCAATGGATTTTTTTTAACATTTACTAGAGAACAATTAATCCTGCGTAGCAGCAAATATACGAAGGGTGGGCCTAGTGCAAGCGGTAGAGTCTTACCGTCTGTGACCGGAAGGTCCCGGGTTCGAGTCGCGGTCTCGTCGCATTGCACAGGCGAGGGTAAGGCTTGCACTGACACCCTTCCTCAGACTCCACACAGAGCAGGAGCTCTCTGCACTGGGTACGCCCTAGCAGCAAATATACAAAATGTTGTATTAGTGTCTAATGGCAAAGATTTGTTTTTTGGGTTCTTTTCAGCAAGAGTGACATGTTTTGAGTGTCCTGTGGCAAAATTCTCCTCTACATAGCTTTGTGTGCCTTGTACAGCTTCTTTTATTTTATTAATATAAAAGCTTACAGCGGGGGCTTCCCTGCTGTACTATTTTCAAAAAAAAAATCTCTTTTACAAAGGCTCACCACAGTTAATTAATTCCTTGGGTTTTATAAAGTATTAAAGTGACACAGAGCACAGTCTCAAATCAGCAGGGTAGCTGTAGATTTTGCTTTTCATTTGTATCATGTGGCAATATGTACTCATACGACATACCATTCTCTACTGGGGTTGGTAAACTGCTAACAAAATTTGTATTTACCAGTGGTGATTGCCTACTTTGTCAAAAATTTACTGATCTTTTTATTGGCATTGGTTATAATTATTGCTAGTATTGTTATGTACAACACAAATTATTTAGGTAAAATTCTTAACAAGTTAATAAGTTTTGGCTACAAAAACGAACATATCCAATGAGAAAAATAAGATGTTCAGTTCAGGTTTGTATTTGCATTTCACCACATATATGGACTTTTATTTGTCACAACAATAGTCACAGAAATCTTGTCGGCTAGGTCACGGGTGTCTAAAAAGCAAACCATGGGTTGATGAACTTTTGTATGCCACGAATTGTAGGTTTTTTTTGAACGTAATGGCGGGAGCTCTGTCTTTCAATTAAGAAGGGTAAAGAGGTTTATGTATAGAGCAAGAGGGACATTGCCCCCATTAGGATTACACGATGCCTCCCGCGATATTGCCCCCTCCCCAAGCTAAAGCCCTATTTCTTTGCTCAATATCCTCTTTTACCCTTAATGCCACTTGCAATGCCGACTCGTGGGCGTTGTTAAAAAATCTCTTGTTCCTTTCCTTCCATATGTTCCATAGCGTGTAGATGACCATCCCGTTGAAGCGCCTTCTTTCTTGTTTTGCTATCTTGGTTGCGGCCTCTTCCCACCAAGACTTCAGGTGAGGTGGGTCTTGAGTGGGGTGGATCAACTGTGCATCGAAATGCTCCCATGAAAGAACTTGGCTCCACACAGCCTTGGTGAAAGGGCAAAGGAGTGATAAGTGAAGGCATGTTTCCAAAGGACCGTTACATAGGGCACATCGGTCCTGATGAGGCCAGCCTCTCTTCTGAAGATTATCCGTCGTTAAGACTTTTTCCCGCACCAGGATCCAAACAAACACTTTTCCTTTATTCTCCGCATGTGCTTTCCAAATGAGGTCATTTTGGAATCCGCCATAGGAACCTCTGAACTAGATCCTGTACGCTGAACGGGTGGAGTAAGAAGCATCAACTGTCCACCTCCAGACTATGGAGTCATGAACGCCCGGTGTCAACTGGATGTTTTGGAGCCTTATCCAAAGGGAGACAAACTCCTCAACTTGGACAGTGGAGGTGATCTTGCCCCTTAGCGATTGGATCCAACTATAGTTTTGAAACTCCTGTTGGTCCGATTTGTTTTTCCTTCTCACCAAGTCGAACAAGTGCAGTGCTAAATATTTGGGTGCTTCACCGTCCAGCCAGCTGCTGTGCCAGAAACGGGCCTTTGTGCCATCGCCAATCGTGACCTTGGTTGATGAGTTGAAGAGCAGCCGGTCGGCTTCACTGCAAGGCAGTTCCACGCCCGCCCAAGGTTTGGATTCGTCCACCCAATCCTGCCAAAGCCATCGTAGGCGAAGCGCCCTGCCAAAATTTTCTAGATCTGGTATCCCCAAACCACCAAGGTCTTTGGGTCTAGCAACTGTTGGCCAGTTCACTAGACAGTGGTCGTTGTTTGCATTTTCTTCACCTTTCCAAAGGAAGGATATCCTCATTTTGTCGATTTTCTTCCTAGCCCAAGCCGCAAGGGGGAACACCGTGAGGTGGTAGGTCGGCATGGATGAGAGGACCGAGGAGACTAGAGTGAGGCGACCAGCTTTATTTAGCCATCTCCCTTTCCACCCAGGCAGCCTTTGGCCAATGCGCTCTATAAGCGGTTGCACATGAATTTTCCGGAGCTTACGGACGTGCAACTGCAGTCCTAGATACCGGCAAGGGAATGCACCTCTGGTTCCTGCAAAAGGCCACGAATTGTAGTTACAGAAGATAAATACAGAGTATTAGAAAAAAAAAAGAACAAGGCACATTAAATTGGGCAGCATATGGTGCCCATTGAGCTTACTAGCCACTAACTTAACCCTAACAACGTCACTCACGAGACAGCTGCCTTCTCCCTCGTGGCTCTCTTCCTCGCCTCCTGTCTCGTGTGCTCTAATCCATATATAGAGCCAGAGAGTAACACTAATGGCCTTGATGTCCAACTGCAATACAATTTGATCAACCATGCATCCTCCTACCTGAACGCAGAGAGCACGTTCAGTGCACTCTGTCTTAGCTACCTCTCCAAGCATTGCAGCCACAGTTAGCACGCATTGAAATTTAGCAATGGTTGTCGTTTGTAATTTATACACAGTTTCGATCACTATGACTTATTACCTCTTAAATTTTTGACATGTTAATGATGAACTTAATCAGCAAAGAGAAATGTATTAACACCTACAGTGTCTTACCATCTCGATCACACTATGATCACGCTATGACCTATCACTACTAAAAAAACGATTTGTAGCAACACATTCCTTTCTTTGTAGGGGCGGCTCTATATTGAGCCGCCCCTACAAATGGTTGTCAAATGAGCCGCCCTTACAAATAAATTTGTAGGGGCGGCTGGTGTTATCAACCGCCTCTACAAATGGCTCGATTTGTAGGAGCGGCTCTATATCCAGCCGCCTCTACAAATCAGATTTGTAGGGGCGGCTCAATATTGAAGTGCCTCTACAAATAGACGCCGAGTATTAAAAATTAAGCACTAAAATTCAAATTTTGTAAACGACCTCGGATGGAGAAACAACCAAAATAAAAGTTATAGATCTCGAAAAGTTATGAAACTTTGTAGTTAACAACTTTTTGATTTGAAACCATCTTGTCAAGAAAAACTACGTTTGAATTTCCAAAATTTTGAAATTTAAATTTTTTAAACGATCTCGGATGGACAACCAGTAAAAATTAAAGTTGTAGATCTTGAAAAGTTATAAAACTTTGTAGTTGATAACTTTCTCATTTGAAATCATCTTGTCACGGAAAACTATGTTCGAATTTCTTAAATTTGAAATTCAAATTTTATAAGTGACCTCGGATGGAGAAACTAGCAAAATAAAAGTTGTAGACCTCGAAAAGTTATAAAACTTTGTAGTTGACAACTTTTTCATTTGAATTAATTTAGGGCCTCAAATAATTAATTTATGCTCAGTTTTGTATAATATGTGGGGAACCAAGATGGAATGTAGACATTGGTAGAGGAGTTTATGCGCGAGCGAGAGATTGCGGGTTCGAAACCCGGCCGACGCAAAGTGTGCAAAAATCATGAAAAAATGCTGCCTCGATAGAGTGAGGGTGTGTGTGGCTGCCGGTGGGGAACTCCTCGAATTAAAAAAAAAACTGCTATTTTTTGCCTCTTTTTTCGTGATTTCTGGGAATTGATTTGTAGGGGTGGCTCAATATCTAGCCGCCTCTACAAATCAGCGATTTGTAGCCACCCTTTTGTAGGGGCGGTTGGCAAAACTGCCCCTACAGAGGGTTACGAGTCGCCCCTAAAAAACGTTTCCTACGTAGTGTATATTACCAAGTTTATTGAAAAATGTATTAACACGTACAATTTCAAACAATTGCACTATCAAAATAAATTATCTAATGAATGTATTTGTACATTTTTTCTTTAAACTTGGTCAAAAGCTAGAGAAGTTTGACTTAGGACAAAGCTAAAATGACTTCAATTTAGAATGGAGTGAGTACTACTGGTGGTTGCTAATTTTGTCAGAAATTACAAATTACAGAAGAAAAGCTTTGTTTGTATTAGTTACAAGCCATTGTCATAATGCATGGTCACATTGTTTACATGTGTTTTTGGGCTAGGGAAGGAAAATATTCAGCGAGGGAAATAAGATTGTTACTTGTTCATCACTGCATTTGCACTTAAACAAACAAATGGACTATTAGTAGTTAGCGGTGAAAATGGTCTCACAGCTGGTAGTAGAGAGCTACCAAAGGACATAGAAAGTAACGGCCTTGATATACGAGAATACAACACAATCTGATCAGCCACCCATCCACCTAAGCACGGAGAGCATGCATGAGCATGTCAGAACACCGTCTTAGGTACCTTGCCAAACACTGCAACCACAATTAGGCCCCGTTTAGTTCCACCCAAAAGCCAAATTTTTTTGCATAGTACCCATCACATCGAATCTTACGGCACATGCATGGAGTACTAAATATAGACGAAAAAAAAACTAATTGCACAGTTGGGTAAGAAATCGCGAGACCAAACTTTTGAACCTAATTAGTCCATAATTAGACACTAATTATCAAATACAAACGGAAGTGCTACAGTACCCAAAACCCAAAAAAAATTCGGATCTAAACGGGGCCTTAGATCCAGTTGAAATTTCGTCACAGTTGTCATTTATGATTGTGATGATGTCTGTATTTTAGTCATAAGTGACTTTACCTTGCAATATTTTTGTTCATGCTGAACTTATAATAGCAAAGAGAAAACAAGGTATTTGCAGTTGGTATGTTTATTAGAGAATCCAGTTTGTGCAAAGAAGCAAGACAAATGATCATGTTGATTTCACATCTAGACCACACCTTTCTGCCTTGTACATATTTATTTTGTCGAATAGGAGAGTTGTGTATCATTACATTTATAGTACTAAGAAACTTCATATATAGGATCTCAGATTTTGTATCTCTTTGTGTTTTCTAATATTATATTTGATCAGATTGGTTCAGTTTACAGTCACTGACTTGCACCTACTTTTCTACTTTATCATCCTAGTCCTAGGCATAAGACTAACTCCAACAGCGTGAACCTAAACCTAAGACCCATTTCACAGTTTAGGTAACACACAGTAAAAGAGTTAGGTACCTATAACTTGACCTCTCCAACAGAGGCCCCGAGTAGCAAGCCCCAAATCCCGCCGGCCGCAGATCCCGTGCCTCCCTGCATAGGCCGCCGCCCGGCCGCCTCCTTCTCCGCCAAGTGCCGAGCCTCTCCCTCCCTCCCCGCCGAGCAGAGGCCCCGCCGGCGAGCTCTTGACCCGCGACCGGCGAAATCCAGGCGCGCGCGGCGGTGGCCCCCCGGATCCAAGCGACGGCGGCTCCCCAAGCTCGCGCGTTGCGGCGGCTCCCCCGAGCTCGCGCCCGGCGGCGGACCCCCGGCGCTCTCTCCTTCGTCAACTCCTCCCGCGGCGGCCCGCCTCCTCCACTCCACTCCTCCCCGAATTCGCCTCGCCACGCCGAGCCGCTCCGGGCGCTCCTCGCCTCGAGCCTGCGTCGCCCCGCCGGCCGCGCTCCGCCGCAGACCCGCCTCGCCGAGTAGAGTCGACCGCGCCCTGCCCCGACGGCGCCTACGGGCCCACCGCTACATGTTTGCGTCGGCTCTCTTCGAAGACGCAGAATTGCCTTCCGACTCACCGAGTACCCAGAATGGGTATCTGGTTTCGGTCTTCCGTTGGAGGGTGGTTTTGGGTACCAAAAAATATTGTGCATGGCGCATTTTGCGTTTGGGTCACGCGTTGAGCCGGCTATTTGAATGTTGACGTGGGCCTGTGAAAAAGAAGAGAGAGAAGAATCACCAGCGACACCAAATCGCCGGTGGATTTAGGTGGTGTTTAGTAAAGTTTTTGGATGTCACATCGAATGTTACATGGGGTGTCGCATGGGGTGTTTGGATACTAATAAAAAACAAATTATAAAATCCGTCAATAAACCGCGAGACGAATTTATTAAGCCTAATTAATCTGTCATTGGCACATATGTTACTGTAGCACCTTATTGTCAAATCATGAACTAATTATGCTTAAAAGATTCGTCTCACGGAGTAGTCACAATCTAATAATTAATTATTTTTTAGTTTATATTTAATATTATATGCATGTGTCAGATATTTGATTTGATAAAGTGTAAAGTTTTGACCACCCGAGAAAACAGGAGAGCAGTGGGACCTATAACCTGCAGAAGGCTTCAAAGTCTGCTCCGAAATCCGTGTCACTGTATTTCTCTCACCTGCAGATCAGCTAGCTATATGTCTCCAGTGCTGTTGCGGACGCCCTAAACGCTCCTGTACCATAATGGATTGGTGGCGACGCGTGGTTTTCTTGCCTAGCTTTTATGTATCTTGTTATTGTCGTCAAGTTTTTCTTCCCCTACAACTTTGTTATTATCGTTGTGCCTCTCACAGATGTTTTCCTGCACTGTAACAAAATTATTATCTCGATAGTATTCCATATTTAGTCATGTAACTTCATTTCCAAACAGCCAGTGGCGGAGCCTGAGCTAAAATCAAGAGGGGGCCAATTCCATAAGCTCATGCCACACCTAACTAGATGCTACTATCTTCCAGCTTGCGCTTGCTCCATGAACAAGAGAAGCCAGCAAGTAAGATGAAAAATGAGATGAAGTGCTTGTGCATATGTAAAACTCGGTTGATGACATCGTGGATGAGCTCCAACATTACAATGCCTGCCAATGCTTTAAGAAGAGAAATACTTACGAAATATATATTGTCTTTACGTAGTATGGCAATTGTTGTAGGCAGCAGCAGCCAACTATCATGAGAGCTAAAAAAAATCTATAGTGCGTGGTAGCAGTTGCAGCGTTTAGAATAGAAGGTATTGCTAGCCACGGTCCACATCAAAGAGGTTATATATCTTACAGCTCATTTGGATGTAGATATTCATGGTTCAGAATTGGAATTGATATTGGCTATCCCCGAATACAACTGTTTTGATGGTTTGGAATTCGGAATTGGTATTCATCCTCAATGCTAAACGGTATTCACCATGCCTGTGCTCCCTCATCTCCAGTACAAAGCTCTCCCCCTCTGTATTTGGTGGAATTGACTCATCCTCGACACCCACTCCCTGAGCGCGTGTGGGGTGGGGCGGACAGCGGCGTAAGCACGCGTGACGCAGGCGGCGGCGCGAGCTCCTCTTCCCCGTGATCGGCGACGCGTGCTCCTCTTCGTCTTCCCTGTGGTAGGCGGCACGAGCTCCTCTTCGTCTTCCCCGTGTCGGTGGCGCGACCTCGTCTTCCCCATGGCCGACGACGTGAGCTCCTCTTCCTCTTCGTCTTCCCCGAGGCCGGCTCCAGTACTCGCACCCTTCGAATCGAGCGTCGCCTCCGTCGCAGCCTTTGAATCGGGCGTTGCCTCCATTGCAGCCTTTGAATCGGGCGCTGGGAGGGCTCCTGCGTGGTGCGGGGCTGCCGGAGGACTCCGATGCATGCGCAGCGGGGCCGTCGGGAGGGCTCCTATGCGGTGTGGGGCCATGGGAGGACTCCGATGCATGCGCAGTGGGGCCGCCGAGAGGGCTCCTGTGCAGTGCGGGTGTCCTAGGCGAGCGGGCAAGTGTCATAGGCCACCGACGGGTGTCCTAGGGAGGCCTACCGGTGGCTCCGTCCTCCGGTGATGGAGATGGGATGGGATGGGGTCAAGCTTCCCTACCATTTCAATTTCATGCTTTTGCATCCAAACAGAAATCTGATTTGAGATGCTTCCTAGGGTTCTAAAAGCCAATTCAATGGTCATCCAAACAATAGTACTCAAATTGTGTCTATTTCAATACAATGTCTGCTTTTGGTATTGAAGCCAATTCAATTCTAGCTCCCCCAATATCTACATCCAAACGAACCCTTAGTAAATTTTAGTCCAGCATATTGCACTAAGCTAGCATGAAGTCTAGCATATCAAGTATCAAGCATTAGTAACAAATAAAAAGTCACCTTTCTCCTTCCTACACGTAGACCAGGGAGGGAAGGAGGGAGGGAGGAGAGCAATTCAAAGACTCCAGGCGTATATATAGCAGTGCAAGCCAATTTTTTAATCGAAGCACCGTGTGCTGAGTTCGGCAAGAGGTGCTGGGATAGCACCAGACGAAGAATTCACTCAAGCGTATTGCACTTAATAACGTACGTCGCAGCTGCTCACGTTTCGCTCTTCAGAAAACTCCCTTGACCGGGGGGGGGGGGGGGGGGGGGGGGGAGGGCAGCCTCACGCGGCTCCGCAAATTCAAACAACCATCAGTTGCCTTGGTACCTGCCGTGGAGCTATTTTTAACTGTTTAATTTTTAGAAAAAAAGCCATGAAATCTCTGCAAGGTCCCTCGGCAGTAATCCGTCAGCTTTGCCTTTTTACCTAGACCTTTTCTTTTTACTCTTCCCAGGCGAGCCAAACCTCCAATTTTGGACAAACCTATCACGACCACCTTTTTTTAATCTTTTTGTTTTAAAAAACGGATCAAACAAGAAAGTTGTCGATTATATTAAAAAGAGAAGAGAAGTCCAAATTAGATAGAACACAACAATGACGGTGACCTAGCTAACAACTGTAAGCAAACATGAAAAACACAAAACACAACAACTGAATGGATTGGGACCTCAATGCATGCCGCACTATTACTCTAAAGCATACCCGGATGAAGAGGCCCTTTTAGATAAAACCATATGAGGCCTGGATGAAGTGGCGCTTTTAGATAAAAGTTGTATGACACGGGTGATCACTCCTTTGATGCATATGTGGCATATGCAGGGGAGGTGCAGGTTTGAGTGCTTGATTTTTTTTTTGGCAAAATAGGTTTGAGTGCTTGATGTAAATAAATGAGAATTAACTATTGTATTTCATGATCCATGGTTGTATAAAGGTTTTGAAGTCGTCTTCAAGGTTTAGTAAATTTTTTGTATCATTTATTTTTCTTTTGCATTCCATACAAGTTTTACTTCCCGATTTACTATACTTAGTTATCTTGCCAAATAGTTGTGTTAGTATCTTGATCAAGTTAGCATATACTCCGTCCGTTCTAAATTATAAGATATTTTTTTTCTAGATTCATAGCTTTTGCTACGCACCTAGATATATGTTATGTCTAGATACACATAGCAAATGCTATGAATTTAAAAATACCAAAACGTCTTATAATTTAGGATAGAGGAAGTATCTTGCTTTTGTTACTTATGAGGATCTTGCCTTACGAGAATCGTCACTTGCTATCCACTAGCTTAGAGGAACTCTTCCTTTTCATCAAAGGGAGAGTTTTGTTTGACTATAAGGAAGATGATTAGAATCTTACATAGCTTATCAGATAGTTTGCCTTACGGATCATCGTGGTAATTAACAGGCGGTGACATCCCTATCTATCCATTGCATTCCACCATATTCGTGTAGCCTCGTATGGTTCTTATTAGTGCGCTCAGGTAGGTCTCTCCATCCCATGTACCTAGTTTTTCCAAGAAGCCACAAAGCAATGGTTTCTCATTGTCCTCCTAATTTGTTATACGGTTGTAGCTAGATTTATATTAATTTTGCTTAGCTCCTAACAAAAAACCCGTTTATGAATCGTTCTCGTCTCATTGTCCTCCTAATTCGTTATACGGTTTTCATACACCTTTTATATTGCCTAATCAGTCTTAGCTAGATTAGATTTATTTCGTTTAGCTCCTAAAAAAGATCGTTTATGAATCGTTCCCATCTCATTGTCCTCCTAATTCGCTATATCGCTCTAGTTACCTTTGGCTCTCATGTGTCGTTTATGAATAGTTCTCATCTCATTGCCCTCCTAATTCGCTATATCGCTCTTGTTAACTTTTGGCTCTCATGTGTTCAGCTATTTCATACACCTTTTATCTTACCTCGTCTATAGTTTAGATGGTATACAAATCGATGGCATCCTTTTTTCTTATTTCTTGATATTCTTTACTTAATTCCCCATCGAAAATTATGATGCTCTAAAGTGTAAAACACACTTTTTTCAAAGACCAAAGTAAAATATATTTTATTAATTTAGAAAACACAAACCAGGTCACCTAGACGTCCAAGTTATCCTATATTTACACTTCAATTGTTCAGTGGTCGAAGAATCATTATAACCTTTCATTTTCGTGAGTCACGCAGCCAACTCGGACAATAGTTGCATGGCCAGAAAACTACTTCTCCCTGATTTTAAAGCCATTTATGAAATTTAAAATCCCAAAAGTTATCAGTTATGCCATGACGTCACCAAAACAACTCTAAATGAGGCAAAATTGAAAACGCAAGAAATCAGGGCAATGATTCTTTGGTGCCCTTTCGTTCATGACAGTTGCTCAGTCTTGTAGACTCGTACAGCTTTAAGGCCCCCTTTTACCACACATTATGCAGGCTAACGTATCTCAGCTCTTCTACATCCTCAAATGTAGAAAAACACTTTATCTTGTATATCTGAAATATACAAGATCTGCTGATTACAACCAAGTGATCCGATCCCTCTAATTCATAATTGAGCAGGCATCTAGTTAGCATGAACCATTTGATATGCTGATGGTAAAGTACTGTGGGTGTCTTATACATATACCAGCACGCATAAAAAACATTAGAAATCGAAAAACAAATACAAGCTCTACAATCCTCTGCTTAAGGACAATTAAGGCATGAGGCAGGTAAGCAAAATTCATATAACCCATTTGTGTAACTCCTTAAAACGCTCATGTCACTCGAGTGGTTGACCACTTAAGAAAAAGGTTCGAGTCACTTTGTTACAATAAACAGCCTGTTCGGTGGAAAAAGATCGTATACAATCATGGATTATTACTGCTGGCTGGTTTGGTGTGAGAGAAAAATACTGTTCTAGCTGGAAATTTACGATCGTTTACAACCAAGCGAACAGGCTGAAAATTACACACAAGGGCTGTATACTCCGTACGTGAAGCATTTATTTCCCTTCTACCTTTCAGCTGTTTAGTCACATATGATTGTACATTGCCTTGGTTTTAGCTTTTAAGTAATTAATATTTTTTTCTCGAACATGTAAGAAAGTTGCGTGTCATTTCATTAGTAGGTAGAAAATGGTCTGAGTACTTAATATGGACAGTTCGGTTAGCAGTGAGTGCTTTAGCATTAGTAGTTACAAAAGTTAAATCTGCAGCCAAGTAACACAAATGATCTGATCTGAGTTATTTTCATCTGAAGGCATGAAGGAGCATGAAAGAGCAGACATCAGATGTATTCAGAATAATTGAGCAAAAGTTACCAAACCAGCATTATTCTGGCTGGCTTATCTCACAGGGGGTAAAGCCAATCCTAGCATGCTGGTTCTCAAGTTACAATTGAACATGCTCCCTATTTCTCAAATGTACAGAAATGACAGATTAAGCACTACTAGCGAACCCTTTGACTCAGAAAAAAGAAAAGTATCAATCAGCGAACACAGTTACACAGCTAGGCCATACGGTAGAATCAGTTCACACAAAAACGAACACACTTGTACCTGATAGTGACTTAGTATGTTTGAAGTCAACAGTTTAAATCATTGTCGTGAAAACAATGTGCAAACCCAATGTAGTGAGGCCAACAAACACAACAGTAGACCACGAAACATGGGCTCAATAGAGTTTTATTAAGTCTCTACCATTCTGATGATAGAAACATCATGGATGATCAAAATTGTCAAAACAATAGCATTATGAACTTCCTGAAGGAAGATCTGACGTTCGCCACCAAAAGCCAACAGAAAAGCTAATAGAAAGAGATCTCACGTAATGCCACCATTTTGGGGGAATGTAAAGCAGGTCACCTTCCTCCAATATGCAATCCATGAATTCAAGAGCTGCAGTCTTCGGGTGCTCTTTTTCATCAATGTTGTCAAGATCTACCTGTTAAGACAGATTAGAGGAACCAAATCACATGTAGCTCAATTTTGTTTGCAATAGAACTCAATTAACCTTATTGGGCGGTGCAGAGCTTGAGGATCACAACACTATGAATGGATTTGGATTGTAACGAAGCAAAGTTGAACGTGAGGGTTCCAATAAAGATAGGTTGACCAAGGCGTCCAGAAGAAAATCTAGCACCATCAAATAGTCATATGGCAGTTGGCATATTCACTTTATTCCCAGAATTTTTTTAATAAAGACTGACTCTATTTTTAGAATCTCACTGTCATGTAGCATGTTTGGAACAACTTCAGGCAACACAATATGATTATGGATAACAAGGTAAACTGCTCGTAGTTTTTTGGGTATCCAATCAAAATTTTGCGGTCATGTTTTTAGCATGCAAGAATCATTGATATCAAGGCATGCAAGAATCATTCTATATATATAGTGCTTGTTTAAAACAGGCTACTTACCTCACTTTGACTGTCATGGTTCTTTGTTACTAGAATCATTAGAAAAAATAGCACATTTACAGAATCTCCACATCAAGGTTGAGATTATGTAAGGTAATATATTTGGAACAGGTTCAGAAATATTTAAAATAAGGCAACAAAATAGTTATGGACAGTAAGGTAAGGTGACAGCTTTAGGGTATCCAATCAAGTTTTTACACTAATGTCACTTGTGCATGCGGGCATCATTGATCTAAACAGACTGCTCACCTGACTAGTATTGCTTAGCATGCTTTCTGTGTTAGGGTATAGACCCACGGATACAGAAGCAGGATAGAGTCTAACATACTTCCTTCCCAAAACCTGCCAAGGAGTAACAACCAGATACATCAACTAACTCAGAAATCTTAATCTACACAAACTATGTCACTCTCAGCACTCCGAACTAGTTACCAATCAGTGTAAATTCAAATAACTAAAGGAACAAAGAGCGTTTATAGTTCCATGTAACTTACTGTAGGTTATGAATATCTTTGGTTTCAGTTCATCATAACCTACTAAAAGTAGTCGCAAACATGCTGATCTTTTTTATACAAGTCATACTTGAGCAAGCGCCAAAACATGATTTGCTAAGAACATGAATAATGCAAGGACAAAAATCCATGGGCATTCAAATAATTGGTAAGACGGTTTCATCACTATTGAGGAAAATGCGGTTTGATGTAGTGTAGCAACAAGCAACAAGCCAACAGCAATCATGCAGTCAGTTTTTCTTTTTATACATTCATGTCAACACTCTTGTAGTGTAGTGGTAACCTCCCCAGTTGAGGGAGACACCGGCCAGGGTTCAAATCCTGGGGGGAAAAAGTTCCTCGCTGGCAACCCAACCCAAAAAATAGTGGCAGGGTGCCGGCCTGTGCACTCGTGGTTGGTTTGGGCTCTACTACCACAAGGTAGTTGCAGTGGTTAGTAGCCCAAAAGGTCATGGTCGGCCCAGGTCAATGCGGCCCTATAGGGTGAAGCCAAGGTTTGGGGGGTTTCTCGGTCCGTGTTGTTGAGGTTTCTTCTTAATCATAATGATCAAGAAGGTTGTTTCCCAAGGTCAAGTTTCCTTCTAGACGTTCACTGGGAGGGGAGTGAGGGCTACCCTTAGAATCCATTGCACTGGGCCAGCAAGAAACATATTCTGGTCAACCATCAATTATGTTTTACAATGTACTCACGAGATAAGTTCACATTGGGGAAAACAGGTGTCACCAAATTGAAGCAATGTCCGCTTCTTCTCAAAGGAGTCGGTGGCTTCAGAGACGAGTGTCTTCGCAGCAGGCTAATTGTAGGTGGCTCAAGGACGGGTTTTCACCACAATAACACAACGTCGTGCATTCATGCCTATGTTTCCAGATATTCCAACAGCACAGGAGTTTGTCTTGTTGAATATGTAAATTAGTTTTTCAAAGTCAAACCGAGTAAATGGCCTTTTCCCTCAGTTACAGGGGTTGGTGGCCTGAAAGTAACTTGCCTTTGATAAAAGGAAACAAACACAAGATGTCCTTCTCCTAGTGAAATTATAGGAAGGGTTCAAACATGTTTGCCTGCGGCCTGTTGTTTGTATAGGAAGCTTGCTGATTTTAATTTCAAGCATAGAAATAAGAACAATAGTTTCTGTAAGACTTCACTAGAAAGCCTGCTGAAAGCAGAAAAAAATGCCAAGCAATGAAGCAACACGGTTGCTAGAATTGTGGCCAGAGAAACAAACCATCATATCACACTAGAAATAATATAAAGAAAATAGTGGCAGGGCATGAGTACTGATGCAATAAATAAAATGGTCAACTTCTTAAACATCGCACATTCAATTATCCATGGTAACCAACACACATAAGTCAAGAATATAGAGATGAACAAACAGGGTTTTAACATAGACATTGTTTGTGTCATACCTGAGCAAAAAGGTTGTGATGTGGGTCATGATGCAATGGAGTTATTGTCCCATGAGGGCCGAACCAAGCATTAAGTGACTGGAGTTTGCCACCACAAGCTAAACAGTACTCAGGAACAGTAATGTCTTTGTGGAGCTCCTTTATCTGTCAAATGTTACAAATCAAATCCAAATGTTTGGTAAACTGCTAAGTCAGTAGATGCATGGGTTTGGTTGCTACATAAATTTTCTCACCTGGTCAAACAATTGATGCTGCGCTACACATGCCAAGTTTGCAGAATCACTTGACCACATCCTCTCAAGAAATTGAGAAAATGTGATAAGCTCCTGTTTCAACTCAGTACATGCATAATTTTTTCCAACCTGTGGCACCATTTGTTATGAGCGCACTTGGACCATGTATCACCAAATGTTGAAGTACCTTGAAGTATTGCTGACAGTATACTCAACCAGAAAGCAGACCTAGCTTAACCAAAAAGAAGCTACAGCCCAGGCCTAAGAGGAGCAGCAATTGCTTATGGACAGGACTTGTTATCTATGGATAACAAAGGCCACACATTTTTTAAAACTGCATGAATACTAGAAATCTAATGCAGATGATTGGGTAAGGCAAATGTGGTAATCCAAAAGTTAGTTAGGCAACTTTTAATGATGAGCCATTGAAGAATTTGGTTCTATACTTGTCACTTATTAATACTTCTCATACCAGATGGTAAAGGAAATTCTATAAGCAGAAGCATGGTGTCAGAAGTTATGATTAACATATGAAAAAGAAAAGGGGCCACCAGTTAAAAAGAACGTTCTGCTCATGCCGTCAATTATGACAGCATAAGTTAACTAATGGAGCGCGTGATGCAGATCCCCAGATGTAATTATTTGATTTTCCAAATGTAAAAAATTTTAGATCTAGTTTGAAGAGTTCAGGGTCTTTAGTGTCCTAGCAACTCCGAAGTTGGTTTTCCAACCTGGAATTTTAAACTAATATATGTTGTGCAACTCAAATTTACATCTTCAGTAGTTAACTTAGGTAGCATAATAATACAAAGGATAAATTATGGAACAAAGACACTCTACAATATTTCGATTATTCCTGAAACAACGGAACTTAACTCCTGAAAAATAAGCTTGAGTACTTAATGGCAACTGGCCAAATTATTGAATCGATGCACTTGTTGGATGAAGTGTTACTATGCTTTTTCCCCAAATAAAACCATAATTTATTTGCAATTTTACATGTCAGTTCTTAATGTCTACAAGTGCAAGTAGTCACCTGAACAGGAATAGTCCGATCTCCAGCTATACTCTGTAGGTACTTTATGTCCTTCCACTTTGTCCTTGCAGGCCAATGCTCAATGCATCCACTGAGTATAACAGGGGACTCACATAAAAAGTAATCACGTATAAATGCCTCCAAAGAAATGCATGATCGCCTCTCAATTTGCTTACAAGATAGGGAATTCACTGGTAGAAGTTTGAGTACCTATCATTAAAAGCGGCAAATTGATAAATCAGTAATGTAGTGCAGATATGGCAAATTAAATTCACCATTTGTACACTATCTTGGTCAAACTTGGTCATGCAACGGAGAAATTTAGTGGATAATTTTCCTCAAAAAGAATCAAGCATATGGTAAACCATGACTTTGAGTAATGGTAACTTAGGATGGAACACCAAAAATAAGCAAATCAAGCACTAAAGTAGTTAAACAAACATTTTTTACCTTGACCCCCAAACAAATCAAGTATATCCTACTTGAATTTCAGACTGTAAACAACTAAACCTGAAAAAAATCTAGTACATCCTACTTGAATTTCAGATTCTAAATAACTTAACCCAAATTGATCGAAAGTCCTCAAACTTTTCTCTACCAAGTGACGGCCAAATGCAGAAAACTAACCCAGCACTCCTACTGGAAAGTACTAGAATCTTCCGCACCTCTGCAAATAAATAGTCTGCTTACATCAACTGAGGCACCTGTAAGACCAATCAAAGTTAGTATGGACCTAGGAAGGCATGATAGCACAGCATTATGGACCTGATATACTGTCTTCACACATAAAAACCAACTACTCCCTCCGTCCTAAAATAAGCGCACATGTCGCACATTTTAGTATTTTGGTAACAAAATGAGCTGAGAATACTGCATGATGAAACTACTAAACCACTTCGTACAGAAACAGAACAATCCAAACCAATAACGCCGTTGGTGAAAACTGAAATGACTGTACGAAGCACTACATTTGCACAACGCAATCAACAGAAGCGGATGCGAGATCGTAGCACAGCGACAGGCGACTGATATACTCACATCGTCAAGGTCTCGGCCCCCCGCGATCCCTTCCTCCCACCTCTGCACATCCCCATCGGCGACCGGGACCGCGCCCGCCTCGCCGCGGCCGAGCCCCGCGATGGCGTCGTCGAGCTCGGCGCGGAGGAGGCCCCCGCCCATGATGAGTCCCATGTCGAGCGCCCGGAGCGCGGCGCGGCGGTCGCCGGCGGCGGCGCGGAGGCCGGCGACGTGGAGGCAGGCGAGCGCGTAGGCGTCCAGCCACGCGGCGCCGACCTCGGCCCGGGGCGCCGAGTGCAGCTGCTCCCACGCCATCTCCCGCGCCGCCTCGGCCGCGCGGAGGTCCCCCGCGGCCGCCTTCTCCGCGGAGGCCACGAACGCGAACCCGCCCTCCTCCGTTATCTGCCGCAGCAGCGCCGCCCGCTTCTCCCCGCCCGTGGCCATTGCTGGATCGGCCGCTCTTTGCCGCTGCGGAATTGAATTGAAAAGCGCGGCCCAAAAGCGGCGGGGGGCACAGTACGGCAGGCACCCGACGTCCCGACCCGAGCGAGCGCTGACTCTGAGCGAGTGAGAGAGGCGCAGGCGGCCGGCCCGTGCTCGAGAGATATTTACGGCCGTGTCCTCGCTCGGGTGAGATATTTTTGCGCGAGATATTTTGGGTGCCTGCCAACGGCTACGAAGCGAGAGTCGGCTGGGCCCGTGCGAAGAAAGATGGTTCTCGTACCTTCCGGAAAGTTCAGAAGCAGAGTGATCACGTGGAAGAACAGAAAAGAGACAGAGCAAGATATTTCCGGGGCTGGAGAAGTGGAGACTGGAGACTGGAGTCTGGAGTCTGGAGTCTGGAGGAGGAGCTTCTCCAGCAGAGTGTTGCTTAAAGTAGCAAATTGTTCGTTAACACTTGTCCTCCGTGTCGCTCTTATGCTCGGTGTCATTCTCAGTTGCACGGCAGCTAGTGTGGCCGAGCAGCTTAGTGCTTTTTCAGTGTAGTATAATATTAATATAAAAAAGAATTCAAGAAAATACGATCATCCAAAAAAATCTATGACTTAAACTCCTCAACTTGACATGCTGTATTTTTCTAAATTTATTATTGGAGTTAATGGTATTGTCTTTTCGGTGGTAGGTGATGTATCCATCGACAACGAGTCTTAGTCTTTGGGAGATGCTCATAGGCATAGGATGTGTGTGCTTGCGTTCGTAAGGATGAGTGTGTGTGCACGTATGTTTGTCTATATCTGTATTATGGTTTGCGCCTTGTTTAGATGCCACCAAAATTCCAAGTTTTTTCACTCTCTCTCCATCACATTAATTTTTAGCCGCTTGCATGGAGTATTAAATATAGGTAAAAAAAATAACTAATTGCACAGTTTAGTTGGAAATCATGAGATGAATCTTTTGAGCCTAGTTGGTCCACGATTGGACAATATTTGTCAAATAAGACGAAAGTGGTACTATTCATCAGTTTGAAATTTTTTCAGCATCTAAACGAGGCCTTGGTAAAAAAACTTCATCGGAAGAAGCATATACGGTCTTCATAAAAAAGAAGCATATATGGTCTATTGAGCCTTGCAAAGTTCGCCATCATCGTTTAGTGTAGTGGTAAGTACAAAGGCGAAGTACTCGAGAATGCTTTATGCAACTCACTAATAGAGTAATCATCAGGCCATCGAAGAGATACTTTGATGATGGCGGCATAAGCGCGCATCCAACCAATGTTAGGTTTGATATGCCCACATGTCAGAATCATCTAAGCCATGAGTTGGAGTTGTACAATAAGTCGAGTGGCCTAAGCAACTAAACAACAACACTATAAAATAGGCAACTGCGTTAGAGTAGAAGGGTATCGATGATCCTTGTGAAACCTGAACAGGTCTCATCTTTCCTTCGTAATCATCCTTCCCCTCTTCTCATCTTCCTCCTCCTCCTCTAAATTTTCATGCTCCGGTTGCTACTTCCCCGATCCATAATACTTGTTTGCCTACCTCTACTACCCTACTGCTAACACACTATGGGTTCTCGAGTTCGTATAGCATGAGACCTTAGCCGCTTTTGCGTGGTGGTTACATGTTGTGATTTGCGAAATTGGTAATTGACCTATTACGATGGTGGATCCAAAAACGAAGTAAGAAGGAGGCTAAATAATTGAAGGCTCTAAGTCTAAACAGGCGGCTGGGCAGCTTCTAGGCTAGAGTTTTTATGGACCGTTGTGTGAGAAAAATTAGTAGTAGTGTCACTTTGTTTAGGGTAGACGGGTGCATATCCGCCCTAGTATCCAAGTCATTGATCAATTTGACAAATCTGTTGCTCCATGGTAATCAAAAGATATGGAGCAACGGTGACTTTAATTTATTTTCTCCTATAAAACCAATTTGAATATTTGATTGAGACCATCACCTTGTAAGAGAACGGCAGTACGGTAAAAGGTAGCAATAGCAAGTGACGTCGATGATTGCTTTATGCGACCTTACCAGTGGAGACTGGGAAATATTTTGGTGACGGTGACATAAAGCCTCTACGTGTACGTTTGTCCGGACGCAACGTGGACCGCTACGGGCGTAGATCCTCCACGTCACATGTATCTCCACCTGTCGAGTGGTGTGTCGAGTTTCCACGCCACGTCTGGTGCCACCGTGTCCACTGTCCAGGAACCTCTGACAGTCCACATCATACAGCAGTGGGAAACTCAACTCTCTTTTTTTACACAATTTTCCTGTCCTTTTTTTTTTGGAAAAAAGGGAGAGAAATCCTCAAAGAAATACCACGTTTAAAAAAGCAACACTAGCAGACATACTCCTATATACATTTATACTCGCCCTCAGAAAGTATCTTACCTTGGCGACCTTTTTGAATTGTCGTTTGCAGCAACTATTTGCCGACAACTGATGCAATCCTCTCCTTGGCACAGATATTAGTATACCATCGTCGTTTTCGCCTGCTGATTGCGCACCGGCCATTCATTAATCTGTGCTTTTTTTTTATAGGATTAATCTGTGCTTTTGACAGAACGAGTGGCGCGCGTTTATTCTTTGAGATCTCTTATTTTTTCTAGCCTTTGTTCGAGCAAGATCAGGTTGATGAATCCGTCAAGGCTACACTCAAAACGATGTCACCAAAAGAGAGTGGGGGCGTTTCACGTTTGGTTCTCCAGCTGCTCTTACCTAACCTTGACGTTAGATTGTAATCTAAACCACACACCAGCGAGGCTGCTCGCCCTAGGTTGCACCCAACTTGAAACACGCAGCAAACAACTCCAAGAACGACTAAACCGATCTAGAGAACAGTTAGGTCAATCTAGAGCTCGTCCAACGCCGTAAAAGTCTAGAAACGCCTCCCGGGAGGACCCGTCGGGGAGGAACACGCCTAGAGTAAACTAAGTAGTAGATGTATTTTTGACAATTGAATGTCGGATCCTTCAGTCGGTTGTGATCCTCCAATATATATATATATATATATATATATATATATATAGAGGGGGTGGTCTTATCCCATGAGAAAACAAGTCCAAAACGTAATCTCCATGTTTCCTACGTGCAAAAACACGTCCAAAATTCAATTTGGAAAGTGTTTGGTTCGGACTTGCACAGGCAAACCGGCCTAGCCGGTTTTTGCGGGGGCTGCTCGGCCCTACAGCCAGGCAAACCGGCCTAGCCGGTTCTAGAACCGGTCTGGCTGGTTCTACTACAGCCAAACCGGCCTAGCCGGTTCCAAAACCGGCCTGGCCGGTTCTTCTGTGCGTCCAGGGCACAACGGCTTTCGAAAATCACAATTAATTTGTCCGGACTCCAAACGGGGCGAATCATATATGTTTTTCGATCAGCTCGACGAGAGGAACTCAATGATGTGGACCAATCTTGCATTTGAAGAACTTTTCCGAATGGAACCGGCCAAGCCGGTTCTGGCTGGTCTAGCACCCCTGAATCACTATTTCTTCGTTCGGGCTCCAAATGAGATAATCCAAATATGTTTTCTGACCAACTTGACGATAGAAATATGATGGTGGAATCCATTATAAACTTTGGTCACTTTTGGTTGTCAACATATGTCTCCTGTTTTTATGTGAAGCTTTAGGTGGAACCTAATAACATAATAAGAAACTCAATAGCAACGATTTCCAACTCATCGGCTATCTAGCGACTAAGGGCGATGTGTACATCGGCCATATTTGTTCTAAGGGCAATACATGTATCGGCCATTGCTTGGTTAGCACCAAACACTTAGATAGTATTTTTTCGAACACCTTCTGTACATTGCTCCAGTGAGACAATTGCTTCGTAATGTCTGCAGCATATATGAATTTCAGGCCTCAACTTTCAAACGTCGGCCTAGGCATGAAGCCACCCAAACATTAACTTTTTCCAATGGGTTGGCCGACGTCATCAATTTTTTACTACATGATGATATTGAGCCGATTATCAATCGGCTTTAGAGAAATAGGTACAAAACCATCCTTGGTGACACTAATAAATTCAAAATCAGTAAGGTCACGTCCAGATAAACAAGCAATACCATCATGCCCCCCGAGCAAAGGAGCATCGGCCGTAGCAACTTGGGCCGATGAGTCAGCGTGGACAACTTCAATCTCATCACCCACCCACTGAATAAGGTGCTGGTGCAAACTAGAAGGAACACAACGGTTGACATGTATCCAATCTTGCCGAAGATCAAGTTGTAGCTCTCTTGTACTTCTGCAACAAAGAAAGTGGTAGCCAATGTCTTGCTTCCGATAGTAAGCTCCATCGATGCAACATCCTTTGCTGGAATTGGCTCACCACCACCAACACCACTGATCGTCATGTTGGTCCTAATCAGCTCCTCATCTGTGCCACCATGCTTCTTATAAAGTGAATATGGCATTAAATTCACAATTGCCCCGCTATCCACCAACATGTTATGAACCAGTGTGCCATTAATGTGGCCCTTCACATGTAGTGGCTTGAGATGATTCACGGAGTCTTCTGGTTTCGCAAAGACGACACTTTGTGTAGCAAAATTAAATTCAGCCGTCCTTGAATCATCTCCAAGAAAATCACCTTCGGTGGACAAATATACAACATTAATATCCACGCGCTCCAGAGATGGTTCATAATCCACCAATTCTTCATCTTGATCCTCCTATAGGTCCTCCGACTTTGCAGCAACAATTGGAGCAACAAAATCGGGAGCCGAATCACCGAAAGATGTATTGGCTAGCACAGGAGGTAGAGGAACCGGCCTAGCCGTTTCTAAACCGGCCTAGCTAGTTTGGGGTGTAGAACCAGCAATAGAACCAGCCTGTCCGATTTTAGAACCGACCTAGCCAGTTTGATTGGGCAGTTGTGCTGTAGAACCAGTCTGGCTGGTTTTGCCCAGTCCAGTGTGCAACCTCCTTTCGGTTCGTCAATCCACCCACGACAACCATTCTTCTGTCGAGCTTCCGCACCACGTCATTGGCGCAACAGTGGCCAGGAATAATTTCAGCTTATTAAGATTGTATAAATTAGTGAACCATTCCAACCTAGAATTATTTCAGGTGCTCAAACCAGAGGAACCGAACAAGCCCTTACTCCGTGCTTTGACAGGACGAGTGGCGCACGTTTATTTTCTCTAGCCCTTGTTCGAGCAAGATCAGGTCAAGATGAATCCGTCAAGGGTACCTCAAAACAATGTCGCCAAAAGAGAGTGGGAGCGTTTGGTTCTCCCGGTCTACCTAACCTTGTTCAGCTAAAATAAAAAGGATATAATTTGATTGATAGGCAAACTTGTGTTGAGACTTGCGTTGGCAGGAATTTTTTTTGAAACTGGCAAGAAAGAGCCAATTTAGCTCACTTGCTGCTGCTAGCAAGGCACGACAAAGCTTGACCAAACTGGCCTTGTACCAGGTCCTTCATCTATACCCTGTCCAAAAATAAGTGCACATTTCGCACTTTGAGGGGTTAAACATTCTTAAGTTTGGCTAGATTTTTAGAAAATACTATTAACACTTGTATCTTTAAATAGGTTTACTACAAAAATATATGATGTGATTTATCTAATGATGTTTATTTGGTATCATAAGTAGTAATACCATTTTGTATATTGTTTTTATATCTATATCCATATCTGTATCTAATATCAAAGAGCGAATGGATTCTTATAACCATTTTTTACTTTCCAAAATGCTCTTATGCCCTCCACATCCCATGACATGGATACACGACTCGTGCTCATACAGGATAGAACGACTTGAATCCAGTGATGGTACAAAATTTTATTCGAAGACGTACCGGCTCCTATTGTAACACACAGGCGAGTTTTCCATAAAAAAAGATACAAGCTGATCAAAGTGCAAAGAAGGGGAAAATCCATTTTGCCCCATTAACTATCGTCGTAGTCTGATTTTACTGCTCGAACTCCAAACCTAGACATCATAGCTCTGAACTCTTAAAATGATTTAAATTGCCTCTTGTGCCTTTTTGAAGTAGTTTTGAAGTCGATTTTTTCTCCTTTTTAGTTAAAAATAAGATTATTAATACACATAAAAATGTATATAAATTTCTAAAAATTCTAGGAAAAACGTAGAAATAGATCGGGATAAAATCCAAATAAAATATTTAGGTCCCATCGAAATTTCTTCAGAAGCCTCTACAATTTATATTTAGCTCTAGGGCGATTATACTACAACAATAGTTGAGAGATAAAATAAAACTTTTTGCAGCAGAAAAAGATGGTGCAACACCAACCGGGCCTTGTACCGCTGTACGTAGTGGTTCTGTTTCGTACCTGGGCCAGTCATCCTAACGAAACCAACACGATCCAAAACTGTAAGAAGTTACATTTCGGCCCAAAAAACAAGCGATGTCGTCTTCCTGTTGGGTCCCTGTAGCAGATACATCGAACCTGGACACTTTCACTCGACGGCAGGTCACTTGGAAGGGTGTCCAGGTTCAACGAACCTCTGCCCGCTACTGTAGATGGGAATGCAGATGCGACGAATGGGTGGAGACTGAATCAGCAGTGCATCATCGTCGTAATGGCAGGCGATAACCACGAGCATCATTTTTTCACAGTCAGAATCCGGTGAATCCATGGTCTCGAAAAAACAGAGGAATCAGGAATGCCGCCGTCATGCCGTGCGTGAGATCGGCGAGAAGGTTTGCCAAACGCCAACTCTTCTCCCACATCACGACACAACAAGAACAGCTTGGTTTCCCCGCGTTTAAGCTGTCCTTGCACCGAGGGTTCACAAATCACAAGAAATTGACCCCGAGCTCTTCGGATAATTTTGATTACAAATTTGTTTAATTTCTTTTTATAAAATTTGCAAGAAGTCGTCTCTGGTTCGCAGCACGTACAGCTTTCTTGGATCGTCCATGAATCACGAGAACACAGCGGACGGTCGATTTCTCGCTTTTGAAGGATAGAGATGCCTGTGGCCAGGATAAATTTGGCCCGTTATAACGGAAGCAGAACAGAACAATTTTCTTCGCTGAAAAAAATCAAACAATTCAAATTAAAAAAAATCAAACAATTCTTTTCTACATTTATAGAAAGAAATTCTGCTGTTATTATAAACTAGGAAACTAGGAGTACTGGTATAAAAATAACAACAGCATCACGGCTGACAAAGGCCCTAAACCCGGCTTGATCCGCTTATTTTTTTCATTCGAAACAGTATTTTTTTCTCATAAATTCATCCAGGATTCCTCCAAACAATTCAGATTCCTCTAGAATTCAGAGAAGCTAACGGGGCCACAGCTCAGTAGTTCGGGATCTTCCGTGGAAGATGCGGTGTGGCCTACCTCACACGCGACTGTGCGCAGACGGACATCGCGGCACATCGCATCCCAGCACCAACTGTCTTTCTGTTTCTCTGTTTTTTTTTGTTTTACTACAAATGCATGTCCACCAACCGTGTTTTTGCTGTATTTCTATTTCTACCTATATTATTTATAGAAAAATTATTATATAAGGAAATAAAAATAAAATTCGGCTCGTCGCGTCACGAATGCGGGTTGCCTTTTTGGCTCGCACGCTCTCCCTCGCGCCCGTGCCGTGCGTGTTGTTCCCGCCGCCGCCGCTCCCCTGCTCCTTCCAATTTTCCTCCAAATAAAAACCAGCCGCAGCGGAGGCGGCGCGACGCGAACCCGGCCGCGAAATCCTCCTCGCGGATTCCGCCGCCGCCGCGTCCGTGTCCGTGTCCGCCCCTCGACAAGGTACGAATCGACGGCTTCGTTGGAGCAGTTCCTGTTGTCGGCTGCGATTGATTCTCGGGGAGTGCTTTGGCGGTGTCGACGGGCGGTGAATCGTGCCTGTCCTCCGCTCCCTGCGTGGGTTAGGGTTCGTTCGGGATTCGGATTGCTCTGTCGACCGAGGTAGTCCAGGGATCTTTGGGTAGTTGGGGATGGTTGGTGCGGTCGTTGGATTGGTTTTCGGGTTCAAGTTCCTTTTGTTTCGGACAATGGTCGTGTTTGTAGAATAATATCGATTTATTTTTTCTAGGTGTCATGCATGTAGTTTTCGCTCGAGTAGTGCTATGGATGTCTTTGGACTGCGATTCTGCGAGGGTTGCTCCGAGTCCCCATTGAACTGACTGAATCGGATTAGTTAATTTTTCATTTTTGCCTACTGTGTGTAGTTCGATCATTGCAGTGTGCTAAAATGTTCTGATTGCCAGAAAACATAGCCTGTTTAGTTTCATTCGTAAGACTATTCCTTAGTGACTTGCATTCTAGTATTTTTTTTTTCTTTTAAAAAGGTTCTGACCACATGCATATACTGGGCAGGTTGCTGCGATAGATTCTTCATTCGGATATTTGATGAGCGAGGATACAAAGCAACTGAGTACTGGAAGTTTGATGGTGTGATGCAACTTGGTTAAGGAAGCAGACTGCTTGAAGTGATCATGACGGACCATCTTGCTATTATTGCGTCTGAGTTAGGGAACGCAACAGATTTCGAGGTTGATGGCATCGACAACCTCAGCGAGAATGATGTCAGTGACGAGGAGATTGATGCTGAAGAGCTTGCCCGGCGAATGTGGAAAGACAAGGTCAAGCTCAAGAGGATCAGGGAGAGGCAGCAGAAGCTTGCTTTGCAGCGGTTGGAGCTGGAGAAGTCCAAGACAAAGAAGATTTCAGATCAAGCTCTCCGGAAGAAGATGACGAGGGCTCAGGATGGGATTCTGAAGTACATGCTCAAACTGATGGAGGTGTGCAATGCGCGGGGGTTCGTGTACGGGATTATTCCTGAGAAAGGGAAGCCTGTTAGTGGTGCATCGGATAACATTAGGGCCTGGTGGAAGGAGAAGGTGAAGTTTGATAAGAATGGGCCAGCAGAGATTGTAAAATACGAGGTTGAGCACTCGATGCTGAGTAATCCTAAGAGCAGTGGAGCCATGAACCAGCATAGCCTGACGGACCTCCAAGATGGCACTCTGGGTTCATTACTTTCAGCGTTGATGCAACACTGCAGCCCACAGCAGCGAAGCTATCCATTGGATAAGGGTGTCCCGCCCCCTTGGTGGCCATCAGGGAATGAGCCATGGTGGCCTGCGTTGGGCCTTCCAAAGGGAGAAGCGCCTCCGTACAGGAAACCACATGATCTGAAGAAGGTTTGGAAAGTTGGTGTTCTGACGGGTGTGATCAAGCACATGGCCCCAAACTTCGATAAGATCAGAAATCGTGTAAGGAAATCAAAGTGTCTGCAGGACAAAATGACTGCAAAAGAGAGCCTCATTTGGCTTGGTGTTTTACGACGCGAGGAGAAGTCTATTCACAGTTTTGGCAGTGCTGTACTACCGATTGCCCAGCATAGTACTTCAGAGGACAGAACTGAGGGCATATATAGCAGCAGTGACAAGTATGATGTCGACCGCCTGGAGCAGCCTCCTCGTTCTACATCATCCAAAGATGATGAGGGAGATGCTCAGCCTGTTTTGCAGATTAGAGGAGAGCAGGCCTCAACTAGAGTGCCTAAGAGAAAGCGTCAAGATAAACCCTCCAACCAACTAGCTATTAGCAAGGAAGAAATGACTAAACCTAAATCTCGACAGCAGAGAAGGCCCTCAGCCCGTCCTCCAGTTGCTGAGGTTGAGGTTGAAGTGACACAAAGAAATGACAATCAGCCAGAAGTAGTGTGCAAAGCAGCTGATAATATGGACTTTATTGACCCAATTGATGTGTTGGGCATGACTAACCAGCCAACGAGCCCTAACCATGCCCCTACAATTGGAGCTTTGCAGCAGCACGGAGATTGTCAAGGGAATTTTCTATTTCCTGGTGCTGTGATCAACAACTACAACAGCAACCAGGCTGCAAGTGCTGCTCAATCAAGCACTTATCTGGGCGACCATCCCCTGGCTTGTGAAGGCAGTGATATTGCCAATTCACGGTCTGGACACTCCTTTCGGCAGGATATTGGTCTTGGGCCTATTGGTTTTAATCCTTCACCAGTTGTTCATCAGGGTTTGGCAATGCAGCAGCCACTACCACTGCCTATGGATCACCAAGCGCCTATCATGGGGACAGGTGCTCTCGCCGCGAATGGTTCTTACAGTCTCCCGACGGCAGGCAGTGGGAATTCTGGGACAATCGTTGGTGAGACCCACCAGCAGCTCATGGACGATCCTTTCTTCGGCGATGCCGGAGACAGCACTTTTGGTGGAATTCCTTTCAGCCTCGTTCCTTTCAGTAGTCCGATGCTCAACTTTGATGACTTGGTGGACGACGAGGACTTGATGCCGTACCTGGGCACATGACACAGGTAGTTTGTCTTTGAATGCCAGTTCTTTGGTTACCTACAACCTCTCTTATATGAATTTGCAAGTAAAATGGTAGTATTTCTTTTGTGTCGTGACATATGCCTGCGTGTCAAATTACTTACCAGGCTGGTTCTCCTGTTTGTAGTGTCCAGTGCATAACTGTGGTGTGGATCGGTGGTTCATGCTCGCGCAGCCTGCTACGGGGAGATTTTGGTGACATGCTGGTGGAGTGTTGGGTGTTGATGCAGCTGCTGCAGCTCGTGACCCATTCGCGGCGCCGTCCTGAGATGGCCATTGCTTTGTAATATAATAACAAGAATAATGTAGTTTAGGGTGCTCTCTTGACTGTACTGGATGTCAAATGCCATATCGTCGTAAGCAGTGAACTTTTAGCCTGTAGAGCAAGTTAGTATTTCGTGGTTCAGCTGCTGGCGGAGAATTTCCGCAGCCGTTTAAAGGATTTTATTTTATTTATTTATTGCCGTGTACAGTTTTTTTTTTTTAGGTTTGTAGTAGCTTTGTGTCCTGCTTGTCTTTGTTTTTCTGCGTGGGGCATGCATTTGTAATCTTGCGCGAATGGCAGGCGTGAGCAGCGCTGCAGCGGCCATGGCAGACGCCTGCACTTGGCGAAATGCCAAGGCTCACTTCTGGGCTGATCAGAGGTTAGCAGTACCCTTCCTCTGTAATCTTGCATAATCCCTTATTCCCTTTGGTTTGATGGCAAAGAGCCCCAGAAGCCAGCTTTACCGGCTCCCAGTGTTCTTTTTTTAAGGATTTTGCGGCAAAAGCTTTACCGCGATTTTTATTAGACGGAGAAAATAAAAATACAGGGTTAATCCAGTCCAAAAAAACCACTAACTAGGAAAGTGCACCACTAATCCTGACCAACTATTGGAAACATCGTCCAAGCAACTAACGATTTTGCCCCACAACAACTTGGTAAAAAACGACCCAACTAGCAACTCAGCTGCACAAACTAAACAAGAAAAAAAGCATAACAACTGCAATGGGGAGGAAACGACTAGCTGACAACTAGAAAAAGGAACACAACACAGAGATCACCAACATCTAAGAAGAAACACCACCACCTCTGATCGAAAGCAACACCAGACTTAGAATCCCTGAAGCGAGATAGAGAGTTAACAGGTTGAAGGCAAGTTTGACCGGACTGTCCTAGAAAAAAAATTCCAACTATGCCACCCTTATTCGAGTTTTCTTCACCTTCTTGGGCTGCCCGTGCTTGATTAGGGCCGTGAGTGCCTCCATGCTCTGTTTGGTTAGCGGACGGTCCAAGTACTGCGCTAAGCGATTAAACTCATCAGAGCTTGAGGCATCAGTTGAGGAAGGAGATGGATCCGCCAACTTTTTAGCAACCACATCTTGTGCTAGTTGCATTGAGTTATTCCATGGTGTTCTCTTTGCTTTCTCTGCTAGTCTGCAACTTTTTCGTTGGCTATCTTCCATTGTCACTGTCTCAGTTCTTGTGGGTGTTTGTGTTTGCTCAGCCGTCTGATAAGTTTGGTGGCAATTGCAACAAAGGTGCTGATATCAGTAAAGTGATATGGTCGATAAACTGCTCAATAGTCATGATATCTTCATGTAGCTTCTCAATAATTAGAGTTCTTGTTAGTGATTGTGTTTGCACAGCTTGCTCAGAGTCTTGTAGCCCGGTAGTCCTGTTGAGTAGAGGCATTGCCACAACATGAACCTCTTATGGAATTGGTGATGGCACCATATTGCCATCATCACTTTTGCGTGTCTCATGCTCCTCTTTGCTCACGCTCTTTTTCCTACGCCTATACACCAATAATTCTTTAGTCACTTCTATCTTTTCATTTGTTGGTGGGTGAACTAGGTGATCAGTAAACTCCTCTAGTGGTGGTGGGAACACCGTGATGGAGTCGTTTATCTGTACTTCTTCAGGTGCATCTCCTGTAGTGCCCTCCTGTATGCTCAATGGAACCTTCTCTCTCTCAAACAAGGTCACTTGGTCGTCTTCCATGGTTGATGTGGCACCCACTGTTGGAGTAAACCATGCACAATCAGCCGCAACCTCTAGCATCTTTAGGATTCTGCTCTTAACCTGTACTGATGGTGATGATGTTGAACAGGGGATGGGTATTGGTGACATAGAGATATGTGACTCAAACAGCATATGAGTAAATGCTCTGGACAGGAGTAGAGGTGTTACCCAAGAAAACGAAGTTGCTGTCATCGTAAAGTGTTGGCAACTCATCATTGCAAACCTTGAAGAGTGGAGTTGCAAAGGTGACGTGCTTGGTTATCTTCCTTTTCCTCCTGTCGTAGCCATAGTCGTTTCCATGAGCCAAAGCAGATAAGGCCTCCTTATGCAACCTAGTACACATAAAAGGGGGGCGAAGGACTAGAGCAAGGAGGAGGGGACCCATGAAGATCGCCCCTGCCACGACGACGACCTATAGAGTTGTAGAAGTCATCGACGGGCCCTCTCCGACGCAACTCATGGTCCTCCACAATCCGGTTGTGGTGGTGAGGTCTGTGCCTAGGACAGGAGAAGGATCTGTGACCCTCGTTTAAACAGCGCCAACATCTTGTTCTACGACAGCAAGTGGCCACGCGATGGTCGATAGATAGGCAATTAAGGCAGTGCCCTCTAACATGCTCAAGGAATTTCCTCTGTCTATCTGATTGGTGCAGATTTGAAAGTGGGTTTGGCTGACACTATTCCTTCTTCCACCCATTGGTGGGAGGAGCTCTGATCGATGACCATGCATAATTTGCCTCTATGGCATGGAATTGTGGAGAGGGTGGCTTAGACGGCCCTGCTGTAGCTGTATCTTTGTGACTTGTGAAAGTGATTGAGACCCAACGGAGAAGCCAAACTTCTCGGTATGACCAGAGACTCCTTGGGTTGAGCAGACTGACAAGTCTTCTCCTGCATGGTGGCAAGGTGGGAGTCGGAGGCATGCCATGCCGAGTGATGATCAGGGCAGGCAAAACGAACATCTGAAGAACTTGAAAGATGCTGGCTTGAAAGCTTTCCCACAGACTGGCCTAGATGTTGGTCCTTTGAGTAGGTAGTCTTTTGCTTGTCCTTTTGGAGGTAGGAGCATTCCTTCCTCTTGTTATCTTCAAACACTTGAATGTTGGGCTCAAATTGATTAATGTTGTTGTCAGCAAGAGGATCCCAAGCTTGGGGAGAAGGTGTATATCATAGAAGGATATCTTGCAGCAAGGGGTCTTGAAATGCTTCCACAGTCCTCCCCCTAGCATGTTCAAGTTCGAATTGGTTGGCTTCCAAGAGATGCTTCAAATCAATGGCAAGATCTTGAAGGAACGGCTTGGCTACTTTGCAATCTGATTCTCCTGATGCGATCTTGATACCCTCTGTAGTTGCGTTGCTGCTCTTCCCCGTGTCGCCGGCTCGTAGATGCGGTGTCGACAAATCTCCCACAGGGAATGACCCAGGCATGGTGCAAGGTGGTCCACAGGGAGCGGCGTAGGAGCACCCCGAGCCCCGGCAGCGGACCGCCCCCGGCAGCACGGCCACCACGCGCTCAACCTGTATCCATGGGACACAGCCGCAGGACCACAGGAGATGGCATGAGCGTGGAACAACGGAGGGAAGCTGGCCGATTGGTAGATCAGGCGTCTGATGGGATGGGGTGTCGAGCTGGAGCTGCAGCGGTGGTGCGTGCGACGGGTAGGGGCGAAGCTACTGTAGCGGTGGGCGGACGAGGTTGGGAGGCTGCGGCGGCGGCGGGTGCGACGAGGAGGGGCAGAGCTGCTGCAGCGGTGGATGCGACGGAGCTCGCTCCCAGTGTTCTTTAGTTGTTCCTTTTTCTGTGGCCAGCGCCAGGCCACGGAGGGAGGAGATGGAACAACGGACGATGGCCGGGGAGGATGGCGGTGCCTGAGCATGTTTCGCCGGTAAGGGTTGGAGGAGCACAGCCCCCGCCGCTGTAACGGCAGTCAGGCAGGCGAGCTCCTATCCGAGTTGTTGCCGGCGCTGGGTCAACTGCTCCAGGATTCTAACCGCTTCCCTCTTTGTTTTGCCACGCTTTGGTTGGCAAGTTATCAAACTTTCTTGTTCTAGCAAAATGTTCAAGGTAAAATCTTCTCTTTTAGGACCCTTTGGAATGCAAGGGAAATTTTCCATTTTCCTATGCTTTTCCTGTGAAAATGAAAGAATTTTTTAGAAAATTCCATACAGTTGATGCGTTCCAAAGGGCCCCTCAGATTCTGCTGCGCAAAAGACTTGTACAGCTATATGTGTACATGCAGCCCGCGGCCCGATGGCCCGGCCCGTGGCCCGGCGTTTTGGCCCGGCCCGAGCACGGCACGGCCCGGTGGTCACCGTGCCCGTGCCTGGGCCGCCCTCCAGGCCCGCGGCACGGCATGGGCACGGCCCGGTCCAAGAGGCGGCCCGGTAGTGGCCCGGCCAGCCGGCCTGCTAAGAGGCCCAGCCCCCCACACCTATACCCCCTCCCAAACCCTAACACCCCACGCCCCACGCCCCCCACACGGCCACACCCACCCCACCCGCCGCACCCCGACGCGGCGACGGCGCGACGCGCGACGCAGGCTCGCAGCCCCCTCCCCGGCTCCCCCACCCGCTGCACCGGCAGCTGCCGGCCGGCCGGGCACCTCCCCAGCGCCAGATCCGGCCCCGAGCCCCCGAGCTCCGCCTTGGGAGTGAGCTCGACGCGCCGGCCCCAGCCCTAGGGACGCCGGACCTGGGAGTGAGCTCGGCGGGAGACGGCCCCAGCGCCCCGTGCTCCGCGTTCCCGCGTCGGCCCCAGCCCCCAGGGACTCGTCATGGCCTGCGAGGTCACCTCCTCTCTCTCTCGTTTCTGCGGCCGTCGTCTGTCGGCTTCTCCAATCTCCATACGCCGTCGTCATCTCGACCTCGGCAGCTAGCTTCGAGCACGCCAGCGGGCGGCACGGCACGGCCGTGCCCATCGGGCGGCACGGCACGGCCAAATGGCCCACGGGCCGTGCCTTGGGCCGGAGGCCAGGCACGAGCACGCCAGCGGCACGGCACGACCGGCACGGTGGCCCGGTGAGGCACGACACCGCGTCGGGCCGGCACGGCCCGATGGCCATCTATATGTACAGCTGCTCGAGGTGCGGTATACCGATACGAATGCAATCGAAACAGATACTAACAGTTTTTTCATTGAAATAAATATTTACATAGGAGTGCTATTGTACAACAGAATTGCAGTAAAATGCGACTTCATAGTACCTTGAAACGCCCTCATTCACTTCCATCCTTAATATGTTTACGCCATATAACCAAAAAATGAAATAAACAGTGAGATCTTACTCAACTAACTGTGCCTATTAATAATCTGTGAGTTACATAAGCCACAAGGACGTATTCTAAAAAAAAATGGTGTAAAAATATAAGCCACAAGAAACTATAATCATCACATGCAGTGAAAACAGAGTTACCACCAAATTGGTTGCCTCCAGTCACTGATGAATATACATTAAACATGAACAAGAGGGCGCTGAAAAAGGCATTATTTCCCCCAAACATCATATACACTTCAGTAGTAGGAATGTACAATGTAGGTATACACCACAAAATTTGAATGGAATAGCCTAAGCATTTTTATGAACATGCAGTATCACGGTTGCAAACTTGATGCGCATACCTCCCATTTATCCTTTTATTAGCTCACTATGCGAGCAAAGAAATGTTGAAGATGTCCTCTCTTTTTTTTCTTTTTTTTTTGAGGAACAGGTTTCCTTCTGTTCAGCGCCTGAAGGGCAGCAATGACCCAAAACAGAAGCTATCAAAAAGTTGCTCAAAAGGTAAGGTGAAAACTTGATAACAAGCACTTCCTGACAATGCCTGACGCCTTTTCTTCAGACTTCAGATAAAAGAGTTCTTCGGATGTGCGAGCACAAGTTTTTGTATCTCCTTTCAAGAGACTGCAGCGAGTGGAACATGTAAACTGTCATAATTTCTCCTAAATATTTCCATTCGATGTGTATGACCAGTACTCTTTGACGAGGTCACGGAAGAGAGATCCTTCGGTTTCCATGAGCTTCATAGGCTTGTCATACTCCACTACTTTCCCTGGAAGTTAGTTGAACCCATTAGCATGGACTTCGCATGTAAATGCTGAAATACTATCTTGAGACAGAGTTTCACAATCTAAATAGTTTAATTCGGATTTATTTTTAAAACAGGCATGCAAAGATCACTACTATAATCCCTAGGTTTTGCAGATCTTGTCGTGTTGACTCATAGCCAATAACTTTGGATACGGCTGTATCTATAGCAAGTTCATGAAGAAAACATACCGTCACTCATTGCAAGTACCATACTGCAGTCCATAACAGTGGGTATACGGTGTGCGACAGTGATCACAGTGCAATCTCTGAATTCTGTCCTGATTGTTTTCTGAAGGATAGCATCAGTAGCATTGTCTATAGATGCCGTGGCCTCATCGAGAACTAAGATACGACATCTTCTTAGAAGTGCACGTCCCAAACAGAAGAGCTGCCTTTGACCCATGCTCCAGTTCGAACCATCCTCCACAACTATACAACAACGTCTCAGTCAGGACAGAGAATAAGACAAACTCATATGTCATGCTATCTAAGAATATTATATTCATTGTGTGTCTGCGAATGGAAAACACATATTTTTTATGGAAGTCAAATAAACGATTTATCCTTTCAAAAGAGAAGTTGCTTATTTTACTTGAACCTCATTTACAAGGGTAACTGATTTTACTTTTCTATCTCCACTTAATGAAAGACGTGCCAAGACACAGTCATGATTTTTTTTTAAAGAGTTTTTTTCCCAAAAACAAGTAGGGCAGATTTTGCACTTGCAATATAGAGGGAAAAAACAGGAGGTTTAGTGCAGATCATAAATAGTACTCCATAGCATGTATTGTCACCCCTAGTCTGAATTCTGGATATTTTGGCAAATTTAGTGTCACGACATTTTTTTGGTTTGACAATGATCCATCCAGAATTCCTTAATTTGCTATGGGTTCCGGAAAACAAAGTATAAATAGCAAGGAATCCTACCAAGTGAGTCCAATCCCTGTTCCTTCTCCTGGACAGCTTCAAGAAGCTGACATTTGTCAACAACCTGCATAAGAATAGAAAGTAATCACTTTAAGTGATTGTTTTGAAGTTTGAGCTGGTATATACGTCATTCAAACGAGAGATAATTGTCCCGCAGGTTGGCGAGAAAAAGGAGAGAGAGACAGAGAGAGACACAGAGAGAGCTTGTTACCAATATTCTCATGATTCAGTTTACTCATCAGGTCATTCAAAATATGTTCTGAAATTTCTAAAATTACTGGGCACTATATTAAACTTATTGTGCCGAATCTTCCCAGTAAGAGGAAGGGGCCTCATTATTTCAACTTAACAACAGGTTCGTTCAAAGTAACATTCTTTTCCTGGTAAACTAATACAATAGGGCTAGAAACATCATGAATATCCGTGCATATTATAAGACAATCGTACCTCCCATATTTGTTGATCCGAAAATTGCCCAAGAGGATCTAGATTATATCTTATGGTTCCCTGAAAGAGTGTCGGATCTTGAGGAATGATACCCAAACGCGAACGCAGGTCATGTAAGCCAATTGTAGTGATATCTACAGAGTCTATAATTATTTTCCCTCCAGTTGGCTCAACAAGACGAAACAATGCACCAACTAAAGTTGTCTTTCCACTTCCTGTCCGGCCAACTATACCGATCTTATCTCCACCTTCGAAAGTGCATGTGATTCCATGTAGTACAAGAGGAGCATCTTGCCTGTATCTGATCTGTTGAGTGAAAATCATTCATGTTAATTTCTAAAACCTAGAATACAAAAAGGTTTCGTTGTAAAGCATACATGTAAATGTTTATATAAATTTACCTTCAAATCTCTAAGATCCACCCTACCAACTTGCGGCCAGTTTGGTGATGGTCGATTTTCTTCAATAATCTCTGCTGCTTCACTTGGTATGTTCATGTACTGGTTCACCCTTTCCACAGAGATTATTTGATTTGATAGCTGGCACTGGTTTTGGATAGAGAAAACAAATGAATTATTTAGGGATAGACCATAAGACAATGCCATTCCTACAAAGCCTGCACATGCACAAAATGGAGTTATTAGTGTTTCTGATGACAATACTGAAATATTCATAACACAAACAATACCAAATGCATGTAGTTTTGGTTTTAAATAGTCATGAATTAATCTTGGTGTTTCCATTCTGACTCCTTGGGCTCAAAGTTCAGCAGTTCTTATACAAAATCATGTGATTAAGAAACATTCTGCATTATTCATCAAATATCCTGCCTAGCATTCTTGCAACAAATATAATTTTACATGTGATTCATCATTATCAGGTATACATAGAAAGACCTTAACATTTCATGGCTTTACTTCAGGAAGCTATGAAGACAAAGTAAAATTTTCCCTGCAGTACATTGCATAATTTATTGCGCATCAAATGCAAGATGTGATTTGTCACAGAACTTCCTGGCTCTTTTTTTCAGAAAAAAAAAACTTTACCCAATGTTTTGCATAGATGTGGTGAACTAGTGATACATGCAAATTGCAACTTCTATAAATGCTCACCAGAGCTAAAAGTTCCTGTAGGAAGAAGAGCCATAATAAAGGCAGAAAAAGAAAGAATTGCAGCACTCATTGTCTCCAGACGTTGAATCAGCCATTCAGTCGCTGCAAAATTATAGAAATATGAACCAGCATTCTTGTCAATAAGTTCCAAATTTTTCTCAAAGAAACGATCTTCTTCCTCAAAAGCCCTTATTGTTATAGCCCCTGCAACTGACTCGCCCAAGTGATTAGCCAGAGCTGATTTGGTAGTGCCATTGATCCTCATCAATTCCTTAGCTGAGGCTAAATAGTACCTCTGCATGACCAAGCATATTAGATTTCAATCAGTCGTAATTAAGAACTTAAGACATGTTATTTCACTCCTTGGTAGAAAACAGCAGCAAAGCACATTAACTGGTATATGATATATATATATAACAGCAAAACTGTATCCAACCAAATCTCCCAAAATTACCTGCAACCTGAGTGCCAAAACCATCATCGGCACAATGACGAACAGAACTTGCCATGTAACAACAGCCAATACCCCCAGATTGCTATATGCGTTTAAGCTGGCACCAGCAGCAAACATCAATCCAAATGGAACATCAAGGTCAACAATACTCAAATCTGAAGATACCTGCATAAAAAAATTCCAAGTTCATCCATCAATAGGAAATATCCAAATGTAAAATAGAACTTTAATTTTATCATATTTTATCTGTCTAGTAGTTTAAAGATTCGCTTTGATTGCTGGGAGAGTCATTCACACTACAACTAATATGTAGGAGGTGCAAGTAGAAAACCAACCTCACTACCCAATATATCTCAGGGAGATGAACAATTTGTAAGTATCCTTACCCGGCTAAGTACCCTTCCAAGAGGGGTAGAATCAAAAAAGGACATTGGTGCACGGAACAATGAGTTGAGTAACTGGGAAAATAAAGATCTTGATGTCTGGACCCCAAGAGCGACAAGTGCTAACGATCTAAATAGCAAGAAGAACACTGTGAAGATTCCAATTGCAATGTACACAGAAATCAACTTAAGTGTACTAACATCAGGATTCTGGACATTAGCAGCCATCCATGAATTCTGTGATATTTGGCCAGATAAGAAAATTATATGGCAAAGAACACCCAGAGAGGCATTGAAGTAGCCTTTATTCTGACGCAAGTAAAGGATATAAGGCTTGAGACCAGTATCACCCATTTCTCTTTCCTCTGTCTTGATCAGCTGATCTGCTGGTGATGGCTTCAAAGACTCTTTGTATAGGGTTCCACGAATATCAATCGATTCCTTGATCAATATTTCATTTGCTCTGTGGGGGCCGACTCTGTTAAGATCTGAAACACCGATAGTGTCTTTATGGGCATTTACAAGGTTCTGAAATTCTTGACAATATGCCAATAAATCTTGATAAGGTGCAGAACGAATAATTTTGCCATCTGACATTAACTGACAAAAAAACAACACTTGTTTCAGATGGCATCAACAAACAAATACGATCACTAAAATAAATATAAACATGGATATTGCTTGATCAGCGAGAAAGTCGAAACACTAAAAATTTCTTAGGTATGAAAAGTTAAAGAGAGATTAGGATAAAGTATGAAAACATACCAGAACAGAATCAAATACAGGCAAAAAATCGACTTGGTGGGTCACCAAAAGGACAGTCTTATCTGACAGAGCTCCCATGACATATTCCTGCAAATAAATAAATAAATGTTTCTAAACAGCTTATGATCAATATTGCAATTTACGATTGTTATTAGCCACTTACATTAAAAAGACTAGTTGCTGTGTGAGCATCAACAGCGCTGAAAGGGTCATCAAGAAGATAAATGTCTGCATTTTGGTATAATGCACGAGCAAGCTGAACACGCTGCTTCTGACCACCGCTAAGATTTACACCCCTCTCCCCGATTTGAGTATTGTCTCCATATGGCAACATTTCAAGGTCTTTTACTAAAGAACACCTCTCAAGTGTTTCTTGGTATCTTTGCCTGTCCATCGAAGACCCAAAGAGAATATTGTCTTGCACGGTTCCTGTTTGGATCCATGCATTTTGAGAAACATATGCTATTTTCCCACAAACTTGGATCTGAAAATTTTAATTCGGAGGAACCAATTAACATGCTTAATTTTCTTAATTTTCCAATATCATCAAACAAATTAACTATAACAACTTTGTCAAGCATAAGATATTGTTGTTGCATGTTGTATTTTGAGAAAGAAACTAGAAACCGAGGTTCTGAAGTGCACATAGCAGTGTTGTACTGCTTAACTACATGGCAATTATGCACTTGCAGCTGAGTGTTAAGATTATGAAGTTACAAAAAAAATTCCCCAATAAAAAAAGCTATATAGAAGTATCATAAATGTTAAGTTAATAAAATGCATACCATGCCTTCAGTTTTAGGAACCTCTCCAAGAACTGCAGCCAAAAGTGTTGACTTTCCTGATCCTACCTCGCCACAGATTGCAATCTTCTCTCCAGCTTTGACTACCAAATTTATATTCTTCAGAGTTGGTTTTGATGGGTTCTCATCCCATGAGAAACTGCAAGAGTTCATCACTATAGGATATTCATTGCCCACACAGTATTTCTTCCTAACCTGTCCATTCAGCTCAGGCGCATCAAGAAACTTTGTTATCCTAGTGAAAGCAACTTTAGCTTGTATAACGACTCCAATTACATCTGGTATCTGCCTAATTGGATCTTGAACAAGGCGCAGAGTGGCCACAAATGTGAATACGTTGCTAACATCAAGAGGAATTTTCAAAAGATAGCATGTTAGGAAGGTTGCAGACGAAACTAAAACAGGTGATGTCCAGAACAGGAAACTGTTGTATGATTTCCTAAGCTGGAATGCTGACAACCACTTGATTTCAGTCTCCCTTAACCCCTCAATGACCTTCTTGAAATGAGTCTCCCATGCATAAAGTTTCAAGACCTTCATGTGAATTAAGGACTCTGACATCGCCTTCAGTCTCACATCTTGTGCTTCCATAAGTTTACTCTGAAATTTGTGTTGCAACTTGGCTAGAGGAGCATTGCAGATTACAGTGAGAATGATGACAACCAGCGATGAAATCATAGCAAGACCAACCGCATTATACAGAATCCCTAGAGCAATGCAAAGTTGGACACTTGTTGTCCATGTCTGATGGAACCAGTATGGGAACTCACCAATCCGGTAGGCATCAACAGTGACATAGTTTATGATCTCTCCAGAAGAATGCTTCAGTTTTGAAGAGCTCGATAGCTTCTGTTGTTTCTTATAGATGGCAGCCGATAGGAACGACCTCACTTGGAGTCCTAACCTCCGAGTACGGAAATACCACTGCCTCTGTGACAAAGATTCAAAGCATTTAATAACAAACATTGCTGTAGCTAGAATATAGGCTTCGTATTTAAAGGACCCTTTCCCAAGTGAAACATTGATGAATGCTTTCAAAATCACTGGACCTGAAGACAATGTAACCACTTTGAGCAATGCAAAGAAACCTGAGACCAAGATTGCACTTTTGTGACAATAAACGATAGTCCAAAAGACCGACGGATTGCCATATGCCTGCAACTGCTTCTTCCTGTTCAGATTCTCCAAAAACATCAAGTACTGGCTATATGCTCGATCTGAGGGACCAAAAAGCGGCATGTCTTTGTCCTCAAGAGGCTTCTCATAACCCATCTTCATCATAGGATTTAGCCACCAAAATGTCATCACGCTGAAAATCCCGGCTTTAGCAAACGGGGTTACATGACTCTGAGAATCAGCCATGTCGTCGTGAGTCTCAGTGTTCAGAGGCTTATATAAAGCACTTTCAACTCCTCCATTAGCATCTTCCCTGACATGCCAAATCCCATAAACAAGGAGCAGTAGTGCACCTGGTAAGGATAGAACATCCAAACTAGCCTTCATGCCTAGTACCTTATCTGCAATCATGTAAACAACTGAGGTACAGCAAACGAATGCAGCATATGTGGTCAGCAGAACTGACCAAACCCGGTAAAATGCTGCTCCAAGGAACTCTGTTCTGATGCTGAAAGCAAAGCTGATAAGGATCAAACTGAGTCCCTGAGACAAGTTCACCAACCACCGATGTGGAAGGTAGACAGAAGCATGCTGGCTGAAGTTGGTCCCCAGCATCCACAATGCAAGGCCAAGATAAATGAGACCCAAGCAGCCATTGAACACTACAGCAGCCAACTGCAGTGGCGAAGTGAGCGCGACGAGCTGGCGCGCATATTGTCTGCTCTTTGCAATCCTGACGAGCAGCTGGATTGCAAGAACTATGACGATCAGAGCAGCGATGCCAATCGCCAGGATATGATTCGTGCAAGTGGAGGAGTTGAATATTTCCTCCCATCCACATGACGCTGAAGCTTCCTTGGAGCAAAATGGGCTCCCGCACATGCCCGCCGCCATCCAAGAACCTAGCAGATAATAAATTTCAAATGCAACCCCTCATCAGAATACTTATGTTACAGAACTGACATGTATTTCCCCTATCTTGTAGGAGTTCTCATCAACGAGCAGCACAATAAAGATGCTGTGAGAAAGGCAAAAAAGAGGACTAACTTGTTAGGGAAGCCATATGTCCAATGTTTGCCGCACTGATGGGTGATGGGTCAGGTCGTCTTCAAGCCTATTTTTTAAACAAAACACAGGAATGTAGTCAGGTCAAAGAACATTTAAAAAAAAAACAGATTCATGAAAAGGTTTTAGGAAATTGCAGGGTAATATTCATGATCAACGAAACTGTGAACACAAGCGAACATGACAGGACCCATCCAAAACTGCAATTTTTTCTTCTTCATGGTCCTCCACTATCCAAAGAGGGGAAAAACAAAAACAAAAACAAATGCAGCATGCATCTATCATTCTTTCCATTGGAAAAAGAAACACGCATCCACCCGTGGAATCATCCCCGCTAGTAGTGAAATAAAAGATGAGAAATCTGATTCAAAGAAAAATGCTATACCGTTGTGACAGGAAATAAAGATAGAAATCTGATTCGATGAAAAAGCCTATACCGCGAAAAGAATAAATAAAGATGATGAAACGCGTGAAATAGATCGCCCCGGTGGCCCCGGATCATCCAAACTCCAACAATGCGGGAGCATCTGGTGCTGGCGCGGGAGAAAACCCCAAACTCGAGAGGGGGAGGCCGGAGAGGGAGTCAACACAAGAATCCCCAAACCCTCGTGGTCCACGCCTGCTAGGACAAGAAGAAGCAGGAACCTTTCCCGGTGGCGTTTACCCCATGGGCCAAAGCGCTACACGACTCCCAGTAGTAAACCATGCTAGTGTTGCTCTTCCCAGTACGCACCCCCTCTCTATAGTTGTTAGAGCATCTCGTATCGGGATGCCAGGTATAATGCGTTTGTATCGGGATCCTATCAATCTTACAAAATATATATATATTTTATACAAGATTTGGGATACGTAGTAAAGAGTTAAACCTATAATATTGATTTTAATTAATTTCTTTACCCTTTTCATCCTGTTCGCTTGTTGGTTTCAACCAGCCCAAACCAGCTAACCAACAGTGTTTTCCTCTCATATAAAACCAGCATCAGCCAGTCCAAACCAGTCCAGAAACCAACCAGCGAATAGGCCGTTTATCTTTGTTATAAGTGTAATTCTTGTTATTATTTGCAACTCCTCTTAATTTTTTAAAAAATGAATTTTATCACGGTTGAATCATTTTAATAAAACTACTTATCTATATACTAATAGAAAGCTAAACTTCACAAAATGTTTTATCTCTTTGTGCAAAGTGTCCATAACTCCACGTCATTCACAACTAAGTGACCTTACTAGATGTCCTATCTCTTCATACAAGATGTCCATATCATTCTCCACTAAGATCTTGTTTAGATGCACATGTATTCATCTCAATCTACATGTGTTGAAGTGGATTAGAATGGAATTAAACTAAGTTTCATTCTAATCTACCCCAATATATGTGGGATTGAAGTAGACACATACATCCAAACCAGGTCTAAGTGTCCCACTAACTTGCAATCCTTCATGCAAGCTATCCATGTCATCCCTTATTAATAATTAAAAAAAAACTTCTAAGTCATCTCTATTCCATGCATTAATTTTAGACGTTAATCTATTAATGTACAAGTCATCTACATACAGTATTTGTTTCGTCACCTATTCTTCAATAATGTGATCAAATATTCTATTGGTTTTTTTACTATTAGCTTACTGATTTTTTACCAGATTTGATACAATAAAATAATATGGAAGTCGAATGCATATATATACATTGTATACAGAATATCGTATAATCCGCGGCAACACGTGAGATATTAATTTATTAGATAGTATATACGATCGTAGCACAGAAATAAAGATACTACTCCCTCCAACTCATAATGGGGCCGTTCGCTGGTCTAGAAAGACCAGCCAGGCGGCTGCTCCCTTCATAATTTATTGTTCACCAAACCAGCCAAACAGTGTTTCTCTCTCACAGAACCAGTCAGTTTTAGCTAAGTTTCAGACCAGCAAACAGGATCAATATTTGATCTTTTAACCTTTTACACTTATCTAATAATTTAATTGTCATTCTCATCTTACAATGCACATTTCTCTCTTTTGAAAAGCGACACCTTGGGCATACCCTTGCTGGAGGCCAGGTGTGGTGCAGGCTTCGAACCCCGCCGGCTGCTTCTCACCCTTAGGAGCTAGCCACCGGTACAAATATGTCCGTGTCTCTCTCCACCTACGTTACACCTTTTTTTGCTCCTCCTTAATTCTTACTCCCTATGTCCAGAACTAAAGCATCATTTTTTTCACGATCGGAAATATAACCTATTTTTCATTAAGCAGAGATAATTACACGACACAGCTACGAGAGAACCATCATAGCACAGATTACAAACCATCAAGCTAGTGGTGACCTGAAGTAGAAACTAAGAACAATATAAAAGGGTACAAAAGATGGCGACTGCCCACGACACCTAAAACCTACGAACTGGGCCTGTAAGAAAAAGGATACAACATCGCAAAGGTCGTCTACACAGGAGACCGTCCAGCAGCAACGGCGGCAAAGCATCCGCCAACGAACCCAATGATGGCAAAGCATCCGCAAACGAACCCACCAGCGGCCAAGCATCCGCCGGGGAAGAAGTGAAGACACCCACTATGGCAAAACATATGTAGCGGGGGAAGGGCCATGTCACTCTCGGCAGCAAAGCATCTACCAGAGAGGAGGCCAACGACAAGGCGACAAGCATCCGCCAACAAACCAAACGACGGCAAAGCATCCGCCAACAAACCAACCAGCGGCCAAGCATCCGCCGGAGGATAAGCAGCGGCGGCAAAGCATCCGCTACGATATCCACGACAACAAGCCGGGCAAGGTCAACAACTGCAGGACAAACCAATGTGAGTGGAAATGAAGCGCAACAGGCACAGTGAGGGACTCCTCAAGGAACCGACGGCAGGAACTAGGCCGATTCTTCAGCGACGCCTTCAGGAAGGGGAGGACGCCCATGGTAGTGACATGGACGCCGTCGCCGCTGGCCTTAGAGGCTTCTAAGGCAGGGCTTTCGCCCAGAAACTGGTGGCATGGGAGCATGGGGCTCGGAGAACGACGCCTCCAGGGATGTATGTGGCGCCAAAGGTGTCACTGTCGTTCGCCCGGCCACCACCGGACTGAGCTTTCGCCTGGAGCTCCATGCATCCAGAGGCACCACCCCCACGAGGCGCAGGAACCGATGGGTGCCACGGCACAGACCCGAGGAGGGTGGACAGCCGCAGGAAGGCGCCGACCGCGATACCAATGGCTGGACGTCGCCTCCGCGAGCCAGGCACCGCTTCCGCGCACGGTACCCCCTGCGCCAGGCACCCCCGCCTGCACGCCGCACCGTACACCGGAGTTGGAGTAGACGCGTCGCAAAACGGTAGATCCGGTGCGGAGGAGGGGAGATCCGGCCATGGGTGGCCCGGATCCGCCCCGCGCGGGCGGCCGGTTCGACGGAGGAGGTAGGCGCCGGAGATGGGGGAGAAGCGTCGCGCCACCAGCCGCAAGGCCGTAGATCCGGGGCGGAGGACGGCAGATCCGACCATGGGAGGCCCGGATCCGCCCCGCGCGGGCGGCCGGTTCGACGGAGGAGGTAGGTGCCGGAGATGGGGGAGAAGCGCCGCGCCACCAGCCGCAAGGCCGTAGATCCGGGGCGGAGGACGGCAGATCCGGCCATGGGAGGCCCGGATCCGCCCCGCCGGCCGAGCAGTTCACCAGAGGAGCAAGGTGTCAGGGATGGGGGGAGGAGGGAGAGTGGATGGGAGAGGAAGCTGCATTAGGCTACCATTTTTAGCGCCGCCGCGGGCCACCACAACCGCTCGCCGGTGAGCAACAGCATCGGCCAGCGCCCCCCCCCCCCCCCCCCCCCCCCCCGAGTCGCCTCGCGAGGACGACGCGGGGGTCACGGTAGTCCTTTCTACCTGCACTTGGATAACTTGCTTGCACCATGTATTACGAGACGGAAGGAGTATAAGATTTGTATCATTGCATCATTTGGATTTAGTACTATATTGAGATGTCAACAGGACCTCAATCCCTAATTCTGCATAAGGCGTTCCGGAACCGGAATGTGGTCATTTTATCCCCACGAACGTGATGGGTCCCGCGGGGACGGAGATAGTTCCAACCACCTGTTCTCGTTCCCGCGTCCCCTCCCCACATATATGTAACTAAACCTTTTGCTAAATATGTATGTTAGCACTTTGGAACTATGGTGCAAGTGCATGGCAGGGGTTTTCGGGAGATCATGCATGCCAGCAACTTCAGATTTTTTGATTCAGCTCCCCTCTGCTTGGCGTTCTGTACAGCTGCTTTTTTTTTTTACTTTTTGCCTTTTGATCCCCTATATTTTATTTAGCTCCGACTGATTCTTCCCTATCAATATAATAACCACGGCACGTTCCTGCCGCTTGTTTCAGAAAGAAAAAGAAGCTCAATCCCGGTAAATAGAATAAGATTTCTGAACCATTGTAGCGAAGCTCAAAAGACGAATAAAATAGGGAGCACGGCATGCATTAAGAACGTCAAAATCGGAGAGATTCTAAATCGGATCGGAGGATTTTAGATATAAGAAGATCGTAGAAGTCATAAGAGATGATAAATAAACATATAAATAAAGAGTACAGAAACGTAGACTCTATTAGGATCGTATAATCACCCTTGGCGAATTAATATAAGATGGTAATTGGTAAAGACGTAAACTTTAACAAGTACTCCCTCCGTCCCATTGAGTTTGTCGCTCGGAAAGCGGGATTGTGAGGAGGACATAGTTTTCCAACGACAAACTCAATGGAACAGAGGGAGTATGAAAGAAAAAACCATGTTACCATCAATTGCTAGCTTGTTGGCTAACAGAAGGCTGGCTGGCTGGTGTTCTTGGAGCTGATCGAGTGAGGTTCTGCAGTGTGCGCACAGAGATGGTCAGCCGCTCCGGCCTCGCTCGAGCCTTGGCTAAACCTTAGCCGCCGCCGCCGCCTGACGTACGGGCAGCCCGGCCGGCCGACCGTCCGGGGTAATGAATCCACGGAGCGACGACGGCCGCCGATGGACTGGGGACGACGGTGGGCTGGGACGATGGCTGAGACTCTGAGAGAGGAGAAGACGAGTTGGTTTTGGGACTTGGGGAAAGGTTATGGCGTGATGCACGCACTTTGCTGGATCGATCGGGGCTTTTTAATTCCGGAAGGTGGGAAGAATGACCGGCTGCCTACATCAGAGTCGTGATGCAGTGATGCTTCCAAGCTGTGAAGAGTTTACTGTTGACACAAATACGCTGACATCGACCCTTTTCTATTCTATATACTCGTATGCATAGGAGTATGTATAGGGTAGGAAATACGTGCAGGTGCAGCGCACGTTCTCGAAAAAAAAATATAGCATATAGGAGTATAGTATATTGGGGGGTGGTGCTTGACTTTGCTTGGAAAATACTAAGGGTGTGTTTAGTTCACGAAATGAAAATTTTTGGATGTCACATTAGATGTTTCGGGGATGTCGGAAGCGGTTTTTGATACTAATAAAAAAAACTAATTACATAGCTCGCCTGAAAACTGCGAGACGAATTTATTAAGCTTAATTAATTCATCATTAGCGCATGTCGGTTACTATAGCACTTATGGCTAATCATTACCTAATTAGGCTTAAAACATTTGTCTCGTGATTTTCAATCAAACTGTGCAATTAATTTTTTCGTCTATATTTAATACTCTATGCATGTGCCGCAAGATTCGATGTGACACTTTGGGATGAAAATTTTTTTGAACTAAACAGGGCCTAACCGCAACGAAACAAATTATTTCCTTGTGAATCTCTGTGGCGGCTGACAGCTGAACGAACTCCTTGGGATGCCTGCAGTGCCTGGATCTCACGCAATCAGGGCACCATGCTCGAGCAATTTACTTATGAAAACGAGTGCCTTAATACTTTAGCCTATTTAGGGCACGCGTAACGGAGGCATACACCCGCATAATGCGTTAAGCCTTGTATCAAAGTAAGCTCCACGTCTGCGAAAAAAAAAACAAGATCACCGCCTATTTATCCTTGCTCTTCTCCTCGCACTGATGTTGCAGAAAAAAGCGCATGCATGCCACAGTGTTAGGCAACCTTTTCTTCTCTCCAAACACTGACCATGCACAGGCAGCTTTTCTTCTCTCCTTTTCTGTCACAGGGCATTCCTGGACATTAGTTTCTGCTCTTTGTCAGATGCGGATGCGGCCAATAGTTCCTTTGCAAGCTACATGACCATCTGCAAGACCATCAAACTATGGTCTTGTTTGGATACTATGAATCGTGAAAGCTAGCTTTGAAAGCTAAATTGCTAAAAGCTAGATTATAGAAACTGAATTGGTAGGTTGTTTGGATCCTGGTAAAAGCTGACATAAGCTTTTTCTCGGTCCTTGTTTTCTCAACATAGCACGTGGTGAGAGAAATAGTGAGGGGCAATGGGGCATAATTGTTTTTTTTATGCCCAGAGGCCGAAAAAAGCTAGGTTGGGTCAGTTTCCTAGATTATGGAATCTACTGTTCTCTAGATTGTAAAAGTTAGGGCCGTTTGGGACTTCTCATAGATTCTAGAAGGGAGCTTCTATAATCCATCAGAATCCAAACAGACTCTATATGACATAGAATCTTGATGTACATTTGAAGGCTGGGCAGCACGTCTACACGGAGAGTTGGGGAAGTCCTTAGGGCGTCCTCGATAATTTTTAAATAGCTAGTCTACGAAAAATTTTATTGACTATTAAAAAGAAAGATCAAATAGCTAGCTACTTTCTAATAACTAGTGTAGCATAGCTTGATCTCTAGCAGCTCACGTAACCTTTCGTTACCGTGTTAAATTTTTATTATATGCTTGTAAGTTACCGTTGCGGACGTCCTAGGCCTTGTTTAGATTACCTCTAAATTCTAAGTTTTTTCACTCTCTCTCCATCACATCAATTTTTAGCCGCTTGTATGGAGCATTAAATATAGGTAAAAAAATAATTAATTGCACAGTTTAGTTGGAAATCACGAGATGAATCTTTTAAGCTTAGTTGATCCACGATTGAACAATATTTACCAAATAAGACGAAAGTGTTACTATTCATCAGTTTGAAATTTTTTGCAATCTAAACATGGGCCTAGAATCGAGTTGTAAAGGTGACGCGCGTGGGCCCTGTCGTCTGGTGTGAAACTTGCACTTTCGGCTACTAGACTGCGTAGAGTGCTAGTAGGGCACAAGTCTGAGAAAAAGCTGATTGAAAGATTTTTTTTTTGTACTGCCATTGCCAGCATGCAGCGTGGGTACAGTACCAGAGCGAAGTGATGATTGCTGAATAATAAATAAGGGGTGTTTGTTGGCCCATATTAAATTTTAGTCGTTGTTCCATCGAATATTTGACACGTGTATAAAGTATTAAATATAGACTAATTACGAAACTAATTACATAGTTTGCGACTAATTTGCGAGACGAATCTTTTAAACCTAATTAGTCCATGATTTGACAATGTTTGCTAAAGTAACATGTACTAATGATGGATTAATTAGGCTTAAAAAATCGTCTCGTGAAGTACTGACGGATTATATATATATTTTATTATTAGTATCTGAACACCCTATTAAACATCCTTTTAACCCACCTCCTAAATTTTAGTAGCCGAATCAAACACAAGTTAGCATCACGTGACATGCGCATCCGTGTCCGTGGCTCTTTCTTTCTCATCAAAATCAAAACAAACACTCCGTCACGGCTCACGTGGCTAGCCCGCCCGTGGCCTGCTGGCCTCTGCATGGTGAGGTCGTGAGAGGCCGAGCGACGAGGGGTTAGGTTTGGTTCGTGGCCGTCCGTGGCTTCCTGCCTTTCGTGGGTGCCACTGCCTCCCCCTCCTTCGGTACCGTCGGTGGGTCCCATGCACAGGTACTCCGTCGGTCGAGTAGAGCTTAGAGATAAGCTAGCTCTAGCTGCTGCTTGCAGTTCCACGTGCGCGGTTTCTCTCCCTCGCACGCACACGTACACGGACAAGACGACGACGGTGTGGCGTGGGAGCACCTGGCCTGGCGGCTGGGCTGTGGCTGTGATCCAACGACTCTATTAATTTTGTCCCTTGTGCACCACTTGTACCGGGCGATCGAGGCCCCTGATTTGAGCACGCACGCACGCGGCTCACCGTGAAATAAACACGCACACAGACAGTGCAGTACTGCAGTACAGCAAGCGAGCAGCTGGGGGTTTTACCACTTTAACAGTAGTGTACAGCCATTCAAATCTGCAGTTTTTTTATTACGGTAATGCTGTCCGGAAGGTCGAATGCATTGCTCCACCCACTAAAGCATGCGCCACTGGGCTAAAAAGAAAAAAAAATCTAATCCCCGTGAAAGCTCGTCTTCCCACTCCGCGCTCGTGCGTTGCAGCTTCACGAAATCGTGTGGCCGTCCAACCGTCGCAATCTGTCGCGCCACCGCCATCCCCCGCGACGCCCCCCGTCCTTGTGGCACCTCTACCTCCTGCGGAGAGAAGGAATCCTCTGCTTGAGGTACGCTGCTAGCCACCCCACCGACTGCAGCTGCCACGCGCTGGACCCGGTCACCGGCGCCTAAAGGCTAGACGAAAAACTCGAAGCTCGTTAGCTCGCTCGGCTCGTGGCTGGCTCGACTCGTTACGATAACGAGCTGAGCCGAGCCAAGACTGTAGCTCGTTAGCTATAACGAGCCAACTCGAGCCCGCTCACGAGCTGCTCGCGAGCTAAACGAGTCAAGCTTCCAAAAAAAAGTATCAAAACTTATATTAGTTTTTATATTACTTCATGTCTTGCAATTTACAATTGACTGGTAACTGATCTAGACTCTATAAATTGACTAGTAACTGGTCTAGATGCATTTCTTTTATATTATTATTATTCTTAAACTTTAGATAAATGCAAATATTATATTTTGTGTATTTTTTATACCTGGCTCGCGAGCTTAACGAGCCAGCTCGAGCTTTTAACGAGTCGAGCCGAGCTGGCTTTCTGGCTCGTTAGGATAACGAGTCCAGCCGAGCTAGCTCGTTATCTTAACGAGCTAGAACGAGCCGAACTGAGTCGAGCCAGCTCGTTATCCAGCCTTACCGGCGCCTCGCCCTCTGCCTCCAAGCTCCGTGCGCATGCTCGACGAGTGCAGGGGCGCCTCCGTCCCACGCCGCAACACCGTGCTCCGTCCTTCGCCGCACCCAGGCCAGGCGGCCAGGAGAGGGGGGCATCGCTGGCCAGGCCCAGGCCAGGTGCGGGCGCAACTAGCCGTTGCTAGGCCACTCCACCATCCTCGGCTGGCGGCTGGCCAGAACCGGTTGTCCCCCTCTGCGTTGCGTCGTACGGAAGGATGGTGAAAAACACATGTTGCAAGCGTCTGTTTCAAGTGTTTCAAATATTTCAGAGGTATGTTGCAAGTGTTTCATATGGATGTTGCAAAAAGTAGACCAGGATGTTGCATATGTTGTAATGGTTGTACACGTATGTTGCAAGCTCATGTTCTTAATGTTTCATCTGTTTTTTTGACATATGTTGCAATTGTGTTAAATTGGATGTTGCATATGCTTTCACACATATGATGCAAGTGTTACGTATGTTTACAATGGTTTCAAGTGCTTTCAAGTGTTTTAGCAAGTGTTTCAGACACATGTTTCACCCACTAAAGCATGCGCCACTCGGCTAAAAAGAAAAAAAAATCAAATCCCATGAAAGCTCGTCTTCCCACTCCGTGCTCGTGCGTCGCAGCTTCACGAAATCGTGCGGCCGTCCAACCGTCGCAATCTGTCGTGCCACCGCCATCCCCCGCGATGCCCCCCATCCCTGTGGCACCTCTGCCTCCTGTGGAGAGAAGGAATTCTCTGCTTGAGGTACGCTGCTAGCCACCCCACCGACTGCAGCTGCCACATGCTGGATCCGGTCACCGGCGCCTAAAGGCTAGACGAAAAACTCGAAGCTCGTTAGCTCATTCAGCTCGTGGCTGGCTCGACTCGTTATGATAACGAGCTCGTTATAATAACGAGCTGAGCCGAGTCAAGACTTTAGCTCGTTAGCTATAACGAGCCAACTCGAGCCTGCTCACAAGCCGCTCGCGAGCTAAATGAGCAAGCTCCAAGAAAAAAAAAGTATCAAAACTTATATTAGTTTTTGTATTACTTCATGTCTTGCACTTTACAATTGACTTGTAACTGGTCTAGACCCTATAAATTGACTAGTAACTGGTCTAGATGCATTTCTTTTATATTATTATTATTATTCTTAAACTTTAGATAAATGTAAATATTATATTTTGTGTATTTTTTATACCTGGCACACGAGCTTAATGAGCCAGCTCGAGCTTTTAACGAGCCGAGCCGAGCTGGCTTTCTGGCTCGTTAGGATAATAAGCCGAGCCGAGCTAGCTCGTTATCTTAACAAGCCAGAATGAGCCGAGCTAAGTCGAGCCAGCTCGTTATCTAGCCTTACCGGCGCCTCGCCCTCTACCTCCAAGCTCCGTGCGTGTAACACCCTAGGTGTTTGGCTTCCACTAATCGCATTTTATTTCATAAACATGTGCATCATCTATCTCAGCATGTCATTGTTACTGAAACATGCATATGCAACATTTTCAATTGTGTGTGTTTCATGCTTGATTGCTTAGAATGGTAGTAGTGCAACATGTGAATGTAACATGAAATTCTCATACTTTGAAACATGGCAACATGGTAGTAATGTGACAAATATAGGATAACAACAAAGTCATGCAACATGTGAAACATTGCATTGCAACATATGAGTGAATTGCTTGTTTTAGTTGCTTTATCACATGTGATCATTAAAAGTTGGTATAACAATTTTGTAAAGTGGTTAATTATAGTCTATTACACCTTAACTACACTTAGGTTACTTGTTGGGTCATTGTTCATGTAGATCAAAATGACCAAAATGCCCTCAAGTGAAGGTTTGACTTTTAATAACCCTTGGAGTGTCACTGTTTGACTGATTCAAAAGACCAACTTAGAGACCTTGCATGGCTATGCACTCTTTACAAAAGTTGTAGCTAATTTATTAAGGAACAAAAGTTGTTTTATGGCCAACTCATGAAAATGTGTGGAACATGGTCAAACCTGGCCCACAAGTCAGAGTTACATGATGATTTCACACTTAGAAAATATTCTAAGTCATGGCTGTAATTTCAGTGTGATTGAGCCATCTTTGGCTTGATGTAACTGCTTATCTATGGCGAATTAGGTCATGGTCCTTGAAAAGAAATTGTAGATGAATGGTACACTTACATTTTTCATGTACACCGTTTTTGCAAAGTATCATTGGATTAGCCATATTAAGGCGTTGAATTCGCGCTATCAGGTGGTTCAAGTCGACTGAATGCGCGCTACAGTGACTGACCGAGTTCAGAAAACAAGCGCCGCGTGGGTGACACCCGGCGTCGGCCGGCTGATCACGTTGCCATGCACCGTGGCTGATCTAAAGCCGCTGTCCATTGTCCTCCACTTCAAGCCAGCGCCTCACCACTTGCTCGTGCACTCGCCATTTCACCATGCCCTCTCCTTCCTCCGTGAGAGCACGGCGACCGGAACGCCAAAGCAGCGCCGAGCCAAATCCACCTCAACCGAGCGCCTTGGTCCGATTCATCCCAGCCACAGCACCACCGTGAGCTCCTCCACGTCCGTGACCCCACCGCCATTCCATTTTCACCTCAGGTAGAGCTCACCGCGTAGGCGGCTCCACCAGGTCGCCATGACCGCCGTCGGCCGAGCTCGCACATGGCCGTGCTGCTCGAGCCCCTTATCGCCCCTTCTCTCCCATGCGCTAGCTTCTGTGTGTGATGCTGAAGCTCGCTGAGTGAGCCACTAGGGCCATGACGCTGTAGCCTCACCGGAGCCAGCCATGCCATGGCCGAGCGCCGCCGTGGCCATTGCCACCCCCTCTAGCTACGTCATTAGCTGCAATAGATGGTTCCCCTAGGTCCGCTTGGGTGAGGCGAACATGTCGGCACCATTGCCTTCGCCGGAGAAGCCACCGGCGACGAACTACGCCATCGGCCGTTCCTCCTCCCCTATTTCTCTCACTGACACGCGGGTCCCCTCGGTCAGTCTCTGATGCGGAGGCGGGAGCCGGCGTGGGCCGCGTCACGTTTGGGCCGCGCCAGCGAGTTGTGGGCCGCCGTGACCTTCGGGCTGGCCCAGCAGTAGAGTTAGGTTTTCCTTTTTGTTTTGTTTAATTGTTTTTCACAAGATTTATGTATAGATTCAAAAATGTGTAACTCAAGTTTGATAGATCCAAATGTTATGGTTACAACTTTGTTGAGTTCCTGGTAAGGTCTAGTATTTAATAAAAATATTATATGAGCACATGTTTTAGAAATTCTAGATGAATTAAATAGGACTTTGAAATGTGTTTTTAGATGCATGCAATCTTGTTTGAATTTTATCTTGAGTTTCTGTGGTCCAAAAATTATGAAATTTTGTGGGTAATCTATTATTGCTTAGTAGAAGCTCTGGTTAAAATTTCAGAGCTAGTGCATGTATAATTTTTGAGTTATAGAATTTCTTTTTATCAATGGATGGATCTTGTGTGAATTTTCATAATTTTTCTATAGATCCAGTATAGGTTAAATTTGGTGAGTAAGGTTCTTATGCTAGAATGATGCTAGGAAAAATGTGAAATCTGTTGCTTGACACTTTTCATTAGGGTTTCCTAATTATGCTAAAAATAGGCACGCCACCTGTTATTTTGGATACAGCAAGTTCTGCTTGCTCAATGGCTTTAGAATTTTTATGGTAGTCTATGTGAAGTATGAGATAGCTACTGTAATTTTTGTAGATTTTTATGAATAGTTTTACTATATATTGCTTTAATCACCTAATTAACTAAATAAATTTGAAAAGGATATTAAATAATTTATTTAGAAGTTGGCACTATGCTTTATGATGTTTCTTGGGTATGAAAAACATGTTGGTAAACTTGGGTTAGTCCAATTATGCTTTTGCATCATCATTAAATAATTAATTTAGTAACCCTGTCATTTCTGGACAGATTCTAGGTTTACTAGAATTGATTTGGTTAACATAAGAATCATACTTTGATGTTTACAAATGATTTGTAGAGAATTTCATAAGTTTTCCAGAATGTCCTCATGCAAGTCATTTGGAATTGTATAACTCTTGTTGTGATTGAATTAAGGAACTACTTGTATGCATATGAAACTTTAAATGTTAAATTATGTATACCTTTACTATTTCTAAGTTTGTGATAATGTTCCTAGGTGTTAGGCCTTTAACTGAAGATGAGCATCTTTATCTTAGGTTATGCAAGTTAGGTAAGTTGATCTTGTTCTTTAAGTTAAGTTAGATACATGCTTAAAGTGATTTGAATAGGGCTAGTCTTACTCGGTAAACGAGTGTCCAGTGATATTTTCGGTAAACACTTATTGTGATTCATTCATCATTGAGCATCATGTCATTTCTTATGCATTCATGATATTTATCTTGTGCATCGGCATGCAATAGGTGTACCGGAAGGAGTGACCCTGCTGGAATTCGAGGAACCGAGCGAGCAGCAGCAGCCGACACCGGAGATTCAGGAGGAGCAGCCTTCAGGAGAAGTGCCAGACGAGGTCGTCGTTAAGTGCCCGGATCACCATCCATGCAACTTTGTGAAAGGCAAGCCCCGGAGCATATTAAGCCTCCTAATTTCCGAAATGCAGTTACAGTATTATTGTTACATATATATTGTTGCATTAAATTTAGGTGTTGGATGCAAATACTTGCTGCATTGGTTATCCAATATTTGTCCAGATATTGTTACCCTGAATCCTATGTAGCTTAGGCTTGTGTAGTGCTTAGCCCTGCTTAAACACGGTAGAAGTTAGGTGATTTCCTGTCACCTACGAGATATAGAAAGATACATATGGCACGGTTGGCTATATTTGCTATCGTGGAAAAGAACCAGTCTTAATTTGAAATGAAGACCAGACGGAGGCTTGCCGGTTTGCAGTGACTCCGTCTATGTCGCTTAAGGACTGATTCTTGGAGCCTTTCCTGTTCATGTTGAACGTATGTCTCTTTCTTAGTTGGCCGTGTCCGATGACCGACCGCGAAGCCGAGTAGCTCAACTCAGGTCGGGAGTCAATAAGTATAAAGTACGCCTCGGAAGGGAGCCATAGGCGTGAGTCCAAGGGCAGGTGATTTAAAAGTCCTGATCGTCCTGGCAGAAGAGTAATCCCTGAGAGCGTTGGCACTGATCGAACTCGCGAATTTGGTTCCTGAGTTATACCAAAGGTAACCCACGGCTACCCTTGCTAAGTATGCTAGGGTGAGAGTTAGGAATACCCCCTCAGCTGAGTTGTAATTCGATTCGAGTCGCCATCTCTCCTGGTTAGTGAAAACTTGACGGGCTTATCTCCAAAGTAGATACACTAAATAACATAATGGTTCGAAAATGATGATATGATGATGACAGCTTTATTATACCTGCTATGGTTAATATTGTTTGCTCTTAATAAGTGAGTGCTCTAGTACATGTGCTAATCTAGTGGACAGGTAAATAATGATAAGCTTGATGCTAAGTTTAAATTGGTTACTATAATCATAAACTCTTTTATGCAACTGTGTGAAGCTAGCCCATCTCATAAGCCTTGCATGATCCTTGGTGTCTTTTATTTCTAGGTTGATGGGTAAGTCTAGCTGAGTACCTTCTCGTACTCAGGGTTTATCTCCCACCTGTTGCAGATGACCAGTTCTACTTTGATTGCTGCAAGTACTACCTTCTCCCGGCTGGGGATGAAGACTAGACCATTGGGCGCGGTCTCTACTACTTTTCATACCTGATAATGCTTTGTGGGACATGACTCAGACTTGGCAATGTAATTGAAAACTATGATATTTTGTACTAAACTATGTTGCTTCCGCACACTCAAACTTGGTTTGTAATATTCTATTTAAACTCTGATGGATGTAATCCAAATGCTTATTATGAAATGTTGTAACGGATGATGTGTTGTGTTGAATCACTACGATCTTGATTTATATGTCGAGAGTTGGTTGAAATCCTTCGTGATTTTCGGACTACCGGAATTATGAGAGCTTAAGTATAGGAATTTGATCGCTTCAGTGATTGTTTTTGTACTTACGTTCTTATGATTTGGTCGATTCTGTTATAGCTGGTATCAGAGTAAGATTCGACACTAAACATGTCATTTGTGTATTTAAAACAAAAGTATTTGCGAAAATCCTAAATTAAATACTAAGTATTGCTAGTGGTCATATCCCTTATGCCCAATTAAGGACTCTTAGGTGGCTTATTAAAGTACTAATTTGGGGGTTCCTGTTTGTTTCTGTTTCATCGTCCATATAGCGTGCTATTGTATGGATGCCATCCGCTTGGGTGGTAATGTATGGATCCAAATACCTCTACGCTTTGGTAAGTGGAGAGTTGTGAGAGCATGACCGTCCAACCGTGGGTCTAGGGGAGAGTAGTTGTGGTTGCTCGCATACTTACATGTTCAATCATGTATCTATGAGAGTACTTAAATGTGGGTATCTCTGACGGGTAGCTGTGATACTAGAGTATATGCATTTGGGGATGTATGTATGAAAGTATTTAGTTTACATGCCATTTTGGGAAATTACTGGGTTGAAATGAAATTTTCTACAGGTACACTAACAATGTATCGTTGTAGATCGACTAGCTACCGTATACGAGAGAACGTATGTATGCCACCGTATATTTCGCTAGCCTTTAAATTTTTCTAGGTTTGTGAGGACATACGGATCGTGCATGCATCATGTTTAAGCATACATGGCATTTTTTGCATTATTCCCTCCCTTAAAATTTGATTGTCCTGACTAATTAAATTTCGTATCCCTTAAATGATTCTCCCCTTACGTTGCAACTTTTTGCTACAGATGGCGCATATGAAACTCACTGCTCGCAAGTCTGCTGGAGGCAGGGCGCCTCGTCACCGATTAGCTCCTCGTGAGCCCCATCCTAAGCCTACTGAGGCGGAAAGGCTGAGGACAGAGCTGGCCCGGGTGACTGCTGAGAGGAATGCGGCTCAGCACCGTTTGGAGCAAGTAACACAGAAAAGGGACCAAGAGACCCTTGAGGTTCAGAGGTTGACAGTTGCTCACCGCAACTGTGAACGCATGTTGATTCATGTGATGAACCAACGGAATGAAGCCTGGCACGAAGAGAATGTGTTGAGAGCGCGATAGGTGGAGTTAGAGCAGCAAGTGGCAGTTGCTGAAGAGTACAATGACCATCTCCATGAGGAGGTTCACCTGTTACACAATCAACTTCACCCTCTCCTGCCACCTGATGATGAGGATGAGATGGGCTCTGGTGTCATCATGGCTAAAGGTGATGATGGCATCGAGGTCAATGGACCTAAGGACGTTCCACCTGATGAGGAGGAAGATGAGGAATTAGAGCCTGCTAGTGATGAAGATGGAGGAGAGATCTTCGACACTGACTCCGAGGACGATGCATAGTTTAGCTTACTACTTCGCTAATGCGCTAGAGCTAGTCTTTTGTTGATCCTCATGCATGAATGAGTAGCTTTGTATCAAGTTAATCATTGGGATGTAATATCGAACCCTATGTTACCCTTGATGTAAGTTTGGAACCTCTATGGCTTTGATGTAACCTATCGAACATGCTATGCTCCATGTATGTGAGCTTTTGCTGAATTTCGTCTTTGCGGTCTATAGATCTCATTGTTGGTTAAGTTCATCGCATTTATATGTCAATTGATGCGCTTGATGAGTTGTGTGATTGTGATGAATGATTGTGCCTCTGTTGATTATATAAATGTATTCTCTCCAATGGAATCAGTTTGGCATAATTATATAATTTATCTACAAAAGTTTCCACATTGTCAGTGCTCATTGGCTATACCTTTTGCAGATGGCTTATAACCTTTGTCGTGGTCGTAGCATGGGAGATGAGGAACAACCACCTCCTCCACCGCCCACACCAGCTAAGCTAATGTAGACAGTCGTGGAAAGTCAGCGCATGCTAGCTAAGGCTATGCGCCAGATGGCTAACCGTGAGGATCGGCATGTCCACCAGGGACCCGAGCCGAACCAGTACAGCAGCTTTAAGGACTTCATGGACACAAAGCCTCCTATCTTTCATGAGGCAGAAGAACCATTACAAGCTGATGAATGGTTGAGCACGATAGAGCAAAGGTTTGGATTGCTCCGTTTGACTAAAGGAATGAAGGCTTCGTATGCAGGACACCATCTCCAAGGCCCTGTAGGCATCTAGTGGACCCATCACAGGACCACCTTCCCTGCAAACATCAAGATAGTTTGGGACCAGTTCCAGACAGCTTTCCGGGGACACTTTATCCCTCCTGGTCTCATGGCCATTAAGCATACCGAGTTTATGAAGCTAATCCAAGGCAACAAGAGTCTTAATGAATACCTCCAGGCATTCAACAACCTAGCGAGGTATGCTCCCGAGTTCGTCAATACTGGCGCTAAGAGAATAGCTAGCTTCAAGAGGGGACTTTCCCCTAAACTGATGAAGTCTATGGGCAACTGCAAGTGTGTCACCTTCAATGAGTTTATCAGTGACACCCTGACTCAGAAGAATAATGACAAGATATATGCTGCTTCCAAGAACCGTAAAAGGAATTTTGAGGCTGGTGCTTCTCAGTCTAAGGCTCCAATGGTATCCAAGACCCCGTATCGTCCACCTAATGCTAATGTCCGGTACCGCCCACCTCAGAAAAAGAATCAAGCTAAAACTGGTTTCCGCAAGGGGTACATAATTTCCTTGCCAAAGAATACCTCTAGGCAGGGCAGCTCCAATGCCCCACCAGCAAATAGGCCATGCTAGAACTGTAACCAGCCTGGTCATTGGGCAAATAAGTGTCCCTATCTTCCCAAGAATGCTCAAGGAAACGTCCGTCAGGGGCGTGTTCACTACACTACTGTGGAGGAAATTCCTGCTGGTGAAGTGGTCACCGCTGGTAAGTTCCTTGTTAATGATCACCCTGTAGTTGTGCTCTTTGATTCAGGTGCTTCGCACTCCTTTATGAGTTCTACTTTTGCATCTAAGCATAATATGAATGTGATTACAATTGTCAAGGGTGGTTATTGTATTAGTGCTGCTGAAAATAATATCCTGACTAACCAAGTAGTTAAAGATGTAAAGATTGAGATTAGGGATCGAGAGTTCCTTATGGATCTTGTAGTTCTACCAGGGGTAGGAATCGATGTAATCCTAGGAATAAAGTGGATGAGCGGGAATGGAGTGTTGATTGATACATCAACCCGTGTGGTAATGATGAGGGATCATGTGGATAAGAAGGGTTTTCTAGTGCAGTTACCTCGTGATATCTCTATCCACAATACAACCAATGTTACCCTAGCCAAAGCCATTGAGGATCTACCGGTTGTCTGTGAGTTTCCAGATGTCTTCCCTAACGACTTGCCTGGATTACCTCTGGACCATGATGTAGAATTCAAGATAGAACTCGTTCCAGGTACGGCTCCTATTTCTCGAAGGCCCTATAGAATGTCGCCTAATGAGTTGGCTGAGTTGAAGAGATAGTTGAATGAGCTACTAAAGAAAGGTTTGATTCGGCCTAGTTCTTCTCCTTAGGGTTGTCTAGCTATATTTGTGAAGAAGAAGGATGAATCTTTGTGCATGTGCGTGGATTATCGCCCCCTAAATGCTGTTACTATCAAGAACAAATATCCTCTTCCTCGCATCGATATTCTGTTTGATCAGCTCTCCAAAGCTAAGGTATTCTCCAAGATCAATTTGAGGTCTGGCTACCATCAGATCAAAATCCGTCCTGAAGATATACCTAAGATAGCTTTCTCTACTCGATATGGCTTGTTTGAATACCTCGTCATGTCCTTTGGGTTGACAAATGCTCCGGCACACTTTATGTACCTGATGAATTCTGTATTTATGCCGGAATTAGACAAATTTGTCGTCATGTTCATTGATGATATCCTGGTATATTCTCAGAATGAAGAAGAGCATGCTAAACATTTGAGAATTGTTTTAACTCGGTTACGTGACAACCAGCTTTATGCTAAGTTCAGCAAGTGCGAATTTTGGTTGAACAAGATACCTTTTCTAGGTCATGTGTTATCTGGTGATGGAATTTCGGTTGACCCTACTAAGGTGCAAGAAGTCCTAGAGTGGAAGGCACCTACTATGGTCATGGAAGTCCAAAGTTTCCTGGGTTTGGCTGGCTATTATCGTCGCTTTATCTTGGATTTCTCAAAAATCGCTAAGCCCATGACTCGACTGCTTCAAAAAGATGAGAAGTTTGTGTGGACTCCGAAGTGTGAAGAGGCTTTCCACACTTTACGGACCTTACTAACCTCTGATCCTGTATTGGCGCAACCTGACATCGAGAAGCCTTTTGATGTCTACTGTGACGCATGTGGCACCGGTTTGGGGTGTGTTCTTATGCAGGAGGGCCGAGTAATTACTTATGCTTTACGCCAGCTTCGAAAGCATGAAGTCAACTATCCTACCCATGACTTAGAGCTAGCCACGGTTGTTCATGCCCTAAAAATTTAGAGACATTACTTGCTGGGTAATGTGTGTAATATCTATATTGACCATAAAAGTCTCAAGTACATCTTTACTCAACCCGAGTTGAACATGCGGCAACGACGATGGTTAGAATTAATCAAAGACTACAACCTTCAAGTGCACTACCACCCTGGTAAGGCAAATGTGGTTGCTGATGCCTTAAGCAGAAAGGCCTATTGCAATTCCTTAGTTAGTGAAGACTTTCATCTGGCACACCTCCTTCATCCTATAGTACTCCACAATATCACTGTGGATTACTCTCTTAGAAGTCGAATTATCGAACTCTAGAAGACTGATGTGGGTGTGTTTCACATCAAGCGAAAGATGAAAGAGAAAGAAACCAAGCACTTTAGGGTCGATGATAAGAGAATTCTCTAGTTTAATAATAGGCTTGTGGTACCCAAAGACAAAGAACTTAGAAATCAAATTATGGCTGAAGCCCATTCTTCTAAATTGTCCATCCATCCTGGTAGCAGTAAAATGTATCAAGATCTCAAGCTATATTATTGGTGGACTAAGATGAAGAAAGAAATCGTAGCTTACGTGGCAAGGTGTGATAACTGTTATAGAGTCAAGGCTATTCACATGAGGCCTGGATTATTGCAGCCACTCTCTATTCCTTGCTGGAAGTGGGAAGAAATTAGCATGGATTTCATTGTTGGATTACCCACTACCAAAAAGGGTTGTGATTCCATCTGGGTTATCATAGATCGTCTAACTAAATCTGCTCACTTTATTCTAGTCAAGTCTACCTATTATCCTCACAATTATGCTGAGATTTACTTTCAACAAGTGGTACATCTCCATGGTGTACCCAAATCCATTATTTCTGATAAAGGACCACAATTCATGGCTCGCTTTTGGGAGTGTTTACATCAAAACCTTGGCACTCATCTAATCTACAATTCTGCTTATCATCTGCAAACATCAGGATAGACTGAGCGTGTTAATCAAATTCTTAAAGACATGCTTAGGGCTTGTCTTATCTCTTGCAAAGGCTCTTGGGAGGACTGGTTACCTCTTGCTCAATTCTCTTATAACAATAGTTATCAAGAGAGTATCAAAATGGCTCCTTTTGAAGCTCTGCATGGCCGTAAGTGTAGAACTCCTTTGAACTAGGTGGAACCCGGAGAAAGAAGATTCTATGGTATTGACTTTGTAAAAGAAGCCGAAGAGCAAGTCTGAACTATACAGAAGAATATGACTGTCGCACAGGCTAGACAAAAGAGCTACGCTGACAAGAGAAGAAAACCTATAGAGTTTGAAGTAGGTGATCATGTTTATCTGAAGGTATCCCCTATGAAAGGAGTCAAGCATTTTGGAATTAAAAGGAAGCTTGAGCCTCGATATGTTGGACCTTACCGCATTATCGAGAAAAGTGGAAGAGTAGCATATAAGCTCGATCTACCACGTGAGATGGGAGCTATATTCTTGGTATTCCATGTGTCCCAGCTGAAGAAGTGTCTTCGTATTCCCGAGGAAAGAATAGCAACAAGGAAAGTCAACTTGAAATATGATCTTTCTTATGAGGAGAAGTCCGTGCAAGTCCTGGATACTCAAGAAAGAGTGACTCGTACACGAGTAGTTAAGTTATACAAGGTAGTTTAGAGTAATCATAGCGAACGGGATGCAACTTGGGAGCGGGAAGATTATTTACAAGAAAACTATCCAGCTTTCTATACTGATTGGTACGCTTTCCAAATCTCGGGACGAGATTTTTCTAAGGGGGAAGGCTGTAACACCCTAGGTGTTTGGCTTCCACTAATTGCATTTTATTTCATAAACATGTGCATCATCTATCTTAGCATGTCATTGTTACTGAAACATGCATATGCAACATTTTCAATTGTGTGTGTTTCATGCTTGATTGCTTAGAATGGTAGTAGTGCAACATGTGAATGTAACATGAAATTCTCATACTTTAAAACATGGCAACATGGTAGTAATGTGACAAATATAGGATAACAACAAAGTCATGCAACATGTGAAACATTGCATTGCAACATATGAGTGAATTGCTTGTTTTAGTTGCTTTATCACATGTGATCATTAAAAGTTGGTATAACAATTTTGTAAAGTGGTTAATTATGGTCTATTACACCTTAACTACACTTAGGTTACTTGTTGGGTCATTGTTCATGTAGATCAAAATGACCAAAATGCCCTCAAGTGAAGGTTTGACTTTTAATAACCCTTGGAGTGTCACTGTTTGACTGATTCAAAAGACTAATTAGAGACCTTGTATGGCTGTGCACTCTTTACAAAAGTTGTAGCTAATTTATTAAGGAACAAAAGTTGTTTTATGGCCAACTCATGAAAATGTGTGGAACATGGTCAAACCTGGCCCACAAGTCAGAGTTACATGATGATTTCACACTTAGAAAATATTCTAAGTCATGGCTGTAATTTCAGTGTGATTCAGCCATCTTTGGCTTGATGTAACTGCTTATCCATGGCGAATTAGGTCATGGTCATTAAAAAGAAATTGTAGATGGATGGTACACTTACATTTTTCATGTACACTGTTTTTGCAAAGTATCATTGGATTAGTCGTATTAAGGCGTTGAATTCGCGCTGTCAGGCGGTTCAAGTCGACTGAATGCGCGCTACAGTGACTGACCGAGTTCAAAAAATAAGCGCCGCGTGGGTGACACCCGGCGTCGGTCGGCTGATCGTGTTGCCGCGCGCCGTGGCTGATCTGAAGCCGCTGTCCGTTGTCCTCCACTTCAAGCCAGCGCCTCGCCACTCGCTCGTGCACTCGCCATTTCACCCTGCCCTCTCCTTCCTCCGCGAGAGCAGGGCGACCGGAACGCCGAAGCAGCGCTGAGCCAAATCCACCTCAACCGAGTGCCTTGGTCTGATTCATCCTAGCCATAGCACCACCGTGAGCTCCTCCACGTCCATGACCCCACCTCCATTCCATTTTCGCCTTAGGTAGAGCTCACCGCGTAGGCGGCTCCACCAGGTCGCCATGACCACCGCCGGCTGAGCTCGCACGTGGCCGTGCTGCTCGAGCCCCTTATTGCCCCTTCTCTCCCATGCGCTAGCTTCTATGTGTGACGCTGAAGCTCACTGAGTGAGCCACTAGGGCCATGACGCCGTAGCCTCGCCGGAGCCGGCCATGCCATGGCCGAGCGCCGCTGTGGCCATCGCCACCCCCTCTAGCTACGTCATTAGCTGCAATAGATGGTTCCCCTAGGTCCGCTTGGGTGAGGTGAACACGTTGGCACCGTTGCCTTCGCCGGAGAAGCCACCGGCGACGAACTACGCCACCGGCCGTTCCTCCTCCCCTGTTTCTCTCACTGACGCGCGGGTCCCCTCGGTCAGTCTCCGATGCGGAGGCGGGAGCCGGCGTGGGCCGCGTCACGTTTGGGCCGCGCCAGCGAGTTGTGGGCCGCCGTGACCTTCGGGCTGGCCCAGCAGTAGAGTTAGGTTTTCCTTTTTGTTTTGTTTAATTGTTTTTCACAAGATTTATGTATAGATTCAAAAATGTGTAACTCAAGTTTGGTAGATCCAAATGTTATGGTTTCAATTTTGTTGAGTTCCTGGTAAGGTCTAGTATTTAATAAAAATATTATATGAGCACATGTTTTAGAAATTCTGGATGAATTAAATAGGACTTTGAAATGTGTTTTTAGATGCATGCAATCTTGTTTGAATTTTATCTTAAGTTTCTGCGGTCCAAAAATTATGAAATTTTGTGGGTAATCTATTATTGCTTAGTAGAAGCTCTGGTTAAAATTTCAGAGCTAGTGCATGTATAGTTTTTGAGTTATAGAATTTCTTTTTATCAATGGATGGATCTTGTGTGAATTTTCATAATTTTTCTATAGATCCAGTATAGGTTAAATTTGGTGAGTAAGGTTCTTATGCTAGAATGATGCTAGGAAAAATGTGAAATCTATTGCTTGACACTTTTCATTAGGGTTTCCTAATTATGCTAAAAATAGGCACGCCACCTGTTATTTTGGATACAGCAAGTTTTGCTTGCTCAATGGCTTTAGAATTTTTATGGTAGTCTATGTGAAGCATGAGATAGCTACTGTAATTTTTATAGATTTTTATGAATAGTTTTACTATATATTGCTTTAATCACCTAATTAACTAAATAAATTTGAAAAGGATATTAAATAATTTATTTAGAAGTTGGCACTATGCTTTATGATGTTTCTTGGGTATGAAAAACATGTTGGTAAACTTGGGTTGGTCCAATTATGCTTTTGCATCATCATTAAATAATTAATTTAGTAACCCTGTTATTTCTGGACAGATTCTAGGTTTATTGGAATTGATTTGGTTAACATAAGAATCATACTTTGATATTTACAAATGATTTGTAGAGAATTTCATAAGCTTTCCAGAATGTCTTCATGCAAGTCATTTGGAATTGTATAACTCTTGTTGTGATTGAATTAAGGAACTACTTGTATGCATATGAAACTTTAAATGTTAAATTATGTATACATTTACTATTTCTAAGTTTGTGGTAATGTTCCTAGGTGTTAGGTCTTTAACTGAAGATGAGCATCTTTATCTTAGGTTATGCAAGTTAGGTAAGTTGATCTTGTTCTTTAAGTTAAGTTAGATACATGCTTAAAGTGATTTGAATAGGGCTAGTCTTACTTGATAAACGAGTGTCTAGTGATGTTTTCGATAAAAACTTACTGTGATTCATTCATCATTGAGCATCATGTCATTCCTTATGCATTCATGATATTTATCTTGTGCATCGGTATGCAATAGGTGTACCGGAAGGAGTGACCCTGCTGGAATTCGAGGAACCGAGCGAGCAGCAGCAGTCGACACCGGAGATTCAGGAGGAGCAGCCTTCAGGAGAAGTGCCAGACGAGGTCGCCGTTGAGTGCCCGGATCACCGTCCATGCAACTTTGTGAAAGGCAAGCCCCGGAGCATATTAAGCCTCCTAATTTCCGAAATGCAGTTACAGTATTATTGTTACATATATATTGTTGCATTAAGTTTAGGTGTTGGATGCAAACACTTGCTGTATTGGTTATCCAATCCTTGTCCAGATATTGTTACCCTGAATCCTATGTAGCTCAGGCTCGTGTAGTGCTTAGCCCTGCTTAAACACGGTAGAAGTCAGGTGATTTCCTGTCACCTACGAGATATAGGAAGATACATATGGCACGGTTGGCTATATTTGCTATCGTGGAAAAGAACCAGTCTTAATTTGAAATGAAGACCGGACGGAGGCTTGCCGGTTTGCAGTGACTCCGTCTGTGTCGCTTAAGGACTGATTCTTGGAGCCTTTTCTGTTCATGTTGAACGCATGCCTCTCTCTTAGTTGGCCGTGTCCGATGACCGACCGCGAAGTCGAGTAGCTCAACTCAGGCCGGGAGTCGATAAGTATAAAGTACACCTCGGAAGGGAGCCGTAGGCGTGAGTCCAAGGGCAGGTGATTTAAAAGTCCTGATCGTTCTGGTAGAAGGGTAATCCCTGAGAGCGCTGGCGATGATCGAACCCGCGAATTTGGTTCCTGAGTTGTACCAAAGGTAACCCACGGCTACCCTTGCTAAGTATGGCAGGGTGAGAGTTAGGAATACCCCCTCAGCTGAGTTGTAATTCAATTCGAGTCGCCGTCTCTCCCGATTAGTGAGAACTTGATGGGCTTATTTCCAAAGTAGATACACTAAATAACATAATGGTTCGGAAATGATGATATGATAATGACAGCCTTATTATACCTGCTATGGTTAATATTGTTTGCTCTTAATAAGTGAGTGCTCTAGTACAAGTGCTAATCTTATGGATAGGTAAATAATGATAAGCTTGATGCTAAGTTTAAATTGGTTACTATAATCATAAGCTCTTTTATGCAACTGTGTGAAGCTAGCCCATCTCATAAGTCTTGCATGATCCTTAGTGTCTTTTATTTCTAGGTTGACGGGTAAATCTAGCTGAGTACCTTCTCGTACTCAGGGTTTATCTCCCACCTATTGCAGATGACCAGTTCTACTTTGGTTGCTGTAAGTACTGCCTTCTCCCGGCTGAGGATGAAGACTAGACCGTTGGGCACGGTCTCTACTACTTTTCGTACCTGATAATGCTTTTGTGGGACATGACTCAGACTTGGCAATGTAATTGAAAACTATGATATTTTGTACTAAACTATGTTGCTTCCACACACTCAAACTTGGTTTGTAATATTCTATTTAAACTCTGATGGATGTAATCCGAATGCTTATTATGAAATGTTATAACGGATGATGTGTTGTGTTGAATCACTACGATCTTGGTTTGTATGTCGAGAGTTGGTTGAAATCCTTCGTGATTTCCGGACTACCGGAATTATGTGAGCTTAAGTACATGAATTTGATCGCTTCAGTGATTGTTTTTGTACTTACGTTCTTATGATTTGGTTGGTTCTGTTACAGTGCGCATGCTCGACGAGTGCAGGGGCGCCTCCGTCCCACGCCGCAACACCGTGCTCCGTCCTTTCCCGCACCCAGGCCAGACGGCCAGGAGAGGGGGGCATCGCTGGCCAGGGCCAGGCCAGGTGCGGGCGCAACTAGCCGTTGCTAGGCCACTCCACCATCCTCGGCTGGCGGCTGGCCAAAACCGGTCGTCCCCCTCTCTGCGTTGTGTCGTACGGAAGGAGGGTGAAAAACACATGTTGCAAGCGTCTGTTTCAAGTGTTTCAAATATTTCAGAGGTATGTTGCAAGTGTTTCATACAGATGTTACAAAAAGTAGACCAGGATGTTGCATATGTTGTAATGGTTGTACACGTATGTTGCAAGCTCCTGTTCTTAATGTTTCATCTGTTTTTTCGACATATGTTGCAATTGTGTTAAATTAGATGTTGCATATGCTTTCACACATATGATGCAAGTGTTATGTATGTTTACAATGGTTTCAAGTGTTTTCAGATATTTTAGCAAGTGTTTCAGACACATGTTTCATTTGTTTTTAGACGTATGTTGCAATTGTTGCATATGAATGTTTCAAAACTAAATCGAGTGTTGCATCTCCCACCTCACCTTTCTGCTATCTCGCCTCAGTGTCAAGCGCAGAAAGACAGAGGCGGTCCCCACTGGCGTGGACAGGCCCTACGTGCTTGCGAGCGGGCGCAGCAGGCGTGACGTGGGTTGGTAGGTGCGGAACTCGAGACGGGGAGGGGAGGAGGCAACGACGCGGGAGTCCGGACGGGGCCCTTTTAATGACTACTTCTATATGATTATATACCTTTTTAGGCCAGTCTCAGTGGGGGTTTCATCTCCCAGTTTCCAACACACCCATATTTTGGAAACAGTGCAGAAAAAGTTTCATCCCCATGAAACTCTCTCTACTCCCATGAAACTTTTATCTTCTCTCTATTCATCAAAACAGTGCCATGTCAGCATATTTAATGCCCATAAAACTCTATGAAATCCCCATTGAGACTGACCTTGCGACTTTAGTCAAGAGGTTTAAGTATTTTTACGTTTACTAATTTTTTATTTTATGATTACGATCTCAACGGATGGATTCTTCGGAACGTAGGACGACGTTGGCAGCGAGCCCACTCTGTCTCTGAAGCAGGCAGAACGCAGGTGGGGCCTGTGTTGGATGCATCCTGTCCCAGGTAGGTTTGGCCAGCTCCCATCCAAACGGGCTGTGCCTGTGCGTGCGTTCCTGGACGGCTGGACCTGGTCCCTGGCTTGGCGCGGCGGCCCCATTCCATGGAGGCGCGCGGCAGCGGCACTTGTCCGCCCCTCCTCCAGCCGATCGTCGTCGGCGTCGACGACGCTGCAGCTGAGAGCGAGCTGCAGGCGGCCATGGCCAGTCACTCACCATCCGGACCGGGCGGAGAGACGCGAAGGTGCGTACAGCGGCGATGCAGAAACAACCACCGCCGCAGTTATTATTACAAGGAATTAATACGAGCGGGAGCGGCGGCCGCCACGCGGGTCTCGGCACCACCGGCCACGGATGATCCAACGGGCCGGCCGGCAAACGAGCAATAATTCAAGGACGGAATTGCGACGGGCCGACGGCAATCCACCACCACACGGCACTCATGCATGACGCAGAGTAGTTGGCGCTAAACAAGCACTGCCATTATTCAATTCGTCGCTTGTTTGTTAGTGATAACCGTCACCTCGCTAAGATCATGTTTTCATCACCTCAGATTCTGCTAGTACTCACTGTCTCACTCATCCATCCGTCCTGATGATGAAATGATGATGCACTCGTCCCGCGCTGTCCTCATGAAATAATTAATTATGCAAATGCAATTCTAGTGCAGTGCAAAGTCAAACTATATATATATATATATATTAAGCGTGATGTCGATGATGGATGTTGTCCGCATGATCAATCCATCATCCCACGGTAAAGAGTTAGTCTCCTTGCACTTGGTCAGTCCGGCCCATAGCTCTCCCCAAAATCGTGTCGCTACAGGGTTTAATTATATCAATCCTACTTAAAAAAAACAACAAAATTTTGTTGAAACTTTGGCCATAATTAAATAGATAATTATTATAAAATACAATGCTAAGATTTACAAACTCGAAGATTTATTCGATGATCACGCCATTTCTTCCCGATACGTCTTGGAAAGTTGGAATTGCACTCCATATATACCGTACTTGTTGCCCACATCTCAGATTCGGAATTCGTACTGTCGCCGGATCATAGATGCTCGTAAGTCTAACTTGGAAGAGCACAAATAGTTAGCCTAGGTCACATATATGACGGTGAGTCTAGGTCACATATGACAGGTATAGGCGTAAGTAAGAGCATAGTGGAAAGAAAAAAAATGGTTAGGAAAATACACTTTTGACTTTAATACTAGATGTAGATATAGAAATAGATTTAAAACATACCGTCATAAACGTGCTAGAACTGTTCCAATCGTACCTATAGAACTCAAGTCGAATAAGCTGAAAGTAATAAATCCAGATATATACATGGGATCATTGCTGTCTTTCTCAGGATAGCATAATAATAAGCTGTCAGTTAGTAGTATAACGTCGGGCTTCACCTACTAACTTGAACAGAGCGTCTGCCATACAGTGCTACACAGTCTCTAGACGACTAAGTACACCACCAAACATGTCGATGGCCGCGAGCAGATGATCAGAAACCACAAATAAATAAATGCATGCGTTATAACGTACTAGTACAACCAGAATAGAAGCTTATCAGTTGCACTCCCTCTGTCCAATCTTGTTTTTTCAAATCAAATTATTTTATTTTTATAATATACTTAAAAATATGTTTTAAGCTTTAAAAAAATCCATAAGTTATTAATTTTAAATCAGAAGAATATATAACTAGTACCAATTTCTCTAAATTATTATCTAGCTTTTGTTCTCTATATACTTTATGTTAATGGCATGATCCTGTCTCGTTTGAAACCTACAACCTAATCAAACAATCAACATATATATATATATATAAAGTAAAGCGTTAAGCTATATTCAACCCCTAAATAGGATATAGTCCTACTTATGTACTGATGGTAGAAGACTAGAAGTATGGCATTTGTGACTTGTCAATTGTCTTGTTGGTCCCATTCGCGTGCCCTTAAACTCAACTTGATCTGGTTTTTTTTTTCATCCGGAACAGTATTTCCTTCTCACAAATTTCTCCAAATTTCTCCAGATTCCTCCAAGCGAACGGGACCATTCTAGTTTTTCATAATTCCTAACTGAATGAAACAAATTAAACAAGGCCGACTCGGAAGTGTAGCTAGGAAATTAAACAGCCACTGTGTTCGGCTGGTACAGGGCACAGTGAATTTCGGATGGTTTTGGATGATTCAATAGTATTCTGTGAAAGAGAATAAGCTGGAAGTCTACCAGCCGAACGCGGTGAGCAGCAACATCAGAAGGGAAGGAAAAGGAAGTAGTACTTCAAAAATTCAGAACAGGTCGTTACAGAACACAGCAAACTGAAAATATGGCCGAGCAGATGGTAACTTTCAGCAGAGCGAATTCAGCAGCCTGTTCGTTTGCTCGTATCTGGCTTATAAGTCATGGCTTATCAGTTAACGAATAGTATTTTTCTCTCACACTAAACCAGCCAACAGTACTTTCAGCTATGGCTTATAAGACAAACCAGTCCAAACAAACATGGCGCAGGTGTACAGGCACACATGGGCTCATAATAAGCCATTAATGTGCCTTCACCAAATAATGTACGACGTTGATGCATACTGTAATACTCAGACTGACAGGCCAGCTCAATCCTACTCATGTTCGATCCGCTCCAGCTGATTACTTAAACTCGCGACTTTATGATGATAATTATAATGTCCGTGCTAATGTAACGTCTAAAAATAAATCATAAAACAAAAAATCAACTGCGAAAGAAAACACCAACTCAAACAAATGTTCTAGGTATTAGAATATTTTCTTAGTACAAACGTGATCTATCAGAACTCAGAAGCTACTGTTATTACACTGAACGACCTTTCGAAGAGCCGAAGCTGCAACCTGCACCTCAATTAAAGACAGGAGGAATTAGTAGGACACTGCTTGAAACCAAAGGTAAAAGACCAAAATATCCACTTTTCATGATAGAAACCATATTATGAGAAACAAGAATATCAACCAACAATAGTTGAACCAGTAATACTAGAAACACCGAGAGTGTCTATACTACTTCCTCCATCATAAATTATAAGACGTTTGACTTTTTTGACACCAAGTTTGACCATTCATTTTATTCAAAAATTTGTGCAAAATATCATTTCTTTTGTCGTGGCTTGCTTTATTAATAAAATTTCTTCAAGAATGACTTAAATTTGACTATGTTTGCATAATTTTTTTGAATAAGACGAGTGGTCAAACTTGGGGTAAAAAAGTCAAGCGTCTTATAATTTGAGATGGAGGAAGTACAATCTTTTTATCTTATACACATGCCATATTTTTCTAAACATAAGAATGCATAGCCATTTTTCTAAACACAATGGTAAGGATACAAAACTTGTATAGTGCCCGTGCTAACGCTACGACTGTATATAACCAGACAAATTAAATAACTAAAAGGCATACTTTTAATAGTTTCAGATTGTTTTTGACAAACCGAGCGAATAAAGCTTAATATGTTTTCAAAAAATTTAAATAATATACATGTTCTCTCCATTTTGGAAGCCTTAACTTTAGCTCATAACTTCACACAAGAATTCCATTGATATTATCATTTTCAACCCTTCTTCGCTCTTTCTCATTACCTGCATATGCATATATTAGAAAGATCATTAAAAATTTATGGATGAACCTCTCCTAATAATATTATAGATAAATAATTATACAAGACATTTTCATATTTATTCTTAAATAATATCATTGGAGAACATATGTAATCATTAGCGGAGCCAAGATGAGCACCTCGGGGGGCTAATCAATAGAGATTTAGAACAAATGTCAAAGGTTAATAGTGAAATCACGTTTTTTCTACAGTAAATACAAAGCAAAATCACTCTCACGCGCGCGGGGGGGGGGGGGGGGGGGGGGGTGGGGGGGCTAGGGGCTGCAGCCCCCCTAGCCCCCCCCCTCTGGATCCGCCACTGTATTTGCATAAAAGAGATAGTAATAAGGAGAAAAGAGCCCAGCTAGTGAATAGATCATCAGACTTGGGATTTTTTTTTATCAATTTGGATAAATTCATAGCTTGTCACAAGAGCATCAAATAAAATCTTCCCTTCAGAGGAGTACATTTCATGAGCTTGAAGGCCCTTTCTAGAGTTGTTGTCTCCTTGATAAACAATAACATTAAGATGGCTTCCCCAGCGACCAAATTTTTTATGCACAATGCACCCCCAGTGACCAAATTCCTATGCACAATGCACCATATAATATTTAGGAATGGAACAACTGACCCAGTAAATATGGTATTAACACATAACCTGATATTTATCTCTTGCACCATCTGGTATCGAATATAGGAAGGAGTAGTTCTTCAAGTCTAAGAATTTATATATACTTACTGCAGATAAAAGGATGACCATTAGAACAATATTATTGTGAAAAAAATACCATTTTTAGTCAAATGAACCATTAGAATGCATACCCATGCTGCACTGAATATGCGAGTACTTTTCCATTCACATCATGAAACTCCACAAATCCAGGCCATTTCAGAGACTCCTGAACCATCTGTTGATGCTCCTGAGTCGGTTGTGCTGTATGAGGAATGCACGCTTCAGAACGCCGTTCTGGTGAAGCAGGGATCCCAGCATCTGCTTCACTATCTTGTGCTCCTGGATTGACAACAAAAATTCAGGTCAGCTTGGGAGGAAGGAGAACTAAGCATTGTTAAGCATGGTTCACAATATAATAAAGAAGTATTTAACTTTAGTTAATCTTGATACCTTGTTCACTTTTCTCTTTTCATCTGGGCTACTCCGGGCAGCAGATTTTTCCAACAGGTTGAGTATTTTGAAGCAGAGGACATCTCCTTGACAATGAGCTATGCACATCCAGAGCAATTGGAGGGAATGGTTTCCACTGTCAGGTCAACTGCAATAGCCATTGATGCAGTAAGGTTTAAGTTAACGGTAGCTGATTTAAATGATTAAATAAATTTGGTTGCATGAAAATAATATTGAGATATTAAACATGGCTGCATACCATCAGATTCAGATAGGATGCTATCGCCTTCCTCATTGTCAGATGCAACATGGTTTATGGTAGAAGCATATTCTGTGCTTCTTTCTGCCAAATAAACTTTGTATGCTTTGCAACATCCAAGACATTTCCTGACACTTGTAAGCGCGTGTTTAGTTGGCACAAAGTTGGAATTTGGGCTACTGTAGCACTTTCGTTTTTATTTGACAAATAGTGTTCAATCATGGACTAATTAGGCTCAAAACGTTCGTCTCGTAATTTCCAACTAAACTGTGCAATTAGTTTTTTTTTTCGTCTACATTTAATGCTCTATGCACGTATCGAAAGATTTAATGTGATGGGTACTGTAGCACTTTTTGGGATTTTGGGATAGGAACTAAACACGCGCTAAATAGTTTTGTAGAACCTGTAAATTAAGGGAAAAATGATTTTAGGTGCACAGATCCTAACCAGTACTAATTTGTGTAGGATAAGAAAACACATAACTGAAGATATTCATTGGTATAGTACTGTAGTACCAAATGACACCCCGAACACCCAATTCATGAGAATTAAAAAATAAAGGGGGCATTTGCCTGAATACTTCACATGCATACAGAAGTACTTGGTCTGACAGTTCAGGTGGCAACACATTGGTGCCAACATATATCTTCACACAAATAAAACTGAAAAGATGAGTCTGAAGTTATGAATCTTGTTCCAGCAGAGCTGTTGCTGCTCTGAAAACTGGCATTTCAGAAGTACTACAGGAAGCAAGCAATGGTGTAGATTCTACACAAATTTCATTAAATCCAAACTAATAAGATTAGTTTCCTGACGGCACTGAGAAGCAGTACAACAAAGATCATTGTCTTCCTGATGGCACTCAGGAAGTACAACAAATAAAGATTATTAAATTTTAAAAGTTAGAATCGCCCAATAAATAGCTACAGGGAGTCTTTTTCCATTCCATGACTTTCCTCTTTGAAGTTACAGGCATAGAGTAGATTGTTTTACTTTCAGCAACGAAGGAAGCGATGGGGGATCGTGGTGCACAAATGGACGTAAAGCAATCCAAACTCAGTGATCCTAATAATAGTCTTTCAGATATGTACCTGCTCGGCCGCCGACTGATATCCACCGGCCGCTGCGTCGTCGTGGCCAGATATGCACCTGCTCGGCGATGAGAGCGCCGGGGAGAACGACGACAGCGCGGTAATTGCATTGCTATCTCTGTGCAGATCTATTATTCATATAATATCATTAAAATTCAGAGAAGCGCGGTAAATGCATTGCTATCTCTGTGCAGCTACAACACCCGAACCACATCCGAATTGCTATCTTCTCTATCCAGTTACATGTATGAATTAAGGACGAAATTATATATGCTAACCTGCGAGTGTTTAGGGTTCAGGGTCGTCCGCTGCGCTGCCTCTGTCGCGGCCGGACGCTCGCCGCCAACGTCCTCCGGCCGCGATGCCGTCGAGCTCAATCCTACTCATGTTCGATCCGCTCCAGCTGATCACTTAAACTCGCGACTTTATGATGATAAGTTGACAACCTTATTATTACTAGATCCGGCATTCCGGATTCTATGGTACGATCAGGAGCAGCACTATTTCAACCGTACTTTCGCCGAACAAACACAGCATAAGCCAAATTTTAGCAGGCCATAAGCATTTCCTTTCTCTTTTTTTTTTTTTGAACAGAATTAGTATAGCATTTCCAAATTAAAACCCCCGGACCCTCTGGTACGATTAGATCCAGAATTGATTTCGGATCCTTTGGAACACTACGCAAAACATACTCCGTACAATCGTACATATGAGTGTATGACCACCTATCAGAGGTTTCGGTGTAAAAGGTTTACGTGTGATTCAGAAGAAAATCTTGCGGGTCAGCATCGGTAGATGGGCCGGCTCGCGGAAATACGTATAAGGCCTCGTTTAGATTGCGAAAAAATTTCAACCCGATAAATAGTACAACTTTCGTCTTATTTGGCAAATATTGTCCAATCGTGCACCAACTAGGCTCAAAAGATTCATCTCGTGATTTCCAACTAAACTGTGTAATTAGTTATTTTTTTACCTACATTTAATACTTCATACAAACGGCTAAAAATTGATGTGATGGAGAGAGAGTGAAAAAACTTGGAATTTGGATGGCATCTAAACCAGGCCTAAATTTTGTGGGCCCTGCTCGCGTCAAGCCTGATCAACTTTGTTCTGCTTCTAGTACGAGTTGCTTTCTACTTCTACCAGGCACGGGCAAGCAACCTAAGGCGCACGATTTCGTGGGCCTGGGGTCACGAACTCACGATCGTTGCCTGGACGAACAGGGCTGCCTGGCAGCCTGGCTGGCACGATTCAAACACGCCGCTGCCGCTGCATGGTTCCATCTTGCTGGGCCAGGTCCAGGTATAGCCCAACTACTACAAGTCCGGCCTTTTCCAGCCCAGATCATTCAAACAAGACAATCTTGTTACCATATGAATCCTGCCGGAAAAGCTGGCCAGCGAGTCGTGGTCTTTTAAAAAAAAAAACCTTAAACTTAGTCGAATCAATTCGCAGTTCAGGTCTCCTCTCATATTTTTTTTAAAAAGCCCTCAAACTTTATCAAAATTAGGTCTGTATATCACCGGACCGGAAAGAGTCACTTAATTCCCCTAACCTTTCATACTTGGTCTACTCACCCCCAACTATGAAACCGTCTGTTTTAACCCTCTGAACTTTCCAAAACCGTCTATTTTATCCTCGAGGCGGTTTTTGACAGATTGGCGGTTTTGGAAAATAGACGGCTGCGCTACAGTAACAGCAGCTTGCTACAGTACGGTGTGTTTTCTACCGTTGCGGTGGGTTTGCTTTTTTTTTAATTTCGGTTAATTTTGAAAAATTATAGTAAATCATAGAAAAATTATAAAATGAAAAATCTAATTTTGTTGGACTCCATATGAGTAGATATACATAGTGAATATATAATACGGTATGCTTTAGTACAAATTTTTACTGTAGTCTTAGATTAATTGGAAAATCTAATTTTATTTGTAATTAATTGGAAATAATTCATAGCTGCAGCTTCTATGGTCCAATTGTGGTGAAATTTTTATGGTACGCTAATTATTGTATGCTTGAATTATAGTAAAAATTTCGTACTCATTGGATTATGTATAACTTAGTTATAGATAAATTCTAATTAATTACAGACAAAATTGGATTTTCCAATTAATCTAAAGTTATAAAAAATAGACGTTATTACTGTAGTAAAACCGCTATCAAAAATCGTCCAAAGGGTAAAATAGACGATTTTGAAAAGTTTATGGGATAAAACAGATGGTTTTATAATTGGGGCAGAGTAGACATGCCTGAAAGGTGGGGTTAAGTCGACTTTTTCCTCACCGGACCCTCCCAACGCGACCACGATGACGGGCGCGACCGGGGTGCGGCGGCGTCGGCCGCCCTCCTCCTCCTCCAGCGCTGCTCTCCCTCGCCTGCCTCTCACCTCCATCTCGCCCTCCCCTTCCTCTCTCTCTCTCTCTCTCTCTCTCTCTCTCTCTCTCCAGAGGCACCGCCCGCTCCGTGATCCCTCGGTGCGGCGCAGCCCCACAAGCTGATGGCTGATGGGCGCCGCGTCGGGGGAGCAGCTGCTCGTGGAGCCGCGCTCCGCCGAGGTCCCATCGAGCTTGCGCCGCCGGAGTCGCATGCGCTTGGGGGACGGCCGCGCATGCGCCGTCCGCGCCATGGCCACCCGCCTACTTGCCTGCTTCTCTCGTGGCGTCTCCTCATCCGTGGCGTAGTCCTCGATGCCATGGTTGGTACAGCAGCATGAGACGAGAAGAAGCTAGGCCACAGAAAAATGGCGGAGGCCAGGCGGAAGCGACCGTTGCCGTGGAGCTTCACCTCATAGCTCTCTCCCATATCACCAATGTAGACACATCACCTTCCTGCTCCTCTCCTTTTGCTGCCTGCCTCTATGGCCGTCGAAGAACAAGCAGAAGTCTAGGCAATGGCGTGCTCAGATCCTGGCCAGGCCCAGCAGTATGAGCAACGGGCTACTGCAGTATAGTGACGGGAGTTCTCCATCTCTGCTGCGCGGCCACTGCCACATCCGCTACTCAATTCGCCCAGCGACGCAGCCGCGTTCTCCAGCTTGCACGATGCTCACCCGAGCAGGCAGGCCCTTCCACTCTGTCTTTAGGGGATTGGTCCGAGGAGGGGAACAAGCAGTGGACTCCCTGGTCCTGAGCAGTGTCTGCACATCGTGTGCTCGACGAATTGCCCATGAGAACTCTAGATAGTTGAAGAGTGTGAAAAGGCTCGGTCTAGCAGCAGGCACGGGAGCACGGCCATGGAGCTGATGCTTAGCCTGGAGCTCCAAGCGGTTCAAGCCACAATAGATGCAGTAGACCATGACGAGATGATGCCCGTATGATTATTGGGTCACATAATTTGTTTGAAATCTCAAAAGGTTTGTTTGCATCATTATATCCATTGTATCGTATTTCTGTTTTCCTTCAATCTTGGTTGACGTGTTTATAACAACTTAAATAATGTTTTTGCAGATTGTACGGAGCTATCACAAAGTCAATGACTGCAATTTAAGTATGTACAGGTACCGTTCTACCACTATAATATTAAAGTTGATCCAAGACACATTTGTTTAGTATTCTAACCAGGCTGAGAATAGTCCCAAATCTGTAATATTTTACATCTCAGTTTTATTACCCTCGATTTGGAGCTTGAGCAATTGTTTGCAGAAATAGAACCATTTGTTGAATATAGAACCAGGCTGAATAGTCTCAAACATGTAAGTTTTACATTTCATTTTATTCACATGGAGCTGATGTTGAACACAAAAAAAATCAAGTACTTTTACCTCTTCAAATATTCTGGATATAATACCAATTAAGATACGTGGTAGAAATCTAGCGCTGATCCATTACGACAGAAAATAGTTGCTTGAACATTTTGTCAAGATTTACCAAGATTTTACTGTTAACTACTACCACTACTACTTTTTCAAAAGTTACAAATCGAATTCATAGTTAGCCTTCCTCATCTCAGATGTAACATTAGCTGCCGTTTATTTGCGTTGAACTGATCTGTCTTTAACATTGAGGTTTTGCTTCACACGCCTATTCCATTCGCAGTGAGAGAATCATATAATGTATCCATTTATATCTCCTGATGTGTATTGTCTAGAAATTCCCACAAGTATTCATCTTACATTGTATTGAATTAGGGAAGAAGAAAATTGCATTTCTCCTAGGATTTGGAAGAGAGCATCAGGCAGAGACAACTGGGTGTGCCACTATTGCAGGGTTTATTCTGTTAGCATTCTGATCAAGCAAATAAAATATAGCATTATAGATAAATCGAAATTGCCAAATTGTAGGGATTGTCATTAGAACAAGAAAGCTCTTATCAAATAATAAACTAATTGATTACTTATAGCAAGAAGAAACAAATCCTTGGTCCAGTTCATACAATCTCTACAACACTTAATATAGCCCAAGATATTATGAGGTCAACAGTTTGCTATTTCAAGGAACTTGAGATAGACAGCGGCAAACGTGGCTGGTGTTAAATTGGCATTTGTAGTATGTCTTTATTTCGTAAAAGTAAATATATCCTTCCTAAAGTTGATATCAAATCTGCCTAATGGTTGTATTCTGGATGCAAGAATAAAGTAGCCTAATGGTCACTCTGGAAGGATTTAAAGTTAACATCATTCTATGTACCTCCTCATCTTTGTACAGGCAAATTTTATGACAAGCTTGGGATTCCATAGATTCTAATCACATATCTCAAAACAAGGTAATATTGGTTTAATTGATCCCCAGTTTTGCAGTACAGGATATATACAGATCATGAGAGAAAAAGATTATCTTCTAATCTGTGTTTTGAATTTTTAATTTTCCACCTTGCTAATTTGTATGTGTTATTTCTTTTTGCTACAACCTTGTGATTTCCAGGTTAGATATATCATGGAAAAATAAAACTACACTCAAATTTGGAGTACCTTTGAGATGAATACAGGCTAACACAAAGATCTGAAAACCTGATTTTAAGTTGAAATTTGTTGAGGTAAGACTAATACTGTGATGTAGAACATTCCATGGTCGAATGATTTTCTGTTAGGAATGTTTTACTGCATGTATTTTGAACAAGAAGCTTGATTCTCTAGAATGGATTATCATCATCCTGATCAGCGTGGAGGTCTTAATATTTTTATTACAGAATCCAAGGAGCAGCTGTAGTGCTCAGCTCTGTCTTGATTACGAGAAGCATATTTTGAGCATGGATATTGGCATATTGAATAATTGGAATGCCATTTACAAAATGGTAAAGGTTCGTCAAACACAACATGATTAATTGTGGCCCTCTGACCTCTAGAATCTGGTGTTCATCTATTTTTCAGCATAATTTAGTAAGATTCAACCAGTGATTAATCTAGATGCATAGCCTGGCCCTCTCCAAGGAGGAGCGCGGCAATGCCGCGCCCGTATTTCTAGTATGAGTTGGAATTGTTTCCTCATGGCGCGCCTCTTAGTACGTCTTGCTCGGTTTCCTCCATCAAGGTATCGACCTCAAATGTACCTCCTCGCTTACCCTTCTTCACACCGCCCTATTAAGCTTGGTCCATCAGCATGAACATTGTTTGACCTTGACACACAAGCTCTACTCGCAAACAACACACTGTCGACAACTTGAAACCTCTCTTCGACAACAATGTCAATCATTCCCTCGCGACGGGGAGGACCTGACATCTCCGCACTCTCGGGAATCCGCCGCTCACCCTTCGACGGAGGAACTTCTCAGAAATCGTGAGGAGCTCATATGACTCCGTGACGAATGGCGTAAGGCCAACCTTGGCGATCGTGGGGGCAGAGATAAGACGGTGAGTCCTCCTATTGCGCCCACACCTTCCTCCCATTCTTCGCTCCGTTCATCGTCTTCAATCGCCAACGTCACTCCCTCTATATCCGACAATGCCCCCTTTATCGATCCTAACCGAGAGCCCGGGGGATTGAAGGAGGAGATCATTGACATCATTAACTGTCGCGATGCTTGGCATTCACAAAACATTCAGAAGGGGGCGGCGAAGGTTGGTGGGGAACTTTGGTTGCGGAATGAGGAAGTCTTCTCGTCGTTGTCGCAGAGTCAATGGCGACGGGAACGGGCGAGAGGTTTTGGTGTTCCCATGGATGTCAAGTCATGGGGATTCCAGTATGCGGCGGAGAAGAATACCCTACCCTTCGAGGAAATCAAACAAAATACGGTGAAGATCAAATCTATTCCAATCAAGCTTCAATGGGTACGGTATGGTGATACGGCGTCGCCGGTGAACAATCAGGCGATGGACAAAGCACATTCAAAAGTCCTTGGTGTGGAGCCAACCAGTCAGCGATGGTGGTTCCGCTCACCACCTACGGTGCAGGAGGTAAAGGGGATCCTAGGGCATGGACCCTTCGATGAGACACGCGGCGGCAATCTAGATAAGGGTGAGCGAGAGGTTCGTGACGACTCTGAGTCGGAGCACCGCACTGCCTCTTTGTTAACCCATCCTCAGGAGTTGATCCCGTGCAAGTCTCTCCCCCAATTCACAAACCCTAAACAAAATACATCCCCAATCGCCCTCCACAAATTCGTTGGGCATCTCTGGTGAGGTACTCCAAAGAGATCATTTGCTGCTGCCGTTCGAGCCGAGTCGGCTCCTACGGTTGCGGTCAGGATGAATCGGGGTGGCGACCATCGCGGAAACTTTGGTGCAGCGCGTGCGGGATTTGGTGCCGGGAGACAGGGGAGAGGGGGTGGCCGTAACCTCACCTGGGAGCATACCAACAAGAATCCACCAGCACGAGAAGAAGCAGTACAAGAGGAGCCCAAGGAACAGCCCGCGGATGCGCAATGGGAGGGGAAGAAGGATCCACAGAAGCAAATAGAAGAGCAGTGGGGGAAATAGAAAGGGGATCATGACATTCCTAAATCTTCCCAAGGTAACAAAGCCACCAAAACCCATGATGCTCAGTCTGGTCCTAGTACAAATCAGCCTAGGGTTGCATGTGAAATTTGTGGATTGTTCAACCATCTTACTAAGGACCGTAGAAGATTTAACTGTGAAATTTGTGGAGTTCATGGGCATATGGCATATGACTGTAAGAAGTGCATCCCTTGGAATTATGGGCCAAAACTGTGTGCAACTCAAGTTGAGGATTAGAGCTTCTTTTTCATCGAGGAAGATATAGATCCTAGGATGGCTAGGGAAAAAGAGTGCACTGCTGTCATTACTATTACTGCTAGGCAAGCAACCAGTAAGGATGTTGAGAAACAATTTGTCAACACTCATGGAACTAAGACTTGGAGATGGACAGCCTGACCAATCGGTGAAAACAAGTTTGTCATCAGGTTTCCTAATGCAAAGATGGTCAAGGAATGGAGTTTTTTCCCACACATTGCTATGAGATATGTGAATGCCCAGATGAAGCTTGATTCATACTCTAGTAGCTTCGGGGAAAGGGGAACTACAACAGGCATGGTTCAGGGTTTGGGATATTTCGACTAACCAGAGATCTATCAGAACCTGTGCCAAAGTGGGAGGCCTAGTTGGTAAAGTGTTAGAGATAGATGAGAAAACCAGACTAAGGCATGACTATGTCAGAATGAAGATTGCTTGCAGTGACATCACTAAAGTCCCAAGAACTATTGAAAGTACTTTGGGTCTTTTTATCAAAGATTTTCATTTTGAAAGAGAAGTTGAAGTTGATGGTTCTGAGAGGACTCTTCATTGTGGCATCAGAGTGATTGAAGGTGAGCAGCCTCCACCTTCAAAGAAGTATAAAGCTGATAACACCAGTGACAAGGGCTTTCTTCAAAACAGTGGTGAGCAACTCAGTGGGAAATACATCACTATGGGGTCTGATAAGGGAGGTGGTAAGCAGCAAGCTAGCAATATCACAATGTCTGCATCTCCCAAGATGGGGAGCAGTAACGCTGCTGAAGGAAAGAAAGCTGTTCAGAAGCAAGGTGAGGATGAAGATGACGGGGAAAGGTTCATATACCTGAGACTTTTGATGAATCTGACTCTGATAGTGACTTGGGGGACAGAATTAGAAGGCTTGAAGGATTTGGAGACATTGGGCAGGCGAGTTCCAAAACCAATGATGGTGGTGATACTCAGCAGATCTGGTATATGGAGGACAGGCCACCAGTTGTTGATATGAATCAGTTCACCTGCAATACAGAGAAACTTCAGAACAAGGAGACTATGCAGGATAAGGGATAGTTGTAGGTTGTTATTCCTGTGGAAGAACCTATCAAGACTACTGAATTGGATCTCTATGAGGAAGCTATTGTACATACTCAGGAAAGTATTATTGCAGAAGAGGACCAAGTTGACCAGGATGAGCAACCCCAAATCCAAAAACTTGGTGAAGGGACAGAAGCTGATATTGACAACAATCAGGGAATAAGGCAGAGTGATAGACTCAAGAAAGACATTGTTGTTACAATTCAAGAAAAGAATGAAAGGATGGCAAGGAAAAGGAACTTGGAAGGTAATCATTCTAATGCTGTTATGTTTTCTGATCTTCCAATTGAGAATATTAAGAATCTGTCTAGTAGCATTGGCATTGCTGCTCAACAAATTAGTTTTGGCACCTTTGATATGCTTAGAGATTTAGAGATTGCTCGAAAAAATTTACATACCAAAACACATGAAGTATCTGTTGAGGACCAACAGAAGGGTGAGAATTTAGAGGGTGATATAAGTGATAGACTATGTCAAAACCGCTCGAAATAACACGCTTTCGAAGGTGATCATCTTCCACTAGACACTAAGCACTCTGAAAGTTAGCTAAATCGGACAGTTCCGTCGAGTACACCCCAAGGGAGAACTCGAAACAATCCACATTTTACATCCAAAATCCAATAATGAGTACGAGTTTACAATACTTAGTCCATTTCATACAATAAAAGTTCTTAGAAATTATTTACTACAATACCAGAGTTCAGAGTGCGATAATTAAACAGCGGAATTGAAATAAACATCTAACAGAAACTATACAAGGATCCATCTGTGCCCACCAGAAAAATCTTTCTCACAAGAGCTACTCCTCAAGCTGCACCTGCAACTGGGGTAAATAAACCTTGAGTACACAATGTACTCGCAAGACTTACCCGACTAGTGGAAATAGTTTCTTAACTTCAAGGGTATGATAGGCAGTAAGGTTTGTTGTTTTCTTTTTTCTTGCGGAAAGCATTACTAATAGTTCATCCTTACAGTCAAGTTTTATTAGCATTAATGATTACTTCATTAGCTAACCATTCTAGGTAAGCGTCTGTTCTACTTTCAAGCAAGGGTTGAGAGCAATTAGAACCATTTCATCATCTTTCATCTTCCAGTTCTTACTACGGTGTTAGACCATAGCCAAGTTGTACCATCTCACTAAAATGACGATTCACGAACCAATGTATCCCAGTTGGATACTCTAAAACACACGCCCCGTTTATACCCTAGGCACAAATAAGACCAAACCATTCCACTCGTGTCATGGGGTCCAGTTTCCCGTCCAAACTTGGACTCCAAGCCCCCACACTTAAGACCCGGTCTCAATATGGTGCTTAGACCTCCACCTTTCCCTGCCTCCAATCAGTCAGTCTAGAAAGAGCCGAAACCCATGACAAGAGCTTAACGAGCATTCCCGCTCCCATAAGCATGTATGTGTTCAGAATAATAAGTCTATGACCTGATTACCATCCACAGCAATGGACGGTTCACAATCGACATGAACAGGGAAAATAGTGTAACCAAGCTAAGCCCCATGGCCGCGGGACACAACTCATTACACCCACCATCACTCATACCATATCCCTACCCGGTCTCCATTTTTCTTTCATCATTTTTATCATGAGATTAATTATAATAATCACCTATTATGAGTAACAGTAGGTTACTCACGCTATCGAAAACCTAAGCATAGCAGCTACTCAAGCCTGTACTAGTAGGACTCATAGGATAGTTATATCTATGCAGGTGGTTTTCATAAGATTCCTGTAACGTAAATGCATATAACATATATATACAGTGATTATAAAAAATAAAGGGTTATGCACCGGGGCTTGCCTTGGGCCGGCGCGGTGTTAACTGAGTCAGTCGGTGGTGGCTTCGGGACCTCCTCCTGCACGAGAATCTTCTCGTACTCCTCGATGATCTCCTCGAACTCATGCTCGCCGGTGGTCACGATCTCCGCCGACTCGTTCTCTATATGCATGCGATGACGATGATGCAGCTATTTAGTATTTAGGCAACAATTCTTAAAATAGGAATATGCATATAAAGCAACTAAGCTAACTCTAATGACTAAGATACTAAGCTAACTATCATCTTTACCAAGCAAAGTGTTGGGTTCAACTAACAAACACCTAGCTTTACAAATTAAGGATATATCTTTATTTCTACTAATAATTTAATGTATATTGAAACAAAGAGCATTTAACAACCCTAATGCCTGGTTTATTCTAAGGCTACAAAAATTACAGTGAGTACACAATAATACAATGAAGCTACCATAAAAATTTCAGGACTAAAGCTATCACCAATTACCACAAAAAATCCTACAATATTTAACCTCATAATATTAAGCACTCTTAAATGATTTAATAGCCCCTAGTATCAACATGTATATGTATACATTAATTACACCAACATATAGATTACAATTTTAGGAACCTAACAAAATTTATTTCACAATTTTTGGGCATCTACAAGATTTTATATTAATTAAATAAAACTGGCTCTCGAATAAAAATATAAAGCTATTTCTAATTCTTTACAGAAAAAGAGAAACCGAACTGCTCAGCGTGGCCCACGGCGGGGAGCCCTTGCGCACGCTGGTGTTTTAGCAGAAAAGCCCCTGCGTTTTCTGCTATTAACGCAACCACTATGCGCCCTATTCCTTTAGTAAGCGATTATGCGTGAAGGCTCCCGAAAAGACATCTTCGCATCAGGGAGGTCCCCGAAACCCTCGCGCTCGCTGGCGCGGCGTTGGTCAGCATGGAGCCACTATGCCAGCCAATTGGGACCCACGCAGACCTAGCTAGGGGGTCAATGCTCACCTAGTAACTGACGCGCAACGCTGGGCAGCGGTTAGAAGTAAGGATGGCAATGGGTAAATCCCCATCGGGTATGGCCACCCCAGACCCATCCCCGCCATAAAAATTTCGTACCGCCAGAATACCCATACCCGTTATGGGTGGGGAATTTTCCCCAGACCCATACCCGGCCGGGTAAATCATACCCGTCGGGTCACCCGTACCCGCCAACAATTTATTCACGCACATGAAAATCAACAATTCAACAGCAACCACCACTAACCAGAGCACATAAAATTAGACAAATAATAGCATATAATAATATCTTCTGCAAATTAAGATTCCTTTCTATTTAGTTTCTCCTCTACATTAGTCATGATTAATGTAGAAGTTACTGATTATAGACATGGTTTCGGGAACTTCCAAGTGGAGTATTGGACTCATTGACTCCAGAACAAGTGATGCACTACAACACTGAAGAAGAGTGTAGCCATTTTGCAAGTATCCTACCTCCTGTTGAAGCAACATTGCTTGAATGAGCCATCAATCTCATGGCAGATGTGGTGGAAAATGAAAGCTACAACAAGATGAATGCTCGCAACATTGCTATAGTTTCTGCACCAAATATGACCAAGGTTACTGGCAAGCATATTTGTTTCTCGCTACCTGCATTACTTTTAGAATCTGTAGTCTAACCACGGAGCATTGATCTCTTTCAGATGGCAGGGTATTTTTCACCCATGGGTAAACGGTTACGGGGACTGCTGGAATATACCCATACCTGCGTACCCGATGGGTGAAGGGTTTGGTCCATTTACGTACCCGTGGGTAGTGTGTTTAGTCCATATTTAGACCCTAATGGAGTAAATACCCGTCGGGTATCGGGTCGCGGGTCCCCATTGCCATCTTTAGTTAGAAGACCGGAGACGAAGTAGGGCGACTTATCCACATCGGCGAGCAACCTGCGGTGGCGACGACAATGTTCTGGTGAGCCATGGCGCTAAGGGAGTAGTAGAGGTAGTGGGTGAGCATCAGCAACTCACCAAGGACCTGGCCAAAGCGATGGTTCGGCCGAAGATGCCCCGAGCAAGGCTGGCCACGTACGCGCGGCGAGCTCGACGACGAGCCGCGGCGGACACGACCGCGTCAGCTGCGTTGGGACAGCGATAGGGGTACGGCTTAGGTGTGCATGGAGAGGAGGGATTTGAGGCGAGTCTAGTGGTGCAACCAATTTGGCTCGAGGTGGTTAGATGGGAGCTGCCCTCGGTGATGGGCGGACTCGGCCTTATCGGCACGGTGGCAGGGAAAAGCTCCAAAATTGAAGCTCAGTCGGGCACCATTCAAGGCGGGGTGGGAAGGTTGGCTAGACGACTTGATGGCGGTGCCAGAGACATAACAAAACGACCCGAGGTGACCTCTCCCTGCCGAATTTAGTTTTGCGGCTCAGTCGGCCATGATGGGAGAGAGAAGAGGGGAAAACTGGAGCTCGACGCGACCTTGTCTTGGCGGGATGCGGTCGACGTGACTAGGGCGACACGCGCGCCGATGCTACGAACAACACACACGCATCTTCGACCGAGCATTGCCTGTGTGGCCGCAGCGCCATAATGGCAAGGCGATGGTGCGGGCAGCAGGGGAGGGGGCAAGCCCTCGTGCGCACAGCGAGGAGACGAGCAACAACACGGTACAGTACTAGTAGCAGCGGCATCGCAGCAGAGCAGCAGGGAACTGGGCGGCCGCACGGCAGGGCGGCAGCGGCGGCCAGGGTGTTGGGCCTGCGGTGGCAACAGCACCGCACGGCAAGGGCAGGCAGCCAACTGTGGCCGGCCACGCCCAGCCATGGCCAAGCCAGGAGTAGGCCTGGCCGGTATGGCCTCGGCAACACGCGCGATGCCGAGCTACTGGAAAGGTGGTGATCGCAACCCCCGGCCAAACAGCCTGAGGCCATTCACGTGCACGAATTTTAAAGCATCAACCACGACTAAACCAACTTGATTGAGTCACAACCACCTAGACCATACCAAAGAGGGTACATTGGACTACCATTAGGAGCAATAACATAGCACTGGCCTTTAGCTACATTTTGCAGAATTAATTCACCAACATGGCACTGCCATTCTGTTTTAGACTTAGGAAATTTGCTGTCTAGGGCTGATTTTTATTTCAACTTTAATTTCCAAGCTACTAAAAATACTAGCCAGCAATTTTATTTTTCTACTGCAAGAGTTGCATTGTTATTTACAAAGTTTGTACTTTAAACTTTATTTAAGTGACACAAGTATGTTTTATAATATTTTTGCCCAATAAAAATTGGTTTTAAACCTCACTTGATACAACATGAACTATTGGATCAACTTTCATTTAACACTTTTATCAACCATTTTAGGTTACAAGCAATTCATCTACACTCTTTATCACATGCAATGTCACATAAACATGATGCTCATGACATGATTTAGTGGTTTGTTTAGGGTGTAACACCAAGGGTGTTACATAGACTCATTGAATGGTTGCAGGATGATCTCTCTGAGAAAGAGAGTCATTCCAAAAAGAGAGGGAAGTTATCTAAGAGAAAGTTAAAATATCTCCAATTAACAAGAAATCCAATCAAGCTCAGGAAGTTTCTAGCTTGAGACAGAGGGGTAATGGTGGTAAAGTTGGCCTCCAAACCCCGAGACAGAAAAAGAAAAAAGTTAAAAAATGACAATACAAGGCTTAATATGGAATTGTAGAGGCCTTAAAAAAAGGGTCTCTACCTATCTGAAAAATCTTATTTCTCAGTATGGGTTTGATTTTATTGGTTTGCAGGAAACCATGATTGAAAACTGTGAAACCTCTCTGTTTAGAAAATTTGATACTCACCGGGACTACCTTTGGGAATGGATCCCTTCCAAAGGTAGGTCTGGTGGGATTTTGGTTGGTATTAACTTGCACAAGTATGATGTGGGGTCTTTCAAAAAAGGGGATTACATGATTCAATTGAATCTCTGGGACAAGGAAAACAAATTTAAATGGAACATCTTGGTAGTATATGGTGCTGCCCAAGAGGAGAACAAGTGTGAGTTTTTGTGTGAATTATCTAGATTCTTTGATTCTAATGTTGATCCCATCCTAATTGGGGGGGGGGGGGGGGGGGGGGGGGGGATTTTAACATAATTCGATATGCAAATGAAAAAACTCCAAATAGGGGAGTGCATCGATATTCGAGTATTTTCAATTCTATCATTCATTTCTTCAAATTAAGAGAGTTAGTCATGAATGGCGGTTTATATACTTGGTCTAATAATCAGGAACCCCCTACATTAGAAAAACTTGACCATATTCTGGTGTCAAAAGATTGGGAAGATGCCTTTCCTCTTTCTGTAGCGCAGAAACTACCTAGGGAGGTATCTGACCACAACCCCCTAATTATCTCTACTGGGTTACCAAGGAATACTACTAATATTCAGTTCAAATTTGAATTGAATTGGCTAAATAGCCCTGAATTCCTTCCTCTAGTTGAGAAAATTTGGCACAAACCCTGTAGGGCTAAATCTGCCCTGGATAGGGTCGAACAGAAGTTAAAATTATTCAAGCAATATTTCAAAGGTTGGGGATTTAATCAGCAAGGGGAATTTAGGAAGTTAAGAAAAGAACTTCATACAGAGCCGATTGAGTTAGAAGAGTTAGAAGAGAAAGAAGAACTTTCCAGGGATCATATCCTGAGAAAACATTGGATCCTGAGTGAAAATTTCAAATTATTAGCAACAACAACAACAACAACAACAAAGCCTTTAAGTCCTAAACAAGTTGGGGTAGGCTAGAGTTGAAACCCAACAGAAGCAATCAAGGTTCAGGCACGTGAATAGCTATCTTCTAAGCACTCCTATCTAAGGCTAAGTCTTTGGGTATATTCCATCCTTTCAAGTCTCCTTTTACTGCCTCTACCCAAGTCAACTTCGGTCTTACTCTGTCTCTCTTCACGTTACTATCCTGACTTAGGATTCCACTACGCACCGGTGCATCTGGAGGTCTCCGTTGCACATGTCCAAACCATCTCAATCGGTGTTGGACAAGCTTTTCTTCAATTGGCGCTACCCCTAATCTCTCACGTATATCATCGTTCCGAACTCGATCCCTTCTTGTATGACCGCAAATCCAACGCAACATACGCATTTCCGCGACACTTAGCTGTTGAATATGTCGTCTTTTCGTAGGCCAACATTCTGCACCATACAACATAGCAGGTCTAATCGCCGTCCTATAAAACTTGCCTTTTAGCTTCTGTGGTACCCTTTTGTCACATAGGACACCAGACGCTTGCCGCCACTTCATCCACCCTGCTTTAATTCTATGGCTAACATCTTCATCAATATCCCCGTCCCTCTGTAGCATTAATCCTAAATATCGAAAGGTATCCTTCCTAGGCACTACTTGACCTTCCAAACTAACATCTTCCTCCTCCCGAGTAGTAGTGCCGAAGTCACATCTCATATACTCAGTTTTAGTTCTACTAAGTCTAAAACCTTTGGACTCAAAAGTCTCCCGCCATAACTCCAGTTTCTGATTCACTCCTGTCCGGCTTTCATCAACTAGCACTACATCGTCCGCGAAAAGCATACACCAAGGGATGTCCCCTTGTATGTCTCTTGTGACCTCATCCATCACTAGAGCAACCAAATAAGGGCTCAAAGCTGACCCTTGATGTAGTCCTATCCTAATCGGGAAGTCATCCGTGTCTCCATCACTTGTTCGAACTCTAGTCACAACATTGCTGTACATGTCCTTAATGAGCCCGACGTACTTCGTTGGGACTTTATGTTTGTCCAAAGCCCACCACATAACATTCCTTGGTATTTTATCATAAGCCTTCTCCAAGTCAATAAAAACCATATGTAGGTCCTTCTTCTTCTCCCTATACCGCTCCATAACTTGTCTTATTAAGAAAATGGCTTCCATGGTTGACCTTCCGGGTATGTAACCAAATTGGTTCATAGAGACCCGCGTTATTGCTCTCAAGCGATGCTCGATAACTCTCTTCCATAGCTTCATAGTATGGCTCATCAACTTAATTCCCCGGTAATTTGTACAACTTTGAATATCCCCTTTATTCTTGTAGATCGGTACCAATATACTTCTCCTCCACTCATCAGGCATCTTGTTCGATCGAAAAATATGGTTGAACAGCTTGGTTAACCATACTACAGCTATGTCCCCGAGGCATCTTCACACCTCGATTGGGATACTATCCGGTCCCATCGCCTTACCTCCTTTCATCCTTTTCAACGCCTCTCTGACCTCAGATTCTTGGATTCTCCGCACAAAGCGCCTATTGGTGTCATCAAAAGAGTCATCCAACTGAAAGGTTGTGTCCATATTCTCACCATTGAACAATTTGTCAAAATACTCTTGCCATCGATGTCGGATCTCATCCTCCTTTACCAAGAGATGCTCCCTTTCATCCTTAATGCACTTAACTTGGTTGAAGTCCCGTGTCTTTCTCTCACGAACCCTAGCCATCCTATAAATGTCCTTCTCTTATTCCTTCGTACTTAAATGTTGGTAAAGATCCTCGTACGCTCTACCCTTTGCCACACTTACAGCTCGCTTTGCAGTCTTCTTTGCCACCTTATACTTCTCTATGTCGTCCACACTCCTGTCATAGTACAAGCGTCTATAGCATTCTTTCTTCTCCTTAATAGCCCTTTGGACTTCCTCGTTCCACCACCAAGTATCTTTAGCCTCGTGTCCCCTTCCTTTGGTTACTCCACACACCTCTGAGGCTACCTTCCGAATGTTGGTTGCCATCTTGTCCCACATATTGTTTATGTCGTCTTCTTCCTTCCAAGAGCCCTCTTTGATAGCCCTTTCCCTAAATACCTCTGACGTCTTCCCTTTCAGTTTCCACCACTTTGTTCTTTCAATCTTAGCTTGTTTATCCCTACGGACACGCACCTGAAAACGAAAATCTACCACCAAAAGCTTATGTTGAGAAACAACACACTCCCCTGGTATCACCTTGCAATCCAAGCATGCTCGTTTGTCCTTTCTTCTTGCGAGGACAAAGTCAATCTGGCTACAGTGTTGTCCGCTACTGAAGGTCACAAGATGAGATTCTCTCTTTCTAAAGAAAGTGTTGGCTATCATCAGGTCAAAAGCTACCGCGAAGTCCAGAACTTCCTCCCCCTCCTGATTCCTACTACCATACCCAAAACCTCCATGAACTGCCTTGAAACCTGCGCTTGTAGTACCTACATGCCCATTAAGATCTCCTCCTATAAAAAGCTTCTCACTACTAGGTATAGCTCTAACCAGGTCATCTAAGTCTTCCCAGAACTGTCTCTTAGCACTCTCGTCGAGGCCTACTTGGGGGGCATACGCACTAATTACGTTCAAGACCATATCACCCACGACAAGCTTGACTAAGATAATCCTATCTCCTTGCCTTCTCACTCCCACCACACCATTCTTAAGGCTCTTATCAATCAAAACTCCTACTCCATTTCTATTCGCGACTGTCCCTGTGTACCAAAGCTTGAAACCTGTATTGTCCACCTCCTTCGCCTTCTGACCCTTCCATTTAGTCTCTTGAACGCATAATATATTTACACGCCTCCTAGTCGCGGTATCAACTAATTCTCTTAACTTACCTGTAAGTGACCCTACATTCCAACTACCTAAACGGATCCTAGTTGGTTCGACTAGCTTCCTTACCCTTCGCACCCGTCGACTCTGATGCAAAGACCCTTGCTCATTTTTCACTACACCCGGGCGCCGATGTAGCGCGCCACTAAGGAAGCGACGACCCGATCCTTGGTTACTTGACACCATGCCCAGATCACGACACGGCGCGTCACGGGGGTGACGACCCGGCCCTTGCCCATTTAACACCATACCCGGGTTCCGATATGGCGCGTCGCTAAGAGGGTTACGCCCCAACGATTTTCTTTCGGGTTTCATCTCCATTTAAGTGGCTAAGTTTTTACATTGGCTCGCCACGCCTAACACAACCCTCCTCCTTTACCAGGGCTTGGGACCTGCTATGCTGGGACACCAAAGGCGCCCCACCATAGGCGGAGTTAGAATTTCAAATTATTAGAACAAGAAGAAATCTACTGGTTCCAATGAAGCCATGAGACATGGCTTTTGAAAGGGGATTGTAACACTGAATATTTTCATAGATGTGCAAATGGTAGAAAAAGGAAAAACACTATAATATCTCTTGAAAAGGATGATATATGTATTGAGGGTGATGAAAATCTCCTTAAGCATGCTTCTGAGTACTATTCTGAACGTTTTGGACCAGTGCCTCAATATGATATTCATCTAGACCCCTCCATCTGGAATAATTCTCTTAAATTATTTGAAACAGATAATGAAATGCTTTGCCAACCTTTTTTTGAGTCAGAAATTAAGGTGGCTTTATTCCAGATGGAGAAGAACAAAGCGCCTGGGCCTGATAAAATTCCAATTGAATTTTTTCAGAAATGCTGGCACATTGTTAAATCTGATATAATTCAGCTCTTTGAACATTTCCACAATGATAAAGCTAATATAAGCAGGTTGAACTATGGGATCATTACACTTCTTCCAAAAATTAAAGAAGCCAATAGAATCCAGCAGTACAGGCCAATTTGCCTGTTGAACTGTTTATATAAGTTGATTACTAAGGTGTTGACCATTAGGGTGGAACCATTTGCTGATAAGTTGATCAATAGATCTCAAAGTGCTTTTTTGAAAGGGAGAAATATCTTGACTGGTATTATGTCCTGGCACGAGATTATTCATGAAACCAAGAAGAGAAAAGAGGTGGGGGTCATTTTAAAACTTGATTTTGAGAAGGCTTACGGCAAAGTGAATTGGAAATTTCTATTTGATTATATGCAAATGAGAGGTTTTAATGATAAATGGAGAAACTAGATAGCTCAAGTAGTTACTGGGGGTACTGTTAGCATTAAAGTGAATGAAAAAAAACTGGAACATACATTAAGGCCCCATTCGCTGGTCTGAAACTTGGCTGAAAACACTGTTCCAGCTGAATTATTGTGAGAGAAAAACACTGTTCCGGCTGAAAAAAGAAGCCGAATAAGCCGAATATGAGGTAAGCCGAACAGGGCCTAAGAGTTATAATGGGGTCAAACAGGGGATCCTTTGTCACCCATTTTGTTCAATTTTGTTGCTGTCAGTCTAACCCAGATGGTACAAAATGCTCAGGGAAATATTTTTTTTACTGGGCTGGTGGATCACATTATTCCTAGAGGTGTGGCTATTCTGCAATATGCAGATGACACCATCATCTTTCTTAAACATGATATAGAAGGTGCTAGAAATGTGAAACTACTTCTGTATATGTATGAAATGATGGTAGGATTGAAAATTAATTTCAATAAGAGTGAAGTTATTATGATTAATGACGATGGTAATTGGGGCTCTGTATATGCAGATATTTTTAATTGTCAAATTGGCATGTTTCCCATCAAATACCTAGTTGTCCCTTTAAGTCCTAGCAGACTTCATTTGGGTGATGGGTCACCTTTGATAGACAAGAGTTACAAAAGATTAGATGTGTGGAAGGGGAGTTCAATGTCTATTGCTGCTAAATCCACCTTGATAAGTTCATGCTTGAATAATTCCCCAATATATCAAATGTCTGTCTACCTGATGCCAAAGACAGTCTCTGGAAAAATTGATAAGATTAGGAGAACATTCTTTTGGCAAGGTAGTGGGACAAAAAAGAAATATCACTTGGTAAAATGGATTAAGATTTGTAAGAGTAAAAATAAAGGTGGTCTTGGCATCAAAGATTTAAGAGTAATGAACATGAGTCTACTTGCTAAATGGTGGTGGAAATTAGAGCAAGAACAAGGTTTGTGGCAAGAGCTAATTCATAAAAAATACTTGGTAAATAAGTCAATCTTTTCTGTGACTCACAAATTAAGCTTCGGACTCTCCCATCTGGTCTGACCTTCTTAAAATTAAAGAGGTGTATCTACAGGGCAGGGGGATTGAGATTAGAAATGGATTGAAAACCAAATTTTGGCTTGATCCTTGGGTATATGATAGTCCAATCTGTTGTATTGCTCCAGTTCTGTATGTTCTATGTGACCAAAAGATGTTTGTGTGGTGATGTTAAAAGTGGTAGAATTCAGATCACTTTTAGAAGGTGGCTTACTGATGAATTACAATCCTGTTGGGACCTAATTTGGGCTGATACAACCAGATTTCAGCTTCGGGAAGCTGAGGACGTTGTTGTTTGGAAGAATGGTAAATCTAAAAAGTTTTCTGTGAAGTCCATGTACAATTCATTAACAAATAATGATGCTGGACCAGCCCATAAGAAAATCTGGAAAGGTAGAGTTCCCCCAAAGATAAAGATCTTCATTTGGCTTATGACTAATGATGCCTTATTGACAAAGGACAATATATCCCCACTTCCCTAGAACAGTGCTGGGAGTGGTGCGAACACTGGCTTCCAGCTGGTGGGAAATTTCATTTATGGGGTATATCTGCTTTGTGTTGGGCAATATGGAAGGCTCGTAATAGAGCATGCTTTGAAAGGAAGTTTATAAAGAACCCAATAGAGATTTTATGTCATGCAGGAGCTCTAATGCAATACTGGACAGGTCTTTATACTGAAGTGGAAAGGAAGATGCTTATCAATGGCGTCAATACTATGCTGAAGGTGGCAACCGATCTGCTTCTACAGAAGAAGTCTAGTGGCGACAAGAACAAGCGCTTGAAGTATGATGATCATCGCGATGACGGAGCGCAGGATATCTGAAGGGCGCATGGTATGGCGAAAGTGATCTGAGAAATGCAATCTTATGCATATGGGTGGTACTGGATGCCTTTTGGTTTAGACGCTTGTGGTTTCTGTTATTCGAGCTGGCTGTAATAACTGAACTTTGCCTATGGGCCTTTGGGGGGGTAGTATAGCTCCTTGAACTCAGGGTGTGTTTAGTTGGGGAGGTGAAAATTTTTGTGTGTCACATCGGATGTGTCGGAAGGATGTCGGGAGGGATTTTTGGATACTAATAAAAAAATAAATTACAGAACCCATCAGAAAACTGCGAGACGAATTTAATGATACTAATTAATTAGTCATTAGCACATGTGGGGTACTGTAGCACTTAAGGCTTTTCATGGACTAATTAGGCTTAAAAGATTCGTCTCGTGATTTTGTCGAAAACTGTGTAATTAGTTTTTTTGTCTACATTTAATACTCCATATATATGTCTAAACATGCTCTTTTATTGTAATTGGTAAAATTTTTTAGAAACTAAACAGGGCCCAAGTATCTCTGGCAGTTTTCTGGCTCTGAGACAGAGCGTAGAGCTGTTTAGAACTGTGATCTCCTTTATCCCCCCCCCCCCCCCCCCCCCCCCCCCCCCCCTCTCTCTCTCTCTCTCTCTCTAAACTCTATCGTGTATTTCCGTTTAATCATGAATGGAAATGGGGTTCGACCTCGCGTTGAAAAAAAACAATGTCAATCACTCATCGTACATACATATATAGCAGAAAAATTCGGTCTCCAACGAAGGCGGGGCGGCGAAAACGTAACTATTGAAGGAAGTATCTCTGGTTCTGCCCAGTTTGAGCCTCCAAACGAGCATGGAATAGGAATGAATAGCACGTGTTTTTGATCGGGCCCAATGTAACGGGCGTGATGCCTGCATTCCTCTTGCTCACAGACGCGGGGTCAGCACGTACGGTTCACACGCACGCGGCGAGACGCAGTCTTCCCTTGGTGGATCCATGAGAAGTTACCGCGCGTCGTCCTGGCTTGCCGTTGTCAAAATATGACGAACAACAAACGACGTTCCCAGCTCTCTCTCTTTCTTTTTTTTTACTCTGTTTGGTTGACGAGCTAGGAAAAATCCCAGCTCTTAGCCTTAGATGTATACATACAACAACCAAGAAAAAAAAACAAGCGCACGTGTGAAAAATCTTTTTGACCGCTGTTGTCGGGCTGATCGGACCGGCGACGTGGCGGACCGCGACGTCGTCGCCTTCCAACGGAACCTAGCGACTAGGCCGGGATATGCATGCATCATGCATGTATATGGTCGATGGTTTTTAATTTACTTTTACCTCGTCGTGGTCAGACCGTGGACGGGCGGCGGCTAGCCGAGCGCACGTGACCGTCGACGTCGAGATTATCGACGACGTTTGTTCGACCGGCACGGTTGACCCGGTTGGTGGTGCTGGATCGTAGATATGCATGCACATTCAGCACGCCGGCCCGGGTACTGCTCGATCGATCAGGTGCAAGTTGGGATATACTGTACGGAAACTTCCTCGATTTATAACCACACCGGCAACTGCGCCTGCCTGTTAATTCCTAGATCTAGATCGCGTTTGTCTTCACATTGCAATTTGGCACAGGTGGTAGACGAGTATACTAGTGGTAACGTAGTAATTAATGTATGTATGCCTTACCGCGTACGACTTGACTGAGGTCTGAGGCTACAGGCGCGGCACGGCAGACCAACGTTGCTCTTCATCGTCAGCCAGTGAGTAGTTGGTTCGCATGATCGAAGTATACATGTAGATGCGCGCGCGGGGACCGCTGCATGAAAGCGCGCGAATTCGCCACGGAACGTATACGTATAATACTAATACTAATACTAATTACGATATGTGCGTGGGCTGCAAGTTTTGATACTAGTCTATAGAAGTATCAAGTAGGACAACTAGTCAAGAGATCTATCCATCCTCGTCTAGTGGACTAGGTTCAAAGTTAGAGCATCCCCAATAGGTTTCTTATCGCATTTCTAATACTAAAAAGCCGCCACGTAGTTGGTCGAGAAGGTTCCAACAGATACCTAATTTTTCTTTACTACCTACTCAAAATCATTCCTCTCTCTCAAATCCACGTGATGCACCCCTCTCCCATGCCCCGCACAGGAAGACATTTCACGAGCGAGCGAGAGAGAGAGAGAGACAAAGACGGTTCGATGATGACCTAGGTCTCACCACGATGGCAGGGGTGGACGCGGTGGCGACCTCGAGCGACCAAGGAGGGGGGCCGTGGTCGGGTGACGATTAAGTAGCGGAGGGAGGCGAGCCCGGGATGGACCGAGCGACAAAGGAGTAGGCTGCGGTGGGGTGGGGTGGGGGTGGAAGCAGCTCGGGCAGCGAATGAGGAGGTCATAGTCGAGTCACGACCAAGTGGCAGAAGGAGCCACGACTGCGGGTGGCTTGGGCGGCAGATGGAGGCACGGCACGGGTGGGGGTGGCTCGTGTGTCTACAGTTACTTGAAGCATGGAGCTATTTCTTACTAATAATTCTCAAAAAATTGAACACCTGTGCGTTTGCATATAATCAACTGAGAGAAGGTTGTTCCTGTTCGCGTCTATATTTTCCTTGACTCTATGTGACATTATAAAGTATGAAAGGTAGTGAAATTAGGATCTGATATGTCATTAGAAAATTATATGTTACTGGCTTCACTTACTGATTTAGCACGTCGATAGGTCATTGATATGATCTAGTGGCCTTCTCTTCGAGTCCCACACCTCGATACGTGAGGATGCCAATTTGATATCTAGGAGGACGTAATGAAACATGCACTCATAAATGTCCAATGCAAATCAATCCTAGTTAATTAATAACCTTAAAAAAAAGATAAGAAGCACCGAGTTAGGATGGAGAACACGTACTGGCAGTTGTAGGCCAGAAGTATGTTCCCTTTACGTTTGATTCGAGTGAAGGTTCAGGTCAATCGTTGAATCAGATCGACCAAGTCATAGTTTATGGCTCTGCATGTATTCTTGTGTATACTTGGACGGGTCCTAAAGGCTATATGATCTAGGCCTTTCAATATGCAATGTTTTGCCTCCACCTTGCATAAGCAAGGGATATTATGTTGAAATGCTGAAGACGTAGTTGAGACAATGTCGTGCGGGTAGAGCACTTACTTAGTTGATAGTCCACAGGCTCATTGTTTGAACGTTGACTTCTAATATAGGCCTCAAATTCTACTCGGCCAATCTCTTCTTGAACTTCATGAAAAATGATGTCCGGAACAAGGACACCAAAACTTCCTTAACCCGTTTTTGTAGTAGAGATCTTGTAATACTCATGCAGTTGACACCTACTTGTTGGCAAATCTTTGACCTCTCTTTTCGTGGCCAGCAGATCATCGTCTTCTTTAATCTCCAAATAGGCCCTTAGAACCGCAGTCGTAATAACTACGCTTGTCACGACCAGACCGGTTAGGTTGTATAAAAGTAAGTATAATAACAGGCTCTAAACTAGCTAAATGCTGAGGTGGAGGAGAGAGGAGAAGAGAGAGAAGAGAAGCGGGCTGTAAGCTTACAGCCAGCTTGGGCACAAGAACATAAAAAAATCCATGAGATAAACAAGTAGACCATATATTAATGATGAAGAGCTAACTACTATATGGACGGACTGAGAGAAAGCTGCAAAGAACCTTACAGCCAACGAGCCTCGTTAGCCTTGCTCTAAGTTGTAATCAGACACAACTACTACATCTAGATTTCATGGTACTTAGTTGCAACTAGTCGTGGCTCTGTCCCAATCATCAGACCCAGTCAGAAGTCACAATCAGAGACCTAGTTGCAACCTAGGAGGACCGGTTCTACACACAACTAGATTCGATCGTGCTGCAACTGGTAGCTGGGGGATAGGTTGTTGCAACTCAGCCAAATACTATACGGCTCTGAGTTCTGACCATGCGCATGTGACTCAGTTGAAACCGATCAGAATTACTCGGTTGCAATTGCAACCCTTCTCTCATCGGTTGTGCCACGGTTGTAACCGTGCGGGACTCGGTCGCAATGTAACCGGTCTAGTCGATTGTGTGCACGGCGTACCGGATGGATCGATCGGACGCCACATTCTTTACATTCTGGAAGCACATAATTAATAGATCTGGAAGCATGAATTATGCTTTCTTTGCTTGTAGTATAAACATCCCATACGTATGTATACCAATACCGGACCGCGTCGGATACGACTTTGACCGAGGCTATATATACCTATATATAGGTACGTACCAGTCAGTGTAATATACTCCAAGAAAGATGAATTAATTCCTAGCTACATCTAGATGCGTGCGCGCTTGTGCGTGTTCACAGTGCAATGCAATTTGGCACTGGTGCTACGCGGTAGTACTCAGATCAGATAAGTATATAGGTATATATACTAGTGGTAACGTAGAATTGTACGGAGTATATATGTCTTGTATATAAGATATAAATACCGCGTACGTACGAGGTATGACTTGAGCAAGGCTGCGCGGCAGAATAATATGGGCGTGTTTAGTTCCGAATTTTTTTTTTTTTGCTTTTGGCTACTGTAGCACTTTCGTTTGTATTTGGCAAAAATTATCTAATTATGGACTATTTAGGCTTAAAAGATTCGTCTCGCCAATTACAGGCAAACTGTGCAATTAGTTATTCTTTTTACCTACATTTAATGCTCCATGCATGTGCCGCAAGATTTGATGTGACGGGAAATCTTGAAAATTTTTGGTTTTTGGGTGGGATCTAAACAGGGCCTATATATACGTCGTACGTGCTCTTCGTCGTCGGTCAGTGAGAAAGAAAGAAAGGTCAATTGGTTCGGGCATCTAGGACTAGTAGCAGTAATGAAGATGCGCGCGGCGGGACCGGCATGAAACGCGTGAATTCACGCGGAACGTAATTATGAATTTATTATGACAATGATATACTCCATCTGTGCGTGGGCCGTAAGTTTTATATAAAATCGACGTCTAGCGTCCGACGGTGCCTGCACAACGATCGAACGAGTGCCCCGGCAGCGTCGGACTTGCGAGCGAGCCTTCCAGCAGCGGGCCCGTGCTGCCTAACCGCGCGCGAGGATCGCTCGCGCCTCCTTTCGCTTTCTACGCGTATCCCATATGCACCACCTAATCTACTTTTTAAACATTTAAATACAACATTTGCAATATACAAAAGAAGATAGATGAAACACTTGACATGTGTCTGTAACACTTGCAAAACACCTAAAAAACAGTTGAAAACCATTGCAAACACACGCAACATCTAGATAAAATACTTACAACATATGTATAAAACATATATAACACTCAGATGAACACACTCGCAACATACGTCTGAAAAATAGATGAAATATTGGGAACAAACGCTTGCAATATACGTGTACAACCATTTCAAACATCCGTATAAAACACTTGAAATATACATCTGAAATAATTAAAACACTTGAAATATAGGCTTGCAACATGTCTGAAAGTGCCTGATACACTTGAAACACAGCGACGACGGCGGCCACTGCCTACCTATGTGGGGAACTACGGTGGCGCAGTCCTCCGATCCCCTTCCTGTCGACAACGCGAGGTGGATGGGGGTGTAAGCGCAGGCCTCCCCGACCAGACACAGATGCAAGCCTCCACTGCGTCCCCTTCTGCGACGGGCGAGGTGGATGGTGGCGTGGCGCGGGCGCACGGAGCAGTGCCGGTGCAGTGCCGCCGCGTTGGCGGGCAGCCCCTGCGATGGAGAAGATGAGTGGCGCTATTTTTTTTGGGGGGGGGGGCAAGCCATGCAACGGCGATGGCCATGGGCAGCAGGCCATAATTTGTGTTCCTCCTCTGGAAGACGACGGAGAAAGTTCGCTCTTGCGTTCGTGCTCTGGAAGACGGAGGGGGAAGAAGAGATGAGAGGATGATATGCGGGTCCCACACATGAGATGAATTGAGTGGATATATAAGAATGGGCGGGGTGGTGTCACTTGGATAGGAGTACACGAGAATTAAGGTCCGTGTGTCCGTCTGATACTCTAAAAAAGCATGGGACGCTCGGATCAAAGCATTTCCGTAATATTATTACTCCCTTCGTTTTAAATTAGGGCACCCGCAATGGTTAGAGCTAGCTCTAAGCCTTCTCCAATAGTGCTAACTTTTGGCACATAGCTTTTAACATAAATAGCCCCACATGATACTCTTACATAACCTTGAAATGTGTGCAAGAGCTTAGCTCTCGATTAAGAGCTAGCTTTTCTCTCTTCTATTAAAATATGATAAAAATACTTAGAGCTAGCTTAAAAGTCGATTATTGGAGCTGCCCTTATAAGATGTTTTGATTTTTTCCTATATTTATAGTTTTTATTATGCTCATAGATGTATGTTATGTCTAGATATATAATAATATCTATATTATGCCAAAACGTTTTATAACTGAGGGTAGGAGGAAGACGAAGTAGTTTGAAATAAAATATGTACTTGTCATGTCAACAATTGTCTCTCTTCTATTATAATTGAGGGTGGCCCTCCTTCTCCCCCCAACACCCGCGCCGCCGCCACGGCCATGGTCGGCCCCGCCCCAACCTGGTCCGGCCGCCTCCTGCGCCTGCCTTCCTCGCCCGACCCCCTTCTAAGGCCGTCGGAGGTGGAGAAGAAGAGGCGCCCATCATCACGGCGGCCGCGGTTACACGCCGACGAGGTAGCATGACCGGTCGCCTAATAGATTTTGTGTTATATATATATATGTATATATATGGGGTTTTGGGTCTTCCAATTTGAAAGCTCTAGTTTGGTTTTGGTTAATTGATGAAACCCTAAGTGCTAACCTAGTTTATCAAAGTAATCATGAGATAGGTAGCACTATTCCAAGTGATGAAGCAATGACGAAGATCATGACATTGGTGATGGCATGGTTATGATCAAAAGCTTGAGCTTGGAAAAGAAGAAAGAGAAAAACAAAAGGCTCAAGGCAAAGGTATAAAATGTAGGAGCCATTTTGTTTTAGTGATCAAGAAACTTAGTGAGTGTGATCACATTTAGGATATATAGCCATACTATTAAGAGGAGTGAAACTCATATCGAAATGCGGTTATCAAAGTGCCACTAGATACTCTAATTCATTGCACATGCATTTAGGATCTAGTGGAGTGCTAACACCCTTGATAATATTTGTGAAAATATGCTAACACATGTGCACAAGGTGATACACTTGGTGGTTGGCACATTTGAACAAGGGTGAAGGGGATAGAGATGATAGAGGGTTAGTCTCACTGTTTTACAACTGTTCGGACGCTGGTCTCAGGGGGACCGGCGCGTCTGGTCAGGCGTGGCAGTGATTACCTGGCATCGGTCATGTGACCAGACGCTGGGCCTCTGACTGATCGAACGTTGGAAGGCTGCGTTTGGTCAGAACTGACGTAGATGCACAGAAGTTAGGGTAAACGTGTCCGGTCGAACAAAATCGGTTTTGGAACCTTACTGTAAACGCCCGGACGCTGGGGGTTCAGCGTCTGGTCACTTATGGCAGAGCGTCCAGTCATTTCATAACCATTGAGATCAGACGACTCCTGTTGAACACAGGATGACACATGGCCGCCTTTGGGCGACCGGACACTGAGCCCTGCGTTCGGTCACCCCGATCAGTTCCTAGTGAAGGGGTACAACGGCTCTATTTCATGGGGGGCTTCTATTTAAGCCCCATGGTCGGCTCAAGCTCACTCTCTTGCACATTTTCATTGATATAGCAACCTTGTGAGCTTAGCAAAAGCCCTTCCACTCATCTCCATCATTGATCCATCATCATTGTGAGATTGAGAGAGAATCCAAGTGCATTGCTTCAGTGATTGCATCTAGAGGCACTTGGTATTCATGTTGCGCTATTGATTTCACTTGTTACTCTTGGTGGTTGCCACCACCTAGATGGCTTGGTGTAGCGGTAGAGGATCGGCACGAGTTGGTGATTGTTCGTGGGCGTCTCCGGTGATTGTGAGGGGAGTTGTACCTTCCCCGATGGAGTGCTGAAAGGTAACTCTAGTAAATTGCTCGTGTCTTTGAGTTATCTCACTTGTGGGTAGGTTCTTGCGGTGTCCAATCATGTGGACGAGGTTTGTGCAACACCTCTTAGCCGCTGAACCACCAAGTGTTGGTCGACACAACGAGGACATAGCGTGTTGGCAAGCACGTGAACCTCAGGAGAAAATCAGTTGTCTCTTGTCATTTGCATTCTCCCGGTGATTAGCGTAATCTTCATCTTGTGATTAGTTCATTTCTCAACACAGCGGTATAATCACCCTACTCACCCATTTATATTCTTGCAAACTAGTTGTGGCAAGCTTTTTAGTGTAATTAGAATTGAGAGCTTGCTTTGTTGTTTTAAGTTCATCTAGTGGAGCTCTTTAGAGTAGCAAGATTGAGAGCTCTTAATGAGTAGTAACATTACAAGATGTGTGCCTAATAATCATTGCAACTAAAATTATTGGATAGGTCGCTTGCAACCCATATAGAGCTAGAGTAAGTTTGCTTTCGCTATTTGTCATACTAATCAAATTGCTCTAGTTGATTTATAGAATTTTAAATAGGCTATTCACTCCCCTCTAGCCATATTAGGACCTTTCAAGTGGTATTAGAGCCGTGGTCACCGTTTGATTGAAGGCTTAACAACCTCAGTATCAAATTATGGCTCAAGTTGTGTTCAACCATGTGGGGGGCAAACCACCGTTCTTTGATGGCACATCCTAGGGTCATTGAAAGAGAAAGATGAGAATGTATCTTGGTTCAATAAATGATCAAGTATGGGATGTGACCAAGAATGACTATGCTATCATTGATCCCGATGATCCCACCAACCAAGACAAGATCAACAAGCAATGTAACATAATGGCTCTCAACATCATATACAATGCTATTGATTCTAAGGTGTTTGAGCAAATCAAAGATTGTGAAAGAGCAAATGAGGTGTGGAGGAGATTAGAGGAAACATATGAGGGCACACCGGCAGGTAAAGAGTGCCAAGTTGTACATCCTCAAGGACAAGTTGACAAGTTTCAAGATGAAGGATGATGAGAGCATTCCGGAGATGTTCCATCGATTACAAGTCATTGTCAACGACTTAAAGGTATTGGGAGAAAAGATCAAGGATGATGATGTCTCATCGATTCTTGATGTGCTTACCTCCAAGATTTGAGATGTTGAGATTGCTCATCATAAGAGGAGGATTGAAGGACATTACCCCCAACCAAGTACTAGGTGATGTTATGACACAAGAGACATACCATGTAGAAAGGGAGGGGGATGACAAGGAGGACAAGAAGGAAGAAGAGGACAAGAAGAAGAAGAAGAGTGTAGCATTTAAGGCTAGCTCATCATCATCCAAGAACAAGGGCAAGTCCAAAAAAGAATCAAGTGATGATGATGATCTTAGTGACATTGATGATGAAGCCATGGCTCTATTTGTGCGCAAGATGGACAAATTCATGAAGAAGAAGGGCTATGGTGCAAGAAAGAGAAGAGATCACACCAAGAGCAAAGAGTATGTGAGAAGATGCTACAATTGCAAGAGCCCAATCATGTTGTAGCAAATTATCCCTACAATAGTGATAATGATGAAGATGAGAAGAAGAAGCACAAGAAAGATAAAAATGAGAAGAAGGAGAAGAGAATGACCTTCCAAAAGAAAAAGAAGGGTGGAGGCTATGTAGTCACTTAGGATAGTGATGGTTCTTCGTATGGTGATAGCTCTAGTGATGATGACAAGAAATCTATCAAGAGAGTATTAGCAAGCATTGTCATCAACAAGAAGCTCTCCATCTTCGCCACTCCATCGACATGCCTCATGGCAAAGCCTACCAAGATAAAGTATGATGTGAGTGATGATGATGAATGTGAAAGTGACTCTTGTAGGAATGATAATGATGATGATGATGAGGATGAGGATGAGGAGTACACCAAGGAGGAGCTCTTGGACATGTGTGAGCAAGTGCACGCTTGCAATGAGATGAAGAGAAAGGAGTGCAAAGAATTGTGCAAGAAAGTAAAATTTCTTGAGTAATCCTTTGATGAGCTCAATGCCACTCATGAGAGGCTAATGGAAGCCTATGAGAAGCTTGGCAAAGCTCACTCTAAGCTTGAAAAGGCTCACTCCTCTCTCATTGAGCAAGTCAAGTGGAGGAAGCCAAGAAGGAGCAAGTGATCATATCATGTGATGTGGAACTAACATGTGATCTTATTGATGAATCTATTTTTATTGCTCCCACTAACACTTCTTGTAGCACTACCACTTCTACTTCACCTTTGAATGATGGTCTCACTTGTGAAACCTCACTAATGGTGGAAAATAAGACCCTCAAGAAGGAGGTGAATAAGCTCACTCGTGCCTTAGGCAATGCCTATGGTAGGAGAAGCCCGCTTGCTAAAGTGCTTGGTAGCCAAAGGTTTTCTCTCAATAAAAGAGAGATTAGGCTATACCCCCAAGAAAGGCAAGGCGGCCTTTATCACTCCCAAAGTTAGCTTTGTGAAGGGCAATGGTCGGTTTTGCAATAGATGCAAGCAAGTTAGGGCATATAGAGCAAAATTACAAGACTAACAAGAACAAGCTATCTAATGTATCCTCAATCAAATTTGATTCTTGTTACATGCTTTATAAGGGTGCAACTGGTGTGAATGCTAAGTTCATTGGTACACCAATTGTGGGCCCAAAGAAGAAGGCCATTTGGGTACTAAAGACTTTGGTAACTAACCTTCAAGGACCCAAGCAAGTTTAGGTACCTAAAAGGAATTGATCTTCTTTTGTAGGTCAATTATAAAGTCGGAGGAAGGCATTGGGTGCTTGATAGTGGGTGCACACAACACATGACCAGTGATCCAAGAATGTTCAATTCAATCAATGAAAACAAGAGCAATGAGTTTGATAGTATCATATTTGGTGACAATGGCAAAGGCAAGGTCAAAGGGCTTGGTAAGATTGCAATATCCAATGACTTGAGCATTTCCAATGTGCTACTAGTAGAGAGCTTGAACTTCAACCTATTGTCGGTAGCTCAATTATGTGATCTTGGTTTCAAGTGCATATTTGGTGTGGATGATGTAGAGATCATAAGTGTAGATGGCTCTAATTTGATATTCAAAGAATTTAGATATGAGAATCTATACTTAGTTGATTTCAATGCTAGAGAAGCTCAATTGACAACATGTTTGATCACTAAATCTAGCATGGGTTGATTATGGCATAGAAGGCTTGGTCATATTGGAATGAAACAATTAAACAAGTTAATCAAGCATGACTTAGTTAGAGGCTTGAAAGATGTCATATTTGAGAAGGATAAACTATGTAGTGCATGTCAAGCTAGAAAGCAAGTTGGTAACACACATCCTAAGAAAAGTATGATGAGCACATCTAAGGCATTTGAGTTGATGCACATGGATTTGTTTAGGACCAACCACATACACTAGCATTGGTGGAAACAAATATGGATTTGTAATTGTGGATGATTTCACTAGATATACATGGGTCTTCTTTCTTGTTGACAAGAGTGATGTGTTTGCAACATTCAAATCTTTTGTCAAGGGTATTCACAATGAGTTTGAAACAACAATCAAGAAAGTTAGAAGTGACAATGGAAGTGAGTTTAAGAACACAAGAATTGATGAGTTGTGTGATGAATTTGGAATTAGACATCAATTCTTAGCCAAGTATACTCCTAATCAAATGGCTTAGTTGAAAGGAAGAATAGAACTTTGATTGACATGGCAAGATCAATGTTGAGTGGGTACAATGTGAGTCATTCATTTTGGGCCGAAAGCAATCAACATGGCTTGCTACTATAGCAACCTGACTCTATTGTCACCCCATGATGGAGAAGACACCTTATGAGCTTTTGAATGGAAGAAAGCCAAACATAGCATACTTTTAGGGTATTTGGTTGTAAATGTTATATATTGAAGAAATGCACTAGATTGAGTAAGTTTGAAAAGAAAGTGTGATGAAGGTTTCTTGTTTGGTTACTCCACTACTAGCAAGGCTTATAGAGTTTGGAATTTGGCTAGTGGTACTCTTGAGGAGGTTCATGATGTGGAGTTTGATGAAACAAATGGTTCCCAAGAGGAAGATGAGAATCTAGATGATGTGAAAGGCACTCAATTGGTCAAGGCAATGAGAAACATGGACATTGGTGAGTTAAGGCCTAGAGTGGTGATTGATGTTGAAGATGACAAGAATCAAGTGCTCTCTAACTCAAATGTGCAAGCTAGTGGTTCTCATGATCAAATCCAAGCAAGCACTAGTGATGGCAATGTGCAAGATCAACAAGTGGCTAGTTCATCATCTCAACCAAGTGATCTATCAAATGCAAGCAATCAAGTGCAAGTGCTTCAACCAACCAATGTTGTAAGAGATCATCCATTGGACACTATCATTGGTGATATTTCAAGAGGAGTGCAAACAAGATCAAGATTGGCTTCATTTTGTGAGCATTTCTCATTTGTGTCATCCATTGAACCTAAGAAGATAGATGAAGCTTTGAATGATGTTGATTGGGTCAATGCTATGCATGAAGAGCTAAACAACTTTACAAGAAACCAAGTATGGGAGTTAGTTGAGAGGCCTAAGGATCATAATGTGATTGGAAACCAAGTGGGTCTTTCGGAACAAGCAAGATCAAGATGGGATAGTAATAAGGAACAAAGCAAGATTAGTGGCTCAAGGTTACACTCAAGTTGAAGGTCTTGACTTTGGAGAAACATATGTCCCGGTTGCAAGATTAGAAGCAATTAGGATCTTGTTAGCCTATGCTTGTGCCCACAACATCAAGTTGTATCAAATGGATGTGAAGAGTGCATTTCTCAATGGGTACATCAATGAGCTTGTGTATGTTGAGCAACCTCCTAGTTTTGAAGATGAGAAGAAACACAACCATGTTTACAAGTTGAGAAAGGCATTTGTATGGATTAAAACAAGCACCTAGAGCATGGTATGAGAGATTGAGGGATTTCCTACTCTCTAAGGGATTTAAGATGGGAAAGGTTGACACCACTCTCTTCACCAAGAAGCTTGGAAATGACTTATTTGTAATGCAAATCTATGTTGATGATATCATATTTGGGTCAACAAATCAAGATTTTTGTGAGGAGTTTGGCAATGATGATGGCTAAGTGAGTTTGAGATGTCTATGATTGGAGAGCTTAGTTACTTCCTTGGTCTTCAAATCAAGCAAATGAAGAATGGCACATTTGTGAGTCAAGGCAAGTATATCAAGGACATGCTCAAGAAGTTTGGAATGGATGATGCTAAAGCTATTAGTACACCAATGGGGACAAGTGGAAGCTTGGATAGTGATGCTAGTGGCAATATGGTGGATCAAAAGATGTATCGGTCTATGATTGGAAGCCTACTCTATGTGACCGCATCAAGACCAGGATGTGATATTTAGTGTATGCATGTGTGCTAGATTTCAAGTCCTCACCGAGAGAAAGTCATTTGAAGGCAACTAAAAGGATATTGAGGTACTTAAAGCATACACAACATGTTGGATTATGGTATCCCAAAGGAGCAAGATTTGAGTTGATTGGATATTCGAACTCTGATTATGTGAGATGCAAAGTTGAGAGAAAGAGCACATCGGGCACATGTCAACTATTGGGAAGATCACTTGTATCTTGGTCATCAAAGAAGCAAAATAGTATAGCACTTTCAACCGCCGAAGTGGAGTACATTTTGGCCGGTAGTTGTTGTGCTCAATTACTTTGGATGAAGGCTACTTTGAGTGATTTTGGAATTAGGATCAAGCAAGTACCATTGCTATGTAACAATGAGAGTGCCATCAAACTCACAAACAACCCAGTTCAACACTCAAGAACAAAGCATATAGATGTCCGTCATCACTTCATAAGAGATCATCAATAAAAAGGGGACATTTGCATAGAGAGTGTGGGCACCGAAGATCAACTTGCCGACATATTCACCAAGCCACTTGATGAAAAGAGGTTTTTCAAGCTAAGGAATGAATTGAACATACTTGACTTCACCAATATGTGTTGATGCAACCCCATTATATGATATGCCTCTCCTTCGAGCAATACAAGGTATAAATTGATTGGCATGACATACATCCTTGCTAAGGACATGATTAGTGCATCTAGACATATTCCACATTTGAATAGGTTCATTCATGAAAATCAAATGAATTTGATGCTTGTATGTTACCACTATTGCTTGTATATTTGAAATGATCTAGTGGTAGCATATGACATGTTTGTGGGCTTGTAAACCTAGTGTTTGATCTATAAAATGAGCTATAAGTGTTTAACTCAACATGGTACAAGATAACCCTTATTTAGAGGTGTGAAGAAGCTTGTCCTTGGATCAAACCGAGTTAAATATCTTTTGCAAGTAATCTAGATTAAACCAAATTGAAAACTGATCCTCATTTCACATGGTTTCACCCCAACCTATTTATAATTTGAACCTATCTCTACTTTAAGCCTTTGTGGTCATTAATGACAAAGGGGGAGAGAAACAAAGATAAGTGATAGGAGGAGAAATAGTGTAGAGAGATAAGATATGACAAAGGAAGAGGATCAATTAATTTTAAGCATACAAATAGGGGGAGCAAGCTCATGAACTTGTAAAGTGCATTTGAATGTGTATTTCATATGTTTGCTTGCATGGCACAAGTTTTAAATCTCAATATCCATGTTTGTGTGGCATATGCTAGTTGTAGGTTTGAATGATAAAATGAAAAACTAGCATGCATAGGATGTCTAATGATTTCATTTCCAAGTATTTACAAGTGGTATCTAGCTATCAAGTGGTATCTAGCTAAAGTAACTAGACTTATGTTCATCATATGGAAACTAGACCGTTACTTGTAATATTGATCACATGGGGTATTCTAGTTTTTATGTATGTCTAGTTACTAATGGTGCTAAGGAAGGCATAATGGTGCACTCCGATTGGTATCACGCTTCAAAGGTCCATCTCTTATACCTTAGTATCATTTGATAGAAATTGTCTCCTATATTTCCTATCTAAGCATATGTGCAATAGCTTCAATCCAAACTCTTAGCACATATGTAGGGGGAGCAATTGCTACCATATGGAGTTCATGAAACTTGTCCATATCCTTTACACATGGTAAATATGCTTGGGCAAGCAACATGGATTCAAATGAACTTTAATTCATATCTTTGTATAAGGGTTGTCATCAATTACCAAAAAGGGGGAGATTGAAAGCTCTAGTTTGGTTTTGGTTAATTGATGAAACCCTAAGTGCTAACCTAGTTTATCAAAGTGATCATGAGATAGGTAGCACTATTCCAAGTGATGAAGCAATGACGAAGATCATGACATTGGTGATGGCATGGTTATGATCAAAAGCTTGAGCTTGGAAAAGAAGAAAGAGAAAAACAAAAGGCTCAAGGCAAAGGTATAAAATGTAGGAGCCATTTTGTTTTAGTGATCAAGACACTTAGTGAGTGTGATCACATTTAGGATATATAGCCATACTATTAAGAGGAGTGAAACTCATATCAAAATGCGGTTATCAAAGTGCCACTAGATGCTCTAATTCATTGCACATGCATTTAGGATCTAGTGGAGTGCTAACACCCTTGATAATATTTGTGAAAATATGCTAACACATGTGCACAAGGTGATACACTTGGTGGTTGGCACATTTGAACAAGGGTGAAGGAGATAGAGATGGTAGAGGGTCAGTCTCACTGTTTTACAACTGACCGAACGCTGGTCTCAGGGGGACCGGCGCGTCCGGTCAGGCATGGCAGTGATTACCTAGCGTCGGTCATGTGACCGGACGCTGGGCCTCTGACTAACCAGACGCTAGAAGGCTATGTCTGGTCAGAACTGACGTAGATGCACAGAAGTTAGGGTAACTGTCTGGATGCTGGCTGTGTCCGGTCAAGTACCACCAGACGTGTTTGGTCGAAGAAAACCGGTTTTGGAACCTTACTGTAAATGACTGGACGCTAGGGGTTCAGCGTCTGGTTACTTATGGTAGAGCGTTCGGTCATTTCATAACCGTTGAGATCAGACGACTCCTATTGAACACAGGATGACACATGGCCGCCTTCGGGCGACCAGACGCTGAGCCCTGCGTCCGGTCAATAGGACCGAAGCGTCTAGTCACCCCGATCAGTTCCCAGTGAAGGGGTACAATGGCTCTATTTCGTGGGAGCTTCTATTTAAGCCCCATGGCCAGCTCAAGCTCACTCTCTTGCACATTTTCATTGATATAGCAACCTTGTGAGCTTAGCAAAAGCCATCCCACTCATCTCCATCATTGATCCATCATCATTTTGAGATTGGGAGAGAATCCAAGTGCATTGCTTGAGTGATTGCATCTAGAGGCACTTGGTATTCGTGTTGCGCTGTAGATTTCGCTTGTTACTCTTGGTGGTTGCCACCACCTAGATGGCTTGGTGCAGCGGTAGAGGATCGACACGAGTTGGTGATTGTTCGTGGCCGTCTCCAATGATTGTGAGGGGAGTTGTACCTTCCCCGATGGAGTGCCAAAAGGTAACTCTAGTAAATAGCTCGTGTCTTTGAGTTATCTCACTTGTGGGTAGGTTTTTGCGGTGTACAATCGTGTGGATGAGGTTTGTGCAACACCTCTTAGCTGTCGAACCACCAAGTGTTGGTCGACACAATGAGGACGTTGCGTGTTGGCAAGCACGTGAACCTCGGGAGAAAATCGGTTGTCTCTTGTCATTTGTATTCTCCCGGTGATTGGCATAATCTTCATCTTGTGATTGGTTCATTTCTCAACACAGCGGTATAATCACCCTACTCACTCATTTATATTCTTACAAACTAGTTGTGGCAAGCTCTTTAGTGTAATTAGAATTGAGAGCTTGCTTTGTTGTTTTAAGTTCATCTAGTGGAGCTCTTTAGAGTAGCAAGATTGAGAGCTCTTAATGAGTAGTAACATTGCAAGATGTGTGGTTAATAATCATTGCAACTAGAATTATTGGATAGGTGGCTTGTAACTCTTATAGAGCTAGAGCAAGTTTGCTTTCGCTATTTGTCATACTAATCAAATTGCTCTAGTTGATTTGTAGAATTTTAAATAGGCTATTCACCCCGCCTCTAGCCATATTAGGACCTTTTTGTAAGTATAGCATTGGATTTGTCATAGAACACATTAGAAACAAGAAAACAAACTAACACTAGACAGTTGGTCTGGCTGTGCGATTCGCTACCTGCCGGCCAGAGTTCGAACCCCCTCGAGGGCGGATTTGTTAGCCAGAGGAGGCGCAGTTTATCTGTGCGTTGAAAAAATCCCCTCGTCTACCCCACGTGTCAACAAAAGATGCTCGGCAGTCCTCCGAGGGGTATCCCATGAAGTTAGATTGATCGGTGGAGGTGCACGTGATAGGAATTGGATGTGACACAAGGCGCAGAGACAGTGACTTAGACAGGTTCGGGCCGTCTAATCGACGTAATACCTTACTTCCTATGTCTTTGTTGTATTGTATTGAATATGGGGTGTATGTAGATGTCGACTAGGGGACCCTTGCCTCTCCTTATATACTCTAGAGGGGTAGGGTTATAAGGAAAGTATCATATTTGGTACTATACAATATCTTGCGGTGCACGTCGACTAGTGCCGTGCACGCCTTGATCTTGTGGGCTGGGCCACCTCTAATAGTGCGGCCCATGTCTTGTCTTATGGATACCGAGGGTCATATCCCCCACAGCTAGTCCCTGAGTGCCTTGTATCCGTTATGCAATGCCGTCTTGAGCTTGTCCAAGCAGGTGCGAACAAAGCCAAGCAGTCAGACTCATGGTCCAACCACCGTGATGAGTTGCCGAGCAGTTGTGAACCGTCACTGAGCAGTGTGAACCGTTGCCTAGCAGTGTATCCAAAGTAAGGCTTGCCATAAGGATGTAAGGAGCTCAAGTTTAAAATATAAAAATTCTTTCACTTAGGAGAAGTGTAGCCACTTAGACTCCGTCAATAAGAAGGGTAAATCAATAAATAAGCACTACATTCACCGCCAGGTGAAGTGTAGCCACTTAGTCCCCGAGCCTGCTAGAATATGAAGAATGAATCTTGTAGCAGGGTCAAAGAAAAGAAGTCTGAAAGCTTGCTGATATCATTTGACATGCGCGTATCAAGACCCCAGACGTACTGACCAAGATTAGCACCCTGATCCGAACAGCTTAGAGCAGCTTGATAGCACACCGATGAGACGTAGCAAGATTCGACCACCAAGGAGTTTAGTTGGCGATGCTTGCACGAAGAATCCAAACACCGAGGAGTCCCTAGCGAAGCTAGCGATGAAGCACGAGCGATGAACAGTCCAGTCAACTGGTCGGCGGCGAAGTGAGCATTGAGTAGAAGTGACCGGCAAACAGTCCGATCAACTGGTCGGTGACGAAGTCCATGAACCTAGCGGTTTGACCAATTGATCGGTGGAGAAGTCTGAGCATCAGGTGGTCCGACCACCTGGACGATGATCCTACAATACAAATATGTAAAACGGATAGTACATGATGTAAAAATATATGAACTCCAGAGAAGAATCAGCAATGGTGATGAAATAGCATATGCAACTCGGTGATCAGTTCATGTGAACACTTAGTGTTATTATGAAGATGTATTTATATTTAATATAAACCGCCCGACCAATTAGTGTCTAGCCGAGTCTCTAGCCCTAGCTAGCCCATTAACTATAACATGGAGCGCGGAGCCCGTATGCATGTAGGAAGAACAAAGCATCGCTGAGGAGCCATTGCCGACCACCCATAACGCAGAGGGCAGACACTCGTACATGTGTAGGGAGGAGCCGAAGATAGGGCCATCTCTGGGGACATCCGAGCGTCAACATGACTGTTTGGGAGTTCGCCTTAGACTTAGCTGTATGTCATCTTTAAGATGGTATACATGAAAGAAAATCATTTAAAGAGCAAACATGGAGAAAATAGCTCGGAGAAACATCATGGAGATATATGAAGATTGAAGAATATTTAGAAGAATATTAAAGCGTGACTTAGCTTTAGACATAATGTCTGGTCGACGACGTATGTCATTATCTAGTCGGCAACACGGGTAGCTCGCTTAGCAGCTCGCTTGACGGCTGGAACGAAGTTGATCTCGTGTTGGAGTAGGATGGACGTAGTTGGAGCTTGGCAGTGTCAATCTGCATACGAAGACGTGCGCCGTGGTTGTCGAAGGATGTCGACGCAATCATCCGAGCTCCCGCAAAGGATGTTGATCTTGAGTTACGCCATCTAGTTCGCTAGGGATCAGCACGCACGAGCCCCACGGTGGGCGCCAACTGTCAACAAAAGATGCTCGACAGTCCTCTAAGGGGTATCCCACAAAGATAGATTGATCGGTGGAGGTGCGTGTGATAGAAACCGGATGGTGACACAAGGTGTAGAGACAGCGATTTAGACAGGTTCAGGTCTGTAACACCCCGGTGTTATGCCTACATTTAAGCACTACAAATCATACATATCATGCATCATCAAGCATCCTAATCATACATGCCTAACCATGTAAATAACAACTGAAACACTGCTTCGAAACATATGAAACATGTTGTGAAACCTGAATGTTGCATATATTTGTTAGAATGGTTTTGCCCTGATTTTGCTTGCTAGGTTAGTAAAACATGTTTGGCTACTATTGTAAATCATCTAGGATTATTTAGTTCAATTTTTGGAGCAAGGTCTGTATTCAAATTAATTCAAAATTTTGCTTCCAAAGTAATTTCACAAAAATTAGGGTTTTGAGTTAAACATGGACTTTGATTTTTCAATTCAAAATCTAGAAAGAATTTGGCTTTGGTCATAAAAGCAAAGTTGTAGAGAATTAAATTCTAATCAACTTTCATTTTTGGGACATTTTTAAAAGATGTCATTTTCTTGCTCAAAATAATATTTGAAAGCTGACATTTAAAAATTTCTTGAAAATATAAATGGAAAATGATTTTTCTCATTCGCAGGCCACCGCCTCGTTTCCGGCCCACGGCCGAAGCTGGCCCAGCCAGCCTCCCGCCACGCCGTGCGCCTCGCCTTGGCCTAGCCTAGCCCAGCGCCGTGCCTGGCCTGCCTCCGCGCCCGCCTGCTCGCTGATGCGTCGCGCCACGCCCGACCACGGTAGAGCTCGCCCGCCGCATGGCGGCCATGCGCCGTCGACGCCACCACGCGTTGTAGCCGGCCCGCACCCGCGCCCACGCGCCCACCTACTTCTGCTGGAGCCGGTGCGCTCGCTGGCTCACTCCCGTGCTGCCTCTCCTCTCCGCCAGCGCCGAGCACCCTCACTCTTCCCCTCGCCGTGCCACCACACCCGCCGGCAAAATTCGCCGCATCTCCTCCACCTCGGCTAGCGATCGTGCACCCGTAGCTCCGCCTCGCTCTCCAGCACATTGTGCTCACGCCTGTGCTGCCTGCTGAGCCCAGGTAGCGCCGTCTCTAGCCCCGCTACCGTCGGCCATGGCGCCGCTGTGCTCGGCCACCATGGAAGGCACCTTCCTCCTCTTCTCCACCCTACCTAGCTACCTTCCCGCCTTTGCCAGCTTCTCGCGCATCGTGTGCTCCCGTTAGCTCACCCTATCTTGGCCGGAAATGGCCGCTGGCCTCGTGGCCGAGCCGCGCAGCCGTGACGTCGCAGTGCTGGCATGGCATTCGCCTCGGCCGAGCCAGGCCGAAAGGCCATGGGCCGACGCCCTACTGGGCCGCCTCCCCTTTCCCCTTCACTCGGGCCACGCAAGCCAAATGTGGCCGTGGGCCAGCTGATTCTAGCGGGCTGGCCCAGTAGCAGTAGGATGAATTGTTTTCAATTTATTCTTTATTATTTGAAAATAGAAATGGTTTGAAAAATGTTTGAATACTCAAAGTTGCTCCAAATCTATTGAAATAAATTTGTCTAGGTTCCTTATCATCAGATCTACTTGGGAAAATTATTGCATGTCATTTTTGAGTTACTTTTCTGTAGAACTTTATTTAATCATATATATTGCTGATAACTTGAAAATGGGTAGAAAAATCTATAGGCTTCGGAAAAATATGATTTCTAAGTTTGTTAATCTTCTTATGTAATGTACTTCCTAGGAAAAATATGTTTCATGCATGTACTGTGGGAAAATTTTGAGGTGTAGTTCAAGTACCTTTAATGGCTAATTTTTGTTATTTTAGCTAGAGAGCAAACTTTGTATAAAACATGCATGTGATAATTTTTGTACAGTCATTGTATGCTATGAAGAACCTAGGAAAAATACTAACTCTGTTGTTTGACACTTTTCACAGTTCAAAGTATTTTTATGTTCATAATCCTGCCATAGCTTGTTATTTTTGTGTAGGCTAATCCACTCATTCATTTACCATGAAAATCTGATAGTAGACTACTTAGGGTAGTATTATGCTGTAGTAATTTTCTAAGATTTTTCTAAGCAAGAAAAATAGAGGTTGCTATTCAAACCTATGATTAATTAGGGTTTAATTAAGTGTTGCTTTTTGTGGGATTAAGAAATTAGTAAAGCTTTGGTGTATCTTTGAAGCATTTAATAAGATGTGTTGACTTAACATATTAGTAGTAGAAGAGAATGCAGTAGATGACATGTGCTTGTAGTATATTTTCTTGAATGATGTGACTACCTTGCATTCAAACATATCCATTGTATTCATCTCATCCGATGCACCGATTGCATAAGCACTTACGGACATTGCATCATATAGGATCGCAAACCGAGAACCTAGTCATCATACCCGAGGAGCCCAAGGAGCAGTTCGAGGTGCAGCCATAGGAAGTGCCCAAAGCCGACGAGGAGGAAGTTGAGGAACTTTCGGAGTGCCCCGATCACCGCCTGAGCTCCTTCGAGAGAGGCAAGCCCCAGAGCATTTTCTCCCGGTTTGCAATTATTAATTCAATGCTTTACTTTAATTGATGCATTACGTTCAGGAGTTGTTTGCAACCGTTGCTGCATTATACCTTGTTTACCTTTGTTATACTATATCCTTGTTACCTTGGTATCCGTAGTCGAGTCAATGCTTAGCTGGCTTAGACCAGTAGAAGTTAGGTGATTTCCTGTCACCTGCGAGCTATAGGTGGTTACTTGGATCTGCTTGGATGACTATGAAGTCATGGTATAACTAAGTGTTAAATGAAGTTGAGACCGGACAGAGACTTGCAGAGTTTTGGACTGTAGTGCTTTCTGTCTGTGTCGATTAAGGACTGACCGTTGTTGGGCCTCGAGTCATGTTGAACGCATGCCTTACATTTAGCTGGCCGAATAAAGTACCTTCCGACCGTGAAGCTGGGAGATTATTCAGGCCGAGTAGATTGCCCATAGCGCACTGTGCCAGAGCAGGTGTGGTAGGACACGGGGGCGAGATGATAAGACCAAAGTGCAGTCGGTCGGCCCCTGGGTACATGTGGTTCCTGGCAAACTCGAGATTGCTAGATAGTTGACTCGGTTAATAACAATTAACTTGACAATAATGCTTTAAAAAGGGTCATGAAATGCTAAAAATGCTTCTTTTTGCAAATGAGTCAGCTACCCTACTATAAAGCCCTTCATAATCCTTGGTGTCACTTATTTTCGGTTATGTCGGGTAAGTCTAGCTGAGTACCTTCTCGTACTCAGGGTTTTATTCCCACTTGTTGCAGATGGGCAGATGTATTATGGCTACTGTATCAACTGCCTTTATCCTGCGATGGGTGATGCTTAGGACCATGGGCATGGTCATTCCTTACGTCTTGTCTGATGCTTTTGTTGGAGATGATCATTCGCTGGCACTGTATTTAAACTCCGTGTGAGTGTGTGTGTGTGTGATTTGAACAAATGACTTCCGCTACTTTTATTCGAACTTGTTTTGTAATAACTATGTTTTAACTCTGATGTATCTGAGATGCAAACCTTTTATGTAATATGTGATGGTGACCGCTAAACTTATTACGATCTTGGCTGGAATGGAAGTTGGTTTGAAATCCTTCGTGATTTCACGGACTATCGGGTTATACGGGCTTAAGTTTGCTAAATCGTCTGCTCTGGCGGATGATTTTCTTACTTAATTTCGTATAATTGGTCGGTTCTGTTACAGCTAGTATCAGAGCATGGTTTAGCATGTTACTGTTCACAAGTGTATTTAAAACAAAAAGGCATTTGGAAAATGTGATTTTCAAACTATAAAGTGTGCCAGTGATCATATTCTTTATGCCCAGTTAAGGACTTTAGGTGGCTTAATTAAGTACTGACTTGGGGTTCTTGCATCATATTTCTCTTTCGTCGCTCATACGGCGTGCTATTGTATGAGTGCCACTTGTTTGAGTGGTAATGTATGGATCATTTGCCTCTACGCCTCGGTAAGTGTGAGTTGTGAGAGCATGATCGGATACACCGCCGATCTAGGGTGAATGCTTATATGATGCTGAAGTAATTACATGTTTTATGCATGTTTTACAAAGGTATCTCATGTGTGGGTCTTTCGTCTATTGAGGCGATGCTATCAATAGGACGATGGTTCAGGTAGTTACTACCGTTGTACACGTATCTAGGGATTCGTGTAGAGCGTGTAGATAAAAATTTACTACTTTTATGCATTCATTGGGAACTGGGCTGAAATGAATCTTCTGTAGGTACATAACAACGCTATCGTGTAGAACATATTAGCTACGTATTTGAGAGATCGTTTGTATGCCACCGAATTCGTCGTTAGAAATTATTTATTTTCTAAGTTTGTGAGAACGTACGACATGTACATACATCATATTACTTATGCATTTCATTCATGTCATGCATTCCTCCCCTTATAAATTGATTATCTCCTTTTGATAAAAGTTGTATCACCTAAAATCTGTTTCCCTGGGGTAATGAAAGAACGTTTGCTATAGATGGCCCGCACGAAGTAGACCGCCCATAAGTCCACCGGAGGAAGAGCACCTCAACGTTCGTTGGCCCTGAGGGAGCACTGCACCACAGACACCTTCTTGAGTGAGTTTGGCATGCTGACCTTGCTTTGGAGAGTGCTCCATGATGTGGGGTACCCAGAGGGTCAAGAACCGGTGTACTCCTGGAATGAGAGCTAGTTGGCAAAGGATGGACTTGCAGTGGTAGAAATCACGGTTCCTGCTCTCGGTGATGCTCTAGATTGGGATGGTTGGCACTTGGAGTTTGAGGGTCGCACTCCCGCTGAGGGTGCAGAAGGAGCAGCCTTCCGTGTCATCAGGGACATTATGAGTAGATTTCCCAGTGAGCTTGCAGCAGCTCTAGCTAGCACTTTTCCTAGGGATGATCCTCGTGATGCCATTTGGGTTTAGCCACAGGGAAGTGCATTGGTCAGAGGTCTAGCTGAGGGACAGGCTAGCGACAACCAGGCAATGAGTGCTATGTTCGCCACCATCAGAGCGTATGAGGGTCTCGAGAGTACCTACTAGACTTTGACTAGCTTGCGTGGTGAGGATAAGCTCAAGGGGAGAAAGCAGAAGAAGAGACAGGCATGTGCTATAGCTAGTTTGTAGGAGCAGTTGGCTGATATGAACTTATAGCGAGATCAGGCGGTTGAGAGAGGTGATAGAGCTATGCAACAGGTGCATACGTTGACTCAAGCCAACAACAATGCAGACTGCATGATAGGATAGTTGGTTCAGGAAAGGAATGAAGCCTGGGACGAGAGGGACCTTCTGCTGCAGAGGGTCGATGAGCTAGAGGAATACAACAGCAACCTGCACGAGGAGTTTCACGTGCTCTACAATGGGGTTGGCCCATATGCTCCACCAGACGCCGCTGGCATGGACATCGACGACAACAATGAGGACGAGCCTATAGTTTCACCTGGGGGTGATGGTGACGTCTCCGATCCTGATGATGGCCCCGAGGAGTAGGCTAGTTGCCTTGCGCTAGTATCTAGGTCCTATCGTGATGACCTTTTTTTTGTTGGCATGTAACCTATTGTATGTTGCTTCGAACGTATGAGACTTGGCATGTGGTTGGAACTTGATTTCAAATGTGATATCTGAATGCATAAAAAGTCCAGTGTATGTATGCTGGCAATTTGATTGTATGGACGCGATGTTTGCCGTTGAAGTAATTTGATTAAGTGATGTTGTTTTAATTGGGATGCGATTGTTATGTCTCTATTTTATTGTATGAATTTATTCTCTCTAGTAAATTCAGTACGTCATAATTTTTCCTTCACTCGCAATTATTACAGCTTCACTCAATCATTACTTGTTGCTGAAATATGCAGATGACAAACACTCGTCGAACCACGTATGAGGCCGCTGAGACCGGTGCTAACGGTGCAGGGACCGGTGGTGGTGGTGGTGGAAACCACGACAACAACAATGAACCTCCCCATGAACTGCATTTGCCACCTCCTCCCCCGTTTACCCCTAAGATGTTCCTCGCACAGTTGCTCGGGAGTCAGCGCAACGCGAAACAATCTCAGAAGAACATGGAGGATTTTCTGCGTACCATCGCCAACAACGTCCAACGCGGTAACAATCAGGGCGGTGGCATGGGAGTGAACCAATATAGCAGCTTCAAATATTTTATGGACACTAGGCCACCAGTATTCAAGGAAGCAACAGAGCCACTCGATGCCAAGGAATGGATCAACACGATGGAAGATAAATTCCGTGTGTTGAGGATGACTGAGGTGTTGAAAACGGAGTATGCTGCACTTCAGTTGCAAGGACCAGCGGGAATATGGTGAAAGCACCATCGCACCACTTTCCCTCCAAATGCTCAGATTTCGTGGAGAGAGTTTACTAAGGCCTTCCATAGAGTCTATATTCCACCCGGGCTGACCGAGATGAAGTTGGGAGAATTCTTGGCGTTAAGTCAGGGCACCAAGACCGTGACGCAATATCTGCATGCCTTCAACAACTTGTGTCGCTATGCTCCCGACATGGTTGACACAGATGCTAAGAGGATAGCCAGTTTCAAGAGGGGACTCAATCCAAAAATGATGAAACATGTTGGTACCAACAACCGCGTTAGATTCAATGACTTCATCAGTGACTGTCTGAAGCAGGAGAAGAATAACAACGCCAGCACCACAGCCAAGACACGCAAGAGAGCCCTTGAAGGTGGTCCGTCGCAAGCTTGAGCACCTACGGGAGGTCGTCCTCCATATCGCCCATCGGCACCTAGCGCTAGGTTCAAGCCACCTCAGCAAAGAAGTTAGAATTTCTGTGGACCCCAGAAGCCTTACAAGATGGCAGTATAGCCCAACAAAGCGGCCACAACTACGGTACAAGGCAGTTCCAAGGGAGCTATGGGATCTGTCGGGACAGTGAGGGGACCCTGCTATAACTGTGATCAACCCGGCCATTTCTTGAGGTTTTGTCCATATCCGCCCAAGAAGTAGCAAACTTATAATGCTAGAGTGCATAGTACGACCGTGGATGAAATTCCTGAGGGAGAGCCTATCACTGCTGGTAAGTTTTCTATCAATGAAAACCCTACAGTTGTTCTATTTGATTCTGGATCATCGCATTCTTTTATGAGTCAAGCATTTGCACAAAAACATAAACAAATATGCACAGAATTAGATTATGGTTACCGTATAAGTTCAGCAGGGGCTGATGTTTTGACCAACCGGATGGTTCGAGGGGCAACCCTTGAATTAGGTAGCAGGAAGTTCTGAGTGAACTTGATAGTTATGCCTGGATTAGTTTTGGATGTCATTATAGGGATGAATTGGATGAAGGATTGGGGAGCAGTCATAGATACTGGAAGTCGAGTACTTACCCTTAAGGATCCCCTGGGTGAGGGTACTTTCCAAGTACCATTGCCTCAGAGAACAGACCTTATAAGTGTTACATGTGCTATGACAGTCATTCCTATTCATCAGATTCCGGTAGTGTGTGAATTTCCAGATGTATTCCCAGATGAGCTACCTGGTCTTCCACCGGATAGGGAGATTGAGTTTGGAATCGAGTTAGTCCCTAGAACAGCTCCGATTTCAAGGAGACCCTATCGGATGCCTCTAGATGAACTAGCTGAGCTGAAGAAGCAGTTAGAAGATTTCTCAAAAAAGGGGTTTATACGGCCAAGCAAGTCTAAATGGGGATGTCCCGCCTTGTTTGTGAAGAAGAAGAAAGAGGGCACTTTGAGAATGTGCATAGATTATAGGCCACTCAACACTGTGACCATCAAGAATAAGTATCCCTTGCCTCATATTGATGTTCTGTTTGACCAATTATCCAAGGCCAAGGTGTTCTCATAAATAGATTTGAGATCTGGTTATCATCAGATCAAGATTAGGTCACAGGATATACCGAAAACTGCATTTTCCACCAGATACGGGTTGTATGAGTATCTTGTCATGTCCTTTGGCTTGACAAATGCTCCTGCATACTTTATGTTTTTGATGAATACAGTTTTTATGCCAGAATTGGATAAGTTTGTGGTAGTGTTCATCGATGACATTCTGGTGTACTCTGAGAATGAGAAAGATCATGAAGAGCATCTAAGAACTGTCTTGACCAGACTTAGGGATCATCAACTGTATGCTAAGTTTAGCAAATGCGAATTCTGGTTGAGGAAAGTTCCTTTCCTTGGTCATATTCTGTCAGAAAATGGAGTTTCAGTCGATCCAAGTAAGGTGCAAGAAGTGATGAATTGGAAAGCACCGATCACAGTTCCTGAGATTAGAAGTTTCTTAGGACTAGCCGGTTATTACCGTTGCTTTATACCAGATTTCTTGAAGATTGCCAAACCGATGACAAGTCTCCTACAGAAGGATCATAAGTTTGTGTGGATAGAGGAGTGTGAAGCAGCTTTCCACACTTTGTGGAAACTATTGACCACTGCTCCTGTTCTAGCACAACCAGATATCGAGAAACCATTTGATGTGTTTTGCGACGCATCGAAAACTAGATTAGGATGTGTTCTTATGCAAGACAGGAGAGTCATTGCTTATGCATCACGTCAATTGAGGAAGCACGAGGTCAACTATCCAACACATGATCTTGAACTTGCTGCAGTTGTGCACACCCTAAAAATTTAGAGACATTATCTACTTGGTAATGTGTGCAACATTTTTATAGATCACAAGAGTCTTAAGTACATCTTTACCCAACCAGAGCTAAACATGAGATAGCGCAGATGGTTGGAATTGATCAAGGATTACAACTTGAATGTGCAATATCATCCTGGAAAAGCCAATGTAGTGGCAGATGCTTTGAGCAGAAAGTCACATTACTTGAATGTGCAGCCATTACTTGAAGATGGGTTCGATCTAATGCATCCTGCTATGTTACATAGTATTCAGATTAGTTGCTCTTTGGAGAGTAAGATGATAGAAGGCCAGAAAACCGACAAGGGGATATTCCACATCAAAGAGAAAATAAAAGAAAAGTCGTCTCAACACTTTAAAGTGGATGAACAGGGTGTGTTGTAGTTTGATGACCGTCTTGTGGTTCCCAAGGATCGAGAGCTTAGGAATAAACTCATGGATGAAGCTCACCTTTCTAAGCTATCTATCCATCATAGAAGTAGTAAGCTGTATCAAGAACTAAGATCTCATTATTGGTGGACCAAAATGAAGAAAGAAATTATAGCATATGTTGCCAGATGTGACACATGTTGTCGAGTGAAAGCTATTCATATGAAACCTGCCAGTATGTTGCAACCCTTATCAGTCCCTAGTTGGAAGTGGGACGATATCAGTATGGATTTTATCACGGGTTTGCCCACTACTCAAAAAGGACATGATTCGATTTGGGTAATTGTGGACCGTCTTACCAAGACCGCTCATTTCCTACCAGTCAAGACAACTTATCGACCACCTCAATATGCCGAGAGGTATATCGCAGAAATTGTGAGGTTGCATGGTATACCAAAGACCATAGTATCTGATAGAGGCTCACAATTCACGGCTCACTTTTGGGAACATTTACACAAAGGCTTAGGAACTAGTTTGATTCGCAGTACCGCTTATCATCCTCAGACAGATGGTCAGACTGAACGAGTGAATGCTGTTTTAGAGGATATGTTAAGAGCCTATGTATTGTCTTCTAAGGGATCATGGGAGTCATGGTTACCGTTAGCTGAGTTTTCTTATAATAATAGTTATCAAGAAAGCATCAAGATGGCCCCATTCGAAGCTTTATATGGCAGAAAATGTAAAACACCATTGAATTGGGTCGAGCCTGGTGATAGAAGGTATTATGGCATTGACTTTGTAGAAGAAGCCAAGAAGAAAGTTCATATTATTCAGTAGAATATGAAAGCGGCCCAATCACGTCAGAAAAGTTATGCAGACAAAAGAAGGAGACCCCTTATGTTTGAAGTTGGTGACTATGTTTATCTGAAAGTCACGCCAATGAAGAAGAAAAGGTTTGGAGTTCAAAGAAAGCTTGCCGCGAGATTCGTAGGACCATACAAGATTCTAGAACGAAGAGGTCCGGTAGCCTACAAGTTAGAGTTACCTAAGACAATGAGTACTATTTTCCCAGTTTTTCATGTATCACATCTCAAGAAATGTTTGCGTGTTCCGGAGGAAAGAATAGAACCTCGAGGTATCCAACTCAAATCAGATTTGGTGTACCGTGAACAACCAGTCCATGTGTTAGACACTAAGGAACGTGCTACTTGAAATAGTGTGGTGAAAACATACAAGATACAGTGGGATCATCATGATGAGGGAGATGCAACTTGGGAAACGGGAGAGTATCTACAAAAAGCTTATGAAGATTTTTATAACAAATGGTTCGTAACCCAAATCTCGGGATGAGATTTTTATAAGGGGGGAGGGCTGTAACACCCCGGTGTTATGCCTGCATTTAGGCACTGCAAATCATACATATCATGCATCATCAAGCATCCTAATCATACATGTCTAACCATGTAAATAACAACTAAAACACTGCTTCGAAACATATGAAACATGTTATGAAACCTAAATGTTGCATACATTTGTTAGAATGGTTTTGCCCTGATTTTGCTTGCTAGGTTAGTAAAACATGTTTGGCTACTATTGTAAATCATCTAGGATTATTTAGTTCAATTTTTGGAGCAAGGTCTGTATTCAAATTAATTCAAAATTTTGCTTCCAAAGTAATTTCCCAAAAATTAGGGTTTTGAGTTAAACATGGACTTTGATTTTTCAATTCAAAATCTAGAAAGAATTTGGCTTTGGTCATAAAAGCAAAGTTGTAGAGAATTAAATTCTAATCAACTTTCATTTTTGGCACATTTTCAAAAGATGTCATTTTCTTGCTCAAAATAATATTTGAAAGCTGGCATTTAAAAATTTCTTGAAAATATAAATGGAAAAGGATTTTTCTCATTCGCGGGCCGCCGCCTCGTTTCCGGCCCACGGCCGAAGCCGGCCCAGCCAGCCTCCCGCCGCACCGCGCGCCTCGCCTTGGCCCAGCCTAGCCTAGCGCCACGCCTGGCCTGCCTCCGCGCCTGCCTGCTCGCTGACGCGCCACGCCGTGCCCGACCATGGCAGAGCTCGCCCGCCGTGTGGCGGCCATGCGCCGTCGACGCCGCCACGTGTCGCAGCCGGCCTGCGCCCGTGCCCACGCGCACGCCTACTTCTGTTGGAGCCAGTGCGCTCACTGGCTCACTCCCGCGCTGCCTCTCCTCTCCGCCAACGCCGAGCGCCCTCACTCTTCCCCTCGCCGTGCCACCGCACCCGCCGGCAAAATCCGCCGCATCTCCTCCACCTTGGCCAGCGATCATGTGCCCGTAGCTCCGCCTCACTCTCCGGCACATCGTGCTCGCGCCTGTGCCGCCTGCTGAGCCCAGGTAGCACCGTCTCTAGCCCCACCACCGTCGGCCATGGTGCCGCCATGCTCGGCCGCCATGGAAGGCACCTTCCTCCTCTTCTCCACCCTACCTAGATACCTTCCCGCCTTCGCCAGCTTCTCGCGCATCGCGTGCTCCCGTTAGCTCACCCTGTCTCAGCCAGAAATGGCCGACAGCCTCGTGGCCGAGCCGCGCCGCCGCGACGTCGCAGCGTCGGTGTGGCATTCGCCTCGGCCGAGCCAGGCCGAAAGGCCATGGGCCGATGCCCTGCTGGGCCGCCTCCCCTTTCCCCTTCGCTCGGGCCACGCAGGCCAAATGTGGCCGTGGGCCAGCTGATTCCAGCGGGCTGGCCCAGTAGCAGTAGGATGAATTGTTTTCAATTTATTCTTTATTATTTGAAAATAGAAATGGTTTGAAAAATGTTTGGATACTCAAAGTTGCTCTAAATTTGTTGAAATAAATTTTTCTAGGTTCCTTATCATCAGATCTACTTGGGAAAATTATTGCATGTCATTTTTGAGTTACTTTTTTTTGTAGAACTTTATTTAATCATGTATATTGCTGATAACTTGAAAAATGGGTAGAAAAATCTATAGGCTTTGGAAAAATATGATTTCTAAGTTTGTTAATCTTCTTATGTAATGTACTTCCTAGGAAAAATATGTTTCATGCATGTGCTGTGGGAAAATTTTGAGGTGTAGTTCAAGTACCTTTAATGGCTGATTTTTGTTATTTTAGCTAGAGAGCAAACTTTGTATAAAACATGCATGTGATAATTTTTGTACAGTCATTGTATGCTATGAAGAACCTAGGAAAAATACTAACTCTGTTGTTTGACACTTTTCATAGTTCAAAGTATTTTTATGTTCATAATCCTGCCATAGCTTGTTATTTTTGTGTAGGCTAATCCACTCATTCAAATACCATGAAAATCTGATAGTAGACTACTTAGGGTAGTACTACGCTGTAGTAATTTTCTAAGTTTTTTCTAAGCAAGAAAAATAGAGGTTGCTATTCAAACCTATGATTAATTAGGGTTTAATTAAGTGTTGCTTTTTATGGGATTAAGAAATTAGTAAAGCTTTGGTGTATCTTTGAAGCATTTAATAAGATGTGTTGACTTAACATATTAGTAGTAGAAGAGAATGCAGTAGATGACATGTGCTTGTAGTATATTTTCTTGAATGATGTGACTACCTTGCATTCAAACATATCCATTGTATTCATCTCATCCGATGCACCGATTGCATAAGCACTTACGCACATTGCATCATACAGGATCGCAAACCGAGAACCCAGTCGTCATACCCGAGGAGCTCGAGGAGCAGTTCGAGGTGCAGCCACAGGAAGTGCCCGAAGCTGACGAGGAAGACGTTGAGGAACTTTCGGAGTGCCTCGATCACCGCTCGAGCTCCTTCGAGAGGCAAGCCCCAGAGCATTTTCTCCCGGTTTGCAATTATTAATTCAATGCTTTACTTTAATTGATGCATTACGTTCAGGAGTTGTTTACAACCGTTGCTGCATTATACCTTGTTTACCTTTGTTATACTATATCCTTGTTACCCTGGTATCCGCAGTCGAGTCAATGCTTAGCTGGCTTAGACCGGTAGAAGTTGGGTGATTTCCTGTCACCTGCGAGCTATAGGTGGTTACCTGGATCTGCTTGGATGACTATGAAGTCATGGTATAACTAAGTGTTAAATGAAGTTGAGACCGGACAGAGACTTGCAGAGTTTTGGACTGTAGTGCTTTCCGTCTGTGTCGATTAAGGACTGACCGTTGTTGGGCCTCGAGTCATGTTGAACGCATGCCTTACATTTAGCTGGCCGGATAAAGTACCTTCCGACCGTGAAGCTGGGAGATTATTCAGGCCGAGTAGATTGCCCGCAGCGCACTGTACCGGAGCAGGTGTGGTAGGACACGGGGGCGAGCTGATAAGACCAAAGTGCAGTCGGTCGGCCCCCGGGTACATGTGGTTCCTAGCAAACTCAAGATTCCTGGATAGTTTACTCGGTGATCAATATCTCACTTTAGCGGGTGAGTGAGGTTTGTGTAAGGAATAAATCACCAGCTGGTTAGGAATCGATTCGAATCGCCATCGCTCCTGGACAGTGAGCACTTGACTTGAGTGATTTCATCGTAGTAAATGTTTATGGAACACTTGGATAGTTATAATGAATATGACAGTATGAAAGTTGTTTAATGATCATTGGTTATCATTATCTACTTAATCACATGTTTGCTCTAGTATAGGTGCAAATCTAGTCGACAGGTTAATAACAATTAACTTGACAATAATGCTTTAAAAAGGGTCATGAAATGCTAAAAATGCTTCTTTTTGCAAATGAGTCAGCTACCCTACTATAAAGCCCTTCATAATCCTTAGTGTCACTTATTTTCGGTTATGTCGGGTAAGTCTAGCTGAGTACCTTCTCGTACTCAGGGTTTTATTCCCACTTGTTGCAGATGGGCAGATGTATTATGGCTACTGTATCAACTGCCTTTATCCTGCGATGGGTGATGCTTAGGACCATGGGCATGGTCATTCCTTACGTCTCGTCTAATGCTTTTGTTGGAGATGATCATTCGCTGGCACTGTATTTAAACTCCGTGTGAGTGTGTGTGTGATTTGAACAAATGACTTCCACTACTTTTATTCGAACTTGTTTTGTAATAACTATGTTTTAACTCTGATGTATCTTAGATGCAAACCTTTTATGTAATATGTGATGGTGACCGCTAAACTTATTACGATCTTGGCTGGAATGGAAATTGGTTTGAAATCCTTCGTGATTTCACGGACTACCGGGTTATACGGGCTTAAGTTTGCTAAATCGTCTACTCTGGCGGATGATTTTCTTACTTAATTTCGTATAATTGGTCGGTTCTGTTACAGGGTCGTCTGATCGACGTAATACCCTACGTCCTGTGTCTTTGTTGTATTGTATTGAATATGGGGTGTATGTAGATGTCAACTAGGGGGCCCCTGCCTCTCCTTATATACTCTGGAGGGGTAGGGTTACAAGAAAAGTATCATATTTGGTACTATACAATATCTTAAGGTGCACGTCGACCAGTGCCAAACACGCCTTGATCTTGTGGGCTGGACCACCTCTGATGGTGCGGCCCATGTCTTGTCTTATGGATACCGGAGGTCATATCCCCCACACCACGCCAAAGCACAGGTCTAAGGCCATCTCAGTTTCACGGGAGTTGCGGTGCCGCTATGTATGGGTGCGGCAGAGGTTTGGAGGTTTTCTCGACCTGCGTGAGAAGATCTTCTTTTTAAGCACAATGCCCGGGGCTGTCTTACTCCTCGCGGGCCGAGTTTTTTTATAGCCCCTCGTTGCAAATTCTAGGCAGTCAAACTCATATACTTTAATTTGAACAAGTCTTTAGATAAGAATATATTATCATCCATATGTTTATTTATATTTATTTCAAAATTAAAGTATGACTAGGGACAAAAACTAAAGTGGCGTATAATTTAAGGAGCAACACGGTAGAAAAGAACACAAGAAAAGTAGAAAAATACAATTCTCCATAGGTTTCGAGGTGCAGTGAGTTATTTATATTATCAATATTTTTGTATATCTGATCAAAGATTTATAGTACGCATGAGGTATAGTATATATTCTTCTACAAGAAAAAGTATATTAAATAAAATACTTTTGAACTCTTAACTTTTCTTACGCTATAAATATCCTCTTAAAGCAACTTCAATACAGATATATATAGTTGCAAAATACTAGATGAGCAATTATACTCTCCTGACTCCTCAATGGCCACTCAGGATTTCAATTTTCACAACAATACGTTTGACAAATTCTTGGTTAAACATATAGTACATTTTGACTTTTATCCAGGTACAACACCCCACATGTTGAATGGATTGATTCTCAAAGTCAGACTCATCAGACCAATAACAAGCAAACCTGTTTATTAGTAGAGCCCTTTTACAGTACTTGAAATTGCCTCGCGTTGCCTCCCATTGCCTCCATAAAATATCAATTATCATCCTAAAGGGTATGTTGGTCATTTCATGTGCCTATCACTACTCGCCGCGCCCCCTCCCCGATCCGCGCCCGATGCCGTCGTCCCGACTCGCCCTCGCACTCGGCATCGCCCAACGCCCCGACCCTGCACGCGCTGTCGCGTTCACCAAAGCCGCCACCGCCGCCGCCGCCCTCGCACGGCGCCACGCCGGCCTGCCATCGCCCGCACTGCCCTGCTCTTACCCTAGCGACCGCTGCCCTGCTCGCTGTCCGTCCGCGACCCCACACCGCCTATCGATCGTCCGCGTTCCTGGCATCCTGAGTTCTTATTGCAAGAGGTTTGGATCTTTGTCTTATTTTGGATCTCAATAGCAGTAATCCAATCTGCTAGTTTAAGGCGATGGGATCACCATTTGCCACGCATGGACACTCCCGTGCTCCCTTGCCCAGTTCGGCAAATTCCCAATCCCGTTACCCTCCCCTCCTGATGCTTCTCTGCTCCAATCCGATTTGTTCAGGCGGTCGGCGGGGATCCTGGACTCCTGGGTGACTGATCCCTTGCTCGCATCTGGATGGCGGCAGGACGGGCCTAGGCCCTAGGTACTAGGGTCAGCCAGTCGGGGGAGGGATGGAGTGCTGCACCAGCAATAGACACCAGCCAGGACATCGGACGCCCAGGCGCTGTAAGTGTGCGGCTCACTGACCTGGCCAAAAGCACCGAATTTTGGAATGTGAATGTGTCAATGTGATTTCTGAATTATGATTTACAGCATTTTTCCTAATTGCTAGTGATTTGTAGTTAATAGTGTTCATATATCTTTCTTGTTATCATGTAGATTAAGTATTTTTGTAATTTCTTCATATAAGTTTGTTTCATGCATGATGCGAACAATTTATGCCTTATTTTGAATCTATGGATTAGTCTTTTTTTAACATGGAATACCCAACTCTAAGTTTGTTCACTGTTCTGCATTATTCTTTTATCTTGGTTAATAGGTAGAGTAGCATTAATCACTATCCATTTTTATTTTTTTTCTTGTTATTAGGATCATGCCCGTGTGTTGCAACGGGTGTAAAATCACGAAATCATATATTTTGAGGGGAACATGATATAGCTAAAAAGAACATAATTTTCTGTGCCAGAACAATGCATTTTGGAGAGCAGCCTACCAAGTCTCCTATCTGATCCTCTCAGCCTCACCAGCTTATTCAAGCTAGACCTCTCCAGAAAACTACAATATTCCCTAATTTATTGAAACAAATTCGCTATCCAAAACCATTCATTTCCTCTAAAAAAATGTTTTAGTGAAGGCATATAAATGAACTAAGTTATAGACTGTGTAGTGATATGAAAGACATAAATAAACTCGATTTTATGTTAATTTAAGTGTTAGTCTGAAACCATTCAGGTACTTACTGAATTCTTTTATATTCATCTAAGTGCTCTAGTTAATCCCCTAAACCAAAGTGCTCTTATGTTAATTTCAGTGTGATGTACACCTTACTGACATGAGAATGCTTGTAGGTTGTAGCCATGTTAAGGTAAGATAAAGGCAATTAAAGAACAAGTGCTGCCCATTTGCAATAAGCACCAATGAGCAACTCTTGATGATCGTGCTGAAATCTAACCTACTAACTGAAAAAATAATAATACCATCAAAACTAAAGTACAAATGTGTGTAGTACCATTACCAAAAAATAAAGCAGTTGGATTTATAGAGTTGAGTAATGCAGAATTAAAGTACATATATATCACTGCAGTACTTCACTCTGCTCAATGACTGCATCCCTTATTTTTATCAATCACTCTATTAATGCACTCTGTTTAACCTGCTTAAGAATCTAATTTCTCTGCACAACTACAACAGCTAATTAATTCCACTGCAAACTGCTAGTATGTCTCATTAGTGTATTCTATCTATGTCGAATTGTCCATCCATCTCGGTAGCATATTTTTGTTTTGTGATTTTGTAAAATTTAGCTAGGTTTAATTTCCCCGGAGCATATTTCATCCAATTGCAATGGACATTGATTTGGTTTCTCTCTTTATTAGAGGACTAGCAGTTTATTGTTTATATGTCTACTACTACAGACTTGTTAACTGTTCTGCTGGTGATATAAGTTATGCATCCTTGACAAATTGGCAGAGTTATTTCATCTATTTGTGTTCAATTAATTAGCATAGCTATTGCTTTTCCTCCAGTTGTGGATTCACTTGGTGTTAGTGAAGCTTATTGATGTTTTAGTTATGTGATTATCTTTCCCTCTTGTCGGGGTTGTCTTGTATTATTTTTTGATATAATAGGTCACTGCTCATGCACCTTGGCTGGTTTCTGTTACACCTTGGTGGAGCTTGTTTCTGTTACACCTTGGCTAGTTCCAAGTTTCTAAATGCATATAAACATAGGCTGCTGTTTTAGAACATGGTAGGCTGCTGAAATTTGAAACTTCAAGTGCAAAGTGAATTTCAATAATGAAAACCTGTGCATCCTAATGAAAGCTTCATTTTTTCAGGAGGAAATATCGGATGATGATTCTTTGCTGGAGTACAGTGAAATTGTTATGAAGATGTTTGGCAGTGAGGACGATGGATTTGAGTTTTATAACAACTACGCTTATGAGAAAGGATTTAGTGTGAGAAAGGAATACTACGAGTGGGACAACGGCCACAATGAGAGGACCCTTCGGAAGTTTGTTTGCAGCTATGAAGGTTTCCACGCAGAGAAGGAGGTGAGGAGGGAGATCAAGAAGCGGAGGCCGCGGAATATCACTCGTTGTGAATGCCGTGCTCAACTTATGATTGCACAGGATCCGAACACAGAGCAGTGGTATGTGAAGGATTTCATCGACGAGCACAACCATCCGATGACGGAACTAGACCTTGCTTGCTTTCTGCGTTCACATAGAAGAATCAGCGATGATCAAAAGCAGAGATTGTGCAGCTGCAGATTTCTAGGATCCGCAAACACTAGATAATGGATATTATGGTTAGGCGGTACGGTGGGTATGATAAGGTTGGATTTACATCAAGGGACCTTTACAATTTTTGCCATCGCAACAAGGCGGAGACACTTTCTGGTGGTGATGCTTGAACAATCATCAGTTACATGACAGAACTAAAACATAGAGATCCTGATTTCTTTTTCCAGTACAAGATTGATGGGAGAGGGCACCTGATGGGACTGCTCTGGTGTGACTTTCAATGTCAGATGGATTATAGAGCGTTTGGTGATGTCGTCGTGTTTGATGGCACGTACAAAATGAATCGATACAACCTGACCCTTGTTCCTTTTGTTGGGGTGAATCACCATAAAAGCACGATTCTTTTTGCCTGTGGAATTCTTTCTCACGAGGATACTGAGTCATATGTGTGGCTGCTTAGGTCATTCTATGATGCCATGATTCAGAAGCATCTGGTTTCTATGATCACCGATGGAGACCGTGCTATGCAGAAAGCAATCAGTATTGTGTGGCCAAATTCATCGCATAGGCTATGCGTATGGCATATTGAGGTGTGCATTGCGCGTAATCTTCACACCTAGGATCTGAAGGATAAGGTTAGGGGTTTTCTTTATGACGTTGCTCCATAGAAAAGATTGAGAGGAAATGGATAGCATTCTTGGCAAAGGAGAAAGTTACAGATAAGGACTCATGGCTGTACTAGATGTATGAGATGAGGGAAATCTAGTGTGTGGTGTATCATGCTGGTAAGTGCTACTTAGGACTGAGGAGCAACCAGCGTAGTGAGAGCCTACACTCAAGGATTCAGTTTAATCTAGATCGGAAAATGACACTGTTAGAGCTGATACAGCACGTTGACCACTGTCTTTCAAAGTTGCATAGTAATGAAGCGTATTTGGACTTTCAAGCAAGTTCTAAGCCATGCTTACAACTAGATGCTTCAACTATTGAGAAAGAGGCTGCAAATTTGTTCACACCAAGTGTTTATTTTGCTGATGTGTAGTACAGCGTAAAAGCAGCCGACAAGTGTTATTGGATTGAGACTGTAGATGGCTATGATATTGTTGAGTATATTGTTGGAAGGGTTGATAAAGGAGACAAACAATACTATGTGAAATGTGAGATATGCGTTGTTGAACACAAGCTGAAGGAAATTTCTTGTTCTTGTCTAAAGTTACAGTCCCTTGGAACCCCATGCTCACACATCTTCTTTGTATTGGGTTGTCGAGGAGAACACAAGCTTCTAGACTGCTGTGTTTTGGAAAGGTGGACGAGGGGGGACCAAGCAGTGGATTTCCTCCTATAAGGAAGAGCGCCATGTATGACTATTCCGATAGCCTACAGAGGTATCATGAGCTACACAATATCAGTCAAACAACATCCTTCATAGCATCTCAATCACTTGAAGCATATGGGCAGCTCAAACGCATTCTTCATGAGGAAGCTACTATGATCCCTCCAAATGGAGGAGAGAACAGAGGCAAGAGGTTTGGTCCTGTGCTGCCGCAAGCCCTGAATGTTGATTCTGTAGATGTCTTTGATCCCATACATGTGCCTAGCAGAGGGGCCCCGAAGAAAAAGTTGAAGTCAGTTTTAGATAAATCTAAGAAGAAATGTACCCTAGTGTAAGGGTGAGGGTCACAATCGGCGAACATGCTCCAAGAGAGAAGAGGTAAGCTAAGTGTAATGTTCATCAAAGCTGAAAACTAGCTGTCTGTGAGGCATGTGTACTTATGGGTAATGTTCCTCTTCATTTGTAGGAAACAATGCTCCCTGAGGATGTGCCGGATATATGATTTGCCAAAGGTAACTAAAATGGCCTAGTCTTGTGTAAACACTACACTGTTTAGCACATTTGCTTTCCTTGTCATGTGAAACCCATACCCTTACTGTTTGCTGTCTATACTACTTATTCCTTAAAAGCATCCTCAATTTGATGCATCTGCTTCTTTGGTATGTTGGTTGCCATATGAGCCATTTATTTCTTAACTTTGGACATAATCTTTTACAAGAAGTTTTTGTTTGCTGGTAGTTTACAGTCACATGAGATTCATACATACACAACTACGCAAATAAAGGGGGAATAACTTGTGAGCACATTTATCTTGAGGTTTCCATATGGATTTTTTGAGTGAATGGTACCACAAACATGATAACTACTCTTGCTTTGAGCAGCTTTTGCCTCCAATAAATGTACTAAAAAATAGTTAATCAATAGAATCTAGGAGCAACTCTTAAGAGTATGCGGATTTCATTATACTATCCTAAGGTTTTATTTTTTGCTGTACTAATCCACTCTTCTACTTGGGCTTGAATAATTGGTTTGCATGGTTTATAATCTAGGATAGGATGAAGCTGATCAGGTCTCAGGACGAGCACTTATTGCTTTATTTCTTATCCTTTCCTGGGTTGTGGTCATTGTTCAATGCTTCATGGGTTGTGACATATTGAGGTGGCGATCATTTTATGCAACACATGATATGGCATGGAAAGCTCATTACAGGGAAGTGTTCGACCATGGAATTCGAGAAGCTTTGTGCTGCCTAGGACGTGCAAAATATCTGTAGGTGGCAGACCAGAGATTTTACACTTTGGAACTCCAATTTTAGTATAGTTAGTTGAGCTGATTGTTTTATAACTGACGGATTATGCGGAGAATGTGCTTTTACTATGGAAGATTTGGATGGATTAATAAAGTAACTCCCTCTTATTTCTGCCTCTTCTGTTCTTATGTATCCTCCCTCTTTGCAATGATGAATTTTCCTCTCGCCTTTCAATCAATTCGATCCTTAGGCTACGATCTGCTGCAATAAGTGCTCTTTCAGATAACTCTCCAGATGATACAGCAATGATACAAAAGCTCGCTCAAAGAATTTTGCATGTGAACAGGTATCATGATAATGGTCCTGATGATGGCATAATCTAGGGCTATGCTGATCATACAAGAACATCAGGTCAGCATAAATTTGTGGAAGTTTCGTTTACCTTCTCTTTGTGCAATCTTAAATATGCATGGAGTCTGGTTTTGCATGCATTTCACCCATCTTTTCTGTAATCATTTAACGTATTCCACTTGTTGTTGCATTCATAGGACAAGAAAAACTCCATAGCAATATATGAAAAACTAAGCTTTATGAATCTTCCTTGGGGCCAGAGATAGGCGTACACAAGATGAGGTGAACATAACAACACAAGTGTCAAAATCATCCTGCTAGCTCAAATCAGCAAATATTGTATTTCTTGGAAACTTCAAATAAATAGCAACCTACTGCTTTGTTTTGAAAAAGTAACCCTATAGTGATATAACAAGTGTAAAAACATGATGTTGCCTCAATCATAGGTGCTATGAGAGATAACTATCATATACCCACCACTTGCAGATCCTTACTTAAGAGTTAAGAAAGAATAATGAACTGGATCACAGAGTAAATCAGATCAGTACTTTGCTTTAAACTCAAATGCTTCTTTTTTATCTAGTACTTCGCTTTAAACTAAAATCCACTAGTCAAATAGATGGCTACTTTTAATGACTCCCATGCGACGCTAAAGATAGGCTATGGTATAGTGCCTTCAGGTCTGCCTCAAGGGTTGTCTCTAGCTCCAAGTAGCTGTCCATCATCTCCAGATTGTCTGCATAAATTAAAATTTTAGCTTCTTGTCACACATTGAGTGCAGCTTAAAGATGAATCATCAATGGATTCTTAATGCATTGGTTTCAAGCGATCTTTACATAAATGACAAGTATCCAACATGACAAGTAACTAAATGTCTTGCGATTATGCTAAGAGATCACTTTCTTAAATGTTAGCACCAGAGCAGCAACACATAGGACATAGCTATGTCAAAACTTGCATGGAAGGTTACTGTACTTTGCATACTGCTATATGGACATAACTGATTCTAAAGTTTTAACTAGTATATCTTTGAAAATAGATCGAATATCTCACCTTATGCCCTCAGTACTATTCAGTACCACGTTCGTATTAGATGTTCCGTCAGCTTCATCATCGGACTCATCAGATGATTCCATTGGCACATCCTACATTATAGTCCATTAGATGTTAGAGCATCAGTACTTTACAAGGTCAGTTGATGGCTTACTCCAAGGAGCAGTATTTGTCAAGAGGAACCAATACTCACATCTGGGTCTTGGTCTTCATATTTGCTCACTAGGTACAAAAGACAAATCTTAGTCCCCTGTTCAGCATGAGCACGCACCATTTGGTTCATGTCATCTTCTCTGACTATCTTTACAAGGTCAGTTGATGGCTTACTCCAAGGAGCAAGATTGAGGTAGTATACCTCTGAGTCGAATATGTGCCCATTATAGGTCAAAGCCCTCATGAATTTGTGGAACTTAATAGATCTACCTTGCAAAGCCTCTCAAATCTGCTCGAATGTCGTACTTCTCTAGATCAGAATAAAGCTCCTCCAATTTGAAAACCTTAAATCTCATGGCCAAATACTGCATGTAGGGATTACACGAATAAGAATCATTTGAGCACAACGAGTTCTTACACAAAAAAGTGTACGAAAATTATATATACCAGTGCACAGTAGTTGTCCACTGCCATGTTGAAGTACCAACGTGGCATACAAATCATATCATCTGGTACCTTAAAGTCCTAACAATAGAGGGTTTAAGATCACTGTTTATATAGTAAAATTTTTAAATTAAAAGAGTACCGTGGTTACCTCGACATTCAAGTTGTCAGTCAGACCCTTCAACTTTGAGCACAACACTTCTACTTATAGTAGTCTATAACATCATTTAGCACCATTTTCATCCTTGCCACTTTGATTCATGATGTTGACTTTTTTTAAGGTAATTGGTAAAAGTTCAATCTAGCATTAGGTACATATGCCTCTTTTGGAACAGAAAAAAGGAGTATACAACAGAAGCAGGGAAACAAAACACATAAACGAATTAGAGAATAATACCATGGTGGGAAGATATGAATTATGTTTCCAACCAGAAGATCCACATTGTCACATATCTTTGGACTGAAGATAATGGTCCTCCTAGTTCTGCTTTCGTCTATGGTGCTGTCTGCTGAGGCATTACTTATAGCAGTATCCTGCATGAACATAAGTTCCATGAGAACATCACTGCTGCAGAATGCTGGTAAAACATCGTTTATGTTCACATAAGAGTCAGTTCATTAGAAATTTGTCTAATGGCTACAACAAAGGATACCTTTTGTCTAGTCATCTAGATGTAGCAGAATAACTTTCAATTTTAGTTTGTAGCATTGCATAATTGGTCAATTCAGACATTACTTTTCTAAAGAGCATACTGTTCTGGATAAGAAAGTGATAGACAATCATCTTGAAACATTTTTTTCCCAAAATGTTTGTTCAACTTAGCAGCATGAGAAGTAAAATATTATTTAATTTAAGAAGATTACTGCCACATGAGTAGATAGGAGTTTTTCGAAGATGGAGGCATGGAGCACAGACATTGCTCTTTTCCTGGAACATGCAGCTGCAGGACTGTTAGCTTTCCTTCCAATGATCTTGACATGATCTGAACAGTAGTGCCCTTTAAATCACCTACGAATTTGAACTGTCAATATCTCTGAAATCCATGTATACAAACATACTATGCCTAATCCAAAGCATATAAGTGGTACCAACTACCAACTGCTACTAACAGCACCACCTGAATAACCTTGCTCTCTGCTATACCGTCTCAAGAACTCCGCATGCCAATCTTTCTCCATCTGCATAATCTGTTGCATTCTTCCATAGTTACCAGCTCTGCCACAGAGCAAGACCAATAAATACTCAGAATTCCAGTGCAAATGGTCATTTCAATAAGATTTGGCAAGAATTCAAGACTATTATACCCTGTTGATCTCATTGAATTCATGGCACCATCCATGTTTGTTGGATTGAAAACTTCTTGGAATAGGTCAGCCATAGTTTGCTGGTTCTCATCTTTGTTCACCAAACTCAAGTGGTTTTGAGTAGCATCCTATTCCAGGATAAAAGAAAAATATGTTTGAGTATCTCAATTTTCAAATGAACAACTGACTAATATAAAGTGTTTATGTTACCATACTTCCTCCTCGCTAGATGTTCCGTCAATTACATGCTCCAAGGGGTCCTCACTGTCAATACTCCTGTCTCCTAGAATAGCTAGTGTTTTCTTCTCGGAAGAAAGGAGTTTTGGCTTCCAATGTTTAGTTCTGGTGTGTTGATGTGACTGCAAAAAAAATTACAATATTCAGAGGCAAGCTAATTCTTGTCTGAGAACCCCAAATCATGAAATAACACCACAAGAAACACACCAAAGATGTTGTCTCGACATAAGACTCAAAATTCAAAATTACACATGATGGCTGTGTCAAACTAAAAACCTAAGTCCAAGAACATTTAATTCAAGCTCATATCTGCAAATGAGATTTGTCAATAAATAATTCACTAACTAAAGAGAGCATACTTGACAGTTTCTAACCTAGTATACGAAAACCATCAATCCTGTAAGACCATACCCCTTTTGTCAATTGGAAACAAGCACTGTATGCTATGATGAACACACAATTGCAAGTGATTTGTATGAACTACTCTAGTAGTTACGATATTATCTGAACTAAGAATCAAAAGACATGAACTTGCAGCAGCGAGAAACCAACCTGGGTAACACCTATGCCGGGTAAAGTGCGCGATGAAGCGCGCAATGAGGTCAGCCGCGAGGGGCGCGCCGCCTGCAGTTCACCGCCAAGAGCGTGGCCACGTGGGCGGCAGCGCCCGCGTCCGCTTCCTCGGCGGTGTGCACGATGGCCAGCGGCGCTTGGCGGCGCCAGCGCGAGGCGCGTGACGCCGAACCTGCCCATCGCAGATAGCACCGCGGCGGTGTCGAACCTGCCCCTGGTCGTGTGCAGCACGCCAGCACTAGCGTCGGTGTCGGCGCCGGCGCCTCCTCCTCATGGCGCGCTTGGATCTAGGTTTCATGGCCCCCATCCTCTCCTGCCTCCTCTTGCTCCACCATGGACGAACGCCGAGGGCGGAGCCCGAGCGGAGTATGGCCAAGGAGGAACGAGGGGTAGGGGTGGCCCGTTGCCCTGCGCCCGGCCTCCTCCCATCGACGGCGGCGGCGGCTCACAGGACGGCGGCGGTGGAACCCTAGAAGAAGTAAACGACATATTCATTTAACTAACTATACTAATTGTATTATCCATCCTAACTATATTACTCAAAACATTATTTTTGCATTTATAGAGTTACCGTTTTACCCTTTATCAAAAAAAAAAACTACGAGAATAGAATTACCGCCCAGTCCTAATCCCCACATTTGCGGAGGCAATGGAAGGCGATATTTGTGCATATGGCCCACCGATCATAGACACAGCAATCGCCTCCCCTTGCCTCCGTCCCATTGCCTCCCGTTGCCTCCTACCTTTGTTGCCATCGGATTGGCCGCTCTCGGTCGATGTCAGCCATCGAATTTTTCCTCAATTATTGTAAAAAATTTCTTATTAGTATTAGCCACCCAATAAATGATCTATATCCGTGCCACAACTTTTCCTACAATCTTAAGGCAAAACGACGTTCTCGTCAGCCATATCCACAGCATAGCTTTCAAACAAAATCTAGGTCAGATCCGACGACGGCCCCCTCGTCTCCGCCGTGAGCGAAGAAGCTGCCCACGTCCTCCCCATCCAGCTCTTCACATGCATATATATGGCGGGCACCCACACGCCATTAAAGAGCACTAAGCTAGAAGAAGCACACACGCAAGCCCAAAGCTTCGCCCTTCGATCCTTTGACTTCACGTCTCGCCGCGTATTATATAAACACCCTGCAGCTGCAGCATGGCTATGCATCTCAAGCCATTACGCAGCACGCCAGAGCTGTTTCAGCAGCTGTAGCAGAGCAACACCAGGACGAGGTCCAGCTGGGCCTCTCTTCTTCCCCCTCGCCTCCTCCTCTCCCTCCTCGCTGAGACGCCCGTCGTCGGTGGTCCAGCTCCGCCGGTCGCGGGACAGAGGGAACAAGAGGAAGACGACCAAAGGGTGCGTGGCGGCGTCGTCATCGTCGGAGGCGCCGAGCAGCAGCAGTAGCGCGAGCGCTGCAGCGTCGTCGGCCATGGCGGCAGCGGCGGTGCGGGTGACGGCGGTGGCGACGATCAAGGTCACCGTCGGCGGGTTCCTGAACAGTTTGAGGCCGTCCAGGGCCATCGACGACGTCAAGGACCTCATCGGCAGGTCGCTCTACCTCGAGCTCGTCAGCTCCCAGCTCGACGCAAGTACGTGATCGAGCAGACTACTCTCTCTATTATCTCGCTCGATCGCTCGCTCTCTAGCTACTACTCCAATCCTATTGTTTTTTTTAATTCATGTTATATATTCCATTATTTCCATATCGATATATCGGGTTGGAAATGAAATCACTCGACGGCCAATCATGAACGAGCATACATGCACATGTAGTATTTATTTTATGCACATGTACTAGTTACTACTACTCAACTAGCAATAAATCAACAATACCTAAGATTGGAAGTCATTTATATTTAATTTCTCAAAGCTGCCTTTTTTACAAATATATATAGGACGAATCTAGCTAGCAAGAGAAGACTTAGGCAAATCATAATTAATAAAGAATAATGACTCCTAATTAATGAACGTATTAATTAGTTCTTCTAGTAGTATATAATAGCTTAATTAGAGAGTGTATGCATAAATAAAACAATATTAATTGACGCTTTGCATACATGGTACTACTACTAGTTGTACCTCATCGTCGTCGGTCAAAGATAGATTTGACACGCATCGCCGCATGTCGCTATTTTAGTACCCATGTCATTTCATTTTCACTTTGAAAAGTTTTGATGAGAAAAGGGGAATTTGACGAGGAAAAAAAAAGAGAACCACGCACTTGCTTGTTGGAAAGTTATCAAGCATTGCGTTAGCAAGTGCGTACTTTGAACTGGTCCATTCCATGGCGAGGAAAAACTTGGCGCTGCCCGCTGCAACGACGAAAAATGGATCCATTCCAATTGCCTGGAACTGACCGACGAACCACTGCTCTATGCAACTGCCTGCTTCATCACATATGCATATATGCATGTCCATCGATCGATCGTTGGATGATGCGAATGCATGTACACAACCGAACACAGATCAAGATAATATTGTAGAACTAACAGTGACATGCAACGGTCTCTCGCCCTGTTCACTTGCCCTTGTAATCCGTACTTTTTCAGTAAACGAACAGGTATTTTCCTCTCACAACAAATCAGCCAACCATACTTTTAGCCATGGCTTATCAGCCAAGTGAACATGGTGTCTGAATCGCGCACACATATATGGCGGCTGGCGGCCAAAGCTTAGCTCGTTGTAGGATGCCAGATCAGATACCACACATGTGCATATAATTCGTGTAGCACGTTTGCAGTGTCGCTTCCGGTCCAACAGTACGAGAGTTGAACAGGGCGTTCAAACTTTTTGGTACCTACTGCACAAGTCGCCCTACTTGTATATATAGCGACATAGAAGCACTATTCTAGCTAGTGCATTTCAGTCCTTTGCTGAAACTGGTTTTATTTACTACTCCCTCCGTTCTAAATTATAGTTGTTTGACTTTTTGACCCCAAAATTTGACCGTTCGTCTTATTCAAAAAAATTTATACAGATATAGTCAAATTTAATTCATTCTTGAAGAACTTTTGTTAATAAAGCAAGCCACAACAAAAAAAAGTGATATTTAGCATAAATTTTTTAATAAGACAAATAGTCAAATTTAGGATTAAAAAAGTCAAACGAACTATAATTTAAAATGGGTTTAGTACATATTTACGTTTGGCCGCCCATACGGCCATACATGAAAACTTGCTGTGGAAACTGACGTACGGGAGGGCTGAAGGAATGCCGCCGCACGATATATTGTTTGCATATTCGATCGCGCACGTCACAGGGAGTGGTGTGGTGACGACGTACTAACATGGGAACTTTAATTAGTTTCATATGTTCTGATCTGCTGCACTACTTCAGCAGTCTTTTTCGTTTTTGGCTTTTGGCGGGAGAGAAGCCAGTACGCGTCTCTCTCTGGGACTGGGTCGTCGTAGCTCTCACTCTCACTCTCAGAGCTAGCTCTAGCTGCTTCAATTCACCGTCGTTTTGCTTTTTGCCTTTGGTGGAGACGTAGCTACCATTGTCCATTGTTCTCGTCACTACACCACGTACCCGTAAGTACTATACGTCTGATCACGATCCTAGCGCCAGGCCGCCAGCACACGAATTCGAACGAAGCTGCTCATCACGTCGTCGATATCTACGTACGGTCTTATCTACGACGTGCGTGATACGTCGTAACGGTGTGTGTGGATGTTAAGACACCACGTCGATCCGGCTACATTTTAATTGCTACTCGATCAAGTTGAGCTACTTTATTTCCTAACTGTTTTCAATTTTGAGATGCTGCCGTGTGTAAAACTACATTTTATGCATGATTTATGTACTAATATATATATGCTATAGGTTTAAGCACGTGCTATATATGTGTCACTACTAGAAAACGGACATTTCACCAACTTCGATTTTAGCCTTTAGTCTCGATATTTTTTGCGTTCGGGACTAAAGGACTTTTAGTCCCGGTTCGTAATACCAACTGGAACTAAAAGTCATCTTTAGTCCCGGTTGGTGTCACCAACCCGGAGTAAAAGTTCACCAACTTTTAGTCTCGGTTGGTAACACCAACCGGGACTAAAGGGTGACCTTTTAGTCCCGGTTGGTGTCTTCAACCGGGACTAAAGGTATTTTACCCGGGACTAAAGGTCTCCCACGAGTCGATTCAAAAGGAGAGCACACATGACTCTGTCACAAGTGGTGTGCAGTTGAGTTGGTAATGTACCTACGCACGAGGAGAGAGATGTTGGGTTCGAATCTCACGTAGAGCAAGCGAGGCCTCGAGGATTTCCTTTATTTTTTTTCTTCCGTGGGTGACCTTTAGTCCCGGTTCTCAGACCCGGGACTAAAGGCCACACCTTTAGTCCCGGGAATTTAATCCCGGTTGGGAAAACCGGGACTAGAGGGCCTTCCCAACCAGGACTAAAACCCGTTTCTCTAGTAGTGTGTGCACAAGCACAAGGAAGTGATGTGGCGTGCATGCATGCCTCGCTGTCAACTGAATCCTACATTTATAAATAGCGTTCATAAAATCGCCGGCTAGTGTGGTTGCAAAATGTCAAACACAAATTAAATACCTGTTATTAGCCTTTTCCGTGTTCATCATCCACACCAAAGTAAGCAACGTACGCGCTCCTGCATGCTAGCTATACGTACAATACTAGCAGCTGTAAACTAAACTAATATCATCTGCTATTATCGTGTGAAACAATAAGCTAGCAGTAAATATTAACCGCGCTGCTTAATTTCTCTTGAAAATGATGGAATAAGCAGAGACGGGGCAGGAGAAACCCAGGCTCCAGAGCTACGCCCACAAGGTGGCGGACAACGACGCCGACGTGGTGACCTACGAGGCCGACTTCGACGTGCCGCCGGGCTTCGGTGACGTCGGCGCCGTGCTGGTCACCAACGAGCACCACACCGAGATGTTCCTCGAGGACGTAAACCTCTACTCCTCGGTAGCGGCGGCCGGCTCCGGCTCCGACTCCGACAGCAACGACGCCGACGACGACGGTGCCCGCGCCGCGCCGCTCCTGGCCATCCGGTGCAAGTCGTGGGTGGAGCCCAAGTCCGCCGACGCCAACGGGAACGGGAAGCGCGTCTTCTTCGCTAACAAGGTACTGTGATCGGTCGTCCGGGATTAATTACCAAATAATTAAACTGTGTACTTTACCCGTACTCCAACGACTTAAATCACATGAGCTTGACAAGTAGGTTTAGGCTATTCAGCCATGTGACCATCAAACCATCTTGTTCAAACTATAGACCGTCATCTGCATCACAAGTCAAGCTTTCTAGTGCATGCATGGTCTCTAGATCTCTTGTGTTATTTTTTTATCAATATAAAATTGGCACACGGTGTCCATTCGTCAAGAAACGACCGCTAGTTTTAGGGTGGAGTATAAGATAGCTAGGTATTAATTAATCCGGGATTGAGGGGGTTCGATGTCAATGACTCAATTCGCATTTATCAGCACAGCAATCTAAATTTTAAAACGATGAGTAGTCAGTCTATTCGGCAGGGTTTGATAAGGCCAGTCTCAGTGGGGGTTTTATCTCCTAGTTTTCAACACACCCATATTTTGGAAACAGTGCAGAAGAGTTTCATGATAAGGCCAGTTTCAGTGGGGGTTTTATCTCCTAGTTTCCAACACACCTATATTTTTGAAACAGTGCAGAAGAGTTTCATCCCATACTCCCATGAAACTTTTATCTTCTCTTTCTTCATCAAGACAGTGCCATGTCAGCATATTTAATGCCCATGAAACTCTATGAAATCCCCATTGAGACTGGCCTAACTAGTACTCCCTCCGTCCTATAATTAATGTCGTTAACGCTTCCTGATAAGTCAAATGTTTTAAACTTTGACCTAATATATATATAAAAAGTATTGATATTTATCATATATAATTAGCATCGTTAGATGAATCACATAATATATTTTTATAATATAATTATTTAGAAATATATATATTGCTAATATTTTCTAAAAATTTAGTCAAATTTAATAAATTCTGACCGACATGAATCCCATAACGTCATTCTTTTTGGGACAGAGGGAGTATGTAATTTAAGTATTCCATCATCAAGTTAAATAACAAGATTTGTTTAATTTTAAATAAAAAACTAAAAGTGTCAATAACTTTGAAATCATACCGTTTGTAAACATATACTTGTACTCCCTCTGTCTCAAAAAGAGATTTCCTAGAGTTTGTGATAGTCAAACTTTTTTAAGTTTAACTAGATTTATAGAAAATATTAGTAATATTTGTATCTTTAAATAAATTTATTATAAAATATATTTCGTGGTTTATCTAATAATACTAATTATGTATCATAAATAATAATATTTTTTATTCTTTTGAGAAAAATTAATATTTTCTTATGGACGGAGGGACGGAAAGAATATTATGAGACAATGGATGGGCCAACTAGCCTTCTTTTTTTTTTTTTGAGGAGGAGGATGGGTGAACTAGTTGAAAACTCGTCAACTGCCCATGGTCCAAAACAACAGCAACGATGGCCGATCCAAGTACCACGGCCCAACAAGAGCGATGATTTTGCATTATTATATCAGCACCGAAAATTTCTTGGCCTCCACTGAACTGAAAATTTCTTGCCGTGCAGCCTTACCTGCCGGGCCAGACGCCGGCTGGGCTCCGGAGCTACCGGAAGAAGGACCTGGAGCAGAAGCGCGGCGACGGTCGCGGCGAGAGGAAGCCCACCGACCGCATCTACGACTACGACACGTACAACGACCTGGGCGACCCCGACAGCGACGCCGGCAAGAAGGCGCGCCCCGTCCTCGGCGGCAGCGCGCAGTTCCCCTACCCGCGGCGGTGCCGCACAGGCCGACCGATGTCGGCCACGGACCCCAAGACGGAGACGAGGAGCGGCGACAACTACGTGCCCAGGGACGAGGCGTTCTCGGAGGTGAAGAACCTGCAGTTCTCGGTAACCACGCTGCGGTCCGTGCTCCACGCCGCCGTGCCGGCCGTGCAGTCCACGCTCATCGACCCCGACCTCGGATTCCCGTCCTTCTTCGTCATCGACAAGCTGTTCGAGGACGGCGTCGAGCTGCCCAAGGCCGAGCAGCTGGGCTTCCTCCGCAGCGCCGTGCCGCGGCTGCTCCAGATCCTCCGTGACGGCCCCGGCGACCAAGTCCTCCTCTTCGACACGCCCGCCAATGTCCAGAGTACGCATACACCTCGCCGCTCTAGCCTTTTCAATTTCATTCACTCAGCACATAAGAATTCTATGAAAGATTCAGCAGTTCACATTTGTTTGCAACATGAAAATTCAAATTCATTGATCACCGACTGCTTGTTGCATGCAGAGGACAAGTTTGCATGGCTGAGGGACGAGGAGTTCGCGAGGGAGACGCTTGCCGGGATGAACCCGTACGCGATCGAGCTCGTCAGAGTAAGTCGATCTCCATGTCCAAGACAACTTTTTTTTTTTATTTTGATGATGATCCGTGTCTGATGCCTGCACAATGCCGAAAATACGAATGTTGCAGGAGTTCCCTCTGAAGAGCAAGCTGGACCCGGCGGTGTACGGGCCGGCGGAGTCGGCGATCACGGCGGAGGTACTGGAGCGGCAGATGGGGCCGGTGATGACGGTGGCGGAGGCGGTGTCGCAGAAGCGGCTTTTCATGCTGGACTACCACGACCTGTTCCTGCCGTACGTGCACAAGATCCGTGCCCAGGCGAACACCACCATGTACGGCTCGCGCACCGTCTTCTTCCTCTGCGACGACGGCACGCTGCGGCTGCTGGCCATCGAGCTGACGCGGCCGGCGTCGCCGACGCAGCCGCAGTGGCGCCGCGTCTTCACCTCGTCCACGGACACCACCGAGTCGTGGCTGTGGCGGATGGCCAAGTCGCACGTGCGCGCACACGACTCGGGCCACCACGAGCTCGTCTCCCACTGGCTGCGCACGCACTGCGCCGTGGAGCCCTACATCATCGCGGCCAACCGGCAGCTGAGCGAGATGCACCCGGTGTACCAGCTGCTGCACCCGCACTTCCGCTACACCATGCGGATCAACGCGCTGGCGCGGTCGGCGCTCATCAACGCTGGCGGCATCATCGAGCTCTCCTTCTCGCCGCAGAGGTACGCCATGGAGCTCAGCTCCGTCGCGTACGACAAGCTCTGGCGCTTCGACACGGAGGCGCTCCCTGCCGACCTCGTCCGCAGGGGGATGGCCGTGGAGGACCCCAGCGCGGAGCACGGGCTCAGGCTCACGGTCCCGGACTACCCGTTCGCCAACGACGGCCTGCTCGTCTGGGACGCCATCAAGGGCTGGGTGACGTCGTACGTCGCCAGGTTCTACCCCGACGCCGGCACCATCGCCGGCGACGCGGAGCTGCAGGCGTTCTGGACGGACGTGCGCACCGTGGGGCACGGCGACAAGAAGGACGCGCCAGGGTGGCCGGCGCTGGACTCGCCGGCGAGCCTGGCGCACGCGCTGACCACCATCATCTGGGTCGCCTCGGCGCACCACGCCGCCGTCAACTTCGGGCAGTACGACTTCGCCGGCTACTTCCCCAACCGGCCGTCCATCGCGCGCACCAACATGCCGGTGGAGGAGCCCGTCGACGCCGCCGCGCTCGCGGCGTTCCTGGACAACCCGGACCAGGCGCTCCGGGAGTGCTTCCCGTCGCAGGTGCAGGCGACGCTGGTGATGGCCGTGTTGGACCTGCTGTCCACGCACTCCCCCGACGAGGAGTACCTCGGCGGGATGGAGACCGCGCCGTGGAACGACGACGCCACGGTGCAGGCGGCGTACGGGAAGTTCAACGCGCGGCTCAAGGAGATCGAGGACATCATCGACGGGAAGAACAAGGACCGGAGGCTCAAGAACCGGTGCGGCGCCGGCATTGTGCCGTACCAGCTCATGAAGCCCTTCTCTCAGCCCGGTGTCACAGGGATGGGCATCCCTAACAGCACGTCCATCTGATAATCCTTGACTTTATTTTACCTCCGTACGGTGTCTAGTGGAATTAATTCTTCGTCATTGTCATTGTAACTGTAATAGCAGGGATGCAAACTTATTTACTTCAGTCGGTTGTATATTTTTTTTAGATAATGGATAAAACAATATCCGGCCTCTACATCCATAGATGTACACAGCCCATTATTACAAAGTTTTGGAGGAAAAAGAGAGAGCCAGTCTTATAGATCGACCCGGACGCTAATTTTTTACATTTCTATTAAACATTCTAATATTTTATAAACCCCTTAAAATAAGAGTCTGTCTACTCTTGCTCGAGTGTTCCCACACTCGATTTCTTTGCTTCACTATTCAACTTCCTCCTCACCCTAGCACGGCCACGGAGCTCCGATGAAACCCTAGCACGGCCGCGGCGAGCTCCGCCCATGGTGCCCCCGGCCGGTCTCATCCATCGCCGCCAGGGCTCCTACCGCCCAACCGCTGTTCCCATCGCCTGGCCAACCTACCTCCCCCCGAACCCCATTTTGTGCCCACCGGATTTAGAGAAGAAGAGGGGGGAGAGACCAGATTTGGAGAAAAATGAGAGGGAGAGAGATCGAGTGTTGAGAGGCAAAAAAAAAAAAAACACTCGAGCACCATACATATTTACTATAAAACTATCACAATATCTTAGGATACAGTAGTATCCGTGCTACCGGATGATGAACTCACTATGCATATATCTTAGGAGTTAGGATACAGTAAATTCGGTCACAACGTTGTCCACAACTCCACATATTTGACGCGTCCCTCGTTTTGGATGCCTGACTAAAACCTTTTGAACAATGATAGGTAAACCATTGGTATTGTAAAATAAATCTTCAAACATCATTGGCCCTGTTTAGTACAGCTTATCTGGGCCGAGATAAGCTGCACAAATAGAGTAAAAGCGGCGGTCAAAATAAGCTGGTTTGATCCAGCTTCTGTTTTTTAGTACAAATGGGAGCTGTGGGAATAAGCGTGGCCAGAATAAGCCGCTGAAAAACGTAACGTTTGGCTGTTGATTTCAGCTTATTTTGGCCATAAGCAGCTTATAAGCTGTACCAAACAGGCCCATTGTCAATAACGACCAGTCATTGATATTGTAAAAATTCTGTGGGTAAAGCTTAAACCTTCATTGCCAGAAAGGGAGCAGGAGATGCACAACTCCTTTGATATTAAAATTTTCATAATAGTCTGACAAGTAAAGAACTACATATATGTGAGGTAAAAAAACGCATTCCCGCTCACATTCAAATTTCCTTTCGTTGGCACTGCGAGTGAAGCGCTAAAATTGGCAAGAACACTCGGTGTGTTCCAAAGGCCTAATAAAAACTAAAGCCCAGCCCATTACTCTGTGAAACCGACTTGACCAAAGCCCGCTACCCCTCGTCGGCGACCAACCTCCACACACGGTTTCCACGGCCCGTCTCCCTCCTCTCCGACCCCGACCACTGACGCTCGGCGCGCGCCATGGAGCCGGACGCCGACGAGGACTACATGGGCGACCTCTCCCGCTTCCTTCCGCCGAGTCCGTCCTCCTCTTCCCCGCCGAAGAATCTCGGGCGCCGGAAGCAGCCATCCACGCAGGCGCAGGCGCAGGCGCAGACGCGGGCGAAGCGCGGGAAGGGTGTGCCGTGGCAGGAGCGGCGGCGGCAGGAGCGCGAGCGGAAGCAGCGGGAAGAGGATGCCCGCACGATGGCGGGGCTCGCGGAAGCCATCCCGGAGAGCAACGTAGGGTTCAGGATGCTGAAGCAGATGGGGTACGATCCCGAGTCCCGCGGCGCCGCCGCCGAGCCGGTCGGCATCGAGATCCGCCGCTCGCGGGCGGGGCTCGGGGCGGAGGAGCCCGCGTTGGCGCCGGCGACGGCGCTTGCGCCGGTGGAGAAGTCGCGGGAGGTGGTGGAGCGGGAGCGGAGGCAGCAGGAGGAGATGGCGGTAGAGCTAAGGGCGCGGAAGAGCACGCAGTGGAAGGGCAGGAGGGTGGTTTGGGACTACCGCAAGGCCGAGAGGGCGCTCGCGCAGCTGGAGAACCGGGAGGTGGAGCCACCGGCACCGGAGGGGGTGGAGAAGGAGAAAGGGGCAGAGGAGGAAGAGGAGGTGATCACTGAAGAGGTAGTCAATTTTACACTTTTCCTTGTTATATGTTGGTCACATTATTTAGGATCACAGGCCCAATGTGATTGTGCTATGCATTATGATTTACAGAACTCGATCTTAGTGAAGTCTGTAGAATTTTTATGGGATTCCCGAGAATGTAGTGGAGTTAACACAAAACTGATCATGGTATCAAATCAGGTATATGACTGTTTAGCCATTTTGTCACCACTGTCGTCGACTCGTCAAAACCATGTTTCGGATACAAAAAATAATAATAATTCGACCTTGTTTTTTCTTTTCTTTTTTTGGCTTCAAAAAGACCAAGCATAAATGCTTATGGGTGCCTGATAATAGTATGCCTGCCTTTTCATATCCATGTGGTGTGAAGGCAGTGAGGAGTTGCATGGATATGGATTGTGAATTCTGAACTTTACTAACTGTGCTGGTGTTGCCAAAGAGGAAGAGATTAACATGCCATGTTTTGTGTTGTAGGATTTGCAGAACATACTGTCTAAGTTGCGTGACCAGTACCAGTATTGCCTTTATTGTGGATGCAAGGTGAGCTTTGTTCGGGAAACTCAGTAAACTTTTTTTGATACAGCATCTTCCATACCTTTTAAACTGGATGCCTTTTCCTCCTTTGTTCAGTATGAATCACCAGAAGCGCTGGCAAAGGAATGCCCCGGCCCTGATGAGGATGACCATTGATTTGTTGTGTGAAGGTGACAAAGAATTGTCTTTGATACAAACAGGTGATGGTTCTATATTCACTGCAATGAAGTTCGGTCATGATTGGTGTACATTGGATTCGCAATACATTGGAGCATCACAAGCTTTGTGCTCTTGTCCTTATCATACAGACACAATAAGCACTAGAATAGCTTGTTTTTTTGGCCGTATTGGCTACTTTTATACTTCTAATTAAATAGTTTCTTGCTATTTTATATCGGAGTGATGAGACCTTAAGTTGACACAAAACAGAATTGTTGCCCTGAAAGTGCTGGAAGGCATATCCTCTAGAGTGATGCCATGCAATTCACTATTAATTGCTACTTGTGCAATATCTCAATATTTTTTCTCGAGTAAAACAGGAGAGCTGCGTGTCATTTTATTTAGAGAGGAAAAAAGTACAGAGGAGGAGGCCAATTGGCTAAAACGGCAACCCATCTAGCAAACAGGGTTATAAAAGCATCACAATACAAAGGTCTTCCAAGTCTCCCTGCCATAACATGTCGATTCGCATGCGTTGTCCAATAAACATTTGGCCTCGGTGCTGAAGGGCGTCTGGGAAACGCACGTCTAACACGTTCTGTTTCGCAGGCTTTTCGCATCTCCTTGTGGATACACAGCTTGTACATGGAACTAAACAGGCCAAAACGATCAGAAAACGCCATCCACCACAAGGGCACATGGATGGCAGTCTAGTCTACAAATCGAGTACTATTAGTGTATCTAAATCTAAACTTTTTAAATCTTTTTGTGATACTATGTGTATCCTGGAGTGTTTGAAGCTCGTTATATCAACTCGATGTAACGATCTTGAAATTAATAAAGCTTCTGTTGTTGAAAAAAGAAAACACCATCCACCACCCGATTAAGTGTCAGGTGTGAGCGAGTGAGTTCATGGAGTGTGGAAGCACCAACCAAGCACCACAAACTGTACTCGTTGACTAGGTTTACAACAGAGTGTCTGAATAATTGGCATGGCTCCCTCAAACATGCAGGTGTTTTGGTGCTTCTAGACTTCTCAAGTCACTAGGATGATTAGGGTATTGGGACTTCTCAAAAAAAAAAAGGTATTGGGACCCTTTCGCATTTCCTTAGGGACATTTCTGTTGGTGCTGCCCCACCAGCTTGAGAAGCTTGTTGCAGTGATAAATATCTCAATATGAAAACTGAAGTGTATTTTTTCTTCGTCAGTTTGGAAAGATGGGAGTGGAATGGAAAGCCACAAGGAGCGTGTGCATATGATATGCTATGCAGAAAAACTGGAGCGTAGCTACATCTTCGGAGTCCCTCATCAAGGCACAAAGGCTCTTAAGAGCCAGAAGAGAAATGTTGCCAGTGGTGAACAAGCAAACTGTGATTTTGACCTGTGATAAGCGGATGCCATTTTTGTATCTGCTTTCCAACTGAGTGAGAGAGGGGGCTATATTTGTGGACATCTGCTCGATTTTGTAGTTGGAAAAGTCGAAGTCTATTTTATGAAACTTCCACCGTGCAATGCTGGAATGGAATATCTGTACATTGCTGTCAGTATCGTGTCGTCTAAGGATCCATCATTGCTGAAGAAATGCCTGGAAAGGGACATGATCACTGTTGAACATCATAGAAGGTACCATAATACCATATGCTGCAGCATTATTTAGCATGACGCCGGTTCTTATTTCCTATTGTCCCTAACTTCATCATTGTCTCTTTGGACCCTGGCAATTCAATTGGTCTTCTTTGATGTATGTTCCTCATCTGTTTGCTCTTTGAATTAGACAGTTCTCCAACAGCAACATTTTCAACTTGTACCGTCTTTGGAAATAAAAGAGAAGGAATGCCATGAAAAATAGTGATTGGACCTAAAAGGAGATACATGCATCAAATTTTCCAAGACATTCTCTTTCGTGCAATTCCAGTCTTGATGCTTTATGTAGAAAATAAAACAGTTACACTAATAGCTGGATTTCAGTCTCATGGATGTTTGCAGTTATTTGCTTGCTTGTGTTCTTGCTTGTTATTCGTTGTTTTGTCTGTTTGATTTGGCTAAGTGTGAAAGGGCCTCTAGCTGAGTTGGTAGGTAAGTAAGTTGATTCAACCATGGTCGTTGTTGTTCTCTCATGGGCTACAGTGCGTTGTGTATGGGTGGGGCAGGGATTGAGGGGTCTTCTAGACCTGCGTGAGGTCTTCTTAGGCTGTGTTTAGTTCGCGAAATTTGGGGATTTGGCTACTGTAGCACTTTCGTTTTTATTTGGCAATTAGTGTTCAATCATAGACTAATTAGGCTCAAAACGTTCGTCTCGCAATTTCCAACCAAACTGTGCAATTAGTTTTTTTTCGTCTACATTTAATGCTCCATATACGTATCGCAAGATTCGATGTGATAGCTACTGTAGCACTTTTTGGGAATTTGGTTGGGAACTAAACAAGCACTTAATGCAATATGCCCAGGGCTGTCTTACCCTCACAGGTCGAGTTGTTTTGTTTTTTGTTTTTTGTTTTTTTTTATTTGGCTAAGTAGACAACGATATCGATTTTTTATATTCTTTTGTGGTCAATGGTTTACATAACTGAACATTGTTCCTAAATCCTCACTGTTTTTCCTGCTCCATAATGTTTTACTGTCAGCAAATTCAATGTTCCAGTCTGTAAAATTGGGTATTTTTCTTCAACCTCAGCTGTTGTATTTAATAATAAGAAAATTAACTTTGGCTGGATTCTTCAATGGAGACATTTTACGCTCCTCGACTTAGAACTTTTTCGGTATATATTTCAACTTATCTCAATTTGTTTACCTGGAGTTGTTGACTAATTGTTTCCTGATAGAAAAGCATATAACATTACCTTGGCAAATAAGCACTGACAATCTGCGACGCTATTCAAATTTATGTCTTTAATACCAGTGTCCTCTCATCTGGTAGAATCATACCAGCGCTGCCTTGACCAAAACACCTGCATGTTGTGTGCATTAAAACTTAAAGAATACCTGCATGTGTGCACAGTCAGTTTGTTGAGTAGAAATTGCAGCTCTGATGTTCTAACAGTTAATTTTCTAATCTGCAGGGCATAATGAGGGGCTAAGCCTGTTCGTTTGGCTGTGGCTTGTCGTAAACAATCATAAATTTTCACCCAGAACAGTATTTTTCTCTCACACAAATCAGTCAGCTCAGCCTGTTCGTTTGGCTGTGGCTTTCGTAAACGATCGTAAATTTCTAGCCGGAACAGTATTTTTCTCTCACACAAACCAGCCAGCAGTACTTCTTCACGAACCAACAACGATACGAACCAGCCAACCGAACAGGCTAACCAGCAACGATACGATCCAACCAACCGAACATGCAGATATTTTTGGACATCTGCTCGAGCTTGTAGTTGAGACTCGTGAATGCCCAGCCCTACTTTCTCGAGCATCTCTGTACTGTATGTCGTCTAAGGATCCATGATCACCGATGGTAAGCCTGGAATGATCGCTGTTCATTATCGCAGGAGCTACATAGTCCTATATGGCTACAGGCTACCGCATTTGAGGTTGATGCGGTTTCATTGGTTTTCTTTTTAGGGTGGGTTCCTCGGCCTGTTTGGACCCTGAATTACGCTGTATACCGGCAGCTACAGTCCAACCTGTACAACAGATCCAAAACACTCACTGTCACTGGAAAGAAATCGGTACACCTGCTCAACAAACAGTGATTGAACAAAAGAGTGAAAGAAATTGAAACAATTACACAACAAACTGTGATTGGACAAATGGAAATAAATTTGCCAAAAAAAAAATCTCTTTCACAGCAAAGAAGAGGCTGTGGTTCTGTGTGGAATATACCACTGTTCCCCACTGAGAAATTTTTGTAGATTTGAAAGAAGCTGCTGCATGGATCTCATTCTGACCTCTGTCAGTCTATCAACACCACACCACTGGTGCTAAGAGCATGCTGCAAAGCCACGCTGTGCCTGTGGTCTCGCTTTACATAGACAACACTCCCCTGGAACCGATTCTTGGCAATGCCAGGCAACATTGGAGGGTACAGCGGAAAGAGGCATGTAAGTTCTGAAGCCTCAAGTACAATATTCGGTAGAAATGATGCATGGAGGCATGGTTGCTTTTTCTCCGGGTCATTCTCCTGAAAGATGCACCTGCTCTGGATCACAGGATGTAAAGACCACAGTACCAGCAGCATGGACGGACCATCAAACAAGCAGAATATTTTCAAGAATCACCCAAAAACTGAACAGAGCAAATTTCAGGATGAACATGAGATTAATACATCGAGCAAAGTCCCCGACAAGCGTACTGATAACTTCAAATCATGGAGGTCTACATAGACGCGACAGACGAGTTCATGGACAACCACAAAAGAAATTAGTCTCCTGACATTGCATTAGTTCATCACTGGATGCTCTAAGCTAGCAAACAGCGTGCAGCATCAGGCTTTCAGTTCCATCTCTCTGTGCGGCTATGATCTGCTGCACTTTATTTGGCTTCCTAGAGCGACCAGTCCATTGTGTTGCCGGTCTGGTCGAACGTACCCGTGGAGCCCTGATCATTGCGCAGCGCTGGCGCTGACCCTGGCGCTGGCCTGTTTCCCTGCAGGGCAAGCTCGAGCTCACCTGAGAACTGGCCGTGATGGCTGCTTGAGCCAGAGTGCACCTCGCTGAGGGGGACGTGAGGTGGCAACTGAGGCACGTTCCGCCCGCCTTCATGGCCCCGGGACTCAGTCCAGGGGCTTGGCGCAATATAGCTACTCGCCATGAGGGAGGGTGCCACAGGGTTGCCGTCAAAACCTGCTGTTGCAGGCATTGATCCAGCATGGCTGTGGCCGGCGCTGTGGGTAGTATCCCATGGCTGAGTTGACAGAAGAGAGAGAGCACAGCTAGAGTCCGAGGGGACTCCTGCAAGACATCCACCTGGTGGGAGCTCCGGACCAGGGAACACCGGTGGCCTTGACGACGACGAGCTACCCTGGCTCCCATATGAGTGGGCACCGTATCCTGCGACTTCGCTTTGATGATGATGAGGATCTAAGCTCGCTTGCCACTGGATACTACCAGGCACCCTTTCGCCAGGTGGAACTGCCGGAAACCCATCCCTCATGGTGCCTGGAACCCTTGGGTATGAAAAATCCAACATAAAGCTTCGGAACCTGCCGGGCTCTTCTGGATCAAGCATAGGAAAATTAGCAGTTACAAAAACTGAAACTTTGGTCACTCACATCACAAAGTAGAAATAAATAAAGCAACTTTGTTACCACCGAATGATGCAGCAAGGCGACCATATCGTGATGCAAGAGGTCCAGGAGGTGGCCTCCTCCGGCGTTCATTGTGGCCTGCAAGACGTCTGCGGCAGCTTTTCTTTAGTTGGTCAAATTCAGGCAGCTGGTGGAACCTGTGATTTATGTGAACAGAGATGTGTTCATTCAAGTGTCCTTGATTCAACTTACAGGTGAGGCACAGTAACAGAATTTTATAAGGAATACAAGTTGCATTCTCTAAATCCACATATATTGTTGTAGATTGATAGTTTCTGTGTAGAAAGCAAAAGAAGCCAGCAGTAAAAAATTCATGGAACAAGCATAAACCATAATAACTCTTACAATAGAGTAAAATGCAAGTTGAATGATGGGATAATAGTAAGTTCAAAGTACTAGTTTATCTTATTAGCAGCATGTGAACACTTATCTTAGTAGGAACATGCATAGCGCGACATAGATATAGGAAACCACACTTTAGGTCAAAGCCAGTGGGAATGGTAGCACATTCAAGAGTAACATTTCTCTTCCTCCTAGGCTAGGGTTGTACTGCACATCCATTAAAGATTAACCTCTGTGTTATGCCATTCATAATTACACCTGCACATCCATACTAAGAAAGCAAAGAGAAATTTTATGTAATCATTCAGAGAGATGTGAGATGTCGGGCTTAACACAACAATACACATCCACCAATGAGGCTTCCATTAATGCCGAGGCAGGTGTCCTTAACAGCAAAGTGGTGGAGGGCCCAACTTAGCTTATCTAATGATGCGTTGTTGCTATAAGTGGCTATGTAGTGTTGTGGCTTAGGACAGCCCAAATCCAGAACTGTGGCACCTTTTCTTTTGCTGGGGACGTGAGGACACCCCTGTAGCCTAGTCCTAAAGCACAAAAGTTGGGGTCGCTAGGGTGATGTGCCCTGGTCCTACTCATATCAACGCTTAATACATGTAGTTCCACCATCATGTTTAGTTTTTTTTTCTGTTGTAACTTGATCGACAAAGAAAACCAAAAGCTTGAACTTAACGAAGTTGAAAATAGCATCGCTACAGGTGACCAACAAAAATTGAAATTATTAAAAAAATGATACAGCAAAATTAATTAAACACTGCCTTAATCCTACCATCTACCATTGTCAAATTAGAGAACTGAATTACTGAAATACCTATCCGTAGGACCGTAGCTACATTATACTTTTTTCTTTCTTTCCCTCCGTAGCATTGTTCTGGTATTAAGCCACAAGACAGCTCGATCTTTCCATACGCTTACTATCCTTAGGCATCAGTAGCAAATTTATGAACGAATATATGCTAGAGTGCATCCTAAAGGAAACAAGCTATTCCAGAAACAACCTAGTTTGGTGTAGCACCTTAAGGGACTAGAATTTTTTGCAGATCTTGAAACGAATGAATTTAATTTAGTTTGATAAGTACTTGTAGCAGTCAACCTGTAAAGTTCCTAGAATAACACAGTGGCAAAGGTTAGCTTGTTCTTCCTTGGGGGACCACTGAGGGCCAACTGATCATGCCTAATGTAGGGGTTCTTTTTTGGCGAAGGATGCCCAATGTAGTTTGGTTAGTACAGGGGACAAAAAATGTCTAGTGCTACTAAACAATGGATACTATCAACTTGTACAGTTGGAACTCTAAATTAATACTCTGGACATCGGCAAAGACTTGTTTGAAATTCCTCAGTGTTGTTCCTTCGGGGACCACCCACAACCACAATCCGATTAAGCTCAACGCAAATTGCATATAGTAATGGCTTGTTAACTGACAGGCATAAGTGAGATACTAAGCTAACACACTGGAATCTAATGCAAAGCAAACTGACAGACAGGCAGGCAGGCTGAGTCACATCACTCTATCATATTTAGGACTAGGAGCATCCATCAAACCTACCGACTTCAAAGTTCTCATGAGCACCATTCAAACGAAACATTAAAGTACTCTAATAATAATACCAAAGCAAGTTTTCAACTTTTCTTTTATCCTTCATTCTTCAGAAAGAGAAGATGTCAGGGGAAAAACAATTGGTATAGATGAAATGGAAGCTCCATCAAACTGAGCGTTTGCAATGTTTAGCGCATCTAGTTTTGTAATGTGTCCATGATATTTAAACCTAAAATTGTTTGATTTTTCGTCTAGTCTCCATAAACCCTAGACAGTAAGTAAAACAAGTGGAATGAAAACACAGCGAATGCAACCAACTGTCACTGAAAACAAGCAATTGAATGGAAGCAGGCAGCAGCAAGTGGAGGGGAGTGCAGCAATGGTGGGGTGGTGACCTGCTGCACTGCTGGCAGAAGCGCTGCTCGAGGCCGTTGACGACGACGCGGGGCTCCTTGGAGTGCATTTTGCAGACCTTGTGGCGGCAGTAGTAGGGCTTGACGTCGGTGAGGTCAACGTTGCAGCCGTCGACCTGGCAGCGCGCGGGCGCGGGCACCGGGGATGGGCCTGCGCCGCCGGCTGCGGCCCTGCCCCTCCTGCCGCCGCCGGCCGCCCTAGGCGAAGCGGCCGGTGGCGACGGCTGCTGCGTGGCTGGAGGCGCGGCCGCGCTGGCACTGCCACTGCCACCGCCGCCGCCGCCGCCGCTTCTGCCACTGCTGGAGCCGGCGGCGGCGTCCTCGAAGTAGATCTTCTTGCCGAACTTGAGGCCGTGCAGCTGGTCATCCCCGCCGCCGCCGCTGCCACTGGCGCCGCCGCCAGACTCCATTGCGGCGGCGACGAGACTTGTCAACGTACGTACGGCGAGGGGGTGTTGTTGGGTTTGGGCTGGGTCTCCCCCTCTTCTCTCTCCTCCTCCAAGAGGGAGGAAAGAGAGGGGAGGGAGGAGGCGGCGAAGGAGAGGGACAGCGGGGCTCGCTGTTGCCTTAAAAATAAGGGACTCCCCTGTGCTCTCTCTCCTTCCACTCCCTCCACCTCCACTGTGGGCGTGTGACTGTGTGTGTGATGCGAACTGCTGCTGCGTCTCCTGCCGCTCGGCTCTGGCTCTGAGCACGGTCTCTCACGCGCGTGCACGAGCCGGCCTAGCTAGCCGCGCCACCGCCACCTTTCGCTTCCATCGGCTGCTTGACGGGCGCGCGTCGCCACCACCCCGTGACAACGCCTCCTCCTGCTCCCGGGGGCTTTTTGTAGACACGACGCGAGGGAGAGGGACGGGGGTAAAGGAAAAAGGGTAGGCTGCTCCTGCGCTTGTGGCAGCGAGCTGAGCGGCGGCCGCTCAGCCGCATCCGCATGCCATCTTTGGCGCACCGCACAGTGGCAGCAGCCCGGGCGGCCGCCTGTCCCCAGTTATCAAATCGCTCAGAGTATCAAACAGACTGAAAAACATAAAGCCTTTTTTTTCTCCTCCTCGCTCAGTCTTCGACATCAAAACTCAAAATACAACGCTCATTCAACGTTCAGTTAGCGCTATAATCAATAGGGATAAAAATGGTACGGATATTTTCCGACCGTATTCGAGACCGAATCCGTTTAAAGAGGTTTAGATCTGTTCGTATCCGAGTCCGGATATTCAACATCCGATACCGTATCCATATTCGAATACTCAAATCGCATATTTATAATACTCAAATCGCGTCTATATAGTTTTTCTTGTTGAAGACAGTGTACAAGCTAGCAGTAGCAGGCCATGAATGAACAGAACAGCTCGTCTGTGTTGGCAGCTGCGTCTGCGACGGGGCTGGCTGCTGCCTTGCACAGAAGATGTTTCCCCCTGGCCGCTGGGCCCTCCACCCACACCCCACCAGTCCAGAGCCTTGTCACCCTCCTGGGTCCTGGCCTCCTCTCTCTACAGTCTCTCTCCCCGCTGCCACACACACAGTCACGCAGAGGAGCGGCACAGGGAGGCCGGGGGCATCCGGTATCAAATCCAAGGGGCATGTCCATGTCACGGCACTGCTCATGCCAGGCCGGCTCGCTGACGCGCGGGGGCCGCCCGTGGCCGGGCCCACTCGTCTGGTCGCAGCCTCAGCCTGTGTCTGTGTGGTGGGCGGCAATGATAGGTGAGTACTCATGGTGGTGGCTGTGTATTTTTTGTTTTCCCGCTGACAGACACAGACAGATACAGTGCGACGAGCAGCCGGGGCGGGCCGGGCCGGGCCGGGCGGGGGATGCTGCGGTGACTGGTGACTTGTCACTGGTGTGACTCGTGCTGCCCAGGAATGCTACCGGGAGTTACCATGCCGCAGGGGTAAAAGTAGGCCGGATACGTACTGTAGCGTGTGGGCTGGGTTTCCTTTTCATTTGCCCCTTTTGTGGTAAGGGGCGATCACCAACCAGGGCTTCCAAACGGCCTTTTCACACGTTCCGGGGGGTGTGGATGGAGGTTTGGGCGTGCCAGGCTCAGGCTACCAACTCCCCCATGCTGTGCTCTGTGGAAGAATGGTTGAACCCGTGGCCACCGGTGCTAAGGAGGAGAGACCCATCCCTTGTTTACAGTTGAGCAGTTCTTAAGATTTAGTTTGCTTATATTTAGGTCCCGTTCACTTCACTGAAAAAAACAAGCCCAAACACGATTCCAGCTAATTTGTTGTGAGAGAAAAACACTGGCTGAAAAGTATGGATTACAAAACAAGCGAATAGGGCCTTAGTCCAAATAATTTTACCAGTGAATCATTATTGATGTTCTGCCAGGAGCTTGTTACCTATGATGACTTCAACGATGGCCATTGCGGGAGTGAACTCCATCAGCTGGAATTTGGCTTGTGGTTACTATTTGCAAGGACGGGCATTCCTGTGGGATTATTATTAACTCTGGGTTGTTGACCTTACCATCATTTGTCGCGGAGAGAAAACCAAACGTCCAACTTGATGGATTAAGGGTTGGAGGTACAAAATTTGTTCGCCTAAACAATAATTAAACGGTAAACGATAGTCAACCATGTTGTTTAGGCACTAAACAGTAAATCAATGGCCGGACTGTTTAAACTCATCTAAACCGTTAAAACACAATCAAATTAAACATGATTAAATGAGCTAAATGGATATTTTAGTGTTAATACACAAAACTGTTTAAGTCGTTCAACTTTGTTTAAACATCATCTAAACAGCCTAAACAGTTTAGCATTTAGGATAACAGTGGTATTGTGCGACAATTCAACCACACATGTTCTTCCATCGATTCACATACCTTTCAGTCTAGTTCTTGAACATGGGATCTTGCGGCATTAACTTGTTGCATCTAAGTCCTTACAACCATACTTTGATTTTACTACATTTTCAGTCTAATTTCATGTGACGATCTACTTGAGGATTGCCTCTTTCTTCTCATGGACCTTGATTTTTGTCCTTACCTCACTTTGTCCATGTATTATCTGAAGGCTTACCTATTTAAGCGGTCTCCATTATTTGAGTGGCAGTAGGGGGCCAAAGCCCCCCTCCCTCCCAACACACACACAACACATGTTGCAGTTTTCCATGATAGTTTGTGTTTTTCTATATAATTTGAAAGCCCCCTCCCTTACGTTCCGCACCTCTTCAGAGAACACGCTGCCCCAACTCTTGGTCCTTTTCATGTCCTTGATGCGCTGCTGCATGCAGGTCCTGCCTCGTCCTGTCCCTTTCGTCACCCCTCTCGTAGAAACCTCTATGAATTCCATCCCCAGACCATATCATCGATCGGATACGTCAAATAAAAGGGGAGTAAAGATTAAGGAAACAAGGCCAATAACACACTGCATGATCGAATCCCAAGCAACGCTGATCCTAGTGTGGTCGAGACTCTTCATCTCCTCGTACTGAGCGGCGTAGAGAACCACCAAGACATGGTTTTCTTGATTGGAAAAGCGCCTCTTCCCCTGAATCATGCCAACTCCTGCAGGCACCAGTACTAGTATGACCGATGCCCCAGCACCGACAGCGATTGAGCCATCGCCACCGACCGCGATCACTCTATCACCACCGACAATGATCGCTCAGCACTGGCCATGGTCACCCTAGCACCGGCTGCGCTCCCCTCTTGGCCTGTCACCACACCGTTGGACTGTACCAGCACCGGCACCACTGCGTCGTCATCCTTAGATGTTGGGAGGGGATCGTCTGTTCAGGAGAGCAAACTCAAGCAACAAAGTGGTTTCATGTGAGATCAAGTTTTCTTAACCAAAACTTGATCGTCACATGAAGTCTTAACTGAAACAAACCAAAACAAGACTATAACATCAAGTCTTCCAAAACATTAACTTGTTGGCATCTAAGTCCTTACTATAAGACTTTGGTTTTGCCACATTTTCAGCCTTGCTACATTTCAGCCTCTATTAGGTTTCATGTGACGATGTAGTTTCCTTGAGGATATCTCTTTCTCCTGATCTACCTCAATTTTTATACTTACCTTGCTTAAGGGGGTCTCCATTTCGAGTGGCAGTAGGGGGCCAAAGCCCCTTGCCTCCCTCCCTCCCAACATGCGCGCACATACACGCAGAACACATGTTGCACGTGTCCCCATGACAATTTAAGTGTTTCTATATCATTTGAAAGTAAATGAAGACATGAGATATGTACAAGAGCAAGATGAGTTAGCACAGAGAATATACAAATCAATGATAACATGATGAAGGAAATGACTTAATATGCTAGGGACATGCAAGATAACCACCTCATTGGTAAGTTATTCGAAGAGTAAATGGCATTCAATGATGGAGCTAGAATGTTTTTGTCAAAGAGGTCAAATGACATATCTAAACAATGACAATGCAAAGTAGTGGTATTTTCTATTTCTACTATGATTTTGTGTAGCCTTTTTTAGGGTGAGCAATGGCTCTTGTTTCCTCTCAATCTCTTGGACTACCGCCTATTTCCATAGATCCGTAGTACACTAGTGAAGATTTCCTAAACAGCTTTGTGTAAGATTGTCATTATTTTGGCAAATTAATAGAGTATGCGTGATCTCGTTTATAAAATTATTAAGAATCATGTTGCCTGATCTTCAGCCTATAGAGCTTGTTTGGTTCATGGCTTCCCAGTCAGTAATCCTGTGTTGACAGTCTAAGACGTTGCCTGGCAGGCAGCCGAGAAACCAAACATGTCCATAGACATGAAGTTTTTTTTGGGTTATTGCTAGTAACTTTTGTAGCCAGTTATTTTTTCCCTGGCACTATTGAACTAAACATTTAGAAGAGTGAGTTTGCATGCACGGTTGAAGGTTTGCCGGCCTACGTTAGGAGAGTCCAACTTTTGGATGTGAAAATTTGGAATATTTTTTTGAAATTGTCTGCTAGCTCAATATACCCTTAATCCATCGAAACGTGAGAGAGGTAAATAATCAATGGTATCTCTGACATTGTATAATATTCTATCTATGTGGCTAGTATTTAATCCTCTACACGGTGCCCGCTGTCGATGCTTTGGATCGGTTAATTTCTTGTATTGGCTGTTAAACTTTTGGAGCGTCAATTTAGCCCTATCCCCATCTCCCTAATAGGGGAATTTTCCGCAGGGAATCGGGGATCGTGGCCCCATTGCCATCTCTACTCAACGTCCTCTTCAAAATACCAACTGATGATTGGCAATTTGGAATGGGGCTTGGAGCTAGCTAGCTTCTAATGAGTACATCACTCCTTCGGATGTATCCACTGATCCTCCAACCATCATGCAAGGTCCAATGACCCGGGCTCGAATACGTCAACTCGGTTTAGAGGTGAGCTCGTTCTTAAGTGATCCTTTTCATACTTTTGAGAATAGACTACTACCTAATGATGTTATCTTGCTTAGGAACATTGAAGAGGGTCATGAGGGACTTATAGGAAGAGGTGGAGGCATTGATGACCAACAAGGACGTTCAACAGAAACTGAAGGCCCGGTCCAACATGATTTTGAGTCTGTCTCGGCCTCTAGGACTAGTCTACCTTAAACTGGTCACCCAGGACGCATCCGGACTCCGTTTTCAACGATCCACATATGGTTGGAAAGCTAATTTAATAAGGAAGCCAATCCAAGTGGTTTCACATCAAAAGACCTTCAGAATTAACAAAAATCATCGAAACAATTTAGCGTCCAGAATCTATCAGGATGCTGCGACACCGTCTTTTGGTCCGTTGGACCGTGTATCGTGTTTGGGCCTATTAGGGGGTGCGTCTAGGGTAGGTGACGACCCTAAGACCTTTATAATCATATGCCGCCGCCGTCATTACATTTTGGGTGTTGCTTAGATTAATCTGTCAAGAACAGTTTCGTCGTTCATCGGTTTATGAGACCCCAACTTTGTGAGATTAATTATTCATCTACAATTTGGTTGCTTTCTTTCTTGTTTTTGCTTGTGTTCTTTGTTACATAGGTAGGGATTAGCCTTCTTGGCGAGGTCAACCGGATCCGTGTCTTGGTTGATAACCAGAGGAGTTGTGGTGCTAAGATTATAGGATTCGATCTTTCGATCTAAAGCTGGATTGGTGTGTCATTCTCTGCCAAAACGATAGTTATCACTACCTGATGGAAGATCGGGATCCCCCATTTCCATTAAGTGGTATCAGAGCTAAGGTATATCATTAGGTTTACATTTATCCCCTAGTTTGGAGTGTTTCACATTCGTCCCATAGTCCAGTGCCATACTTTTTTTTCCTGTCCTAGAACCTTTCGCGCCATAGCCCTTGCATATTTTAGTTTTAGAGTCCGTCGTGTTGAGTTTGTGTCTTGGTTGAGGTCTTGTTGCTGGTTAGGTCATGTTAGAGTCTAGTTCATGTGTTTTCCCCCATCGTTTTCATCAAATCTTTGCTGCTGTGACCAATTTTACGCACATTGTTCCTGTTTTGTCCTCTAATTCGGAGCCAATTCTTAAAACTGGTCTAGTTTTCACATACGAACTCAGATTTTGACGTTCCATATATCAAAATTGACCAGAAAAAATTTCGGATCTGTCTATCCCCTATTTTCTCGAGGTTGGAAAATTTTAATTTGGTCAAAAATTGGTCACAAGAACCTCTTTTCGTGGTCACTAGCTTTTTGTCGATTTTGAGCACATCTTCTGAAATTTAAAAATGCCACGCCTTTCACTTGTTTAAGCTCATGTTTTCTGTGGTTACTTGTTTTGTGCTCCTAAGTGAAGAAAAAATATGAAAAAAATAAAAATAAAAAGTCAAAATTTCCCAAAAAACAACGATAGCCCCAAAAAATAGAAAAAAAGAGAGGGGCAAAAGAGAAATAATATCTAGAGGAGCACATAGAGAAGGTCAAAGTGAGCTGTGTTAGCGTGTGCTGTCTGGTTCCTTGTTTGTGTTGCTCTTGCTATCCACCATACTTATTTTTCACACACATGTCACCTTGTTGTAAGGAAAATGGACCCTAGTCCCATTTACTTTGGATTTTGGTGTTTGATGACCAACACAACCAAATTGGACTAAAGAATTTGTATGTGTTTTTTTATAGTTCAATAGGGTGCAAGACATGACTTGGACGAAGGCGACGTGATGATCCGATGATCAACACTATAAGTAAGACCTTAGAAGCACAAGAGAGGACCCAAGATATCAAGAAAAGTCCAATCACAAAGATAGGAACTAAGCCGGACGCAAGATCGCGAAGAAAAGAGCTCATAGAGATGACAGGACGCTGTATAGGACGCTGCACCAGATGCTGCATAGGACGCTGCATAGGACATTACACCGGACGCTGCACAGGACGCTACACCGAACGATGTACCGGACGCTACACAGGACGCTGCACCGGATGCTCCGATCAAGAGGCTCGGCAATAGCAGTGTCAGCAGCAGCGACCGGACGCTGAGTGCCAGAGTCCAATCAACATCAGTAAGGTTCTAGAGAGCCATTTTCATGACCGGACGCATCCGGTCAGTGCTGATCGGACGCTGGTCAGAGTCCGATCAGTAGCAGAAAAGTGGGATTTCATCCCCAACGGCTACTTTATCAGTGGGACTTATAAATAGATCCCCCAACCGGCCATTTGAGTAGTGTGAAGCTAAGGAAATATACCAAGGGTGTTGATACGCCATTTTAGTAATCTTCACTTGCATAGTGCTTAGTGTTTTATTAGGTGATTAGCGTAGGTGCTTTGTGAAGTGCTTAGGTTGATTAGACCACCACTTATGTGCTTGCTCTAGGTTTAGGCCTAGTGTTTAGTGAGGTTTGTATACCTCTTACCACTCGATACTTACATGCACCATTGTTGTACATTAGAGGGGCTTGTAGTCTTACGAGATCATACTAATCGCGTTTGTGGTGTGGCCGCCATTGTATACCAGAGTGAACAAGACCTGTGGCGTTTCGGCCGGAAGCTTGATAATGAAGACGGCGGGGAGCATCTAGGAGAGGCTTGCCGGAAGGCACGTCGGAGACCCACTTACGCATGGGGAAGGCCCGAGGCTATCCACGGAGTTACCTGACTGGGAGCTTGGCCCTTGCGAGGGATTCCTTGCATGGGGCTCCAATGAGGACTAAAGGGAAGCTTGCGCGCTTCTCGATACCTGGGTAAAAATACCAGAGTCATCGATGGGAGTTTGCATATTTCTACCTTTCTCTTTAGCTTCCGCATTTACATTGATTGCATTACTCCTTTTGCGATAGAGATAGCAACACATTAGCAAAACCGTAGTTGTACATTTAGATAGTTTATCTTTTGCATAGGTTTCGCTAAGGTTAGAAAAAGAGGCCATAGTTTAGAGTTAGAATTTTAAGTTGCCTAATTCACCCCCCCTCTTAGGCGTCACGATCCCCTTCAATTGATATCAGAGCGGGTTGGCTGAAATTGGACCTTTGGCTTAACCACCGTTGAGCCGACGCTATTTAGAGTGGTTGGGATGGATACCTCTAGGCCTCTACACTTTGACGGCACTAACTTCCCCTATTATATAGCTAGAATGTCTTGCTATCTTGAGACGGTGATTTGGGAGTTTGGAGAGTCACTCGTGATGGGATGAAATCCATTAAGAATCCTGAAAAACCCACAAAGAGTGATAAAAAAGAAATGCATTTCAATGCTAGAGCTAAGAATTGCTTGTTTGAATTATTTAGCATGGATGTGTTTAACCAAGTATTCACTTTAAATACGGCATATGAAATTTGGTTAAAACTTCAAGAGCTCCATGACGGCACATCTAATGTTCGTGAGCAAAAATATTGTCTAGCTAAACAAAATTATGATTCCTTTACAATGAATGATAATGAGCTTGTTGGTAATATGTATTCTTGTTTGAATCTAATTATCAATGAGCTCCATTCAATAGGATTAATAAAGCTAGATGATGCGGACATTGTGAGGAAGATCATCTCCGTGTTACCATAAAAGAAATATGCAAGCATCATCACCATCCTTCACAACATGGAGGACTTGAGCACCATGACCCCGGGAATAGTCATTGTCAAGATAGTGGCATTTGAAATGTCACGCGAGATGGGTCAAGAAGAAGCCTCTTCATCAAGCAAAGGCAAAGCTCTCACATGTAGCGAGAAAAAGAAGATAAAGGGCAAGCAAGTTAAGACAATATCAAGCTCAAGCTCCTCAAGTGAAGATGAAGAAGAAGATGAGGATGATAATGATGATGATGAAGATTCAAGTGACGATGATCAATCTTCCTCCTCCACCTCTAACCTTGATAAAGAATCAATCAAACTTATCAATAAGGTAGAGAAGATGATCCAAAGGCTCAATGTCAAGGGTGTGCCCATCCAAATTCAAGATCTTATTTTCACCAATCAAAGAAATGAGCAAAGAAAGAGAGGATGCTATGGATGCGGTGAGTTGGGGCACTTTGTGGAAGGTTGTCCAAACAAGCCCACACCCAAGATAAAGAAGAAGGCATGCAAGAACTAAGCCTTCACATCAATAAATTCATGGAATGATTCTTCAAGTGAAGAAGAACACCATCACAAGAGGCGAGGCCGCAAGCACTCATCATCAAGCTCTTCTCGTATGTGCCTTATGGCATGAGGTAATGAAAGCTCATCCTCTAGTGAGAGTGATAGTGATGATGAAATGTCTTCTTATGATGAAATTGTGCAATAAAATCTTAATTATGCTAAAGTTTGCACTAGTCAACAAAAGAAGCTCAAAAAATTAAAAGGGAAGCTAGATAGTTCACAAGAAGCATACGAAACTTTGCTTGAATAATACAAGAACTTTGCTAATCTCAATATTGAACTATCTACTAAAATTGAGCAACTTAAGGCTAGTGCAACAACAAATGCATGCACAATCAATGATGAGCAACTTGTAAAGAAAAATAAAAGATTAAAAGAAAAGTTAGCTAGCTCATAAGATGCTTATAAAAGTTTGCTTGCTAAAATGGAAACCATGTGCAAACATTGTGATGAGCTAACTAATAAAGTTGCTAAGCTTGAAGCCGTTAGTACAACACCCACCAAGGCATCTAAAAAGAAAAGCTCTATCTTTAACATGTCTAAAAAGGATGCCTCTACTTCTTGTAATGATTTATGTTTAGACTCATCTTTGTACAGCCAAGTTTGTGTTGAGAAAGTTATTGTAGATACATGCACACAAGAGGTTGCAAAAGAAAATGAGCAACTCAAGCAAGAAATAGCTCGCCTCACCAAGGACTTGACCCAAGTGAAAGGCAAAGCAAAGCAAGCCCAACTTCATCAAGATAACACCATCAAGGGAGTGAAGAAGCTTGATGAAGGACAAACCGTGGTTTGCTGCATATGCCACAAGGAAGGTCACAAGTCCTATGAGTGCAAGGTAAAGAATGGGGGAGGAGCAAAGAAGAAAGAGAAGAAGCAAACAAGCAAGCTCTCCAACACCTACACCAATAAGGTGGACAAGAAGGCCTGCACACCTTATCTTTTGAAGAAGAAGAAAAATGACAAGGTGGTGGCCATCAAGGTGAACAAGCAAGCCAATAATGGGGTCAAACACTTTTGGGTGCCAAAGGAAATCATTTCTAACATGAAGAGCACTAAGAAGGTTTGGATCCCGAAAGGGAAGTGAGAAGTCCAATGGACTTCAGGGAACTTGGAGACTTGGCAAAGTATGGGTGCATTTCATAGGATGCATCATGATGGACAAAATCATTGCCAAGTGGGTTAGTGAATACTATGGACCCAAATTCTCCTTCCCATGTTAGGTAACTAGATGTTATTACTTTCAATTGGTACTTTCTTCAAGTGGTATTTCTTACAAATTGGCATCTTATAGCATCTAGTCACTTTTTATGCCTATGTTTGCATTTGTATGCTTATATCTTTTGTCATGCATACACTAGGCATATCTTATGGTAGATTTGCTCGGTTTCATTCTTAACCCTTAGAGCAAACCTACATGGTTTAAAATTGTTTAGGAGCACGACACATAGCTTGTCTTTTGATTGTACATCTAATATGTGCCAAAGACTAAATTGTGGATAATTTCTCCCGAATATCATCTTCGAAAAGGATTCTCACATTCATGAGAAGTCATCTTTCAAGTAGTATTATTGATTCTCAAATCAATGTGCATGACTTCTACAAGTATCCCACACTTGTGTGCATAAATTTAGGGGGAGATTAATCTACAAGTTGGATGCTTTGAGACTAACTCCTTTTCAAGCTTATCATGTGTGTAGTAGTCTCATTGCAAGGAAAATAGAGTCCCTGGAGTTAAGCATCATACTTCAAACATCCACCACCTATTGCAAGTGGTAGAAATCAAATTGATTTCCACATGTGGTATTTCTAAACCGATATCCTCATGTTGATTTCATTTTGATATTTATATGCTTTCACCATGCATTATATAGACTAAATTTCCTTGAGCAATAATTTGCCAAATGTCGGGTACCATAAAAAGGGGTCCTCTAAGCAAGAACCGAAAAAATCGCTTAGACCTCGTAAATATCGAAGCCAAGAGACAACCACCGGCAAAACCCCCACCTCATCCAAGGCTCGGCTGGACCGCCCGGCCCACCTCAAACAATATTCGAGCTCACCCAAAGCGAGCTTGGCCCAGAACAAAACCATGAGGCCTCGGATGAGGTATCGATTCTCTGACTCACCCGAGGCCCCGCGCGTAAGGCCTCGGATGAGGTACCGATTCTCCAACTCGCCCGAGGCCCCACGCGTAAGGCCTCGGACGAGGTACCGATTCTCTGACTCGCCCGAGGCCCCGCACCAAAGGCCTCGGATGAGATACCAATTCTTCGACTCGCCCGAGGCCCCACGCGTAAGGCCTCGGACGAGGTACCGATTCTCCTTCTCGCCCGAGGCCCCGTGCGTAAGGCCTCGGACGAGGTATCGATTCTCCGACTCGCCCGAGGCCCCATCCGTAAGGCCTCGGACGAGGTACCGATTCTCCACCTTGCCCGAGGCCCCACGCATAAGGCCTCAGACGAGGTACCGATTCTCCGACTTGCTCGAGGTCGGCTCGGCATCAACCCCGTCACCTTCGCCTTGACCGACTTCTCTGATAGGATGTCACGTCCAACTAACACGTTCAGCCACTCTCACGATGTTAGCCGAATGACGGCTCGATACAGCAGAGTGGCCGACAAGATGGGAGTCACATCAACGCCATGCCACCCAGGACAAGACGGGGCAGGGGTTATTGGCCGCTGTGCTCGGTACTATGCCCACGACTAACACCCGTACTGCACTGTGCTGCCTAACCCCTTCTCCAAGGACAACATGGCATGGAGCGTCATGTCTAGGTCCCTGTAGCCTTAGAATCGACGTACAAAGACCAACTGCTCCCTCCGAGCCTCGGCTATCCGCTTCCGGGTCCCTGTAGCCTCGGGACTCGCACCCATCGAGCCCCCCACAATAGTTTAGCCTCTGCACCGACTAGGCATCGGCTCTCTATGTTGTCAACATACAGCGACCGGCACGTCATCCGCAGTACGCACCATATCCTACGTTAAGCTGCTGGAGCTCCCACGTCGCACCGGATCAGGCGTGACCGGCGCATTGCTCTAGTGCACCGAGGACAAGGCCGCTCCACCGACTATGCCGCCACTATGACAAGCTACAGGGCTCGGACATACCGCCTCTGCTCACAAAACGCCACATAGCAAATCCATATACCGCCCTTGTGCCTCCCTTCGACTTAAAAGGGAGTGACCGGGGCCGCTTCTAGGGACTCACACGGGCAAGCAACGCACAACGCTCTGTAACGCACACGCTTCCTCACTGCAAGAGATCAACATCTCAAGCAACCCTCGCCACTCCACGTAGAGACTGGGACTAGCTCCCTTTCTCACTCAGCTTGTAAGCCCCTACTACAAGCACCACGGTGCAAGGAATACAAGATCGCTCTCTCAGACTGGACGTAGGGCACCTATTGCCTGAACCAGTATAAACCTTGTATCTCTTTGCATCACCATCCAGGATCAGGGGCACGCAATACACTTTCACTAGTCGGTTGAGGATCCGCCAGACCCAAAACACCAACACCAAATATGCATAAGGCTTGATTTCTATCATATGTATGCATATATTTAGGGGGAGCTTAATCTATATAATATGAGAGTCAAATTTTATGACCTATTCTACTATACTTACAAAGGATCACAAAGTTTAACCCTCCCTTGTGCTACTAATGTCTTTCTTTTTGGTGTTTAATTCCAAAGGAGGAGAATTTAGAGGACCAAAAGTAAGCATTAATAATTTACAAGTGCTAATGGTCCGAGAAAGGGAGGATAGTGGATTATGGATTGCCTATGTAATGGGGAGAATTTGTAGGAAGCAAGGCTTAAATTCATAATGCCACATGGGGACATTTTACAAGGGCAAGATATGTTTTTATGTAGTATCTTTTTGATCTTACAAGTAGTATCTTTTAGCATCATCCCCTTGCATTGCATTCTAGTAAGTAGGTAGTTTTCAATTTTCAAAATTCTATTATTTGCTTGCTTTGGTCGTGTTGTCATCAATCACCAAAAAGGGGGAGATTGCAAGGAAAATGGACCCTAGTCCCATTTACTTTGGATTTTGGTGTTTGATGACTAACACAACCAAATTGGACTAAAAAATTTGCAAGTGTTTGTTTTGTAGTTTAATAGGGTGCAAGACATGACTTGGACGAAGGCGACGTGATGATTCGATGATCAACACCATAAGCAAGACCTTAGAAGCACAAGAGAGGACCCAAGATATCAAGCAAAGTCCAAGCACGAAGATAGGAACTAAGTTGGACGTAGGATCGCAAAGAAACGAGCTCACAGAGGTGGCAGGATGCTGCACAGGATGCTACACCGGACGCTGCACCGGACGCTCTGATCGAGAGGCTTAGCAACAGCAGTGTCAGCAGCAGCGATCGGATGCTGCACCAGATGCTGAGTTCTAGAGTTCGGTCAACATTAGTAAGGTTCTAGAGAGCCATTTTCATGACCGGACGTGTCCGGTCAGTGCTGACCGGACGCTGGTCAGAGTCTGCTCAGTAGCAGAAAAGCAGGATTTCGTCCCCAACGGCTACTTTCTCAGTGGGGCTTATAAATAGACCCCCAACCAGCCATTTGAGTAGTGTGGAGCTGTGGAAACATACCAAGGGTGTTGATACACCATTTTCGTGATCTCTACTTGTATAGTGCTTAGTGTTTTATTAGGTGATTAGCGTAGGTGCTTTGCGAAGTGCTTAGATTGATTAGACCACCGCTTATGCACTTGCTCTAGGTTTAGGCCTAGTGTTTAGTGAGGTTTGTATACCTCTTACCACTCAGTGCTTGCGCACACCATTGTTGTATATTGAAGGGGCTTGTAGTCTTACAAGATCGTACCAACCGTGTTTGTGGTGTGGCCGCCATCGTGTATCGGAGGGAACAAGGCCCACGACGTTTTGGCCAGAAGCTTAATAGTGAAGACAGTGGGGAGCATCCGGGAGAGGCTTGTCGGAAGATATGTCGGAGACCCACTTGCACATGGGGAAGTCCTATGGCTATCTATGGAGTTACCCGACCGGGAGCTTGGCCCTTGCGAGGGATTCCTTGCGAGGGGCTCCAACGAGGACTAGGGGAAGCTTACGCGCTTCTCGATACCTCGGTAAAAATACCGAAGTTATCGATGGGAGTTTGCATATCTCTACCTTGCTCTTTAGCTTTCGCATTTACATTGATTGCATTACTCCTTTTACGGTAGAGATGGCAACACATTAGCAAAACTATAGTTGCACATTTAGATAGTTTGTCTTTTGCATAGGTTTTGCTAAGGTTAGAAAAAGGGGCCATAGTTTAAAGTTAGAATTTTAAGTTGCCTAATTCACCCCCTCCCCTCTTAGGCGTCATGATCCCCTTCACTTGCTATCCACCATACTTGTCTATCACACACCTGGTACTTGGAATATTTTAGACCAACAACGAGAACAAGTAGTTTGGACTATAATTCAACATTACTTTCTGTTACTAACTTATGTGCCAAATATACATTTTATTCTTTATGTGCCTTCCAAGCTCCACAAACTCTTTAGATCAGTACAGAAAAAGGGCCTTGCAATCTTGGTACCACTGCCTCACAGGTATCACGAACCAGCTGCCAGTTGTACCGTCCACTGTTTGTGTTGGTACGAACTTTGTAAGAGCTTGGTAAGACGCTTTCACTTGCTGTGAAAAGTAACCCCACTACAACCACGTAGTCATTTGGTAGGGATAACCTTCACCGTTTATTCCTATTTTTGTGTTTACAATGGCAGGAGGTGATCAGACTGGAGATAACAGCCCCAAGGATTTCAATGAGCGTGTAAGCCAAGAGCAACTGCAAGCTGCTATAGATAATGCCCAAAAAAGGATGAATGAAACCATCAGGAAGGCCGTCACTGACGCACTCATTGAACTCAACATTGGCAATAGCATGGAGAGGTTGGACAAACAAATTTCCACGCTAACCGACAAGGTTACTGAGTTGGAACCCTTGGTGGTGGTCAACAACGATTTGTCCGGCAGTAACACCGATGGTCTCTTGCCAGAAGACATAGTGCATGATGCCACTAGAAACATAGATCGAGCAGCCTTCCAACAAGCAAGATTACGATGATGTCTTCATCGCAACATGACAGGTATGGGTGGTGTCCACCACCATCAAGGTAATAATCATCATGTGCCTGATGATCCTTATGCTAAGATTAAGTTCACAATACCATCTTTTTTGGATTATTATGATGCTGAGGGATATCTTCATTAGGAGATGATGGTAGAACAAAAGTTTAGTGCCCACCTTGTGCCTGAGCATCATAGAGTTTGATAAGCTACTAGTGAGTTTAAGGACTTTGTCATTATTTGGTGGAATGGGCTAGCTGCATAGGATGCTTTACCTGGTATGTGGGAAGAACTTAAAATAGCTATACGTGATCATTTTATCCCTTCTTATCATAGAGACTTGCATAAGAAATTGATGCATTTAGAACAAGGAGAGAAATCTATACATGATTACTATGGTGAGCTCCAAAAGGGATTGATGCGATGTAGTGTTGTGGAGGGGAACGAAGATTCCATTTGTCGTTTTTATTCAGGTTTGAGGTGCGAGATTCAGGACATTGTTGATTATAAAGAATTTAACATTGTCAACCAGTTGTTTTAGTTTGCTATGCTTGTAGAAAAGGAATTGCAGGGGCGTGAATAGTAGAGCAAGAGCAAGGTTAGCACCACATACACGCCACGCTCGGCACCATCTTTGGGGCTAACCAAGCCAACCACTTTTCAAGCACCTCCACCAGTGAGCAAGTGACTAGCACCCTCTAGAGTTACCGCTACATCTCAGGCACCTCCCGCACGACCTTTAGATTTAGGTAAAAATTCTTTGCAGGTGCCTACCAAGAGTGCCTCATCCATTGCATCGACGGAACACACTTCGGGAATTCAGTGCCACCGCTGCCATGACATTGGCCATGTGTAGAAGGACTTCCCAAGTCAGCGGACATACATTGCTATAGAAGATGGTTACATCAGCACCTCTGACATTGAGGATGGAGAAGACTAAGATACAGATGAGGAGGACAATGAAGTCCTTGGTGACGAGGCCATGGCGTCCTATAGGAGCATCATTGTACAGCGAGTGCTCAGCTCACAAGTACAGCAACTTGAGAAGCTACAACGCTATAACTTATTCTAGATTTTCTTCATCATCAGCAACCGTCGAGCACGTGCCATTATTGATGGAGGTAGCTGCAATAATTTGGTGAGTTCTGAATTGGTCAAGAAGCTTGGCTTGACCACATGCCCGCACCCATGTCCATACCATATCCAGTGGCTAAATGATTCTGGTAAAGCAAAGGTAACACAACCTTGCAGAGTATCATTTTCTATTGGTTCTTATGCTAATTTTGTTGATTGTGATGTGGTACCTATACAAGCTTGTTCACTCTTATTAGGTCATCTTTGGGAACATGATAATGATGCTATACACCATGGTAGAAGTAATAAATACACCTTTGTGTATAAAGGAAAGAAAATTACTTTGGTACCTTTGACCCCTGCTCAAATTGTACAAGCTGATAGAGAACGCGCTCCTAGTTTGAATGATGTTCAATCTAAAAATCAGCAAGTTACTAATTCTATTCTCCCACCTAAAAAGGATAAGTCTACATCTATTTCTAGGGCCGAAGGGATTAAATTGAATGGTGGTGTTATGCTTGCAACAAAACGTGACTTTGCTGAAATTTCTAATGATGATATTTGCTATGCTTTGGTATGCAAACGAGCTATGTATTCGCTTGATGATATTGTTAGCTCGGTGCCTCCTACTATCACTAACCTTTTGCAGGAGTATAAGGATATTTTTCCAGCTGAGATACCCTCGGGGCTACCACCTATGAGAGGGATAGAGCATCAAATCGATTTAATTCTGGGAGAAATCTTGTCCAACCGAGCTGCCTATCGAACCAATCCCGAGGAGACTAAGGAAATTCAGCGACAAGTCCAATACCTTTTGGACCGCGAGTATGTACATGAAAGCCTTAGTCTTTGTGTCGTTCCTGTACTTTTGGTTCCTAAGAAAGATAAAACTTGGTGTATGTGTGTTGATTGTAGAGCCATCAATAATATTACTATTCGGTATTGTCATCATATTCCTAGGCTAGACGACATGCTTGATGAGTTGTGTGGTTCTATAATTTTTACCAAGATTGACTTGCGAAGTGGCTACCATCAAATTAGAATAAAACTTAGAGATGAATGGAAAACTGCATTTAAAACCAAATTCGGGTTGTATGAGTGGTTAGTAATGCCTTTTGATTTGACAAATGCACCTAACACTTTCATGCGCTTAGTGAATGAGGTTTTAAGAGCTTTTATTGGTCGTTTTATGGTAGTTTACTTTGATGATATATTGATTTACAGCAAGTCTTTTGTTGAACATATAGATCACTTACGTGCTATTTTTAATGCCTTACGTGATGCACGTTTATTTGGTAACCTTGAGAAGTGCATCTTTTGCACGGATCGAGTTTCTTTTCTTGGCTATGTTGTAATTCCATAGGGAATTGAGGTGGATGAGATAAAAATTGAAGCCATAAAGAGCTAGCCGGTTCCCCAAACTATCACACAGGTGAGGAATTTTCTTGGTCTTGTAGGATTCTACCGCCGCTTCGTCAAAGATTTTAGCATCATTGCTGCCTCGTTGCATGAGTTGACGAAGAAAGGGGTGGTGTCTCATTGGGGAAAGTCACATGAGGAGTCCTTTGTCATTTTGAAGGACAAGCTCACACACACACCATTACTGCAACTTTCAAACTTTGGTAAGACTTTTGAGCTAGAATATGATGCTAGTGGAGTTGGTATTGAGGTGTTTTAATGCAAGATGGTAAACTCATTGCTTACTTTAGTGAAAAAATGCATGGTTCTGTTCTGAATTATTTCACGTATGATAAGGAATTATAGGCACTTGTCTGTTCTTTAGAGACATGGCATCATTATTTGTGGCCTAAAGAATTTATTATCTATTTTGATCATGAATCACTTAAGTATCTTCGCTCTCAACATAATCTGAATCGTAGGCATGCTAAATTGATTGAATTTATTGAATCTTTTTCTTATATTATCAAACACAAGAAAGGAAAGGATAATGTAATTGCTGATGCTTTGTCTAGATGATATACATTGCTGTCCCAACTTGATTATTGGATTTTTGGACTTGAATCAGTAAAAGAACAATATGCGCTTGATCCTGATTTTAAGGACGTGTTGCTAAATTGTAGAGAAGGACATACAAGGAATAAGTTTATGATTAATGATGGGTTTTTGTTTAGAGCTAACTGTCTATGCATTCTAGTTGGCTCCGTTCGTCTTTTGTTATTGCAGGAGGAACATGGAGGCGGATTGATGGGATATTTTAGAGCTAAGAAGATAGAGGAGATGCTGTCCACATATTTCTTTTGGCCTAGGATGAGGCGAGATGTAGAACGGTATGTGGCTCGGTGAATCACATGTCAAAAAGCTAAGTCGCGGTTGAACCCACATGGTTTATATATGCCTCTTCCTGTTTCTTCTACTCCTTAGGCTGATATATCTATGGATTTTATGTTGGGTTTGCCAAGGACTAAGAGAGAGAGGGATAGTATTTTTATGGTGGTTGATCGTTTTTCTAAGATGGCACATTTTATTTCTTGTCATAAGAGTGACGATGTTGTTCATATTGCTGACCTTTTCTTTTAAGAAATCGTTCGTTTGCATGATATGCCTTCTACTATTATTTCAGATCACGATGCAAAATTCTTGAGTCATTTTTGGCGCACTTTGTGGAATAAATTGGGGACCAAGCTGCTGTTTTCTACAACATGTCATCCCCAAACTGATGGGCAAACTGTGGTAGTGAATCGAACATTGTCCACCATGTTGAGAGCAATTTTGAAGCACAATTTGAAGATGTGGGAAGAATGTTTGCCGCATATGGAGTTTGTATATAACAGGGCGGAACATTACACCACCAAGGTAAATTCTTTTCAGGTAGTGTATGGTTTTAATCCTCACGCTCATATTGATCTTTTGCCTTTACCTACCATAGTGATGCTAGAGAGCGTGCTGATTTCATTCGTAAGTTGCACGAAACAACTAAAGCAAATATTGAAAGAATGAATGAAAAGTATAGAATTGCTGTAGTAAATGTAGAAACGAAATTAAACTTGAACCGGGTGATTTGGTTTTATTACATTTGAGAAAAGATAGATTTTCTGAGCTGCGTAAGTCTAAATTAATGCCAAGAGCAGTTGGTCCTTATAAGATAATTGAGAAAATTAATGATAATGCCTACAAACTTGAGTTGCCACCCGAGTTCGAGGTTAGTCCCACCTTTAACATTACAGATTTGAAGCCTTATTTGGGAGAAGAAGATGAGCTTGAGTCGAGGATGACTCAGTTTCAAGAGGGGGAGGATGATGAGTACATCACTCTTTCGGATGTACCCGCTGATCCTCCAACCATCATGCAAGGTCCAATGATCCAGGCTCGAATGCGTCAACTCAATTTAGAGATGAGCTTATTTTTAAGCGATTCTTTTTATACTTTTGAGAATAGACTACTACCTAATGATGTTATCTTACTTAGGAACATTGGAGAGGGTCATGAGGGACTTAGAGGAAGAGGTGGAGGCGTTGATGACCAGCATGGACGTTCAACAGAAACCGGAGCCCCGGTCTAACATGATTTCGAGTCTGTCTCGGCCTCTAGGACTAGTATGCCTTAAACTGGTCACTCAGGACGTATCCGGACTTCGTTTTCGACGATCCATATATGGTTGGAAAGCTAATTTGATAAGGAAGCCAATCCAAGTGGTCTCACATCAAAAGACCTTTAGAAACAACAAGAATCGTCAAAACAAGTTAGCTTCCAAAATCTGTCAGGGTGCTGCGACACCGTCTTTTGGTCCGTTGGACCGTGTATCGTGTTTGGGCCCATTAGGGAGCACGTCTAGGGTAGGCGACGACCTAAGACCTTTATAATCATACGCCGCCATCGTCATTAGGTTTTGGGTTTTGCTTAGATTAATCTGTTAAGAACAGTTTCGCCGTTCATCGGTTTGTGAGACCCTAACTTTGTGAGATTAATCATTCATCTGCAATTTGGTTGCTTTATTTCTTGTTCTTGCTTGTGTTTTTCGTTGCGCATGCAGGGATGGCGAGGTCAACTGGATCCGTATCTCAGTTGATAACCAGAGGAGTTGTGGTGCTAAGATTGCAGGGTTTGATCTTTCGATCTAAAGCCAGATCGATGTGTCATTCTCCGCCACAACAATAGTTATCACTACCTAATGGAAGATCGGGATACCCATTTCCATTAGCTTCCATGTTCTCACTCATTCACTGGTACAAGGTACTGTTAGCTGCTTCCATTTGCCCATTGGAATCTGCCGTGAAACGTACGCCTCGGTACAGAAACCAAGAACAACCCCTAGCTTTGGAATAAAGCAGAACTAGGAAGCCAAAAACAAAAAAAGAGAGAAAAGGCTGGACGAACATGCACATGAATATTTCACGGCAACATAGCTGCAAATCAATCTGTGTAAACTTGAAAACTATGGACCACTAGATGCTGATCCAATGGATGAGGTGATGGGGCTTAAGCGCAAAAAAAAAAGACTGGCGGGTGGAGGGCTTAAAAGCAAAAAAATCCCACCTCTCACCCCATCCATTGGATCAACATCTAGTGGTTCTGACTGATAGTTTTCAAGTTTATACATGTTGATTGGTTTGCAGCTGATACGTTGCCATATTTAACGTCCAGAACGGACACCCAGATCTCGATCTCTTCTTCTTTTGGGGTTTTCACAGCATGCAATGCCATTTCCAGGCTCTGTTCGGCTTATCTTACATTCAGCTTATTTTTTCAGTCGAAACAGTATTTTTTTTTCACAATAATTTAGCCAGCGAACGGGGCCTCAGTATGGCTGGCCACCATATTCAGGTGTAAGAAAATAATAATATAATAAAAGAACATTGATCTATGGGAAAGCAGCAAAACTATTATTCTCGTCAAGGGGAACATCTGTCTATCTACCATTCTATCTCGACAATGCGTGCAGATCCAACAACAACAGAAAAAGAAAGGGTAAGTACGTACTCGTACTACGTAGCGATAGCTTATGCGTACGGAAGCCCGGCCAATTGCCCAGAGCAGATTACTACAAGTAGAGCGACAAATCATCGAATTTCCTTGAATAAAAATGTACTCCGTACTGTGCTTTTCTACCACTACGAGCGTTCGTGTGCTCATGCTCGTCGAAGCGCAATATAGCATGATTCCATTTTGGAACCAGCACAACGTACTATATATAGTTTATAATGCTTTGGCCTAAAAAAAAGATATTACGTGTACAATAGACTAACATGGCATAATTTGGAGTAGGACGACCTGGTCGGTACGCCTTACTGTGGCCCTGACTCTTCCTACACCAACAATTATAGCAACGCTGTTCATATGAGTTGTTTTTCTCTCTCTTCACAAAATGAACTTGAACCGAGAGAAGCCACGATTTATGGCTAGTTCTTCTAGCTTCGGCTCCTCCGATACTGTAGTGAGTAGCGGAGCCCGGTCAAATAGAGGCTATATATGCTTTGATCATTTATTTATTTATTTTGTATTGTTTATGATTATTGGATACTACATCCATTCTAAGTTATTAGTTATTTTAGTTCTTTTTAAGTATATAGATTTTGCTAGGCACCTAAATTTATACTAGATACATAGTAATTTATACTACAAGAGCTAAAGTTGCTAACTAAATTATTCATCAAAGATTGTAAAGTTTAAAAATTGGAGGATAGGCAGTATATATAGTATATATATAATATATCCAGGACCATGCGAAGCAGCAGAACTGAAGAAGAATGGAACGGACGGTGCTCAGCTCATCAGCGCCCAGCAGCAGCTTAAAAGGAAAGCAAGAAAAGGAAGGAGCGGCAGTAATAAGGGCATGTTTGATTTTTATAAGTTCGATGACTTATTAAGTCAGGTGATTGAAAACTAGTGACTTATAAGTCATGCTTGTTTGATTGTAGATGACTTATAAGCTCATTAAAGGTGTGGGCCTCACGCAGAAAAATGTGACTTATAAGTTTTAAGTAGGGGTGAATCAACTTAAAACTTATAAGCAGGAGTGTCTTATAAGTTTGTGGTGTTTGACAAAATAAGTCAATTATTTTATTTTTTTAAATTATAAATAGATGACTTATTTAGAACCAAACCTTAAACCAGGACTGGTGCTGTACTTGTGCCAATCGGCATGCAGATCTAGCTGGATAAATACAGGTACTTGTTGGATTGGAGCAACCACACCCGGCCGCCTGGGCTACTTTTAGCAGCCTTCCTGTTAGGGCGTGAACCACATGCGAAGGGCTCCAGATTTTGTTTAGAGCGAGGCAACTTTTGTTAGCGCGTACTCGTGCCCAATTCGCAGTACGTTTCTTCTTTAGATACTCATGTTTGGTACTCCCTCCATAGCTTCCTGCAGCAATGTCTGCAGTCGGATTGTAATGATTTTTCTGAGTAATGAAACGTTTGTCCAAAAAAAATCAGTAGAGCACTTGGTTTCTGTTCTTTTAGAAAAAATGTTCTTTAATATGGAAAAAGAAAATTGACAGCTGGTTCACGAACGATGATGGCAAGATCACCATCATGGATGTATGGATATTTACCAGCACCCGTGGAGCTCGAAGCTCGTCCTGTGAAGGGAAGGAATATAACGGTGGAGTGAAGGGACTAGCAGCGATGTGAAACAACCTTGTATTGAGTGACCTTCTTCCGCCGATCTTTAGTGCAACTTTCAAGAAAAGCTTCCAGGACAGCGTTGAATTTAGCCTCCACTTGTTGCTTCAGCTCCTCGGGAAACTCCTCAACGGACATGCATGGGGTGGTTGATGTTGGCTTGGTTGTCACCCTTGTCACCATCCACACCTCGACTATCCATGTCGCTAGTAGATTGAATCTTACTTCGCTTCTTCTTCTCCAGTAAAATCGTCAAAAAGTGTGTTGAAGCTGGAGGGTGTCCGGATCACACACCAGCAAGGCTAGCACGCCCAAGAGGTTTCATACTACCTACAAAGCAATAAGAACGCAGCGTGGCCGACGAAACCGATCTAGAGACCGGTTAGACCGACATTGAGCCCGTTCTTGGCTTGATAGACTCTTGAACTTCTCACGGGAAGACCCGTCGGGGAGGATCACGAGGAGGATGCCCTAGGACCAGCAAGGCCATCTAGAACGCCGTCAAATCTCGCTGGGAGATGAGATGAACAGCAAGAGGGGTTGGGAAAGAGGTAAATGGTGTAGTAAATGTGTTTTTTGACGATTGGATGGATGGGGTCTCAATCGGCTATGATCCTCTCATATATATAGAGAGGGTTGGTCTTTTCCCAGTACAAAACAAATCCAAAACGTGTTCTCCAAGTTTCTCACATCGAAAATATACCAAAAACCGATTTGGAAATCAAATTAGTTCGTAATACAGCAGGAGGCAGCTTAGCCAACTTTTACGTGCTCAGGCAAATCCCCTGATGGACTAAAAGGGGAAAGTCGGTTAATCGGCCGGCCAGAAGCCGATGTCGACTTAGCCAGCTTGCGGGCCCAGGGAGATGCCCCATCGGTTGAAAGGGAAAAGTCGGCCAATTGGCAGGGTAAAAGCCGATAGGCCCCAACCGGCGTTTGGAGAGCTGACATGTAGCCTTGATGTTTTGTCATGCAACTTGGCCACCAACACGTATATGATATATATTGCTGGAGATACCTATAATCTATCGTGAGACATTTTTGGGTGTCAACAGCGGGCCAAAAGGGTGTCAACACCCGGGGACATTTTTGAGTCTGTAAACAGCTGGCCACCATTTTAGGGTTCCTCATAGCTCTTCCAGCAGTACAGACTTTAACAGAGCTGTGAGCGTGACCAAAGAGGCACGCACAACCACACAGACAGAGATGACATAACCAAGAAAAGAACACTACTATAGGAAAGTTTTTTTTTTAGGGTGGCTATAAATTCCCGATTTGTAGGGGCGGCTGAAGATTTATAGTGACGGCTCTGTATCTAGTCGCCTCTATAAATCAATTTTCAAAAATCATACTATCCCGAGCAAAAAAAAAAAAAGCGAAAAATAGCAATTTTTTTAATTCGGGGAGACCCCCACCGATCAGTAAGTCGTTGTTTTTTTTTTCGTGCGAAAATCTTGTGCTTCGTGGCCTTGCATTTTAGTTCCCCACGTATTATACTAAATCGAGCATAAATTGATTATTTAAGGCTCTAAACGAATTCAACTGAAAAAGTTGTCAACTACAAAATTTTATAACCTTTCGAAATATACAACTTTCATTTTGGTAGTTTCTCCATCTGAGGTCGTTTACAAAATTTGAATTTCAAATTTGAGAAATTCAAACATAGTTTTCCATGACGAGATGAATTCAAATAAAAAAAGTTGTCAACTACAAAGTTTCATAATTTTTTGAGATCTACAACTTTCATTTTGGTTGTATCTCCATCCGAGGTCGTTTATAAAATTTAAATTTTAAATTTTTGAAAATTCAAACGTAGTTTTCGTTGACAAGATGATTTCAAATCAAAAAGTTGTCAACTATCAAGTTTCATAACTTTTCAAGATCTACAACTTTTATTTTGGTCATTTATTCATCCAACATAATGGTAGTAACATTGATCACAAATTTTACATATCCCTCTTATAGTTTATGGAACTATAAGAGAGATATAAATTTTATGAGCAATGTTACTTCCACTTTGTCGGATGAAGAAATGATTAAAATAAAAGTTATAGATCTTGATGAGTTGTACAACTTTTATGTTCATGATTTTTTCAGCTGAAATCATTTAATGTTTCAAAATGACGTTTGAAGTTACCAGTTTTTTAAATTCAAAATTCAAATAGATAAAACACAGTCGCATAAAAATATGGATAAAATAATAGATGTAAGAACACAATAATTTAATAGACCATGATTTTAGAAATTTTTAGGAAAAAAATCATTAAATTTGAAGTTAGTATGAGGGAGAAAGATTAGTAACAAGTTTTAGCCAGAGATTAAAAAGAGAAATTAGTGTTCTTCAACAATTTCAAAATTGAATTTCAAACAATATTTTTAAGCAGTAAATGATTTCAAATGAAAAAGTTGTAAACAACAAAGTTCCATAACTTTTCGAGATCTACAACTTTTATTTTGGTCATTTCTCCATCCAAGGTCGTTTGAAAAAAATTAAATCTCAGTGCTTAGTTTTTAATATTCGGCGTCTATTTGTAGGAGCGGCTCAATATTGAGCCGTCTCTACAAATTCGATTTATAGAGATGGCTGGATATAGAGTCGTTCCTACAAATCGAATCATTGTAGGGCGGCTAGGAACACCAGCGGCCTCTATAAATAGATTTGTATAAAAAAAGGTCGTTGTTACGGATCGTTTCTGTAGCAGTGGAAAGTTAACGCCGATCTAGTCGTGAAGGCTAGATGTCATCGGCGCACACCTCCACGTTCACTAGATCAGCGCAGAGAAGAGACGACAGCGCGTCATGCTTGGATGGAGACATTGGCTCGGCAAAGCCTCATGGTTAAGCTGCTGCTGCTGCGTGTTCTATGGTCAAGGCCTCATGGCCACCATATTCAGATCTAAGAACATTGATGTATGGGAAAGCAGCAAAACTATTCTCGTCAAGGGAACATCTGCTGTCTATCTACCATTCTATATCTTTGACAACTCACGCAGATCCAACAACCAAAAAAGAAAGAAAGAAAGAAAGGGTACGTACGTACTCGTGCTACGTTGCGACAGCTAGCTTATGCGTACGGAAGCCTAAAGTGGAGTACTATATAAGAGCCAGTTTAGTTCCAAAATTTTTTGGCAAAATGGATACTGTAGCATTTTCGTTGTTATTTGGTAAATAGTGTCCAATCATAGTCTAATTAGGCTTAAAAGATTCGTCTCGTGGATTTCGTCTAAACTGTGTAATTAGTTTTATTTTTTATTTATATTTAATACTCCATGCATGCGTCTAAAGATTCGATGTGACGGAGAATGTGAAAAATTTTGTAAAATTTTTGGGGAACTAAACTGGGCCTAAGTAGAAGTGGTCTTCTTTAGAGATCGATTTTCCATGAATTAAATGTACTCCGTACTACTGTGCTTTTCTACCACTACGAGCGTTCGTGTGCTCATGGTCCTATATAACATGATTCCATTTTGGAACCAGCACAACGTACAATAGTTTATACTGCTTTGGCCTCCAAGTATAAGTACGCATAAAATAGATCAACATGGCACAATTTGACATAGCACGACCTCCTAATCTATGGGCCTATTTGACACACGTTTTTTTTTTTTTTTTGGCTCCGGCTCTTTCTACACCAGCAACTGTAGTAGACTGTTCACATGAGCCATTTTTAGGGCATGTTTGGATCACCGGATTAAATTGTAGTTCGTCGTATGATAATATGTTAAATGTGGATTAATTAAAATTTTCTTTTTTCTAATAAGTTCTACACATCAATTAGCATCTATTAGTTTTTGTTAGACCATAAGTAGTTAATGTTTAGACCTATTTGTCATCCAAAAGACGGACTAAACTCCAAACAAACCCTTATTTCTCTTCACGAAATGAACGTAGGGCGGGAAGAAGCCATGATTTGTGGCTAGCTCCTCCGGCACCATAGTAGCGAGTAGCAGGAGCTCGGGCCAACCTATATATATATACATATGTTTTGATCATTTATTTATTTTAGATTTTGTTATTTATGATTACTAGATACTACATTAATTCTCTAAATTATAAGTCGTTTTAGCTTTTTTTTGAGTGCATTGCTTTTGCTAGACACTTAAATTTATACTAATTACATAGTAAAAGATATGTATCTAGAAGAGCCCGAACACAACTTACAATTTGAAACAAGAAAAGCTATAGAACAACCGAGTGTTCTAGGGGCTCCCCACACAAGATTTCTGGAGCCTTGGATCCGCGCGGGATGCGATGGAGGCCGCTCGATCCCGCACTTAGCTGAGCTCATGGCTCTTTCCTCCCTCCCCTCAGGTGGCGGCCGAGCTCGCGGGCGCCGACAAGGTAGGCGTCCGATCCTCCTCCTCCTCCTCCTCCTCCACCGAAGACGAGGACAACAACGGCAGTGGCTAGGGTTCTGGCGAGCTCTCCCCCTCTTTCTTCTCCAACTCCGGTGGGTATAGATGGGACCGGCCAGGGAGAGGCGGGCTGGCCAGGCGGTGGGGTGGTGGCCGAGCGATTTAGGGGAGCTGGCGGTGTGTCGACAGAATATCGTCGGCAATCCTCCGAGGGGTGTCCCACGAAGGTAGATTGATCGGCAGAGAAGCATGAGATCAAGAATAAGAAGGCAACAGAGACACACGAGTTAGACAGGTTTAGGCCATCAGTATGACGTAATACCCAACTGTTGTGGTCTATTGGTTTGTATTAGCTATCGTATGATATTGCATGAGTTTAGAGGGGGTCCCTACCCACCTTATATAGTCCAGGGAGTAGGGTTATAAGTCGGTTAGATCTTAGAGATAACCGGAAAGTAATAACTGATTACAGGAATATTGGGATCTTACGTATCCTAATAGATCTCGTAGTATCTTCAAGATATCTTCCTGGTGTCTTGCGGGAGGCGCCTAGCAGAGTCATGCCCCGTAAGGCTTCGTCTTGTGGGCTAGGCCGCCCCTGGGGGCATAGCCCATATGGTCTACCGTGGGTATCCAGGGTTGTACCCCCCACAGCTAGTCCCCGAGCGCCTTGTACCCGTTGTGCAACGCCGTCTTGAGCCTGTCTGAGCAGGTGCGAATAAAGCTGAGCAGTCAAACTCATGGTCCGACCACCGTGATGAGTTGGCGAGCAGTTGTGAGTAGTTACCAAGCAGCATGTACCATCTCCGAGCAGCATAACCCAAGTATGGCTTGCCATAAGAGTGTAAGGAGCTCAAATTCAGAATAAAAAATTTCTTCGCAATGGACCAAGTGTGCCCACTAAGAGTCCGACCACAAGAAAAGGAGATAGTCTTCTTCAACTTCAAGAGGCATGGAGTCTTCTAGATTTAAGCAAATACACTCATCGCAAGGTGAAGTGTGCCCACTTAGTCCCTGAGCCTAACAGTAGATGACGTAGTCATGTGATGCTAGGGTCCAAAGTAGAAGAATAATAGAAGACCAGCCGAGCAGGCGACCAATCCCCAGGTGTAGCCCCAAAACGCACATTCACCATAAGGTGAAGTGTGCCCACTTAGTCCCTAAGCCTAACAGTAGGTGATATAGTCACGTGGTGCCAGGGTCAGAAACAGCAGTCAACTTGTAGAAAATAGAATCGTGGAGAAATCACCGGAGTAATGGCTGTATAGTAGCAATTACTGAGCCATAATGGTTGGCGGAGAGGTCGGCCAATATTCGGCGAGCCGTAACAAATTATGGAGATAAATTAGTGATACGGGCTAAAGTTGCGTGAAGGCCTAGGCAACGACCCACCTTTAGTTGTGGAGAATTCGGGGTGGCGTAAATCGCGGGACTAGTTCCCCAAAAACCCTCGAATGCGAAGGGGGGGGGAAGTGCTTTATAACTGCACCGTCGCATCCCGCATTCCCACCTTTGCCACTTTGCCATTTCATCTTCCTCCTCAGCCCTCACATTTCTAGATTCACATCCACACTTGCTTCTACCACTAAACCCTAATTAGATCTAAGAGATGCGCTAAAGAAGGGAGCTGCCAAATCGAAGAAGACGAGCCCCAAGAAGGCGAGCGCCGAAGCCTGGCGTGACGAAGAGTGGGTGCCATCGTGAATGGGAGAAGCGGAGCTCAATAGATTGGTGGAAGCTAGCGTTCTTCCTGACCGCGCTACCGCCAGATGGCGACCGGCCCTCGGTGAGCCCTTCCCAACGCCTCATACCGATGAAGTGGTGGTATTTGAGGATTACTTCCTGTTCATCCATTCCTGAGGGATTTGTTGGAGCTTTGGGTGGTTAGTCTATGCAATCTCCACCTAAATACCATTTTACACATCTCTATCTTCATCCATTTCTATGAGGCATATCTCAAAATCCTTCCCACTTCAACCTCTTCTATCACCTGTTCTGGCTAAAGAAGAGAGGCGACGGTGGTTCTAAGGTGGTCAGCAGAGTGTACCTTCAGCTGCACGATGGAATGGCGGGGGAGTACCTTATTGTGCCACTAAACACGTCACTAAAGGGGTGGAATGCCAATTGGTTCTACATGTGGCAGAGCCACCCAATCATCCGCTACGACACCGACCATATCCTAGAGAGCAGCAGAGCTGGCTAGAGATGCCAAGTAGCGCTGGCATGGAGCAAGTGAGGGAGCTCCTTAACTTAATAAAGGATGTGAAAACCAACGGCGGATTGGTGGCAATGAGCTTTATAGTGCACTACGTTCAGCCCTGTAAGGAGAGAGCCCACCCGGCCTTTGAATTCAAGAGAGAGACCGACGGTACTCGGGAGAGGCCAAAGATGCTGTTGAGGGACATTATGGAAGAGCGGGTTGTAGAGCTATTCGCTCTGTTTGCCTCATTCAATATGTCAGGGTATACGAAGCCCTTTAACTATAAGAATCTACCTCCTCAGGTAAATATCTCAGTTGTATGCTCCTGATGCTTTGTACCTTTTGTCATTTCCGAGCATTGGACTGATTCACTTATGCAAAGATCTACTCACAGGATAGGATGGTGTACTTCTTGGGCGTGCCGAGGAGTGAATGACCGAAGGGAGTAGATTCTTGGCCACCACCGCGGCCAGAGGAGGAAACTATCAGCATCTCGTCGGAGAGTCCATCCCTAGTGTCGGAGAAAATCTAGGGGAAAAGGGTAGCGGCAGATGAGCCGGCCCGGAAGAAGAGAAAGACGGCAGCCACCGCTCCCCTCAAACCGGGTGGCAACTCGCTTGGTGGCGACCAGACCACTCAAACACAAAGGACCGCGGTGTTCGAGCGATCGGATGATGATGAAAATCCAGTGGCTGCTCCATCGAGCACTGAAGCACCTCCGCATAACACACGTGTAGAAGAACGATTGAAGGGAGGCAAAGAAGTCCTCGAGCAGTGGGTGAGGAGAGTCCCTGCACAGCAAGCGACAGGGGCCTCCACGCAGCAAGCGACATGAGTCCCTGAACAGCAGGTGGAGGAAGTCCTAGAGCGATGGGTAGACTAGAGGCTGACAGTGAAGGAGGTGGCACCTCCGCTCGAGAGCACAGAAGTCGACCCCACGGTCGTGCCCGGGTGCTTGGGTAATCATCACTGGTTCGAGAAATTGTACCGGCAGACCAAACCATAAGTATCCCTACCTTGGAGTTACTTTGCTATCGTTTCTTAGCTTTTTTGGCGACTGACGAGAAGATCCGATGTAGTGCAAAGCATGCGGAGGATCTGGCCCCGCCCATCCGGACTGTCAAGTAATCGAAGGCTAGTCCCGGAGCAGAAAAGGTGCCGGTAGACCCCATGCCAGAGTCCCCAGTTGCTTGGTGGCCTATAGAGGAGTCAACCATAGTGTCGCAGAACCGACCAATTTATAAGAGTACAAGTACAATAACAGCCCGCAAGCGGTCGCACTGTCATACTTGAACCCATATAAACCCGGTAGTCCATCGAGTACCACGATGGGTCTTGATAAACAATTTACAACAACCAAGATCGTACAGGATTCAACATACATGCCACATATTACATAAAGTTTGCAGATACATTTCATCATCAGAGTACGAATAAAAGTTATTACAAACCGAGTTTGATAAATAAAGCGGAAGCAAATAAGTTCGAAAATAAAGTTTCCAACATAGTTTGATACAGTGCCAAGTCAGATCATGGTCCATAAAAGCAAGGATAGGAATTAATAATGAAGCCTGCCCAAGGCTTACTCCTCATCCACAGCGGGATAGAAGCAACTCTTGCAATAACCATGATATACAGTGCCATCTGCAACAATGGGAAATAAACCCTAAGTACGAGAAGGTACTCAGCTAGACTTACCCGTCATGAACCAGAAATAAAATGACTCTAAGGATTATGCAAGGCTATATAAGTGGACGTAACTTGACAACATTTTGCGAAAAAGGCAATTGACCCGTTGTACAATTATGATTCCTTTATCAAGTTAATTATAACTATCCATTTCTAGATTAGCAACTATCCTATGCCAAACATGTGGTATATCATTTAGAAGTATACAATAGTAACCATAGCAGGTATTGTAATTCCATATTCATCCGAACCATCATGTTTCATAACACAGTTACTACGATGTTGGAGCTAGTCAAGTTTCTCACTATCCGGGAGAGACGGCGATTCGAATCGATTTCAACCAGCTGAGAATTTATTCCTAACACAAACCCATGTCTACCAGCCACGATAGCCTTAGGTCACCTTTTGTACAACTCAGGTACACATTTCGCGGGTTCGTACCACGTCGCACAATCTGGAACACCAGATGCCAGGATGCTCAGGCCAAGCCTGCCCTTGGGCTCAGTCTGATCATTCCCCGGAAGGAGCGCACAACAGAACAGTTCCCGGCCTGAGTTGAATTACTCGGCTTAGTGGTCGGAACGAGTTATCCGACCAGCTAAGTGAGAGGCATGCGTTCAATCTTGTTAGAAGTTCCAACAATGGTACGGTCCTTGATCGACACAGACGGGGATAGATCCACACCCAAGACCTCCATGTCTTGTTGCTTCTCTATCGACTTCCCATCCGGTCTCGATTTACTTTTACCCCATGGTTCTTTCCACGATAGCAGAGATAGCCCACCATGCTCCGGTATCCACCTATATCTCGTAGGTGACAGGACATCACCCGACTTCTACCGGTTTAAGCATGGCTAAGCATATATTCGATCCTGGACCTATACCGGTTAAAGGTGTAATATCTGGACAAGGAATTTCTATGCATCAAGTGGTTCCATTCAACTCTTATAACCTAATGCATCAATCATAAGTACATAAGTAAACATTTGTAAATTACTAGGAGACTTATAATGCTCCGGGGCTTGCCTCGCAGAAAGGAAGTAGGGCGATGATCAGGACACTCCGGAAGCTCTTCAGGGTTCTGCTCCACGCCTTCGGGAGCTGCGGCTTGCGGATCCTCCTGCTGATTCCCTTCCTCTGCTTCTTCGAATTCCAGTAACGTGATCTCTTCCTCCGATCCTAGATGCATGAATATGGCATAAGTATTATGAATGCATATATGTTAACAAGTGCATCATGTTTATTAAGTAGGTGCATATCTCTTCTCGATTATTTAATCATCTACTTCCACAATGCATCGATTTTGCCACAAAATAGTAGCTACTTGTTTCACTCATAACTGGAGTTCTACTAATCCAAATACAGTGATCCTAGACTTTTTGGAAAGCTTATCAAATTCTCTACAACTTTGTTATTAACCATTTTTACAGTACACATCATTTTCAATATGCAACTCATCAAACTCCAGAATCAGTCCGGAAACTATTCAATATGCAATAAAAAGTAACAATACTTCTACTTCATGTAATCATTCAAAATTTGACAACATAAAACCTACCAATAGTTTAAGCATACCAAATACATTTAAGGTAATATAAGGGTGAAGCCCAAACTATTTATTTAAATGCCTTTATTATTTTATTTAGATATTTAGGTTAAATAATAAACATATACCAGATGTACTTCATAAATTCTCAAAAAATTTATAGTGCCTTACTAATGCTATCAAAGGACTACTATAAAAAAATTTCATGTCATTTTACCAAGTAGAACATCCTATGCAAAAATGACAAGGCAGCAAGGCTTGAAATAACATAAATGGGAAACCCTATTAAAAAGTGTTAAGCAACAGATTTCCTATTTTTCTTAGCATCCATATACTACTAGGATTATCTCCAACAAATTTCATGAATTTTGGACTCATAAATAATTTATAAAAATTCATGCAAGGATTAACTATTCATAAAAGAAAAATCTATAACTATAAATCTACACATGCACTGGTCCTCAAATTTTTACCAAAGTTCATATATGCTAATACTAGCTTACCACAAAAATTTCATAAATTTTGGAGCACAGGAACTCTAGATATAAAATAAACAAATTTGAATGCATTCAAAAGCACATTTCAAATCCCTATTTAAATCTCCAAAAATTTCTACTGTACAAGTCAAGAACATATTTTTCCTAAATACTACACTTCCTAAGGAACACTAACAAATTTATTTCACAATTTTTGAAGCTAGCAAACTGAAGATACAAAATTTAGAAAAGAAATCAAAACTAGATCAAATGAACTATCACACACTCTAACTGTCGCTGACCGGTGGGACCCGCTGGTCAGGGGACCCCACGAGTCAGTGACTCGAAACAGGGCAGCGGCGCTGTGAGACGGTGGTGCGGCCAAAGCTCGCCGATGGCGAGTTCGCTGGCGGTGAGGTCTTCACGGCATGACCTACTCGACCAGGCGCAACTAATGAACCACTTGGCCAGCCCTATCGTTGACGCCAGTGACGACAGCGGCGGCCATGGCGGCTCGGCGAGGCGGGACGACGGTGGTACGCTGGTGACTACCTCAGCAGTGCGACCTAAAGCTTGGATGAGCTTCACTGGACTACAAGGAACCTATTGCGCGCGCTCTCGTGGCCTGCAGTGGTCGGTTAGGTGGGACCACGGTGACGAAGGGTGGCGACGGAGCTCCGGCGAGCTAGCGCACGGCGCTGTTGCTTACCAAGTGCTCTCAGTGAGCTAATGCGGGCGCGGTGAGTCGCTGAGATGAGGGTGGAGAGGTTGCGGTGGCGACCAAGTGGCTAGGCGTGGGTTTGTGCCGTCGACGGTGACGGTGGCACTGCGGGAGCTCAGCGGCTGCGCTTGCGGGTGCTGCGAACGGCGAAGGAGGAGCGGGGAAACTGAAAATGGGGTGCATGATGGCTCGGGCAGGCGCTGGCAGGGTTAAGGCCACATTCAGGCGCGTCGTGGCCTGTGTGATCAGGGCGTTGGTGATGCGCGGCCTCCATCGGCTCCACGCGGCGGTATGCCGAACTTGCTCATGCTCATGCTATGTTTATGAATGCTTGTTTATGAATGCGTGATGATCATGCTCATGCTATGCAAGTCAAGTTATGCAAGGCTAACACCCGAGGTGTTACAGCCCCTCCCCCTTATAAAAATCTCGTCCCGAGATTTGCAAGACCTACCATTCTTGGAAAAAGGCGGGATTACTTCTTGTAAATAATCTTCTCTTTCCCATGTAGCATCTTGTTCACTATGATTGTTCCACACCACCTTATAGAACTTAATAATCTTACTCCATGTTACTCTCTCCATCTCCTTTAATACTCAAATTGGCTTTTCCTCATAGGTCAAATCCGATTGAAGCTGCACGTTGGTGGGTGCAATAGCTTCTTCCGGTACTCGAAGACATTTCTTCAACTAGGAAACATGGAACACATCAAAGATTGCACTCATCTCTGGTGGAAGTTGTAACTTATACGCAACATTCCCTTTTTGTTCCAAAATTTTGTATGGCCCTACATATCTTGGTGAAAGCTTCTTTTTCATCCCAAATCTTTTCACACCTTTCATGGGTGATACTCTCAAGTATACATAGTCACCCACTTCAAAAGTTAGTGGTCTTCTTCTTCTGTCGGCATAACTCTTTTGTCTTGATTGAGCTACCTTCATATGTTGTTGGATGATACGTACTTGCTCTTCGGCTTCATTGACAAAATCAATACCAAAGTATCTCCTTTCACCTGGCTCAATCCAATTCAAGGGAGTTTTACATTTTCTGCCATATAAGGCTTCAAATGGAGCCATTTTGGTACTCACTTGATAATTGTTGTTATAGGAGAACTCAGCTAAAGGTAACCATTTCTCCTATGAACCTTTTGAAGATATAACACATGCTCTAAGTAAATCTTCTAGGATTTGGTTCACTCGCTCTGTCTGTCCTGAAGTTTGCGGATGGTATGCCAAACTTCTGATTAGCTTGGTTCCCAAGGCCTAGTGTAAGTGCTCCCAGAAACGAGCTATGAATTGTGGTCCTCGATCTGAGATTATAGTCCTAGGTACTCCATGCAATCTCACGATCTAGGAAACATATAACTTAGAGTATTTCCCCATGTGATATGTCATGTGAACTGGTACAAAATGTACTGACTTGGTGAGATGATCAACAATTACCCATGTTGAATCATGACCTTGTGGCATCATTGGAAGGCCTGTGATAAAGTCCATGCTGATTTCCTCCCATTTCCATCCTGGAATAGGCAATGGCTGAAGTAATCCATCAATTTTTATATGAACGGCTTTCACTCTACTACAGTTATCACACCTAGCAACATATGCTGCGATCTCTTTCTTCATCTTAGTCCACCAAAAACGGGTTCTTAAATCTTGATACATTTTACTACTACCCGGATGGATAGACAATTTGGATGAGTGAGCTTCATCTAAAATTTGATTCCTTAGCTCCTAGTCTTTTGGTACCACTAGCCGGTCCTCAAACCATAATACACCTCTCTCGTCTAATCTAAAATGTTTGGTTTCCTGCTCTTGCATTTTTCTCTTGATGTGACTTATTCCTACATCTGTCTGCTGTAGCTCTATGATTTTGCCCTCAAGTGAACAACTGATTGTGATATTGTGTAGTACAGCAGGATGTAACAAGTTGAATCCATCTTCCAACAATGCTTCTACAGTATTGCAATGGGACTTCTGACTGAGTGCATCGGCTACTACATTAGCTTTACCCGGATGGTAATGCACTTCTAAATTATAGTCCTTAATCAATTCTAACCATCTTCGTTGTCTCATGTTCAGCTCTGGCTGGGTAAAGATATACTTGAGACTTTTGTGGTCAGTATAGATATGACATACACTGCCCAACAAGTAATGTCTCCATATCTTTAATGCACGGACAACAGCTACAAGTTCCAAATCATGTGTAGGGTAGTTGACTTCATGTTTTCTCAATTGCCGAGAAGCATATGCAATTACTCTTCCTTCTTGCATAAGCACACATCCTAAACCTATTCCCGAGGCATCACAAAATACATCAAAAGGTTTTTCAATGTCTGGTTGTGCTAGCACAGGTGCTGTAGTCAACAAAGTTCTGAGGGTGCAAAAAGCTATTTCACATTCTGGTGTCCATTTGTACTTCTTATCTTTCTGAAGTAGTCTGGTCATAGGCTTAGCTATCTTTGAGAAATCTAGAATAAACCGACGATAGTATCATGCTAACCCTAGAAAACTCCTAACTTCATGAACCGAAGTTGGGGCTTTCCAATCCATGACCTCTTGTACTTTGGATGGGTCTACAGAGATTCCATCTTTTGATAAAATGTGACCTAAGAAAGGTACTTTGCTCAACCAAAATTTATATTTGCTAAACTTGGCATATAGCTGATGTTCCCTCAGTCTAGATAGGACAATCCTCAGATGCTCTTCATGATCTGACTCATTTTCTGAATAAATCAATATGTCATCGATAAACACGACCACGAACTTGTCAAGTTCGGGCATGAATACCGAGTTCATCAGGTACATGAAGTAGGTTGGAGCATTTGTTAGTCCGAAAGACATAACCAAATACTCGTATAAGCCATACCTAGTAGAGAAAGCAGTTTTAGGTATATATCCTCCGGTCTGATCTTTATCTGATGGTAACCTAATCTCAAGTCAATTTTAGAGAATACCTTTGCCTTCGCTAGCTGATCGAACAAGATGTCGATGCGGGGCAATGGATATTTGTTCTTGATGGTCACAGCATTGAGTGGTCTGTAATCTACACACATTCTTAGTGACTTGTCCTTCTTTTTCACAAACAAGGCTGGACATCCCCACAGAGATGAGCTAGGTTGGATAAGACCCTTGTCCAATAGATCTTGCAATTGAACCTTAAGTTCTGCTAACTCATTGGGTGGCATTCTATAGGGCCTTCTGGATATGGGTGCCGTACCTGGCACTAACTCGATCTTAAATTCCATGTCCCTATCCAGTGGTAGACCAGGTAATTCTTCTGGAAATACATCCAAAAACTCACAAACCACAGGGATATCACATATTGTGGTGGTTTGGATAGCACAGGCTAAATGTTGGGGTTTGAAATCGTGGGAGAGTGGTACTAGAAAAGCATTCCCTCCCGTGGGTTCTCTCAACATAATAGTATGGGTGCTAGTGTCAATAAGAACACCATGATCCTTCATCCAATTCATGCCTAAGATTACACTTATCGATAACCCGGGCAATATTATCAAATCTGTTATGTACTCCCTCCCTTGTATAGAGATGAGTACATTTTTGACTATCTTTTTGGTAGTAACAGTTCCCCCTGCTGAACTTATGTTAAAACCCCCTTTGCTTACTTCAATTATTTCTTGATCATGTCTAGATTCAAATGCTTGACTAATAAATGAATGAGAAGCTCCCGAATCAAATAAAACAACAGCAGGATGCTTGTTGACGAGAAACATACCAGCCGTGACAACTTCTCCGGCGGGCACTTCCTCCATAGTGGTATAATGCACTTGTCCCTGACGTGCCCTGGCATTCGCCTGTCTCTGATTGTTTTGATTCTGGTTGCTATTCTTCTTAGGGTGGGGGCATTCCTTGGACCAATGACCCAGTTGGTTGCAGTTGAAACATGGTTGATTACTTCTGAATCTGGTGGAGCTATCCTGATTGCCATTTCCTTTTGGTAGGGCAATAGTGAACACCTTACGGAATGGTTTCTGTGGCCTAGTATTCTGAGCTTTCGGTGGTGGAGGCCTAAACTTGGGTGCAGGTGGACGGAATTGTGGCCTAGCTGTGATAGGCGCTTTCGACTAGAAAGATCCGGAGGCACCAGTCTCATATGCCCTCTTGCGACCCTTGGCAACTGCATGCATGTTGTTGTGGTTCTCTTGGGTCAAGGCATCACTAATAAACTCATTGTACGTGGCACACCTACAATTGGCCATGGTCTTCATAAGTTTGGTACCCAGACCTCGCTTAAAACTCTCTATCTTTTTCTCTTCAGTATCCATGAAACTTGGAGCATATCTTGACAAGTTGTTGAATGCGTGCATATATTCTGTGAGTGACTTTGTTCCTTGAGTAATCCTCATAAATTCAGCCGCTTTCATGCGCATCAGGCCCAGGGGAATATGGTGTCCCCTAAAAGCCAGCTTGAATTGTTCCTAGGTAACTCGCGCATTAGTAGGCAAAGACGACAGGAATTGTGTCCACCAGATCCCTGCTGGTCCTTGTAATTGATAAGAAGCATACTCTGCTTTTAGATGCTCCATGACCCTCAGTAGACGGAATTTCTGCTCAATGGTATTCAGCCACTCATCGGCCTGCAGTGATTCCTCAGCCACCTTAAAGATTGGAGGCTTCGTATCCAGAAACTCCTTGAATGTACTATGCTGATTTGGCTCGGCCCCTGGTTGATGTGGGTGGCCACGAGCAGTGTTTTGCGCGATGAGGCGCAAAGCTTCCTCCATTGTCCTCTGGCTCCCCAGGAACTGGGTAAAGAACTCCTGAGCAGACGGCGGCGGTGGGGGTGGCAAGTCGTCATGGTTGCCATCCTGGCTGCCACCGGCTCTAGCACGGGTGTGCGTCATCTACGAAGTTGCAACAATAAGCGATTATTGGTTGATGCTAAGAGATTGCAGATGAATTAGATACTCATGCCAAACTAAAATTACTGGAGAAAAATTCTCAAAATCATAATAAAAACAGAGGCATAACACTTCATTCTTGCAACATGGCATCCCCAATTAGACCACTTATCGCGCTCATAACGCATGCAAATTTAAATTGTGATTACCGACAAAGGACTGGAATTGCATTGATGTTCAACCAACGTGCGATTAATCAACATTACATGATATTCGGGTTACTAATGCCAAATTTGAACTACAGGTCCATTACATTAATAAAGGTGATACATTAGACCTTCCACTAAGTGCTAAGCGATCTAATCCTCATCATGATCACTATCGAGGTCAGACGTAGGATCATCTCCTTCCTCAGGCTCCACTTCTTCTTTAGGCTCTACTTCTTCTTCTTCCTCGTCCTCTTCTAGATCCATCTCTACAGCTCCAGGTGGGACATAAGGGTGGAGCTGGTTGTTCAGTAGATGAACCTCTTCATATAGATTATCGTTGTATTCTTCCGCATGGGCCAGCTGCTGCCCCAGCTCGAACTGTCGAGCTCTCAGAACATCTTTCCTGGTCCAGGCCGCATTCCTTTGGTGAGTTAATCGAGTCATCTCTTCAGTGAGCCTCTCAATCTCGGCATCGTGCTCCCTCTGAAGCTGATGTCGGTCCTCGCGGGCATGACCAAGAGCACCAGACACACGTCTGAGGCTACCTTCTACTCCATCTAACACTCTCATCACTACGAACATGGCTCTCATGGAAGGGTTATTGTTGTTCTGCCCTTCTACTGCACCAATCTCCAAAGATCTTCCTCTTGCCTGCTGCCATGAGTCAGTGGAGGGGTTACCCCTTGGAAAGACTCTAGCCAAAGCGGCTGCTAGCTCCTGAGGAAAATGATCCATGATATCCCTCAGGATCCCAAAGGCTGCTCTGCTAGCTGCTTCTTCAGTAGTCCTACTAGTGGACTTATAACACCAACCTGTCCACTCAGAATCGTCACCTCGGGGATGAACAATGGCCTCCACAGTAACTAAGAGACCTTCTCCCAACTGCTCATTCACCCAGAAGTAGCGAGGTTCCATTCCATCGGGATAGCCTACATAGCTGAGCACTCTCCACAAGAGTGTAGGCATCCCAAACTCTCCAAGGAACATGTGACGTTGACGGGTATGTGGAGCAAGCTGATGACTGGGAGCTCTGCCTCCGGTGGACTTGCGAGCAGTCTGCTTGGTGCGTGCCATCTGCACCATTAACATGTACCACTTGGTGAGACAATGCCATAATGGATAAGAGTTACATAACCGAGTAAGAATTTTATAAGGGGAGGAACAATGTAATTATGTGATTGATAATTATCATGATGCATGCTCGTTCCGTACGTCCTCACAAACTTAGGAAAAATTTGTTTCTAACGGTAGACACGGTGGCATACATACGTTCTCTCATAAATAGCGTAACTAGTTGAGCTACACGTTTCGTTGTTAGTGTACCTGCATAAGAATTCCATTTCAGCCCTAAACCCATAATGAAATATGTAGAATGTAATTGTAAATACTTCCATATATGTATACCCATACATATACTTCCGTATCAATCTACCCGACAATAATTTAAACCCACAATTAAATACGTACCATATACACATGCAAGCATGCATACATAGCCATATCAAAGCTAACTCTCCCCGACCGCACGCTCACATCTTGCGGTCATATACTCATCATCTTACCTTGGCATAGAGGCATTTGATCCATACATTACCACTCAACTGAATGGTATCCATACAATAGCACGCCATATGGATGACGAAGTAAAAACCCCCATGTTAGTACTTAAATAGCCACCTAATAGTCCTTAATTTGGGCATAAGGAAAGTGATTATTGGCACACTTTAGATTTCAAATACCTATTATATAACTATTAGTTAATCGAGGAGGGTTTTTGGACAACAAAAACTTTTGTTTTAAATACACTTGTGACAATTAGCGTTGAATCTTGCTCTGATATCAGCTGTCGTAGAACCGACCAATTTATAAGAGTACAAGTACAATGGCAGCCTATAAACGGTCGCACTGTCATACTTGAACCCATATAAACCCGGTAGTCCGTCGAGTACCACGACGGGTCTCGATAAATGATTTATAACAACCAAGATCGTACAGGATTCAACATACATGCCATATATTACATAAAGTTTGTAGATACATTTCATCATCAGAGTACGAATAAAAGTTATTACAAACCGAGTTTGATAAATAAAGCGAAAGCAAATAAGTTTGAAAATAAAGTTTCCAACATAGTTTGATACAGTGCCAAGTCGGATCACGGTCCACAAAAGCAAGGATAGGAATTAATAAAGAAGTCTGCCCAAGGCTTACTCCTCATCCACAGCGGGATAGAAGCAACTCCTGCAATAACCATGATATACAGTGCCATCTGCAACAATGGGAAAATAAACCCTGAGTACAAGAAGGTACTCAGCTAGACTTACCCATCATGAACCAGAAATAAAATGACTCCAAGGATTATGCAAGGCTGTATAAGTGGACGTAACTTGACAACATTTTGTGAAAAAGGCAATTGACCCATTGTACAATTATGATTCCTTTATCAAGTTAATTATAACTATCTATTTCTAGATTAGCAACTATCCTGTGCCAAACATGTGGTATATCATTTAGAAGCATACAATAGTAACCATGATAGGTATTGTAATTCCATATTCATCCAAACCATCATGTTTCATAACACAGTTACTATGATGTTGGAGCTAGTCAAGTTTCTCACTATCCGAGAGAGACGGCGATTCGAATCGATTTCAACCAGCTGAGAATTTATTCCTAACACAAACCCATGTCTACCAGCCACGATAGCCTTAGGTCACCTTTTGTACAACTCAGGTACACATTTCGTGGGTCCATACCGCGCCACACAATCTGGAACACCAGATGCCAGGATGCTCAGGCCAAGCCTGCCCTTGGGCTCAGTCTGATCGTTCCCCGGAAGGAGCGCACAACAGAACGGTTCCTGGCCTAAGTTGAATTACTCGGCTTCGCGGTCGGAACGAGTTATCCGGCCAGCTAAGTGAGAGGCATGCGTTCAATCTTGTTAGAAGTTTCAACAATGGTATGGTCCTTGATCGACACAGATGGGGATAGATCCACACCCAAGACCTCCATGTCTTATTGCTTCTCTATCGACTTCCCGTCCGGTCTCGATTTACTTTTACCCCATGGTTCTTTCCACGATAGCAGAGATAGCCCACCGTGCTCCGGTATCCACCTATATCTCGTAGGTGACAGGACATCACCCGACTTCTACCGGTTTAAGCATGGCTAAGCATATATTCGATCCTGGACCTATACTGGTTAAAGGTGTAATATCTGGACAAGGAATTTCTATGCATCAAGTGGTTCCATTCAACTCTTATAACCTAATGCATCAATCATAAGTACATAAGTAAACATTTGTAAATTACTAGGAGACTTATAATGCTCTGGGGCTTGCCTCATAGAAAGGAAGTAGGGCGGTGATCAGGACACTCCGGAAGCTCTTTAGGGTTCTGCTCCACGCCTTCGGGAGCTGCATCTTGCGGATCCTCCTACTGATTCCCTTCCTCTGCTTCTTCGAATTCTAGCAACGTGATCTCTTCCTCTGATCCTAGATGCATGAATATGGCATAAGTATTACGAATGTATATATGTTAACAAGTGCATCATGTTTATTGAGTAGGTGCATATCTCTTCTCGATTATTTAATCATCTACTTCCACAATGCATCGATTTTGCCACAAAATAGTAGCTAATTGTTTCACTCATAACTAGAGTTCTACTAATCCAAATATAGTGATCCTAGACTTTCTGGAAAGCTTATCAAATTCTCTACAACTTTGTTATTAACCATTTTTATAGTACACATCATATTCAACATGCAACTCATCAAACTCCAGAATCAGTCCGGAAACTATTCAATATGCAATAAAAAGTAACAATACTTCTACTTCATGTAATCATTCAAAATTTGACAACATAAAACCTACCAACAGTTTAAGCATACCAAATACATTTAAGGTAATATAAGGGTGAAGCCTAAACTATTTATGTAAATACCTTTATTATTTTAATTAGCTATCTAGGTTAAATAATAAACATATACCAGATGCACTTCATAAATTCTCAAAAAATTTATAGTGCCTTACTAATGCTATCAAAGGACTACTATAAAAAAATTTCATGTCATTTTACCAAGTAGAACATCCTATGCAAAAATGGCAAGGCAGCAAGGCTTGAAATAGCATAAATGGGAAACCCTATTAAAAAGTGTCAACCAACAGATTTCCTATTTTTCTTAGCATCCATATACTACTAGGATTACCTCCAACAAATTTCATGAATTTTGGACTCATAAATAATTTATAAAAATTCATGCAAGGATTAACTATTCATAAAAGAAAAATCTATAACTATAAATCTACACATGAACTAGTCCTCAAATTTTGACCAGAGTTCATATATGCTAATACTAGCTTACCACAAAAATTTCATAAATTTTGGAGCACAGGAACTCTAGATATAAAATAAACAAATTTGAATGCATTCAAAAGCACATTTCAAATCCCTATTTAAATCTCCAAACATTTCTACTGTACAAGTCAAGAACGTATTTTTCCTAAATACTACACTTCCTAAGGAACACTAACAAATTTATTTCACAATTTTTGGAGCTAGCAAACTGAAGATACAAAATTCAGAAAAGAAATAAAAAATTGGATCAAATGAACTATCACACACTCTAACTGTCGCTGACCGGTGGGACCCGCTGGTCAGGGGACCCCACGAGTTAGTGACTCAAAATAGGGCATCGACGCTGTGAGACGGTGGCGCGGCCAATGCTCGTCGACGGCGAGTTCACCGGCGGTGAGGTCTTCACGGCACGACCTACTCGACTAGGCGCAACTAATGAACCACTTGGCCGGCCCTATCGTCGACGCCAGTGATGATGGTGGTGGCCATGGTGGCTCGGCGAGGCGAGACGATGGTGGTACGCCGGTGACTACCTTGGTGGCGTGACCTAAAGCTCGGACGAGCATCACTGGACTACAAGAAACCTATTGCGCGTGCTCTCGTGGCCTACAGTGGTCGGGTTAGGTGGGACCACGGCGACGAAGGGTGGTGGCGGAGCTCTGGCAAGCTAGCGCACGGCGCTGTTGCTTACCAAGCACTCTCAATGAGCTAGTGTGGGCATAGTGAGTCGCTGAGACGAGGGTGTAGAGGTTGCGGTGGCGACCGAGTGGCTAGGCGTGGGTTTGTGCCCTCGACGGTGACGGTGGCACTGCGGGAGCTCGACGGCTGCTCTTGCGGGTGCTACAGACAGCGAAGGAGGAGCAGGGAAACTGAAAATGGGGCGTGGGATGGGTCGGGCAGGCGCTGGTGGGGTTAAGGCCACGTTCAGGCGCATCGTGGCCTACGCGATCAGGGCGTTGGCGACGCGCGGCCTCCATCGGCTCCACATGGCGGCCAAGCTCTAGCATGGTCAGCCATTGACGATGGTGGTTCATTTCGATTCCGTCGCGCGCGTATTAGCCTGATAGCGAGAATTGACGACAATTTAACAGCTAATCCGTAGCTCCAATGTGCAAACACTTTAGACCGAAATGATAAACCAATGTACCAGCTACAATTTTCGTTCAAGGATCATGCTCCAATTCTCAACCGAGACTGAGTAAAATCACCCCAACCTAGGCCTATCAGTCTGTTAGTCAATCAAGGACTTAGAAAATTTTTGTTAAGTCAAGAAATGTTGATTTACTGATTTTTGTGATCCAAATTCACACATGTTAGGAGCTGAATCAGTTAGTGACCCAAAAATAAAAGTTGTTCCTTATGTCAAACACTGTAACTTTGCTTTAGTGATCTCCTCCATGCAAGGTCCCTAACACCTAGTTCAAACTTGGTCAAACAAGCTACATTCAAATGATGATACATACTCAAACTATGACATAATGACCAAATTAGCCCTAGCCCTAAATACCAAAGTTGTTCATAAAGATACTCTAAACATGTTTAAGCAATTTGCAAGGTCATTCAATCATTTCATGTAGTAGTCTCTCATAGGGCCATTTAAAGTAATCACATTAAACATGACTTTAAGGACTTGATCATGGAAAATGACATTCATGAACCATGTTCCAATTGTGAACCTAAGCATCGCCAAAATATTTTGGTGACTCATATTAACCAAGTACATGTGTCCACTCATGATCATATGCATATACACATGGAGACATGAAATAACAAGAAAGGTTGCATATGTTAATGAAACATGCGATAACAAACAAATGTTGCAGATGTTTCAATTGTAAATGCTTGTTTATGAATGCGTGATGATCATGCTCATGCTATGCAAGTCAAGTTATGCAAGGCTAACACCCAAGGTGTTACACATAGCTACTGGCAGACTTGGCGGCAATGAGAGGTTGGCTGACGGGTCGGTGACGGTGCCGGAGGTGATGGTAGAAACCACCGAATCTTCAGGGGCAGAGGCTAGAGCTATCAATGCTACGTCGGCGTTCCATGGAGGGATCTGCAGAGCAAACGGTGCTGCCTGAGGCATCGAAGGGCATGGTCGGACTTGCTATTTGGCCACCAAGCCTCCAGGTGCAGCCATTGAGCCCCCAGGTGGTGCCTCCAGCTATAGCAGAGGAGGACGAGGTGGAAGAGATCAAGCATGATGAACCTTGACCTCAATCTGTCTGAATCCTCCACAAGCGCGGTGATAAGGTGGTGGTTGTCGAGGAGGAGGACACCACCAGGGAGATGAGGAGACTGAAGTCTACCCTTGGCGGGGTGATGAAACAAATCAAGGTCAGTACTACATCTGGAGTGCTTGTCTTTGATGTTGTAGATTGGAGTTCATCATTAACATTGTGCATTTGTAGGGGATAACTCGGACTATTGAGCAGCGGCACCAGCTGATAAAGAGGATGGAGCCCCTCGTCGAGGAGAATGAAAAACTCAAGGCAGCGATGAACCTCATGGAGAGAAACATCCATAAGGCCCAGCGCGAGCAAGACCTTATAGAGTCCAACATGTGGGACCTAGAGTACTAGAAGGGCATTCTATCTGAGTGGCTGGCGACCATGTCCGAGTAGCCGCAGAGCAAGTCTGAGCAGCTGGCCATTGTCTCTGAGCAACTAACGGGTGCTTCTGAGCAGTTGGAGCAGCTACGGAAGGTCTCCGAGCAGAAGAAAGGTATGTAATATCGGTGAATGTGCTTTGTATTGCTGAATAGCTATATCTTTGGTGATGACTGTTGTGCTTATAGAGCAAGACATGGAGCTCGGCGAGCTGCGCTAGGCCCTCAAACAACCCCAAGATGAGAAGGCGAAGGAGTCAGAGCGAGCAGACAAACTGGCCGAGGAGATAAAAGGTGAAAACTTCTTGGTCGGAGTTACTGCTGAAGTTCTTTTCTTGTTTGATGGAACCTTGTAATGCTTGCTGGCTATCGTCATAATGTCAAGGCATAGTTTGATGTGCTGGTGCAGGAGGCTAGGACCCAAAGGGACAAGTTCGACGCTGTAGTCGCCAGAGTTAAACTGGTGCTCGACTGCGTTGACCTAGAGGCGGCTCCTCAGCCTGACTGCAGGCCGCAGCGTTCGGACACTATCATCTAGAGGTGCAAGGCAACGTGGGAGAACTTTAAGAGCTTCAACTATGATGCCATTTTTACCGCCGCTACTCACGCCCTTGCGGTGGTTCGGTCCCACTATCTAGCCATTGACCTTCAGGCGATAGGGGTCGGATTCACCGAAGGGCTAGACGAGGTGGAGACCTAGTAGCTAGAGGATGAGGTGGAGGACGCGGTGAAAAAGCTGGCCGACGACATCGACCTATTTGATGAGACAAGCAACAATGGCAAAGCTCGGTGATCTGCTCGGAGATTACCATCCGTAATACCTAGACATTGTAGTTAAAACACGCTAAAGTGCACAAAATATTTATGTATGTGTATAAATGTTATAAGGTGCATGTGCTTGCTTTGCTGGTATTTCGGTGAAAAAATCTTCATAGTTTTGACCATAACGCAATTATACATAGTATATGTAGCGTCCGAGCAATTAGTTCATTACTAAACACTTTGGCCTTAGCTAGCCCATAGTCCATAACATCGAGCGTGGAGCCTGTGCACGTGTAGGAGGTATAGGCGTGACCAAGGAACCATAGCCGACCACCCATAACATAGAGCATTGAGCCTATAGCACATGTAGGGAGAGATCGGAGACTGGGTCTTCTCCATAGAGCGTAGAGCAAAATGTGTGCTGCTCGGCGATTGGCGAAATAACTTAGAGATAAATGCAATACAAGTGGCGTCCGAGCAATTAGTTCTTTACTAAACTCTCAGCCTTGGCTAGCCCATAATCCATAACGTCGAGCGTGGAGCCCGTGCACATGTAGGAGGAACAGGCGTGACTAAGGAATCATAGCCGACCACCCATAACGCAGAGCGCGGAGCTCGTAACACATGTAGGGAGAGATTAGAGACTATGTCTTCTCCAAAGAGAATAGAACAGAGCGTATGCTGCTCGTTGATTGGTGAAATATCTTGGAGATTTGGAGGAAAGTGTTCGGCGATTTGGAGAAACATGTTGGCCAAATTGCGTTGGTGATTTGGAGAAAACGTGTTTGGTGATTTAGAGAAAACGTGTTCGGCAATTTGGAGAAAACGTGTTCGGCAATTTGGAGAAAAAACATGTTTGGCAATTTGGAGAATTCCGTTTGGTGAAATACGTTGGCGATTCCGTATTGGAGTTTGTTGTGGAGTAGCTTAGAGCTTGGCCACCGTAAGTGGAGATTAAACCATAATGGAGACAAATTATGGAGATCAAAACTTTTTTCATTATAAAGTGGAGAGTACATATCTAGAGCATTTCAGGGATAGAAACGTATGTGGTGCTCGATATGCCATGAGTTGGGAACATCGATTTCATCTAAGTCACATAGGCGATAAGACCCTGGTCGGGTAACCTCTTTGATGACGTAAGGCTCTTCCTAAGGGGAGGAGAGCTTGTGCATCCCTTTGGTTTTTTGTTTCCTACGGAGAACGAGGTCGCCAACAGTAAATGAACGACCTTTGATGCTGCGGTTGTAGTACCTCCGCAAGCCTTCTAGATACTTGGCTATGCAGACGCAAGTGATTAGGCGTTCTTCCTCAGCCCTATCGACGTCCTCTATCCGAACAGCTATGGCTTGCTCTTCATCATAATTTTCCACCCTAGGTGCTCGAAAGGCAATATCCGCTGGTAGTATGGCTTATGAGCCATAGACCAAGAAATATGGAGACACACTGGTGCTACGACTCGCTTGAGTACATAGTCCCTAGACTATAGCTAGTAGCTCCTTGAGCCATCTGTCTGGATGCTTTTCTTCTTTTTGATATAGCCTCTTTTTGAGGGCATCAAGGATCATGCCATTCGCCTGTTCGACCTGGCCATTGGCTCTGGGATGGGCAACGGAGACGTATTTGACTGAGACACATCGGTCTTCATAGAAGTCCCAAAAGTGATGGCCAGTAAATGTAGTTTTGAGGTCGATGATGATGCTGTTCGGGAGACCAAATCTGTGGATGATATCTTCGAAGAGCTCGACTGCTTTCTTTGCAGTAGCCGAGACGAGCGGTTTATACTCGATCCACTTGGAGAACTTGTTAATGGCGACATATATGTACCAGAAGCCACCTAGCGCTGGCTTGCAAGGTCCAATCATATCTAGTCCCCAGCATGTGAAGGGCTAGGAAGTTGGGATGGTCTACAGCTCTTGTGTCGGCATGTGTATTTACTTGGCGAAAAATTGGCATCCTTCACAACATCGGACGAGATCTTCTACTTCAAAGATGGTCGTGGGCTAGTAAAAACCAGCTCAAAAAGCTTTGCTAACCAGTGTTCTTGAGGCCGCATGGTTGCCACAGGAACCAGAGTGAATTTTGAGAAGTAGCTTCACCCCGTCTTCTTAGGTGATGCATTTTGGCAGTATCCCTTCCTTGGCACTTTTCCTCATTAAGTTGCCATCCACTAGCACGTAATGCTTGCTTCGATGGATTAGGCGTTTAGTTTCAGTCTTATCGGTGGGTACTTCGGTGCTGGAGAGGTACTTGATGAACTGTTCACTCCAATCGGCGGTCGGCAAAGGTACCATAAGTACCAGTTGCTCGGCGAGGGGAACTTCTTGAATTTCCTTATCTTCCTTAATGGATGGCGCCAGAAGATCTTGAACAAAGACCCCTAGTGGAATCGCGGCATGAGAGGAGCCTAACTTGGATAGGTGACCGGCGAGCTGATTTTGATCGCGTACCACATGGTGGTACTCGATACCATAGAAATTCCCTTCAAGCTTCCTGATTTCGATGCAATATGCATCCATCTTCTCGCTGGAGCAAGACTAGTCTTTATTGAGCTGGTTGATGATCAGCGCGGAGTCCCCGTATACCATGAGCGTTTGACGCCGAGCTCAATGGCTATACGGTGTCCATGGAGACATGCTTCATATTCAGCGGCATTGTTGGAGGTCAGAAAGTGTATCCGGAGAACGTATCAGAGTTTATCCTTGGTCGATATAATAAACATGATGCCCGCACTAGCACTGTTGATGTTAAGGGTGCTGTTGAAGTACATCACCTAGTGCTTGGGGCAGGTGGCGGCGATGGGCCCTTGGATCTTGGTCCACTCAGCGATGAAATTAGCAAGCTCCTGAGACTTGATGGTAGGCCTGCTTCTAAATTCAATAGAATAAGTGCCGATCTCGATAGCCCACTTGATGATATGGCCATTGACCTCTCTATTGTAGAGGATGTCCCCTAGAGGGAACTTGGTGACCATGATGATCTTGTAATACTCAAAGTAGTGGTAGAGCTTGCATGATGTAATCAAATGGCATATAGCAGCTTTTGGACCTGAGGATAACGAGTCTTGGGCTCGTTAAGAACCTCGCTGATTAAATATACCGGACGTTGCACCTTATAGGCATGCCCAGCCATCTCATGTTTGACCACAATGGCTGTGCTGACGACGTGAGAAGTAGTGGTGATGTAGATCAAGAGAGTTTCATCTATCCATGGCGCCATCATGATCGAAGGCTTTGTTAGGAACAACTTGAGCTGCTCGAAGGTTGTGTCTGCCTCTTCCGACCAGGAAAAGTGCTCAAAGGCCTTAAGGGGTTTGAAGAACAGTAGCCCTTTTTCACCGAGGCGTGATATGAAGTGGCATAAAGCAGCCATGTAGCCTTTAAGCTTTTGTATATCCTTGATGCATGTTGGCCATTTCATGTTGGTGATGGCGGAGACCTTGTCAAGGTTGGGCTCAATGCCTCATGCACTGACAATGTAGCCCAGGAGTATACCGGATGGAACTCCAAAGATGCACTTTGAAGGGTTTAGCTTCCATTAGTACCTTTTAAGGTTGGCAAACGTTTCTTTGAGGTCAGCGATAAGATCATTGGCGGTCTTGGACTTGACGACCACATCATCGATGTAAGCTTCGATGTTGTGGCCGATCTATTGATCAAGGCACATCTGGATAGCCCTTTGATAAGTCACCTTGGCATTCTTGAGTCCGAAGGACATGGTGGTGTAGCAATACGCACCAAAGGGTGTGATGAACGACGTCTTGATCTGGTCTTCTTCTTTGAGGGAGATCTGGTGATAGCTGGAGTAATAGTTAAGGAAGGAGAGTAGTTCACAGCCAGCGGTGGAGTCTATAACCTCGTCTATCCGAGGTAGACCGAAGGGGTCCTTACTCCTTAGGGCAGTGTTTGTTAAGATCAGTGTAATCAATGCACATTCTCCATTCTTTATTCTTTTTTCGAACGAGAACAGGGTTTGCTAACCACTCAAAATGATACACTTCTTTTATGAATCCGGTAGCTAAGAGCCATTTTATTTCTACCTAATAGCCTCCTTCTTATCTGGCACGATTCGATGAAGTTTCTGCTTGATCGGTTTGGCGGTCGGCGAGACATTCAAGGAGTGCTCGACCTTCTACCATGGTACCCTCGGCATATCAACAGGTTCCCAAGCAAACACATCGGCCTTGGCACATAGGAATAAGATGAGTGCACTTTTCTATTTGGGGTCAAGGTGAGCCCCAATCTTCACGGTTTTGGAGGGGTCATTGACGTTGTGGCTGACCTCCTTGATTTCCTTGGACTTGGCGGAGGCACGAGGAGGCTCTATCTCTAGGATCTCCATGCCATCGGCGGGCACTATCTTGGCTTTGGTGACTATGCTAGCCATTTGGACGAAGAGGCCAGTGGCTTCGGCGAGGGCGAGACTCTCTGTCTCATAGGTGTAGGCGATGGAGAGGTTTGCCCATAGGTCTAGGACTCTTGCAGGCGAAGGCATCTTCAGCACCTAGTATGCAAAGTGTGGTATAGCCATGAACTTGGCCAGAGTTGGCTGGCCATGAATGGTGTGGTAGGCGGTGTTGAAGTTGACGATATAGAAGTTGATGTGTTCGACGTGGTAGTTGCTTGCCGTGCAAACTATACTAGTAGGGTGATCTCTCCAAGCGGTTTGGAGGCCCTGCTAGGTACCACACCCCAAAAGGAGGAGTTGGAGGGTGTGAGATCTGCTAACCTGAGGCCCAGCTCCTTTAGGGCTCCGGTGAAGAGGAGATTCAGAGCACTCCCACCATCGACGAGCACTTTTCTAAAAACCACCTTCTAGATGGTTGCATTGAGGATGAGGGGGAAACGCTCTATGTAGGGGATGTCCGCCCACTGGTTGGCCCTACTGAAGGTGATAGGGAGCTCGGACCATGGGTGATAGCTGGGGTTGGCGGCGGCGTCTTTCATAGTGACAGTGAGCACCCGTCGTGAGGTGACCTTTCATTCTCTTCTACTCTCGGTGGAGGCGAGGCCCTCGAAGACGGTGGCAACCACCTTGTCATGGTCCTGGAAGGCATTGTCATTGCCCCAAGGTGGTCAGTGACCTTCGACTCCATCGTTGGTGTCGTCGTCTAGCTTTTTGTCATGGAACTCCTTAGCCAAACCGAGGCAGTTCTTCATCTTATGTTTGGCGTTCTTATGGAGAGGGCATGGGCCATCGAGGATCTTCTTGTATTGATCATCATAGTTGCACTTGGCCCGAGGTTCATTGATGGTGGTGAGGATGTGGTCTGGCCAATGGCGGCGATTTTGGCCAGACTTGGGTCCTTCAGACCGATCACGGCCGCTGTCACGACGGTAACTATGGTCGTTGTAACAACCCAAAAATCCACACACCAAAAATCACAACTACAAAATTTTTGTTTTTAACCCCATGCAATGTTGAGTGACATCTGTAGGAGCCAACCCTAGGTGTTGCATTAGTTGTAACCCAACTAGATAATTTCATGAGCATGGCATGCCATTTGTTAATTATGTTTATTTAAATCCTAACAAATAAAATGTTGCATACATTGTTAACTCAAATTGTGATTTGGATTTCCATTTGCTTTACGTAATGCTTAACAACTTCTTTAAAGTAATAAACCATAAAGTAAATATTAATCAAACCAAAGAATAAATGCTTAAAGTGAAAACTATTTCTATTTTTGTATAACAAAACTACAACTATTTTTGTTACACAAAATAGCTAAATAAAGTCCCTAAGATATATAAGAGTGTTGTGGGCCTCACATCTAATAATCCAATGGATGAGGTACACTAGATTTGAATTCAAAACTCCAAATCAAATTTGAATTCAAATAAAGAAGAAGAAAAACAAAACAGAGAAAGAAAAGAAGAAGAGCCTCGCAGTCGGCTCGGCCTGCTCGGCTCACTAACCAGCCCAGCCTGCGCGCGGTAGCACCAGGCCTAGCAAGCCAGCCCAATGCGCCGCTCATGCCCGCGCGCCCTTTTGCCCCGCCTACTGTCGCTGCCAACCGGACCCCACACATCAGCCACCCCTGGCAACAGTGCCTTCTTCCTCCCCACGTAGCTTCTCCTCCTGACCGAGCCCCAACCAAAGCTGCAGGCACGGGCCTAGGGTCATGCAAATCGCCTGGCCTTGTTCCCCTAGTGCCGTGCCCACGCAACCCCTATGCCACCAACCCCGCACGCCGGGACCATCCGATGCGTTCGGCGCATCGCCTGCCGTCTGCCCCGTCCGCCATTGGTGAGCTTGTAGCTCGGGGCTATAAAATGACACCTAGATCGCCCTAGGGTTCCTCAACCCATCGCAACTGTTTGGTGGCCCAACTGCCCGCACCACTCTGAGAGAAGAGGGCCTAGAGGGGGATCCGGAGGAGGGAGGCGAGCAGGGAGCTCGGAGTCATCGACCACCGAAGCTCGGAGCGCCGTCCCGAGCGCCTACTCCAACGATGTGGCTTCCACCACTAGGCAGCGCCTCGCCACCGCACCACCACCGAATGCCGCCAAGCACCGCTCGGTGAGTTCCATTGCTAAGACCTCCTCCTAGCCCCATGGACGCCGACGCACGCACACGCGCTAAGCACACCACGGCGACATCAAGCCATCCCAGCTCGAGCACACCAACACAAGCCACACGCTGCGCGCAATGTCGAGAGCGTGTTGTAGCACGCACACGGGCACGCATGGGCGCGCACGCCACAGCCACGAACATAGCTATGGCAAAGCCACCGCAGCCGCATCACCATGGTAGAGGTGACACCACCACCTTGGCTAGCTCCTCCTCGTCGTGGAACACGCCACGCTCGTGATCGAGGTGGACGGAGGCCATTGGAGGGCCCTGTTTGACCACACCACACCACGACCAGAGCGCCGCCATAATCGCTTCGACTCCACCATGGCTAGGACTGCTAGGAGTGCCTAGCGCCTCCTTGTCTCGCCCGCCCTGTTCACTGGAGCCATGGGAAGCTCACGCGCTCCACCAAGCATGCACATAGCCACCACATTGCCCTGCCGCCATTAACATGCCATGCCAAGCTGCCGTTCACTGTGGCCAGAGCCCTAGGAAGCCCTAGCCGTCGTCCTGACCCCACCGTCGTAGTCGCCATAGTGGGGCGATGCTTTTTCCCACCTCAATTGAACGCTAGCGCTGATGTGGGGGCTCGCCGGTGATCTCACCACCGGCGGGAGCACGCTGGGGAAGAAGCAGGGGAATTCCCCTCATCGGCCACACTCACATGCACCCGGTGCACATAGACCATGCCAAAGGAAAGAGGGATGGACTCGGTCCACCGAAGACCCAGCCTACGGTCCATGGACCATGAACACAAGTCCACCATCAGCCATGCTGTGTGGGCTGATCTGTGGACCAAAGCCTAGTGGAGGCCCTAGGCTATGATGTGGCAGCGCCACAGCATGCCACATGGTGGGCCAAAGCCCAGCCCGTATCCAAGTCCAACCGGCCCAGTTTGGACCCGGCCTGTGTTGACCGTTGGCCGGTCAACGTTGACCGATTGACCAGACCCACATGTCAACGACATAGAGACTCTGGACCCACTTGTTAGTGGGTAATGTCATGCCGACATCATGACGACGTCACGCATGTCCCACCAGTCAGTAACAAACATAGCCAAGGTGACATCATGATGATGTCACGGTGACGTCAGCTACTGACGTTAGCAGCTCTAGCCCCACCTGTCAGTGACTATGATCTATTGACCATTGACTCACCCATTGACTTGATGTTGACTTTGATCGGACGCACATGTCAGTGAACCAAGAGCCCCTGGTCCCACCTGTCAGAATTGATGACTTTGATGATGTCATGCTGACGTCAAGCTGACGTCAGCGGGACCCCACCTGTCAGCTCAGAACTAAGATGATGATGCCATACTGACGCCATGCTGACATCAGCATGCCCATGTGGACCAGTCACAGTGTGACACGTGTCAGCACAATATTAATTCACCCTTTTTCCCATTTTCAGAAATGATTGAAACTTCAGAAATTCATAACTAATTCGTACAAACTCAAAAAAATACAAGACCAAGACTAAAATTCATCTAAAATCGAGCTCTACGCAATGAACCCATGCTTGAGTGCATTTGGCTCTTTTGAATTTTCATTGCTCTTTGTGCTATTCTATAGACGTCGCTAACACGACTATAATGTGACCGTTTGTAGACTCGAAGGAGAACCAGACAGACGAGGATCATGAGTACCATGAGGAGTACGGGGACGACTTCACTGAAGGTGCCACGTCCCACCCAATCTCATAGCACCTAATACACATGGCTAAAACAGAGCTGCTATTGCTTTACTTTATTATTATATTCACACTATAATAGGATATGCATGGTAGTATGCTTACTTGATGGCCTTTACCTTGATGCAACCTTACCCCTACTTACCCTGCTATTAGGCAAGACACATGCTTGCTGCTATATTTCATTACTTATACTTCTACTACGCTTGTACTACATTGATGCGTGGTGGAAACTGGTGTTATCTGGACTATGGGGAGAGTGCTGTGTGTGTGACTTGGGTGCGTGGAGGGTAAGAGTTGTGTCGACCAAGTTGGAGTATACGACAAGCCTAGGGCAAGTCTTGCCATGGGGTGCTACCTGGGCACCCCTGGAATGGATACATGTGGTGGGTAAATGGTATATAAGGTGGTCCTAGGTGTGAACCTATGATGGGAGGAGCCCGGGGTGGAGGTGCTGTGGTGGCACGGTAAATGGAAACCCTGATGAAGACATTCTGGCTTGGTCATCCCTAAGGACTTACTAGTACTCAGATTCACCGGGAAGCCTTACATACCACTCGCCCTATATGGCGCGGGATGGCTGGACTACTTGGTAGGATATTGCCACTACTGCTAGGTTGATAGTGGACAGTGTAAGGAGGTACAGGGCGCGAAGGATTTCCCCCACACCCTTCTGAGACTTCATGGAGACCTTGTGGACCTGGCTCATGACTCACAGTTTCAGCCACCCCAGACTAGACTTGGGGTATACCAGGACTGAATGGTAGAGTGGCACTATCCTAGTCTAGCAAGCAGCCAGAATTAGCCCAGTTGATGACGGTCAGCGAAGAAGACAGATCTTGTGGTTATGTAAAACCTCTGTAGAGTGTATGGTTGATCAATCGATACATGTGCCAACTTGTCGACTATGGACCTTTCCTAGGTTTCGCTTAAACTAGATAGTGAGATGAGTCCTTCTCTTCTTCCCCCGTAAGAGAGTGTCAGTCGTGGCCAGGGGCTATGGGCCATGAGACAGTGCCGAGAGGGAGTTGGCTTGTTGACTGAGTGATGGTATGGTGATGATATAGAGATGGTGGTATATCGATCCTAGGATCGAAACCTGGCTCTGGATGGGAATGGGGTGGAATGTGTGTGGGAATAGTGTTAAAACTTGACCAACTATTATTATATACTTGATATTCTAAAACATAGGAAACCCTAGCCTTATAGGTTCTTTTTTATTATATCCAACTTGCGTCTAATTTCCACAAAGCATAGCTCATAGGGTGGGAGTGGCTAGTACAAATCGTACTGATAAATTTTGGCACATAGGTTCTGCTGAGGAGTATAGCTCTGAGGAGTTTGATGGTTGAGGGGTTCATTCCTATGCTCGAGTTTGGCGATCTTATCTTCAAGCTATTCTGAATGAATGCTACTTTTGATTCTGCCAATGCGGTGATGTAATAATTTATGTAATTCTGCACTATTTGTACTCTGATTTTATCGTTGTATGGATGTGGTATTCGACTGGAATTTGGGTAATATGATCTACAACGGTCATAATACACTTTGACTCTGTAGATTTCCCTTTGTGGAAATCAGGTCATTTCAGTTGGTATCAGAGCCATACTTGACCCTAGGACGAAACCCTCAGAAATGGACGATAGAATAGGATGAGAACAGCCCTTCTTTTGGTTATATACTGACCCTACATTTACTTTTATGAAAGGCTTATCTATTTATTGACCTGCTAACACCTATTTCCTTAAAACTTATAGATGGCAATGAACGTCGACTGGTCACCTCTAGGACTGCTACCTCTGGACCACGCCAAGCTACCTTCGACCTGCGTGAGCTCGGGGGTTTTGCATAGACCCTCTACCAAGTTCTCATCATGTTAGGAGTCCCTGACGAGCTTGTCAAGGTCACCTGCACCGGGAAGCCAGCTCAGGAAGGAGGAATTGAGGGACCGATTGTCACCTCAGTCGAGTTCACAGCTAGCACTACCTTACCTTCTGTCCCAGTTTTCACCGGGTTGACTATAGAGGACACAGTCGAGGAGGGACTGTGAGCTATCTCACACAAGGCACTTCATAGAGTGATGAGGGACCACTATGAGCACCTGAAGATGATAGAGTTCCATCTACTTCCCTAGGCCCTCGACCTCAGCCTTACCCCTAGTGAGAAGAGTTTCACAGCCGACAGAGTTATCCTTGCCGAGGAGGATAGATGCCTTCGTGTCTCGGCTATCCACCTACTAGAGCAGGATAGGTACATGAACTAGTTGGAGCAAAGGAAACGTTAGGACCAGGCCCTCCTGTGGGAGTACCAGGAGCGAGACTCGTAGAGAGCATAGGACCGAGCTAGTCTACTTGAGATAGTTGCCAAGCTACAGGACGAGCTCAACCATCATGAAGAAGTCCATAGAGCCAAGGTCGCTGACTTATAGGACAAAGCCACCGACCTAGGCAACAAGAATAGCTACCTCAATAGCAAGGTCTTAGAGTTGTAGAGAAAGTTGGACGACAAGAAGGCCGAGTTCAACCGCAGAGGAGATAGAGAGAGGTCCAAGGGGATTGATATGCTAAAAATCCAATCTAAGAACAAGACCATGACTTAGGAGCTAGAGGAGTTCAGGAAGAAGGCCGTTCGCAACTAGGGTCACCTAATCGAGGCACTCAGGCAGAACGAGTACCTATAGGACAAGTGTGAGAGGACTTGGCAGGCTTGGTAGAAGTCTGACAAGAAGCACCTCAGGGAGATGAAGGGTATGTGGGATCAGCTACCCAAGGAGATTCATAACAAGATGAAGCCTAGGATAGAGGAGTTTGAGTTAGCCCCGACTCGCCTCAACCTAGACACCTACCCTACCCTACCTAGAGCCAAGCCTACTAAGGAGCTCGCCGAAGCCTTAAAGTACGTGTCCCGACTTCACAAGTCTAACAAGGAGATCGAGATCGAGAACAGTCATATCCCAGCTGCGGTGTACGGGTTAGAGTAGATGACCCTACATGGTCATGAGTCATGTTAGTGGCTTCCATAAGGTGTACCCCATGATGTACCCCTTTTGAGATGTAATATGAGACACTATGCGTAGTACGATTCTCACGAGTCTTCAAGTGTAGCTACTGGAGATGATGCTATGTAACAAAACCCATGTAATGAATGCTTTGGATCTTATTGCATTTTATGGACCTTACTGCTTCTTTGTAATGAGTGTTGGATAGAATAAATGTTTTTCTTTAAATTGTCAAAATCATGTAATCATACTAAATTATAAGCACTTATGGCACGAACACTAAAATTCCTATGATCCATGTTGCAGATGCCGAACCGCCGATCTGATCGCCTAATGAACTGTGGATGTGCGCCCACCCCCGAACCAGTAGAACCAAATGGGGGGCGTGGTGGCAACAACCATGGCCATGGCCATGGCCGGGGATGTGGAGGGACACCCTTCAACCTAGAGAATACCCCACCACCGGAGGAGAATATTCCGCCACCACTACCATTGAACCTAGTGGAAGTGATGGCGCAACAGACCTAGCTTCTTGTAGCTCTTGTAGATGGAGCAAACCATCGCCAGGGAGGTTAGCAAAATGACTTCCAAAGGAAGCTAGAGGGATTTCTAAAGCTGAGGCCATCTACCTATGATGGCACCGACCCTGACCCGCTTGTGGCCGATGACTGGCTCAAGGAGATGGAGAAGAAGCTTGACCTCACTACTTTCATTGATGATGAGTGTGTTGGAGTAGCCACACACTAGCTCTCAGGTGCAGCATGAGCCTGGTGGGATAGTTTCTGTGATTCCCATGAGGACCCTACCAACATCTCATGGGATGAGTTTGCCGAAGCATTCACTGAGTATCACATTCCCAAGGGTATCATGGAGGCCAAAGCCAAGGAGTTCTGCAACATCAAGATGGGAAAGGATAGGGTGACTGAGTACACTACTCATTTCACCAACCTTCTACGCTATGCACCTTCCTATGTTGTGAACTCTGAGAAGGAGAAGCAGTACTATTACCACAAGGGACTTAACCCGCACATCAAGTTGAAGTTTGGCGGTATTGAGAGTAGCACGCTGCGTGCTCTGGTGGATCGCTGCATCCAGATTGAGAAGGACCATGCTGAAGCCAGAGAGGAGTACAAGGAGAGGAAGCATAAGCCTGAGGAGTCTTTCCGTGGTCATGATCGCAAGAGGTTCTGCAGAGATGCACCCTCCAGGGAACGCTCTCGCCACAATAGGGATGACAACCCTAGATCGAGTAGGGGTAGTGGAGGCTACACCACCAAATACACCTGCCGTGCTCAGGATCGTCACACCCAGGACCGTTATGCTCAGGACCGCAACACTCAGGACTGTTTCAACCATCCCCGCTCAGCGAATGAACGCCCAGCACAGAACCGCCCTACACTAAGCACTGGAAACTAGAAGGCACCTGCGCCAACCCCTACAGGCGGTACGCCTTTCACCTGCTTCGCTTGTGGCCAACCAGGTCATAAAGCCACTGAGTTCCCTTAGAACTTAGCCACTCAGAAGTCTCAGTTCAAGGGATCTGCTACCCGTGGACGTCTCAACCATCTGGATGCCGAGGAAGCACAGGCTGCCCCTGATGTTATGTACAATATGTGTTTAGTTAATGGCAATACTGCATCAGTTCTATTTGACTCTGGAGCAACTTGTTCTTACATATCATCCAAGTTTGCACGAGAGCATGACCTGCCTATAACCCCACGAGGAAAGCCTATCATCACCAGCTCACCTTTAGGAGACCTAAAGTGCACCCACATCTATAAGGGAGTGAGTCTTACCATTGAGGGTCTTATCTTTAAAGCTGACCTAATCCTGTTACCTTCCACGAGCCTAGACATCATCTTAGGTATGGATTGGCTAACCATTCACCGAGGTATCATATCATGTTCATCTAGATATGTCCAAGTGACCCACCCAGCAGGCCAAATTATTAGATGTGAACCCTAGTCCAGAAAGTCCACTTCTATCCTACGTGCCCTTAAAGCTAGTTCAAAATCACAAAAGAGGAGAAGACAGTTCATGATGTGCCTGTGGTCAAAGACTATCCCGATGTATTCCTTGAAGAGTTACCGGGTATGCCACCAGACCATGATGTAGAGTTCATCATTGATCTTTTATCGGGAACAGGACCCATTGCTAAGAGACCCTATCGCATGTCAATTGACGAACTAGCTGAGCTCAAGAAATAGCTTGATGAGCTCATCTCGAAGGGGTATATTAGACCCAGTGCTTCACCCTAGGGATCCCCTATTCTGTTTGTTAAGAAGAAGGATGGCTCAATAAGAATGTGCATTGATTATCGGAACTTGAACGTAGTCACCATCAAGAAGAAGTACCCTCTACCAAGAATTGATGATCTACTTGACTAGCTCAGAGGTGCCAAGTATTTCTCCAAGATTGATCTCAGATCTGGCTATCATCATATGAAGATTCGAGAGAGTGACATCCCGAAGACAGCTTTTATGACTAGGTATGGGCAGTTTGAGTTCACTGTTGTGTCCTTTGGACTCACGAATGCTCTCGCCTACTTCATGAACATGATGAATAAGGTTTTCATGGATGATCTGGATTAGTTCGTGGTAGTATTCATTGATGACATCCTTGCTTATTCACCCACCGCCGAAGAACATGAACATCATCTGAGAACTGTGCTTGAGAAATTAGCACAACATCAGCTCTACGCAAAGTTCAGCAAGTGCAAATTTTGGCTATAGGAAGTTGCCTTCCTAGGCCATGTACTATCAGCTGAAGGTGTCGTAGTTGACCCAGCCAAGATTGAAGCTATGAAAGAGTGGGATCAACCCTGTAATATGACAGAAGTCAGAAGTTTCTTAGGATTGGCTGGATATTACCATTGGTTCATCGAGAACTTCTCCAAGATAGCCTGTCCAATGACCAACCTTCTGAAGAAGACTAAGGAGTTTGAATGGACGCCCGAGTGTGAACAAAGCTTCTAGGAATTGAAATAGAAGCTTACCACAACTCATGTGCTAGCATTGCCTGATATCAGTAAAGATTTCATGGTCTATTGTGATGCATCCCGTCAAGGACTTGGTTGTGTATTGATGCAAGGTGGAAGAGTGATAGCATATGCTTCTCAACAGTTGAAAGAACACGGGAACCGTTACCCAACTCATGATCTTGAGTTAGCAGCAGTTGTGCATGCTTTGAAGACCTGGAGGCACTACTTGATAGGCAACAAGTGTGATATCTATACCGATCACAAGAGCTTGAAGTACTTTTTCACTCAGGAAGATCTGAATATGAGGCAACGCTGATGGCTAGAATTGATCAAGGACTATGACCTAGAAATTCACTATCATCCAGGAAAAGCAAATGTAGTTGTAGATGCTCTCAGTCGCAAGAGTTACTGTCACACTCTGATCACAGAATCCGTACCACCTAAACTCAAGGAAGAGATTGAAGATTTCTAGCTTGAGATGCTACCGCATGGCTTGTTGAATGAACTCCGCATATAGTATGATCTCATAGATCACATTTGTCAAGCTTAGAAAAATTGTGAAGAGATCGAATATCTCTGTGGTCTGATGAAACTAGGCTACAAGACCAACCACCATGAAGATGAACAAGGAACCATCTGGTTCAAGGATAGAATCTGTGTTCCTTCTGATCCAGCACTACGAGAGGAAATTCTGTCAGAAGCTCATGATTCCAAGTACTGTATTCACCCTGGAGGTTCAAAGATGTATCAAGACTTGAAGAAACACTTTTGGTGGAAAGGCATGAAGACAGACATTGCATGACATGTGGCACGATGTGACACCTATAATAGAGTCAAGGCTAAACATCAAAGGTCTACAGGGTTGTTAAAGCCTCTTGACATTCCCGAGTGGAAATGGGGGAGCATATCCATGGATTTCATAGTTGGATTGCCCTGTTCACAGAAAGGCAATGATTCCATCTGGGTGATTGTTGATCGTTTGACCAAGATTGTTCACTTTGTACCAGTTAAGGCCAAGACCGATACCAAAAAATTAGCAGATCTATATATTGAGCATATTCTCAGACTGCATGGAGCTCCCTCTAGTATTATATCTGTCGACGAAATATGGTCGGCAGTCTACCTAGAGGTATGCCCAAGGTAGTAGATTATCGGTAGACAGATGCGCAAGCTACAAACAAGATGGTGACGCAAGGCAGACATGAGATTTTATCCAGGTCCGGCCGCCGTGAAGGCATAATACCTACGTCCTGTGTCTGATTGTATTGTTGTATGTCAATGAGAGATGTTTTTTAGAGGGGTCCCCTGCCCGCCTTATATAATCCGGGGGCTGGGTTATAGATCTGGAAACTAATCCTAACTAGTTACAATTGCCATAGGTGGCCGGATAAGGACTCCTATTCTAACCGACCAAGATCTTACTTGATCTCCAAATCTGCCTTGATTTCTTGCGTGGGACTCCAAACAGATTGGCTGGGCTGCGCGTCGGCTTCTAACAGGCTAGGCCCTCTGGTCTAGGCTGGCCCAGGCCTAGCCATAAGGGTATAGGGGTTAATACCCCCATAGCTAGTCCCCGAGCGCCATGTATTATGCTGCGACACGCCGTTCGATCTCCTTCGGGTAATGCAATCCATCTTCATGTCATCTCCAACTGGTTGAAACATTGACCAATCGAATATGCCAGTATTCTAGTCAGAACAGAGAGTAGTAGACCATAATTATAGCCGAAGATTCTAGTTGTCCAAAGAATGCATGGTGCTCTAAAGAAAAAAAGAAGAAGATTTCTTTCCTGATCAAGTGTGCCCACTTGTATTTCTGAAAAGAAATGTAAGTGACCCTTGTACAATAGTAGTTATGGCCAACAGTCAGAGCGTAGGGGTCAATAAAATAAGCACATTCACCATAAGGTGAAGTGTGCCTACTTAGTCCCCGAGCCAAGTAGTAGGTGACGTAGGCACGTGGTGCCAGGGTCTAAAAAGAATTCCCAGTTAAATTGAGAATCCAATCATCGTACAGGCGATACAAGATGCACCGACAGGTGCATCGTACCGATGTAGTCCCTGAGCTTGCTGGAAGGCAAGGTATCGGCCTTGTAGCAAGGTCTAAGTGAGAAAAAAATAAATGCCTCTCAACTGTATGTGAGTACAAATCACATGTAGCCAAGGAGAGCGGTCTCCGAGCAATGGTCGGAGAGTGGTTGAGGTAGTCCCCGAGCACGAGAGTGGTCGGAACAGTCCTGAGCACGATGGTGGTCCGGACAGTTCCCGAGCACGATGGTGGTCTGGACAGTCCTCGAGCACAAAAAGTGTGGCAAAAAACCATATGCCACTTGTACTATTATTTTATGTATTTATTTATTTACTTGTTCTATCAAGTCCAATCTGACACGTCTGGTCAAAAAAGTAGACGGGTATAGCACGTCATACTACCTTTTTGTCTTGTCAAACAAATAGTTGCGTGGCACCTGTCAGTAGGTGCGTCAGCGTGGGCCCTCCCACACTGGCAATGAAGAGGTGCATATACTGGCATAGATCTCGAGGCTAAGTAATGCTGCAAACATGAAAGCAACCGTCTACAGCGCATGCGCACATCCCCCAAGAATCCCTGGCAGACGAAACAACATAACTCCTGGGTTAAATACAGTATATGATAGGTTAGTTACTATTTATTGAACCCCATTGCCATTCGCAACCATAGCTTTCTTCTTCCTCTCGCCAACCCTAATACATCCAAAATCGCCACCAATCAATCCGCCGTCATTTCCCTGTTCACCAGCAAGGTCAGAATCATGGTGAAAAGTGATGCACAAAAGAAAGCAGGGGTCATGGCGAAGGAATGGTGGAAATTGAAAAGCAACGAGCAGACCATTGAAGATCTCATCACCATGGGGGTACTCCACAACAAGGAGCTCACAGGATGGCATGTGCCAGAGGGCGAGGGGTACCCCGATCCACAACTAGGTGAGATCGTGGTTTTGGAGGATTTCTTTAAACGGGGATTTGGGGTTCCGGTACATCCATTTTTTAGGGGCTCTGTCTTTACTATGAGATTGGGATTTGCAATCTACATCCCAACTCGATCCTCCTTGTCGCCACTTTTATACATCTCTGTGAAGCATATGGTGGCTTCTAGCCCCATTTTGATTTTTTCCGCCATCTTTTCTGTTTGTGGAAGAAAGGAAGCGGTGGTTTGAAGATAGTCGGGGGTGTGTACCTCAACCTCTGTGACGGCATGAAAGCCCAGTACCTGCACTACCCATGGAAAACGTCGCTCGATGACTGGTACAAGAAATGGTTCTACATCCACAAAGAGCGGAACACGATCACGCTGTGCGATGTGGGCTACATTCCGAAGAAGAAGACAAGCTGGTCGGAGAAGCCTAAGCATCTAGAACAGATTCTAGAAATTTTTGGAATGATCCCATGGAAAAAACTAGATGGTCCAAGCATGGTCGGGAGCTTCATCAGCCGACAGATCCAGCCCTACTAGAGGAGGGTACATCCTAGCTATGAGTATCAAGGGAGCGTAGACCCGACGAGGAAGAGGCAGGGGGCGCTTGACAAAATCGAAGTCAAAGCCAGAATTGGCAAGCTATTTAACTTAGCCGATCCAAATTATGTCAGATTGAGCAACATCGAGCATGCTTTCAAGCTTGCCTGACCTCCCCTAAAGGTAACTCATCTTGCCTTGTACCCGTAGTCTTATATTGTGGTAGGATAAGTGGAAACTTACTATGTTCACTCCCTTTTGTTACCCAGGTTAATGGTCTGGATAGAGCGATAGTGTTTGTGTCACCACCCCCTGGAGTAGAGTGGCCACAAGGAGCTGATCCCACCACCCAGACCAGCGTCAAGATCGAGGACGAGGACATTGACTGGGCAGTGCTCAGAGCTGGAGAGGAGGCATCAGCCAAAGCCGCTGGTAAGCGGCCGGCTGCCCCCAAATAGTCAAAGAAGAGATCAGTAACCACCCTGCTCACCGGGGGGGCGCTAAATATTAATGAGCCCGAGGGGGACCCGGAGGAGAACCCGGCCGACAAGCGTTGGTAGGTGATTTTTTCCTGGCCGGACGATGGCGCAGAGGAGGGAGAAGATGTAGACACCTTTCAACTTGTCCCTCGAAAAAGGAGGAAGCAACTGGAGTCGATGGAGCAAGGTGGGTCCTCCATGCCTGTGGGACCCACATCGCCGATGGTGGTGAAGGATGCAGCCGGGTCAACCTCGGGAGTATCTGGGCAAGGAACACGACCAGCAATGGGAGCAACAACTCAACTGAGCATGCCACCGACCACTGCAGCGCGAAGGACAAGCGACGGAGGAGTCGAGCACCAAGGCCTAGTGACAGTGCTAGATGTAGATGGAGACCAGGAGTCATCCGCACAGCACGTGGAGCAAGTACGGCCAAAGAGACATGCCTTCTCCACATCATTCCATGCTTCCAACATGTAAGTATTTGTAATCTTGATATAAATTAGCAATTTGCATTTAATATGATTGCCTTCTAAACTTATCTTGGATGTACTAGCTTGGCATCCACCGAAAGTCCAGACTAGCTAGTCAGAAGTGGCATGGCACTGCCAATAAGTGCAGAGCAGACTGCCCAGCAGTCGACCACCGAGGAACCCATAGTAGAAGATCCGTTGGGGCCTCAGCAAGCAAGTAGTCAGACAATAGTCCCCGAGCAGGTGGTCGAGGGACTAGCCGAGCTAGGCAAGAGTGCTCCGAGCGCTAAACCTGCTGAGGGCAACACCTCAGCGTCAAGGGTAACAGAGCAGACTGAGGTGCAGTGGCCGGAGGTGAGAGCATAGACCACATCTACCGATGCTACAGCTCATGGGAAGGCTATGGTGATCAGAGATGTTGCTGATGCTGGGCCAGCACCAGGACCCAAAGAAGAGCCTGAAGAGGACGAGGTGGAGGAGGTCCTGGGCCATCCGCAAGACAAGCGACAACATATGTATGTGTCATGTTGGCAGAACGACCAATGGGTTGTCCATGAGGAAATCCCGGAGGTCAAAGAAACCAAGAAAGTTGAATGGGCGGTGAAACGGCTTGTGATGGAGGTGCAGGTAAGCTTTGCTTCACCCCCTAGTCTTGTTGTCTAGTCGTAGTTGTCTTACTAAGCTATCTGCACATAGGACTTAATGAAGACCGCAAGAAATGCTTTGACTAGATTGAGGGGATCGCTGCAAGCAACAAGGAGCTGACAACGGAGGTGGAACGCTTGCGCCAGCGACTTGAAGCCAACAATCATGAAAAGACAGTGCAAGAGTCCCAAAACCAGAACCTGGTCATCTAGCTCAGTAATAAAGAGCGGGAAAGAACAAGTAAGTAGCCATTTTATCATACCAACTACTGACAAATGTTGTTGCGTTGTTGGTAGTAATAGTTGTAGTGCAGGCTTAGAAGCTGAAGTGATCCGTCTCTAAGAGGAGAATAGTCATGCGGTCGTGGAGTGTGATTGCCTAAATGAGAACAACAGAAAACTAGCACAAGACCAATCACAGCTCTGGGACCACACGACCAAAATGACAGAGGAGCTAAAAGGTAAGTTGTCCAACCGCCTTTGCTCATTTTTGTTGCCTACCATAGTTTGGCGTGGTCTAACGTTTTAATAGCATGGGCGGTTTGTAGTTATAAAAATCAATACAAAGAAGCATCTAGAAGCCATGATGAAAGACCGTGATGGCTGGAAGGCGCAATGCCAAGAGATCACCAAGGACCGTGACACCTGGAAAAGCCAGTCCTAGGAGGTGGCAAAGGGCATTCTGCCAGTCCTTAACCTCATTGATCTGGCACTAGCAGAAGATGTGCCAAGGATGCCATAGCTAGGGTTGATCGAGAGATGCCAAAAGGCATGGGGATGGTTCTAGGAGTTCGTGAAGGAGGCGGGAGAGTACGCAAGCACACATGTGCTAAGCATGGTACATGCTCACTACCCCCTGATCGATCTCAAGTGCCTGGAGGCTAGATACCTGAAGGAGGTAGATCCAGACAAGGCCGAGGAGCTACGGGTGACCTAGCTAGACTTGTCAGTGAAAATAATTGGCGATATTAACCTATGTGGAGGTGCGACACCACCTGTACAAGGAATGCCGTCAATAAGTCAGCTGGGAGCGCCATCATTTTCAAGCCACCCGGCAAAGCCTGTGGTCTCGACCAGCCAGGCATCGGTGGGGCCATCTTCTTTAGCTCGATCAATGCTAGAGTCCTCGAGACCCTTGCACGATGTTAGGCCCAGCGAGCAGCAGGTGCCGCGTGCCCCGACTAGCCAATAGTGTAGGCTATAGTTGTAGAAGAAGATGTAGTTGGGTTATTGCAAACTTGGACCTTTTCAGGCAAGCTTATAATAATGTAACTGTATCTCAATATAAGCTTGTTTGTTTTGTAGAAAACGTGTTTAAGCTCGGATATTGTGTTGATGTAACTAAGTTAGAACGTGTTGGCATTCTATTTAGTTGTACCAGTTTAGTCGACATGTCATCCTGAAAGGTTTGTATGGCCCTGGTTTGTCTTGTCGTCTGAGTGTGAGGTGCGTAGCTTGTGCACACATAGAAACACACAAGTCTAACCAGGATAAAACCTCATGTCTGTCCTGCATCCGATCACCCATAGCATAGAGAGCGGATCCCATGCACGCGTTGGGAGGAACCAGAGACAGGGCCTGCTCTAAGAACCCGAGAAGGAATGGTGATCGGTTTTTGTTGGTAGAGTTAGAATAACAATAGACTTCAAAGTGACACATTAGAGTGGTCGGAGAAATCATAATTGCTTTATTGAAATAAATTGAAAGTACAAGAGGGGTACATATCTTAGTAGTTAGGCATAGAAACGCCTAAGCTTGTCGATGTGCTAGGAATTAGGTACATTTGTTCTGTCTAGGCGAGCTAACCTGTAAGATGTAGGGCGTGTAACCTCTTTGATCATGAAGGGTCCTTCCCATGGGGTTGCGAGTTTATGGACACCAGCCTGATTTATCTTCCACTTTAGGACTAGGTCTCCGACCATGAAGAACCGCTCCTTGACGTTCTTGTTGTAGTACCTATGCAAAATAGCAAGGTATTTGGCTATGCGTCTGCAAGAATCGAGCCGCTTCTCTTCTGCACTTCATTGGCCTTGTCATCATCGAAATTCTCTACCCGTGATCATCTGAAGGCTATATCTGCTGGGAGCACCGCCTCAGCGCCATAAACCATAAAGTATGGTGATACACCGGTATTGCGACTAGGCTAGGTTCTAAGACCCTAGACCACAGTTGGTAACTCTTTGATCCATCTTCTAGGAGCTTTGTCATTCTCTCTGTACATCCTCTTCTTAAGTGCGTCTAGGATCATACCATTTGCCCACTCTACCTGTCCATTAGCTCTAGGGTGTGCCACCGAGACGTATTTTACTACTATGCTCCTTTCATCGCAGAAGTCCCAAAAAGCATTCCTGGTGAACTGAGTACCCAGATCAGTGATGATGCTGTTGGGTATGCTGAAGTGGTGGATGACCTGGTCAAGGAACGTGATAGCCTTTTCTAAAGATGCCTTGACCAGGGGCAAGTACTCTATCCACTTGGAGAATTTGTCGATCAGCACAAAGACGCATGTAAATTTCCTAAGGGCCAGTTTGAAAGGCCCGATCATATCCAGTCCCTAGCATGTGAAGGGCCAAGAGGCTGGTATAGTCTGAATCTCATGTGCTGGTACGTGGATTCTCTTGGTGAAGAACTAACAACCTTTATAATAGCAGACTAGCTTCTCTGCATCGGCTACGGCTGACGGCCAATAGAACCCTACTTGAAAAGCCTTGCCAACCAGCGTTCTTGAGGCCACATGGTTGCCACAGGAGCCAGAGTGGATTTTGTCTAGGAGATGTTCACCATCCTCCTAGGGTATACACTTCATCAAGATTTCCTCCTTCGCGTTCTTGCGCCACAATTTGCCATCAACGAGCAGATACTGCTTACTACGACGCATTAGACGTTCATTTTCTATCCGATCGGTGTAGCCGCTACCATTTGTTAGGTACTTGATGAAAGGTACTCTCTAGTCAGGCTCCTTAGTGGTCGGAGGTGATTTGGTGGTGTTTGACGCCAGAACCGTAGCCACCAATAGCTGGACTAGAGGCTTGTCGACCACGGGATCTTCTTCTTTGATGGAGGGCGTGAGCAGGTCTTGAACAAATACACCATGTGGGACTTTGGCTCAGGATGATCCTAACTTTGATAGCGCATCTGCTGCTTGATTTTTGTCCTGGACCACATGTGTGTACTCGATGTCATAGAACTTGCCTTCTAGCTTTCTGATCGCTTTACAGTATGCGTCCATCTTTTCGCTCGTTGTACCTAGTCCTTGTTGAGTTGGTTGATGACCAGAGCCGAGTCTTCGTAGACATATAGATGCTTGACACCAAGTTCAACCATGATGCGCAGACCATGTAGGCATGCTTCGTACTCAGCGGTGTTATTAGATGCCGGGAAATGAATCCTAAGGACATATCAGAGCTGCTCCTTGGATGGTGATACAAAAAGGACTCCTACTCCTACGCCATCAATGTTGAGAGAGCCATCAAAGTACATCTTCCAATACTCATTGGGCCCCTAAGAGGCAGGTGTGCTTAAGTCTGTCCACTCGACGATGAAATCGACAAGTGCTTGAGACTTGATTATAGTACGGCTTGCAAATTCCAAGGAGAAAGGGCATAGCTCCATTGCCTATTTGATGATGCGCCCATTTGCATCCTTGTTGTGAATGATGTCTCCTAGAGGGTACTCTGTCATGACCACCACACGATATCCATTGAAGTAGTGTTTCACCTTTCGGGATGTGATTAGTATGGCGTAGATTAGTTTCTGAATCTGTGAGTACCTGGTCTTGGATTTATTGAGCACCTCACTGATAAAATAAATTGGTTGATGTACCTTGTAGACATGGTCGGGCTGATCGCGCTCGACCACTATGGTAGTGGAGACCACTCGATTAGTTGCCACGATGTAAAGCAGGAGGGTTTCGTCTTCTCTGGGAGTAGTGAGGACCAGAGGTGATGTAAGGAATTGTTTCAGTTGTGTAAAGGCAACATCTGCTTCCTCCGACCACTCAAACTTCTCAGATGCTTTGAGCAGCTAGAAAAATGGTAGTCCTTTTTTGCCTAATCTTGATATGAAATGACTGAGGGCAGCCAAGCATCCGGTAAGCTTCTGAACATCCTTCACCTTTTGGGCAGCTTCATGTCCAAGACAGCTTTTACTTTCTCTGGGTTAGGGCATGTGCCGTCGTGACTGACGATGTTGCCGAGCAGTATACCAGATGGAACACCAAAGATGCACTTCTTTGGGTTTAATTTCCATTGGAATGTGTTAAGGGCTGCAAAGGTACGCTCTAGGTTGTCAACAAGGGTGTATGCTTCCTTGGTTTTAACGACTACATCGTCTTTTATCTCGTCTTTGAGGCAGGCCTGTATGGTGTGTTGGTAGGTAGCCCCAGCGTTCTTGAGCCCGAATGACATGGTCATGTAGCAGTAGGTGCCGAAAGGCGTGATGAAGGATGTCTTGATCTGGTCGTCCTTTTTGAGAGCGATCTAGTGATAACCAAAGTAGCAATCGAGAAAGGAAAGCAGCTCGCAACCGGCAGTTGAATCTACGACCTCGTCTATGTGAGGTAAGCCAAAGGGGTCTTTAGGGCAATGTTTGTTGAGATTAGTGTAATCAACGCACATTCTCCATTCCTTATTATTTTTGTGTACAAGAACCAGGTTGGCTAACCACTCTGGATGATACACTTCTTTGATAAATCCGGCTGCTAAAAGCCATGTAACTTCTACCCTAATAGCCTCTTTTTTGTCGTGAGCAAACCGTCGTAGCTTCTGCTTGATGGGTTTGGTGTTGCCATCAACATTTAAGGTGTGCTTGATCAAGTTCTGAGGTACACCGGGCATGTTAGCGGGTTTCCATGCGAACACACTCACGTTGCTTCTCAAGAACCTGACGAGCGCGTCTTCCTATTTAGGATCTAGGTTGGCCCCGATAAGGGCTCTTTTGCTAGGATCACCGTCGACCAACTGGATCTCTTTGTGCTCTTTGGACTTGATGTTCTTGCGAGGAGCCTCGAGCTTTGGGATCTCCAGGTGATCGGCTGGGGTCTTCTTGGCATCGAGTGTGGTCTCGGCCATGCGAATAGAGAGGTCATGAGCCTCTGCTATTTTGAAGTTGTCATCCTCATAGGTGTAAGCTGCGTATACGTTGCCCCTGAGAGTTAGAACCCCCTTCTCAGTAGGCATCTTGAGCACCAAATACCTATAGTGAGGTATGGCCATGAACTTGGTGAGCGCTGGTCGGCCAAGGATAGCATGGTAGGTGCCTTCGAAGTCGGCAACCACAAAGTTGACGTAGTCGGTGCGAAAGTGATCTGGGGTACCAAATTGCACAGGTAGCGTGATTTGCCTAAGAGGTGTGGAGCTCTGTCTGAGGAGAACACCCCAGAACTATGCCTTGTTTGGCTTGAGATCAGCCTAGGTTATCTTCAGGGCTAGCAAACTATTCTTGAATAGTATATCGATGGAACTATCGCCGTCAATCAGCACTCTATCAAACTAAACCTTGTTGATACAAGGATCAAGAACCAGAGGAAAACACCCTGGCTCAGGTATTGCAGCCCATTGGTCCTTTCTGCTGAAGGAGATCTCGCAGTGAGACCAAGGAGGGAGCCATGGATCGGCGACGAGGTTGTCGGCATTGGCCATGTTCAAGCAAGCACGGGCGAGCAACTTGCATTCTTGTTTGGTCTCGATGGACACTCTGCCCCCAATGATGGTGTGGACGCGGTCGGTTGGCTTGACGTACTTGTGATGGGGATCTGCGTCTTCATCGTCGTTGTCCTCGTTACGCTACTCCCCTGTGTCATTAGGCTAGTTGGATGTATCCGGAGCCTATTGGTGCATGTAGATAGATTTGAGAACACAGTGATTCTCCATGCTATGGTTTGACTTGGGATGGAGCTGGTAGGGTCCTTTCAATGCTTTGGCATAGTCTTCTTCATAGTTGTGATGTCCGCCACCTTTTTTAACAGTGTTGACTTTGTCATCATCTTCCCAAGCATGCTTGCCCCTATAATCGTCACGGCGATTAAGCCGCTGATTACGCTGGTCGCGGTGGTCGCGGGAATCATTGCGCTGGTTGCGGCGATCAAAATTATCGTTCCGACCACGATTGCCATGGTAGTCATCGCGGTGTGGGGGTGGTCGGAGCGTGGAACCCTTGCTGCTTCTTCGATGATTATCTTTTTAGCATCATCGGCATTCGCATATTTTTTAGCAGTGGCTAGGAGTGCTATGACCGATTCAGGTCTTTTGCGGAGGAGCTTGTCCCTTAGGGCATCGTGGAAGCGGAGACCAGTGATGAAAGCTTCGATTGCCTCGTTGTCGAAGATTGACGGGACCTTGATGCGCATCTCCGAGAAGCGTCGGACGTACTCGCACAGTGGCTCATCTTTGCGATCTCGAATCCGCTGTAGATCATATTTGTTGCTGGGTTGTTCGCAAGTAGCAATGAAGTTGTCGATGAATGCTTGCTTGAGCTCTTGCCAAGAATCAAAGTAGTTCACCGGTAAGCTGACCAGCCATTGGTGGCCTACATGGCCGATGACAACTGGGAAGTAATTAGACATGACGTGCTCGTCAGCCATGGTTGATCTGCATGTGGTTTCATAGAGCATGACCCATAACTCGGGGTTCTCCTTACCATCGTACTTCTAGAGTTTTTCGAGCTTGAAGTTTTTGGGCCATATGACTTGGCGAAGGTGAGGAGTAAACTGCTTCAAACCCAGAGGGCCATGGGTAGTATCATATTCCATACAGCGATAGCTTTCGTGGGATGCACGATCGTTGGCTCTTTGGTTAATGCGATCGCACAGATCGCGTTCTCTGAGGGAATGGCAGAGATCGTTATTGCCATCACGGTGATCCCAATTGCCATCCTGGTTAACCCTACGACCGTGGTTACCATGGCGATTGTCGTGGTTGTCTCATCGATTATCGTCCTAGTTGTTGCGGCAGTTGTCATCCTGACCACCGTTTCCGCCTTGACGGTTGTCTGATGGGTTGTTGTTGCGCGAGCCACGTTGGTTGGGTGACTATGGGCGACTTGAGTACTGGTGACTATGGCTTGATTCAACTAAGACAGACAGAGCCTAGTCTTGGTTTGCAATCTCTGTGGTCTAGGCTATAGCAGCTGTTAGGTAGGCTTGTACATCATCACGAATTGCCTAGATTTTTAGGGTATTGGGTAGTCGTTGCATTATCGCCATAGCAACTGCTACGTTGATGCTTGGAGTCCTAAAGACCTACTTTTCCCCTACCCTATCAAAGGCATTGTTGAGATCACGTGGCTAGAACCTTATGCGTCATGCCTCCTCTTCTGCCTCGGCTTCGGCTTGTCTGCGATTAAACCGGTCAATATTGCGTGCTTTGCGTGCTAGCCTTTTTTGTTCTATTTTGCCAACTACCGGTGGTTCGTCATTACTAACGACATTGATCAAGTCTCCTTGCCTTGGTGGGAAAGATGGGAATCATGGGAAACCTGGGGAGTGGTCTGGGATATCTAGATCGTATTCCACTTCTTCATTGTCACGACGCTGGAGCTCAGTGTGGATGGAGCCAATAGATGCGATGCTGGATGGGGAGCTTGAACTGCCCTCTTGAACTGTGTGGACCGACCCTTCTTGATACTCCTCGATCTGAACCATGTTGACAAAGTTGCGTGGCTTTGGCCGAGGTCGATGTATAGAACACAGATCCAAGTAGCGTTGTATATTGTGCATGTAGATGGAAGCAGTGTTTCATAGGCCATAGGGCTGAGCCTGGTAGTTCTCCATCGAGGCTTCGCACTCGGAGAGCCGAAGACCCATCGCAGGGGCTGGTCGGCGATGAATGGAGCACCCTTCAGGAGTAGACGTGACCACGAGATCCGTACTGAGTCATGTAGGATGACTGGCCTGAGCTGGTCGGGTAGACCTATTGTGGGTAGTGGTTACCTGCTCGGTAGGATGATTTTGAATCGAATCTACTAGAGCTAGGGTTTCAGCAAGCTTGGTGCTGACCCGATCGATGGAGTCGAGTAGGTCGGTGTTGTCGATTTGCCTCCCTTTGTAGCGAGGAAGCAGACGATGGGTTGTCGGCGTGGTTGAAGATGATGTTGGTGTGGCCGGAGCCAGATCCAATGTGGTCAGAGCTATAGCTGATGCTGGTGAAGCAGTGGTCGACGCAGATTGGATCCACGCCTCCTCCATGGTCATGGCGATGAAGTTGTCAGAGCTAGTGGTCTAGGTGATCTGGCCGATAATGAACATGAGGCCGTTCGACGTAGCCATGGAATCGGGGATGATGACCATCTTGTTCGTCTAGAGAGCAGTACGCACACCCCCTACCTAGCGCGCCACTGTCGATGAAATATGGTCAGCAGTCTACATAGGGGTATGCCCAAGGTAGTAGATTATCGGTAGACAGATGCACAAGCTAGCAACAAGATGGTGACGCAAGACAGACATGAGGTTTTATCCAGGTTCAGCCGCCGTGAAGGCGTAATACCTACATCCTACATCTAATTGTATTGATGTATGTCAATGAGAGATGTTTTTTGAGAGGGGTCCCCTGTCCGCCTTATATAGTCTGGGGGGCAGGGTTATAGATCTAGAAACTAATCCTAACCAGTTACAATTGCCATAAGTGGCCAAATAAGGATTCCTATTCTAACCGACCAGGATCTTGCTTGATCTCCAAGTCTACCTTGATTCCTTACGCGGGACTCCGAGCAAATTGGCCGGGCCACGCGTCGTCTTCTAGTGGGCCAGACCCCCTAGTCTAGGCTGGCCCAAGCCTAGCCGTAAGGGTATAGGGGATAATACCCCCACAAGCATCGTTGTCTACAGCGTTGCCATCGACGAGCGGCTCGAGAGCTGAGTCTGGGTTACCGTACTCTTGCTCATACTCCAGGTGGCGGTGTACTTCATCTTCATGGTGACTAAAGCGGCATTTGTCGATGCGTTGCCGTGCATCTTGGAGATTGTTGAGGTGAACTCGGATGTCCTAGTCGACCTCCTGGTTGGGTTGGCGGTGATGTTCAATGTGGTTGCCCCTAGCTTCGTCCTGGGGAGGTTGCCTATCATCGCGGTGCTGGTCGATGAAGCGACTTGGGCGGCGATCGGATCTTGTGGTGACTGATCAGCGAATCGAGATCGTGGAGTAAGAAGGTCTCTGATCTTGGTGGATCTCATTAACCTGACAATGCACCACTTTAAGCATTGCGGTGACCTTAGCGACTTCTGGTATTTGCTGGAGCTAGGCGGGCTCATTGGCGGCCCTAACTAGGTTGGCACTTGGAGTCTTGTAGACATCGTGGCAGTCAACGTAGAGAAACTCATCGTTGAGGTTGCATTGGATTGGCCTTCCTTGCGAGTCAAGCTGCTGCTCGGCCAAAGCAAGGGTAATCTCGTTTGCTCGGCATTGTGCGCGGTTGACATTTCGGTTCTCATGAGCGGCACGTTCCTCCTCGGTTTCGCTGTTCTGAGGGGTGTTGTCGATGCTGACGTCGAAGATCGTGCCACCTCAGAAAGGAGGTAGAGGAAGTTGCTTGATGAAGGTTTCGGCGAGGGTCTCTGAAAGGACCTAGGATGCTGCCTAGAGGGGGGGTGAATAGGCATTTCTGAAAATAAACACTTTTAAATGCGGAAATGATTAGAAAAGGAAGTTTCTAAAATGGAAACTCCAAATCAAGAGTAGTACCACCCCTCACAAGTTAACCACAGAGTATACAAGGTATAAATAATGTATCTAGAAGCTATAACCCTGCAACACAATGTTAGAACTAAAAATAAATATTTTCAGCACAGAGCTCTAATACCGGACGTGTCCGGTATGCACGGTTTCTGCAGATCAGCCCCGAACTTGCTCCTTTCAATTTCGATCTTCAAAGCAAATTGCATGTACCTACTAGAGATATAAATGTACATAGAAAACCTACACAAGAGCTGGAGCAACACAAATATCAAATGAAATACGAATTGAGACACGATATTTATTTTACCAAAGTTCAGACTCGTTTGAGTCCTACTCTCCGTTGAGGGGGCTACGGGTGACCCAGCGAAGGTCAGCCCTAGAGGGTACCACAAAGGTCACTCTAGCCAGAGTCTTTTCCAACTCCTTTTCCTTCTTCCACTAAATGATTCCGAGGTGGCAGAATCGACCGTTACAAACTTTCCATGGCACACCACAATCTCTCGGGTGCTCTCCGGCAACGCCTAACCGTCTAGGACCAAAGAGTCCAAGAGTAACAAATGCGAATCATGAGATTGACAATATGCACAAGTGCTCAAGTGGTGGCTTGCTCTCTTTTTCAAATTCTCTCTTAACCCACAAATGGATTTTGCAATTTGTATCACACACTCACTAAGAGAGGGTTTAGGAGAGTTGGCAAGGCTCAAAAATGTGTGTGTCTCAGTAGAATCAGTAGCCTCCAAAGGTGGAGGCTTGGGGGTATTTATAGCCCCCTTGAAAAACTAGCCATTTTATAGCCATTGCCATACCGGACACATCCGGTATGACTTACACTGCACCAACGGTAACTAAGTTACAGTGAAGTTGTGAGGCGTTGGAACTCCTGATGAATGCCCGGCCTCCCGACCCTTAGCAATTTTGAAAACCATGTAACTGAGTTGAAGTTAGTGAGGTGTCAGAACTCTCGACGCATGCCGAAACTCCCGACCGTCGGAACTCCCGACTTACGTCGAAACTCCCAACCCTCAAGACTTTTGGAAACTAGCCGTTGGCCTCTGGTCATCCATACCGGACATGTCCGGTATGAATACCGGACACATCCGGTATGACCAAGACAGTGAACCCTCCAAGTCAGTTGAAGTGCGAGACGTCAGAACTCCCGACCCATGCTGGGACTCCCGACCGTTGGAACTCCTGACTTATGTCAGAACTCCCGACGAACCAACCCGAGAACAAAAGTTTTAGTACTGCTGGGTTAATACCGGACATGTCCGATATTGCTAGACCAGCAAAGATAGAGTTAGCTATTTTGTCGCTCAAATACTCAAAACTCACATGGGTTGGCTTGAGCACTTATGAAACATTACCTATCAACATGATGCATCATTCTTAATAGTACAACATACCTATTAAACTCAAGATAAGAGGAAAAATTAATTTATATCACTTGAGTTGACTTCTTTTGAATTAATGCCGTCTTTTTCAATCTTCACCAAATAAGGGTGCCAACATGCTGATATTGATCTTTGCACCTAAGCATAGCCATCTTGAGCACATGACTTGATTCCATTCATCAAATATGAATAACTCCAAAATGTATCAAGTCACTTCCATCAAACACTACAATAGTGATTTGATCCTCCACATAAACGTGGCCATCATAGCTTGATTAGTACCTCAACTAAATGCAAGTACTTCCTTCTTCACCCTAGCTAGGTTCTTCGGCCGCTAAGCCGTCGCTTGCCCTTCACCCTTGCTTAGTACCTCAAAGCCTTTCCTTGCTATTTTCACCATCTCAAGCCATCAAGTCATATCTTGTGTTGAATCATCCATTCATGTATTGTTATCTTTTTCATTTCAATTTAGCAAGCTTCACATATGAGACCAATCCATATGCAATCCCTTATGTCTCATTAATCAATTCATACAAGCTTGCTTTCACATAGTATATGGAAATCCCACAATAATTAAGCCTTTGCATGAATTCCATTTGCATTGTTGTCTTGTGCTTGAACTAGATTGTTTACACAACAACACATCATTTTGGCTTTCATCAAGTACCTGTGCGATAACCTATTACCTGTCCACACTTAGCAAATGGGTTATTCCTTTAATCACGTTGTCATTCAATCATCCAAAACCCACTAAAGGGCTAGATGCACTTTCAATCTCCCCATTTTTGGTGATTGATGATAACTTGATTAACGCTTACACAGGGATATAAACATTTAAGCTTTTGGGTTCAATGATTTATGAGAGGCTCCCCCTTAATATGTGCTTATGAGTAGAATTCACAAAATGACCTCAAATGTCAATTGCACATACTAAAACATATAGGAGACTCTCCCTAAATCATTGCATCCATGGGGTGCATGTGTGTGTGACAAAGTGAAACAGTGATGCATATGTCAAGATATATCACACAAGAATAAATATAAAGGCATCACATCAAATATTTTCATTCTAGCATGCGTAGTCCTTATGAAAATAAATATAACACATGTAATTCACACATAGCACTCATTACACATTTTCTCGAGTCCACAAGCCACTAATATATAAATAAAGATCATGTCTCAAGAGATACATAGATAAAGCATAAGTAAGTTTCATCTCTCACATGATACAATCCATCTCAAATCCAAGATACATCAATGAAGCTCAAAAACAAGAAACTATAGCCTGCAGTACATATCTTCAGGTATAAAGATAAGCAAATGAAACTATCCTGAAGCTTTAATCAGTCTCTCTCTCCCTTTGTCATCTATCACCACAAAGGTCCAACAATGACATACTAAGGACAAAGGGGCTACAAGCTGTCACTGAAAGCTAAGATCACTCATCATCATCATCTCTACCAGTCTCCTCATCATCTGAGCGTGCAACACCAGCTGGACGAGAACCACCTGCACCAAACGGGTTATAGCCACTAGACCCGTAGTAGCCACCACCACCTATGAGGTCACTCCACCAATCTGTAGCATAGTCGTCTATAGTACTAGGACGTGGCTAAGAGTGAGTAGGCACATGAGCCTGAAGTGGTAGAGTGTCAAGGTGCTCAGGTGCCTGCTGCTACTATCTCTGAATGAACTCAACATACTCTCTGTCATATCTGGCCTACTGCTGCTCCTCAGTCTCAGGCTCACTAGCTACCTCATCTGATAGTGGAGACCTAGGAGGATCAAGCTCAAGCCTAGAAGCAATTTGCTTCAAGGTTCGAGTATCTTTCCTCCTAGCCTCCCTCTCCTTTTGCTATCGGGTCTGGATGTCCCGACACATCCCAAATATGGAGCTGAAAAGCCTACGGATAGGTGAGGGAGGACTACCACAGTGTGAAGTAGAACATGAAGGAGCACGTGGTGGTGGTGAAGCTCCTGCTGGTGCACCACTCTTAGGTGCATCTGCCTCTGGTGCTGCTGCTGCTCCTCCTAGTCCTACTAGAGGTAACCCTATCTTAGGTAAATCTACAACAATCTTTAGGGCCTTGTGAATCTTGTCATACTCGAATGTGTGCCATGTCACCTACTCAATCATATACATGATATAAGGAGCAAAACCATAGCCCTTGAGGGGCCTCTCTCCCACGCTCCTGACCTCGGACCAAATAAAGTCAAACACGCTAAAGGGCCGAGCATCAGGTGCCATCCTATGGAGTAGGTTCCTGGAATAATCTGCAATGTTGCCCTTGTCTCCACCCTTACAGTCAATAGTCTTCCTGAACATCCTGTCTAGGTATCTATAAGTGGGGTGAAGACCTAGAACCTTCCCCACAGCTCCTCTCTCACCACCTAGAGGGTACATGTAAGCGAGCTGCTCAGGAGGTAAAACCTACTTGGTGTGGATCCGATCTCTCTAGAGGTCATCCTCTGAAAAGCCAAGGTGAGCGGCGAAGACATCGTAATCGACACTATACCATTAGCCCTCAAGCATCTAGTGCATCCGCCTCTCATCTTCCTCAACGAATAGAGTAGCATAAAACTAAGCTACTGCCTCTGTGTTCTAGTCATGATGGAACTCCATGATCTCATAAATCCCAGTGCACTGGCAAATGGCAATAGCATGATCAACTGAGGCCTTCTGCAACTCTCTAATGTACTCCTAGTCAATCCACTGAGACCTGGCAATCACTAGGTTCCTGGTAAGAATCACACTGGAGTAGTAGTCCAGGTGAAAGGCTATCTGGAAGCGGTGATCGTACTGAACCTTAGGTAAGCCTCTCGGATCTACCCTACGCTCATCTCTAGCTCTCCTAGTCATACCCTTTCCCCTATAGTCAACTCTGGGAACATAAGAGGGCACATTGGGCAAACGTGTCTCAAGAAGTCCATAATGCATACCCTGACCAGGTTGGTGCTGAATAGGAGGAACTAGCTCCTCCTCCTCAATCTCCTGCTCCTCATCTGAGCTATCACCATCTGATCCTCTGTCAGTGCTCTTCCTCTTTCTTTCTTCTCTAGACTCCACTCTGAACTCATCAGTGTCAATGTTAGAAGAAGAGCTACCTGATCCCCCTGCATACTGAGGTGCTGCACTAGAGGCAGCCCTGGTAGACCTCCTACTGGTCGGCTTGAATCCAGGATGCATTTCCTATCTTGCCTTCTTGTACTTTTCAAGTGCGGGATCATGCCTGTGCTTGGACCTCAGCTCCTGTCGTCCACTCATGGCTGATGTCCTATATCCAAAGATTTCCATAGAATTTTAGATACATGTTGATAGCTTATTCTCGAATTATAATTAGACATAGATTATTTTATCCAAGGTTTTACAATCACCTTGACACACCACTGTCACAAGGTTTGCAAAACATAGATACAGAAGAAACTATGCCTAATATACAATTCTAAGATTGGATTGAATCAAAGGAAAGCAGAGGGTCTGCTCTGCTAGGCCATACCGGACACGCCCGGTATGGGCGACCAGCAACCCTAACTAGGGTTCCTTGATTCAAACCATCACAGATCAATTCCAAACTTTGGGCATTGCTTCTATATCACCAGTGCAGCATATTGATCGAAGGAATTTCAAAATCATGCATTGACCATGTAGATCGGACGAGGTCCATGATTAGGGTACCTTGAGAGGAGAGATGAGAATGCGAGAAATCCAAATCCTTGGGCCTTCAATCTTGATGCAAGCCTTCTCCAATGCGATCTCCTTCTCTCCTTTTCCTTGGTGAAATCCTCGGTCGCCCTAGGTGAGGAAGAAGGGTGTCGGCTGGTTGGCTTGGAAGAACAAGTCTGTCTAGGCCGAAGGGGTACGCTCGGTTTTATAGTCCCGCTCATACCGGACACGTCCGGTAGCATACCGGACACATCTGGTATATGCAGGCTGGCCCAAGTTATTCCAAAATGTGTTTTCTCTCTTCCAATCCCCTTTTCTATTATTTCTCAGTCCAAAAAGGTATATAATCTTGATCCATAGTGAGTATCATCACTTTCCTTATCCAATGCCATAAATTGATTTTCTCTTTTCCAAATATTTGTCATATACAAGATTTCGCTTACTTGAGAGAGATAGAGTGAGACATAGTAGATTGTGGACTTAAGAAAGCCATGTCATGTGTGATTAGCCAATCAAACAATCAAGGAGAGCTATAATCATCACATGACAAGGCTAGGTCACAAAGACCAAGATTCAAATAATTTTTCAAATTCACACTTCCTACTCATGCTAGTTAGAAGTTTTGAAAGACATCTCTCCTATGTCACACAAATGCACATTCTAACATACAAAGGGCCTTAGATGCACTTACAATGTATGTATGTAAACACATACCTTTGCCTTGAGCCCACAAGAATACCACTAAGAAGATAAATAGCATGATGATCTTTATGTTGACCTCAATTGCCAAATAATCATGCTAGATACTCTCATCCAAAGAACTACAAAGAATGCTAGATAAATTTGTTAGTCCACAATGGTGAAAAATAGAAACTTAGCTCCCCCTAAAAAAGTGCCTCATGTAATTGAATGACTTTCAACAAGCACTTTATTCTATTAAGAATTTGGGAGATAATTTTCTATTTTGACCATAAACCTAATAAAATTTCCATATTTACAATTGAGTTCAAGAGATGCTTACAATCCACTTAGTTTTGATAAACCACAAGCTTCTGAGTAAATTGAGGATATATGAAAATATGGATCAAAGACTCAGTTGTAATCCTATTTGTGTTCTGGTTCCTGCAATACCGGACATGTCTGGTAGGTATACGTCCGGAATACACAGAACAGAAACACTCAATTTCTGTCCTTGGCCATACAGGACACGTCCGATAGGTGCAGGACAGAACCAATTAATTCGCTACTTGTGATTCTTCGTTTAGCTCTAGTATTTATTGTAAACTTGCATCTCAACAAATGAATTGGTTTACTAGAGAGTCATTAAAAACATCATATGACAAACATGATAAATTTCAAGTCAAATTAATTAGCCACTTTTAATATTTCACAAATATACTTATTTGTGACCCTATTGAGCACAAAACAAATAAAGTGGCTATCCTATAAGGTTTAGGTACTTGTTACCAATGGTGAGGTTGAAATATATGATATATTTATTGAATTATCTTCGGGTCAACCATATAAGGGATTATGATAAGAATTTGTTGATAGATTGAGTGAATATTGTCAAATTGCTTGCTCAACCACCCCAAAGCTTTCATCTCATCACCAAGTACCTACATCATTAACCTAAGCACACTTTAGTACCCAACTCTTGTTTGGTCCTTTTGAGTTAGTCAACAAGTGCTTAGGCACCCAAATGGCTTTAGCACTAGTTTGTGGTGAACACATCACCTTACTAATGCTAAGTCCATTTGTGGTCTTCCTAAGCATATTATTATAAACAAATGTGTTTGGCTTAGGTGAGTTACCATTTGGGCATTCATAGCTTAGATGCCCCTTTCTTTTACAAGCATAGCATATGCGGCCTTTGTTTGCTCTATGCTTACTTTTCTTGTATGGACATCCATCAACCATGTGGCCCATCTCATTGCATCCATAGCATCTTCTTGTTGCAACTTGGGCCTCCTTTCTTGCCTCTTTGTACATTAAGCATTTCTTGGTAGGATGCCCTAATTTCTTGCTCATGAGACAAGCACTTTGTCCATCACTCTTCATTTGCTTGGCCTCCTTGGTAGAAGCCTTTTGATTGGTGGCTTCAACCTTGTCGGCCCAACACTTGTGTGGACACATAGCCCACTCATGTCCATACAATCCACAACCATAGCACATCCTTTTTCCATGTTTCTTGCTCTTGGTTGTGTTGGCCTTGCTTGAGATGTGATTCTTTTGTTGGGCTTTGGAGGAAGCAAGGTTTGAACCCTTCTCAAGCTTCTTCACCATGTTATCACGGTTATCTTGAGAAGGTTGTGCTTTCTCCTTACCCTTCAACCAAATCACATCTTTCTTTAATCTTTGCACTTCTTCTTTGAGCTCTATTTTTTCTATAAGATTTAGCTCAATTGAAGATTGGCTTGCTTGAGGAGCACACTCATTAGTACAAGAAATATTTAATTGAGATGGTGTACTAGTGAGTGAATGTGTAAGAGGTTGAGAAAATTTTACCGAGGTGATCATAACCTCATGAGCTACCTCAAGCATGAAGCTTGATTCTACTACTTCCTCATGAGAGCACTTTAGATGAACATAGTTTGCTTGTAGCACATTATACTTGCTTGATAGCCCATCTAGCCTTACCTTGAGCCCAAAGTTTTCCTTCTCTAGTTGTGAAACACTAGAAGAGGAGTTAGTAACTAAAGCATGCTTAATTGACAATTTTTCATACCTTTCACTTAGAGCCTTTAGTTCTTCCATCTTGGAGATGAGAAACAATTCTTGCTTTTGAAGTGATTGCTCTTGCTTCTTAATCTCTTCTTCAAGCTCATCATTCTTTTCAACTATCTTCATGATGATGAACTTGTCATTGCGGTTGAGATGATCAAGGTTGTAGTTGTCTTCAATTTCAACATCACTCTCATCTTGATCATCTACTTGTGCTTTCTCCTTTTCTTTGATCTTTCTTGTTACTCTTTTTCTTGCTTTTCTTGGCCATAAGACACAAGTGATGAGTATCATGAGATACTGAGGTTGACTCATCACTTGGTCGCCACTGGGCTTGAGCATCATTGTAAATAGCTGCTTGTTGGTCTGCTACCTCGGTCATACCGGACACGTCCAGTAGGTATACCGGACATGTCCGGTATGTGTAGGTAGACAATAGGTCATGAGCTGCTTGCACTTCTTGCTCTGGCTCGGCGCTCTTGAGGTCTTGTGAGGCTTCTTTGCTGTACAATGACACAATGGACATACGTTCCATTGACTCAATCTCAATTGCATCATCACATTTAGATTTTCCATATAAATCAAAAAGTCTAGTCCAAATGAGATGAGCACTCTCCGGAGGTGGTTGTCCATTGAAGATTGCCTCATCTTGAACCTCTACACTCAATGTACTCAAAATAATATTAATAGCGTGAGCATTGAGTTGCACGCATATCTCTTCCTCTTTTGACAAATTTTTGTAGTTGCTCCAATCAACTATAGAAAGAGGTATGCTTGCATCCATAATATGCTCAACAAGAGGACTAATATCTCTAAAAGCATTGAGTACATGTATTGACCAAGTTAGAAAGTTTGAACCATTATTTTGGAGAAGCACCGACTCCAACTCGATAGGCGTTGACATCCTTTTCTCACGGCGGTGAAGCTTTAGGTAAGAACCTCGCTTTGATACCAATTGAAAGGACCTAGGATGCCGCCTAGAGGGGGGGTGAATAGGCGTTTATGAAAATAAACACCTTTAAATGCGGAAATAATTAGAAAAGGAAGTTTCCAAAATGGAAACTCCAAATCAAGAGTAGTACCACCCCTCACAAGTTAACCATAGAGTATACAAGGTATAAATAATGTATCTAGAAGCTATAACCCTGCAACACAAAGTTAGAACTGAAAATAAATATTTTCAGCACAAAGCTCTAATACCGGACGTGTCCGGTATGAATACCGGACGTGTCCGGTATGCACGATTTTTGCAGATCAGCCCCGAACTTGCTCCTTTCAATTTCGATCTTCAAAGCAAACTACAGGTACCTACTAGAGATATAAATGTACACAGAAAACCTGCACAAGAGCTGGAGCAACACAAATATCAAATGAAATGTGAATTGAGACACGATATTTGTTTTACTGAAGTTCGGACTCGTTCGAGTCCTACTCTCCATTGAGGGGACTGCGGGTGACCCAGCGAAGGTCAGCCCTAGAGGGTACCACGAAGGTCACTCTAGCTGGAGTCTTTTCCAACTCCTTTTCCTCCTTCCACTAAATGATTCCGAGGCGGCGGAATCGACCGTTATAAACTTTTTGTGGCACACCACAATCTCTCGGGTGCTCTCCGGTGACTTCTAACTGTCTAGGACTAAAGAGTCCAAGAGTAACAAATGTGAATCATGAGATTGACAATATGCATAAGTGCTCAAGTGGTGGCTTGCTCTCTTTTTCAAATTCTCTCTTAACCCACAAATGGATTTTGCAATTTGTATCACACACTCACTAAGAGAGGATTTAGGAGAGTTGGCAAGGCTCAAAAACATGTGTGTATGTCAGCAGAATCAGCAGCCTACAAAGGTGGAGGCTTGGAGGTATTTATAGCCCCCTTGAAAAACTAGCTATTTTATAGCCGTTGCCATACCGGACACGTCCGGTGTGCATACCGGACACGTCCGGTATGACTTACACTGTACCAACAATAACTAAGTTACAGTGAAGTTGTGAGGCATCGGAACTCCCAATGAATGCCGGGACTCCCGACCATCGGAACTCCCGACTCACGTCGAAACTCCCGACCCTCAGCAATTTTGAAAACCATGTAACTGAGTTGAAGTTAGTGAGGTGTCGGAACTCCCGACGCATGTCAGAACTCCCGACCCTCAAGACTTTTGAAAACTAGCCGTTGGCCTCTGGTCATCCATACCGTACACGCCCGGTATGACTAGGACAGTGAACCCTCCAAGTCAGTTGAAGTGCGAGACGTCAGAACTCCCGACCCATGTCGGGACTCCCGATCGTCGGAACTCTCGACTTATGTCGGAACTCCCGATGAATGAACCCGAGAACAAAAGTTTTAGTACTGCTGGGTTAATACCGGACATGTCCGGTATCAATACCGGACACGTCTGGTATTACCAGACCAGCAAAGATAAAGTTAGCTATTTTGTCGCTCAAATACTCAAAACTCACATGGGTTGGCTTGAGCACTTATGAAACATTATCTATCAACATGATGCATCCCTCTTAATAGTACAACATACCTATTAAACTCAAGATAAGAGGAAAAATGAATTTATATCTCTTGAGTTGACTTCTTTTGAATTAATGCCGTCTTTTTCAATCTTCACCAAATAAGGGTGCCAACATGCTGATATTGATCTTTGCACCTAAGCATAGCCATCTTGAGCACGTGACTTGATTCCATTCATCAAATATGAATAACTCCAAAATGCATCAAGTCACTTCCATCAAACACTCCAATAGTGATTTGATCCTCCACATAAACGTGGCCATCATAGCTTGATTAGTACCTCAACTAAATGCAAGTACTTCCTTCTTCACCCTAGCTAGGTTCTTCGGCCGCCAAGCCGTCGCTTGCCCTTCACCCTTGCTTAGTACCTCGAAGCCTTTCCTTGCTATTTTCACCATCTCAAGCCATCAAGTCACATCTTGTGTTGAATCATCCATTCATGTATTGTTATCTTTTTCATTTCAATTTAGCAAGCTTCAAATATGAGACCAATCCATATGCAATCCCTTATGTCTCATTAATCAATTCATACAAGCTTGTTTTCATATAGTACATGGAAATCCCACAATAATTAAGCCTTTGCATGAATTCCATTTGCATTGTTGTCTTATGCTTGAACTAGATTGTTTACACAACAACACATCATTTTGGCTTTCATCAAGTACCTGTGAGATAACCTATTACCTGTCCACACTTAGCAAACGGGTTAGTCCTTTAATCACATTGTTATTCAATCATCCAAAACCCACTAAAGGGCTAGATGCACTTTCAGTCTCCGTAGAGCCCTGGGACTCGGAGTCCGGATTCTCCTCTGGGATGGTCTAGAGGGACGCTCCGGAGCGTCGGGTGACGTGGAGCATGTTGACGGGCGGCGGAGGCTGGTCGATGATCTGGTCGGTGGGAGGATGAGCATCTCCAACCTGGTCGGTGAATCTGCCTCTTAGGGCACCTTGGTAAGCGGTGGTGGCGTTGGTGAACCCGAAGGGTAGGGTCGTTGCCCCTGGAGTTTTCTGAGCAGCCTCCGATAGATCTAGATCAGAGGGTGGTCGACGCTGAACCAGAGTGTCCAGGGCCGATTCAGCGATGGAGAGGCAATCAACGAGCTTCAGACCAACCCGGTCGATAGATGCGATCAGATCGTTATTGTTGATCTGCCTCCTCTGGTAGCGATGAAGCAGGTGGCGAGTCATCGATGAAGGCGACCTCGGAGGCGGTTTCGAGATCAGATCTGCAGTCATAGGTGCGGCGGTGATCGGCGCAGAATTGATCTGCATTGGCTCGAGGAGCTCTCTGACTCCGTCAGCGTTGATGATCCACGAGATGGATCCGACCATGAAGATCTAGCCGGGCAGCGGGCGGGACGAAGAGCTTGTGGAAAAAGCCATCTTGTTCGACAATGAAACAGCACGTAAGCCTCTACCTGGCGCGCCAACTGTCGACAGAATATCGTCAGTAGTCCTCCGAGGGGTGTCCCACGAAGGTAGATTGACTGGCAGAGAAGCGTGAGATCAAGAACAAGAAGGCAACAGAGACACACGAGTTAGACTGGTTTAGGCCGTCAATATGACGTAATACCCTACTTCTATGGTCTGTTAGTTTGTATTAGCTATCGTATGATATTGTGTGAGTTTAGAGGGGGTCCCTGCCCGCCTTATATAGTCCGAGGAGCAGGATTACAAGTCGGTTAGATCTGAGAGATAACCGAAAAGTAATAACTGATTACAGGAATCTTGGGATCTTACGTATCCTAACAGATCTCATAGTATCTTCAGGATATCTTCCCGGTGTCTTGTGGGTGGCACCAAGCAGAGTCGTGCCCTGCAAGGCTTCGTCTTGTGGGCTGGGCCGCCCCTGGGGGCGCAGCCCATGTGATCTGCCGTGGGTATCCGGGGTCGTACCCCCCCACACGGTGGTAGGGGCGGTCGGGCCAGGTCAGGGTGGGGGAGTCTCGCCGGAGTTGGAGAAGATGGCGGCGGGCGAGCTCACCGAAGTTGGAGAAGATGGCGACGGTGAGGGGGGAGGGGAAGAGGGAGGCTGCTGCGGGCGCTAGGGTCTAACGAACCCTAGCGCCCGTGGTGGGGAGGTGGTCAGCGGCAGGGGCGAGGATGAGTAGGAACGGCGGCAGGCTTGGAGGAGGAAGAAGAACAGTGTGAAGAAAAAAAATCCGAGTGTGGGCTGGGAGGGAAACACATGGATGGCAGATAGCTAAACACAGATGGCTAAACACAGATGGCCAGGAGGGAGCAATAACTTTGATTACAAATCTAATGATATCAAATTTATACTGCAAGAGCTAAAGTTGCTGAGTAAATTATTGATCAAAGATGGTACAGTTTGAATCTTGGACCATAGGGAGTATATAGTATATATATAATATATCCAGGACCATGCGACCGGACCACAGCAGCAGAAGAACTGAAGAATGGAACGGACGGTGCTCAGGCTCATCCTCAGCAGCCAGCAGCAGCTTAAAAGGAAATCAGAAAAAGGAAGGAGAGGAGCAGCAGTAATAAACTAGGACTGGTGCTGTACCTGTGCCAATCGGCATGCAGATCTAGTAGCTACATAAATACAGGTACTTGGATTGGATTTGAGCAACCACGCCCGGCCGGCCGGGCTACTTTTAGCAACCTTCCTGTTAGGGCGCGCGTGAACCGGCACATCGGGCGTGCATGCAAGGGCTCCGGATTTTGTTACAGCGAGCCTCTGTAAATCTCACTTTCAAATAATCATTTAGAGAGTCATGCGCATAAAAATTGTTTTTTATATCTTTTCACTCCTCAACGGTGTTTCTATATCTTGTGTTCAGTTTAGAGAGCTATTCTCATCGTTCATTTTTGACTACCGAAAAATTCAAAATAAAAGATAGCTATATTTGATAACCATTTAGAAAAGCTGTTGGAGGGTTGTTTTTCATCAAAATCTCTATTCCTAGCATTTAGAAAAGATATAGAGAGTCTCTTGAAGATGCTCTTAGTCAATCAACAGAGCACTTGGTTTCTTTTCCTTTTTTAAAAAAAAGAGATAATGTTCTTTAATTTAGTATGGGAAAAGAAAATTGACACCTGGTTGATGAACGATGATTGAGCCTGTTCGGCAAGACTGAAAAGTATTGTTTTGGCTGATTATTATGAGAAAAAAATACTATTATATCAGGACATTAATAATATTTTTGTGAGGTGGCTGGCCAGCCGGCAACCGGCCAGCCAGCCAGCCGAACACGGCCGATGGCAAGACCACCATACATGGAAATATGGATATTTACCACCACCCGTGGAGCTCAAAGCTCGTCCTTTGTAAGGGACGGAATAATGGTGGAGTGAAGGGACTAGCAGCGATGTGAAACAACCTTGTATGATTGAATGGAACCGGACGAACCCCGTCCATTATTCGTCCGGTTCGTTTGGCTAGTTTGGTTTATAAGTCATGGCTGAAGGTACTGTTGACTAGTTTGGTGTAAAAGAAAAATATTATTCGTTGACTGATAAGCCAAGACTTATAAGCCAAATACAACCAAGCAAACAGGCTCATTGGATAGAGCATGCATTTTTTAGAGGCGTTGTTTGAAAGTTCAAAACAAAGAAACAGTTACTAGCTTTGCAGTAACTAATTAATTAATAATAAATAAAACTAAGATGTTCGACCGATGATTTCTGTAGCTGATAAGCCGACTGAAATTGATTTATTGTGAGAGAAAAATATTGTTTCATGATAAGTCACGAGAGAAAAATATTGTTCCAGTAAGCTCTGTTTTTCTTTGTCAGACACTCAGGCTACTGTTGCGACATAAACATAACCGGTCGATCGATTCGAGAGAGCATGTGACCGATGAACAGAAGCCGTAGTAGAACCCCACCATTAGCAGCAGCAGGCAGCAGCTGTCATGGCTTGCAGATGCAGCTGACAGAAAGTGCAGCAATTGCCACCCTTAGATGGCACAAGGACGGCGATCGCCATTATTTTTGCCCCGGCCGGCCGGGGACCGGATTTTATCAGTGCTTTACACAGTCCGCTGCATGCATAGCCTTCCGTGGATCCACCGGTGGATACATAGATGCTCGGTCAGTATCAGTATCGTGCCTGCACGGGCCATGTGCACACTGTTTTTACTTCTTCGATTCCATCACGAATATCAAATCGATGTGTAAATATATGTTAAACGTACTTCTAATGTATTGCTCCCTCTAATTCATAATCCATTCATGTTACTTTGGATGAAGTTGAAGTTCATATTTTTTTTAACTAAAGGATGTATAAGGTTTTAGAGTTACACGTACATCTACAACTTCGACTATCAAGAATCTTTAAAATATTTAGCTTTCGCTGAAAAGCCAGGCTGGAAAGTACTATTCGTTGATTTGCTGTAAGAGAAAAACATTGTACCATGGCTGATAAGTCAAGCTGATACGTTCAAACGAACAGGTTTGGACACATAAATTAAAGAAAAGTGAAAAGGTGTAGTACACAAAAATCAAGGAGGGAGATAGAGAGAAATAGAGATATAGATGTATTGGGGGGAAAATGCATTAGTAGAAGAGAAAATTGCATTGGAAAATAAGGGTGTCAAGTATTTCAAAATAAAATTCAAATTCTATAAGGTCAAATATTTTATGACGGAGGAAGTAGTTATCATTTGCAAACGGTTAGATCCGAAAACTAGAGGACACTTTGGCCCGCCCTCCCATTGCATATTTCTTTCCTTTCTAGCTCGCTTGATGATGAGATGTTTGAAAGCTGATTTTTTTTCTACTTGAAAAAGACACTAGGCTCCATTCTATTATTAACCAAACCATGCATGGACGTGTGTTCCGTTTCTACGTGAAGAATGTGTAACAATAATTGATGTCGATAAGACACTAAGCATCATCATCGTTGAGGGTGAGGGCGCGTTTAGATCCAAATTTTTTTGGGTTTTGGCTACTGTAGCACTTTCGTTTGTATTTGGTAATTAGTGTCTAATTATAGACTAATTAGGTTCGAAAGTTTCGTTTCGTGATTTCTCATCCAACTGTGCAATTAATTTTTTTCGTCTATATTTAGTACTCCATGCATGTGCCATAAGATTCAATGTGACGGGTACTGCATAAATTTTTTTTGGAAACTAAACAGGCTCTGAGTTTTATAGACGTTACTGTGTCCTGTCCGGAATCTCCGGATGGATCCAGCAACAGTGAGTATACAGTGAGCTATTTTTTCAAACTCGACGCCCCAAATTAAATGCAGCGACGAAAAATCGCGCGCGCGGGAACAAATTACAGCTGCGAGTCGATCGGGAGATCCGGCCGTGGGCTAGGCCTAGGAGGACCTCCAGCTCCAGCGCGGGACGGAACTCCTGTTGCTGATGGCCTACGGGAGGCCGGACCGCGCGTACGCGTGCGTGGCGTGGGCCGGCCGGCCAGCCGGGGCAGCAGGCGGTGGCCGGGCCGGCACACGGCGTACGAGGTCATCTGCATGCATGCCTCCGGTTCCGTGCAGCTGGCAGGCCGATAGATCGAGGACGACGACGAGGTCACCGTCACGAGCCGGGCCGGGATGCCTCACCGCGCGCCTGCCATGCCTGCCTGGCTGCACGGGCAAGGCACGACCGGGCAGGCGACGCACGCACTAGTCGCATCGCATCGATGTTGCATTGCAAGCTGCAGGGTGCAGGCAGCCCTGACCGGCCGGCCGGACGACGGACCCTCGGCGCTGGGGCCGACGTTCCCCGTCGCCGCGTGTCCGCCGCCGGCCGGCGCCCGTGCCGTGCCGTGCCGTCATTAGGTAGGTAGCGTGCGCGCGCCAAAAGCTGTCCGCCCGCCCTCTGCCCCCTGCGCGCAGTCCATTCTCGTCAGTCGTTTTATTTACCCCACAGTAAAAACCCCACACGGCCGCACCGTACATACTCCAGCACGTACGTGCATACGTACAGCTGGGGATCCATGACGAACAGTGCTCACTCTGGCCGGAGCGGTTCCGTCCGTCCGTCCGAGGCGAAACGATAGGGCGGCGGAGGGCCGGGGCCCAAACGCGACAGAACCCGCCTGGGTCACTGTTCACGGGCCCTTCAGGGGGGGCCTGCTGCTCCTGCGGCGCGTGCATGGGCTGGCTGCCCGATCCCATGAGGGCCCAGCTAGCGGCGCGACGGCCCCCGACGAGGGCCCGCCGTCCCGGGCGTCGTCGTCGTCTTCCTCTTCCTCTGCTCGTCATGCTCGCTCGCCAAAAGGATCGGAATCGTAGGCCGTGCGCGTCGCGTCGCGCGGCCTTTCCTAGCTGCGTTGCGTACGCCGATTGGACGTCACCAGCATGCATGCAAAAGGAGATTTTGTTCCCCGGTCGCTAGATCTCCTCCTCGTCGTCAGTAGGGGAACCGAAGGGCAGGGCACGGCCGCCTGCGACAAAAAGGAAAGGCGATCGAGCTCTCGCTACTCGCAACTCGCTTCGGCCGGCCCCTCGCGTGCGGGCACCGGCACGGGCACTGCCGAAGCGGAAGCCCCGCCGTGCCTCCAGGCTCCAGCCAGCTCCCCGTCCGTTGGAACTCCATCGCCTGCGTGGCTGCGTCACTGCATCAGCATGTATGGGATCAGGGTCAAGGTCTCGATCAGGGACGATGGCGTACGACGACGATGGTGAATTTGATGACGACGACCTGCTGCGTGCTTCCCACATCTGGGATGATGACGACCTGCCTGCACCCTGCACTGATATGTATGGCACCTATGCATGAATGCATGTAGGCCCCATCGGTTTTGGCTGAATCTGAGCAAAATTTGCTGAAAATGCTTTTGTCAGCCTCCCTCAACCTCAAGGTTCGTCCAAGCGATTTTCTGTTTTATTCGGCCCATGTACACTCCGCGGTCCGCGCCAACGAGGGGCCAGCAGCTAGATGGGCCAGCCCAGGCCGAGGCCGATCAGCCGATGCGTGTCCTTTCCCAACCTTTTTTGGGCCTAATTACATGCCCACGAAAAGTGCAAGCGGCGTTTCTCGTTGGGCCCTCGCTTAACATGGCCCACGCTCCCAGCCGTGGTCGCAAATTCAGGCCTACTTCAACGAGACCCAAGTCGAACTCGTACAGAGATACATATAACGCAAACGCAAAGTCTAACGCAAACGAAAATGGACACCGTTCAAAATTTATAGCAATTCAAAGAAAATCTTTTTTTTTGTGGCTTTGTGTCAGCATGACATCAGGATAGCATGGCTGGTCGGGAGCATGCACTGCCACCATGTGGAAAGTGGGTCACGTGTGCAGGCTGAATCGCTAGCGCAGGGGAGGGGTCGTCGTTAGATTGATTAGGGTTTGGCCATTTCGGTACCAAGAATGACAGTTGATTTACGCTAGCTTATTATTAAGTTTGTTTGAAGTTAAGTTTCATTTGGTTTTGGCCATTCATAAAATAAAAAATTGCGGGTAGTTTCAGTGCTTGGATAGCCGTCCGCGCTAGCCCAAGGACCGCCTCCGACGATAATTCTTATATGTTCATCCACTCGTGCTCGCCCCCAACCATTAAAAAAACTCACCTCACAAAGTGCCGCTGCACGCCCGCGCCGCCTCGGCGACCACATTCTCCACCGCGCCTCCCTCTCCACCGCCCCTCCGCTCCGCTAGCCAGCATCTCCTCCACGCCAGAGCGCAGCAGCCCATCTTCCTCCCTCTCCACCGCGCCTCTCGCACACCGCGGCCTTCTAGAGTACGTGGACCCACCGTGGCCTTCTCCACCGGACTTGCCGCATGCTTCTCCACCAGAGCAGCGAGCTCTACACCGATGAACTCCACGCACCGACGAGCCTCCATTCCCAAACAGCAAGGAGATATTATGCTGAAAGTGTGTGTTGCAAATATATGTTTCAAGTGTTTCAGATGTTTTAGAGGTACGTTGTAAGTGTTTTATATCGGTGTTGCAAAAATAGATCAAGATGCTGCACATGTTGCAATGGCTATGCACGTATGTTTCAAATGTATGTTTCAACTGTTTCAAACATATGTTGCAATTGTTTCATCTAGATATTGCAAAAATAGATCTGGATGTTGCACATATACGCATGGTTGCAAGCTTATGTTTTTAAGTGTTTTTAGCACTACTACACAAACTTTACTGGAGGCGGACGTTTTCGGTTTTCCGCGGCGGGCAAAGCCGTCCGCCGCGGCCTAGAGGCCACGGTAAATCGTGGCTTAACCGTGGCGGGCGGCTTTGCCCGCCGCGGTTAATCTATTTACCGCGGCGGGCGGTGTAACGTGCCCGCCGCGGTAAATATACTTTTACCACGGCGGGCACGTTAGGATGCCCGCTGCGGTTAATCATTTAAAAAAAACAGGAGCCTACCGGCAAGCCCGTTCTCGAGCCCACCAGCGATGGATCTAGGCTTCCCACGACCGCCACCACCTCGCCAGTCGCTCGCAGGGGACCACGCCGACGCCTCCTCGTGGATCCCCGTGCCTCCTCGTGGATCCCGCCGCGCCGACGCGTCCTCGCCTGCCGTGGTGGAGGTCCCAGCATCGTGGCCGTGGTGGAGATCCACTGCCGGATCCGGTCGCTCCACCGCCAGATCCACGGAGGAGGAGGGTGCAGCCGCCAGATCCGTGGGGGAGGAGGTCGCCGCCGCCGGATCCGTGGAGGAAGAGGTCGCCGTCGCCGGATCTGGAGAGAGGAAGAGGGAGGAGTGAGGGAGATGGAGAGGAAGAGGGAGAGAGGGAGATGAACTCACTGGATTTGAAACCCTAGCCCCGTGCCATCGTCGTTCATGGAGGATCCGTGGGGGAGGAGGAGGAACCCTAGCGCATGGGGAAGAGCCACTCGGGGAAGAGGAGGCAGCAAGCGCACGTGCTGGGGCACCGGAGGGGAGGGAGGAGCACACGGCAGCGTCACGGACGAGGCACCGCCGAGCTGACGGAGCACCGGGGGAGGTCGTGCGCGGAGTAGGGAAGGACGGCGCAGGGGAGGGTGGCCAAGGCCGCGCACCGAGCGGACGAGCGGAGCCAGACGCCGGGTGGGGCCAGGGGCGCAGCAGGTCACGGTCGGAAGCCGGGGCTCGCACGAAGGCCGGGCGAGGCAGCCCCGGACGCTGCGGGCTTGAGCATGTGGGGCGCGGACGCTGCTTGCGAGAGGGGCGCCGATGCGGCTTGGGAAAGCGACGGGAGCGAGAGGGTCCGAGCTGGGAGAGAAGTCATTTTCCCTTTTTTTTAAGGAAACCGTCGGCCGCCAGATCTGGGCTGAATCCGGTCGTCGTCCACATTTTAGGTGGCGGGCATTTTAGGACGCCCGCCACGGTAAATCGATTTACCGTGGCGGACGTCTTAAGATGTCCGCCGCAAAAAATAGGGTATTTTCCGTGGCGGACATCTTAAGACGTCCGCCACGGTAAATCGATTTACCATGGTGGACGCGTTAAGATGTCCGCAGCGGTAAATGTGGATTTACCGCAGCGGGCAAATAAGGTTGCCCGCTGCAGTAAATCGATTTACCGTGGCGGACACGTTAAGATGTCCGCTGCGGTAAATGGGGATTTACCGCAGCGGGCAAATAAGGTTGCCCGCTGCAGTAAATCATTTACCGCAGCGGGCGTCTCAGTGGCCGGCCGGACACCGAATTACCGTGGCGGGCAAAAACAGTGCCCACCACGGAGGCCAATTATGCAACGCTGCGCAAGTTCATTTATGTAGTAGTGCAGTTGCTTCAAACGTATGTTTTAATTGTTTCATCTGGATGTTGCATATATTTTGCAATGGCTACATACGTGGTTTTTGTGTGTTTCAGACGTATGTTGCAAGCGTTTTATTTGGATGTTGCAAAAGTAGATCTGATGTTGCACATGTTGCAATGGCTATCCCCTCTGTTATGGGTGGAACCAGCTTACTTTTACAGGCTAGCTGAGAGTTATGGGTGAAACCAGATAATTTTACAGGCTGGGTGGGAGCTGCGTCCGGACACCTCTTGGGGCCGGACGTCCGGCCAGTAGCGTCTCCCTTGGAGAAGTCATGCCCTTGATAAGTCGAGATTTTAATGTCTTGAGGAAAGTTGTGGTAACAAGATAGGTCTTGCCCGTAATGTTGCTAGAGGAATGATGCTTTTGTGGTACATGAGTGTTTGTTTTGTGTCACCTCCTAACCAAACTAACTTTTCTCATGGCCAAATTTTAGGCACCAAATTTGGCCCTGTTCGCTTAAACTCATCAGTCATGGTAAAGTGTTTTTCTCTTACACCAAATCAACGAATAGTATTTTTCAGCGTGGCTTTTCACCGAAACGAATAGGGCCTTTGTAGTGGATTTATACTCAGGCCCTGTTTAATTCCCAAAAAATTTTGCGCAGTACCCGTCACATCGAATCTTGCGGCACATGCATGGAGTACTAAATGTGTACCCGTCACATCGAATCTTGCGGCACATGCATGGAGTACTAAATGTAGACGAAAAAAACTAATTGCACAGTTAGGTGAGAAATCGCGAGACGAAACTTTCAAACCTAATTAGTCCATAATTAGACACTAATTGCCAAATACAAACAAATGAGCTACAGTACCCAAAACCAAAAAATTTTGGCTTCTAAACGCGGCCTCAGTAAAACGTTGGCAATCCAAATTTTAGCATGTGACCAAATAATCGGTAAAATTTGTCAAACTAGCTTAAGTGATTATGCTCCGTAAAAAATTTGGTATTATTTCTCACTTGTGGGAATGAAGCCAGATATTTTTTACATTTATTAAAAAAAAACACTTGAACAGTTGAGCACTTCTATTTTTTACACCGAGTGGAGCAGCCTAGTGTCCGGATCGAAACTTCCAGTTTGACAGAAAAAAAAAACTTGATAGAGGAAAAAGAAATATTCGCACAAAAAAAAACCATGCATCTTGTGTTCCTAAAGAAGCCCTTGTTTAGTTCTCCAAAAGTGTACTATATAAAAAAAGATTCTCCGTCACATCAAACTGGTGGTACATGCATGGAGTACTAAATGTAGACGAAATCAAAAACTAATTGCACAGTTTGCTTTAACTTTGCGAGACGAATCTTTTAAACCTAATTAGTCAATATTTGGACAATAATTCATAAATACAAACGAAATACTACAGTAAAGAATCGTGTACTATGCAAATTTTGCCAAACTAAACGCGCCCGAAGAAACGTCTTGTGAAGGACAACTCAACGGATATGTACTAGCTAGTACAGTCAGTCTTTATTCGAAATGTTTTATTTTTTGGTGCAATTTTCGGACCTACAACCAGGCTACATTAGACTACGGAATAACACAGATGCTCAGCATGAGCTATAATTACTCCTGCTCCTACCAATGCAGCGATTAAGAGTAGCTCCTTAAATCTTTGGTAGAGTGATCATAGTTGATTCTGGTTGGAAAAGAGGGTGGGAAGCATGTAAGAATTGATTCCGCAGTGATTTTGGTGATATTCGAACAGAGAGCAACTAGAAACAGGTTCCCATCCAAATCTGTGCCAAGTTTTGCTGTTTGGATGAGAAGAGTGATTCTTTCACCGATAATCTAATAAAACAAAACGCTGCCAAATGACAACTAAACAACCAATCTGCTAAAAAAAATGCTGCCAAATGACACCTAAAGTCCTAAACAACCAATCTACTAAAAAATCACTGCCAAATGACCCATAATAAACAACTAAACAGAAGCTTCACAAAACAAAGGGTAAATAGTTTATACGGAAATGCTTTTAATTGCAACGCAGACCACCGGTCACATCCATAGGTTGATGCTAACCAACGCAATATATAGCTATAATGAGGCCTTGTTTAAATATAGGGCTAAAGTTTAGGTTGTCGATATTACATGGGGTGTCACAACGGAGTGTTCGGATAGTAATAATAAAACAAATTACACAAGTTCTCAGTAATCCGCGAGATAAATTTATTAAGCCTAATTAATCCATCATTAGCGCATATGTTACTGTAGCACCACGTTGTCAAATCATGGCCTAATTAGGCTTAAAAAATTCATCTTGCAAATTAGTCACAATCTATGCAATTAGTTATTTTTAGTCTATATTTAATACTCCGTGCACGTGTCAGAAACATCCGATGAGGGGAAAAGGCCTAACTAGCTTGTCATCCACCGACCAGCACGTAATGGCATGATCATGATCATGCTCCTGCTCCTGCTAGAGATGCATGGAACTACCAGTCTACCACTACCACACACTTGAAGATTGTATTTTTAACCTATGTAATTAACAGAGAAGGGTATAACAAAACCCCCAGTAATTAGTGAAAAAGAAGAAGTCAACTTCAACACTAGTACTACGTGGTAGCTGGGGGTAGATGCTCACTTGCATTCCACTCCAGCCTCGGCGGCTCGCCGGGGAGTGCTCTTCCGGCGGCTTCCATTGGGCCGGAACCCACTGGACTTGGCCCTCACGTGTCCCTCCCCGACGCCGTCCTCTCCCACAAGGTCGTCGTCGGAGCCGCGCTTCACCCGGGCCCGCCGGCGCCGCCGCTTCTTGGCAGCTCCGGTCTCAGCCGTCGAGCCCTTGGCGTCGTCGTCGTCGTTGCCTGCTGGCCGCACAGCGGGAGCGGGTTTGGCGCCGTCGTCTGCGTAATCCTCCTCGACCTCGCCGGCGTCCTTGTCGTCCTCTGCTTCGTCGGTGCCGTTGTCCGCCGTGAGAGGCTTGTGAGCCGGCCTTCCCCTCCTCCTCTTGGTCTTGGGCGGTGTGGGGGACACGGACACCTCATCGCCGCCGACGCTGCCGTCTTCGTCGGATTCGTCGTTCAGTTTCTTGCTCTTCCCTCTAAGCTTGCCCATGTACGTATCTGATGGATGGATTCAGCTAGACAAGGGTAGGGGGCTTCCCTCCTTGGCTGGAGCTGCAAAATAGCAGAAGAAAGAAACAAGTCAGGCACCTCGCCTGTCAGTGTATGCATCTCATCAGATACACACAACACAATACGTACGGTATATATGGATGGATCGAGCAAACAACAGGATGATGAGCAAGAAAACAGTGTACATGGGTATGCGATCGAGGTGAACAAAGCAGGCAGCTTATCAATCGTTACCAAGAACTCCCAACGGTTACAGAAAGGGACTGCAAATTAACAAAGCATCACAGACACTCCAACCACCACAAAACAACGATTACCCTCACCAGAGGGCAGAGGGGGATTCCCTGAATCCTGAGCAAACGGAGAGCATGAAGGACGCAGATGGAACAGAACAGAAGAAGGGGAGCAAGATCGTCGACGACCTACCTGACGACGCCCACCTCTCTCCCTCTCTGTCTCCCGTGGCGTTGCCTGTACGTGCCTGCCTCCGCTCTGTACTCGATCGGAGCTCAAGAGCAACGCATCCGATCTCTCCACCTCAGGCTCCAGCTACAGCTGCTGGATCGGACTGGTGGAGCTGTGCTTACTACGACCGAGAGATCGATCTCCTAGACTAGAGGGAGGCCTGCCGTGTGGTTCTTGGATAGGAATAGGATCGAAGAAGCAGGGAGGAAGACGAGAGGCCGCACGAAGCTCAAGGGATCGGAGTAGCGTGGCCCGGCTGGCCGTGTGGTTTTCTATAGGCTGGTGGGGCATTCGGTTCAGAGATATTGTGACCACTCGCCACTCACTCAGCAGGTGATGATGATTCGAGTGGCCGGGTTTGTTTGGACTCTGGAGTGTACACACAGCAAGGAAAGAAGCCAAACAAGCAGCGCCGCGCACAAGGGCCGAGTGGCGTTGCATTTCAGGGAGTACCTGCAACGTCTCGGAGGAAAAAAGGGCGTCACGCATGTGCCGAAGAGCTTAGGCGCCGTTTAGATCCAAAAATTTTTGGATTTTGGCTCACTGTAGTATTTTGTATTTGGTAATTAGTGTTTAATTATGGATTAATTAGGTTCAAAAGTTTCGTCTCGCGATTTCTCAACCAACTGTGTAATTAGTTTTTTTTCGTCTACATTTAGTACTCCATGCATGTGCCGCAAGATTCGATGTGACGACTACTGCGTAAAAATTTTTGGATTCTAAACAGGCCCTTAATTATGCAGTACTAGTAGTATATAGGAGTAGTACATGTACAGATCGATCAGGGCCTTGTTTAGATGCCATCCAAATTTCAAGTTTTTTTACTCTCTCTCCATCACATCAATTTTTAGCCGCTTGCATGGAGTATTAAATGTAGGTAAAAAAATAACTAATTATACAGTTTAGTTGGAAATCACGAGATGAATCTTTTGAGCTTAGTTGGTCCACGATTGGACAATATTTGCTAAATAAGACGAAAGTGGTACTATTCATCAGGTTTATTTTTTTTTGCAATCTAAACGAGGCCCAGGTTGGAAAATAATTACGTGGTCCTTCAGTTTGGGCAATTGTCATGTGCTACTACGTTTTCAGCTGCACCTGTACGTGTGCTGGAAAATAAACTGCTGACCTCATAAAAACAGCACGTGATTCTCCTTGTGCGTGGATGGAAAGAGAGAGGGAGAAAAAGAGAGATATATTGTAAAAGAAAACCATTTCAGCTAGCTGCTAATGATACCACGACATGTGCCATGTTACACACACTGAGCAAGTGACACAGAACATGTTGCTGTTTTTATTAAAACGAAGCAGCAGGAGAGCTACGAGAGTAATAACGAACCTAGACGGTACCATACAAGCACTATACACAAACACGACCGAAGCCTAACAACAATAACAAAGCAACAGCTGAAGGTTAACAAAAAAAAAAGTTGTGTATGAGACATGAAAGGTGTTTTACACCCGCAATGATCCATAGGCCCACCTCGTCTTTGATTTTTCGCGGAACTTTGAAGTTTCTCTTTCTAAACCTCCACGTAACTAGGATTATCAAAGATTGAAACCCCGGCTCATGCTTCGAATGCTTGACATCCCGTTCGTTTGGAGGAATTTTGGAGGAATCTGGAGGAATTTGTGAGAGAAAAATACTGTTCCGAATAAAAAAAAAAGTGGATCAAGCCGGGTTTAAGGGCACACGAACGGGGCCATAATAGTCTACCAGTTCTTTACCATGCAATCTATCGAGAGACCAAGTGGTTGGGTGCAGATTGTTGTTTGAGATCCAAGTTACGATCTCGGCCCAAAGACGTCTTGTGACTCTACGGTCTTTGAAAAGATGTAGCGTCATCCTATCTTAGTGACTCGTACACAGCGGACATGTTTTACATGTTTTAGAGTTTGGCCAACCACGCTTCCATTCTATGGTGCAATGTAGTCTGCATAAATATACTACATATTGTTGTGGTGGTCCGCCTTAGGTGTTGTTTGAATGACTAGGGATTTTTCAGATCTATATATTATCTACATATTGTAGCAACATGGAGTGGTGACCCGAGATGTTTTGGTGTTTGGTGAGCTGGCAATGGCTGTTGTGAAGCTGACGCCACATTGACGAATCACGCATGCCAGTGACTTGTTCGGTTTGGCTGCGACAACTCGTTCGTGGCGGCTCACTTCGGTGAGATCCATGCTATGGGCTTGTGGTTTGGGATGGGGGCATTGGGAGAAGTCCTTGCTCAGCTACACTGATGCTGACAATGGCGATGCCTATGGATGCCGTGGACCTCGCTGGTGGCATTGTCGTGTGTCCTCTTTTCGCTCCTGCCTCTATCTTGGTTATTTCCCTGGTTGAAAAACTTGTCAGGTATTCCAGTTTGTGTTAACGACATCTGCGGATGTCGTTTGCTCCCTGGAGGCATCGCTTAGTCAATCTCCTGGTGGTTGCTGCTGCAATAGGCAGGGTGACCTCTGGTTTTGTGGGCAGCTTTGAGCAAATTAGAGAGTGGTGCACTTGCCTCGTGGGCGCATAGACTTATGCTATTGTGAGTGCACATATGGCGAAAATATAGGAAAAACCACTGTTTTAACAAAATTTGGAGGGTGCATTTGCACCCCTAATAACTATCTAGCTTCGCCCTGGTTGTGGTGGTTTGTCATGCCATTGCCAACATCATGTGTTGGTTTTCGGTGATGCTGTTGTAGAGGGTTTGTTGTTTTCTTATATATGTACATGCTTACTCCTATTAATACATGGACCGGTAGTTTAACCTGCTAGTTTCTCTTTGAAAAAGGGATTATGAATATTTTGAGACTTTGAGTAGTACAAGAATTTGAAAATCTAGCTTCATATCCCTCCAGTTTGGATGGTGTATAGATTCTTTTTTTTTTCAGAATCTTATAATCTTTAACCAATTCAAACGGATCGGAAGCTTAACCTACGTACAAAAAATTGAGTCTCGACAGTTGACACGACACATACAAGTAGAGGTAGGAGTCCCTGTCATTTGCAAAGATAAGCGATTTCTTCGTTCCCGGCAATACAATCTCGCGACAAATCTCAGGAGATTTTGCGGCGCTGTCATCCGCGGAGCGATCGAGCAGCGGTCGCTTCCGCCACACGAAAAGGAGACTACCGGCCGATGGATGCATGGATGAGACTTGAGAGAGACGACGAGCTCGTGGTGAGTGGTGGGTGACTCACTCGCAGACTCGCTCGTGCCTTCACCATCACTCTACTCTGCTCTACCCCCAGGCGGCAACAGCACAGTGGCAAGCCAGCTGCACACTGATGCTGGTGGTAACAGCACAGTCTACGCGCATGCAGAGCTAGCGTAAACTTTGGCTGCTGGCCATACCCTGCAAGCGCTTGGCACTGGCAGTCGCTTTGTTGCTGCCTGTCTGCATGCAGCGTCGTCGTCAGGCGCCATCGAGCCTGCAGGCAGGACACGAGAGCGGGACTAGGCCTTGTTTAGTTCCCTTCAAAGTTCTAAGTTTTTTCACTCTCTCTCCATCACATTAATTTTTGGATATTTGCATGGAGCATTAAATATAGGTAAAAAAAATAACTAATTGCACAGTTTAGTTGGAAATCACGAGATGAATCTTTTGAGCTTAGTTGGTCCACGATTGGACAATATTTATCAAATAAGACGAAAGTGCTACTATTCATCAGGTTGAAATTTTCAATCTAAACAAGGCCTAGGGAGGCAAGAAGTGGCGGTCGGCCGTCCGGCGCTGCCCCCGGCCGGCTCAGTCAGAAAGTAGATCGACAAGCGGTCGTGGCCTCGCGCGCAGGTGCTGTCTGCCGCTACCCGTTGCCGACAACATCGGCTTGCATTGCATGCGAGTTGGCCAGGACGGAGCTGCTACTCCTACCGTGCCCTGGTCATCTTGAGATTCTTGACCCCTTTTTCAGTTTTTCTAGCTCGATCTCCCTGTTCCGGTGCTGGGTTCAGAGTTCAGACCTGAGAGTTGAAACGACGGCACACATGAGCACGCGCGCAAGCGCAAGCGCAACTGCGAGACCGACCCATCTCTCTCACTTTCCCGACGAGCCGTGTGGCGTAAGGTCCGTGGAGGGCTGGAGGCGGAGCACGCAGTGGCAGTGGCAGCAGGAGTAGTGGCCGCTACGCTTCCGGTTCCGGCGGCCGCGTGCGTTCAAACTTCAAACGGGAGCTCGCTCTGCACTGGCCGTGTGGTCAAGGCTGGCCTGGCTACCTCCTTGTCTGTCGTCGTTGATGCTGCCGGCCGGGCCGGACTGCTGGACTCGCACTCGCAGTCGCAGAAGGGCAGCAGGGCGCACTGTTGTTTGTTTCACCTGCATGCCGCGGTGATTCCGAGCTGTCCCACTTTGCTTGTTCTTGGTAGCTTCAGTACAGCTAAAGGGGGCCGGTCAAGGCTCAGAGCATCAGGGAACAGACAGAGAGCATCGATGCTCCTCATGCTCGTCAAATAAAGTGCACGCCGGCAGGCCTCTGATTGGACTGATCGTAGGTTGGTTGCTGCTCCCTCCTCCCCCACAAAGACTAGGGCCTCGTTTAGTTGGCCACCGGGTTCGGCGCCGCCGGATTCGGGTGGTACTGTAGGCTACTGTAGCGTTTTGTTTTTATTTGGTAATAATTGTTCAATTGTTGACTAATTAGGCTCAAAACGTTCATCTCGCAAAGTACAACCAAACTGTGCAATTAGTTTTTGATTTCGTCAACATTTAATACTCCATGCATGTACCGCAAGTTTGATGTGACATGGAATCTTCTTTTTGCATAGTGCCAAATTCTGGAATTTGTGGGAACTAAACAACCCCTAGAATTCAAAGAAGTTAATCAATCTTAAATTTATGTCATTATTTGTCTAAACGTAGTTTATTCTGTTTACACAACCTTTAAACGCTATGAGGTAGTACGTCATTTTCGTTTATTCGGTCGTTTATCCCATTTATATGACTATTTTATCTAAATAACTGTTTAGACCAAAAATGGTAAGAGCATCTTCAGCAGTAATATCTAAAACAGGCTACTTTATTTCTCTGTTTGGATAGTTAACTATTTTCATACTATCCAAATTTTGCTTCTAACTCCCTATTTTCATACTATCCAAATTTTGCTTCTAACTCCCCAGCTGTACTACCTAAACAGTCCACCCAAACTAATCCTAGCAGAGAATGAAACGTGGGTCCCATATGTCATCCTCTATCATGTACTCTTCTCCATGGATGAGGTAGAGCAGAGGTAGGGGAGCGTCAGGGCACGACTGATCCCGCCAGGGAAGCTCCGTCGGCGGCGGCTGGCTGGCCGGAGAGGTGCGCGGGGCCATGGCGGACTTTGGGGTGGCTGCGACGCGGCCTAGGGCGGCCGGCAGCGGGAGGAGGCATGTGGTCAGCGAGCGTGAAGGAGGTCGCGGGCCACCGTGTTCCCACGCCACGTCGGAGATGGGCGTTGAGGATGGCCCGCATCGGGGAAGGTCCGCGCTGTGTCGGAGATGGCTGCTGGGGAAGGTTCGTGCAGCGCCGGAGATGGACGTCAAGGATGGCCCGCATCGGGGAAGGTCTACGCCACGCCGGAGATGGCTGCCGGGGAAGGTCTGTGCCGCGCCAGAGATGGCCGCCGAGGAAGGTCCGTGATGAGATTGGTCACGTGCTGCGTGCGTGTGTGCATGAAGGAGAGAGAGGTGCGTCGGGGGAGAAAAATATGTAGTCACTTTTGTTGGGTCAACCGAAGTAGGCAGTGGTAGGCGAAATTTATTGGCAGCAGAAGTAGTTTTTTTTAATGCCTCTCATCTGGGTACAACTATAGCATCTGTTCGTACACACGTACGCCCACACAACACACGCACACTACTCACACCACCCGTGTACAAACAAACCTATAGCTACACTCAGATCTGAAGATCGCGTCCTTCTTAAGATCATCGAAATCCTCTGACCTCGTAGGCGATGGACACGTCACGATCCCATTGTGGCATCACGCGTGAGAGGCAAATGAGCCAGGGCACATCCTGGGCAGTTGAAAGGTCCTAATGGCTAGAGAGGGGTAAATAGCCTATTAAAAATTTCTACAACAACACTTAACAAACTGGTTAGACAATTATGAGGTGAAGCAAGTGTTACGCTAGCCTACTAAAATTGCAAGCTACCTATCACAATTCTAGTTTATATAGTTTATATCCACACAATAGCTATGTCACTACACTAAGTTAACGTGCTCTCAAAGGCTAACTAAAGAGCCACACTAACCAAACTAACAAGCTCTCACAACTAGCTACACTAAAGAGCTTGACAACTAGTTTGCGGTAATGTAAAAAGAGTGAGCGATTTGTTTATACCGCCATGTCGAGGAAGGAGCCAATCAATCACAAGAATGAATACCAATGAAGACCAATTACCTCGGAATCAAATGATGAACACAATGATTTTTACTGAGGTTCACTTGCTTGCCGGCAAGCTAGTCCTCGTTGTGGTGATTCACTCACTTGGAGGTTCATACGCTAATTGGCATCACACGCCAATTCACTAGAGTACCTTTTGGCTCTCCACCGGGGAAAGGTCAAGAACCCCTCACAATCACCACGATTAGAGCCGGAGACAATCACCAACCTCCGCTCGATGATCCTCGCTGCTCCAAGCCATCTAGGTGGCGGCAACCACCAAGAGTAACAAGCGAATCCCACAGCGAAACACGAACACCAAGTGCCTCTTGATGCAAACACTCAAGCAATGTGTCGGTGTTTCGGACCGGGGGGTCCTCAACCGACTAGTGAATTTGTTCTGCGTGCTCCCGACCCCGGATGGTGATGCAAAGAGACACAAGATTTATACTGGTTCGGGCAATCGGTGCCCTACGTCTAGTCTGAGAGATCGAACTTGTATTCCTTGCACCGAAGTGCTCGTAGTAGGGGGTTACAAGCTAAGAGAGAGAATAACTAGTCCCAAGTCTCAGCAGGGTGTCGTGTGGGCCGTCTGAGACGTTGCTCTCAAGCGGCTGGAATATGTGCGCGTGTGTTACCCGGTCTCCCCCCTCTAAGTGGCCCAAGTCCTCTCCTTTTATAGTTGAAGGGAGGACAAGGACCGTACATGTATTACTATGCGGCGTCGTGCCAATAGGGGTGGCACATCCGAGCCCTGTGGCCTGTTCCTGTGGCGGCGTGGTCGTAGGAGTGGTCCGTCCTTGGAGTACTGGGGCGGCGTGGTTGTCCCATCAGATCCTGTGCGTCGTGGGAGCCCCGGGAATGCCTCGGAGTGGACGCGGCGGCGAATGTGCAAGCCACTATGGACGGACTGTGCGCGAGACTGGGACTTAGTTGGTGCCGAGGCTTGCACTGTGGTGGGGAGGTCTCGGTAGGCACGAACCCCAAGATCACCGAGGCCCTGGTGTATAGTGCCGAGGCCTTAAGCGGGCGGCTGATCATGGGTACAGCGTTAGGACACAGTGGTCGGTAATCCCCGTCGTACCCTGTCCCAGCCGGTATGGCGCGGATCATGGACACAGTGTTAGGACACAGTGGCCGGTAATCCCCGCCGTGCCCTGTCCTAGCCGGTATGGCGCTGATGCGACCTCGGGTCGCGTCGGCCATTCTGTGGCGTTGAGCCACCGTCTGGCTGAGATTGCGGGAGTGGTTGAAGTATTAATGAGACGTGACGTGCTGTCGGGAGTTTGACCGAGGCGGGGGGCGACGGGCTGCGGATGAGCCGGCCTCGAGCGACACAGAGAATGAGGCCTCGCGCGAGACGGAGATCAGGCTCCTTACCGAGGCCTCGCGCGAGAGGCCTCGCGCGATATGGAGAATGCACCTCCTGCCGAGGCCTTCTGTGGAGAGCCTCGGGCGAGGCGGACACGGCGTTTCCTGCCGAGGCCTTCCCTGGGGAGCCTCGCACAAAGCGGAGTTTGTGTGAGGATGCTAAGACCTCCTGCTCGAGGCTCGAGGCGAGGAGGTGGAGGACCTAGTGGGCTCGGTCGTGGCGGATGAGGGTCCCATGACTTACCTTCTAGTTTTTTATTTTATTTTTTAGATGGGACTTTAGCGACCCTTTCGATGTTTGCTTGGGGTACCCCATTCTAAGGTACCCGACAGTAGCCCCCGATCCTCGGGGGGAGTGCGTGCACTCCTCCTGAGGGCTTGCCGAGGCTTGTTTTATACCTACCCTATAGGAATTGGGATTTGTTTTCTGAGGTTCCGGTGGGTGCGCGTGAGCGTCCCCGCCGGGTGTAGCCCCCGAGCCCCTGGAGGAGTGGAGTTACTCCTCCAGGGGCTTTCTTCATTTTTGCGTCTGAACGAGTGGTTCTTGTTGCATTTGCCGAGCCCCCAAGCGCAAGTTCGGGTTGCGGGGGTCTCGGCGAGGCTGCAGGAAAAAGCCCTCTAGCCTCCACACGGAGCGAGAGGTTTGTCAGGGGTCCCCTGACTTTGGGTATGATCCTCATGCTTCCTTTTGCTCGGAAGGAGGGGTGGAATGTGCCAGGCTACCCTCGATGGGCACGAGCGTGGACACTTCCGGTGAGCTGTTAGCGGGTAGTCCGAGTGGAGGCCCAAGCCCCGTTCGCTGGGGGATGGCTAGTGGTCTAGAGACGCACTCCAAGAGTACCAGGGGGTTTCTCTAGTGGGTGCCGAGGCCATTCGTGGGCCTCGGTGGCTCGATGCCTCCCTACGGTGGGATCCCATTCGGATACTTCCCCGCCGGTTTCGGACACGACTTAGGACGCCCCGAGCAACCGTTCGCTCAGGCCTGGGCCATTCGTAGGCTCGCCCTAATGTCGTCCCTGACTCTGTTGCCCTGGGGCGGCTGTTGAAACCTTTTGGAGGCCCAGCCTTCGAACCCCTGGACCGTAACGGGCTCGGTGCCCTTTATCGTATTTGTAGCGAAACCTCTAGCGCGGTTTTGGACTGTTTGTCTTTGTCTTGGGTGTTCTGGCCCTTTCATCTGATCTTCACATGTCCTTTTCATTCGGACAAAGGGTTAGTTTGCCGAGCCCATTCTGGTCTCGGCAAGGTTGCAGGAAGAGCCCCTAGCCTCTGCGTGAGAGGGCCGTCGGGAGTTCTCCTGACTTTTTATACGCCCCTCGCGCGTGAGGGTTTGTTTGCTGAGGCCCTTTTGGGTGCGAGCCTGGGTCGTGGGGTCTCGGCATATTTGTAGGAGGAGCCCCCTAGCCTCTACATAGGGCGAGAAGGCCATCGGGGGTTCTCCTGACTTTTTATGCGACCCTCATGCTTCCTTTTCACTCGGAAGGAGGGGTGGAATGTGCCTCGCTACCCTCGATGGGCACGAGCGGTGGCACTTCCGGTGAGCTGTTATCGGGTAGTCCGAGTAGAGGCCCGAACCCTGTTCATTAGGGGACGGCTAGCGGTCCAAAGACGCACTCCAAGAGTACCAGAGGATTTCTCTAGTGGGTGCCGAGGCCGTTCGTTGGGCCTCAGTGGCTCGGTGCCTCCCTACAGTGGGATCCTATTCGGATACTTTCCTGCCGGTCTCGGACATGACTTTGGGCATCCCAAGCATTTCGCTCGCTTGGGCCTCAGCCCCGTATAGGCTCGCCCGCAGTCGCCCCTAACTCTGTTATCCTGGGGTGACTGTCGAAACCCTTTGGGGTCCAACCTTCGAACCCCTGGATCATAATAGGCTCAGAGCCCGGTTCCTTCCTATGAAAGGAACAGGCCGCGGGGAATATCTTCCCTATTGGCTCGGCAACGGGTGGCAAGCCTTTTGAGGCGGTTTCATGGGGAGGTGAAATGACGCCTGCTGTCGTAGTGGCCAAGCGTGACGTGATGGACGGGATGTAACTGTCCTCGCATTTAATGCGGGAGATGTGGGCGCGTGGGCCGCCAAAATCGGCTCGTGGTTAACCGCGCCGGACGGGGGAAAACCTCCCCAATTTCATCGCCCGTTCATTTTGCCTCCTCCCTGCATAAATACTTGAGGGATCTCGCCCCTCCTCGTCTTACCTTGCCTGTATTAGCACCGCCTCCACCGAGCCGTCACTAGAGCAGCGGGTGCCGGGAAGAAGAGGAGAGAAGAGCGAGCCTAGGGAGAAAGCGAGAAGAAAGCGAGAGCATAGGAGGGAGAGAGAAAAAACTCACCGCCGCACCTGATTCCTCCATCGCACCCATGGCCGGCAACATCATCATTGTTGAGGCAGACCCTTGGGATCCGTCGGATGTCACCGAGGAGATGCTCCAGTCACTTGTCGACGGTGGACTCCTCCGCCCGGTGACAGACCCTAGTAGGCCAGAGTGGATTGCTCCGTACGGCGAGCAGGAGCCGAGGCCCCATGACGGCTACGTCGTGAGCTTCATCTCCTTCCACGAGCGTGGCCTCGGTGTCTCGGCGAACCGGTTCATGCGGGCGCTCCCACACTACTACGGCGTGGAGCTCCACAATTTTAATCCCAACTCCATCGCTCAGGCGGCTATCTTCGTTGCCGTCTGCGAGGGGTATTTGGGGATCGCTCCCATTGGGAGTTGTGGCTCCACCTATTCCGGGCGGGGCATACTACCAAGCCGATGGGCACGTCGGGTAAGAGGAAGGCATCGAGGGCCGGAGGCTGCACTCTCCAAGTGCGCTAGGACCGCCTGCACCTCTACATCCCGGCCCAACTCGCGTCCTTCAACCGCCGATGGTACACGAGTTGGTTTTACCTCCGCAACGACGACGGAGGACTTCCCCCCTATACTGGGCGGATTGTGGGGAGTTGCCCAGAGAAATGGAAGTGGGGTGTCCCGAAGATCGACCAGCCCAAGCTGGAGCCGCTCCTGGAGGGGCTGGCGAGGCTGCGGGGCCATGGCCTCACCGTCACTGTGGTCGTGGCTGCCTTCCACCGCTGGAGGGTGCTGCCGCTGATGGCTCGGCGGCGGCGGCTGTTCGAGATGAGGCCGGGTGAGCCCGTTGAAGGCACCCGGATGTCCTTCTCCGCCCTCTCCGACGAGGAAATTCTCCGTCGGGTGGGGGAGACGGTAGATGTGAAGTTGAGGGGCGGCAACCTGACCCCCTTCGTGATGCGACCGTCATGGAGGTTCCTTTCACTGGTAAGTCGATTGCCATTGTAGCCTCTGAGCCTCCTTAATCTCCCCTTATCCCTTGTTTCCTTATGCGCATTTGTCGTTCCTTCAGGAGATGAGGGACGTGCGCTCCTCTCCACCGCCCGTTCCCGAGGACACGGGGCGGCGGGCGATCAACCGTGCTCACGCCGATGCGCAGAAGAAGCGAAAGGATGCTAAGGCAGTGAAGCGCACGAAGCACATCCTTGCGCGTGAGGCATTGGATAAGCGCCGCCGTCAGCAATAGAAGGATGGTCTCCCATTGGAGGAATCCCCGTCGACGTCATTGTCGATGGAGGCCTCGAACGGGAACGACAAGGGCGAGGGAGGGCGAGGTCTCCTAGACCACCTTCCTGACGTCATGGAGGTGGCACCCAGGGCGTCGGCAAGCAGCCCGGCACCCCCGGGAAGGGGAGGAGAAGCGGACCCGGGGCCGGCGGTTGCCCGCTCCGGGGCCGAGGCCGACACGCCCGAGGCACGGGCGTTAGGCAAACGCGCCATCAGCCTGGTAAGCTCGGCGGCCACGACGGAGTAGGTGGCGGTGGAGGCGATGCTACCGCCCCTGCAGAGGACCGAAGGGGCGCCGGGGTCCACTGAGGACCGACCGGTGTCGATGGATACGGATGCGACGCCACTGCCGCCGCCTTCGCCATTGTGGATGAGGTTTGCTGTGGCGATGCGGGGGCCGCCCCGTTCAAAGTAAGTGTATTTTTGGCAGGGTCATAGTGTCTTCCGTTCGCTTTTTTGGTCTCGCGCTGACCCTGAAGGTTAATTTTCTTTAGTCGGAAGCGGCCTGCGGACGACCTCCCCTTGGCACCCCTTAAGGCGCTTAAGGCGAGCCCCGGCTCCTCCGCCCACTGGGTGGCGGAAGCACAAGCCGCTATCCAACGTGGCGCGGCATCGGCGAGGGTCGACCCAAAGGGACCGGCCACCCATGTAACACCCTAGGTGTTTGTCACCAGTTAAACAATGAGTTTGAGCTCAAACATGGCAAGTTAGGTGGCGATGAATATGTGAAAGCCGAATCTATTAACAGGAGCCCAACCTAAGCTTGGATTTCACCTTTGCTCACCTATAGACCCTTTTCAAGATATATGCTTGGGTGGTGTGTTTGGGATATATTCATGTGTCGCACATCAATACCCATCTATATTGGGCACTGGAAAAGTTTCATGAAGTTTGGAATTAAAAAGTCACATGAAATGATAAGTTATATCCTTGTTGGAATGGTTTTACTAAGTGCTTGAATTGCACTATTAAGCGAATGGAAATATAGGTCATCAACCAAACCTTGCAACCTTGCCAAAATGACTCTAGATGAACTCTACAACAAAAGTCATGAAAGGTTCATGTTGAGCAAATGCCAAGAAAATGTCTCAATTGGACTAAAACCATAGTTTAAAGCTTTATCATGATGCCACTCTAATCATAGTGGAACCTGGTCCTATTTACCAAATATGATGTTGCGCCTTAAATAAAAGTTGTAGACCATATCACAGGGAACAAACTTTGTTTAATGTCCCAGAGCTAATTCTGAACCTAGCTTGGTCAAATCAAGCTCACGAAATTGAATCCAGTACTGTTTTGAAGCTTCAAAAATTGGCTAAGTCTGGAATGACTGAAATTCGTGATTTCCGTTTCCATGTACCTGCCTTTGGTGATTTTTAGTTTGCAAACCGTGTCGAACTTGGCCAAACTTATTTAAGCAAAGTTGTCGTCCTCATGTAGCTCTACGACACCGTGCAATTGGTTTGGTTTTTCGTCACTCCGTTTATGAGTTAGAAGAGGGTGAAGAATGCAGTTTCAGTCGACTTGAAACTGAAACTCAGGATTCAGTTTCAGGTAGCCTACTTTGCAGCCTTTTGTCTCTCAAAATAGGCCGAATCAATCCTAGGTCCCTTAATCAAAGTTGTTGTACTCATGTAGCTCTATCATACGGTCTAATTGGTTGATCAAATTACTAATCGTTTCGAGAGATATGGAGGGGAGAAAATCGAACTTCAGTCGTAAGTTTGAGGTGGTATTACATTTTTGAATCTTCAGAACAGAAGCATGGCCGACCGGCCGCAGCGCTTCACCGCCGCGTGGCCCGACGCTCTCTTGCATGCCCACCACGTCGCCGCGCACGTCGATTTAGAGAGCCCGAGCTTCATTCACTCGCCCCTCTGCCTCCCTTGTTGTCTCCGGCTCGCTCTCCACTCGCTCTCTCGCTCTCTAGCCGCTCGCAGTCGCCGCTTGCCGGCCATGGCAAACAGCCGCGCGCCCGCAGGCGCTGTGCGGCCAGGCGGCCAGGGGCAGCCGCGGCCCTAGCTGCGGCCGTCCGTGGGTGTGCCTCGCCACCTCGACGCAGCCGTGACTCCTCCCCGCTGCCACCGGCCGTTTCCGTCACCATGGCCGCCACCACCGGAGCCGCAGTTCGCCGCAGGCTCCTGTGCTCGTGGTCAGGCCACCATGGGCAAGCTTCTGCCGAGCGAAGCAGCCCTACGAGTGCGCGCGGGCCTCCCGGTGCTCCGCCGCTGCTCCACCATCGTCGAAGAGCCCCCTACGACCGTCACCGACGAGCCACAGTGCCTCCTCTGCTTCCTAATCCCGTCAAGGACTGTTTACTAGAATTCGACGTAAGTCAGGGGCCTAGCTGCAATGTCATTGACTCAAGTGAATAGTGCTTCCAAGGACTTATTTGTTGTAAATCGGGTAAAACTTTGAAACTTCATAGTAAATCATAGGAAATTCGTAAATTAGCAAATGAGGACTTTTTGGAATCCTTGTGAAATTCTCTATGCACTAGATCTATAATATATCAGGTTTTAGTTTAAAGTTTTAGCTGTAAAAATGGATTTGTGCAGTCAGGGTTTGAATGCTAGTCTTACTTGTTTTTTTTATAACTGCAGTTGATGTGCTCAAATAAATGTGAAATTTTTGTGGAGTGCTACTAAGGTGATTGTTGTTGTCTGGTAAAAATTTCATGAGTTTAGGATTTATAGTTTAAGAGTTATAAAAATAACAAATGCCCTATTTTGATTTGCTCCTATTCTGAACAGTTCTGCATGTTTGAATTAATTGGCTCAGTTAAGTTATGAATCATGATTTGATGACAATACATGAGTTTTAGTACTTTTCTTAAGCTTTCCAAAAAGTTAAATATCATGATTTTTGGCTAAGTAGATCTTGAGTTATACTTGCTTAAATCTCTGTGGCTGTTTCTGCCCAAACCCAGACAGGGTTTCCTTGTTCTTACTGGGGGAGCCTTCTTAGTAGTAGAATTAGCTTTAGGTGTTTACAACAAAGTTGTTTAGAATTTGCTAAGCTTTCTAAAGAGTCTAGAACCACATTTATTGGACGTGTATAACTCCATTTATAGCTGTTTAAAGTGGCATGTCAGTTTCTGTCTATGTTTTGGACAGAACTGCAATTATTGGATTAATTGACCCTTCTAACTGTAGAATCATCTTAATATGAGAATAAGAAAGTTGTAGGTAACTTCCTAAGCCTTTCAAAAAGTTACGGTTCATGTTTGTTGGAGGTCTAGAACTCCAGTTATGCTTCTCTGAAGATGCTATCAGTTTTCTATACCACTGCTGTTGGGCTGGATTTGCAGTTTTGCTTGTGCAATTATTTTCGTGATGTAAATGATGTTTGATATGGTGGTAGTGAATACAAAAGTTGTAGCAAATTTCATAATATTGCTTGTGTTCAAATTTTAAGACCATAGGCCTGATAGTTTAGGAGTTACATGACTTTTAAGTCCTCTATCAAGTTTTGATTTTATTCTGAGCAGATCTGAAAGATGCTAGTGTTTGATCTAGTTAGGATTTGAATGAGTTTTTGGTGATAATAACAAAGTTGTAGATAATTCATGTATCTAGATTCTGTTAAAATTTGGTGGTATTTGGCCAAGTAGTTTGTGAGTTATGCCTGTTTAAAGTTGAGTTACAGAATTGATTACTCTCTGTCTTGTTTAGACCAGTTTCTGTAAATGTGTATATTTGACTTAGTTAACTTGAGAATCATGCTAAGATGATTAAATATGAATTGTAGATAATTTCATAAGATTTCCAGAATGTCTTCTTGCAAGTCATTTGGCTTTGTGTAACTCCAGTTATAGCTAAATCTTGTAGCTGCTATTTGCATGTCCAGAAATTGACAGATTCCCATTTTTTTTGTTTGCTTGTATATTGCTAAGTGTGGCTCATACCTTTGATGATGGTTGAGTTAGAGTACCTGAGATCTTGGGAAACTTGTGTCATGCTTGGTGTTGACATCGTCTTTGCTATCGTGGCATGATAAATTGTGCGATATTTATAGTAAGTAATGTGAAGTGCTTGTGCATGTTAATGTAACCTTGTGCTTGTCTTACTTACTGCATGCGATGCATTGCCTATTGCACTTCTATGTATTCATACACCTGCATCTTGCATCTCATTTAGGTACGCTAGATAAACCATGTGAAGGATGTGATGTGGAGTCAAACCCGAAGATGAAAGGACTAAGCAAGTGCTAGGGCCGGAGATGTCACCAAGTCGGTGCGAGCTAACTGAACTGACTTGTGTCGGATCCCAGGCAAGCCCCGGAGCATTATAAGTCTCCCAGTAATTTACAAATGTTTACTTACGTATTTATGATTGATGCATTAGGTTATAAGAGTTGAATGAAACCACTTGATGCATGTACACTCCTTGTCCAGATATTAACCCTTTAACCGGTATAGGTCCAGGATCGAATATATGCTTAGCCATGCTTAGACCGGTAGAAGTCGGGTGATGTCCTGTCACCTGCGAGATATAGGTGGATACCGGAGCACGGTTGGCTATATCTGCTATCGTGGAATAGAACCATGTGGTAAAAGTAAATCGAGACCGGACGGGAAGTCGATAGAGAAGCAACAAGACATGAAGGTCTTGGGTGTGGATTTATCCCCATCTGTGTCGATTAAGGACCGTACCGTTGTTGGCGCTTCTGACAAGATTGAACGCATGCCTCTCACTTAGCTGGCCAGATAACTCGTTCCGACCGCGAAGCCGAGTAATTCAACTCAGGCCGGGAACCGTTCTGTTGTGCGCTCCTTCCGGGGAACAATCAGACTGAGCCCAAGGGCTGGCTTGGCCTGAGCATCCTGACATCTGGTGTTCTAGATTGTGCGGCGCGGTACGGACCCGCGAAATGTGTACCTGAGTTGTACCAAAGGTGACCTAAGACTATCGTGGTTGATAGATCTGGGTTTGTGTTAGGAATAAATTCCCAGCTGGTTGAAATCGATTCGAATCGCCGTCTCTCCCGGATAGTGAGAAACTTGGCTAGTCCCAACATCGTAGTAATTGGATTATGGAATGTGATGGTTCGGATAAACATGGAATTACTATACCTGCTATGGTTACTATTGTATGCTCTAAAAAGATATACCACATGTTTGGCACAGGATAGTTGCTAATCTAGAGATGGATAGTTCTAATTAACTTGATGACAGAATTATAATTGTATAATTGAGTTAATCGCTTTTTATGCAAAATGTTGTCAAGCTACCTCCACTTATAAAGCCTTGCATACTCCTTGGAGTCAATTTTATTTCTAGTTTATGACGGGTAAGTCTAGCTGAGTACATTCGAGTACTCAGGGTTTATCCCACCATGTTGCAGGTGAGGTTTCGGCCTGTTGAAGATGGTGGCTAACCGCCGGTGGGCTCGGTGACTCTATATTTATTCTCATCTATATGCTTTTATCTGAGGATGTCACTTATGCTAGCAATGTATTTGGAACTCATATTAATAAAATCCTTCGAAAGCAATGTTGTTTTCACTAATCGGTTTTGAAATTCAAACTTGTATTATTATTTACGAACCTATTCGTAATATTATTTCCGCTGCAACTCTGTGTATGTGATGTGTATTTGCTTAATCATGCGATCTTGGTTGTGATGTTGATTTACCGAGGTCCTGCGTGACACTCGGCGGACTACCGGGTTTATATAAGTGAGAGTATGCGCGTGTCAACGTGTTAAGCGGGGACAGCCATACTTGATCTTGTATAAATTGGGCGGTTCTGTCACAGCTGGTATCAGAGAGAGATTAAGCATAATACTGTCATGTACTTAGTTTTCAAAACAAAGTTTTGTTTTAAAAAGCCTATTTTGACTAAAATTTTAGCTACAGGCAAATTTGTCAAAACTAATTTACAACACTATGCTAGCGACATCCTCCTTTATGCCCAGTTAAGGACTATTAGGTGGCTATCTAAGTACTAACTTTGGAGGATGTACTTTATTGCAATTTTTACTTTCGTCGTCCATACGGCGTGCTATTGTATGGATGCCGTTCACTTGAATGGTAATGTCTGGATCAATTGCCTCTACGCCTAGGTAAGTGTGAGTTGTGAGAGCCTGACAGTCCAACTGTCGGTCTAGGGAAGAGTTAGCTATGGTTACTGGAATATTTACATGTTACACATATGTATATATGAAGGTAATTAATTGCGGGTATATTTATCAGGGTAGCTATGGATATCAAAGTATATACATCTAGGGATGTGTATATGGAGAGTATCTTAGTTTACCGCTTTCATTGTGTGCTTATTTATCTCTTGTGGGGATGGGCTGCAATGAGTTTGCCTGCAGGTATGCTAACCATGAATGCGTAGATTGAATGTGGCTGACGACTAACTATATATAGAGAGAGTACGTTTTATGCCACCGACATAGAACGTGATTGCCGCCTTAGGCTGGCAATTTTGTGAGGACGAATAGGACGAGCATGCATCATGATTGTGCTTGTGCATAAATATGCTTCCCTCACCTTGATCTAATACGAAGTAACTTGTGATCAATGTGATGTTACTATCTTCCCTATGTGAAGATAGATAAAATGCCTTGTACCATGTCGCTTGAATAGCTGTGCTTGAAGATAGGATGTGATTAGCTTTGCTTTGTATGTTTGCTTCCAAAGGAAATAGATGACAAGATGATAGTTAGCAAAAAGTTCACCTCTTTGAAAACTAAATTGCTTAATGTAGGTAAAACTTGTTTTGTAGAGATATCCACCTACTCAGTAAAAAGGAAATAACAGACAATAGTACCTTACCATCATGTTTTACATGATATGTGTAGTAGTGTTGCTGTAGGTGACTACTTGTTAGGTGCGAGCTTTGTGCTTAATAATCGTCATTTAAGCTAATTGGATTGAGTGTTTCGAAAGGCGTGTTTAAGGCTAGGATGTAGGTGTGGATGCTCGTTATCTAGGTAGTGCCGTAGCTGTCACTCTTTTGTCCTCGGTAAGCATACGAGTGTTGAAGAGCGCTATCCTAGAACGGCGTCTAAGTTTTGATAATTTCTTGGTTGTCGTCTCCCATTTAAGTTCTCTTTTAGGAGCCTGAGCCGGTGCACGTGATTGCTAGCCATTGAACGTTGCGTTACGAAGATCTTTATCCATGCCTTTGCTTGACCTTAGGCCCAAGTTTTGTTCTCTTGAACGCTTACATGTGTCGTGGTTGTCCCGCTCTTGTGTGGAAGGACCTTGCTCCAAAATCCTTGTCGGACTTCATTGCTCCTTCTCCTACAGATGATCTGGTGCAATACTAACCGCTATCTACTCTGGCTTTGGAACCTTTTCCTAGCAGATCATGTCGTTGCTTTATCCACTGAATCCTTAGTCAGTGCCTTGGCTCTGTCCCTCGAATCTCATTTGTTTTGTCTCCAACACTCTCAAGTCTGTGGACAATTATCCGTCTTGATCCCATGTTGCAGCGCGGGAAGGCCAAATCCTGTGGTCATCTTTACCTGGCAATCACTTTAGGGGACAAGGCGTATATGGAAATTTTGCAAGAGTCCCCTGCTTAGCTGTCTTTGGCATTTAGGCTATGTTCTCTTGCGCGGTGTTTTGATCTGCGGATCCCCTACTTGTTGACTTCTAACCTTGTGACTACCTTTGTTTGCTATCCCTCCTTCGCATAATGCTTGCACCTATGCAACCAAATTTGTGCTACGTGAGAATGCTTGTGGGTTGTATGTTCAGTAATGGTGCCACGATTAGCGATCTATGGTGCCGCGACGAAATCGAGGGCATCCTGTGGACTGCAGCCACAAGGTTGTGCTGCTCGGCACGCGCATGTATCAAAGTTTCTAGTCATGATCCATTATAGAACTGCTCCGATGTGTTATTTTCACGTGAGCTCCTCCTTGGTTATCTCTCCTTATCATATCAAAAGATCTGTATGTCGAACCAGATACAATAGGACTTCCTTCTGGAGTCATCCAAAGGATAACCTTTGAAGAACAGGTCACTGATAAGAACATTAATAGACTACAAGAGATGGTAGACAAGTGACTCTACTAGCCTATCCCTGTAATGACGTCGATCATCTAGTGAGCAACTTATGTCATTCTCGTTGGATTAGAAAGGAAGCTTCAATGTCCAATGTAGTTCAACAAAGCTAGTGTCTTCCGTTCGCTTTTTTGGTCTCGCGCTGACCCTGAAGGTTAATTTTCTTTAGTCGGAAGCGGCCTACGGACGACCTCCCCTTGGCACCCCTTAAGGCGCTTAAGGCGAGCCCCGGCTCCTCCGCCCACTGGGTGGCGGAAGCACAAGCCGCTATCCAACGTGGCGCGGCATCAGCGAGGGTCGACCCAAAGGGACCGGCCGCCCATGTAACACCCTAGGTGTTTGTCACCAGTTAAACAATGAGTTTGAGCTCAAACATAGCAAGTTAGGTGGCGATGAATATGTGAAAGCCGAATCTATTAACAGGAGCCCAACCTAAGCTTGGATTTCACCTTTGCTCACCTATAGACCCTTTTCAAGATATATGCTTGGGTGGTGTGTTTGGGATATATTCATGTGTCACACATCAATACCCATCTATATTGGGCACTGGAAAAGTTTCATGAAGTTTGGAATTAAAAAGTCACATGAAATGATAAGTTATATCCTTGTTGGAATGGTTTTACTAAGTGCTTGAATTGCACTATTAAGCGAATGGAAATATAGGTCATCAACCAAACCTTGCAACCTTGCCAAAATGACTCTAGATGAACTCTACAACAAAAGTCATGAAAGGTTCATGTTGAGCAAATGCTAAGAAAATGTCTCAATTGGACTAAAACCATAGTTTAAAGCTTTATCATGATGCCACTCTAATCATAGTGGAACCTGGTCTTATTTACCAAATATGATGTTGCGCCTTAAATAAAAGTTGTAGACCATATCACGGGGAACAAACTTTGTTTAATGTCCCAGAGCTAATTCTGAACCTAGCTTGGTCAAATCAAGCTCACGAAATTGAATCCAATACTGTTTTGAAGCTTCAAAAATTGGCTAAGTCTGGAATGACTGAAATTCGTGATTTCCGTTTCCATGTACCTGCCTTTGGTGATTTTTAGTTTGCAAACCGTGTCGAACTTGGCCAAACTTATTTAAGCAAAGTTGTCGTCCTCATGTAGCTCTATGACACCATGCAATTGGTTTGGTTTTTCGTCACTCCGTTTATGAGTTAGAAGAGGGTGAAGAATGCAGTTTCAGTCGACTTGAAACTGAAACTCAGGATTCAGTTTCAGGTAGCCTACTTTGCAGCCTTTTGTCTCTCAAAATAGGCCGAATCAATCCTAGGTCCCTTAATCAAAGTTGTTGTACTCATGTAGCTCTGTCATACGGTCTAATTGGTTGATCAAATTACTAATCGTTTCGAGAGATATAGAGGGGAGAAAATCGAACTTCAGTCGTAAGTTTGAGGTGGTATTACATTTTTGAATCTTCAGAACAGAAGCATGGCCGACCGGCCGCAGCGCTTCACCGCTGCGTGGCCCGACGCTCTCTCGCATGCCCACCACGTCGCCGCGCACGTCGATTTAGAGAGCCCGAGCTTCATTCACTCGCCCCTCTGCCTCCCTTGTTGTCTCCGGCTCACTCTCCACTCGCTCTCTCGCTCTCCAGCCGCTCGCAGTCGCCGCTTGCTGGCCATGGCAAACAGCCGCGCGCCCGCAGGCGCTGTGCGGCTAGGCGGCCAGGGGCAGCCGTGGCCCTAGCTGCGGCCGTCCGTGGGTGTGCCTCGCCACCTCGACGCAGCCGTGTCTCCTCCCCGCTGCCACCGGCTGTTTCCGTCACCATGGCCGCCACCACCGGAGCCGCAGTTCGCCGCAGGCTCCTGTGCTCGTGGTCAGGCCACCATGGGCAAGCTTCTGCCGAGCGAAGCAGCCCTACGAGTGCGCGCGGGCCTCCCGGTGCTCCGCCGCTGCTCCACCATCGCCGAAGAGCCCCCTACGACCGTCACCGACGAGCCACAGTGCCTCCTCTGCTTCCTAATCCCGTCAAGGACTGTTTACTAGAATTCGACGTAAGTCAGGGGCCTAGCTGCAATGTCATTGACTCAAGTGAATAGTGCTTCCGAGGACTTATTTGTTGTAAATCGGGTAAAACTTTGAAACTTCATAGTAAATCATAGGAAATTCATAAATTAGCAAATGAGGACTTTTTGGAATCCTTGTGAAATTCTCTATGCACTAGATCTATAATATGTCAGGTTTTAGTTTAAAGTTTTAGCTGTAAAAATGGATTTGTGCAGTCAGGGTTTGAATGCTAGTCTTACTTGTTTTTTTTATAACTGCAGTTGATGTGCTCAAATAAATGTGAAATTTTTGTGGAGTGCTACTAAGGTGATTGTTGTTGTCTGGTAAAAATTTCATGAGTTTAGGATTTATAGTTTAAGAGTTATAAAAATAACAAATGCCCTGTTTTGATTTGCTCCTATTCTGAACAGTTCTGCATGTTTGAATTAATTGGCTCAGTTAAGTTATGAATCATGATTTGATGACAATACATGAGTTTTAGTACTTTTCTTAAGCTTTCCAAAAAGTTAAATATCATGATTTTTGGCTAAGTAGATCTTGAGTTATACTTGCTTAAATCTCTGTGGCTGTTTCTGCCCAAACCCAGACAGGGTTTCCTTGTTCTTACTGGGGGAGCCTTCTTAGTAGTAGAATTAGCTTTAGGTGTTTACAACAAAGTTGTTTAGAATTTGCTAAGCTTTCTAAAGAGTCTAGAACCACATTTATTGGACGTGTATAACTCCATTTATAGCTGTTTAAAGTGGCATGTCAGTTTCTGTCTATGTTTTGGACAGAACTGCAATTATTGGATTAATTGACCCTTCTAACTGTAGAATCATCTTAATATGAGAATAAGAAAGTTGTAGGTAACTTCCTAAGACTTTCAAAAAGTTATGGTTCATGTTTGTTGGAGGTCTAGAACTCCAGTTATGCTTCTCTGAAGATGCTATCAGTTTTCTATACCACTGCTGTTGGGCTGGATTTGCAGTTTTGCTTGTGCAATTATTTTCGTGATGTAAATGATGTTTGATATGGTGGTAGTGAATACAAAAGTTGTAGAAAATTTCATAATATTGCTTGTGTTCAAATTTTAAGACCATAGGCCTGATAGTTTAGGAGTTACATGACTTTTAAGTCCTCTATCAAGTTTTGATTTTATTCTGAGCAGATCTGAAAGATGCTAGTGTTTGATCTAGTTAGGATTTGAATGAGTTTTTGGTGATAATAACAAAGTTGTAGATAATTCATGTATCTAGATTCTGTTAAAATTTGGTGGTATTTGGCCAAGTAGTTTGTGAGTTATGCCTGTTTAAAGTTGAGTTACAGAATTGATTACTCTCTGTCTTGTTTAGACCAGTTTCTGTAAATGTGTATATTTGACTTAGTTAACTTGAGAATCATGCTAAGATGATTAAATATGAATTGTAGATAATTTCATAAGATTTCCAGAATGTCTTCTTGCAAGTCATTTGGCTTTGTGTAACTCCAGTTATAGCTAAATCTTGTAGCTGCTATTTGCATGTCCAGAAATTGACAGATTCCCATTTTTTTTGTTTGCTTGTATATTGCTAAGTGTGGCTCATACCTTTGATGATGGTTGAGTTAGAGTACCTGAGATCTTGGGAAACTTGTGTCATGCTTGGTGTTGACATCGTCTTTGCTATCGTGGCATGATAAATTGTGCGATATTTATAGTAAGTAATGTGAAGTGCTTGTGCATGTTAATGTAACCTTGTGCTTGTCTTACTTACTGCATGCGATGCATTGCCTATTGCACTTCTATGTATTCATACACCTGCATCTTGCATCTCATTTAGGTACGCTAGATAAACCATGTGAAGGATGTGATGTGGAGTCAAACCCGAAGATGGAAGGACTAAGCAAGTGCTAGGGCCGGAGATGTCACCAAGTCGGTGCGAGCTAACTGAACTGACTTGTGTCGGATCCCAGGCAAGCCCCGGAGCATTATAAGTCTCCCAGTAATTTACAAATGTTTACTTACGTATTTATGATTGATGCATTAGGTTATAAGAGTTGAATGAAACCACTTGATGCATGTACACTCCTTGTCCAGATATTAACCCTTTAACCGGTATAGGTCCAGGATCGAATATATGCTTAGCCATGCTTAGACCGGTAGAAGTCGGGTGATGTCCTGTCACCTGCGAGATATAGGTGGATACCGGAGCACGGTTGGCTATATCTGCTATCGTGGAACAGAACCATGTGGTAAAAGTAAATCGAGACCGGACGGGAAGTCGATAGAGAAGCAACAAGACATGAAGGTCTTGGGTGTGGATTTATCCCCATCTGTGTCGATTAAGGACCATACCGTTGTTGGCGCTTCTGACAAGATTGAACGCATGCCTCTCACTTAGCTGGCCAGATAACTCGTTCCGACCGCGAAGCTGAGTAATTCAACTCAGGCCGGGAACCGTTCTGTTGTGCGCTCCTTCCGGGGAACAATCAGACTGAGCCCAAGGGCTGGCTTGGCCTGAGCATCCTGACATCTGGTGTTCTAGATTGTGCGGCGCGGTACGGACCCGCGAAATGTGTACCTGAGTTGTACCAAAGGTGACCTAAGACTATCGTGGTTGATAGATCTGGGTTTGTGTTAGGAATAAATTCCCAGCTGGTTGAAATCGATTCGAATCGCCGTCTCTCCCGGATAGTGAGAAACTTGGCTAGTCCCAACATCGTAGTAATTGGATTATGGAATGTGATGGTTCGGATAAACATGGAATTACTATACCTGCTATGGTTACTATTGTATGCTCTAAAAAGATATACCACATGTTTGGCACAGGATAGTTGCTAATCTAGAGATGGATAGTTCTAATTAACTTGATGACAGAATTATAATTGTATAATTGAGTTAATCGCTTTTTATGCAAAATGTTGTCAAGCTACCTCCACTTATAAAGCCTTGCATACTCCTTGGAGTCAATTTTATTTCTAGTTTATGACGGGTAAGTCTAGCTGAGTACATTCGAGTACTCAGGGTTTATCCCACCATGTTGCAGGTGAGGTTTCGGCCTGTTGAAGATGGTGGCTAACCGCCGGTGGGCTCGGTGACTCTATATTTATTCTCATCTATATGCTTTTATCTGAGGATGTCACTTATGCTAGCAATGTATTTGGAACTCATATTAATAAAATCCTTCGAAAGCAATGTTGTTTTCACTAATCGGTTTTGAAATTCAAACTTGTATTATTATTTACGAACCTATTCGTAATATTATTTCCGCTGCAACTCTGTGTATGTGATGTGTATTTGCTTAATCATGCGATCTTGGTTGTGATGTTGATTTACCGAGGTCCTGCGTGACACTCGGCGGACTACCGGGTTTATATAAGTGAGAGTATGCGCGTGTCAACGTGTTAAGCGGGGACAGCCATACTTGATCTTGTATAAATTGGGCGGTTCTGTCACAGCTGGTATCAGAGAGAGATTAAGCATAATACTGTCATGTACTTAGTTTTCAAAACAAAGTTTTGTTTTAAAAAGCCTATTTTGACTAAAATTTTAGCTACAGGCAAATTTGTCAAAACTAATTTACAACACTATGCTAGCGACATCCTCCTTTATGCCCAGTTAAGGACTATTAGGTGGCTATCTAAGTACTAACTTTGGAGGATGTACTTTATTGCAATTTTTACTTTCGTCGTCCATACGGCGTGCTATTGTATGGATGCCGTTCACTTGAATGGTAATGTCTGGATCAATTGCCTCTACGCCTAGGTAAGTGTGAGTTGTGAGAGCCTGACAGTCCAACTGTCGGTCTAGGGAAGAGTTAGCTATGGTTACTGGAATATTTACATGTTACACATATGTATATATGAAGGTAATTAATTGCGGGTATATTTATCAGGGTAGCTATGGATATCAAAGTATATACATCTAGGGATGTGTATATGGAGAGTATCTTAGTTTACCGCTTTCATTGTGTGCTTATTTATCTCTTGTGGGGATGGGCTGCAATGAGTTTGCCTGCAGGTATGCTAACCATGAATGCGTAGATTGAATGTGGCTGACGACTAACTATATATAGAGAGAGTACGTTTTATGCCACCGACATAGAACGTGATTGCCGCCTTAGGCTGGCAATTTTGTGAGGACGAATAGGACGAGCATGCATCATGATTGTGCTTGTGCATAAATATGCTTCCCTCACCTTGATCTAATACGAAGTAACTTGTGATCAATGTGATGTTACTATCTTCCCTATGTGAAGATAGATAAAATGCCTTGTACCATGTCGCTTGAATAGCTGTGCTTGAAGATAGGATGTGATTAGCTTTGCTTTGTATGTTTGCTTCCAAAGGAAATAGATGACAAGATGATAGTTAGCAAAAAGTTCACCTCTTTGAAAACTAAATTGCTTAATGTAGGTAAAACTTGTTTTGTAGAGATATCCACCTACTCAGTAAAAAGGAAATAACAGACAATAGTACCTTACCATCATGTTTTACATGATATGTGTAGTAGTGTTGCTGTAGGTGACTACTTGTTAGGTGCGAGCTTTGTGCTTAATAATCGTCATTTAAGCTAATTGGATTGAGTGTTTCGAAAGGCGTGTTTAAGGCTAGGATGTAGGTGTGGATGCTCGTTATCTAGGTAGTGCCGTAGCTGTCACTCTTTTGTCCTCGGTAAGCATACGAGTGTTGAAGAGCGCTATCCTAGAACGGCGTCTAAGTTTTGATAATTTCTTGGTTGTCGTCTCCCATTTAAGTTCTCTTTTAGGAGCCTGAGCCGGTGCACGTGATTGCTAGCCATGGAATGTGATGGTTCGGATAAACATGGAATTACTATACCTACTATGGTTACTATTGTATGCTCTAAAAAGATATACCACATGTTTGGCACAGGATAGTTGCTAATCTAGAGATGGATAGTTCTAATTAACTTGATGACAGAATTATAATTGTATAATTGAGTTAATCGCTTTTTATGCAAAATGTTGTCAAGCTACCTCCACTTATAAAGCCTTGCATACTCCTTGGAGTCAATTTTATTTCTAGTTTATGACGGGTAAGTCTAGCTGAGTACATTCGAGTACTCAGGGTTTATCCCACCATGTTGCAGGTGAGGTTTCGGCCTATTGAAGATGGTGGCTAACCGCCGGTGGGCTCGGTGACTCTATATTTATTCTCATCTATATGCTTTTATCTGAGGATGTCACTTATGCTAGCAATGTATTTGGAACTCATATTAATAAAATCCTTCGAAAGCAATGTTGTTTTCACTAATCGATTTTGAAATTCAAACTTGTATTATTATTTACGAACCTATTCGTAATATTATTTCTGCTGCAACTCTGTGTATGTGATGTGTATTTGCTTAATCATGCGATCTTGGTTGTGATGTTGATTTACCGAGGTCCTGCGTGACACTCGGCGGACTACCGGGTTTATATAAGTGAGAGTATGCGCGTGTCAACGTGTTAAGCGGGGACAGCCATACTTGATCTTGTATAAATTGGGCGGTTCTGTCACAGCCCAAGGAGGGGTTGCCGAGGCGGCCCCTACACAGTCGGATGGGGCCATCATGCCCTTTGTTGCCGAGGCTCTCGGGGCCTCCGAGGCTAGGGCGATGGAGGCCACGACGCCCTCGACCGCCAAGACCGTAGTGGCCACGGTCGGTGTCTCTGCGTCTACCGAGGCCACGATGGCGGAGGTCGGGGCCCCTGAGACCGCCGAGGCTGTGATTGCAGAGGCCAGAGCTTCTGAGGTCACCAAGGCCATCGTGATGGTGGTGAGGCCGTCTGTGCATGAGGCGGGGATGCAGGCGGTGGAGGCCTCAGTCGTGCCCTTGGTTCAGGGCCCGTCGTTGTTGCGGGAGGGCGCCCGAGAGATGGAGGTCTATCTGATTTCCTCCGATGATACTTCCCGGGCGCGGGAGGTGGTCGACACCGAGGAGACCGATGCCGTGGAGCGGCCGGCACCACTCTTGGACGAGGGAAGCTCGGCCCTTGTGCGGGTGCGACTCGAGCCCTGCGGGTGGGATCACCCGAGGGTACTGTGGCGGAGCCAGGATGACCCTGAGGGGGAGCCTTTGTTCACCCTCGAGGACGCGGCCGAGGGCGGGCGCTGGAGCACCTTCGAGCAGTACCGCGAGCTAGCGGAGCGGTCGCTACGGATGACGCTATCCGTGGTGGCCGACAAACTGCCCGGAGTCACCTAGGTTCGTGTTTTCCTTTCTCTCATGACGTTGTTCTTTTCTCGGTTTTTGTCTTTTCTCGTGACGTTGTTCTTTTCTCGCTTTTTGTCGCAATCGACGCCCAGGTCCCTCGGGAAGTCAGTCTTCCTCTGGTGGGAGAGGGGAATCTAGGACTAGCTTCAGTGACAGAGGGGCCTTCTTGCCGATGCTAACGAGCTTCTATCGGCACGAAGCGCGGAGGTGGAGGACCTCCGCCTTTGCTGTGCCGACGCGAAGGTCGAGGCGGCCACAGCCCAGACGTAGCTCGCCCCCTTGGCAACGCGGATCAAGGAGCTAGAGGAGGAGCTTACCCGCGCTGTCAGCGATCGGTATGCCTTCAGATCTCGGGCTGAAGAAGCGATGGCCTCGGGCAAGGCCCTTGCTAGGCAGCTAGGGGCAGAGGAGAGTGCGCACCAGCTAACCAAAGGCGCTCTGAACGAGGCCCTTGCTTCGGTTGAGGCCTCGCAAATCGAGGCTGTGGTTTTGAGGGGGACGGTCGAGGGTGAGTTCCAGTCCCCTTGTTTCGTTTCCTTCTCCTTATGTTCGCTCCCTAACTTCTTTGTATGACATAGAGCTGGGGAGTGAAGCTTCCAGGGCGGCCGAGGCCTCTCGGGTCAAGGCCCAGCGGTTGAAGGAGAAAGCCGAGGCCTGTCAGGTCGAGACCCAACGCTGGGAGCAGAAGGCCAAGGGTGAGTTCCATGGGCTTCCATCCCTAACTTGAGTTGTTTTTTCTCTGGCTCGACCTCATAACATTTTCTATCTTGCAGAGTCAGAGGCGGAGTTCGCTCGGGCCGCCGAGGCTTCTAGCGCGGTGCAGACAGTGCTCGACACCGAGATCGAGGAGCATGAGGCACTAAAACATGCTACCCTTTCTGCCTGCGAGGCCTTGGAGGTCGAGGGGGTTCAGTCAGGCAGCTCCCTTGGGAGTCGCTTGATTGCGCTAAGCAGCCAGATGCGCGAGCGACTCCGAGGGGCACTGCACACGGGTGTCAAGTGGGTGATGGCCGTCATCTCCTCTCACTACCTTGGCGTTGACCTCCCGGCCATCAGTGATGGCTATGTTCTACCTGATGATGAGGAGGAGGCCAACGTGGCCGTCGCGAAGCTGATGGAGGCGGTGGAAGGCCCTGGCACGGCGCTGGCGATGCTCTTTGAAGAGGAGGTGGTTCCTCCCCAACCATCTGCCGGTGCTAAAGGCCCTGAGCCTTAATCTAGGCCCCGGGGGCTATGTAAAGATAGAACAGGGGTTATTTTTGTATCATAACATTTGTGGCCGTCGAGGCCCCTGTTTCTGAAGTATTTGTGTTTCTTAGTTGTTTTTCTCATGCTTCCGAGCCTTTGTCCTCTGTTGCTTCTGATCAGATTTCGTTTGCAAAACACCCCTTTGGGGCCTAAGCCGTCCCTTGAGCGAGAGGTAGTGAGGGAGTGCCGTAGCCTGGGGGCATAGGCCGTCTCGCGACTCTACCAGCCTCTTGCTTAGGAAACAGACCTTGGTCCGAGGAGTCTTTACAAATGATTCGTCAGAGCCTGCTAGAGTCTTGGCATAGGAATTTTTGCGAAAAACAACTAAAGAATGGTGCATGGGACCTAGGGGGAGTCCCCCATCTAGCCCTCGAGGGAGGCTTGGTTCTGCCGAGGTAGAGCCGAGTCTCCCTTGTCGTGTTTATTGTACTGCCGAGACCTACGATGGGCTCGGGGGGTTTCTTGAAAAATAAGACCAACTAAAGAATGCTTTTTAATTGTATTTCGGGAAACGACATATACAATGCTTGGAAATTTAGGGATAAAAGCGACATAGCTATTCTATGTTCCAAGCGTTGGTGAAGATTTCGCCCTTCTTGTTGGCCAGCTTGTAGGTCCCGGGCTTTAGTACTTGGGCGATGATGTATGGTCCTTCCCATGGTGGAGTCAGCTTGTGGTGACCCTTGTTGCTTTGTGCTAGCCTCAACACCAGGTCGCCTACCTTCAAGTCTCGGCCTCGGACGTGTCGGGCCTGATAGCACCGCAGGCTCTGCTGGTATTTGGCCGAGTGTAGTAGGGCGACGTCTTGGGCTTCCTCCAGCTGATCAAGGGTGTCTTCTCGGGTGGTGCGGTTACTTTGTTCGTTATAGGCTTGCAGCCTCGGGGAACCATATTCTAGGTCGGTGGGGAGGATGGCCTTAGCCCCATAGACTAGGAAGAAAGGCGTGAATCCCGTGGCTCGGCTTGGAGTGTTCCTCAGGCTCCAGATGACCGACGGGAGTTCGGCGAGCCATTTCTTGCCAAACTTTTTCAACCGGTTGTGAATCCTTGGCTTGAGGCCTTATAGGATCATGCCGTTGGCACGCTCCACTTGGCCGTTGGTCCTTGGGTGTCCTACGGCCGACCAGGCCACTCGAATGTGGTGGTCATCGCAAAACATCAGGAACTTTTTGCCGGTGAACTACGTCCCGTTGTCGGTGATGATGGTGTTGGGGACCCCAAACTTGTGGATAATGTCAGTGAAGAACAGCACCGCCTGCTCGGATTTGATTTGATTGATCGGACGAGCCTCGATCCATTTGGAGAACTTGTCGATTGATACCAGTAGATGGGTGTAGCCCCCGAGGGCCTTTTGCAGAGGCCCGACCATGTTGAGCCCCCACATAGCGAACGGCCATGTGATGGGGATGGTTTGCAGGGCTAAGGCCAGGAGATGTGTCTACCGAGCATAGTACTGGCATCCTTCGCAGGAGTGTACTAGCTTGGTAGCGTCGGCGACCGCTGTCGGCCAGTAGAACCCTTGGTGGAAAGTGTTCCCTACGAGCGTCCGAGGCGCCGCATGGTGCCCGCAGGCGCCTACGTGTAAGTCCTAAAGTAGGGCTTGGCCTGCCTCGGCACTGATACACCGTTGGAGGACACCTGAGGGACTTCGCCTATACAATTCGTCATTGTAGAGGGCGTAGGTCTTGGCTCGGCGCGCGAGCCGTCGTGCTTCGGTTCTGTCGTCAGGAAGCTCCCCCCGATCAAGCCAATCGAGAAACGGGACTCGCCAATCCGCGTCCTGATCAGTCTGTGGAGGCTCAGCGTTGACTTCCATGACCTCAGGCTCGGTTGAGGGGGTCTCAGCAACAGAGGGGGCATCGAGCTTCGCCACAGGTTCCACAGGTGGGCCCTCCTCAGTTGTCGAGGTGCAGCCGATGGAAGGTTTGTGGAGGTCTCTGGCGAAGACGTTCGAGGGGACCGGGGCTCGTGCCAAGGCCATCTTTGCTAGCTCGTCGGCGGCCTCGTTGTATTTCCGTGCGACGTGATTTAGTTTGAGACCGTCGAACTTGTCTTCTAGGCGTCGTACCATCTTGCAGTAAGCCTCCATTTTGGGATCGAGGCAGTTTGACTCCTTCATCACTTGATCTATGATGAGCCACGAGTCGCCTTGGATGTCGAGGTGCCGTGCCCCAAGCTCAATGGCGACTTGCAAGCCATTGATGAGGGCCTCGTATTCGGCCACATTGTTGGAGGTGGTGAAGTGGAGCCGCACCATGTAGCGCATGTGTACCCCGAGGGGTGAAATGAAGAGCAGGCCCATGCCTGCCCCGGTCTTCATTAGGGATCCGTCGAAGTACAGGGTCCAGCACTTCGTTAGAATTTGAGCAGGTGGCAGTTGGGTATCTGTCCATTCAGCCACGAAATCGGCCAAGACCTGAGACTTGATCGCTTTTCGAGGCGCAAAGGTCAAGGTTTCCCCCATAAGCTCGACAGCCCACTTGGCTATCCTACCCAAGGCCTCCTGGTTATGAACTATCTCTCCTAGGGGGAAGGATGATACCATAGTCACTAGGTGCGACTTGAAGTAGTGGCGCAGTTTGCGCCGGGCTAGGACCACGGCGTAGACCAGCTTCTGGATGTGGGGGTAGCATGCTTTGGTCTTGAAGAGCACCTCGCTAACAAAATAAACAGGTCGTTGGGTGGGCAGAGTATGCCCTTCTTCCTGCCTCTCTACCACTACGGCGACGCTGACCACTTGGGTCATTGCGGCGACATAGAGTAAGAGGGCCTCATCCATGGCCAAGGGTATCAGGACGGGAGGATTGGTGAGCAGCCTCTTGAGTCGGTCGAGGGCTTCCTCGGCCTTGGGGGTCCAAGAAAAACGCTCGGACTTTCTTAAGAGTCGGTACAGAGGCAAGCCTTTTTTGCCGAGGCGCGAGATGAAGTGGCTCAGGGCTGCAAAGCATCCCATGACCCTTTGCACTCCCTTGAGGTCTCTGATTGGTCCCATGCTAGTTATGGCCGAGACCTTCTCTGGGTTGGCTTCAATGCCGCATTCCGAGACTATGAATCCCAAGAGCATGCCTCGGGGGACCCCGAACACACACTTCTCGGGATTGTGCTTGATGCCCTTCTCCCTAAGGCATTTGAAGGTTATCCTTAAGTCGTCGATGAGACCCTCAGCCTTTCTGGTCTTGACCACGATGTCGTCTACGTAGGCCTCGATGGTCTGCCCAATGTTGTCGCCAAAGACCTAGGTCATGCATCGTTGGTACATGGCACCCGCGTTTCTGAGGTCAAAGGGCATCATCACGTAGCAGTACATGCCAAATGGTGTGATGAAAGAAGTCGTGAGCTGGTCGGACTCTTTCATCTCGATCTGATGGTAACCGGAATACGCATCGAGGAAAGACAAGGTCTCGCACCCTGCGGTGGAATCAATGATTTGATCGATTCAAGGTAATGGGAAGGGGACCTTTGGACAGGCTTTGTTCAAACCAGTGTAGTCTACGCACATCCTCCATTTCCCATTTTTCTTCTTGACCAACATGGGGTTAGCCAACCACTCTGGGTGGGACACTTCCTTGATGAACCCGGCTGCCAAGAGTTTCTGTATCTCCTCACCGATGGCCCTACGCTTTTCCTCATCGAAGCGGCACAGGCGTTGCCTCGCCGGTCTAGATCTAGCCCGGATGTCTAGGGCGTGCTCAGTGACTTTCCTTGGTATGCCCGGCATGTCCAAGGGACTCCATGCGAATATGTCGACGTTTGCACGGAGAAAGTCGACGAGCACGGCTTCCTATTTGATGTCGAGGGTGGCGCTGACCCTTAGCGATCGGTCGTTGGGGCAGGCAGGGTCGACCAGGATGAGTTTGATGGTTTCAGTGGACTCGAACGCCCCCGCGTGATGCTTGGAGTTAGGCACCTCGCCACTGAGTTGGTCGAGGTGGGTGATGAGGGTCTCGGCCTCTGCAAGAGCCTCGGCGTACTCGATGCATTCGATGTCGTAGTCGTATGCATGTTCGTACGTGGACTCAATCGTGATGACACCGCTAGGGCCTGGCATCTTGAGCTTGAGGTAGGTATAGTTGGACACTGCCATGAACTTGGCGTAGCACGGCCGCCCCAGAATGGCATGGTAGGCTCCCCCGAACCCAACTACCTCGAAGGTGAGGACTTCCTTGAGGTAGTTGGAGGGGGTGCCGAAGCAGACAGGAAGGTCGATGCGCCCGAGGGGTCGCATGCGCTTCCCTGGCACGATGCCGTGGAAGGGTGCGACGTCGCCTCGGAGCCTCAATCGGTCGATCTCCAAGAGCTCCAGGGTGTTGGCGTAGAGGATGTTGAGGCCGCTGCCTCCGTCCATCAACACCTTGGAGAGTCAGGTGTTGCCGATGATCGGGTCGACGACCAGTGGGTACTGCCTGGGATTCGGAATATGGTCAGGGTGGTCATCTCAATCGAAGGTGATCACCTCTCGAGACCAGTCGAGGTACTGGGGGGTGGCCACCTTGACCGAGAAGACCTCTCGGCGTTCCCTCTTGCGCTGTCATGCCGTAAGGCATGCCGAGGGCCCACCGAAGATCATGAAGGCGTTGTGTACCTCGGGGAACCCGTCGTCCTTGCCTTTGTCCTGGTCGCCGGCGCCCTTCTGCTTGGCATCGTCGTTGGGGAGCCCAAGCCTGGCATAGTAACACCATAGCATGGAGCAATCCTCGAGGGCATGCTTGACCGGGCTTTGGTGGTAAGGGCAGGGTTTCTTGAGCATGTTGTCGAAGGGCCTAGGGCCTTTGAAGCCTCGGGGGTTCTGGCGTTCCACGGCTGCGACCAGGTCAGCCTCTAGGACCTCCTGCTTCCCCAAGCGCCCCTTTTTCTTTCTCTTAGGGAGGTGGGAGGCTGAGGCCTCGGGGGCCTCATCCCTCCGCTTACCCTTGGTGTCAGTGTCAGGGAAGATGGCTCCGACAGCCTCTTCACCCGAGGCGAAGCTGGTGGCGATGTCAAGAAGCACGGCAGCAGAGCACGGCACATTCTGACCTAACTCTCGGACCAAGTCTCGACAAGTGGTGCCAGAGAGGAAAGCTTGGATGATCTCCGAATCGCCGACGCTGGGCAACTCGGTGCACTATTTGGAGAAGCGCCGGATGAAGTCTCGGAGAGACTCGTCTGGCTTCTGGCAATAGCTCTTAAGATCCCAGGAGTTCCCAGGGTGCACGTATGTGCCCTGGAAGTTCCCGACGAAGATCCTAACCAAGTCGCGCCAGTCGTGGATTTGCGAGGGAGGAAGGTGCTCGAGCCAGGCTCACGCCGAGTCCGACAGGAGCAAGGGGAGATTGTGGATGATGAGTAGGTCATTGTTCGCGCCACCTAGCTAGCAGGCTAGGCGGTAATCAGCAAGCCAGAGCTCCGGGTTGGTCTCACCGCTGTACTTCGTGAGATTGGCCGGCTGCTGGAACCGGGTGGGGAAAGGAGCAGCGCGGATGGCCCTGCTGAAGACCCGAGGGCCTGGCAGTTCAGGGGAAGGACTGTGGTCCTCCCCACTGTTGTAGCAACTGCCTCGGTGTGGGTGGTAGCCCCGAGCAGGCCCCTCATTGTCATGGCGTCGTCGCCTGCTGACCACCTTGTGGTCTCCCTGCACCTCGCGTCGATTGCCGAGGTGGTCCAGAAGCATGGGGACCCTGTGGGCTATTGGCGCTCGGTCGAGCTCGGGACGAGCCGAGGCTTCCCTGTCCTACTGAGGCGGTGCCGTGGGAAGGTTCGAGGCGCCCCCATGCCATCGGGAGGCGGAACTCTCGGCCTACTGAACCGCAGCGGTCTCTAGGAGATCGCGGAGCTCGCCGCGGACCCACCGCCCCTCCGTGGTAGAAGGCTTGGGCATTGCGCGGACTAGCATTGCCGTAGCCACGACGTTCTGGCTGGCGTGATTGAAGACTAGGGGTTGCTCACTCCCTTCGTCGTCATGGATGCGGTGATGCACATCGCGGGCCCTCCGTCGGGCTCCCCCACCTTCGCCGCAGCCTCGCTGTTCTTGTTCGAGAGAGTCTTGAATCTACTATAGAAGGAGTTGGTCTTGTTCGACCTTGGCCTGGAGCTCACAGAGCTGCTCTAGGTCTAGGCGCTGAGGTCATGCAAGAGCGACGTTCTCATTTCGTGCGGTCGGCAGGACATTGCATGGGGGCGTGGCGGCGCCCGCCCCTAGACGAAGCGGGGAGTGGCTACCTGCCCCCTCATCCTCTTCGCCGGCCCTCGGCATCCCGAGCCCGACGTGAAAACACTCGCGAGTGGGGTCATAAGTGCCTTCGTCATCGGAGTCAGAGTAGCCGAGGCAGTAGTTGCTTGCGGCCAAGAACTGGCGCAAAGCCCCAGGTTCGTGGAGTTTGGAGAAATCCACTCCGAGCCATGCCTCGTCCTCATCTGAGGGGTCAGCGTGGGTGCTCAGGTCGAGAGCGAAGCGCTGGCGATGTTCTGAGGGATCCTCGTGAGTGGCAGTGTAAGCGTAGGCATAAGAGGCGGCGACATTTCTCAACCCAAAGGGGTATGGGGAAGGTGCCGTCGCCAGATTCTACTCCGCCGGGGTCAGTTCTTCAAGGAGTGGTGGAGCGGAGCTTGATGACTGGGCATCACCGCGTGTCACCGGCGATTTTCCTTTGTCCAAGCTCAGGCTAGATAGGTCCCCAGCTAGGGACTCTGTGCCAACAGCTGGTCGTAGGATATCGGCGGGGAGTGGCGCGCTGCCCTGGGCTCGCGTAGCGCCGGGGTGGCCTTGCTCGCGTCGTGCCTAGTGAGCGCGGCGAGAGCGGCCGCCCAGGCGCCGCCTGCGCATGGGCTACCGGTGCATAACTTCATCGTCGGATGGTGGGGCTCGAGGTGTGAGGAGTACCATGTCATACTCATGCCCTAGAGACATGAACTCTAGGCTCCTGAACCAAACTACGGTGCCAAGACGCAATGGTCATACGGGGTCTGCCATCTGGAACCTGCTGGGATGATGAAACTGACACGCAGAGGCCCCTACTTGGCGCACCAACTGTCGGTGTTTTGGACCGAGGGGTCCTCAACCGACAAGTGAATTTGTTCTACGTGCTCCCGATCCCGGATGGTGATGCAAAGAGACACAAGATTTATACTGGTTCGGGCAATCGGTGCCCTACGTCTAGTCTGAGAGATCGAACTTGTATTCCTTGCACCGAAGTGCTCATAGTAGGGGGTTACACGCTAAGGGAGAGAAGGAACTAGTCCCAGGTCTCAGCAGGGTGTCGTGTGGGCCGTCTGAGACGTTGCTCTCAAGCGGCTGGAATATGTGCGCGTGTGTTAGCCGGTCTCCCCCCTCTAAGTGGCCCAAGTCCTCTCCTTTTATAGTTGAAGGGAGGACAAGGACCGTACATGTATTACTATGCGGCATCATGCCAATAGGGGTGGCACGTCTGAGCCCTATGGCCTGTTCCTGTGGCGGCGTGGTCGTAGGAGAGGTCCGTCCTTGGAGTACTGGGGTGGCGTGGTTGTCCCATCAGATCCTGTGCGTCATGGGAGCCCCAGGAATGCCTCGGAGTGGATGCGGCGGTGAACGTGCAAGCCACTATGGATGGACTGTGCGCGAGACCAGGACTTAGTTGGTGCCGAGGCTTGCACTGCAGTGGGGAGGTCTCGGTAGGCACAAACCCCAAGATCACCGAGGCCCTGGTGTACAGTGCCGAGGCCTTGAGCGGGTGGCTGATCGTGGGTATAGCGTTAGGACACAGTGGCCGGTAATCCCCGTCGTACCCTATCCCAGCCGATATGGCGCGGATCGTGGACACAGTGTTAGGACACAGTGGCCGGTAATCCCTACCATGCCCTGTCCTGGCTGGTATGGCGCTGATGCGACCTCGGGTCGCGTTGGCCGTTTTGTGGCATTGAGCCACCGTCCGGCTAAGATTGCGGGAGTGGTTGAAGTATTAATGAGATGCGACGTGCTGTCGGGAGTTTGACTGAGGCGGGGGGTGATGGGCTATGGACGAGCCAGCCTCGAGCGACACGGAGAATGAGGCCTCACGTGAGACGGAGATCAGGCTCCTTACCAAGGCCTCGCGCGATATGGAGAATGCACCTCCTACCGAGGCCTTCTGTGGAGAGCCTCGGGCGAGGCGGACACGGCGTTTCCTGCCGAGGCCTTCCCTAGGGAGCCTTGCACGAAGCGGAGTTTGCGTGAGGATGCTGAGACCTTCTGCTCGAGGCTCGAGGCGAGGAGGTGGAGGACCCAGTGGGCTCGGTCGTGGTGGATGAGGGTCCCACGACTTACCTTCTAGTTTTTTATTTTATTTTTTAGATGGGACTTTAGCGACCCTTTCGATGTTTGCTTGGGGTACCCCGTTCTGAGGTAACCGACATAATGCACTTGGAATCACTCCCAATCTCACAAAGATGATGAATTAATGATGGAGATGAGTGGGAGGGCTTTGGCTAAGCTCACAAGATTGTTTTCTCAATGCAAATGGCCAAGAGAGTGAGCTTGAGCCGGCCATGGGACTTAAATAGAGAGCCCCCACGAATAGAGCTATTGGGCTCCTCACTACACTGAACACGGGGCGATCGGATGCTCCGGATAGATTGACAGGACGCTAGACCCCAGTGTCCGGTCGTGCGATGCACGCCATGTGTCCCCTCTCTTTAAATACTGAGCGCTCGATCCCAACGGTCAAGTGATGACTAGACGCGCTGCTGTGAAGTGACCGGACGCTGGACCTCAGTGTCCGGTCATTTTCAGTAAGCATCCAGAAGTGAGATATCATGACCAGATACGTCCGGTCATGCTCAACCAGACTCACCCAGCGTCTGGTCACTCGGCGTCATCATACGTCAGACTGACCAGACTCAGGTCCTGAGTGTCCGGTCAGTTTTCATGCCAGCGTCCGGTCATGAGACCGAAACTGCGCGCCCTTTGCTGCCACTGACCGGACGCACTGGTCCAACCGAGACCAGCGTCTGGTCACTTATAGTGACCTCTGTCTTTTCTATATAGGGTGCTGGTGGCACCGTCGGACTGTTCACACTCTATGGGCGGACACTCTATCGGTGAAGTTCCTAACCCTTGCTCAAATGTGCCAACCACCAAGTGTATCACCTTGTGCACATGTGTTAGCATATTTTCACAAACATTTTCAAGGGTGTTAGCACTCCACTAGATCCTAAATGCATATGCAATGACTTAGAGCATCTAGTGGTACTTTCATAACCGTATTTCGATATGAGTTTCACCCCTCTTAATAGTATAGTTATTGATCCTAAATGTGATCACACTCACTAAGTGTCTTGATCACCAAAACAAAATGGCTCCTACCATTTATACCTTTGCCTTGAGCCTTTTGTTTTTCTCTTTCTTCTTTTCAAGTCCAAGCACTTGATCATCACCATGGCATTGCCAGCATCATGTCATGATCTTCATTTGCTTCATCACTTGGAATGTGCTGCCTATCTCATGATCACTTGATAAACTAGGTTAGCACTTAGGGTTTCATCAATTCACCAAAACAAAACTAGAGCTTTCAATCTCCCCCTTTTTGGTAATTGATGACAACCCTTTCACAAAGATATGAATTGAAATTCAATTGAATCCATGTTGCTTGTCCAAGTATATTCACCATGTGTAAAGGATATGGACAAGTTTCATGAACTCCAAATGGTAGCAATTGCTCTCCCTACATATGTGCTAAGAGTTTGGATTGTAGCTTGCACATATGCTTAGATAGGAAACATAGGAGACAATGTCTACCAAATGATGCTAAGGTATAAAAGATGGACCTTTGAAGCATGATACCAATCAGAGTGCACCAATATACCATCCTTAGCACCATGGTTAGCTTGATACCACTTGGAAACACTTAGAAATGAAATCACTAGATAAACTTATACATGCTTGATTTTCATTTCATCATTCAAACCTACAACTAGCATACAAAACACAAACATGGATATTGAAATTTAAAACTTGGGCCATGCAAGCAAACATATGAAATGCATATTCAAATGCACCATACAAGTTCATGAGCTTGCTCCCCCTACTTGTGTGCTCAAAATTTTAATTGATCCCCTTCCTTTGTCATATCTCTCTCCCTTTATTGTCTTTTCATTTTCTTAGTATACTAATATCTTTGTTTTCTCCCCCTTTGTCATCAATGACCACAAAGGTTCAAAATATAGATAGGTTGAGATTATCAATGTCAATCAATGGGGTGAGGATCATTTTCCCAAATTTGGTCCAATCTAGATCATTTGCCAAAGATATTTAACTCGGTTTGATCTAAGGACAAGCTTATTCACACCTCCAAGTAAGGGTTATCTTGTACCATGTTGAGTTAAACACTTAGAGCTCATTTTCTAGATCAAACACTAGGTTTACAAGCCCACAAACGTGTCATATGCTACCACTAGATCAAAATAGCATAGAGGCAATAGTGGTACCATACAATCATCAAATTCATTTGATTTTCATGAATGAGCCTATTTTAAAGTGAAAGATGTCTAGATGCACTAAACATGTCCTTAGCAAGGATGTATGCCATGCCAATCAACTTTTACCTTAGATTGCTTGAAGGAGAGGCATGCCATATAAGTGGGGGGGGGGTGCATCAACACATATTTGAGAAATCCAATATGTTCAACTCATTCCTTAGCTTGCAAAACATTTTCTCATCCAATGGCTTGGTGAATATATCAGCAAGTTGATCTTCGATGCCTACACTCTCAATGCAAATGTCCCCTTTTTGTTGGTGATCTCTTATGAAATGGTGGCAGACATCAATGTGCTTTGTTCTTGCATGTTGAACCGGATTGTTGGTTAACTTGATTGCACTCTCATTGTCACATAACAATTGCACTTCCTTAAACTTGATTCCAAAGTCACTCAAGGTGGCCTTCATCCAAAGTATTTGTGCACAACAACTACCAGCGGATTTGTATTTAGCTTCGGCGGTTGATAATGCAACACTATTTTGCTTCTTTGATGACCATGAAACAAGTGATCTTCCCAACAATTGACATGTGCCTGAGGTGCTATTCCTTTCAACCTTGCATCCCGCATAATCCGAGTTGGAGTAACCGACTAGCTCAACCTTTGCTTCTTTGGGATACCACTAAACCAATATTTGGTGTATGTTTCAAGTACCTCAATATTCTCTTTGTAGCCTTCAAATAACTTTCTCTTGGTGAGGATTGAAATCTTGCACACATACACACACTAAACATGACATCTGGCCTTGATGTGGTCACATAGAGTAGGCTTCCAATCATAGACCGATACAATTTTTGATCCACCATATTGCCACTTGCATCACTATCCAAGTTGCCATTTATTCCTATTGGTGTACTAATGGCTTTACTATCATTCATGCCAAACTTCTTGATATATTTGCCTTGACTCACAAATGTACCATTCTTCAATTGCTTGATTTGAAGACCAAGGAAGTAACTTAATTCTTCAATCATGGACATCTCAAACTCATTAGCCATCATCTTTCCAAACTCATCACAAAAGTCTTGATTGCTTGATCCAAATTTAATGTCATCAACATAGATTTGCAACACAAATAAATATTTTCCAATCTTCTTGATGAAAATAGTGGTGTCAACCTTGCCCATCAGGAACCCTTTAGTGTAGAAAGTCCCTCAATCTCTCATACCATGCTCTAGGTGCTTGTTTCAAGCCATACAATGCATTCTTCAACTTGTACACATGGTCGGGCTTCTTGTCATCTTCAAAACCAGGAGGTTGCTCAACATATACTTCTTCATTGATGTAACCATTGAGAAATGCACTCTTAACATCCATTTGATAGAGCTTGATGTTGTGGGTAGAAGCATAGACTAGCAAGATTCTAATTGCTTCCAATCTAGCAACCGGGGCATATGTTTCTCTAAAATCAAGACCTTCAACTTGTGTATATCCTTATGCTACCAATCTTGCGTTGTTCCTTACTACTATCCCATCTTGATCTTGCTTCTTTCTAAAGACCCATTTGATTCCAATCACATTGTGTCCCTTTGGTCTCTCTACTAATTCCCATACTTGATTTCTTATGAAATTATTCAATTCTTTATGCATAGCATTCACCCAATCAACATCCTTCAATGCTTCATCTATCTTCTTTGGCTCAATGGATGACACAAATGAGAAATGTTCACAAAATGAAGCCAATCTTGATCTAGTTTGCACACCTCTTGAAATATCACAAATGATAGTGTCCAATGGATGATTCCTTGCAATATTTGTTGGTTGGAGTATTGGAACTTGATTGCTTGCACTTGCTTGATCATTGGGTTGACATGATGTACGAGCCACTTGATCTTGTTTATTATCATGAGAGCCACTTGCACTAGCTTGATTTGTATCATCTTGCACATTTGAGTTAGTGAGCACTTGCACTTGATCATCTTCATCATCATTCACTTGTCTAGGCCTTAATTCACCAACATCCATGTTTTTCATGGCATTTGAAAGTTGAATGCCTCTAACATCTTCCAAGTTTTCATTCTCTTCTTGTGAACCCTTGGTTTCATCAAATTCAACATCATAAACTTCCTCAAGAGTACCACTATCCAAATTCCAAACTCTATATGCTTTGCTTGTAGTGGAGTATCCAAGTAGGAATCTTTCATCACATTTCTTGTCAAACTTGCCCAATCTAGTGCTTTTCTTCAAGATATAACATTTGCAACCAAAGACTCGAAAATATGCAATGTTGGGCTTTCTACCATTCAAGAGCTCATATGGTGTCTTCTCTTTCAATGGGTGATAATAGATGCGGTTGCTACAATAGCAAGACGTGTTGATAGCTTCGGCTCAAAAGGATTGACTCACATTGTATTCACTGAGCATAGACCTTGCCATATCAATGAGTGTTCTGTTCTTCCTCTCAATAAGGCCATTTGATTGTGGAGTGTACTTGATCGAGAATTGATATCTAATTCCAAATTCATCACATAACTCATCAATTCTAGTGTTCTTGAACTCACTACCATTGTCACTTCTAACTCTCTTGATGGTTGTTTCAAACTCATTGTGAATGCCCTTGACAAATGATTTGTATGTTGCAAATACATCACTTTTGTCCATTAGAAAGAATACCCAAGTGTATCTAGTGTAATCATCCACTATCACAAAGCCATATTTGTTACCACCAATGCTAGTGTATTGTGTTGGCTCGAATAAATCCATGTGTAATAACTCAAATGTTTTACTAGTGCTCATCATGCTTTTCTTAGGATGGGTGTTTCCAACTTGTTTGTTGGCTTGACAAGAGCTACAAAGCTTATCCTTTTCAAACATAACATATTTCAAGCCTCTAACCAAGTCATGATTAACCAATCTATTCAATTGTTTCATTCCAACATGACCAAGCCTTCTATGCCATAACCAACCAATGCTAGACTTAGCGAACAAGCATGTAGATAATCTAGCTTCACTAGCATTGAAATCAACCAAGTATAGATTCTCATATCTAAAGCCTTTGAAGATAAAGTTAGAGCCATCTACACTTATGATCTCTACATCATCTACCCCAAATATGCATTTGAATCCAAGATCATACAATTGAGCCACAGATAGCAAATTGAAGTTCAAGCTCTCTACTAGCAACACATTGGATATACTTATGTCATTAGATATTGTAATCTTACCAAGCCCTTTGACCTTGCATTTGCCATTGTCACCAAATGTGATACTATCATAACCATCATTGTTATTGGTGTTGATTGAGTTAAACATTCTTGCATCACCGATCATGTGTTGAGTGCACCTACTATCAAGAACCCAATGCCTTCCTCTGGCTTTGTAATTGACCTACAAAAGAAGATCAATTTTTTTAGGTACCCAAACTTGCTTGGGTCCTTGAAGGTTAGTGACCAAGCTCTTTGGCCACCCAATGACTTTTTTCTTTGAGCCTATCCATGGTTTACCAATGAACTTAGCCTTTACACCATTTGCACCCTGGTAAGCATATAAAACGAATCAAGCTTAATGGAGGATACATTAGTGTTTTTGCTCTTGTTTTTGCATTCATGCTCTTTATGACCAACTTGCTTGCAACTAGTGCAAAACCGAATATTGTTCTTCACAAAACTAGTCTTGTGAGGAGCAAAGTCCGCCTTGCCTTTCTTGAGGGTATAGCCCAATCCCTCTTTGTAGAGAGAAACTCTTTGGCTACCCAAGCATATAAGCAAGCAGTCCTCACCACGATAGGCCTTAGCCAAGGTGTGAGTGAGCTTATTAACCTCCTTCTTGAGAGTCTCATTCTCAACCATTAGTGAGGCATCACAAGTGAAACCATCACTACTAAATGAGGTGAAAGTAGAAGTACTATAAAAAGGGTTAGTGGGAGCAACAATGATAGACATAGATAATGATTCATCAATTATATCACAAGTTAAGCCTACATCACAAGTCTCAACATGCTTCTTTTTATTTTGTTCATTAAGCAAAGAGGAATGAGCTTTTTCAAGCTTCTTGTGAGCCTTGCCAAGCTTCTCATGGGCTTCCTCTAGCCTCTCATGAGATGCATTGAGCTCATCAAAGGCTTGCTTAAGGGCTTTTAGTTCCTTATGCAAGCTTTTGCGTTCCCTTCTCTTAATGCCAAAGTGTTCTTTAACATCTTCTAGCATGTCAAATAGTTCATTCTTAGTAGGTTCATCATCATCACTATCACTATCATTTTCATTATCATGTTCATCATCACTTCCATCATCACAAATTTGTACCTTAGTGGTCTTAGCCATGAGGCATGATGGAGTGTCAAAGAGAGAAGGCTTCTCATTGATAGCAATGCTTGCAAGAGCCTTCTTCTTGGTGGCCTTGTCATCATCACTATCCCAAGTGACCACATATGAACCACCTTTCTTCTTCTTGAAGGTCATCTTGTCCTTCTTCTCTTTCTTTTCCTTCTTGTCATTCTTCTTGTTCTTCTTGTCATCATCTTTGTCGCTATTGTATGGGCATTGAGCTATAAGATGATCTTTGCTTCCACAATTGAAGCACCTTCTTGACTCTTCCTTGTTCTTGGATGAAGATTTCTTCCTTCTAGCACGGTAGCCCTTCTTCATCATGAACTTGCCAAATCTCTTGACAAAGAGAGCCATTTTCTCATCATCATCATCATCATCCCATGAGCCATTATCTTCACTTGATGTATCTTGCTTTGCCTTGCCCTTGGATGATGTGGCCTTGAATGCCACGCTCTTCTTCTTCTCACCTTTCTTCTCCTTCTCATCATCATCTCTATATGTATCATCGGTCATTATATCTCCCAACACTTGGTTTGGTGTCATGGTGTCCAAACCACTCCTCACTAGAATTGTGACCAATGTGCCAAATCTTGAAGGCAAATATCTCAAGAACTTATGGGAGAAATCCTTATCCTTCACCTCTTCTCCAAGTGCTTTGAGATCATTGACAAGCACTTGAAGCCTATGGAACATCTCCAGCACACTCTCATCCTCCTTCATCTTGAAGCTTGCAAACTTCTCTTTGAGAATATATGCCTTTGCACCCTTCACGACTTGAGTGCCCTCAAATGATTCCTCCAATTTCTTCCATGCCTCATGAGCACTCTCAATGTTTTTGATTTGCTCAAAAGTTCTCTCATCCAAAGCATCATGGATGGCACTCAGAACAATGTCATTATTTTGGAGTAGCATTTCTTCAGTGGCGGTGGGAGCCTCTTCATCTTCAATCTCAATCTTTGTCTGTACCACCTTCCAAACCTTCCAATTGATTGACTTGATATAAGTTGTCATCTTAGCTTTCTAATAGGGATAATTTGAGCCATCAAATTGGGGGTGGTTTCTTGGTGTTGTTGATTTGAGCCATTTTTACACCGAAGGTTGTTAAGCCTCAAATCACGGTGACCTCAGCTCTGATACCACTTGAAAGGTCCTAATGGCTAGAGGGGGTGAATAGCTTATTAAAATTTTCTACAACAACACTTAACAAACCGGTTAGACAATTATGAGGTGAAGCAAGTGTTGCGCTAGCCTATTAAAATTGTAAGCCACCTATCATAATTCTAGTTTATATAGTTTCTATCCACACAATAGCTATGCCACTACACTAAGTTAATGTGCTCTCAAAGGCTAACTAAAGAGCCACACTAACCAAACTAACAAGCTCTCACAACTAGCTACACTAAAGAGCTTGACAACTAGTTTGCGGTAATGTAAAAAGAGTGAGCGATTTGTTTATACCGCCGTATTGAGGAAGGAGCCAATCAATCAAAAGAATGAATACCAATAAAGACCAATCACCTCGGAATTAAATGATGAACACAATGATTTTTACTAAGGTTCACATGCTTGCTGGCAAGCTAGCCCTCGTTGTGGCGATTCACTCACTTAGAGGTTTATGCGCTAATTGGCATCACACGCCAAACCCTCAATAGGGTGCCGCACAACCAACACAACATGAGGATCACATAAGCCACGAGCAATTCACTAGAGTATCTTTTGGCTCTCTATCGGGGAAAGGTCAAGAACCCCTCACAATCACCACGATCGGAGCCATAGACAATCACCAACCTCCGCTCGATGATCCTCACTGCTCCAAGCCATCTAGGTGGCGGCAACCACCAAGAGTAACAAGCGAATCCCACAGCGAAACACGAACACCAAGTGCCTCTAGATGCAAACACTCAAGCAATGCACTTGGAATCACTCCCAATCTCACAAAGATGATGAATCAATGATGGAGATGAGTGGGAGGGCTTTGGCTAAACTCACAAGGTTGTTATCTCAATGTAAATGGCCAAGAGAGTGAGCTTGAGCCAGCCATGGGGCTTAAATAGAGAGCCCCCATGAATAGAGTCGTTGGGCTCCTCACTGCACTGAACACGGGGCGACCGGACGCTCTAGTCAGATTGACTAGACGCTGGACCCTAGCGTCCGGTCGTGCAATGCACGCCATATGTCCCCTCTCTTCAAATACTGAGCGCTCGATCCCAACTGTCAAGTGATGACCGAACGTGCTGCTGTGAAGTGACCGGGCAGTAGACCTCAGCGTCTGGTCGTTTCCAATAAGCATCCAGAAGCGAGATATCATGACCGAACGCATCTGGTCATGCTCGACCGGACTCACCCAATGTCCGGTCACTCGGTGTCGATGCAGAAAGTAACCAACTAGTGAATATTTGTAGTTTTGCCGTACATTGTGATCAGAGGTGGTCTAGCACTCAATGACATAGGATTTATACTAGTTCAGGCAACATGCCTACATCCAGTTTGGGTCAGCTAGTGACTTTATTCCTGAGCCCAGGTGCTCAAAGTTTGCTGTGGGGTTACAAACGAGAAGGAGGAAGAAGAGGTGCACAGGAGGTCCGGTCGGCTCTGGTCGGAAGGGCCGAGAGCAACGGGAGCTACGCTATGAGTAAGTGTTCAAGTGTGTGCTTGGAGTCCAAACCTGATGGTTCTGTGGTCGTGAGCTAGTGAACTTGATCGGTGCTTGTTATCTTCAAGAAGGGCTCTTTTTTGTTGGAGGGGGCGCGTCCCCTTTTATAGATAAAGGGGATGGCCTTACAAGTGAGAGAGTGAGGGTACGTATGCTACCGAGCCTTGTTGCCCACGCCTATCGAGCCTTGTTGCCCACGCCATGGATCAAGTGAGGCAGTTAGACTTGGACGAGACAGAGCTCACTGATCCTGGTGTCGATGTGTGCCATGGGATCAGGTGAGGCAATTAGTTTTGGATGAGATAGAGCTCATTGATCCTAGTGTCGAGGCACGCCATGGGATCAGGTGAGGCAGTTAGACTTGGACGAGATAGAGCTCACTGATCCTACTGTCGATGCGCGTCGTGGGATCAGATGAGGCAGTTAGATTTGGATGAGACCGAGCTCACTGATCCTAGCATCGATGCATGCCGTGGGATCGGGTGAGGTAGTTAGTTTTAGATGAGACAGGGCTCACTGATTCTGGTGTCGATGCGCACCATGGGATCAGGTGAGGCAGTTAGATTTGGACAAGACAGAGCTCACTAATCTTGGCATCGATGCGCGCTGTGGGATCAGGTGAGTCAGAGTCATGGGCCAAAATCAGGGTCATAGACCCAGGTTTTTGGAGCACAGTCAGAAGCGTAGCTGGATGGGGCGAGATCGGGGTCACAAACCTAGGTTTTTGGAGCGTAGTCGGAAGCATAGCTGGATGGGGCGAGATTAGGGTCACAAACCTAGGTTTTTTTTAGCGTAGTAGGAAGCATAGCTGGATGGTGCGAGATCAGGGTCACAAACCCAGGTTTTTGGAGCGCAGTCAAAAGCATAGCCGGATGGGGCGAGATCGGGGTCACAAACCTAGGTTTTTGGAGCACAGTCGGAACGGGCGAGTTCGGGGTCATAGTCCCAGGCTTTTTGTCTTGAGCCCCCAAGCCTTGTTGGGCCTTAGTAGGGGTCGGTGTGAGTTATGTGCGTTACCCCATCCTTGGTTCCTCACAACCGGAGGGGATGAGTTTTGTCGCTTGTCCCAATCGCTCGGGCTTGAGTGACGCGCTCGATGAGTTCGCTAATGGGTGTGATCAAGTGGAATCCGGGTCCGTCGTTCGTGATGGGGTCGGCATAGCCCTCTTGTGACATTCCACTACTCCTTTACCTATAACCCTACAGATGCCTGGGTCATTCCGGAGACTGACCTGGGTGGCCTAATGACCTCCCCTCGATGGAGATTCTATGGGTTTGGCGAGAGGTTCGGGATCGAACGAGAAGGTTGAGATGACCTGGTCTGCCAGACCGGGCGAGGGCCGCATGGAGGTCATCTACATTTTTGTCCCCTAGCTCTGTTGTTTGCTCATGTCGAATGAGGCAACCGTCGCTTCATGATGCAACATGGAACATTGTGATGCATTTTGCTGCACGTGCGATGCTTAGTTCTCAAGCCCTCGGGTGGTTTAGGGTTCGAATCATTTGGGAGGTTCGGGCGTATGGAATGACTACGCATATGGATGTATGAAATGATTGTAAGGAAATACAGGGGGTTGGTAGTGCTCACCTTGATGTCTTGAGTGATGGGGTTCGGAGAGCTTCAGTCAAAAATGTCCGACAGGGACCTGCGCTCGTCATTTGTGGGTGAGCCCTTATGTGAACAGTTTTTGTATTAATGAACACATGCTCACCTTGATGGCTTGAGTGATAGGGTTCAGAGAGCTTCAGTCGGAAATGTTCGACCGGGACCCACGCTTGTCATTCGTGGGTGAGCCTCTTGACGACTTGAGTGACGGGGTTCGGAGAGCTTCAGTCAGAAATGTTCGACCGAGACCCGTGCTCATTGTTCATGATGGAGTCGGCATGGCCTACATGGGGCGCCCCTTCACTTTGTTACCTATCTCTTGGTGTCTATCCTGAGTGATTCAATTGACTCAGGGGGGCCCGGTGATCTCCCTCGACAGAGATCTTGTTTGGGTTTCTCGAGGCCTGGCCTAGGGAAGTGGGGTGTGCGTGCGGTGGTGCTTTGGTTTTTGTGCCCAGCGTGTGGTAGTGGTTGGTCATGCAGTAGTGGTGGGCCTAGTCTAGGCCACATCCCGTCTGATCAGGAGCCGTTCCATCGGGCAGGGCACGTCTCATCGGTCAAGGTGCATCTTATATGCATTAAATGGGAAAGAGAGAGAGAGTTCCTCGCTCCACCATTTTGCCTTCTCTTGATCAGGGCGCCCTTCCCTAACCATTGTTCCCTTTTCCTTAAGTAGGAGAGGGAAAGGGTTTTCGACCTATTCTTTTGCCTGTTCCTCATCTACCGCCGTCTTTCCTCTTCCTTCTTGTCATGAGCATTCCTGAGAGCCACGGTGGTTTCTAGGAAAGAAAGGGGAGAGAGCGGGGGAGAAGAAGAAGAATTCACCGATCCTTCTATGATCCTAGAGCAAAATGTCAGACTAGAAGTCATCCACCATGAGGGAGTCAGTGTTGAAGGCCTTTGTTGTGAAGGGATTTCTGCCACCGAAGGAGGTGGCGCACTGGAGGGTTCCCGAGCAGGAGGAGTCCCCACAACCTTGGCCCAACGAGGTGGTTTTCTTCCTCACCTTCCACGAGCACGGGCTAGGATTCCCTATGCACTGGTTCCTATGTGGCCTCCTCAACGAGTGGGGTCTGGAGCTACAACATCTTAATTCGATGGGGGTGCTACACAATGTCAGTTTCATCACCGTTTGTGAGGCTTTCCTTGGGATGGAGCCACACATGGATTTCTTCCGGTGGCTCTTCTCCTCGAGAGCCTTGACGGTGGGGGACCCGACCGAGGTCATGTCGGTGGGGGGTTTCGCCCTATAGAGAAAACTAGGCGTGGGAGACTCGTATCTCATGTACCTCCCCTATGACTACAACTGGGGGTGGCATGGGGAGTGGTTCTACATTAGGAATCCGGCAGCGGCGCTATTCCTGTCGTTCACCGGTGGGAGGCCAGAGAAGCAGGATAGTTGGATGTGGGGTTGTGCCAAAAAGGAGAAGCATAAGGTGGGGGTCATCGAGGAGGAGCTCTAGAAGCTCGTAAAGCGTGGCCTTAATGGGGTGTAGGTGCTCCACACCCTGTACCGTCACCGGGTCACACCATTGGTGGAGAGGACGCGACCAATCTGGCTATACAGCGGCCCATCGGACCTAGACCATGTGTCGTCGGAGGATCTACCAGACGATGAGGTCTGGAGTCGCCTTGGTCGAGTGCTATAGCTAAAGCCCAGAGAGAGGGTCAAAGGGAGGCTCATGCCTTTCAACTCCTCGATCGTGTCCACCCTGGTATGCCCTCTTCTCTTTAGCCCGCATGTCTTCCTCTTCTTTTACTATGTGTATTTTTCTTTTTTGATTAGGAGTCACATGTTCTGCAGGGGCTTGGAAATTACAAGTCCTGGCCGCACCTTCCCAAGGGTCCGGAGGGCATGGCCAAGCAGGCCACTCAGAAGGAGGCAGCGGACGCTAGGAAGAAGAAGAAGACCAAGGTCGCCCACTGGAAGCACAAGAAGAAGGAGGTTGCCCGGCGCATGAAGGCCGGGGAGAGGAAGAGCGATGTCAAGGCAAGCTCGAGTCGGAGGACCCCATGGATGTGGTCGACATGGTTTTCTCCAAGGAGGAGGGAAGTCAGGAGGTTGTTGCGACCTCGGCGGAGCATCATGACCCTACTGCAGCATCCGTCGGTGTTGAGCAGGAGGCTGCACTGCGCGTAGCGGCTTCTATGCCGAGGAAGCACGCGGTGAGCACGGACGCTGTTAGTGAATAGGCGGTTAAGCAAACACGGTCACCGTGCCCTTTGGTGGTGTCGTTGGTCCCGTCACCGCCTGTGGCGGACGCGGCCGAGCAAGCCGGGTAGTCCACGGAGCGGACTAGCACCTGTGCGTCGCTGGGACCGACGACCGCGCGTGACTCATAGCCAGGGGTGGCCCTACCTGTTGCAGACACTGTCGAGCAAGCTGGGTGGCCCAAGGAGTAGACTGGCGCCCGCGCGTCACGTGACTCACGACCGGAGGATGCCCCGCCCCCTGCTCTGGCCGAGGAGTCCTGAGGCGAGGGCCAGGGCGACCTACAAGTCAGGAACAAGCTGGTTGGGATGACTCCACCCTCGGCCGAAGCAAGGGGGCATGGGTCGTTGCCCGGGAGCAGCCCGTGCCCTATAGGCCCGTCGATGCCGGGTCTTGCCTTCAGAGTCGTACCGCTCACCTCCCGGTATGTTCTCTTTTGTTTCTTTCCAATCTTTTGCCGTTGAGTTTTTCTCTAGAGTGTGATTTATCTGCACCCTCTATCAGTGGCCGGTGGATGACGGGGTTGAGCATCACCCTAACTCCCATGCAGGAGGCATGGAGGCCCACCCTACAGCATGTTGCGACAAGCGGTGGGGGAGTAGGATGGCGGCGGTGAGCCCTTCCCTTTCAAGGGTTGTTGCTACCACAGTGATGGGGGCATCATCGACATTGGCGGTGATTCCAGTGCCGACAGCGGGGGCTGCATCAAAAGTAACCCTCGTGGCCCCTCCTCTATCAGTCACAGTGGAAGAGGAGAGGGAGACTGAGCTCCTTGTCGCACCGGGTGGAGGGTCGCATGGCTCACCCGCGTGGTCAGAGCCGAAGGCGCTGGGGGAGAGCGCGGTTGGGATGGAGTCAGAACGTCTAGCGGTGGTCCATGCAACCAAGGTGGTGGATATCTCATCTGATGACAAGGCGGATGATATGGCAGAGCCGCCGGTGTCATCGTGGGAGCTGGCGGTGGCCCGGTCAGAGGCTGGGCCCTCTGGTGGGCTACCAAAGGGTGACCTAGAGTGGCCCTGCCCTGAGGACCCAATGAAGGTGTAGTTCATCCTCCAAGATTCTTAGGAGTGTTAGCTCTGGGACATCCTCAGGGAGCAGGGGCACACCGCGGTGTCTGAACTCGCCAATCTATCCGCGAAGCTTGGAGACGCCCAGGAGCAGGTTAAGTCCGCTCAATAATTGATTAAGGTTGACCTACAGCTTGCTATAGAGGTGAGTTTTGTGGACTTGTTTTTGACCTCTAAATCTTTTGTTGGTTGCCTTAGCATATTTGTTTTTCGTAGAGACTGATGGGGACGTCGTCTAGCAAGTCCCACTTTCTCCAAATGGAGCATGCTCGGAAGGCCGAGCTCAAGCATCAGCTAGCGTCTGCTTGTCATGAGTCCTAGGACCGGGTGGCTGAGGCAACCGCGGCATGGGTCGAGGGGTAGTGTGTAGTTGAGCGGGCGACTGTCGCCGAGCAAGGGCTCAAGGCGGCGAAGGCCCATCAGGCAGAGACCGAGGCAGGGTTGCGGACATCCCTGGCAAACACAGAGGCGGCATTGCGAGAGTCCTTAGCGGCCCTTGAGCCAGAGCAGGCTGCTTTAGTGTCGGTGCAAAACGCCCTAGAGTTGGCACAGAAGGCCCTAGAGGCGGAGTGGAAGGCTCGGTCAGAGGTGGACCAGGAGGTGCTCGCGCTCTGAGGCTGGGTGATAGGGACGGAGGACGCGAGTGCCCGGATGCATGAATAGGCGGCCCGGTAGGCAGAGGATCTCTCCATCCTTGAGAACTTCCGTGTTGGTACATGCCTTTTCTGTTCTTCATTGTTGGTTTTTTCCTTCAACCTGTTTCTAAGCTTGTCGCTCTTCTCTCAAAGCTAGGTGGAAAGGTGAAGACGCTAGAGTGGAACCTGGAGGTGATCAAGGCGACCCTTAGCTGAAATGCAGAGGAACTGGCCAAGTCCCATGAAGAGCGACATGCTCTCGAGGGGGATCTTGACTAGATCCACAGCATTGCCCAGCTTGTCATCTCGAACGTCTTTGGGTCGATGCCCAGCACTAGCGCGCCCGTAGTCTAGCTGGCGGAGGTCCCGGATGTGGTTTGAGACCTTATCAGGAGCGGGCTGTTCTACGGAGCATCGGGGGTGCTGACTTCAGTGGCGATGCACCATCCAAACCTAGACTTCGCTGCCATCTGTAGTGGGATGACGAAGGCTTGAGCATGGAGGATGTCCAATCGATCGGGGAGAGCTTGCTGCCATACGCAAGGTCAGTGGTGGAGCAAGTCTCTACCCAGTGGGTGATGGACGTCCATCGTGAAGACATGGCTAGAAGCATGTGTGGGGAGGACGCTGCCTAGTCTATAGATGGCACAGAGCCTGGGTCAGAGGTGAACATCGCCCTGGCCCCGACCAAGCCAAATGTCGTGCCACCGGGGAGTGAGCAGCCCACACCCTCGTTAGTTGCTCCAACAGTAGATGCCGTCGGGCCGGTCTAATAGCTTGCAAAATATAAGTAATTTAGTGAAGGTAGAAGTTTAAGTTTGTGGGAGAGCCCCCATGTAAATATTACTGTGTGCTTAATGACTACTGTCAGTTTTGTTTTCTGTGATGGAATTGCTCTGTTTGGGGGAGCCTGTTCCCTTTCGTTCCTCAGTTTTCTCTTAGCATAATTTTGTTTTTTATTCTTTCTTTCTCGTACCTACCCGTTTGTCCCGTAGGCCGCGATCTTGGGAGCCCAAGGCATGGCCCACGAGGCTCGGCTGCTCATAACCGTAGGGAAAGGCGGGGTGCGATTGGTTGGAATGTTTTTAAAGAAAAGCTACATAAAGCAAAACTAAGGAACATACTATCCTGTTGGTAGGGTAGGAAGGAATTTCACCATACGTAAATAAAATAGGGAGGTAGTCATTAAGCATAATGATAGTAGTGTACCCTAGTGGAGCCCCCGAGCGCCCCGGGCCAAAAAGTGTTTGGGTCGGGGTGCTTTTACAGGAGCATATACTAAGTAAACAATGGTAAGATTGAAGCTTAGGGAAAAGCGACATAATTGTTCTAGGCATTCGGAGAGAAGGGCGTCGTTGTTGTCCTTTAGTCGGTAGGCGTCTGGTCAGATCACTTCGTTCTTCAGTCGTCCGGATCCTTGCCCGCCATGCCCCCTTTCAAGGTTGCTGCTTCTTTGCCTTTCTCTTTCTTTGGCATGTCGGTCTGTCATAGAAGGCACTTGAAGGGCTAGCAGTCCTTGTAGAGGTGTTTTACGAGGTAGTCATGGTTGGTGCACGGGCTCTCCATGAGCTCGTGGAAGTGGCCCGAAGGGTCCTGCTAGGGCTGCGTGCCCGCATGATCAGCTGTGGCGACCAACGCGGAGATGGCCGGTTGGCGGTGATTCTTTCTGTTATTTCCCCCATCTACGTGGAGGGGCCTTTGTCCTGATCCTGGTGCTTGGCCTTGCCCTTGCCCCGGCCTCCGTTGGAGTGCGGCGGGAGCGACGTTTGTTGGAGGTTTTGGACAAAGGTCCACGGTCTTGGGCCATCAGGGCTAGGACTTCGGTCGCTGCTGCGTGTGTCTTGGTTCGGTCCGAGCCACGTGAATACAGGCAGTCAGTGCAGAGTGGTCGATGAGTCAAGACGAGGTGCTAGTGCAGCCTCCTGTGCCGCACTCGATGATTGTAGCGGCGATCAGGTGGAGCGACCCATTTGCCGCGTCCTCGTTCCCCTGGCGGAGAGCGAGGACATGAGTCAGCGTTGTGATTTGGAGCACTCTGCTTGTTGAACGGCGGCGGTCTCCACTAGTGCCCAGAGGTTCTGGTGGATTGCCTATTCACGAGGGTCGCTTGGCTCGGACAGGCCGTGCAGAAGCATTGCCGCGGCGGTGATGTTCTGACCGGCTCAAGCGAACTACAAGGGATCGGTCCCCCTGTCCATGGTGTTATGCCAAACTTGACAGGTGCGCCCCTAGGCACTGCTCCCCAGTCTATGCGTGCGGGGCGTAGTGTGGTGCGCTGGGCGTGCTGGCGCAGTTGGTGGCTGGTGCAGCCACTGTTGTCGTAGTGCCTCGCCATGCTCCCGTGTGAGCTTAGGGGTCTCCATACAAGAGCGCGGTGAGGTGCGAGTCTATGAGGACTCTGCTTCCACCAGTGGGTGTCCCAGAGCATCTGCCACGGCACACTCCTGGGATGGACGGTGGCTAGGCACTATGTCGTCGATGCTGGAGCCATCACTCTCGCCATCATCATCCATGAGGTCGAGGAAACAGGTGGGAGCATAGCTCGCCATTCCCATGAATTCAGATGCGAGAGGGGGCGGCGCTGGCATCCTTCAGAGCCCCCGAGTGTATGTGTCCATGGAAGATGCAAGGCCGTAGGGGTACCGATCGTACGATGGTTGTGTCGGGGACAATGGGGTTCCTCTGGGTAATCGGCGGAAGATAGAGAATAGTAAGTAAATAACAGCGTGTACATTACTCACAGTGGGGTTTGAGCAAAGAGTTTGCTCAGAAAGAAGCGCAGATGCCGCGTCATCGAAGCCATGTGTCCTAGAGTTGATGGAGGGCGCTCCTCCAATAGGTGCCAGGACGTGAGCCTCCTCATGGAGGTGTAGCACACCGAGCTAGTCAGCGATGAAGTCCAGGCATCCGAAGAGGAAGGCCTGGGATGGCTCGAAGACAGGTGGAACCAGCATCCCAGCGAGTGAGAGTGCAGGAAACTCTAGCGAGCCAAAGCAAATCATATCACCTGAGACCGCCACGGCGAGGGTGGCAGAAAAGTGGGCCATCCGATGACCAAAAAGTGTTGATCGTACAACGTCTTCCCCACGGACAGCGCCAACTATCGGTGCAGAAAGTGACCAACTAGTAAATATTTATAGTTTTTTCATACATTATGGTTGGAGGTGGCCAAGCACTCAATGACACAGGATTTATACTAGTTTAGGCAATGTGCCCTACGTCCAGTTTGGGTTGGTTAGTGACTTTATTCCTGAGCCTAGGTGCTCAAAGTTTGCTGTGGGGTTACAAATGAGAAGGAGAAAGAAGGGGTGTACAGGAGGTCCGGTCGGCTCCAGCCGGAAGGGCCAGGAGCGATGGGAGCTACGCTATGAGTAAGTGTTCAAGTGTGTGCTTGGAGTCTGAACCCAACGGTTCTGTGGTCGTGAGCTAGTAAACTTGATCGATGCTTGTTATCTTCAAGAAGGGCTCTCCTTTGTTGGAGGGGGCGCGTCCCCTTTTATAGATAAAGGGGATGGCCTTACAAGTGAGAGGGTGAGGGTACATATACTACTGAGCCTTGTTGCCCACCCCTACCAAGCCTTGTTGCCCACGTCGGTGGTTACAAGATAATGGTAGGTGCCTACAACACTGTTGATGTCACTATAGAATGTCAGGAAGGTCGTGCTGCCTTTTTCAGGGATGATAGATGTCGGTACCTACAAATATTGTTTGATGCCTAGAGGCATGTAAGGAGTCTCGCTATGTTCACCCGGTACAGTAAATCCTAGCACCCATACTGCTATCGATGCCCAGAGGCACGCGGGGGGGCTTACCGCATGGGAGTTTTAGCGGCCCCTACAATACTATAGAGGGAGATGTCGGCGCCTACAATACTATTTATGTTAGGGTGGTTACAGAGTACTATTTTGTGTAGGGTATGGTCCCTGGTACAGTGGTTTTGACTTATGAGCCTTGCCTTGCTTTTCTCCGCACGTCTTCTGGTTCCCACCGAGTGGGCATCCTCGGTTGGATGGCTCCAGTCGGCTCTGAGTGTGCCGGTCAGAGAAGAGCGGTGAGCAGGGTTCCTATGAACCCGGGTCGGAGACGCAGGGTTAGAGTCAAAAGTAATGTTTTGGGCCAGGCCTTCTGATCGGAGAGGCCGTCCGGAGGCGGATGGAGTCGAAACGAACGCTCCAGTCGGAGAGGTGGGCCGAAGTAGCCAACGAGCGGGCGCTGTTCCTCTTTGGCCAGACCTTCCAATCGGTGACTAGGCTACCCTTCCGGCCTGTCGTTTTAGACTCTTGGGCCAAGCTTTGGCGTGGAAGCCGGTCCCCGAGGGACCCTAGGTTTTATGAATCCGACACTCGGCGTCATCATATGTTAGACTGCCCGGACTTAGGTCCTGAGCGTCCGGTCAGTTTTCACGCGAGCGTCCGGTCATGAGACCAAAACTATGCGGCCTCTTCTGCCACTGATCGTACACACCGGTCCAACCGAGACCAGCGTTCGGTCACTTATAGTGACCTCTGTCTTTTCTGTATAGGGTGCCGGTGGCACCGTCAGACTGTCCGCACTCTATGGGTAGACATTCTGCCGGTGAAGTTCCTAACCCTTGCTCAAATGTGCCAACCACCAAGTGTATCACCTTGTGCACATGTGTTAGCATATTTTCACAAACATTTTCAAGGGTGTTAGCACTCCACTAGATCCTAAATGCATATGCAATGAGTTAGAGCATCTAGTGGCACTTTGATAACCGTATTTTGATACGAGTTTCACCCCTCTTAATAGTATGGCTATCGATCCTAAACATGATCACACTCACTAAGTGTCTTGATCACCAAAACAAAATGGCTCCTACCATTTATACCTTTGCCTTGAGCCTTTTGTTTTTCTCTTTCTTCTTTTCAAGTCCAAGCACTTGATCATCACCATGGCATTGCCATCATCATGTCATGGTCTTCATTTGCTTCATCACTTGGAATGTGCTACCTATCTCATGATCACTTGATAAACTAGGTTAGCACTTAGGGTTTCATCAATTCACCAAAACCAAACTAGAGCTTTCAGCAGTGCTGGGGAAAACCCTAGTGAGACACCAGCGTCGAACCCATGGTTCGAACACTAGCGGGTAGCAAGCCAACCACTGGCTTCTGCCATCTGCGCTACGTGCAGTTCTCGCAACAGAAGTAGTTAGTCGGATAGATAGCCTACTGGATTGCGTTTTTTGGCCTCCACTACCGAAATTGGGGATAGGTAGTGAGCTTAGGTAGCCTGCTGTAGTTGCTCTAAGTGACTGACTATTTATAGTTTAATTAAGATAGTTTGACTTAAACTAGACTTAGAGTTGCATTTTTCTAGAATGGAGAGAGAGAAAGTACTCTCTCTGTTTCAAATTATAAGTCATTTTGTCTTTTGTAGGTACATATATCTTGTTATGCACCTAGATATATATTATGTCTAGATATGTGGCAAAAACAATATATCCCAAAAAAAGACAAAACGACTTATAGTTTTGAACAGAGATAGTATATTTTTATACTCTGTTTTTTGCGATGCATGTTCAAATGTACCAATGGCTTTGGAATCATGGAATCACAACAGTATTCAAGGCGGTAGAATTATTTATCGCTTTGGAATCGTATAAGCCCTGTGTCCGGGCTGTGGCCCATGATAGTGGCACCAGGCCATCACGACATTGCACAAGATTTGGCCAACACGGCAGCTACGGGCCTCGTCAGCTTGCGCGCCGGCGTGTGGCTCTGGGCCTCCGGGATGCGGCAAAGCCCATGTGACGTTGGTGGGGGAGGCCACCCTGAAAATTTCTCTAATTTTTTTCTTTTGCTTTCCAACGAAGATAATACCCTCAAGGCGTCTGGAAGGACCGACGTGGCGTTTCCTAGGCCTGTGCGCTATGGCCTAACGGCGCTAGCTCTCTATGGCTCCTCTATCTCTTTCAAAAATATCTTCCCCACTTTCCACCGAGGGTCATCCTCTCCACTTCACTCGTTCACGGCTCCTCTCTCTTTCTCGAAAATATCTCCTCCACTCCCCACCGACTCACCGAGGGTCATCCTCTTCCATGGCTAGTAGCACACTACTCAGCACCCTTGCCGAAGCGCGCACTTCACACAGCCATGGGTGAGCCCCATGCCTTCCTCCCAATCACGCGGCCTCACGGTACAGCTATGGTTCTCACACCCTGTACAGTGCATGCTCGCCCCTGCCCTCCTACTCGCCAGGGGTGCTCGTGGCCTTGTGCAGGTGGTGCTCGCCAAGCAGGTGCTCGCCCGCGCAGTGCTCACCACTCTGCTGGCGCACTGACGAGCTCGATGCACCGCCGCCGACCTCTACGCCGTTGTCGAGCTCCACAACGACAAGCTCCATTCGTCCAAGCACCAAGTTGATATTACGCTGAAAGCGCATGTTGTAAGCGTATGTTTCAAGTATTTCAGATGTTTCAGAGATATGTTGCAAATGTTTCAGATGGATGTTGCAAAAGTAGATTGGGATGTTGCATATGTTGCAATGGTTTTACAAGTATGTTGCAAATGTCTGTTCCTAATGTTTCATGTGTGTTTTCGGACGTATGTTGTAAGTATTTTTATCTAGATGTTGTATATGTTTCACACATATGTTGTAAGTATTTCATCTGGATGTTGCATATGTTTTCCAATGGCTACACACGTGTTTTTATGGTGTTTCAGACGTATGTTGCAAGTGTTTTAACTATTTTAGACGTATCTTGCAAGTGTTTCATCTAAATGTTGCAGAAGTAAATCTAGTGTTGCACATATTGCAATGGGACCCATCTATCGCAGCCGCCTGCCACAGCTGCTAGGCCCGCCTACATGTGCGTGGATGTGGAGGGGGCACGAGTGGTAGGTACGGGAAATGGTGCGGACGCAGATCGAGATGCGGCCCCCTCGTGGGCGCGCGTAGGCGTGGGAAACAACACAACATGGCCCCCACGTGAAGCATGGGCAGGCTAGCGGACGAGCGCAACAACATGCATGTGTAGGGGCGTGGGCAGTCACAACAGGCACAGACGTCCAGGGCCTAGATCTACTGTTTCAATAAGGGGGTGTTTGGATCCAGCGACTAAAATTTAGGAGGTATGTCGGGAGGATGTTGCATGGGATGTTCGGATACTAATACAAAAACAAATTACATAATCCTTCGGTACTCCACGAGATGAATTTTTAAGCCTAATTAATCCATCATTAGCACATGTTTACTATAGCAAAACATTATCAAATCATGGACTGATTAGGCTTAAAAGATTCGTTTCGTAAATTAGTCGCAAACTATGTAATTAGTTTCGTAATTAGTCTATATTTAATACTCCATGCATGTGCCCAAATATTCGATGGGACAGCGACTAAAATTTAGGAGGAGGCAACCAAATACCTCTTAAGTTTAGCATGGTGTACAGTATATGAGCATGGTGCTGTTCAAAAGGTTGCCGGCATGTCTTCAGCACCGCTGCTCGCTACCACAGTGCCAAAGATCCGATTCAGCGCACCTCATCAGTCATCAGCCAGCGGGAAACAATCTCTGGTGGTTCACGTGGCCAAAAACGAACGTACTCCGTACGTTATACAGATTACGACTAATTTATGAGACAAATTTTTTAAGCTTAGTTAATCTGTGATTTTACAATGTGACGCTACAGTATATGTGCTGATGATTGATTAATTAGGCTTAATAAATTCGTCTCGTGGATTACTGAGTACTTCTGTAATTTGTTTTATTATTATTATCCGAACACTCACATAACATTCCGATCTGACACCCGATATAACGTCGCTAAAGTTTACTCTCTAGATTTAAATACCACCTCGTTTCATCGCCACTTTGACCCTGTTCGCTTCGCTGAAAAAACAAGCTGAAACACTGTTCCTATTGATTTATTATAAGAGAAAAACACTGTTCCGATTAAAAAAAACAAGCTAAAAAGTATGAAATATAAGAGAAACAAACAGGGCCTTTGTCAGGCAGCCAGGCCCTGTAAATTGCTCTATACATAGAGAGAACAAATGCCCAATGATTCACGCGCCACACAGATAATCTGCACTACTAGATCTGTTACAGGGATCATGCATCCATGCTTCGTGCTAATCCAATGCGGCATCAGTAATTCGGCATAGAGAAACAGCAACAGCTCAATTAACAGTGAAGTGCATCTAAATGCAGTCAGCTAGGCAAGACATGACACTTCCAGAAAACAATATTTTTGCAAATATAGACAATCCATTTTTTTTCAAATAACCCTGGTTTAGATCGCGATTACTGATCGTGATCCAACTTTTTTTAAAATACACGATCCAACTTTTTGCAAAGCCACCCCTGGTTTGGATCACGATTATTGGTCACGATCCAACTTTTTGCAAAAAAAAATACCCCTGGTTTGGTACCAATTATTCTAAAATAGCCCTCTCCATATGGGTGGCTTGCTGTTTGGTTCCGCCGCCTGGTCATCGCCGGCGCCGGCTCCCGCCTCGTCGTCGCGGACGGACTCACTGTTGGCGGCAGAAGCCCTCGCCGGCTCGGCCACACCTTTCCTCTCCAACAGTCTATGCCGCCGCGGTGGTAGGGTACTCACATCGCCGATGGAGCGGTGCTGCCTGTCCACCCTGCCGCGAAACTAGCGTACAACGATGAGCTCTGCAGGGGCTTCGTAGAGGTCTTCTCCATGATCTTTTTTGGCCCTTCTGGTTAACGCCGGAGCCAGAGGAGAAGGTCGCTATGGCCGAGTCTGCTGCTAGGGTCTATCGTCGCCGCCGATGAGATGTTCACGGCACGGCCGTCGAGCACGCATCTCTAGCGGCGAACAGGCAGCGCTCTCTAGTAGCGGCCGGTCGCCCGCGTCTTTAGCAAACAACACGCGAGGTTGTCTTTCCGGACCCAATTGCCGCAAAGTGTAGTGGAAGCCGCGAGAGAACACCATTGCTTCCAAAATCCAAATGATTATCAGAGAGCATACATAGATCGAGTCAACTGGTGATGGTGCATTGAAGAATCCAATAACAATCACATACTGTGCTCAAACTTAATAATCTATACACATGTGTTGTACTAATGTCATCTAGAAACGGTTGCCGTGGATGGTTAATCACTGCAGTGTCGATGAAATTCCACCTGAAAACCGGCGTTACAAACTGGCACTCTCCACATCAGGCTTTAGGATTGTAGCTCCATCCTTCAGGATTTTTATGCCCTGCTACTACAGATCATCGGACTTGATGCGGTTGAAAAATCTTCAGCATATGGGTGAGCAACGGCGACCGGTTGTAGCGCGGGCCAGCAACGCTGCTGAGCGCATTGAGTGGGCCTGCAGCACTCGACCGGTACGCTCATTTGCCTCAGCTCCTCATGCCTACTTCTACGGCTGACAGGTGGGACCCACTGTCGGTACGACGGAAAAAAAAAGAGGTTGACAGAAAATTGCTCTCTTTAGAGATGTATAGATAGAGATACAGATAACGGTAGTGCTAGCACTTGACGTTCGGACAGACGTCCACGTCTAGACGCCTGCGCCTGCACTCCGTCTCCCCCTGTGCCCGCCTACGTGGGGCCAGCACCGCCCGACCCGCCTGACTGCACGTGGGGAGTCCCCGCTCGCGTCCCCTCCGCTTCTCACTCGCATATATGCACGTGGCCAGCAACTGTAGCAGGTTACTACAGCAGGTGGCTACGCCAACATCCAGAAGAGGGGGAGGGGCGACAAATGCCCAGCCGGCACCAAGAGGAGGAGGAGACATCGAGGCGAAGGTGAGGTAGCAGAAAAGCGAAGACATAGATGCAACACCCGATCTACTTTTGAACATCCGGATGCAAGACTTGGCAACATACGTCTGAAGGTAGATGAAACACATGAAACATGCATCTGAAACACTTGGTGCAACACTAGATCTACTTATGAAACATCCAGATAAAACTTTTGCAACATACGTACGAAACAGCTGAAACACTCATAACATGCGTATGAAACACTTAAAAAAAATACCTAAAAACACTTCATATGTGTGAAAACATATGCAACATCCAGATGAAACACTTGCAAACATACGTCTGAAAAACGAAATGAAACCTTTGGAACATACACTTGAAACATATATTTATAGGCACTGCAACATGTGCAACATTCTGATCTACTTTTGAAATATCAAGATAAAACACTTGCAACATTCAGATGAAACAGCTGAAATACTTGAAACATACTCTTGCAACATGGGCTTTGCTTGGACGAATGGAGGCACGCTGACGCGGAGGTTGACGGCGACGCATGGACCTCGTTGTGCGACAGCGGCACGGGCAACTCGCTGGCGGGTGCAGCGTCACACAAATCTCGTCCCCCTCGCCTGCTTGCTAGAGCATCCGTCTTGGTTGTTCGTGGTTAACTGGGCAGATCGGGCCGAATCTGCTCTGAAGAAGGGTTGCAGGTTATACCCGCCGGGGACGATCTTCGATTATCTAGGTATGCTTTTGGTTGTTCTTGTTGCAGAAATCTACTTTGGCAACTCGTCATTTGATTTCTTAATTACCTTTCTGTAACCTGCTTTCTTGCCATGTATCTATTCAGGTTCGATCTGGAACGTATGGATTCCTTGTGCATAGAAAAGATGATTCGCAGCAAGGGTCAGCATAGATAGATTTGCTGTTCTTGTCGATTAGTTAGTGTACTGGTCGATGATACTACGTTTCTATTTTCTCAGGCATAGATTTAGATTTCACTGCACTTATTCCTTTCCGCCCTGATCTTTGTATACAAGATCTTCTCGAGAGGGGATGGGGATGTGACGGCTTGTGCTATGTTCTGGAAGCAACGAATAGCCTGCGTACAAGAAATATCTCAAGGAACATTACCACCGCAACTGTGCTCTTTCTCATTTTACCATGCCTGGGAAATGGATTTAGCACGGTTGCGGCGGTAATATTCCTTCAGATATTTCACAAACTTCAGTAGATGACCCCGACCCGCACCCACCCTGAGGCTCCCGTCTCCGCCGCCGCCCCCCCCCCCCCCTCCTCCGCCTCCACCTCCCACTTCCCCTCCCCATCCAACTCCCCTCTCCTCCCAACCCCCGGAGCTTCAGTTAAGCCGCCCCAGTCAAACCCTAGCCCGACGCCGTCGGCGCACCCTGCCACCTCCTCCCCCTCCACATCCCCCTCCCCATCCACCTCCCCTCCACTCCCCACCCTCAACACCGACCCGTGCATCTGCCGATGCCAGGAGCCCGACCTGGCTACGCCGCTGCCGACGTGGGGGGCGACCGCCGCAGGTGCCGCCGAGCCCACCACCGCTGGATTCGGTGCCAGAGTGCAGCTGCGGACTCCCTCTTCGTCCTCGCCGCCGCCGCCGCTGCCGGTGCCGGGAGGCGGTGCCGTAGGCCCCTCAGCTCCGCCGCCGGGAGGAGACGATGCCGATGCAACCAGCTCTGCTGCGTCCATGCCACCCCCGCGGCTGTAGCCAGAAGATGTCGCCACCACCGTTACAGTACAGCGTGCGGAAGCCAGAGTAGGGGTGAGCGCTGCCCCCGCTACCCTCGACCTCGACGCCTTCCTCGTCCGCCCCGCTCCGAGCCTATCGTCCACCCTATCCCCACAATTCGCCCCCTTACATCCTAGGGGTAGCGCGGTGGGACACTTCAAGGCCTGTCGTTGGGCGAATGACGACCTCCTCGATGACTCCGATGCGGAAGCCACCTCAACGATCCCCTACCTGGATGCGGTTCGTCGAGAGCCACATCCGTTATAATACCCTCGGTGTTACATCATAAATCATTTACTAAACCATGTCATGAGCATCATGTTTATGTGTTAATGCATGTAATAAAGTGTGTAGATCAATTTCCGTAACTCAAAACGATCAACAAAAATGCGAAATGAAAATTGATTCAATAGTCATGTTATATCACTTAGGGTTTAAAACCAATTTTTATTAAGCAAAAATGCTATAGAACATGTATGTGGTACTTAAATAAAGTTTGAAGTACAAACTTTGTAGATGACACTGAAATACTTGCGGTCGAAAAATGATATTACTAGCTAATATTTCCGCTACCTTAGAAATCGCAAATGGAAATCAAATTCAGCTCTAAAACTTAGAAATTTTGAAGTCTGCCAACTGCTAGACATTGATATGTTTATCAATTTATTATTAGAGATTGTATTGAAGGGTGGTATAGTGTTATAACTCGATTTGGTAGTGTCATGTGCCATCTTGAGCATGGTGAAGATGGTTTAGGTTTAGGAGCAACCGTTTGGACGTGTTGAGCGTTTTAAAATTTGTGCGCGTTACCGGTTTCGGGCTGGTTGATCGCGTGGCCGCGATCACCACGCTCGGGCGCTCGGTGTTGTCACGTTGGTCGCACGTGCGGCCGTGGCCGCCTCTAGTCTAGCCATGGCTCGGCTGCCGCTGGCCCACAGCGCGGAGCCGCCGCCGCTGCCACCTGCCCCATCCCGCGCTGCGCTGTCGTCGCGTCCGCCACTGCTCCTCGCATCGCGATGCTGTCGCTGCTGTCGCATCATCATGGCATCCGTGCCGGTCCACTGCATCTCTGCACTATTGTTGGCCCTTTGCGTGTCGCCTCTATCGCGCGCACATGGGCGAGCCACTGTCGCCATGCCATTTATGGCACTGCAGCGTGCAGGCCACGTCGGTCGGACGTGGGCACACGTTGTCCATAACGCTGGCGCGTGGGCCTCCTGTGCTCGCCGTTCGTGTCCCACCAAGGCATGGATGGGCCGAGCCCACTACTATGCTCCATTTCTTTCTTTCTCTCTTCTCTCTCTGCTTTCCGCCGCCATCGAGTCGCATCGTGGCGAGTCTAAGAGCGAGCACCTCTCATCAATTCCTTGTGCTCATGTCTCCACCTTCACGCCCCCTCTCTAGCCGACCCCATACTACCTTGACCCACGTTATGTCGAGCTCCAATTTTGGAGCTTTGCCCACCGTCGTGCCGTTAAGGCCCGTCACCGCCCGTGTCGTGGCTAGCCTCCACCACTTCACCCCACGCTAATTCCTCTACACCACTAGCTTGCATTGGCTCCCTCTTCAATGTGCACACGCTAGTCGTAGCTCTAGCGCCGCTGACGTGGCCATGCCTTTGTGGTCCGCCGTTCACCTCGCAGCGCGCACGTGGCCAACCCCGCTCGGGTCATCTTCGGCCAAGCTAGCTTCTTGATAAGGTCACTGGTGAGTTGTCGTTGCTCACCTGCTACTCCTAACGCCTTGTTGTTGCTGCGGCTCACCAGAACGCCATCGCCATTGCCGCAGGGTGCCCGCCGTCATGGAGAGGTCCTTCTATGGAGTCCTAGCTCATGCAACCGCCGCCCATCGTCTTGTGTCAAACCTTAGGTGAGCTTCGGCCTCATAGATAGGTCAGCGTGGGTCCCGTGTCACCGGCGTAAGCGCTAGTGCCACTACTTGCCGCGCCGGCGTGCGTGGGGAAGGCCAGGGCCTTGCCGTTGTAAAGAGGAGAAAGATCTGAGAGTTTCATTGCAAAGTCACTGTCTGTAGAAATAGTACGTATAGTGTTCGATAACGTGAGGGTGTTTTTGCTAATGTGCCAGCGCGCGCAGGTTTCCTCTCCGCGTGCCACCTTGTGTGCGTGGGCCACACCGCGGGCCACCGTGCGCTCGCGAGCACGTGCTGCGTCGTGTGTGGGCCGCGTTGGGCCAAAATCAGTTTAGCTTTTTCGTGGAGAATAGAAATAGCTTTTCATTTGTATTTTTTAGCCGATCTTTGGTAAATCATATAAAATCATGTAGGCATCCAAAAATTATGAAACCAATTTTGTTAAGTTGCTAAAATTATGCTATATCTGTTAGTGTAATTTAGTTCATATATATACTTGTCGATATTAGGAGCTTTTTAATCATTTGAGAGTGCTTAATATTATTAGGTTAATATTGTAGGAATTTTTGTGGTAGATTGGTGATAGCAAAAACCCTAAAATTTTTACAGTAGCTTTATTGTATTATTATGTGCCCACTGTAATTTTTGTAGCCCTAAAATAGACTATTTAATATGGTAGCTAAATACCCATTAAGGGTAAATGAATAATGGCATGATATTGTTTATAAAAATTAAGCACTTGTAGGGTGAGCTTGGAATCTAGTTGATAGAGATAATGATTAGCTTAGTATCTTAGTCATTAGAGCTAGCTTAGTATCTTAGCATGTGTATTCTTATTTTAAGAGTTGTTGTTGCCAAAATGCTAAGTGTTGCATCATCATCGCATGCATGTAGAGAACAAATTGGCAAAGATCGTGACCATCGGAGATAACGAGTTTGAGGAGGTGATCGAGGAGTACAAGGATGAGATCCTCGTGCAGGTGGAGGTCCCAGAGTCATCACTGACTGACTGAGCTGACACCATGCCTGCCCAAGGCAAGCCCCGGTGCATAACTCTTATTTTAAATAATCACTGGATATATATATGTGATGTGCATTTATGTTACAGGCTTATTGTTGAAACTATATGTATAGATATACCTACCTATGAGTCCTACTAGCTTAGGCCACGTAGCTGATATGCTTAGGTTTTTTGGTAGCGTGAGTAACCTATCGTTACTCGCAATAGGTGATTATTAATATTACTCTCATGATAAAATGGTGAAAGGAAATGGAGATCGGGCAGGGATATGATACGGGTATTGGTGGCTGTAAGAGGTTATGTCCCATGGACAACAGGGCATAGCTTGGTTACACTGTTTTTTCTATCCGTGTCAGTTAAGGACCGGCTGTTGCATTGGATTCTAGTCAGGTCACAGACTTATTATCCTAAGCACATACTTGCTTATGGGAGCGGGAAGGCTCGTTGCTCTCTTATCTTAGTGTCGGTGTTTCAGGCCGGTGGGCCCTCAACCAACTAGTAAATTTGTACTGCATGTTCCCAATCCTGGATGGTGATACAAAGAGACACAAGGTTTATACTGGTTCGGGTAATGAGCACCCTACGTCCAGTTTGAGAGATCAATCTTGTATTCCTTGCACTGAAGTGCTCATAGTAGGGGGTTACAAGCAGGGCGAGAGAGGGAGCTAGTCCCAGGTCTCTATGTGGAGCGGTGTGGATTGCTCGAGATGTTGATCTTAGACAGTGGGGAAGCTCGAGCGTTTGTCTGTGTGTTCATGCGTGAGCGTAGGCCTAATCGTCCGTCTCCCCTCCCCTAGAAACAGCCCTGGTCCCTCCCTTTTATAGTTGAAGGGGGGGACAAGGGTGATACATGCGCTAGCTACACGGCATCATGTGAATGGAGGCGGCATGTCCGAGCCTTGTAGCCTATTACTGTGGTGGTGTGGGTGACGGAGTGGTCTCGTCCTTGAAGTACTGGGGCGACGCATCGGTCACATCCGATCCTGTTCGTCGTGGGAGCTCTAGTGTTACCTTGAAGCGGGCGTGGCGGTCGGTGTGCGGGTCACTGTGTGTTGACTGCATGAGAAGCCGAGGCTTAGTTGGTGCCAAGGCCGAGCCATCGCGGGGGTCTCGGCAGACGTGAATCCCGAGGTTGCCGAGACCCTAATGTAAATTGTCGAGGCTTGGAGGGAATAGTTGGTCTTGTACGCTGATTCTGAGGCTATGGTGACCCAAACTAGACTCCCCAAGCCACGTTGTCTCCAGGGTGGGGGTTACGTGGCATAGTGTAGTGTAGGCGCTGATCGTGGGCACAACACTAGAACACAGTGGCCGGTAATCCTAGACGCGCCCTGTCTTGGTCGGTATGGTGTTGATGTGACTTCTTGTCCCGTTGGCCACTCCGCGGTGCTAAGCCATCGTCCGGCTAAGATTGCAGGAGTGGTTGACGCATTAATGGGATGTGATGCTCTATCGGGGAGCTCGGTTGAGGTAGAAGCGACGGGTTATTGCCGAGCCGACCTCAAGCGATACGGAGAATCGTTGTCTCATTCGAGGCTTTATGCGTGGGGCCTCGGGCGAGACAGAGAATTGGTTCCTCGTCAAGGCCTCCCGCGTGAGGCCTCTCACAAGGCGGAGACTTGGCAGGCCATCGAGGCCTCCCGTGTGAGGCCTTGTGCGAGGCGAAGAGCCAGTGGGCTCGGACAATCTCAGAGGTCAACCGATGGTTTACCTTTTGGCTTTGTCTTTGATAGGGCTTAAGTGATTCATTCGGTAAATGTTCGGGGTACCCCATTTTATGGTACCCAACAGTAGCCCCCAAGCCTCAGGGAGAGCGTGAGCGCTCTTCTTGAGGTTTTGATGAGGCTTGACTTGCGGTAGCTCCTGGTGGACTAGTGTTTCGTACTTCGAGGCTTCGGTGGGTGCGCGCGAGCGCACCCACCGGGTGTAGCCCCCAAGGCCTTGGGGGAGTGGATTCATTCCTCCAGGGTCTTTTTCTCACGTTGACCGAGGGATGTTATCGTATTTGCCGAGCCCACAAGTGCGAGTTCGGGTCGCGAGGTCTCGACAAGAGGGCGATCAGGAGTCCTCCTGACTTTTTGTGCGACCCTCGTGCTTCCTTTTTGCTTGGAAGGAGGGGTGGAATATGCCAGGCTACCCTTGGTGGGCGCGAGCGGTGACACTTCCGATGAGCTGTTATCGGGTAAGTCCGAGTGGAGGCCCGTGCCCCATTCGCTAGGGGTCAGCTAGCGGTCTAGAGACACACTCCAAAAGTACCAGAGGGTTTCTCTAGTGGGTGCCGGGGCCGTTCGCTAGGCCCTAGTGGCTCGGTGCCTCCCTATGGTGGGATCCCATTCAGAGACCTCCCTGTTGGTCTCGGACATGACTTAGGGCGTCCCAAGCGTTTTGCTCGCTTGGGCCTTGGCCCCGTATGGGCTCGCCCATAGTCGTCCCTGACTCTGTTGCCCTAGGGTGGCTGTCAAAACCCTTAGGGGCCCAGCCTTCGAACCCCTAGACCGTAACGGGCTCGATGCCCTTTATCGCATTTTCTCGAGTTTTCAAGTGTGGGCTTGGGTCGCTTGTCTTTGTCTTGGGTGTAGGTGGAGCCCTCGAGCCCCCACACAGAGCGAGAGGGGGGGTCAAGGGTCCCCTTGACTTTTTTGTTTGACCCTCGCACATCCTTTTCATTTGGACAGAGGGGTTTTTTTATCGAGCCCACTCGTGTGCGAGCCTCGGTCGCTGGGTCTCAGCAAAATTGTAGGGAGAGCCCCCGAGCCTCTACACGGAGCAAGAGGACGATCAGGAGTTCCCCTGGCTTTTTGTATGCCTCTCGCGTGTGAGGGTTTGTTTGCCGAGCCCCCCTTGGGTGCGAGCCTGGGTTACGGGGTCTCGGCATATCTACAGGAAGAGCTCCCTAGCCTCTGCACGGAGCGAGAGGGCCGTTAGGAGTTCCCCTAGCTTTTTGAACGACCCTCGCGTGTCCTTTTCGCTCAGAAGGAGGGGTTGTTTTGCCGAGCCCCCTCGAATGCGAGCCTGGGTCGCTGGGTCTCAGCAAGGTTGTAGGAAGAGCCCCTTAGCCTCTGCACGGAGCAAGAGGGCCGTCGGGGGTTCCCCTGGCTTTTCGCATGACCCTCACACTTCCTTTTCGTTCAGAAGGAGGGGTAGAATGTGCCAAGCTACCCTTAATGGGCGTGAGCGGTGGCACTTCTGGTGAGCTATTATTGGGTGAGTCCGAGTGGAGGCCTGTGCCCCGTTCGCTAGGGGTCGGCTAGCGGTCCAGAGATGCACTCCAAGAGTACTAGAGGGTTTCTCTAGTAGGTGCCGGGGCCGTTCGCTGGGCCCCAGTGGCTTGGTGCCTCCCTACGGTAGGATCCCATTCAGAGACCTCCCTGCTGGTCTCGGACACGACTTAGGGCATCCCAAGCGTTTCGCTTGCTTGGGCCTCGGCCCCGTGTGGGCTCGCCTACGGTCGTCCCTGACTCTGTTGCCTTAGGCGGCTGTCGAAACCCTTAGGGGCCTAGCCTTTGAACCTCTGGACCGTAATGGGCTCGGCGCCTAGTTCCTTCGTTTGAAAGGAATAGGGTGGGGGGATATCTCCCCCATCGGCTCGACAACGGCTGGTGTGCCTTTTGAGGTGATTTTCTTAGGGAGGCAGAACGACGCCTGCTACTACAGCGGTCAGACATGACGTGGTGTCAGTGGATGGGACGTAACTGTTCCCGCAATTAATGAGGAAAAAGTGGGCACGTGGGCAGTAAAATCGGATCAGGATTAACCACGCCAGATCTGAGGGAAACTTCCCTGATTTCATCGCCCGTCCGTTTTGCCTTCATCCTGCATAAATACGCAACGAGCCTCGCCCCTCCCCTCCTTACCTTGCCTGCATTAGCTTTGCCGCCTTTGAGCCATCACTAGAGCAGAGAGCCCTGGGAGGAAGAAGGGAGAGAGGTGAGGCGGAGAGAGAGAGGGACTCACCGCCATAGTCGAACCCTCCACCGCACTCATGGCCGACGACATTGTTGTCATCGAGGCGGACCCTTGGGGTCCATCCGATGTCACCGTGGAGATGCTTCAGTCGCTCGTCGACGGTGGGCTTCTTTGTCTGGTTACCGATCCCAATAGGCCGGAGTGGATCGCTCCGTTGAGCGAGCTAGAGCCGAGGCCTCGTGATGGTTATGTCATGAGCTTCGTGTCTTTTCACGAGCGTGGCCTCGGCCTTCCAGTGGACCGGTTCATGCGGGCGCTCCCGCACTACTATGGTGTGGAGCTCCACAACTTCAACCCCAATTCCATCACGTAGGCAGCCATCTTCATTGCAGTCTGCGAGGGGTATCTGGGGGTTGCTCCCCATTGGGAGCTGTGGCTCCACCTCTTCTGGGCGGGGCACACTACCAAGCCGACAGGTATGTTAGGTACGAGGAAGGCGGTGAGGGCCGGTGGCTACACTCTCCAAGTGCGCTAGGACCATTAGCACCTCTACATACCGGCCTAGCTCACGTCAACCAATTGCCGATGGTATACGAGCTAGTTCTATCTTTGTAATGACGATGGTGGACTTCCCCCCTACACCGGGTGGATCGTGGGGAGCTGCCCGGAGAGATGGAAGTATGGCATCCCGAGGGAGGATTAGCCCAAGCTGTAGCCACTCCTAGAGAGGCTGAAGAGGCTATGAGACCATGGCCTTACTGCAGCTATGGTCATGGCCGCCTTCCATCGCCGGAGGGTGCTGTCGCTGATGGCTCGGTGGCGGCGCCTGTTCGAGATGAGGCTGGACGAGCCAATCGAGGGCATTCAGATGTCTACCTCCACCCTTTCCAATGAGGAAATTCTTCGCTGGGTGAGGGAGACAGTGGAGGCGAAGCTGAGGGGCGGTGGCCTGACCCCCTTCGCGATGCGCCCATCACGGGGGTTCCTCTCGCTGGTAAGTCACGTGCTGCTGTAGCCCCCGAGGCCTCCCCATTTCTCATTGTTTCTTGTTCCCTTATCCGTGTTCGCCGTTCCTATAGGGGATGGGGGACGTGCGAGCCTCCCCGCCACCTGTTCCCAAGGACATGAGGCAGTGGGCGTTCAACTAGGTGCATGCCGAGGTGCAGAAAAGGCGGAAGGACACCAAGGTGGCGAAGCGCACGAAGAAGATCCTTGCGTGCGAGGAACTGGATAAGCGCTGCTGGCAGCAAAGGAAGAATGGTCTCCCATTGGAGGAGTCCCCATTACCGTCGCTATCGATGGATGCCTCGGATGGAGACGACGAGGGCGAGATGGGGTGGGGTCCCCTAGACCATCTCCCTGACATCAGGGAGACAGTGCCTGGGGTGTCGGTAGGCAGCCCGGCACTCCCAGGGGGAGGAGGAGGAGCCACCCTGGGGTCGGCAATCGCCCACCTCAGGGCCGAGGCCGACACGCCCGAGGCATGGGCACTAGGAAAGCATGCCATCAGCTCAGTGGGCTCGACGGTAGCGGTGGAGCAGGTGGCGGCGGGGGCGATGCAACTACCCCCACAGAGGATCGAGGGGGCACCGGGGTCCGTCAAGGACCGGCCGGTACCGATAGATACAGAGGTCGTGCCTCTGCCGCCGCCACTACCTTTGCAGATGAGGGTCGTCGTGCCAAAGCAGTTGCAGCCTCTCTCAAGGTAAGCGTATTTTTGGTGGAGCGGCAGCGTTTTTCGTTTGTTCTTTTGTCTCGTGCTGACCCTGTAAGTGTTTTGTCCTTAGCCAGAAGCGACCTGCGGAGGTGTCTACCTGGGCGCCCCTTAAGGCACTCAAGGTGAACCCTGGCTCCATCGCCCACTGGGTGGTGGAGACGCAAGCCGCCCTACAACGTGGCACAGCGTCGGTGAGGGCCGACCCGAAGGAGCCGGCCACCCAAGGAGGGGCTACCGAGGTAGCCCCGACACAGACGGGGGAGGGAGTGCCTCCGCCCCACGAGGGTGAGGCCCATGAGTCGGATGGGGCTGAGGTGCCCTTGGTTGCTAAGGCCACCAAGATCGGGGCCCCCTAGGTCTCCGAGGCCGAGGCGATGGAGGCCGGGGCGCCCAGGACCGCCGAGGCTGCAGCGGTGGGGGCCAGAGCCCCTGCGACCACCGAGGCCACGATGGCGGAGGCCGGAGCCCCCTAGACCACCGAGGCCGACGTGATTGCGGCGGGGCTGTTGGCCCAAGAAGTGGAGATGAAGGCGGTGGAGGCCTCGGTGGTGCCCTTGGTTCAAGGCCCGCCGTCATTGTGGGAGAGCGCTCGGGAGGTGGAGGTCCATCCGATCTCCTCCGACGATACTTCCTAGGCGCAGGAGGTGGTCGACGCCAAGGTGGCCGGTGTCATGGAACAGCCGATTCTGACCTCAGGCGAGGGAAGCTTGGCCCTCGCGTGGGTATGAGCTGAGCCCCGTGGGTGGGATCACCCGCATGTCTTGTGGCAGAGCCAGGATGACCCTGAGGCGGAGCCTTTGTTCGCCCTCAAGGACACGGCCGAGGGTGGGCGCTGGGACACCTTTGAGCAATACCGCTAGCTGGCGGAGTGGTCACTGCGGACAGTGCTATCCATGGTGGCCGATGATCTGCCCAGAGTTGCCTAGGTTCACGCTTTCTTTTCTCATGCGGTGTCATCTTTTTTTGAGTTTTCTCGTAATGAATGACCCCTGTTCTGCTTGCCTAGGAGCTCAAGACCCAATCCCTTGGGAAGTCGGTCTTTCTCTGGTGGGAGAGGGACATCTAGGACCAGCTTCAGCAGCAGAAGGGCCTTCTTGCTGGTGCCAATGAGCTCCTATCGGTGCGGAGCGCAGAGGTGGAGGACCTCCGCCTTCGTTGTGTTGATGCGAAGGTCGAGGCATCCATGGCCTAGGAGCAGGTCGCCTCTCTAGCAACATGGGTCAAGGAGTTGGAGGAGGAGCTGACCCGCGTGGCTGGTGATCGGGATGCCTTTAGGTCCCGGGCTGAAGAAGCCACGGCCTCGGGCAAGGTCCTTGCTAGGTAGCTAGGGGTGGAGCAGAGTGCGCACCAGCTGACGAAAGGCGCCTTGGATGAGGCCCTTAAGGTGGCTGAGGCCTTCCGGACCAAGGCTGTGGTCTGGAGGGGGAAGGCCGAGGGTGAGTCTTGTTCCCTTTATTTAGTTTGTTTTCCTTGTATTCGGCCCCTAACTCCCTGGTGTGATGCAGAGTTGGGGAACGAGGCTTCTAGGGCAGTCGAGGCTACTCAGGTCGAGGCCTAGCGCCTGAAGGAGAAGGCCAAGGCTTCCTGGGTCGAGGCCCAGTGCTGGAAGGAGAAAGCCGAGGCCTCTCGGGTCGAGGCCCGTCGCTGGGAGCAGAAGGCCAAGGGTGAGTCCTGTAGGTTTCCATCCCTATTTGGCTTGTTTTCCTTTACGCTCAACCCCATTCCATTTCCTATGGTGCAGAGTTGGAGGCGGAGGTCACCCGGGCAGCCGAGGCTTCCGTCATGGTGCAGGCGATGCTCAAGACCGAGATTGGGGAGCATGACGCACTAAAAGGTGCCGCCCGTACTGCCTACAAGGCCTTGGAGGTCGAGGGGGTTCAGTCAGGCAGCTCCCTTAGGAGCCGTCTGATCGCGTTGAGCGGCCAAGTGCGTGAGCGGCTCCAAGGAGCACTGCACACGGGTGTCAAGCACGCGCTGGCCGTCATCGCCTCGCACTACATCAGCATTGACCTCTAAGCCATCAGCGATGGCTATGTCCTGCCCGACGATGATGAGGAGGCCAATGAGGCAGTTACAAAGCTGATAGAGGTGGTGGAGGGCCCTGTCGGTGAAATATGGTCGGCAGTCTACCTAGGGGTATGCCCAAGGTAGTAGATTGTCAGCAGATAGATGTGCAAGTCACAAACAAGACGGTGACGCAAGACAGACACGAGGTTTTATCCAGGTTCAGCCACCAAGAAGGCGTAATATCTACGTCCTGCGTCTGATTGTATTGTTGTATGTCAATGAGAGATATTTTTTAGAGAGGTCCCCTGCCCGCCTTATATAGTCCGGGGGGTAGGGTTATAGATCTGGAAACTAATCCTAGCCAGTTATAATTGCCATAGGTGGCTGGATAAGGATTCCTATTCTAACCAACCAAGATCTTGCTTGATTGCCAAATCTATCTTGACTCCTTACGCGGGACTCCGAACAGGTTGGCCAGGCTGCGCGTCATCTTTTGGTGGACCGAACCCTCTGATCTGGGCTGGCCCAAGCCTAGCCATAAGGGTATAGGGGTTAATACCCCCACAGCTAGTCCCCAAGCGCCATGTATTATGCTGCGACATGCCATTTTAACCTTCTCCAAACATTGAGGCTTGAGTTCTTGACATCTCTGACCACCGTTGTCGCCGGAGAAGTAGATTGTCCAAAGAATGTATGGTGCTCTTAAGAAGAAAGAAAAAGATTTCTGTCCTAGGAAGTGTGCCCACTTGTATTTCTAAAAAGAAATGTAAGTGCGTCTTAAAGCGTAGCGTCTTTGATCATTAGAGGCGTAGGGGTCGAAAAACAAACACATTCACCACAAGGTGAAGTGTGCCCACTTAGTCCCCAAGCCTGGTAGTAGGTGACATAGGCATGTGGTGCTAGGGTCTAAAAAGAATTCCTAGTTAAGTTTGAGAATCCAATCGTCGAACAGACGATACGAGATGCACCGGCAGGTGCATCGTACCGATGTAGTCCCTGAGCTTGCTGGAAGGCAAAGTATGAGCCTTGTAGCAAGGTCTAAATAAATGTCTCTCAACTTTATGTGAGTACAAATCACATGTAGCCGATTAGAGTGGGCTTCGAGCAGTGGTCGGGACAGTCCCCGAGCACGGTAGTGGTCGGAGCAATCCCCGAGCACGGCAGTGGTCGGAGCAGTCTCCGAGCTTGGCAGTGGTCTGGGTAGTCCCTGAGCATGGTAATGGTCAGAGCAGTCCCTGAGCATAGTAGCGACCGGAGCAGTCCCCGAGCACGGTAATGGTCGGAGCAGTCCCCGAGCACGGTAGCGGCCGGAGCAGTCCCCGAGCACGGTAATGGTCAGAGCAGTCCCTAAGCATGGTAGCGGCCGGAGTAGTCCCCGAGCACAGGAGTGGTCTGGGCAATCCTTGAGCATAGGAGTGGTCGGAGCAGTCCTCGAGTATGGGATATGAAGCGAAGAATCGAACGCCGCTTGTACTATTCTTTGGTGTATTTATTTATCTTCTTACTCTGTCAAGTCCAGTCTGACACATCTGGTCAAAAAAGCAGACGGGTATAGCATGTCATACTGCCCTCTTACCCTTTCAAGCAAACATTCGCTTGACACCTATAAGGAGGTGCGTCAGTGTGGGCCCTCTCACACTAGCAATGAAGAGGCACGTACACTAGTAATGAAGGAGTGCATTTATTGGCGCAGATATCAAGGTTGTGAAAACAACCGCCTGCGGCGCGTGCGCATGTCTCCCAAGAATCTCAGGCAGACAAAATGACAGAAGTCTTGGTTATTTATAATATAGAACTGGTAAGTTACTTTTTACCGATCCCCATTACCATTCGCCATCGTAGCCTTCTTCTTCCTCTTGCCAACCCTAATACCTCTGGGTTCATCACCAATCACCCTTCCACCATATCCACCTCCATCAGCAAGGGCAGATTCATGGTGAAGAGTGACACCCAGAAGAAAGCCGGAGTCATGGCAAAGGAGTGGTGGAAGTCAAGAAGTAATGAGCAAACCATCGAAGACCTCGTCACCATGGGGGTACTCCATAACAAGGTACTCGTAGGATGGCGCGTGCCGGAAGAAGAAAGGTACCCCGATCCACAACTAGGTGAAATTGTGGTTTTCGAAGATTTCTTCAAGCAGGGTTTTGGGTTTCCAGTGCACCCTTTCCTTCAGGGGCTCTATTTGTATTACGAGATTGGGATTTGCAATCTGCATCCCAACTCGATTCTTCTTGTCTCCACCTTCATCCATCTTTGCGAAGCATATGGTGGCTTCCAGCCCCATTTCGACCTCTTTCACCATCTTTTCTGTCTGTGGAAGAAAGGAAGCGGTGGCTCGAAGATAGCCGGAGGTGTGTACCTTAATCTATGTGATGGGATGAAGGCCCAGTACCTACACTACCCTTGGAGCACATCGTTGGATGACTGGTACAAGAAGTGGTTCTACATCTGCGAGGAGCCAAACACGATCACATTGTGCAATGTGGGGTTCATTCCGGAGAAAAAGAACAGCTGGTCGAAGAAGCCCAAGCACTTGGAGCAGATCTCAGAACTTCTTGAGATGATCCCATGGAAGAAACTGGATGGTCCAAGCGTGGTCGGGAACTTCATCAGCCGAAGGATCCAGCCTTGCCAGAGGAGGGTACATCCCGGCTACGAGTACCAAGGTAGCGCGGACCCAACTAGAACCAGGCAAGAGGTGCTTGACAAGATAGAAATCAAAGCCAAGATTGGAGAGCTATTCAACTTAGTTGATCCAAATTATGTCAGGTTGAGCGACATCGAGCATGCCTTCAAGCTGGCCCGACCTCCCCCAAAGGTAAATTATGCTGCCTTGTACCTGTAGAGTTATGTTGTAACAAAAACTTACTGTGTTGTTGCCTCTATATTTCCCAGAGTAATGGTCATGACAGAGCAGCAGTGTTTGTGTCTCCTCCCTTGGTGTGGATTGGGTGCAAGTTGTCAGCCCAACCACCCAGACTAGCACCAGGGTCGAAGACGTCGACTGGGCCATACTCGGGGTTGGGGAGGAGGCAATGGCTAGGGCTACTAGCAAGCGGCTGGTGGCCAGCAAGCATCATCAGGCCATCTTCCCACTGTCATATGATGAAACAGAGGATGCAGACATCTTCTGACTCGTCCCTCAAAAGAGGAGGAGACAAGTGGAGTCGACGGAGCAGGGTGGCTCCTCCGTGCCGGCAGGGATCACATCACCGACCACTGCAATGCAGAGGACAAGCAGCAAAGGGGTCAAGCACCAAGCCTCGGCGCCGGTACTGGTCGTGGAAAGAGACCCGGTGGTGCCCATAGTGCACGTGGAGCAGGCGCGGACGAAGAGACGCGCCTTCGCCACATCATTCCATGCTTCCAAGCTATAAGTATTTATAACCTTGATGTAAGCTTTCAATTTATATTGAATACTATTGTATTTTGAACTTATCTCTGATATATTAGGTTGGCATCCACCGAAAATCCTGACCAGCTAGCCAGGTGCGGCATAGCTTCGCCAGCAATGGCAGAGAGAACTGCCCAGCAACCAGCAATGGAGGAACCTGTAGAAGAAAATCCACCGGAGTCTCAGCAGATGAGCAGCCAGGCGACAGTCCCTGAGCAGCTGGTCAAGAAGAGAGCCGAGCCAAGTACAAGTGCTCCGAGCACTAACCTAGCTGAGGGGGATACTTCGGTGCCAAGGGGATTAGACCAAGCCGAGGAGCAGCAGCCGGAGGTGGCACAGAGCACGCTTGCCGATGCTACGGCCCGTGGGAAAGCCATAGTGATTGTAGAGACTACAAACTCCAGACAAGCACCGCTACCTAAAGAAGAGGCCAAAGAGGACGAAGTAGAAGAGGTCCTGGGCTGTCCCCAAGACAAGCGACAACATGTATATGTGTCACACTGGCGGAACAACCAGTGGGTTATGCATGAGGAAATCCTAGAGGTCGAAGAGACCATGAAAGTTGAACGAGCGGCAAAACGTCTGGTGACAGAAGTCTAGGTATATTTAGCTTGACCACTTGATCCTGCTATCTAGTTGAATTGTCTGACTTAGCTTTTTTACATGCAGGACTTGATGAAGACCGCAAGGTACCGAAAAAAGTGCTTCGACCAGATTGAGGGGATCACCGCAAGTAATAGAGAACTGGCGGCTGAGGTGGAACGCTTGCGCCACCAACTTGAAGCCACCGACTAGGAGAGGACGGAGCAAGAGGCACAGAACCAGAACCTGGTCATCCAGCTCAGTAACAAAGAGTAGGAAAAAACAAGTAAGTTGTCATTTTATCACAGCAAGTGCATGACATGTGTTGTTGCATTGTTGGTAGTAATAGCTGTAGTGTAGGCTTAGAAACCGAAGTAGTCTATCTCCAAGAGGAGAATAGCTGTGTGGCCGCAGAGTGTGGTCGCCTGAAGGAGGACAATGAGAAACTGGCGCACGACCAGTCACAACTCTAGGACTGCACAACTAAGATGAAGGAGGAACTGAAAAGTAAGTGTTCCAGACCACCTTGCTCATTCTGTTGCCCGCCTTATCTTGTCGTGGCGTGACATTTTAATGTCTTGTGCGGTTTACAGATTTAAAAGTCAATGCCAAGAAGCATCTGGAAGCCGTGAGTAAATATCATGATGGCTGGAAGGCGTGATGCCTAGAGATCACCAAGGATCGGGACACATGGAAGAACCGGTGCCAGGAGGTGGCAACTAGCATTTTGTTGTCCTTGACCTTATCGACCCAGCGCTTACAGAGGAAGTGCCAAGGACGCTGCAGCTTGGACTAGTCGAGAGATGCCGAAAGGCATGGGGATGGTTCCAAGAGTTCATGAAGGAGGTGGGTGAGTACATAGGCGCACATGTGCTAAGCATGGTGCGTGCCCACTACCCCCTGATCGATCTCAAGCGCCTAGAGGCTGGGTACCCAAAGGAGGTAGATCCAGATAAGGCCGAGGAGCTTCGAATGACCTAGCTAGACCTGTCTTCAAAGATAATTGGTGACATTAACATGTGTGGAGGTGGGACAACACTTGTACAGGGTACGCCATCAACAAGTCAGCTAGAAAGGCCATCAATTGCGAGCCAACTAGTGAAACATGCGGTCTCGACCAGCCAGGCATCGACGGGGCCATCCTCTTTAGCTCGACCAGTACAAGAGTCCCCAAGACTCGAGCAGGATGTCGGGAGTAGCGAGCAGCGGGTGCCGCGTGCCCCGACCAGCCAATAGAATAGGCTAGAGCTGTAGAAGAAGGACATAGTTGTGTTATTGTAAACTTGGGCCTCTTCAGGCAAGCTTGTAATAACGTAACTGTATATCATCATAAGCTTGTTTGCTTTGTATAAAACGTATTTAAGCTTGAAACTCATGCTGGTGTAACTAAGTGAGAACATGTAAATGTTCTGTTTAGTTGTACCATTTTACTCAACACGTCATCCTAAAAGGTTTGTACGGCCTGAATTTGCCATGTGGTCGGAGTGTGAGGTGCGAGACCTGTGCACACGTAGACACAAACAAGTCAAACCAGGGGGGACCTACCGATCACCCATAGCATAGAGAGCAGATCCCATGCATGTGTTGAGAGGAACCGGAGACAGGGCTTGCTCCAAAAACCCTAGAAGGAATGGTTGTCGGCTTTGACTAGCTAAGTTAAAATAACCGTAAAATTTGAAGTGACACATTAGAGTGGTCGGAGAAATCATAATAGTTTTATTAAATGAAATCAAAAGTACAAGAGGAGTACATATCTTAGTAGTTAAGCATAGAAATGCCTAAGCTTGTCGATGTGCCATGAATTGGGTACATCCGTACCGTCCAGGTGAGCTAACCTGTAAGACGTTGGTCGTGTGACCTCCTTGATCATGAAGGGCCCCTCCCATGGAGTTGCGAGTTTATGGACACCAGCTTGATTTGTCTTCCACTTTAGGACCAGGTCCCCGACCATGAAGAAACGCTCTTTAACCTTCTTGTTGTAGTACCTACGCAAAACAGCAAGGTATTTGGCTGTACGTACACAAGAATCAAGCCGCTTCTCTTCTGCACTATTCACTTCGAGCTCCCGCACTTCGTTGACCCTGCCTTCGTCGAAGTTCTTGACCCGTGCTGATTGTAACACCTCGGGTGTTAGCCTTGCATAACTTGCATAACATGAGCATGATCATCACGCATTCATAAACAAGCATTTACAATTGAAACATTTGATTGAAACATCTGCAACATTTGCTTGTTATCGCATGTTTCATTATCATATGCAACCTTTCTCGTTATTTCATGTCTCCATGTGTATATGCATATGATTATGAGTGGACACATGTACTTGGTTAATATGAGTCACCAAAAATCTTTTGGCAATGCTTAGGTTCACAATTGGAGCATGGTTCATGAATGTCATTTTCCATGATTTAAGTCATGTTTCATGTGATTACTTTAAATGGCCCTATGAGTGACTACTACATGAAATGATTGAATGACCTTGCAAATTGCTTAAACATGCTTAGGATATCATCATGAACAACTTTGGTATTTAGGGCTAGGGCTAATTTGGTCATTAATCCATTCTTTGATGTGTATCATCATTTAAAAGTGACATGTTTGACTAAAGTTGAACTAGATGTTAGAGACCTTGCATGGAGGAGATCACTAAAGCAAAGTTGTAGTGTTTGACATAAGGAACAACTTTTATTTTTGGGTCTTTGACTGATTCAGCTCCTAACATGTGTGAATTTGGATCTTAAAAATCAGAGAAATCAACATTTGTAACACTTAGCAAATTTTTGCTAAGTCATGAACCTTGACTGACTAACAGCCGATGTTTGGGGTGATATTACTCCGTTTCTGTTGCGAATTAGAACTAGTTCTTTGAACAAGAATCATAGCTAGTACTTCGGTCTTCAACTTTGGTTTAGGAAGTGTTGGCTAGAAGTCCACGGATTAGGAGTTTAATCGACTTGAAAACACACTGTCACGCTCGGCAATTCTTGACTGAACCGACTAAATCAAAATCTTCAGTGGCCAACTGGTTTAGGCCATGGTCGCCGCATGGCGCGGAGCATGGCTGCACGTCGCCGGCGCTCTGCCCAGCATGGCCAAGGTAGGCCGACGCGTGCCTTCAACACGCCAGCACCCACCCGCAACGCCCAGCGCCCTCATTTCACATTTTCCCGGCTCTCCTTCGCCGTTCGCAGCGCCAGCAGCAGCCGCCGAGCTCCCACGGCTCCGCCGTCGCCATAGCCATGCGCAAGCTCGTGCCGAGCTGCCCTTTCGCCATCACAGAAGCATCACTGTCTTCCCAACGACTCCCTGCACCAGCCAGTGCCTACGGTTCAAGCTCGGTAAGCGCCAGCGCCGTGCAGCGCCTCGGCAGAGCTCCGCTGCTAGTCCCGTCACCGTGGCCACGTCGGCACCGTCCACTGCAGGCCATGCTAGCGCGCTAGATAGTTTCCCTATAGCTCAGTTGTGCCCATCCGAGCTCTAGGTCGAGTCACCATAGCTTCCTCCAGCATGCCGCCGTTGTCCCGCCTCGCCGAGCCACCATAGCTGCCGCCGTCGTCATTACCGTCAACGATTGGGCCAGCCAAGTGGTTCAATAGATGCGCTAGGTCACGTAGATCATGTCATGAAGACCTCACTGCCGGCAACCTCGCCGTCGACGGGCTCTGGCCACGTCCATAGAGTGGCGCCGTTGGCCCTGTTTCGTCTCGATGACATGTGGGTCCAACTGACGCGTAGGTCCCACCGGTCAACGATAGAAGTAGAGAAAGCTAGTTCATTCTTTTCAGATTTAAATCCTGATTTTATGTGTTTTGTTATTTTTAGATCTCTAGTCTGGTAGCTTCAAAAATTGTGAAATAAATTTGGTTGTGTTCCTTAGGAAGTGTAGTATTTAGGAAAAATATATTCTAGACATTTACAGTAGAATTTTTGGGAGATTTAAATAGGGATTTGAAATGTGCTTTTGAATGCATTCAAATTTGTTTATTTTATATCTAGAGTTCCTGTGCTCCAAAAATTATGAAATTTTTATGGTAAGCTAGTCTTAGCATATATGAACTCTGGTAAAAATTTGAGGACCAGTGCATGTGTAGATTTATAGTTATAGATTTTTTTTATGAATAGTTAATCCTTGTGTAAATTTTTATAAATTATTTATGAATCCAAAATTCATGAAAAATTTTTGTAGGTAATCCTAGTAGTATATGGATGCTAAGAAAAATAGGAAATCTGTTGCTTGACACATTTCAATAGGGTTTTCCATTTATGCTATTTCAAGCCTTGCTTCCTTGTCATTTTTGTATAGGATGTTCTACTTAGTAAAATAACATAAAATTTTTATAGTAGTCCTTTGATAGCATTAGTAAGGCACTGTAAATTTTTAAGAATTTATGAAGTACATCTAATATATGTTTATTATTTAACCTAGATCACGTACCCGTCAACATCACACGTTCCTTGGAGAGTTTGGGATGCCTACACTCTTGTGGAGAGTGCTCAGCTATGTAGGCTATCCTGATGGAATGGAACCCCACTACTTCTGGGCAAATGAGCAGTTGGGAGAAGGTCTCTTAGTTACTGTGGAGGCCGTTGTTCATCCCCGAGGTGATGATTCTGAGTGGACAAGTTGGTGTTATGAGTCAACTGGCAGGACTGCTGAAGAAGCAGCTGGCAGAGCAGCCTTTGAGATCCTGAGGGATATCATGGGTCGTTTTCCTCAGGAGCTGGCAGCCGCTTTGGCTAGAGTCTTTCCGAGGGGTAACCCCTCCACTAACTCATGGCAGCAGGCGAGAGGAAGATCTTTGGAGATTAGTGCAGTAGAAGGGCAGAACAGTGATAACCCTTCCATGAGCGCCATGTTCACAGTGATGAGAGTGTTAGATGGAGTAGAAGGTAGTCTCAGACGTGTGTCTGGTGCTCTTGGTCATGCCCGCGAGGACCGACATCAGCTTCATAGGGAGCACGATGCCGAGATTGAGAGGCTCACTAAAGAGATGACTCGGTTAACTCACTAGCGGAATGCAGCCTGGTCTAGGGAAGATGTCCTGAGAGCTTGATAGTTTGAGCTGGGGCAGCAGCTGGCCCATGCGGAAGAATACAACGATAATCTACATGAAGAGGTTCATCTACTGAACAATCAGCTCCACCCTTATGTCCCACCTGGAGCCGTAGAGATAGATCTAGAAGGGGACGAGGAAGAAGAAGTAGAGCCTGAAGAAGAAGTGGAGCCTGAGGAAGGAGATGATCCTATGTCTAACCTCAATAGTGATCATGATGAGGATTAGATCGCTTAGCACTTAGTGGAAGGTCTAATGTATCGCCTTTATTCATGTAATGGACCTATAGTTCGAGTTTGGCATTAGTAACCCAACTATCATGTAATGTTGATTAAATTACACGTTTGGTTGAACATCAATGCAATTCCAGTCCTTTGTCGGTAATCACGATTTAAATTTACATGCGTTATGAGCGCGATAAGTGGTCAAATTGGTGATGTCATGTTGCGAGAATGAATTGTTATGCCTCTGTTTTTATTGTGATTTTGAGAATTTTCTCCAGTAATTTTAGTTTGGCATGAGTACCTAATTCATCTGCAATCTCTTGGCATCAACCAATAATCACTGATTGTTGCAACTTCGTAGATGACGCGCACCCGTGCTGGAGCTGGTGGCAGCTAGGATGGCAACCATGATGACTTGCCACCCCCACCACCGCCGTCTGCTCAGGAGTTCTTTACCCAGTTCCTGGGGAGCCAGAGGACAATGGAGGAAGCTTTGCGCCTTATCACACAAAACACTGCTCGTGGCCACCCACATCAACTAGGGGCCGAGCCAAATCAGCACAGTACATTCAAGGAATTTCTGGATACGAAGCCTCCAATCTTCAAGGTGGTTGAGGAACCACTGCAGGCCGATGAGTGGTTGAATACCATTGAGCAGAAATTCCATCTATTGAGGGTCACGGAGCATCTGAAAAGCGGAGTATGCTTCTCATCAATTGCAAGGACCAGCAGGGATCTGGTGGACATATTTCCTGTTGTCTTTGCCTGCTAATGCGCGAGTTACCTGGGAACAGTTCAAGCTGGCTTTTAGGGGACACCATATTCCCCCAGGCCTGATGCACATGAAAGCCACCGAATTTATGAGGCTCACTCAAGGAACGAAGTCACTCATAGAATATATGCACACATTCAACAACTTGTCAAGATATGCTCCAAGTTTCATGGATACCGAGGAGAAAAAGATAGAGAGTTTCAAGCGAGGGTTGGGTACCAAACTGATGAAGACTATGGAAAATTCTCGATGTGCCACATACAATGAGTTCATTAGTGATGCCTTGACCCAAGAAAACCACAACAACATGCATGCAGTTGCCAAGGGTCGCAAGAGGGCATATGAGGCTGGTGCATCCGGATCTTTCCAATCAAAAGCGCCTATCATAGCTAGGCCACAATTCCATCCACCTGCACCCAAGTTTAGGCCTCCACCCCATAAAGCTCATAATAACAGGCCACAGAAACCGTTCCATAAGGCATTCACTATTGCCTTACCAAAAGAAAATGGCAATCAGGACAGCTCCACTGGATTCAGAAGTAATCAACCATGTTTCAACTGCAACCAACTGGGTCATTGGTCCAAGGAGTGCCCCCACCCCAAGAGGAATGGCAACCCAAATCAGAACAATCAGAGGTAGGTGAATGCTAGGGCACGTCAAGGACAAGTGCATTATACCGCTATGGAGGAAGTGCCCACCGGAGAGGTTGTCACGGCTGGTATGTTTCTCATCAACAAGCATCCTGCTGTTGTTTTATTTGATTCGGGAGCTTCTCATTCATTTATGAGTCAAGCATTTGCATCTAGACATGATCAAGAAATAATTGAAGTAAGCAAAGGGGGTTTTAACATAAGTTCAGCAGGGGGAACTGTTACTACCAAAAAGATAGTCAAAAATGTACTCATCTCTATACAAGGGAGGGAGTACACCACAGATTTGATAATATTGCTGGGGTTATCGATAAGTGTAATCTTAGGCATGAATTGGATGAAGGATCATGGTGTTCTTATTGACACTAGCACCCATACTATTATGTTGAGAGAACCCACAGGAGGGAATGCTTTTCTAGTACCACTCTCCTGTGATTTCAAACCCCAACATTTAGCTTGTGCTATCCAAACCACCACAATATGTGATATCCCCATGGTTTGTGAGTTTTCAGATGTATTTCCAGAAGAATTACCCGGTCTACCACCGGATAGGGACGTGGAATTTAAGATCGAATTAGTGCTAGGTACGGCACCCATATCCAGAAGGCCCTATAGAATGCCACCCAATGAGTTAGCGGAACTTAAGGTTCAATTGCAAGATCTATTGGACAAGGGTCTTATCCAACCTAGCTCATCTCCATGGGGATGTCCAGCCTTGTTTGTGAAAAAGAAGGATAAGTCACTGAGAATGTGTGTAGATTACAGACCACTCAATGTTGTGACCATCAAGAACAAATATCCATTACCCCGCATCGACATCTTGTTCGATCAGCTAGCGAAGGCAAAGGTATTCTCCAAAATTGACTTGAGATCAGGTTACCATCAGATAAAGATCAGACCGGAGGATATACCTAAAACTGCTTTCTCTACTAGGTATGGCTTATACGAGTATTTGGTTATGTCTTTCGGACTAACAAATGCTCCAGCCTACTTCATGTACCTGATGAACTCGGTATTCATGCCTGAACTTGACAAGTTTGTGGTCGTGTTTATTGATGATATATTGATTTATTTAGAAAATGAGTCAGATCATGAAGAGCATCTAAGGATTGTCCTATCCAGACTGAGGGAGCATAAGCTATATGCCAAGTTTAGCAAATGTGAATTTTGGTTGAGCAAAGTACCTTTTTTAGGTCACATTTTATCAAAAGATGGAATCTCTATAGACCCATCAAAAGTACAAGAGGTCATGGATTGGAAAGCCCCCACTTCGGTTCATGAAGTTCGGAGTTTTCTAGGGTTAGCAGGATATTATCGTCGGTTTATTCTAGATTTCTTAAAGATAGCTAAGCCTATGACCAGACTACTACAGAAGGATGAGAAGTACAATTGGACACCAGAATGTGAAGCAGCTTTTCACACCCTCAGAACTTTGTTGACTACAGCACCTGTGCTAGCACAACCAGACATTGAAAAGCCTTTTGATGTATTTTGTGATGCATTAGGAATAGGTTTGGGATGTGTGCTTATGCAAGAAGGGAGAGTTATTGCATATGCTTCTCGACAATTGAGAAAACATGAAGTCAACTACCCTACACATGATTTGGAACTTGTAGCCATTGTTCATGCATTAAAGATATGGAGACATTACTTGTTGGGCAATGTATGTCATATCTATACTGACCACAAAAGCCTCAAGTATATCTTTACCTAGCTAGAACTGAACATGAGACAACGAAGATGGTTAGAATTGATTAAGGACTACAATTTAGAAGTGCATTACCATCCGGGTAAAGCTAATGTAGTAGCCGATGCACTTAGTCAGAAGTCTCATTGCAACACTATAGAAGCATTGTTGGAAGATGGATTCAACTTATTACATCCTGCTATACTACACAATATCACAATCAGTTGTTCACTTGAGGGCAAAATCATAGAGCTACAGCAAACAGATGTAGGAATAAGTCACATCAAGAGAAAAATGCAAGAGCAGGAAACCAAACATTTTAGATTGGACGAAAGAGGTGTATTATGGTTTGAGGACCGGCTAGTGGTACCAAAAGACCGTGAGCTAAGGAATCAAATTTTAGATGAAGCTCACTCATCCAAATTGTCCATCCATCCGGGTAGTAGTAAGATGTATCAAGATTTGAAAACCCATTTTTGATGGACTAAGATGAAGAAAGAGATCGCAGCCTATGTTGCTAGGTGTGATAACTGTAGTAGAGTGAAACCCGTCCATATGAAAACTGCTGGATTACTTCAGCCATTGCCTATTCTAGGATGAAAATGGGAGGAAATCAGCATGGACTTTATCACAGGCCTTCCAATGACGCCAAAAGGTCATGATTCAATCTGGGTTATTATTGATTGTCTCACCAAGTCAGCACATTTTGTACCAGTTCACACAACATATCACGTAGGGAAATACTCTGAGTTATATATTTCCTAGATCGTGAGACTACATGGAGTACCCAGGACTATAATCTCAGATCGAGGACCATAATTCATAGCTCGTTTTTGGGAGCACTTACACCAGGCTTTGGGAACCAAGCTAATCAGAAGTTCGGCATATCATCCGCAAACTTCAGGACAGATAGAGTGAGTGAACCAAATCCTAGAAGATTTACTTAGAGCTTGTGTTATATCTTCAAAAGGTTCGTGGGAGAAATGGTTACCTTTAGCTAAATTCTCCTATAACAACAGTTATCAAGTGAGTATCAAAATGGCTCCATTTAAAGCCTTGTATGGCAGAAAGTGCAGAACTCCATTGAATTGGATTGAGCCCGGTGAAAGGAGATACTTTGGTATTGACTTTGTCAATGAAGCCGAAGAGCAAGTACGTATCATCCAACAACATATGAAGGCAGCTCAATCAAGACAAAAGAGTTATGCTGACAAAAGAACAAGACCACTGACTTTTGAAGTGGGTGACTATGTATACTTGAGAGTATCACCCATGAAAGGTGTGAAAAGATTTGGGATGAAAAAGAAGCTTTCACCAAGATATGTAGGGCCATACAAAATTTTGGAACGAAAAGGAAATGTTGCGTATAAGTTACAACTTCCACCAGAGATGAGTGCAATCTTTTATGTGTTCCATGTTTCTCAGCTAAAGAAATGTCTTCGAGTACCAGAAGAAGCTATTGCACCCACCAACGTGCAGCTTCAATCGGATTTGAGCTATGAAGAAAAGCCAATTCAAGTATTAGAGAAGATGGAGAGAGTAACACGGAGTAAGATTATTAAGTTCTATAAGGTGGTGTGGAACAATCATAGTGAACAAGATGCTATGTGGGAAAGAGAAGATTATCTACGAGAAGTTTATCCTGCCTTTTTCTAAGAATGGTAGGTCTTGCAAATCTCGGGATGAGATTTTTATAAGGGGGAGGGGCTGTAACACCTTGGGTGTTAGCCTTGCATAACTTGACTTGCATAACATGAGCATGATCATCACGCATTCATAAACAAGCATTTACAATTGAAACATTTGATTGAAACATCTACAACATTTGCTTGTTATCGCATGTTTCATTATCATATGCAACCTTTCTCGTTATTTCATGTCTCCATGTGTATATGCATATGATTATGAGTGGACACATGTACTTGGTTAATATGAGTCACCAAAAATCTTTTGGCAATGCTTAGGTTCACAATTGGAGCATGGTTCATGAATGTCATTTTCCATGATCAAGTCCTTAAGTCATGTTTCATGTGATTACTTTAAATGGCCCTATGAGTGACTACTACATAAAATAATTGAATGACCTTGCAAATTACTTAAACATGCTTAGGATATCATCATGAACAACTTTGGTATTTAGGGCTAGGGCTAATTTGGTCATTAATCCATGCTTTGATGTGTATCATCATTTAAAAGTGACATGTTTGACTAAAGTTGAACTAGATGTTAGAGACCTTGCATGGAGGAGATCACTAAAGCAAAGTTGTAGTGTTTGACATAAGGAACAACTTTTATTTTTGGGTCTTTGACTGATTTAGCTCCTAACATGTGTGAATTTGGATCACAAAAATCAGAGAAATCAACATTTGCAACACTTAGCAAATTTTTGCTAAGTCATGAACCTTGACTGACTGACAGCCGATGTTTGGGGTGATATTACTCCATTTCTATTGCGAATTAGAACTAGTTCTTTGAACAAGAATCGTAGCTGGTACTTCGGTCTTCAACTTTGGTTTAGGAAGTGTTGGCTAGAAGTCCACGGATTAGGAGTTTAATCGACTCAAAAACACGCTGTCAGGCTCGGCAATTCTTGACTGAACCGACTGAATCAAAACCTTCAGTGGCCGACTAGTTCAGGCCGTGGTCGCCGCATGGCGCGGAGCATGGCCGCGCATCACCGGCGCTCTACCTAGCGCGGCCAAGGCAGGCCGACGCGCGCCTTCAACACGCCAACACCCGCCCGCAACGCCCAGCGCCCTCATTTCACATTTTCCCAGCTCTCCTTCACCGTTCGTAGCACCAGCAGCAGCCACCGAGCTCCCATAGCTCCGTCGTCGCCATAGCCGTGCGCAAGCTCGTGCCGAGCCGCCCTTTCGCCACCGTAGAAGCATCACTATCTTCCTAGCGACTCCCTGCACCAGCCAGTGCCCGTGGTTCAAGCTTGGTAAGTGCCAGCGCCGTGCAGCGCCTCGCCGAAGCTCCACCGCTAGTCCCATCACCATGGCCACATCGGCACCGTCCACTACAGGCCACGCTAGCGCGCTAGATAGTTTCCCCATAGCTCAGTTGTGCTCGTCCGAGCTCTAGGTCAAGTCACCGCAGCTTCCTCTGGCATGCCGTCGTTGTCCCGCCTCGCCGAGCCGCCATAGCCGCCGCCGTCGTCATTACCGTCAATGATAGGGCCCGCCAAGTGGTTCAATAGATGCGCTAGGTCACGTAGATCACGTCGTGAAGACCTCACCGCTGGCAACCTCGCCATCGATGAGCTCTGGCCACGTCCGTAGAGCGGCGCCGCCGGCCCTGTTTCGTCTCGATGACATGTGGGTCCAACTGACGCGTAGGTCCCACCGGTCAGCGACAGAAGAAAAGAAAGCTAGTTCATTCTTTTCAGATTTAAATCCTAATTTCATGTGTTTTGTTATTTTTAGATCTCCAGTCTGGTAGCTTCAAAAATTGTGAAATAAATTTGGTTGTGTTCCTTAGGAAGTGTAGTATTTAGGAAAAATATATTCTAGACATTTACAGTAGAATTTTTGGGAGATTTAAATAGGGATTTGAAATGTGCTTTTGAATGCATTCAAATTTGTTTATTTTATATCTAGAGTTCCTATGCTCCAAAAACTATGAAATTTTTGTGGTAAGCTAGTCTTATCATATATGAACTCTGGTAAAAATTTGAGGACCAGTGCATGTGTAGATTTATAGTTATAGATTTTTCTTTTATGAATAGTTAATCCTTGTGTAAATTTTTATAAATTATTTATGAATCCAAAATTCATGAAAATTTTTTGGAGGTAATCCTAGTAGTATATGGATGCTAAGAAAAATAGGAAATTTGTTGCTTGACACTTTTCAATAGGGTTTTCCATTTATGCTATTTCAAGCCTTGCTTCCTTGTCATTTTTGTATAGGATGTTCTACTTAGTAAAATGACATGAAATTTTTATAGTAGTCCTTTTATAGCATTAGTAAGGCACTGTAAATTTTTAAGAATTTATGAAGTACATATGATATATGTTTATTATTTAACCTAGATATCTAAATAAAATAATAAAGGCAATTAAATAAATAGTTTGGGCTTCACCATTATATTATCTTAAATGTATTTGGTATGCTTAAACTGTTGGTAGATTCTATGTTGTCAAATTTTGAAAGATTACATGAAGTAGAAGTATCGTTACTTTATATTGCATGTTGAATAGTTTCCGGACAGATTCTGTAGTTTGAGGAGTTGCATATTGAAACTGATGAGTACTGTAAAAATGGTTAATAACAAAGTTGTAGAGAATTTGATAAGCTTTCCAGAAAGTCTAGGATCACTGAATTTGGATTAGTAGAACTCCAGTTATGAGTAAAACAAATTGCTATTATTTTGTGGCATAGTCGATGCATTGTAGAAGTAGTTAATTAATAATCGAGAAGAGATATGCACCTACTCAATAGACATGATGCACTTGTTAACATATATGCATTCGTAATACTTATGCCATACTCATGCATCTAGGATTGGAGGAAGAGATCACGTTGCTGGAATTCAAAGAAGCAGAGGAAGGGAATCAGCAGGAGGATCCGCAAGCCGCAGCTCCCGAAGGCGTGGAGCAGAACCCTGAAGAGCTTCCGGAGTGTCCTAACCACCGCCCTACTTCCTTTCTGTGAGGCAAGCCTCAGAGCATTATAAGTCTCCCAGTAATTTACAAATGTTTACTTACGTAATTATGATTGATGCATTAGGTTATAAGAGTTGAATGGAACCACTTGATGCATGTACATTCCTTGTCCAGATATTACACCTTTAACCGGTATAGGTCTAGGATCGAATATATGCTTAGCCATGCTTAGACCGGTAGAAGTCGGGTGATGTCCTGTCACCTGCGAGATATAGGTGGATACCGAAGCACGGTTGGCTATATTTGCCATCGTGGAACAGAACCATGAGGTAAAAGTAAATCAAGACCGGACGGGAGGTCGATAGAGAAGCAACAAGGCATGGAGGTCTTGGGTGTGGATCTATCCCCGTCTGTGTCGATCAAGGACCATACCATTGTTGGAACTTCTGACAAGATTGAACGCATGCCTCTCACTTAGCTGGCCGGATAACTCGTTCCGACCGTGAAGTCGAGTAATTGAACTCAGGCCGGGAACCGTTCTGTTGTGCGCTCCTTCTGGGGAACAATTAGACTAAGCCCAAGGGTAGGCTTGGCCTGAGCATCCTGGCATCTGGTATTCTAGATTGTGCAGCGCGGTACGGACCTGCGAAATGTACCTGAGTTATACCAAAGGTGACCTAAGGCTATCATGGCTGGTAGACCTAGGTTTGTGTTAGGAATAAATTCCCAGCTGGTTGAAATCGATTCGAATCGCCGTCTCTCCCGGATAGTGAGAAACTTGACTAGCTCCAACATCGTAGTAACTGTGTTATGGAACATGATGGTTCAGATGAATATGGAATTACAATACCTGCTGTGGTTACTATTATATGCTTTTAAATGATATACCACATGTTTGGCACAGGATAGTTGCTAATCTAGCAATGGATAGTTATAATTAACTTGATAAAGGAATCGTAATTGTACAATGGGTCAATTGCCTTTTATGCAAAATGTTATCCTATTACGTCCACTTATACAGCCTTGCATAATCCTTGGAGTCATTTTATTTCTAGTTCATGATGGGTAAGTCTAGCTGAGTACCTTCTCGTACTCAGGGTTTATTTTCTCATTGTTGCAGATGGCACTGTGTATCATGGTTATTGCAAGAGTTGCTTCTATCCCGCTATGGATGAGGAGTAATCCTTAGGTAGGCTTCTTTAGTAATTCCTATCTTTGCTTTTGTGGACCGTGATCTTACTTGGCACTGTATCAAACTATGTTGGAAACTTTATCTTCGAACTTATTTGCTTCCACTTTATTTATCAAACTTGGTTTGTAATAACTTTTATTTGTACTCTGATGACGAAATGTATCTATGAACTTTATGTAATATGTGGCATGTATGTTGAATCCTGTACGATCTTGGTTGTTGTAAATCGTTTATCGAGACCCATCGTGGTACTCGGTGGACTACCAGGATTATATGGGTTCAAGTATGACAGTATGACCGCTTGCGGGCTACCATTGTACTTGTACTCTTATAAATTGGTCAGTTCTGCGACACTGATCTAAAAGCTATATCTGCGGGGAGGACTGCCTCAGCGCCGTAAACCATAAAGTATGGTGAGACGCCGGTGTTATGATTGGGCTGAGTTCTGAGGCCCTAGACCACGGCTGGTAACACTTTGAGCCATTTTTTGGGAGCTTTGTCGTTTTCTCTATACATCCTCTTCTTCAAAGCATCCAAAATCATGCTGTTTGCCCGCTCGACCTACCCATTAGCTCTGGGGTGCACCACCGAGACGTATTTTACTACTATGCTCCTTTCATCGTAGAAGTCCCAAAAAGCGCTCCCAATGAACTGAGTACCCAGATCAGTAATGATACTATTGGGTATGCTGAAATGGTGGATGACCTGGCTGAGGAACATAACAGCCTTTTCTGAGGATGCCTGTACCAGAGGCATGTATTCTATCCACTTAGAAAATTTGTCGATCAACACAAAGACACATGTAAATTTCCCAGGAGCCGGTTTGAAGGGCCCGATCATATCCAGTCCCCAGCATGCGAAGGGCCAAGAGGCTAGTATTGTCTGGATCTCATGTGCTAGTATGTGGATTCACTTAGCGAAGAACTGAGAACCCTCACAATGGCGGACTAGCCTCTCTGCATCGGCTACCGCTGAAGGCTAATAGAACCCTACTCGGAAAGCCTTGCCGACCAGCATTCTCGAGGCTATGTGGTTGCCATAGGAGCTGGAGTAGATTTGATCCAGGAGATGCTCGCCATCTTCCTGGGTTATACACTTCATCAAGATTTCCTCCTTTGCGTTCTTGCGCCATAGCTTTCCATCGATGAGCAAATACTGCTTACTACGACGCATCAGGCGCTCATTTTCTATTCTATCAGTGTAACCGCTGCCATCTGTTAGGTACTTGATGAAAGGTATTCTCCAGTCAGGCTCATGAGTGGTCAGAGGTGGCTCGGTGGTGCTCGACACCGGAACTGTAGCCACCAATTGCTGGTCAGGAGGCTTGTCGACCGTGAAATCTTCCTCTTCGATGGAAGGCGTGAGCAGGTCTTGGACAAATATGCCATGTGGGACTTTGGCTCGGGATGATCCTAACTTTGACAGCGCATCCACTGCTTGATTTTTATCCTGGACCACGTGTGTGTACTCGATGCCATAGAACCTGCCTTCCAGCTTTCTGATCGATTTGCAGTATGCATCCATCTTTTCGCTGGTCGTGTCCCAGTCCTTGTTGAGTTGGTTGATGACCAGAGCTGAGTCTCCATAGACATAGAGACATTTAACACCAAACTCAACCACAATGCGCAAACCATGTAGGCATGCTTCATACTCGGTGGCATTATTAGATGCTGGGAAATAAATCCTGAGGACGTACCAGAGCTGCTCCTTGGATGGTGACATGAAAAGGACTCCTGCTCCCGCGCTGTCGATGTTAAGAGAGCCGTCGAAGTACATCTTCCAATACTCGTCGGACCCTTGAGAGGCAGGCGTGCTTAAGTCTGTCCACTCGACGATGAAATCGACGAGTGCCTGAGACTTGATTGTAGTACGGCTTGCAAATTCCAAGGAGAAGGAGCATAGCTCCATTGCCCATTTGATGATGCACCCGTTCGCATCCTTGTTGCTAATGATGTCTCACAGAGGGTACTTAGTCATGACCACCACACGATATCCGCCGAAGTAATGTTTCAACTTTCGGGATGTTATTAGTGTGGTGTAGATCAACTTCTGAATCTGTGGGTACCTGGTCTTAGACTCATTGAGTACCTCACTGATGAAATAGATTGGTCATTGTACCTTGTAGACATGGTTGGGCTCGTTGCGCTCGACCACCATGGCCGTGGAGACCACTTGATTAGTAGCCGCAATGTAAAGTAGGAGTGTTTCATCTTCTCTGGGAGTAGTGAGGACTGGAGGTGACGTAAGGTATTGTTTCAGCTATGTGAAGGCAGCGTCTGCTTCCTCCGACCACTCAAACTTTTCGGATGCTTTGAGTAGTTTAAAAAACGGTAATCCTTTTTCGCCTAATCTTGATATGAAACGGCTGAGGGCGGCCATGCATCCGGTAAGCTTCTGAACATCCTTCACCTTTTTGGGTGGCTTCATGTCCAAGACAGCTTTGATTTTCTCTGGGTTAGGGCGTATGCCGTCGTAACTGACGACGTTGCCAAGTAGTAGGCCAAAAGGAACACCAAAGATGCACTTTTTTGGGTTTAATTTCCACTAGAATGTGTTAAGGGCTACAAAGGTGCGCTCTAGGTTGTCAACAAGGGTATGTGCTTCCTTGGTTTTGACAACTATATCATCAACATAAGCCTCGATGAGGTCGTCTTTTATCTCGTCTTTGAGGCAGGCCTATATAGCGTGTTGGTAGGTAGCCCTAGCGTTCTTGAGCCCAAACGACAAGGTCGTGTAGCAGTAGGCGCCAAAAGGCATGATAAAAGATGTTTTGATCTAGTCGTCCTTTTTGAGAGCGATCTGGTGATAACCAGAGTAGCAATCGAGAAAGAAAAGCAGCTCGCAACCGGCGAGTGAATCTACGACCTTGTCTATGCGAGGTAAGCCAAAGGGGTCCTTAGGGTAGTGCTTGTTGAGATTAGTGTAATCAATGCACATTCTCCATTCATCATTCTTTTTGCGTACAAGAACCAGATTGGCTAACCACTCTGGATGATACACTTCTTTAATAAATTTGGCTGCCAAAAGCTGTGTAACTTCTACCCTAATTGCCTCCTTTTTGCGTGAGCGAACCGTCGTAGCTTCTGCTTGATAGGTTTGGCCTTGCCATTGACATTCAAGGAGTGCTCGATCAAGTTCCGAGATACACTAGGCATGTCAGCAGGTTTCCATGCGAACACATCCACGTTGCTCCTCAAGAACCTGACGAGCGTGTCTTCCTATTTGGGATCCAGGTTGGCCCCAATAAGGGCCATTTTGCTGGGATCACCGTCGACCAGCTAGATCACCTTGTGCTCCTTGGACTTGATGTTCTTACGTGGAGCCTCGAGCTCTGGGATCTCTAGGTGGTTGGCCAAGGTCTTCTTGGCGTCGAGCATGGTCTCGGCCATGCAAATAGAGAGGTCGTGAGCCTCTGCTATTTTGAAGTTGTCGTCCTCATAGGTATAAGCTGCGTATACATTGCCCCTGAGTGTTAGAACTCCTTTCTCGGTAGGCATCTTGAGCACCAGATACCTATAATGAGGTATGGCCTTGAACTTGGTGAGCGACGGTCGACCAAGAATAGCTTGGTAGGTGCTGTCGAAGTCAGCAACCATGAAGTTGACGTAGTCGGTGCGGAAGTGGTCCGGGGTCCCAAATTACATAGGCAGCGTGATCTGCCCAAGAGGTGTAGAGCTCTATCCAGGAAGAACACCCTAGAATTGTGCCTCATAAGGCTTGAGATCCACCTGAGTTATCTTCAGGGCGGGCAGACTATTCTTGAACAGTATATCGATGGAGCTGCCGCCATCGATCAGCACTCTATCAAACTGAACCTTGTTGATACAAGGATCGAGGACCAGGGGAAAATGTCCTAGCTTAGGTATTGCGGCCCATTGGTCCTTTCTGCTAAAGGAGATCTCGCGGTGAGACCACAGGGAAGCCGTAGATCGGTGAGGAGGTTGTCGGTGTTGGCCACATTCAGGCAAGCGTGGGCGAGCAACTTGCGTTCTCATTTGGTCTCGATGGACACTTTGCCTCCAATGATGGTGTGCATGTGATTGGTTGGCTTGATGTACTCATGACGAGGATCTGTGTCTTCATCATCGTTGTCCTCGTTGCGCTGTTTCCCTACATCGTTAGGCTTGTCGGACGTATCCGGGGCCTGTTGATGCGTGTAGATAGACTTGAGAACGCGGTAGTTCTCCGTGGTATGGTTTGACTTAGGATGGAGCTAGCAGGGCCCTTTCAATGCTTTGGCGTAGTCATCTTCATAGTTACGACGTCCGCCACCTTTTTTAACAGTGTTGACCTCGCCATCGTCTTCCTGAGCGCGCTTGCCCCTATAATCGTCTTGGTGGTTACACCGCTGATTACGTTGGTCGCGGTGGTCGCGGGAGTCATTGTGCTGGTTGTGGTGGTCAAAATTGTCATTCCGACCATGGTTGCCGCGGTAATCGTCGCGGTGCGGGGGGTGGTCGGAGCGTGGAACCCTTGCTGCTTCTTCGATAATTATCTTCTTAGCGTCGTCGGCGTCCGCATATTTCTTAGCAGTGGCCAGGAGCGCTGTGACTGATTCAGGTCTCTTGTGTAGGAGCTTGTCCCTTAGGGCGTCGTGGAAGCGGAGGCCAGTGATGAAAGCCTCGATTGCCTTGTTGTCGGAGATTGATGGGACCTTGATGCGCATCTCCGAGAAACGCCGGACGTACTCGCGTAGTGGCTCATCTTTTTGATCTTGAATCTGTTGCAGATCATATTTGTTATCGGGTTGCTCGCAAGTAGCAATGAAGTTGTCGATGAAGGCTTGCTTGAGCTCTTGCCAAGAATCAAAGTAGTTCACTGGCAAGCTGACCAGCCATTGGTGACCTGCGTGGCCAACAACGACTGGGAAGTAGTTGGACATGACGTGCTCGTCAGCCATGGCTAATCTGCACGTAGTTTCATAGAGCATGACCCAAAATTCGGGGTTCTCCTTGCCATCGTACTTCTGAAGTTTCTCGAGCTTGAAGTTCTTGGGCCATATGACTTGGCAAAGGTGTGGAGTAAACTGCTTCAAACCCAGCAGGCCATGGGCAGTGTCATATTCCATACGGCGATAGCTTTCATGGGATGCACGATCGTTGGCTCTCTGGTTGATGCAAGCGCGCAGATCATGTCCTCCGAGGTAATGGCAGAGATCGTTATTGCCGTCACGGCGATCTCGGTTGCCATCTAGATTGGCCCTGCGACCGTGGTTATCGCAGCGATTGTCATGGTTGTATCGGCGATTATCGTCCTAGACATCGTGGCGGTTGTTCTCCCGATGGCGGTTGTCATCCCGACCACCATCATGGCTACCATTTTTGCCTTGACAATTGTCTGATGGGTCGTTGTTGTGCGAGCCACGTTGGTTGGGTGGCTATGAGTGACTTGAGTACTGGTGGCTGTGGCTTGACTCGACTAAGACGGATGGAGCCCGGGCTTGATTTACAATCTTTGCGGTCTGGGCCATAGCAGCCGTCAAATAGGCTTGTATTTCATCACGAACTGCTTGGGTTTCCGGGGTATTGGGTAGCCATTGCATCATTGCCATAGCAACGGCTACGTTGGCGCTTGGGGTCCTAAAGACCTGTTTGTCCCCCATCCTATCAAAAGCATTGTTTAGGTCGCGTGGCTAGACCCTTATGCGTCGTGCCTCCTCTTCTGCTTTAGCTTTGATTTGTTGGTGGTTAAACTAGTCAATATTGCATGCTTCGCGTGCAATCCTTTCTAGTTCTATTTCACCAACTACTAGTGGTTCATCATTGCTAACAACATTGATCAAATCCCCTCGCCTTGGTGAGAAAGATGAGAATTGTGGGAACCCCGGGGCGTGGTCTGGTATATCTAGATCATATTCGACACCTTCATCGTCGTGATGCTGGAGCTCAGTGTGGACGGAGGCATTAGATGTGATGCTAGACGAGGAGCTAGAGTCACCCTCTTGGACCATGTGGACGGATCCTTCTTGATAATCCTCAATCCGGATCATGTTGATGAAGTTGCGTGGCCTTGGCCATGGTCGATGTACAAAACACAGGTCCGAGCAGCGTTGTATATTATATGCGTAGTTGGAGGCAGTGTTTCGTAGGCTGTAGGGCTGGGCCTGGTAGTTCTCTGTTGAGGCTTCGTACTCGAAGAGCCAGAGGCCTGTTGCGGAGGCTGGCCGGTGACGAGCGAAGCGCCCTTCAGGAGTAGATATGACCACGAGATCTATACCAAGTCATGCAGGATGGCTAGCCCGAGCTGATCGGGTAGATCTGTTGTGGGGAGCAGTTACCTGCCCATTAGGTTGACTTTGAATTGCACTTACCAGAGCTAGGGTTTCAGCGAGTTTGGTGTCGACCCGATCGATGGAGTCGAGCAGGTCAGTGTTGTCGATCTGCTTCCCTTTGTAGCGAGGAAGCGGACAACGGGTTGTCGGCGTGGTTAAAGATGATGCAGGTATGGTAGGAGCTAGATGTACCATGGTCGGAGCCAGATCCATTGTGGTTGGAGCTATATCCACCGTGGTTGGAGCCGTATCCAAGCTGGTCAGAGCCGTAGCCGATGCAGGTGAAGCAGTGGTCGACATAGATTGAATCCGCGCCTCCTCCGTAGTCATGGCGATGAAGTCATTGGAGCTAGTGGTCTAGGTGATCTGGCCGATGGTGAACGTGAGGCCGTTCGGTGTAGCCATAGAGCCAAAGATGATGACCATCTCGTTTGCTTGGAGAGCAGTACGCACACCCCCTAATGGCGCACCACTATCAACGAAATATGGTCGGTAGTCTACCTAGGGGTATGCCCAAGGTAGTAGATTGTCGGCAGACAGATGCACAAGTCACAAACAAGACAGTGACGCAAGACAGACATGAGGTTTTATCCAGGTTCGGCCGCCAAGAAGGCATAGTACCTACGTCCTGCGTCTAATTGTATTGTTGTATGTCAATGAGAGATATTTTTTAGAAGGGTCCCTTGCCCGCCTTATATAGTCCGGGAGGCAGGGTTATAGATCTGGAAACTAATCCTAGCCAGTTACAATTGCCATCGGTGGCCGGATAAGGATTCCTATTCTAACCGACTAGGATCTTGCTTGATTACCAAATCTGTCTTGACTCCTTGTGCAGGACTCCGAACAGGTTGGCCGGGCCGCGCGTCATCTTTTGGTGGACCGGACCCTCTGATCTGGGCTGGCCCAAGCCTAGCCATAAGGGTATAGGGGTTAATACCCCCACAGGCCCCGGTATGGCGCTGGCCAAGCTGTTCGAAGAGGAGGTGGTGCCTCCCCCGCCGTCCACCGATGCTGGAGGCCCTGAGCCTTGACCTGGGCCCAAGAAGCCATGTAAATAGAATAGGGATTAACTTTGTATCATAATGCTTGTGGCCGTCGAGGCCTTTTTTAAAGTACTCGTGCTTCTTAATCGTTTTTCTTGTATTTTCGAGCCTCTGCCCTCTGTTGTCTCTGATCAGATGTCTTTTGCAAAAAAAACCTCTTTGGAACCTAAGCCACCCCTTGGGTGAAAGGTGGTGAGGGAGTGCCATAGCCCAGAGGCGTAGGCTGTCTCGTGACTCTACCGGCCTTCTGGCCCTGAGACAGACTTTCGGTCCTTGGGTTTTTCACAATCGATTCATCAGAGCGTGTTAGAAAGTTTGGTGTAGGAATTTTTTTCGAAAAACAACTAAAATGGTGCATGGGACTTAGGGGGGAGTCCCCCATCTATCCCTCGAGGGAGGCTCGGTTCTACAAAAGCAGAGCCATGTCTCCCTTGTGATGTTATCGCACTGCCGAGGCCCGTGATGGGGCTCGAGGGGCTTCTCGAGGAATTAGAACAACTGAAGTACGCTTCTTAATTGTATTTCGAGAAATGATATATACAATGCTTGGAAATTTAAGGGTAAAAGCGACATAGCTGTTCTATGTTCCAAGCATTGGTGAGGATTTCGCCCTTCTCGTTGGCTAGCTTGTAGGTCCCGGGCTTCAGCACTTGGGCGATGATGTATGGTCCTTCCCACGGTGGGGTCAGCTTGTGGCAGCCCTTGTTGCTCTGCCTTAGCCTCAACACTAGGTTGCCTACCTTCAGGTCTCGGCTTCGAATGCGCTAGGCCTGATAGCACCATAGGTCTTGCTGGTACTTGGCCAAATGTAGTAGCACCACATCTCTGGCTTCCTCCAGTTAGTCGAGGGCGTCTTCGTGGGTAGTGCGGTTGCTTTGCTCGTTGTAGGCCTGTAGCCTCGGGGAACCATATTTCAAGTCAGTGGGGAGGACAACCTCGGCTCCATAGACTAGAAAGAAAGGTGTGAACCCTATGGCTCAGCTTGGAGTGTTCCTCAGGCTCCAGATGATCGATGGGAGTTCAGCGAGCCATTTCTTGCCAAATTTTTTCAACCGGTTATAAATTCTTGGCTTGAGGCCTTGTAGGATCATGCCGTTAGCACGTTCTACTTGGCCATTTGTCCTTGGGTGTCCTATGGCCGACCAGGCCACACGGATGTGGTGGTCATCGTAGAATGTCAAGAATTTTTGGCCGGTGAACTGTGTCCCGTTGTCGATGATGACGGTGTTCAGAACCCTAAACCTGTGGATGATGTCCGTGAAGAACAGTACCGCTTGCTCAGATTTAATTTGATTGATCGAGCGAGCCTCAATCCACTTGGAGAACTTATCGATTACTACCAGCAGATGGGTGTAGCCCCCGGGGGCCTTCTGCAGAGGCCCGACCATGTCGAGCCCCCACACGGCAAATGGCCATATAATGGGGATGGTTTGGAGGGCCTGGGCCGGGAGGTGCGTCTGCCGCACGTAGTACTGGCATCCCTCGTAGGAGCATACTAACTTGGTGGCATCAGCAACTATCGTCGGCCAGAAGAACCCTTGGCATAAGGCGTTTACAACGAGTGTCCAGGGCACCGCATGGTGCCCGCAAGCCCCGCGTGCAAGTCCCAAAGTAGGGCCTGGCCTGTCTCGGTGGTGATGCATCATTGGAGGATGCCAGACGGACTTCGCCAGTATAACTTGCCATTGCAGAGGACATAAGTTTTGGCTTGTCATGCAAGCCACTAGACTTTGGTCCTGTTAGTAGGAAGCTCTCCATGAGCGAGCCAATCAAGGAACGAGACCTGCCAGTCCATGTCCTGGTCGGTCTAGGGAGGCTCTATGTTGACTTCCATGACCTCGGGCTTGCCTAAAGGAGTCTCGATGATAGAGGGGCATCGAGCCCTGTGGTGGGTTCGGCCGGCGGGCCCTCTTCTGTTGCCGAGGCGTAGTCGATGGAAGGCTTGTGGAGGTCTTTGGCAAAGACGTTTGGGGACCGAAGTCCATGTCGATGCCATCTTTGCCAGTTTGTTCGTGGCCTCATTGTATTTCCGCACGATGTGGTTGAGTTCAAGACCGTCGAACTTGTCTTCTAGGCGACGTACCAACTTGCAGTACGCCTCCATTTTAGGGTCAAGGCAGTTTGACTCCTTCATGACTTGATCGACGATGAGCTACGAGTCGCCCCGAACGTCGAGACGCCGTACCCCAAGTTTGATGGCGATTTGCAAGCCGTTGACGAGGGCTTCGTACTCGGTTGCGTTGTTGGAGGCGGCGAAGTGGAGCCGAACCATGTAGCGCATGTGTACTCTGAGGGGCAAGATGAAGAGCAGACCCGTGCCTGCCCCGATCTTCATCAGGGACCCGTCGAAGTATATGGTCCAGCACTTCGTCTGAATTTGAGCAGGTGGCAGTTGGGTGTCGGTCCACTCAGCCACAAAATCAGCCAAGACCTGAGACTTAATCGCTTTCCAAGGCGCAAAAGTTAAGGCTTCCCCATAAGCTCGATGGCCCACTTGGCTATCCTACCCGAGGCCTCCCAGTTATGGATTATCTCTCCCAAGGGGAAAGACGATACCACGGTCACTGGGTGGGACTCAAAGTAGTGATGCAGCTTGCGCTGGGCCAGCACTATGGCGTAGACCAGCTTTTGGATGTGGGGGTAGCGCGTTTTGGTCTTGGAGAGCACTTCGCTAATGAAGTAAACAGGTTGTTGGATGGGTAGAGCGTGCCCCTCTTCCTACCTCTCCACTACCATGGCCGCGCTGACCACTTGGGTTGTTGCGGCGCCGTAGAGTAAGAGGGCCTCATCCCTGGCTAGTGGTACTAGGACGGGAGGATTGGTGAGCAATGCCTTGAGCTTGGCGAGGGCTTCTTCGGCCTCGGGGGTCCAAGAAAAGTGTTTGGATTTTCTCAAGAGGCGGTACAGAGGCAAGCCTTTTTTGCCAAGGTGTGAGATGAAGTGGCTCAAGGCCGCAAGGCATCCCATGACCCTCTGCACTCCCTTAAGGTCTTGGATTGGTCCCATGCTGGTTACGGCCAAGACCTTCTCCAGGTTGGCCTTGATGCCACGTTCCGATACTATGAATCCCAAGAGCATGCCTCGGGGGACCCCGAACACACACTTCTCGAGGTTGAGGTTGATGCCCTTCTCTTTGAGGCATTTGAAGGCTATCTCCAGGTCATCGATGAGATCCTCGACCGTTCTAGTCTTGACCACGATGTTGTCCACATAGGCCTCAATGGTTTGCCCGATGTGCTCACCAAAGACCTGGGTCATGCACCGCTGGTATGTGGCCTCTATGTTTCTGAGGCCGAAAGGCATTGTCACATAGCAGTACATACCGAATGGTGTGATAAAAGAAGTCGCGAGCTGGTCGGATTCTTTCATCTTGATTTGATGGTAACCGGAATATGCATCAAGGAAAGACAGGGTCTCGCATCCCGTAGTGGAGTCAACGATTTGATCGATTCGAGGTAACGGGAAGGGGACTTTCGGACAGGCTTTATTCAAACCAGTGTAGTCTACACACATCCTCCACTTCCCATTTTTCTTCTTGACCAACACGAGGTTAGCCAACCACTCTAGATGGGATACTTCCTTGATGAATCCAGCCACCAAGAGCTTCTGCACCTCCTCGCCGATGGTCCTATGTTTTTCCTCATCAAATCAGCGTAGGCGCTGCTTCACCAGCCTGGAGCCGGCTCGGATGTCCAAGGCGTGCTCGGCGACCTCCCTCGGTATGCTCGGCATGTCCAAGGGACTCCATGCGAACATATCGGCATTCGTGCAGAGACAGTCGACGAGCATGGCTTCCTATTTGATGTCAAGAGTGGCGCTGATCCTCAGCGCCCAGTCATCGGGGCAGGTGGGGTCGACTGGGATGAGTTTGATGGCCTCCGCGGGCTTGAAAGTCCCGGCTCAACGCTTGGGCTCGGGCAGCTGGCTGCCGAGTCAGTCAAGGTCGACGATGAGGGTCTCGGCCTCCATGAGAGCCTTAGCGTACTCAATGCAGTTGACGTCGTAGTCGTATGCATGTTCATACGTGGACTCAATCGTGATGACGTTGTTGGGACCCGACATCTTGAGCTTAAGGTAGGTGTAGTTGGGGACCACCATGAACTTGGCGTAGCATGGCCACCCCAGGACGGCATGGTAGGTTCCTTTGAACCCAACCACCTTGAAGGTAAGGACCTCCTTGCGGTAGTTGGAGGGGGTGCCGAAGCAAATGGGAAGGTCGATGCGCCCGAGGGGTCACGTGCGTTTCCCTGGCACGATGCCATGGAAAGGCACGGCGTCACCCCAGAGCCATGACCAGTCGATCTCTAGGAGCTCTAGGGTGTTGGCGTAGAGGATGTTGAGATCGCTGCCTCTATCCATCAACACCTTGGTGAGTCGGGTGTTGCCGATGATTGGGTCAACAATGAGTGGGTACTACCCAGGATTTGGGACATGGTTGGGGTGGTCATCCCAATCAAAGGTGATCACCTCCGGAGACCAGTCGAGGTATCGTGGAGTGGCCACCTTAACCGAGAAGACCTTTCAGCGTTCCCTCTTTCGCTGGCATGCCATAAGGCATGCCGAGGGTCCACCAAAGATCATGAAGGCACTGTGCACCTCGGGGAACCCTTCGTCCTTGTCGTCGTCCTAGTCATCGGCGCCCCTCTTCTTGGCGTCGTTGTCGGGGAGCCCGAGCTTGGCATAATAACGCCAAAGCATGGTGCAATCCTCGAGGGCGTGTCTCACCAGGCCCTGGTGATAAGGGCAGGGCTTCTTCAGCATGTCGTCAAAGAGCCCGGAGCCCCTAGGGCCCTGGGGATTCTTGCGCTCCGCAGCCGTGACTAGATCAGCCTCGAGGATCTCCTGCTTCCCCTGGCGACCCTTTTTCTTTTTCCTAGGGAGGTGGGGAGCCAAGGCCTTGGTGGCCTCGTCCCTCCGCTTCCTCTTGGCGTCGTTGTCGGGGAAGATGGCTCCAACCGCTTCTTCGCCTGAGGTGAAGTTGGTGGCGATGTCGAGGAGCACGGCGGCTGAGCGCGGCACGTTTTGGCCTAACTCTTAGACCAAGTCTTGGCAGGTGGTGCCGGAGAGGAAAGCCTGGACGATTTCTGAGTCGCCGACGATGGGCAACTCGATACACTGTTTGGAGAAGCACCGGATGAAGTCTCAGAGAGACTTGTCCGGTTTCTGGTGACAACTCTTAAGGTCCTAGGAGTTTCTAGGGCACACGTATGTGCCCTAGAAATTCCCAACGAAGATCCTAACCAAGTCGCGCCAGTCGTGGATTTGTGAGGGAGGAAGGTGTTCGAGCCAGGCTCGTGCCGAGTCTGACAAGAGCAAGGGGATGTTGCAGATGATGAGCAGGTCATCGTCCATGCCGCCTAGCTGATAAGTCAGGCGGTAATCGGCCAGCCAAAGCTCAGGGTTGGTTTCGCCGCTGTATTTCGTGAGGTTGGCCGGTTGGCGGAACCAGGCTGGAAACTGAGCACCGCGGATGGCCCTGCTAAAAACTCGGGGGCTAGGTGGTTCAGGAGAGGGGTTGCGGTCCTCCCCATTGTCATAGCGATCACCTCGGTGTGGATGGTAGCCGTGGGCAGGCCCCTCATTGTTGTGGCGTCGTCGCCTACTGACCACCTCGTGGTCGTCCCATGCCTCACATCGGTTGTCGAGGCGGTCATGCAGCAAGGGACCCTATTGATTGTCGGTGCCCGAGCGGGCTCAGGACGAACCAAGGCCTCCCTGTCCTACCGATGTGGTGCCGAGGGGAGGTCCAAGGTGGCTCCGCGCCATCGAGAGGTGGAACTCTCGGCCTGCTGCACCGCGATAGTCTCTAGGAGATCCCGGAGCTCGCCGTAGACCCATCGCCCCTCCGTGGTGGAGGGCTCGGGCATCGCACGGACTAGCATCACCGCAGCCATGACATTCTGGCTAGCGTGATTGAAGATTGGGGGATGCTCGCCCCCTTCGTCGTCGTTGATGCGGTGGTGGATGTCGTGGACCTGCCGTCGGGCTCCTCCACCATCACCGCAACCCTGCTGCTCCTGCTCGAGAGTGTCTTAGAGCTGTTGTAGAAGGAGTCGATCTTGCTCGACCTTGGCCTAAAGCTCATGGAGCTGCTCCAGGTCTGGGCGTTGAAGTTGTCCGAGGGCAAGGTTCTTGTTCCGCGCTGTAGGTGGGACAATGTGTGAGGGCGTGGCATTGCCCGTTCCCTAGTGAAGCGGAGTATGGCTGCCTGCACCCTCGTCCTCATCGCCCGTGTTCGGTATCCCGAGTCCAATGTGGAAGCACTCACGAGTGGGATCGTAAGCACCTTCGCCGTTAGAGTCGGAGTAGCCAAAGCAATAGTCACTCATGGCTAGGAAGCGGCGCATGGCTTCAGGGTCGCGAAGTCCAGAGGAATCCACTCTGACCCACGCCTCATCCTCCTCCGAGGAGTCAGTGTGGGAGTGAGTCAAAGTCGCGGTATCAAAGTCGAGGACAAAACATTGGTGGTGTCCCGAGGGCTCCATGTGAGTAGAAGCGTAGGCATAAGCATAGGAGGCGGTGGCATTTCTCAACCCAAAGGGGTATCGAGATGGTGCCATCACTGGGTTCTGCTTCGCCGGAGCTAGCTCCTCACGCGGTGGCGGGGCAGAGCTTGATGACGGGGCATTACCGCATGCCACCGGTGTCTTTCCCTTGCCTAGGCTCAGGCTAGACAGGTCCCCAACCAGGGACCTTATGCCAACAGCTGGGCATGGGATACCGGCGGGGCGCGGTGTGTCGCCCTGGGTTCGCGTGGTGTTGGCGTGGCCCTGCTCGCGTCGTGCCTGGCGAGCGCGACGAGAGCGGCCGCCCGGGCGTGGCCTGTGCCTAGGCTGTGGGTGCGTGATGTCGTCATCGGTCGGCAAGGCTCGGGGTGTGAGAAGTATCATATCATACTCACATCCTAGAGACATGAACTCTAAGCTCCTGAACCAGATCACCATGCCAAGACATAGTGGTCGTAGGGGGTTTGCCATCCGGAACTTGTTGGGACGACGAAGCTGACACATAGAGGCCCCTACCTGGCGTGCCAACTGTCGGTGTTTTGAGCCGGTGGGCCCTCAACCAACTAGTAAATTTGTACTGCATGTTCCCAATCCCAGATGGTGATGCAAAGAGACACAAGATTTATACTGGTTCGGGTAATGAGCACCCTACGTCTAGTTTGAGAGATCAATCTTGTATTCCTTGCACCCAAGTGCTCGTAGTAGGGGGTTACAAGTAGAGCGAGAGAGGGAGCTAGTCCCAGGTCTCTACGTGGAGCGGCGTGGATTGCTTGAGATGTTGATCTCAGACAGTGGGGAAGCTCGAGCGTTCGTCTGTGTGTTCATGCATGAGTTCATTGCGTGGGCGTAGGCCTAATTGTCCGTCTCCCCTCCCATAGAAATGGCCCTAGTCCCTCCCTTTTATAGTTGAAGGGGGGACAAGGGTGATACATGCGCTAGCTACATGGCGTCATGCGAACGAAGGCGGCATGTCCGAGCCCTATAGCCTGTTACTGTGGCGGTGTGGGCGATGGAGTGGTCTCGTCCTTGAAGTACTGAGGCGACGCGCCGTTCACATCCGATCCTGTGCGTCGTGGGAGCTCCAGTGTTACCTTGAAGCAGGCGTGGCAGTTGGCGTGCGGGTCACTGTGTGTTGACTACGCGAGAAGCCGAGGCTCAGTTGGTGCCGAGGCCAAGCCATCGCGGGGGTCTCGGCAGACGTGAATCTCGAGGTTGCCGAGACCCTGATGTAAATTGCCGAGGCTTGGAGGGAATAGTTGGTCTTGTACGCTGATTCCGAGGCTATGGTGACCCAGACTAGACTCCCCATGCTGCGTTGTCTCCGAGGTGGGGGTTACGTGGCACAGTGTAGTGCAGGCGCTGATCGTGGGCATAGCACCAGAACACAGTGGCCGGTAATCCTAGCCACGCCCTGTCTTGGTCAGTATGGCGTTGATGTGACTTCTTGTCCCGTCGGCCACTCCATGGTGCTGAGCCGTCGTCCGACTGAGATTGCGGGAGTGGTTGACGCATTAATAGGACGTGACACTCTGTCGGGGAGCCCGGTCGAGGCAGAAGCGACGGGTTATTGCCGAGCTAGCCTCGAGCGATACGGAGAATCGCTGTCTCATTCGAGGCTTTATGCGCGGGGTCTCGGGCGAGACGGAGAATTGGTTCCTCGTCGAGGCCTCTCGCGAGGCAGAGACTTGGCAGGCCATCGAGGCCTCCCGTGCGAGGCCTTGTGCGAGGCGAAGAGCCAGTGGGCTCGGACAATCCCAGAGGTCAACCAATGGTTTACCTTTTGGCTTTGTCTTTGATAGGGCTTAAGTGATTCATTCGGTAAACATTCGGGGTACCCCGTTTTATGGTACCCGACACTTAGGTTCCGGCTCTTTTCGGACCGACTGATTGGAGGCGGGGATGGTGGAGGTCTAAGCACCACACTAAGTCCGAGACTCAGGTGTGGAGGCTTGTAGTCTGAGTTTGGAGGGGACCTAGACCCCTTGACAGGAGAGTGGTGGGTTGGTCCTATTTGTGCATAGGATACAAGTGGGGCATGTGTTTCGGGGTACCCAGCTAGGCTATATTGATTCGTGAATCACTATATAATATGGTATGACTTGTCTACGATCTAGCACCATAGTAAGAACTGGAAGATAAAAAGGAATGAATGGATTTGATTGCTCAACTCTTGCTTGAAAGTAGAATAGGTGCTTACATAGAATGGTTAGCTAACAAATTAATCATGACTGCTAATAACATACATACATACATAAGGATTCACTATTAGTAATGCTTTTTACAAAAAGGAAACCCAGCAAACCATAAAGCTTATCATATCCTTTGGAGTCGAGAAGTTATTCCCACTAGTTGGGTAAGTCCTGCGAGTATATTGTGTACTCAGGGTTTATTTACCCCTGTTGCAGGTGCAGCTTGAGGAATGACTATTGTGTGGAGGATTTTTCTGGTGGGCACTGACGGATCCTTGTATCTTATCGCTAGATGTTTATTTTAATTCCGCTGTTTATATTCCGCACTCTGAACTTGGTATTGTAATAATGTATTTTTCAGAACTATTGTTGTATGAAATGGACTAAGTGATGTAAACTCATTCTCATTATTGGATCTCGAGTGAAAAACATGGATTGTTCGAGTTCTCCCTTGGGGTGTGCTCGACGGAACCGTCCGATGTAGCTTACTTTCGGGGTGTTTAGTGTCTGGTGGGAGATGAGCACCTCCAAAAGCATGTTATTCCGAGTGGTTCTACCACAGCCGCCGAGGACATCGACGCTACCTGTGATGTCCCTGCCGCGCACCCAACCTCTGGCGTTGGACCGTGGTGTTGCGGTGGTGGGTCGCCAGGGTGCTGGGCGAAGGCGGGGGAAACGTAGTCGGGCGTGCCCACAGCTGTTGTACGGCATGCCAGCTCAGCCAGTGGAGGGCCGCATCCCAGCATGCTAGCACCTCGGACGCCGTGGACAGGTCTCCACCCCCAACGCCGATGGGTGGCGAGAGATCCTACGGCTGCCTCGGCTAGGCCACGAGGGCCAGCAAGCGGAGGCCAGCCAGCGAGTCATCGACCACCGAGGCGCATCCCAACAGATCTTCATGGCAAGTGCCTCAATTTCCTCTCCTCCGCACATCGGGTGGCAACCTGCAAGCTGCCCCAACAATGTGCGGTGTAGGGGATTTTGACACATTGCGCGCGACTGCAAGCAGCCAAGGCGCTTGGGCTCTCGGAGCTCAGGCGATGCAAGAGCCATGGGTTGCTAGCCGCAATGCCCTCTTCGTGGCACCCATAACGCCTGCTCCGCTAGGCCGGCGGACCATGGTGGCTCGTAGGACTCTAGTGGGATCAAGTCGGGCAACGCCGTTCCTGCCACCGGTGGTCGCCACCATCGAAGACGGAGGCGTAACTGGCGGTCAGCAGGGGCCGCATAGGCAGCATCGGCCTTCACCTCAGTTGCTGCTGAAGCTCAGCCTGGGCACGGTGAGCTGTCCAGCGAGGTGGGCATTGTCCAGCCTGACCCATTGATGCTGACACCGTACCTAGACGCTATGCATAGTCGCGACATCACGGAGGACCCGATGTTTGAGGAGTTCGCAGCCTCGCTCGACAGCAGTTGGATTGTCGCGTGGCCTTCTTTTGAGCGCCTGTTGTCACCTCCGGTGGCCTCCTAGCTACAAGATGAGGCTGACGCCCCCCCAACTGGAGGATGAGGACCCGGCAGCAGTGGTCTCCTGTGCGTTGCGAACACCACCTCCGCGCCCCATTCACTGGGCAGTGCACTCACCACCAGTAGATACCCACCTGACCGAGGACAATGACGACTCTGCCAAACGCCGTCTCGATAGTTTCATCAATAAAGTGGCGCGTAAGAGGGACTCTCCACTGATTCGTGAGCCTCCAAAGCAGCCTCCTGCTAAGCCAGTGGTGCCGTGGTGGAGCAGGCGTTTGGCTGCTCAGCCCCTCTCTGAGTACCTGCTTTCAAGCGAGGTGAGGTGTTGATCATGCAGCGTATGGGCTTCACCAAAGGTCCATCAGCGTCATTCGCATCGGAGCTGGAGGCCTATGACAATCTCTTCGGTGGCGACTGGACTGCGTCCGAAGCCGAAGCGCTAGACGAGCTCTTCCCGGCTGTTTGGTCCAGGTAGCCGCGAAAACGCACCGTTGTGTCGGTATTTGTTGTTTCCTTTAGAGGTCTCTTGCTATGATGGTTCAGCTGCGGCTGTGTTAGGTTGACCTCCTTCGTCGCTCGATACAAGCGCGTTGTATGTTTGTCAAAACTCTTCTACTTAATACAATGATACGCAAAGCTTTGCCTATTCGAGAGCAGAATGAGAAAGATGACGGTGCTGCTGTTAATGGTAATACAGATTGGAATGCGCTGACTTCTCGCTCCAGCTTGGTAACCTTCCGTCTTAATTTGTGACATCCCATCTCATTTTTGTTTGCACGTTTTCTTTTTTTGTTTTGGACAGTCATATAATGGTAACGAATCTGTTGCAGCATGAGCAAGAAGATTATGCTGATGGTAATGGCATCCGAGATGGGGGTATCCTGGTTCCTCTAGTCAGTCTGGTAAGTTTCTGCATTAAGCAATTGTAGCGTTTCATCGCTTGTTAATTTACTAATGTGCATTAAGAAATTGTAGCGTTGCATTAAGCAATTGTAGTTTCTGCATCGCTTATTATTTTCATGGTCCTGGAATGGATATGTGTTAAAGTGTATCAAGATGGAGAATCAATTCATCTCTGAGTGTGAGAGGCAGGGCAAAGCAGATCAAACTGCTGATCATATCATGCTGAGTGAAGAGATCCAGGGACGTGCACTTAGTCTCAAGGACATGGATGGTGAATTCCCTGTCGCTGCTGCTGCCTTAATGGTACCCTTTTTTTCCCACTGAGGAAATAAAATAAAAAACTGGTCTATTCATGTTATTAGATGTTCGTGAACTGACTTTCTCACCTCTTGCAACATTATGGTTCAAGTTTATCACTAAGAAGGCCGAGTTAATGTGTGAGTGGATGAGGCATGGGGCTTATAATCCTCATTCTAAGGTCACTAAGGTTCGCCGGTATGCTCTAGACCTTATGATGTATAGAGGCTCTGATTCTGACTGCGCAGCTGCTGTTTTGGTGGTATGTGCCATTCTCCATGAAACAAGCTCTGGCCTACTTATTTTGTGTTTATATTCTGCGATGTGTATGGATTCTATTAACCAACTACAAATTGATTGTTTTAAGGGTATCTCAAAGGAGACTAAGATGATCTGCGAGTGCTTGAGGCAAGGCACACAAGTAGAAACATTACGGTGGTGGTCCAAGGCAATCATAGAGAATGGTTGGGATATCTTGTGGCTGCTACATGATGAATATATTTCTTCTGGCAATGGGAATGGCACTGCTACTACCAAAGAAGGAAACGCTACACAGTATGATCAGTTTTATCTTATTTCTCAAATATTTGCAGGACTTCTATTATATATGCAAAACTAATATTCTGTACGGATTTTCAATTCTGAGGGCCTGGGAGGCTTTGTAATACGTCATTGTGCTCTTCTATTGACAGGATGAACTATAAGAAGCCAGATGGCGACAAAAATTCCAAGGATATAGGAAACTTGGTTATTGAGAAATATTCTGAGATTCACTCCGATAGCCTGATTGATATGAGGGAACTTGCTGTAGAGTGGGCGAATAGTGTTCAAGCTTATCTGAAGATGGATTCGGTGTTGCTACCCCCGGGTGGGATCTTTGATCACCTAGGTATGCTGTTAGTTGTTGCGGAATTCAACCTTAGCAACTTGTCACTTGATTGCTTTGTTGTGTTTTATTACCTGTTTGCTTGCTGGTTGTGGTTGGTTTGCTTCAAGACTGAGAGATTGATTTGTTGATCTTGTGGCTTTAACGTAGTGGTTGTTGCTGCTATATTTGTTGGTTTTCTCTAGACATGTGTGGTTGCCATTTATATTCCTTTTCACCCTCATCTTTGTATGTGTGATTGTGTGGTCAAGATCTTCTGGAGGATTTGTTCGTCTTGTTTAGTGTAGTGATTGTTGCTGCTATATTTGTAGTATTCTCTTGACATATGGCTTTCACATATTCCTTTCCACCCTGATCTTTGTATGTGCGCTCAAGATCTTCTCGAGAAAGGATGGGGATGGAATAGGCTTGTGCCGTATATTGGATGCCATGACTGGTCCAGCTACAAGAATTATCTCAAGCAATATTACTGCCGCAACCATACTAAACTTGTTGCCCAGGCATGCCCGAATGAGAAAGTTGCCAGTGCTGCTGGTATTGGCTTCATAGATGGGAATGGGCTGACTGCTCCCTGCTTGGTAACTTTCTACCTAATAGCGTGTTTAGTTCACATCCAAATTCCCAAAAAAGTACTACAGTACCTATCACATCAAATCTTGCGATACATGCATGGAGCATTAAATATAGACGAAAAAAAACTAATTACACAGTTTGGTTGGAAACTGCGAGACGAACGTTTTGAGCCTAATTAGTCCATGATTGAACACTATTTGCCAAATAAAAACGAAAGTGCTACAGTAGCCCGAATTCCCAAATTCAGGGAACTAAACACGCGCTTAGTTTATAGAGCTCCATTTCTGTTGATAAAGTTCCTTCAATGCCACTGAATATTATAGAAGTACCATATAGTGCCGTAAAAATTTGGCCACCCCTTGGCTGCCATCGATTTAAATTTTCTTTAACCTGGCTGCCACTCCGGTCCATTTGACCTTAACTAAGGCGAAAAGAAAAACCAAATTGCCCTTTCCTTTCTTCCTCCTTTGGCTTTCACGTCCTAATCGAATCCCAAAATTCTTTCACCAGCCAATCTGAATCAGGATACTCTCGACAAGGATTCTAAGCTAATGCAGCACAACCTGGGCCTGCTGGAGCTTGATAAGCCGGCTGGTATTAAAGCCGGCCTGTTGGAGCTTGATAAGCCGGCGGGTATTAAAGCCGGCTGAAACTGTTTTGTTGTGAAAGAAAAATACTGTAGGTTCTAGCTGATAAGCCAGCCGATAAGTTCAAACGAACAGGCCTGCTAAAGCGAATAGGCAGTTTGGTCGTGAAGCACTACCTGGACCTGCCGGAGCTTGATGGCCATAGCGGCCATTGAGTCGTTGACCTCTGAACTGTCAACGAGGATGCAGATCTGGAGGAATGTGCAGCTAGTTGACCAGAAGGCCTCGGGTCCGTGGAGCTGCCGCACGCACACGCTAGCACCGTCGTGGAGTTTGTCAAAACCGGCAAAACCATTGATTCTCAAGTTATTTGATGAACAGCTTGCTTGTATGTTAACCGGTGGACATTGAAGGCGACAGGTCTTCCTGACATTGGTACATCCATCAATTTGCGAAGCTTTTCATCCACAAGCAGTAGTGTGCTGCCGTAGTCCATGGTGTCCCAGGTAGTGGAACCTTCCTGCAGAGGAGAAACTTAGAAGAGGTGTGATAAGAGGCTGACATGTGGACCAAAGGGTAGGAATGGCATTTGGTAGAAAAACTGACAAGGTTTTTTGGGATGCATGGTCTTACTTGTTAGCTAATCTACTGTTACCTTGTGTGAACACAGTAAGGAAAGACGGCGCTGAAAAGGCCCCCTGCTGTGATATTGTAGCCGCTGCAGGTGCAGGCGCCGCATGGCTCACCTGCAGCACTGTAGCCATGCAGTGGCCGGCGCAGAGTCAGCTCTGTATGTTATCTAGTTACTGTTACAGTATGTGGGCTGTACTAGGACTAGATAGATAGAGTTGTATAAATAGACTACCACGGCAACTCAGTTAAGAGAGTTCAGATTTGTCATCACACAGATAGGGCTTCGGCCAACGCTGGTATCTTGTATTGTGCGTGCTTGCTCTGTTCTCCCTTCTTCTTCTAGCTCTGGTCATAGTGCGTGGGACGGACAACGCCTACTCGTGGTCGGCACGGCTGGTGGGTGCTCGGCAACACTAGCAGGTGCTCGGCAAGATCGGCTGAGTGGTTTACTCGCCTGAGCCGGTGATCCTGTGGGCCAACATTACTGTCCTCTAAAAGTTAGTGGCAAAATTAGTGGAAAGAAAAACTAAACCAGTGGGAGTCAAGGGATGGCCAAAATTTTGATGACATATAGTATAGGGGGTTGCTATAATATTCAGTGGCACTGAAGGAATTTTCTCTTGTTTTGTTTGCTCATTCTCTTATTTGTTTTGGACATTCACAGAATGGAAACAGATATGTTACTCATTGGAGGAAAGAGCAAGAAGCTTGTACTATTGGTAATGGTGCTGTAGTTGGGACTGGCTTGGCTCCTCTTGTGAGGATGGTAACCTCCTGCCTTGTATTATAGCATTATATTGCTTCTTCATTTGCTAACTTCTGTTATCATGATGGTGATGGTTTCAAGTGTGTCAACATGGAGAAGAAATTTATCTATGAGTCCCAACGGCAAGGTGTAGGAGGTGATGCTTCTGGTCATATCATTCTGAGTGCAGAGATCCAGGAGCGTGCACTTAGTCTCATGAACTTGGAGGGTGAATTCCCTGTTACTGCTGCGGCCTTGATGGTATGTTGTTCCCTTGGCACATGACCAGAAATTGGTCTACTTAACTTGCAATTCATCTTATTTGATGTCTGTATTAATTTGCATCTGTTGTCAATTTGTGTTTCAAGTGTATCATGAAAAGTGCTGAGTTGATGTGCGAGTTGTTGAGGCTTGGTACCGTTAATCCCGAGTCCATGGCCACTGATGTCCGCCAGCATGCTTTGAATCTTATGATGTACAGAGGCTCTGAATATGCTTGTGTTGCTGGTGTCATGGTCGTACATGCCAGTCTCCACCAAAACAAAGCTCTCTCTTACTAGTTTGTGTTTATTCTTTGATGTGAATGGATGCCCTGGATTAATTGCAAAACTGTTGCTTTAAAGGGTATTGCAAAGGAGACGAAAATGATCTGCAAGTGTTTGAGGCAAGGTGAAAGCATGACCAGAGTGCACTGGTCCAAGACAATCATGGAAAATGGTTAGGATGTCTTGGAGATGCTACATGATGAATTTCTTTGTGCTGGCAATGGGGATGGCACTACTGCTACTGAAGCAAGAAACTCTCCACGGTATGATCAACGTCTTCTGCTCATATATCGTAGGACTTACTTTGTGTATGCAAAATTTACATTCTCTATGGATTTTCTGCGCTGAGCCTGAAAGGGATAATAGCGTCATTTTGATGTACAGTTTTCGTGATTAATACTGTTGGGGAACTAAATCATAAGAAACCTGACGATGAGAAAAATTCTGAGGAGCGACAATGTAAAGTTTATGAGAAGAATGAACTAAAGGATAGAAGCAGTCAGTGACTCAAATTGTGGACCAAGACGAACAAATGCGGAAGGTAGATAGATAGATATGTATTTCTTATCTTCTTAACTTAGGGGGTGTTTAGTTCTACCAAAATTCAAACTTTGACACTATGCAAAAAGAAGATTCCCCATCACATCAAATTTGCGGTACATGTATGGAGTACTAAATGTTGACGAAATCAAAAACTAATTGCACAGTTTGGTTGTACTTTGCGAGACGAACGTTTTGAGCCTAATTAGTCAATGATTAAACAATTATTACCAAATACAAACAAAATGCTATAGGCGCTACAGGGCGCTACAGTGACTTTGCCGCCACCGATTCAGGCAAACTAAACGAGGGCTTAGCGGCAAAGGTCTTGTCCTTTCGTTCAATAAAAAATTGAACCACACCAATATTCAAGGTGGTTATTAGAAGAACACACTTATCGCTCTCAGAATCGTATAAGCCCATGCCGCCTACACACTTATATATTTTTTTACCATTTTTCATGTAAATCAATGATTTTCGCCACCCTCCAAGAATTAGAATCCGACCAACTAACAAAACCATTTGGAAAAGCGATTCTAATTCACCACACTAGAAGAAACGTTTCTAAAGTGTTGCATCTAGATGTTTCAAAAGTAGATATGATGTTGCACCAGATCTAAAAACAGATGAAACACTTGAAACATGCTTCTGAAACACTTGCAAAAAAACACATGAAAAAACTTAAAAACCATTGCAAACATACGCAACATGCAGATAAAACATTTAAAACTAATGTGTGAAAACATATGCAATATCCAGATAAACACACTTGCAACGTACGTCTAAAAACACAGATGAAATATTAGGATTGCAACATATGAAACATCCTGATCTACTTTTGCAACATTCATCTGAAACACCTACAACATATCTCCGAAACATCTAAAACACTTGAAACATACGCTTGCAACCTGTATTTTTCAGCCTTTTTCCGTACATGCAAAGTAGAGCGAGGGACGACCAGTTTCGGCCAGCTGCGCATGGCCTAGGCCCGGTCAGCGACGGCCCCCTTTCCTGCTGGCATGGCCACATGCGGCGTCTTTGTGCCTGCGCGGCTGCTCCTTGGTTGGTCCGGCCAGCCAGCGGCACTGGCGCGCGGAGGCTCTCCGGCTCGTTGGAGGCGCCCGCGGCAAGAGCATATGTGGTACAAGAGCATGCGCACCAATTGTTCAGAAAGAGTCAACATCTCTCCAGAATTATCCTTGGAGTGGCTGCAGACCAAACCACTACACTTGTGCTGCTACTGCACTACCAAAGCGTCATGGCCAGGTCTCACAATCAGCAGGTAGATTATCTTGCATTATTATTACATTAACCAAATACAACAGCGTGCTTCGCATAAAACATAGGAAGAAAATTCAGAGCACTGGTGGTGAAGCAGACATGCATGATTCCTTATGGTTTTATTTATTCATCAATCAAATTAATCTCTACGACTGTTGTTTCTTGCAGAGGGGTAGAGAGGTGTGCCACAAAGAAAGGCACTTGTTGTTTACAAAAGAATCTGCTCCATAGTATCTCATCGCAGAGCTCGTTGTATCGTTCTTTGTCATCGGCTTGGCGGTGTCAAACAAGAACGATGGGTTGCCAGTGAGGTGGGTGCGTCTTGCGTGAAAGATCGACAGTGTCAATGTCTCCATTGCCATAATCCTCTGGGAGCTCTCCCGTTCATTCACATTTTAAAAGAGGGAATAGGGCCATACAGCCCCGGTATGGTGTCGAGCTGAATGGTTTGCAGCATCAGCAGGTCGCCGCAGGAGGGAGAGGTGACAATGCTAATACGCTATGCATTCGTCTGGTTGCGTCTTTTTTTTTTTGTTGTCAAAACAAGTTTATAAAACGTGTTTAAACATCAATAGAATGCTTTTAGAATTTTCTATTTTTTCTAGATATTTTTCCTATTTTTTAGAGATAAATCTAATTTGTAGAAACTTCTAGAGATATTTTTATTTTCATGAGACGTAAATATTTTATTTGGATTCGCTGTATCCGAATGTATCACTAGTATTTTTTTTTATTATTTTAGAAGCTTAAAAACATTTTTTGTGGTTTAATAACCTTATGAAGTATTTACCGGATGTTTTTAAGTAAAAAAGAATAAAATCGCCTTAAAATCACTTTAAAACGTATTGGGAAGTGATTTAAAGAGTTTTGAAAAAAAAAATAGAAGGTAACATATCCAGTTTTAAGGTTTGAAAAGAAAAAATCAAATTACATGGCAATTTAAGGAGCTACAACTAAAATGGACCGTTGCCTCTTTGCTTACCTCGGCTGAATGGTCCAGGGCAGTCCAAATAGGCCTTTGAACCCCCAAAAGAATTGAAGGCCTAAAACGGCAGAAAGGCCCATCTGGCGTCTCCCTGGCCGAGGCGAGCGTCGAACCCCGCCCGCACCTGGCTGCCCAGGAGCGACGGCGCCGCCCTCCAGTGCCCCTGCGGTGCACTCCTCCGGCGCCTCAGCGTCCCCACCATCTAGCGCCGTCAGCGATCGCCCTTCCCCGTGAGTCGAAAGGCCCATCTCGCGTCTCCCTGGCCGAGGCGAGCGTCGAACCCCGCCCGCACCTGGGCCGCCCAGGAGCGACGGCGCCGCCCTCCAGCGCCCCTGCCGTGCACTCCTCCGGCGCCTCCGCGTCCCCGCCCTCTAGCGCCGTCAGCAGTCGCCTGTCCCCGTGAGTTCGTTGTTTTGAGATTCAATTTACAGTTGTTTCGCTCGACGAGTTGCCTTGATTCCTCAACCCGTAGTTTAGTCTGAATAATTCACTTGGGCGAGTAATCTTCCCACAGCAGCGCCTCCCATCGCCCTCCTCCCCGCCCCAGGCCGTGGAGTAGCGCCCGTCCGGCGCCGCCATCCGCCTGGAGAAGCCCGCTGGCCGCTCGGAGCCGCCGGCTGCCGACCTGTGACCCCTGAGGTTAGTTCCTGCTTATCCACCCTCTCCTTTAAGAACATGCATGAGATTAGCCCCTGTT